>NW_027658572.1:0-2400000 GCF_041902795.1 Electrophorus electricus | reverse complement strand
CACTGTTTCAGGGCAAGAGATTGTGTTTTAGACTAAAAGGTCATGCATTATAAGAAGAACCTTTACTTTGAAACTCTGTTCTTTACCTTTTTCACACTATGAAACAGCTTTGTATTCACCTTAAACATTGTTTCAGGGCAAGAGATTGTGTTTTAGACTAAAAGGGAATGCATTATAAGAAGAATCTTTACTTTGAAACTCTGTTCTTTACCTATTTCTCACTATGAAACAGCTTTATATTCAACTTAAACACTGCTTCAGTGCAAGAGATTGTGTTTTAGACTAAAAGGGAATGCATTATAAGAAGAATCTTTACTTTGAAACTCTGTTCTTTACCTTTTTCACACTATGAAACAGCTTTGTATTCACCTTAAACACTGTTTCAGGGCAGATTGTGTTTTAGACTAAAAGGGAATACATTATAAGAAGAATCTTTACTTTGAAACTCTGTTCTTTACCTTTTTCTCACTATGAAACAGCTTTATATTCAATTTAAACACTGCTTCAGGGCAAGAGATTGTGTTTTAGACTAAAAGGGAATGCATTATAAGAAGAATCTTTACTTTGAAACTCTGTTTTTTACCTTTTTCACACTATGAAACAGCTTTGTATTCACCTTAACACCGTTTCAGGGCAAGAGATTGTGTTTTAGACTAAAAGGTAATGCATTATAAGAAGAATCTTTACTTTGAAACTCTGTTCTTTACCTTTTTCACACTATGAAACAGCTTTGTATTCAACTTAAACACTGTTTCAGGGCAAGAGATTGTGTTTTAGACTAAAAGGGAATGCATTATAAGAAGAATCTTTACTTTGAAACTCTGTTCTTTACCTATTTCTCACTATGAAACAGCTTTATATTCAACTTAAACACTGCTTCAGTGCAAGAGATTCTGTTTTAGACTAAAAGGGAATGCATTATAAGAAGAATCTTTACTTTGAAACTCTGTTCTTTACCTTTTTCACACTATGAAACAGCTTTGTATTCACCTTAAACACTGTTTCAGGGCAGATTGTGTTTTAGACTAAAAGGGAATACATTATAAGAAGAATCTTTACTTTGAAACTCTGTTCTTTACCTTTTTCTCACTATGAAATAGCTTTATATTCAACTTAAACACTGCTTCAGGGCAAGAGATTGTGTTTTAGACTAAAAGGGAATGCATTATAAGAAGAATCTTTACTTTGAAACTCTGTTTTTTACCTTTTTCACACTATGAAACAGCTTTGTATTCACCTTAACACTGTTTCAGGGCAAGAGATTGTGTTTTAGACTAAAAGGTAATGCATTATAAGAAGAATCTTTACTTTGAAACTCTGTTCTTTACCTTTTTCACACTATGAAACAGCTGTGTATTCACCTTAAACACTGTTTCAGGGCAAGAGATTGTGTTTTAGACTAAAAGGGAATGCATTATAAGAAGAATCTTTACTTTGAAACTCTGTTCTTTACCTTTTTCACACTATGAAACAGCTTTGTATTCACCTTAAACACTGTTTCAGGGCAGATTGTGTTTTAGACTAAAAGGGAATACATTATAAGAAGAATCTTTACTTTGAAACTCTGTTCTTTACCTTTTTCTCACTATGAAACAGCTTTATATTCAACTTAAACACTGCTTCAGGGCAAGAGATTGTGTTTTAGACTAAAAGGGAATGCATTATAAGAAGAATCTTTACTTTGAAACTCTGTTTTTTACCTTTTTCACACTATGAAACAGCTTTGTATTCACCTTAACACTGTTTCAGGGCAAGAGATTGTGTTTTAGACTAAAAGGTAATGCATTATAAGAAGAATCTTTACTTTGAAATTCTGTTCTTTACCTTTTTCACACTATGAGACAGCTTTGTATTCACCTTAAACACTGTTTCAGGGCAAGAGATTGTGTTTTAGACTAAAAGGGAATGCATTATAAGAAGAATCTTTACTTTGAAACTCTGTTCTTTACCTTTTTCACACTATTAAACAGCTTTGTATTCACCTTAAACACTGTTTCAGGGCAAGATATTGTGTTTTAGACTAAAAGGGAATGCATTATAAGAAGAATCTTTACTTTGAAACTCTGTTCTTTACCTTTTTCACACTATGAAACAGCTTTGTATTCACATTAAACACTGTTTCAGGGCAAGAGATTGTGTTTTAGACTAAAAGGGAATGCATTATAAGTAGAATCTTTACTTTGAAACTCTGTTCTTTACCTTTTTCTCACTTTGAAACAGCTTTGTATTCAACTTAAACACTGTTTCAGGGCAAGAGATTGTGTTTTACACTAAAAGGGAATGCATTATAAGAAGAATCTTTACTTTGAAACTCTGTTCTTTACCTATTTCTCACTATGAAACAGCTTTATATTCAACTTAAACACTGCTTCAGTGCAAGAGATTGTGTTTTAGACTAAAAGGGAATGCATTATAAGAAGAATCTTTACTTTGAAACTCTGTTCTTTACCTTTTTCACACTATGAAACAGCTTTGTATTCACCTTAAACACTGTTTCAGGGCAGATTGTGTTTTAGACTAAAAGGGAATACATTATAAGAAGAATCTTTACTTTGAAACTCTGTTCTTTACCTTTTTCTCACTATGAAACAGCTTTATATTCAACTTAAACACTGCTTCAGGGCAAGAGATTGTGTTTTAGACTAAAAGTGAATGCATTATAAGAAGAATCTTTACTTTGAAACTCTGTTTTTTACCTTTTTCACACTATGAAACAGCTTTGTATTCACCTTAACACTGTTTCAGGGCAAGAGATTGTGTTTTAGACTAAAAGGTAATGCATTATAAGAAGAATCTTTACTTTGAAACTCTGTTCTTTACCTTTTTCACACTATGAAACAGCTTTGTATTCACCTTAAACACTGTTTCAGGGCAAGAGATTGTGTTTTAGACTAAAAGGGAATGCATTATAAGAAGAATCTTTACTTTGAAACTCTGTTCTTTACCTTTTTCACACTATGAAACAGCTTTGTATTCACCTTAAACACTGTTTCAGGGCAAGATATTGTGTTTTAGACTAAAAGGGAATGCATTGTAAGAAGAATCTTTACTTTGAAACTCTGTTCTTTACCTTTTTCTCACTATGAAACAGCTTTGTATTCACCTTAAACACTGTTTCAGGGCAAGAGATTGTGTTTTAGACTAAAAGGTCATGCATTATAAGAAGAATCTTTACTTTGAAACTCTGTTCTTTACCTTTTTCACACTATGAAACAGCTTTGTATTCACCTTAAACATTGTTTCAGGGCAAGAGATTGTGTTTTAGACTAAAAGGGAATGCATTATAAGAAGAATCTTTACTTTGAAACTCTGTTCTTTACCTATTTCTCACTATGAAACAGCTTTATATTCAACTTAAACACTGCTTCAGTGCAAGAGATTGTGTTTTAGACTAAAAGGGAATGCATTATAAGAAGAATCTTTACTTTGAAACTCTGTTCTTTACCTTTTTCACACTATGAAACAGCTTTGTATTCACCTTAAACACTGTTTCAGGGCAGATTGTGTTTTAGACTAAAAGGGAATACATTATAAGAAGAATCTTTACTTTGAAACTCTGTTCTTTACCTTTTTCTCACTATGAAACAGCTTTATATTCAATTTAAACACTGCTTCAGGGCAAGAGATTGTGTTTTAGACTAAAAGGGAATGCATTATAAGAAGAATCTTTACTTTGAAACTCTGTTTTTTACCTTTTTCACACTATGAAATAGCTTTATATTCAACTTAAACACTGCTTCAGGGCAAGAGATTGTGTTTTAGACTAAAAGGGAATGCATTATAAGAAGAATCTTTACTTTGAAACTCTGTTTTTTACCTTTTTCACACTATGAAACAGCTTTGTATTCACCTTAACACTGTTTCAGGGCAAGAGATTGTGTTTTAGACTAAAAGGTAATGCATTATAAGAAGAATCTTTACTTTGAAACTCTGTTCTTTACCTTTTTCACACTATGAAACAGCTGTGTATTCACCTTAAACACTGTTTCAGGGCAAGAGATTGTGTTTTAGACTAAAAGGGAATGCATTATAAGAAGAATCTTTACTTTGAAACTCTGTTCTTTACCTTTTTCACACTATGAAACAGCTTTGTATTCACCTTAAACACTGTTTCAGGGCAGATTGTGTTTTAGACTAAAAGGGAATACATTATAAGAAGAATCTTTACTTTGAAACTCTGTTCTTTACCTTTTTCTCACTATGAAACAGCTTTATATTCAACTTAAACACTGCTTCAGGGCAAGAGATTGTGTTTTAGACTAAAAGGGAATGCATTATAAGAAGAATCTTTACTTTGAAACTCTGTTTTTTACCTTTTTCACACTATGAAACAGCTTTGTATTCACCTTAACACTGTTTCAGGGCAAGAGATTGTGTTTTAGACTAAAAGGTAATGCATTATAAGAAGAATCTTTACTTTGAAATTCTGTTCTTTACCTTTTTCACACTATGAGACAGCTTTGTATTCACCTTAAACACTGTTTCAGGGCAAGAGATTGTGTTTTAGACTAAAAGGGAATGCATTATAAGAAGAATCTTTACTTTGAAACTCTGTTCTTTACCTTTTTCACACTATTAAACAGCTTTGTATTCACCTTAAACACTGTTTCAGGGCAAGATATTGTGTTTTAGACTAAAAGGGAATGCATTATAAGAAGAATCTTTACTTTGAAACTCTGTTCTTTACCTTTTTCACACTATGAAACAGCTTTGTATTCACATTAAACACTGTTTCAGGGCAAGAGATTGTGTTTTAGACTAAAAGGGAATGCATTATAAGTAGAATCTTTACTTTGAAACTCTGTTCTTTACCTTTTTCTCACTTTGAAACAGCTTTGTATTCAACTTAAACACTGTTTCAGGGCAAGAGATTGTGTTTTACACTAAAAGGGAATGCATTATAAGAAGAATCTTTACTTTGAAACTCTGTTCTTTACCTATTTCTCACTATGAAACAGCTTTATATTCAACTTAAACACTGCTTCAGTGCAAGAGATTGTGTTTTAGACTAAAAGGGAATGCATTATAAGAAGAATCTTTACTTTGAAACTCTGTTCTTTACCTTTTTCACACTATGAAACAGCTTTGTATTCACCTTAAACACTGTTTCAGGGCAGATTGTGTTTTAGACTAAAAGGGAATACATTATAAGAAGAATCTTTACTTTGAAACTCTGTTCTTTACCTTTTTCTCACTATGAAACAGCTTTATATTCAACTTAAACACTGCTTCAGGGCAAGAGATTGTGTTTTAGACTAAAAGTGAATGCATTATAAGAAGAATCTTTACTTTGAAACTCTGTTTTTTACCTTTTTCACACTATGAAACAGCTTTGTATTCACCTTAACACTGTTTCAGGGCAAGAGATTGTGTTTTAGACTAAAAGGTAATGCATTATAAGAAGAATCTTTACTTTGAAACTCTGTTCTTTACCTTTTTCACACTATGAAACAGCTTTGTATTCACCTTAAACACTGTTTCAGGGCAAGAGATTGTGTTTTAGACTAAAAGGGAATGCATTATAAGAAGAATCTTTACTTTGAAACTCTGTTCTTTACCTTTTTCACACTATGAAACAGCTTTGTATTCACCTTAAACACTGTTTCAGGGCAAGATATTGTGTTTTAGACTAAAAGGGAATGCATTGTAAGAAGAATCTTTACTTTGAAACTCTGTTCTTTACCTTTTTCTCACTATGAAACAGCTTTGTATTCACCTTAAACACTGTTTCAGGGCAAGAGATTGTGTTTTAGACTAAAAGGTCATGCATTATAAGAAGAATCTTTACTTTGAAACTCTGTTCTTTACCTTTTTCACACTATGAAACAGCTTTGTATTCACCTTAAACATTGTTTCAGGGCAAGAGATTGTGTTTTAGACTAAAAGGGAATGCATTATAAGAAGAATCTTTACTTTGAAACTCTGTTCTTTACCTATTTCTCACTATGAAACAGCTTTATATTCAACTTAAACACTGCTTCAGTGCAAGAGATTGTGTTTTAGACTAAAAGGGAATGCATTATAAGAAGAATCTTTACTTTGAAACTCTGTTCTTTACCTTTTTCACACTATGAAACAGCTTTGTATTCACCTTAAACACTGTTTCAGGGCAGATTGTGTTTTAGACTAAAAGGGAATACATTATAAGAAGAATCTTTACTTTGAAACTCTGTTCTTTACCTTTTTCTCACTATGAAACAGCTTTATATTCAATTTAAACACTGCTTCAGGGCAAGAGATTGTGTTTTAGACTAAAAGGGAATGCATTATAAGAAGAATCTTTACTTTGAAACTCTGTTTTTTACCTTTTTCACACTATGAAACAGCTTTGTATTCACCTTAACACCGTTTCAGGGCAAGAGATTGTGTTTTAGACTAAAAGGTAATGCATTATAAGAAGAATCTTTACTTTGAAACTCTGTTCTTTACCTTTTTCACACTATGAAACAGCTTTGTATTCAACTTAAACACTGTTTCAGGGCAAGAGATTGTGTTTTAGACTAAAAGGGAATGCATTATAAGAAGAATCTTTACTTTGAAACTCTGTTCTTTACCTATTTCTCACTATGAAACAGCTTTATATTCAACTTAAACACTGCTTCAGTGCAAGAGATTCTGTTTTAGACTAAAAGGGAATGCATTATAAGAAGAATCTTTACTTTGAAACTCTGTTCTTTACCTTTTTCACACTATGAAACAGCTTTGTATTCACCTTAAACACTGTTTCAGGGCAGATTGTGTTTTAGACTAAAAGGGAATACATTATAAGAAGAATCTTTACTTTGAAACTCTGTTCTTTACCTTTTTCTCACTATGAAATAGCTTTATATTCAACTTAAACACTGCTTCAGGGCAAGAGATTGTGTTTTAGACTAAAAGGGAATGCATTATAAGAAGAATCTTTACTTTGAAACTCTGTTTTTTACCTTTTTCACACTATGAAACAGCTTTGTATTCACCTTAACACTGTTTCAGGGCAAGAGATTGTGTTTTAGACTAAAAGGTAATGCATTATAAGAAGAATCTTTACTTTGAAACTCTGTTCTTTACCTTTTTCACACTATGAAACAGCTGTGTATTCACCTTAAACACTGTTTCAGGGCAAGAGATTGTGTTTTAGACTAAAAGGTAATGCATTATAAGAAGAATCTTTACTTTGAAACTCTGTTCTTTACCTTTTTCACACTATGAAACAGCTTTGTATTCACCTTAAACACTGTTTCAGGGCAGATTGTGTTTTAGACTAAAAGGGAATACATTATAAGAAGAATCTTTACTTTGAAACTCTGTTCTTTACCTTTTTCTCACTATGAAACAGCTTTATATTCAACTTAAACACTGCTTCAGGGCAAGAGATTGTGTTTTAGACTAAAAGGGAATGCATTATAAGAAGAATCTTTACTTTGAAACTCTGTTTTTTACCTTTTTCACACTATGAAACAGCTTTGTATTCACCTTAACACTGTTTCAGGGCAAGAGATTGTGTTTTAGACTAAAAGGTAATGCATTATAAGAAGAATCTTTACTTTGAAATTCTGTTCTTTACCTTTTTCACACTATGAGACAGCTTTGTATTCACCTTAAACACTGTTTCAGGGCAAGAGATTGTGTTTTAGACTAAAAGGGAATGCATTATAAGAAGAATCTTTACTTTGAAACTCTGTTCTTTACCTTTTTCACACTATTAAACAGCTTTGTATTCACCTTAAACACTGTTTCAGGGCAAGATATTGTGTTTTAGACTAAAAGGGAATGCATTATAAGAAGAATCTTTACTTTGAAACTCTGTTCTTTACCTTTTTCACACTATGAAACAGCTTTGTATTCACCTTAAACACTGTTTCAGGGCAAGAGATTGTGTTTTAGACTAAAAGGGAATGCATTATAAGTAAAATCTTTACTTTGAAACTCTGTTCTTTACCTTTTTCTCACTTTGAAACAGCTTTGTATTCAACTTAAACACTGTTTCAGGGCAAGAGATTGTGTTTTAGACTAAAAGGGAATGCATTATAAGAAGAATCTTTACTTTGAAACTCTGTTCTTTACCTATTTCTCACTATGAAACAGCTTTATATTCAACTTAAACACTGCTTCAGTGCAAGAGATTGTGTTTTAGACTAAAAGGGAATGCATTATAAGAAGAATCTTTACTTTGAAACTCTGTTCTTTACCTTTTTCACACTATGAAACAGCTTTGCATTCACCTTAAACACTGTTTCAGGGCAGATTGTGTTTTAGACTAAAAGGGAATACATTATAAGTAGAATCTTTACTTTGAAACTCTGTTCTTTACCTTTTTCTCACTATGAAACAGCTTTATATTCAACTTAAACACTGCTTCAGGGCAAGAGATTGTGTTTTAGACTAAAAGGGAATGCATTATAAGAAGATTCTTTACTTTGAAACTCTGTTTTTTACCTTTTTCACACTATGAAACAGCTTTGTATTCACCTTAACACTGTTTCAGGGCAAGAGATTGTGTTTTAGACTAAAAGGTAATGCATTATAAGAAGAATCTTTACTTTGAAACTCTGTTCTTTACCTTTTTCACACTATGAAACAGCTTTGTATTCACCTTAAACACTGTTTCAGGGCAAGAGATTGTGTTTTAGACTAAAAGGGAATGCATTATAAGAAGAATCTTTACTTTGAAACTCTGTTCTTTACCTTTTTCACACTATTAAAAAGCTTTGTATTCACCTTAAACACTGTTTCAGGGCAAGATATTGTGTTTTAGACTAAAAGGGAATGCATTATAAGTAGAATCTTTACTTTGAAACTCTGTTCTTTACCTTTTTCTCACTTTGAAACAGCTTTGTATTCAACTTAAACACTGTTTCAGGGCAAGAGATTGTGTTTTAGACTAAAAGGGAATGCATTATAAGAAGAATCTTTACTTTGACACTCTGTTTTTTACCTTTTTCACACTATGAAACAGCTTTGTATTCACCTTAACACTGTTTCAGGGCAAGAGATTGTGTTTTAGACTAAAAGGTAATGCATTATAAGAAGAATCTTTACTTTGAAACTCTGTTCTTTACCTTTTTCACACTATGAAACAGCTTTGTATTCACCTTAAACACTGTTTCAGGGCAGATTGTGTTTTAGACTAAAAGGGAATACATTATAAGAAGAATCTTTACTTTGAAACTCTGTTCTTTACCTTTTTCTCACTATGAAACAGCTTTATATTCAACTTAAACACTGCTTCAGGGCAAGAGATTGTGTTTTAGACTAAAAGGGAATGCATTATAAGAAGAATCTTTACTTTGAAACTCTGTTTTTTACCTTTTTCACACTATGAAACAGCTTTGTATTCACCTTAACACTGTTTCAGGGCAAGAGATTGTGTTTTAGACTAAAAGGTAATGCATTATAAGAAGAATCTTTACTTTGAAACTCTGTTCATACCTATTTCTCACTATGAAACAGCTTTATATTCAACTTAAACACTGCTTCAGTGCAAGAGATTGTGTTTTAGACTAAAAGGGAATGCATTATAAGAAGAATCTTTACTTTGAAACTCTGTTCTTTACCTTTTTCACACTATGAAACAGCTTTGTATTCACCTTAAACACTGTTTCAGGGCAGATTGTGTTTTAGACTAAAAGGGAATACAATATAAGAAGAATCTTTACTTTGAAACTCTGTTCTTTACCTTTTTCTCACTATGAAACAGCTTTATATTCAACTTAAACACTGCTTCAGGGCAAGAGATTGTGTTTTAGACTAAAAGGGAATGCATTATAAGAAGAATCTTTACTTTGAAACTCTGTTTTTTACCTTTTTCACACTATGAAACAGCTTTGTATTCACCTTAACACCGTTTCAGGGCAAGAGATTGTGTTTTAGACTAAAAGGTAATGCATTATAAGAAGAATCTTTACTTTGAAACTCTGTTCTTTACCTTTTTCACACTATGAAACAGCTTTGTATTCACCTTAAACACTGTTTCAGGGCAAGAGATTGTGTTTTAGACTAAAAGGGAATGCATTATAAGTAGAATCTTTACTTTGAAACTCTGTTCTTTACCTTTTTCTCACTTTGAAACAGCTTTGTATTCAACTTAAACACTGTTTCAGGGCAAGAGATTGTGTTTTAGACTAAAAGGGAATGCATTATAAGAAGAATCTTTACTTTGAAACTCTGTTCTTTACCTATTTCTCACTATGAAACAGCTTTATATTCAACTTAAACACTGCTTCAGTGCAAGAGATTGTGTTTTAGACTAAAAGAGAATGCATTATAAGAAGAATCTTTACTTTGAAACTCTGTTCTTTACCTTTTTCTCACTATGAAACAGCTTTGTATTCACCTTAAACACTGTTTCAGGGCAAGAGATTGTGTTTTAGACTAAAAGGGAATGCATTATAAGAAGAATCTTTACTTTGAAACTCTGTTCTTTACCTTTTTCACACTATTAAACAGCTTTGTATTCACCTTAAACACTGTTTCAGGGCAAGATATTGTGTTTTAGACTAAAAAGGAATGCATTATAAGAAGAATCTTTACTTTGAAACTCTGTTCTTTACCTTTTTCACACTATGAAACAGCTTTGTATTCACCTTAAACACTGTTTCAGGGCAAGAGATTGTGTTTTAGACTAAAAGGGAATGCATTATAAGTAGAATCTTTACTTTGAAACTCTGTTCTTTACCTTTTTCTCACTTTGAAACAGCTTTGTATTCAACTTAAACACTGTTTCAGGGCAAGAGATTGTGTTTTAGACTAAAAGGGAATGCATTATAAGAAGAATCTTTACTTTGAAACTCTGTTCTTTACCTATTTCTCACTATGAAACAGCTTTATATTCAACTTAAACACTGCTTCAGTGCAAGAGATTGTGTTTTAGACTAAAAGGGAATGCATTATAAGAAGAATCTTTACTTTGAAACTCTGTTCTTTACCTTTTTCACACTATGAAACAGCTTTGTATTCACCTTAAACACTGTTTCAGGGCAGATTGTGTTTTAGACTAAAAGGGAATACATTATAAGTAGAATCTTTACTTTGAAACTCTGTTCTTTACCTTTTTCTCACTATGAAACAGCTTTATATTCAACTTAAACACTGCTTCAGGGCAAGAGATTGTGTTTTAGACTAAAAGGGAATGCATTATAAGAAGATTCTTTACTTTGAAACTCTGTTTTTTACCTTTTTCACACTATGAAACAGCTTTGTATTCACCTTAACACTGTTTCAGGGCAAGAGATTGTGTTTTAGACTAAAAGGTAATGCATTATAAGAAGAATCTTTACTTTGAAACTCTGTTCTTTACCTTTTTCACACTATGAAACAGCTTTGTATTCACCTTAAACACTGTTTCAGGGCAAGAGATTGTGTTTTAGACTAAAAGGGAATGCATTATAAGAAGAATCTTTACTTTGAAACTCTGTTCTTTACCTTTTTCACACTATTAAAAAGCTTTGTATTCACCTTAAACACTGTTTCAGGGCAAGATATTGTGTTTTAGACTAAAAGGGAATGCATTATAAGTAGAATCTTTACTTTGAAACTCTGTTCTTTACCTTTTTCTCACTTTGAAACAGCTTTGTATTCAACTTAAACACTGTTTCAGGGCAAGAGATTGTGTTTTAGACTAAAAGGGAATGCATTATAAGAAGAATCTTTACTTTGAAACTCTGTTTTTTACCTTTTTCACACTATGAAACAGCTTTGTATTCACCTTAACACTGTTTCAGGGCAAGAGATTGTGTTTTAGACTAAAAGGTAATGCATTATAAGAAGAATCTTTACTTTGAAACTCTGTTCTTTACCTTTTTCACACTATGAAACAGCTTTGTATTCACCTTAAACACTGTTTCAGGGCAGATTGTGTTTTAGACTAAAAGGGAATACATTATAAGAAGAATCTTTACTTTGAAACTCTGTTCTTTACCTTTTTCTCACTATGAAACAGCTTTATATTCAACTTAAACACTGCTTCAGGGCAAGAGATTGTGTTTTAGACTAAAAGGGAATGCATTATAAGAAGAATCTTTACTTTGAAACTCTGTTTTTTACCTTTTTCACACTATGAAACAGCTTTGTATTCACCTTAACACTGTTTCAGGGCAAGAGATTGTGTTTTAGACTAAAAGGTAATGCATTATAAGAAGAATCTTTACTTTGAAACTCTGTTCATACCTATTTCTCACTATGAAACAGCTTTATATTCAACTTAAACACTGCTTCAGTGCAAGAGATTGTGTTTTAGACTAAAAGGGAATGCATTATAAGAAGAATCTTTACTTTGAAACTCTGTTCTTTACCTTTTTCACACTATGAAACAGCTTTGTATTCACCTTAAACACTGTTTCAGGGCAGATTGTGTTTTAGACTAAAAGGGAATACAATATAAGAAGAATCTTTACTTTGAAACTCTGTTCTTTACCTTTTTCTCACTATGAAACAGCTTTATATTCAACTTAAACACTGCTTCAGGGCAAGAGATTGTGTTTTAGACTAAAAGGGAATGCATTATAAGAAGAATCTTTACTTTGAAACTCTGTTTTTTACCTTTTTCACACTATGAAACAGCTTTGTATTCACCTTAACACCGTTTCAGGGCAAGAGATTGTGTTTTAGACTAAAAGGTAATGTATTATAAGAAGAATCTTTACTTTGAAACTCTGTTCTTTACCTTTTTCACACTATGAAACAGCTTTGTATTCACCTTAAACACTGTTTCAGGGCAAGAGATTGTGTTTTAGACTAAAAGGGAATGCATTATAAGTAGAATCTTTACTTTGAAACTCTGTTCTTTACCTTTTTCTCACTTTGAAACAGCTTTGTATTCAACTTAAACACTGTTTCAGGGCAAGAGATTGTGTTTTAGACTAAAAGGGAATGCATTATAAGAAGAATCTTTACTTTGAAACTCTGTTTTTTACCTTTTTCACACTATGAAACAGCTTTGTATTCACCTTAACACTGTTTCAGGGCAAGAGATTGTGTTTTAGACTAAAAGGTAATGCATTATAAGAAGAATCTTTACTTTGAAACTCTGTTCTTTACCTTTTTCACACTATGAAACAGCTTTGTATTCACCTTAAACACTGTTTCAGGGCAGATTGTGTTTTAGACTAAAAGGGAATACATTATAAGAAGAATCTTTACTTTGAAACTCTGTTCTTTACCTTTTTCTCACTATGAAACAGCTTTATATTCAACTTAAACACTGCTTCAGGGCAAGAGATTGTGTTTTAGACTAAAAGGGAATGCATTATAAGAAGAATCTTTACTTTGAAACTCTGTTTTTTACCTTTTTCACACTATGAAACAGCTTTGTATTCACCTTAACACTGTTTCAGGGCAAGAGATTGTGTTTTAGACTAAAAGGTAATGCATTATAAGAAGAATCTTTACTTTGAAACTCTGTTCATACCTATTTCTCACTATGAAACAGCTTTATATTCAACTTAAACACTGCTTCAGTGCAAGAGATTGTGTTTTAGACTAAAAGGGAATGCATTATAAGAAGAATCTTTACTTTGAAACTCTGTTCTTTACCTTTTTCACACTATGAAACAGCTTTGTATTCACCTTAAACACTGTTTCAGGGCAGATTGTGTTTTAGACTAAAAGGGAATACAATATAAGAAGAATCTTTACTTTGAAACTCTGTTCTTTACCTTTTTCTCACTATGAAACAGCTTTATATTCAACTTAAACACTGCTTCAGGGCAAGAGATTGTGTTTTAGACTAAAAGGGAATGCATTATAAGAAGAATCTTTACTTTGAAACTCTGTTTTTTACCTTTTTCACACTATGAAACAGCTTTGTATTCACCTTAACACCGTTTCAGGGCAAGAGATTGTGTTTTAGACTAAAAGGTAATGTATTATAAGAAGAATCTTTACTTTGAAACTCTGTTCTTTACCTTTTTCACACTATGAAACAGCTTTGTATTCACCTTAAACACTGTTTCAGGGCAAGAGATTGTGTTTTAGACTAAAAGGGAATGCATTATAAGAAGAATCTTTACTTTGAAACTCTGTTCTTTACCTTTTTCTCACTATGAAACAGCTTTGTATTCACCTTAAACACTGTTTCAGGGCAAGAGATTGTGTTTTAGACTAAAAGGGAATGCATTATAAGAAGAATCTTTACTTTGAAACTCTGTTCTTTACCTATTTCTCACTATGAAACAGCTTTATATTCAACTTAAACACTGCTTCAGTGCAAGAGATTGTGTTTTAGACTAAAAGGGAATGCATTATAAGAAGAATCTTTACTTTGAAACTCTGTTCTTTACCTTTTTCACACTATGAAACAGCTTTGTATTCACCTTAAACACTGTTTCAGGGCAGATTGTGTTTTAGACTAAAAGGGAATACATTATAAGAAGAATCTTTACTTTGAAACTCTGTTCTTTACCTTTTTCTCACTATGAAACAGCTTTATATTCAACTTAAACACTGCTTCAGGGCAAGAGATTGTGTTTTAGACTAAAAGGGAATGCATTATAAGAAGAATCTTTACTTTGAAACTCTGTTCTTTACCTTTTTCACACTATGAAACAGCTTTGTATTCACCTTAACACTGTTTCAGGGCAAGAGATTGTGTTTTAGACTAAAAGGTAATGCATTATAAGAAGAATCTTTACTTTGAAACTCTGTTCTTTACCTTTTTCACACTATGAAACAGCTGTGTATTCACCTTAAACACTGTTTCAGGGCAAGAGATTGTGTTTTAGACTAAAAGGGAATGCATTATAAGAAGAATCTTTACTTTGAAACTCTGTTCTTTACCTTTTTCACACTATGAAACAGCTTTGTATTCACCTTAAACACTGTTTCAGGGCAGATTGCGTTTTAGACTAAAAGGGAATACATTATAAGAAGAATCTTTACTTTGAAACTCTGTTCTTTACCTTTTTCTCACTATGAAACAGCTTTATATTCAACTTAAACACTGCTTCAGGGCAAGAGATTGTGTTTTAGACTAAAAGGGAATGCATTATAAGAAGAATCTTTACTTTGAAACTCTGTTTTTTACCTTTTTCACACTATGAAACAGCTTTGTATTCACCTTAACACTGTTTCAGGGCAAGAGATTGTGTTTTAGACTAAAAGGTAATGCATTATAAGAAGAATCTTTACTTTGAAACTCTGTTCTTTACCTTTTTCACACTATGAGACAGCTTTGTATTCACCTTAAACACTGTTTCAGGGCAAGAGATTGTGTTTTAGACTAAAAGGGAATGCATTATAAGAAGAATCTTTACTTTGAAACTCTGTTCTTTACCTTTTTCACACTATGAAACAGCTTTGTATTCACCTTAAACACTGTTTCAGGGCAAGAGATTGTGTTTTAGACTAAAAGGGAATGCATTATAAGTAGAATCTTTACTTTGAAACTCTGTTCTTTACCTTTTTCTCACTTTGAAACAGCTTTGTATTCAACTTAAACACTGTTTCAGGGCAAGAGATTGTGTTTTAGACTAAAAGGGAATGCATTATAAGAAGAATCTTTACTTTGAAACTCTGTTCTTTACCTATTTCTCACTATGAAACAGCTTTATATTCAACTTAAACACTGCTTCAGTGCAAGAGATTGTGTTTTAGACTAAAAGGGAATGCATTATAAGAAGAATCTTTACTTTGAAACTGTTCTTTACCTTTTTCACACTATGAAACAGCTTTGTATTCACCTTAAACACTGTTTCAGGGCAGATTGTGTTTTAGACTAAAAGGGAATACATTATAAGAAGAATCTTTACTTTGAAACTCTGTTCTTTACCTTTTTCTCACTATGAAACAGCTTTATATTCAACTTAAACACTGCTTCAGGGCAAGAGATTGTGTTTTAGACTAAAAGGGAATGCATTATAAGAAGATTCTTTACTTTGAAACTCTGTTTTTTACCTTTTTCACACTATGAAACAGCTTTGTATTCACCTTAACACTGTTTCAGGGCAAGAGATTGTGTTTTAGACTAAAAGGTAATGCATTATAAGAAGAATCTTTACTTTGAAACTCTGTTCTTTACCTTTTTCACACTATGAAACAGCTTTGTATTCACCTTAAACACTGTTTCAGGGCAAGAGATTGTGTTTTAGACTAAAAGGGAATGCATTATAAGAAGAATCTTTACTTTGAAACTCTGTTCTTTACCTTTTTCACACTATTAAACAGCTTTGTATTCACCTTAAACACTGTTTCAGGGCAAGATATTGTGTTTTAGACTAAAAGGGAATGCATTATAAGTAGAATCTTTACTTTGAAACTCTGTTCTTTACCTTTTTCTCACTTTGAAACAGCTTTGTATTCAACTTAAACACTGTTTCAGGGCAAGAGATTGTGTTTTAGACTAAAAGGGAATGCATTATAAGAAGAATCTTTACTTTGAAACTCTGTTCTTTACCTATTTCTCACTATGAAACAGCTTTATATTCACCTTAACACTGTTTCAGGGCAAGAGATTGTGTTTTAGACTAAAAGGTAATGCATTATAAGAAGAATCTTTACTTTGAAACTCTGTTCATACCTATTTCTCACAATGAAACAGCTTTATATTCAACTTAAACACTGTTTCAGGGCAAGAGATTGTGTTTTAGACTAAAAGGGAATGCATTATAAGAAGAATCTTTACTTTGAAACTCTGTTCTTTACCTTTTTCTCACTATGAAACAGCTTTATATTCAACTTAAACACTGCTTCAGGGCAAGAGATTGTGTTTTAGACTAAAAGGGAATGCATTATAAGAAGAATCTTTACTTTGAAACTCTGTTTTTTACCTTTTTCACACTATGAAACAGCTTTGTATTCACCTTAACACTGTTTCAGGGCAAGAGATTGTGTTTTAGACTAAAAGGTAATGCATTATAAGAAGAATCTTTACTTTGAAACTCTGTTCATACCTATTTCTCACTATGAAACAGCTTTATATTCAACTTAAACACTGCTTCAGTGCAAGAGATTGTGTTTTAGACTAAAAGGGAATGCATTATAAGAAGAATCTTTACTTTGAAACTCTGTTCTTTACCTTTTTCACACTATGAAACAGCTTTGTATTCACCTTAAACACTGCTTCAGGGCAGATTGTGTTTTAGACTAAAAGGGAATACATTATAAGAAGAATCTTTACTTTGAAACTCTGTTCTTTACCTTTTTCTCACTATGAAACAGCTTTATATTCAACTTAAACACTGCTTCAGGGCAAGAGATTTTGTTTTAGACTAAAAGGGAATGCATTATAAGAAGAATCTTTACTTTGAAACTCTGTTCTTTACCTTTTTCACACTATGAAACAGCTTTGTATTCACCTTAACACTGTTTCAGGGCAAGAGATTGTGTTTTAGACTAAAAGGTAATGCATTATAAGAAGAATCTTTACTTTGAAACTCTGTTCTTTACCTTTTTCACACTATGAAACAGCTGTGTATTCACCTTAAACACTGTTTCAGGGCAAGAGATTGTGTTTTAGACTAAAAGGGAATGCATTATAAGAAGAATCTTTACTTTGAAACTCTGTTCTTTACCTTTTTCACACTATGAAACAGCTTTGTATTCACCTTAAACACTGTTTCAGGGCAGATTGCGTTTTAGACTAAAAGGGAATACATTATAAGAAGAATCTTTACTTTGAAACTCTGTTCTTTACCTTTTTCTCACTATGAAACAGCTTTATATTCAACTTAAACACTGCTTCAGGGCAAGAGATTGTGTTTTAGACTAAAAGGGAATGCATTATAAGAAGAATCTTTACTTTGAAACTCTGTTTTTTACCTTTTTCACACTATGAAACAGCTTTGTATTCACCTTAACACTGTTTCAGGGCAAGGGATTGTGTTTTAGACTAAAAGGTAATGCATTATAAGAAGAATCTTTACTTTGAAACTCTGTTCTTTACCTTTTTCACACTATGAGACAGCTTTGTATTCACCTTAAACACTGTTTCAGGGCAAGAGATTGTGTTTTAGACTAAAAGGGAATGCATTATAAGAAGAATCTTTACTTTGAAACTCTGTTCTTTACCTTTTTCACACTATGAAACAGCTTTGTATTCACCTTAAACACTGTTTCAGGGCAAGAGATTGTGTTTTAGACTAAAAGGGAATGCATTATAAGTAGAATCTTTACTTTGAAACTCTGTTCTTTACCTTTTTCTCACTTTGAAACAGCTTTGTATTCAACTTAAACACTGTTTCAGGGCAAGAGATTGTGTTTTAGACTAAAAGGGAATGCATTATAAGAAGAATCTTTACTTTGAAACTCTGTTCTTTACCTATTTCTCACTATGAAACAGCTTTATATTCAACTTAAACACTGCTTCAGTGCAAGAGATTGTGTTTTAGACTAAAAGGGAATGCATTATAAGAAGAATCTTTACTTTGAAACTGTTCTTTACCTTTTTCACACTATGAAACAGCTTTGTATTCACCTTAAACACTGTTTCAGGGCAGATTGTGTTTTAGACTAAAAGGGAATACATTATAAGAAGAATCTTTACTTTGAAACTCTGTTCTTTACCTTTTTCTCACTATGAAACAGCTTTATATTCAACTTAAACACTGCTTCAGGGCAAGAGATTGTGTTTTAGACTAAAAGGGAATGCATTATAAGAAGAATCTTTACTTTGAAACTCTGTTCTTTACCTATTTCTCACTATGAAACAGCTTTATATTCAACTTAAACACTGCTTCAGTGCAAGAGATTGTGTTTTAGACTAAAAGGGAATGCATTATAAGAAGAATCTTTACTTTGAAACTCTGTTCTTTACCTTTTTCACACTATGAAACAGCTTTGTATTCACCTTAAACACTGTTT
This sequence comes from Electrophorus electricus, assembly GCF_041902795.1. Taxonomy (NCBI): domain Eukaryota; kingdom Metazoa; phylum Chordata; class Actinopteri; order Gymnotiformes; family Gymnotidae; genus Electrophorus; species Electrophorus electricus. The sequence goes on along the minus strand of NW_027658572.1, from coordinate 2,381,226 downwards.
CAGGGCAGATTGTGTTTTAGACTAAAAGGGAATACATTATAAGAAGAATCTTTACTTTGAAACTCTGTTCTTTACCTTTTTCTCACTATGAAACAGCTTTATATTCAACTTAAACACTGCTTCAGGGCAAGAGATTGTGTTTTAGACTAAAAGGGAATGCATTATAAGAAGAATCTTTACTTTGAAACTCTGTTCTTTACCTTTTTCACACTATGAAACAGCTTTGTATTCACCTTAACACTGTTTCAGGGCAAGAGATTGTGTTTTAGACTAAAAGGTAATGCATTATAAGAAGAATCTTTACTTTGAAACTCTGTTCTTTACCTTTTTCACACTATGAAACAGCTGTGTATTCACCTTAAACACTGTTTCAGGGCAAGAGATTGTGTTTTAGACTAAAAGGGAATGCATTATAAGAAGAATCTTTACTTTGAAACTCTGTTCTTTACCTTTTTCACACTATGAAACAGCTTTGTATTCACCTTAAACACTGTTTCAGGGCAGATTGCGTTTTAGACTAAAAGGGAATACATTATAAGAAGAATCTTTACTTTGAAACTCTGTTCTTTACCTTTTTCTCACTATGAAACAGCTTTATATTCAACTTAAACACTGCTTCAGGGCAAGAGATTGTGTTTTAGACTAAAAGGGAATGCATTATAAGAAGAATCTTTACTTTGAAACTCTGTTTTTTACCTTTTTCACACTATGAAACAGCTTTGTATTCACCTTAACACTGTTTCAGGGCAAGAGATTGTGTTTTAGACTAAAAGGTAATGCATTATAAGAAGAATCTTTACTTTGAAACTCTGTTCTTTACCTTTTTCACACTATGAGACAGCTTTGTATTCACCTTAAACACTGTTTCAGGGCAAGAGATTGTGTTTTAGACTAAAAGGGAATGCATTATAAGAAGAATCTTTACTTTGAAACTCTGTTCTTTACCTTTTTCACACTATGAAACAGCTTTGTATTCACCTTAAACACTGTTTCAGGGCAAGAGATTGTGTTTTAGACTAAAAGGGAATGCATTATAAGTAGAATCTTTACTTTGAAACTCTGTTCTTTACCTTTTTCTCACTTTGAAACAGCTTTGTATTCAACTTAAACACTGTTTCAGGGCAAGAGATTGTGTTTTAGACTAAAAGGGAATGCATTATAAGAAGAATCTTTACTTTGAAACTCTGTTCTTTACCTATTTCTCACTATGAAACAGCTTTATATTCAACTTAAACACTGCTTCAGTGCAAGAGATTGTGTTTTAGACTAAAAGGGAATGCATTATAAGAAGAATCTTTACTTTGAAACTGTTCTTTACCTTTTTCACACTATGAAACAGCTTTGTATTCACCTTAAACACTGTTTCAGGGCAGATTGTGTTTTAGACTAAAAGGGAATACATTATAAGAAGAATCTTTACTTTGAAACTCTGTTCTTTACCTTTTTCTCACTATGAAACAGCTTTATATTCAACTTAAACACTGCTTCAGGGCAAGAGATTGTGTTTTAGACTAAAAGGGAATGCATTATAAGAAGATTCTTTACTTTGAAACTCTGTTTTTTACCTTTTTCACACTATGAAACAGCTTTGTATTCACCTTAACACTGTTTCAGGGCAAGAGATTGTGTTTTAGACTAAAAGGTAATGCATTATAAGAAGAATCTTTACTTTGAAACTCTGTTCTTTACCTTTTTCACACTATGAAACAGCTTTGTATTCACCTTAAACACTGTTTCAGGGCAAGAGATTGTGTTTTAGACTAAAAGGGAATGCATTATAAGAAGAATCTTTACTTTGAAACTCTGTTCTTTACCTTTTTCACACTATTAAACAGCTTTGTATTCACCTTAAACACTGTTTCAGGGCAAGATATTGTGTTTTAGACTAAAAGGGAATGCATTATAAGTAGAATCTTTACTTTGAAACTCTGTTCTTTACCTTTTTCTCACTTTGAAACAGCTTTGTATTCAACTTAAACACTGTTTCAGGGCAAGAGATTGTGTTTTAGACTAAAAGGGAATGCATTATAAGAAGAATCTTTACTTTGAAACTCTGTTCTTTACCTATTTCTCACTATGAAACAGCTTTATATTCACCTTAACACTGTTTCAGGGCAAGAGATTGTGTTTTAGACTAAAAGGTAATGCATTATAAGAAGAATCTTTACTTTGAAACTCTGTTCATACCTATTTCTCACAATGAAACAGCTTTATATTCAACTTAAACACTGTTTCAGGGCAAGAGATTGTGTTTTAGACTAAAAGGGAATGCATTATAAGAAGAATCTTTACTTTGAAACTCTGTTCTTTACCTTTTTCTCACTATGAAACAGCTTTATATTCAACTTAAACACTGCTTCAGGGCAAGAGATTGTGTTTTAGACTAAAAGGGAATGCATTATAAGAAGAATCTTTACTTTGAAACTCTGTTTTTTACCTTTTTCACACTATGAAACAGCTTTGTATTCACCTTAACACTGTTTCAGGGCAAGAGATTGTGTTTTAGACTAAAAGGTAATGCATTATAAGAAGAATCTTTACTTTGAAACTCTGTTCATACCTATTTCTCACTATGAAACAGCTTTATATTCAACTTAAACACTGCTTCAGTGCAAGAGATTGTGTTTTAGACTAAAAGGGAATGCATTATAAGAAGAATCTTTACTTTGAAACTCTGTTCTTTACCTTTTTCACACTATGAAACAGCTTTGTATTCACCTTAAACACTGCTTCAGGGCAGATTGTGTTTTAGATTAAAAGGGAATACATTATAAGAAGAATCTTTACTTTGAAACTCTGTTCTTTACCTTTTTCTCACTATGAAACAGCTTTATATTCAACTTAAACACTGCTTCAGGGCAAGAGATTGTGTTTTAGACTAAAAGGGAATGCATTATAAGAAGAATCTTTACTTTGAAACTCTGTTCTTTACCTTTTTCACACTATGAAACAGCTTTGTATTCACCTTAACACTGTTTCAGGGCAAGAGATTGTGTTTTAGACTAAAAGGTAATGCATTATAAGAAGAATCTTTACTTTGAAACTCTGTTCTTTACCTTTTTCACACTATGAAACAGCTTTGTATTCACCTTAAACACTGTTTCAGGGCAGATTGCGTTTTAGACTAAAAGGGAATACATTATAAGAAGAATCTTTACTTTGAAACTCTGTTCTTTACCTTTTTCTCACTATGAAACAGCTTTATATTCAACTTAAACACTGCTTCAGGGCAAGAGATTGTGTTTTAGACTAAAAGGGAATGCATTATAAGAAGAATCTTTACTTTGAAACTCTGTTTTTTACCTTTTTCACACTATGAAACAGCTTTGTATTCACCTTAACACTGTTTCAGGGCAAGGGATTGTGTTTTAGACTAAAAGGTAATGCATTATAAGAAGAATCTTTACTTTGAAACTCTGTTCTTTACCTTTTTCACACTATGAGACAGCTTTGTATTCACCTTAAACACTGTTTCAGGGCAAGAGATTGTGTTTTAGACTAAAAGGGAATGCATTATAAGAAGAATCTTTACTTTGAAACTCTGTTCTTTACCTTTTTCACACTATGAAACAGCTTTGTATTCACCTTAAACACTGTTTCAGGGCAAGAGATTGTGTTTTAGACTAAAAGGGAATGCATTATAAGTAGAATCTTTACTTTGAAACTCTGTTCTTTACCTTTTTCTCACTTTGAAACAGCTTTGTATTCAACTTAAACACTGTTTCAGGGCAAGAGATTGTGTTTTAGACTAAAAGGGAATGCATTATAAGAAGAATCTTTACTTTGAAACTCTGTTCTTTACCTATTTCTCACTATGAAACAGCTTTATATTCAACTTAAACACTGCTTCAGTGCAAGAGATTGTGTTTTAGACTAAAAGGGAATGCATTATAAGAAGAATCTTTACTTTGAAACTGTTCTTTACCTTTTTCACACTATGAAACAGCTTTGTATTCACCTTAAACACTGTTTCAGGGCAGATTGTGTTTTAGACTAAAAGGGAATACATTATAAGAAGAATCTTTACTTTGAAACTCTGTTCTTTACCTTTTTCTCACTATGAAACAGCTTTATATTCAACTTAAACACTGCTTCAGGGCAAGAGATTGTGTTTTAGACTAAAAGGGAATGCATTATAAGAAGATTCTTTACTTTGAAACTCTGTTTTTTACCTTTTTCACACTATGAAACAGCTTTGTATTCACCTTAACACTGTTTCAGGGCAGATTGTGTTTTAGACTAAAAGGGAATACATTATAAGAAGAATCTTTACTTTGAAACTCTGTTCTTTACCTTTTTCTCACTATGAAACAGCTTTATATTCAACTTAAACACTGCTTCAGGGCAAGAGATTGTGTTTTAGACTAAAAGGGAATGCATTATAAGAAGAATCTTTACTTTGAAACTCTGTTTTTTACCTTTTTCACACTATGAAACAGCTTTGTATTCACCTTAACACTGTTTCAGGGCAAGAGATTGTGTTTTAGACTAAAAGGTAATGCATTATAAGAAGAATCTTTACTTTGAAACTCTGTTCATACCTATTTCTCACTATGAAACAGCTTTATATTCAACTTAAACACTGCTTCAGTGCAAGAGATTGTGTTTTAGACTAAAAGGGAATGCATTATAAGAAGAATCTTTACTTTGAAACTCTGTTCTTTACCTTTTTCACACTATGAAACAGCTTTGTATTCACCTTAAACACTGTTTCAGGGCAGATTGTGTTTTAGACTAAAAGGGAATACATTATAAGAAGAATCTTTACTTTGAAACTCTGTTCTTTACCTTTTTCTCACTATGAAACAGCTTTATATTCAACTTAAACACTGCTTCAGGGCAAGAGATTGTGTTTTAGACTAAAAGGGAATGCATTATAAGAAGAATCTTTACTTTGAAACTCTGTTCTTTACCTTTTTCACACTATGAAACAGCTTTGTATTCACCTTAACACTGTTTCAGGGCAAGAGATTGTGTTTTAGACTAAAAGGTAATGCATTATAAGAAGAATCTTTACTTTGAAACTCTGTTCTTTACCTTTTTCACACTATGAAACAGCTGTGTATTCACCTTAAACACTGTTTCAGGGCAAGAGATTGTGTTTTAGACTAAAAGGGAATGCATTATAAGAAGAATCTTTACTTTGAAACTCTGTTCTTTACCTTTTTCACACTATGAAACAGCTTTGTATTCACCTTAAACACTGTTTCAGGGCAGATTGCGTTTTAGACTAAAAGGGAATACATTATAAGAAGAATCTTTACTTTGAAACTCTGTTCTTTACCTTTTTCTCACTATGAAACAGCTTTATATTCAACTTAAACACTGCTTCAGGGCAAGAGATTGTGTTTTAGACTAAAAGGGAATGCATTATAAGAAGAATCTTTACTTTGAAACTCTGTTTTTTACCTTTTTCACACTATGAAACAGCTTTGTATTCACCTTAACACAGTTTCAGGGCAAGAGATTGTGTTTTAGACTAAAAGGTAATGCATTATAAGAAGAATCTTTACTTTGAAACTCTGTTCTTTACCTTTTTCACACTATGAGACAGCTTTGTATTCACCTTAAACACTGTTTCAGGGCAAGAGATTGTGTTTTAGACTAAAAGGGAATGCATTATAAGAAGAATCTTTACTTTGAAACTCTGTTCTTTACCTTTTTCACACTATGAAACAGCTTTGTATTCACCTTAAACACTGTTTCAGGGCAAGAGATTGTGTTTTAGACTAAAAGGGAATGCATTATAAGTAGAATCTTTACTTTGAAACTCTGTTCTTTACCTTTTTCTCACTTTGAAACAGCTTTGTATTCAACTTAAACACTGTTTCAGGGCAAGAGATTGTGTTTTAGACTAAAAGGGAATGCATTATAAGAAGAATCTTTACTTTGAAACTCTGTTCTTTACCTATTTCTCACTATGAAACAGCTTTATATTCAACTTAAACACTGCTTCAGTGCAAGAGATTGTGTTTTAGACTAAAAGGGAATGCATTATAAGAAGAATCTTTACTTTGAAACTGTTCTTTACCTTTTTCACACTATGAAACAGCTTTGTATTCACCTTAAACACTGTTTCAGGGCAGATTGTGTTTTAGACTAAAAGGGAATACATTATAAGAAGAATCTTTACTTTGAAACTCTGTTCTTTACCTTTTTCTCACTATGAAACAGCTTTATATTCAACTTAAACACTGCTTCAGGGCAAGAGATTGTGTTTTAGACTAAAAGGGAATGCATTATAAGAAGATTCTTTACTTTGAAACTCTGTTTTTTACCTTTTTCACACTATGAAACAGCTTTGTATTCACCTTAACACTGTTTCAGGGCAAGAGATTGTGTTTTAGACTAAAAGGTAATGCATTATAAGAAGAATCTTTACTTTGAAACTCTGTTCTTTACCTTTTTCACACTATGAAACAGCTTTGTATTCACCTTAAACACTGTTTCAGGGCAAGAGATTGTGTTTTAGACTAAAAGGGAATGCATTATAAGAAGAATCTTTACTTTGAAACTCTGTTCTTTACCTTTTTCACACTATTAAACAGCTTTGTATTCACCTTAAACACTGTTTCAGGGCAAGATATTGTGTTTTAGACTAAAAGGGAATGCATTATAAGTAGAATCTTTACTTTGAAACTCTGTTCTTTACCTTTTTCTCACTTTGAAACAGCTTTGTATTCAACTTAAACACTGTTTCAGGGCAAGAGATTGTGTTTTAGACTAAAAGGGAATGCATTATAAGAAGAATCTTTACTTTGAAACTCTGTTCTTTACCTATTTCTCACTATGAAACAGCTTTATATTCACCTTAACACTGTTTCAGGGCAAGAGATTGTGTTTTAGACTAAAAGGTAATGCATTATAAGAAGAATATTTACTTTGAAACTCTGTTCATACCTATTTCTCACTATGAAACAGCTTTATATTCAACTTAAACACTGTTTCAGGGCAAGAGATTGTGTTTTAGACTAAAAGGGAATGCATTATAAGAAGAATCTTTACTTTGAAACTCTGTTTTTTACCTTTTTCACACTATGAAACAGCTTTGTATTCACCTTAAACACTGTTTCAGGGCAGATTGTGTTTTAGACTAAAAGGGAATACATTATAAGAAGAATCTTTACTTTGAAACTCTGTTCTTTACCTTTTTCTCACTATGAAACAGCTTTATATTCAACTTAAACACTGCTTCAGGGCAAGAGATTGTGTTTTAGACTAAAAGGGAATGCATTATAAGAAGAATCTTTACTTTGAAACTCTGTTTTTTACCTTTTTCACACTATGAAACAGCTTTGTATTCACCTTAACACTGTTTCAGGGCAAGAGATTGTGTTTTAGACTAAAAGGTAATGCATTATAAGAAGAATCTTTACTTTGAAACTCTGTTCATACCTATTTCTCACTATGAAACAGCTTTATATTCAACTTAAACACTGCTTCAGTGCAAGAGATTGTGTTTTAGACTAAAAGGGAATGCATTATAAGAAGAATCTTTACTTTGAAACTCTGTTCTTTACCTTTTTCACACTATGAAACAGCTTTGTATTCACCTTAAACACTGTTTCAGGGCAGATTGTGTTTTAGACTAAAAGGGAATACATTATAAGAAGAATCTTTACTTTGAAACTCTGTTCTTTACCTTTTTCTCACTATGAAACAGCTTTATATTCAACTTAAACACTGCTTCAGGGCAAGAGATTGTGTTTTAGACTAAAAGGGAATGCATTATAAGAAGAATCTTTACTTTGAAACTCTGTTTTTTACCTTTTTCACACTATGAAACAGCTTTGTATTCACCTTAACACCGTTTCAGGGCAAGAGATTGTGTTTTAGACTAAAAGGTAATGCATTATAAGAAGAATCTTTACTTTGAAACTCTGTTCTTTACCTTTTTCACACTATGAAACAGCTTTGTATTCACCTTAAACACTGTTTCAGGGCAAGAGATTGTGTTTTAGACTAAAAGGGAATGCATTATAAGTAGAATCTTTACTTTGAAACTCTGTTCTTTACCTTTTTCTCACTTTGAAACAGCTTTGTATTCAACTTAAACACTGTTTCAGGGCAAGAGATTGTGTTTTAGACTAAAAGGGAATGCATTATAAGAAGAATCTTTACTTTGAAACTCTGTTCTTTACCTATTTCTCACTATGAAACAGCTTTATATTCAACTTAAACACTGCTTCAGTGCAAGAGATTGTGTTTTAGACTAAAAGGGAATGCATTATAAGAAGAATCTTTACTTTGAAACTCTGTTCTTTACCTTTTTCTCACTATGAAACAGCTTTGTATTCACCTTAAACACTGTTTCAGGGCAAGAGATCGTGTTTTAGACTAAAAGGGAATGCATTATAAGAAGAATCTTTACTTTGAAACTCTGTTCTTTACCTTTTTCACACTATGAAACAGCTGTGTATTCACCTTAAACACTGTTTCAGGGCAAGAGATTGTGTTTTAGACTAAAAGGGAATGCATTATAAGAAGAATCTTTACTTTGAAACTCTGTTCTTTACCTTTTTCACACTATGAAACAGCTTTGTATTCACCTTAAACACTGTTTCAGGGCAGATTGCGTTTTAGACTAAAAGGGAATACATTATAAGAAGAATCTTTACTTTGAAACTCTGTTCTTTACCTTTTTCTCACTATGAAACAGCTTTATATTCAACTTAAACACTGCTTCAGGGCAAGAGATTGTGTTTTAGACTAAAAGGGAATGCATTATAAGAAGAATCTTTACTTTGAAACTCTGTTTTTTACCTTTTTCACACTATGAAACAGCTTTGTATTCACCTTAACACTGTTTCAGGGCAAGAGATTGTGTTTTAGACTAAAAGGTAATGCATTATAAGAAGAATCTTTACTTTGAAACTCTGTTCTTTACCTTTTTCACACTATGAGACAGCTTTGTATTCACCTTAAACACTGTTTCAGGGCAAGAGATTGTGTTTTAGACTAAAAGGGAATGCATTATAAGAAGAATCTTTACTTTGAAACTCTGTTCTTTACCTTTTTCACACTATGAAACAGCTTTGTATTCACCTTAAACACTGTTTCAGGGCAAGAGATTGTGTTTTAGACTAAAAGGGAATGCATTATAAGTAGAATCTTTACTTTGAAACTCTGTTCTTTACCTTTTTCTCACTTTGAAACAGCTTTGTATTCAACTTAAACACTGTTTCAGGGCAAGAGATTGTGTTTTAGACTAAAAGGGAATGCATTATAAGAAGAATCTTTACTTTGAAACTCTGTTCTTTACCTATTTCTCACTATGAAACAGCTTTATATTCAACTTAAACACTGCTTCAGTGCAAGAGATTGTGTTTTAGACTAAAAGGGAATGCATTATAAGAAGAATCTTTACTTTGAAACTGTTCTTTACCTTTTTCACACTATGAAACAGCTTTGTATTCACCTTAAACACTGTTTCAGGGCAGATTGTGTTTTAGACTAAAAGGGAATACATTATAAGAAGAATCTTTACTTTGAAACTCTGTTCTTTACCTTTTTCTCACTATGAAACAGCTTTATATTCAACTTAAACACTGCTTCAGGGCAAGAGATTGTGTTTTAGACTAAAAGGGAATGCATTATAAGAAGATTCTTTACTTTGAAACTCTGTTTTTTACCTTTTTCACACTATGAAACAGCTTTGTATTCACCTTAACACTGTTTCAGGGCAAGAGATTGTGTTTTAGACTAAAAGGTAATGCATTATAAGAAGAATCTTTACTTTGAAACTCTGTTCTTTACCTTTTTCACACTATGAAACAGCTTTGTATTCACCTTAAACACTGTTTCAGGGCAAGAGATTGTGTTTTAGACTAAAAGGGAATGCATTATAAGAAGAATCTTTACTTTGAAACTCTGTTCTTTACCTTTTTCACACTATTAAACAGCTTTGTATTCACCTTAAACACTGTTTCAGGGCAAGATATTGTGTTTTAGACTAAAAGGGAATGCATTATAAGTAGAATCTTTACTTTGAAACTCTGTTCTTTACCTTTTTCTCACTTTGAAACAGCTTTGTATTCAACTTAAACACTGTTTCAGGGCAAGAGATTGTGTTTTAGACTAAAAGGGAATGCATTATAAGAAGAATCTTTACTTTGAAACTCTGTTCTTTACCTATTTCTCACTATGAAACAGCTTTATATTCACCTTAACACTGTTTCAGGGCAAGAGATTGTGTTTTAGACTAAAAGGTAATGCATTATAAGAAGAATCTTTACTTTGAAACTCTGTTCATACCTATTTCTCACTATGAAACAGCTTTATATTCAACTTAAACACTGTTTCAGGGCAAGAGATTGTGTTTTAGACTAAAAGGGAATGCATTATAAGAAGAATCTTTACTTTGAAACTCTGTTCTTTACCTTTTTCTCACTATGAAACAGCTTTATATTCAACTTAAACACTGCTTCAGGGCAAGAGATTGTGTTTTAGACTAAAAGGGAATGCATTATAAGAAGAATCTTTACTTTGAAACTCTGTTTTTTACCTTTTTCACACTATGAAACAGCTTTGTATTCACCTTAACACTGTTTCAGGGCAAGAGATTGTGTTTTAGACTAAAAGGTAATGCATTATAAGAAGAATCTTTACTTTGAAACTCTGTTCATACCTATTTCTCACTATGAAACAGCTTTATATTCAACTTAAACACTGCTTCAGTGCAAGAGATTGTGTTTTAGACTAAAAGGGAATGCATTATAAGAAGAATCTTTACTTTGAAACTCTGTTCTTTACCTTTTTCACACTATGAAACAGCTTTGTATTCACCTTAAACACTGTTTCAGGGCAGATTGTGTTTTAGACTAAAAGGGAATACATTATAAGAAGAATCTTTACTTTGAAACTCTGTTCTTTACCTTTTTCTCACTATGAAACAGCTTTATATTCAACTTAAACACTGTTTCAGGGCAGATTGCGTTTTAGACTAAAAGGGAATACATTATAAGAAGAATCTTTACTTTGAAACTCTGTTCTTTACCTTTTTCTCACTATGAAACAGCTTTATATTCAACTTAAACACTGCTTCAGGGCAAGAGATTGTGTTTTAGACTAAAAGGGAATGCATTATAAGAAGAATCTTTACTTTGAAACTCTGTTTTTTACCTTTTTCACACTATGAAACAGCTTTGTATTCACCTTAACACTGTTTCAGGGCAAGAGATTGTGTTTTAGAATAAAAGGTAATGCATTATAAGAAGAATCTTTACTTTGAAACTCTGTTCTTTACCTTTTTCACACTATGAGACAGCTTTGTATTCACCTTAAACACTGTTTCAGGGCAAGAGATTGTGTTTTAGACTAAAAGGGAATGCATTATAAGAAGAATCTTTACTTTGAAACTCTGTTCTTTACCTTTTTCACACTATGAAACAGCTTTGTATTCACCTTAAACACTGTTTCAGGGCAAGAGATTGTGTTTTAGACTAAAAGGGAATGCATTATAAGTAGAATCTTTACTTTGAAACTCTGTTCTTTACCTTTTTCTCACTTTGAAACAGCTTTGTATTCAACTTAAACACTGTTTCAGGGCAAGAGATTGTGTTTTAGACTAAAAGGGAATGCATTATAAGAAGAATCTTTACTTTGAAACTCTGTTCTTTACCTATTTCTCACTATGAAACAGCTTTATATTCAACTTAAACACTGCTTCAGTGCAAGAGATTGTGTTTTAGACTAAAAGGGAATGCATTATAAGAAGAATCTTTACTTTGAAACTGTTCTTTACCTTTTTCACACTATGAAACAGCTTTGTATTCACCTTAAACACTGTTTCAGGGCAGATTGTGTTTTAGACTAAAAGGGAATACATTATAAGAAGAATCTTTACTTTGAAACTCTGTTCTTTACCTTTTTCTCACTATGAAACAGCTTTATATTCAACTTAAACACTGCTTCAGGGCAAGAGATTGTGTTTTAGACTAAAAGGGAATGCATTATAAGAAGATTCTTTACTTTGAAACTCTGTTTTTTACCTTTTTCACACTATGAAACAGCTTTGTATTCACCTTAACACTGTTTCAGGGCAGATTGTGTTTTAGACTAAAAGGGAATACATTATAAGAAGAATCTTTACTTTGAAACTCTGTTCTTTACCTTTTTCTCACTATGAAACAGCTTTATATTCAACTTAAACACTGCTTCAGGGCAAGAGATTGTGTTTTAGACTAAAAGGGAATGCATTATAAGAAGAATCTTTACTTTGAAACTCTGTTTTTTACCTTTTTCACACTATGAAACAGCTTTGTATTCACCTTAACACTGTTTCAGGGCAAGAGATTGTGTTTTAGACTAAAAGGTAATGCATTATAAGAAGAATCTTTACTTTGAAACTCTGTTCATACCTATTTCTCACTATGAAACAGCTTTATATTCAACTTAAACACTGCTTCAGTGCAAGAGATTGTGTTTTAGACTAAAAGGGAATGCATTATAAGAAGAATCTTTACTTTGAAACTCTGTTCTTTACCTTTTTCACACTATGAAACAGCTTTGTATTCACCTTAAACACTGTTTCAGGGCAGATTGTGTTTTAGACTAAAAGGGAATACATTATAAGAAGAATCTTTACTTTGAAACTCTGTTCTTTACCTTTTTCTCACTATGAAACAGCTTTATATTCAACTTAAACACTGCTTCAGGGCAAGAGATTGTGTTTTAGACTACAAGGGAATGCATTATAAGAAGAATCTTTACTTTGAAACTCTGTTCTTTACCTTTTTCACACTATGAAACAGCTTTGTATTCACCTTAACACTGTTTCAGGGCAAGAGATTGTGTTTTAGACTAAAAGGTAATGCATTATAAGAAGAATCTTTACTTTGAAACTCTGTTCTTTACCTTTTTCACACTATGAAACAGCTGTGTATTCACCTTAAACACTGTTTCAGGGCAAGAGATTGTGTTTTAGACTAAAAGGGAATGCATTATAAGAAGAATCTTTACTTTGAAACTCTGTTCTTTACCTTTTTCACACTATGAAACAGCTTTGTATTCACCTTAAACACTGTTTCAGGGCAGATTGCGTTTTAGACTAAAAGGGAATACATTATAAGAAGAATCTTTACTTTGAAACTCTGTTCTTTACCTTTTTCTCACTATGAAACAGCTTTATATTCAACTTAAACACTGCTTCAGGGCAAGAGATTGTGTTTTAGACTAAAAGGGAATGCATTATAAGAAGAATCTTTACTTTGAAACTCTGTTTTTTACCTTTTTCACACTATGAAACAGCTTTGTATTCACCTTAACACTGTTTCAGGGCAAGAGATTGTGTTTTAGACTAAAAGGTAATGCATTATAAGAAGAATCTTTACTTTGAAACTCTGTTCTTTACCTTTTTCACACTATGAGACAGCTTTGTATTCACCTTAAACACTGTTTCAGGGCAAGAGATTGTGTTTTAGACTAAAAGGGAATGCATTATAAGAAGAATCTTTACTTTGAAACTCTGTTCTTTACCTTTTTCACACTATGAAACAGCTTTGTATTCACCTTAAACACTGTTTCAGGGCAAGAGATTGTGTTTTAGACTAAAAGGGAATGCATTATAAGTAGAATCTTTACTTTGAAACTCTGTTCTTTACCTTTTTCTCACTTTGAAACAGCTTTGTATTCAACTTAAACACTGTTTCAGGGCAAGAGATTGTGTTTTAGACTAAAAGGGAATGCATTATAAGAAGAATCTTTACTTTGAAACTCTGTTCTTTACCTATTTCTCACTATGAAACAGCTTTATATTCAACTTAAACACTGCTTCAGTGCAAGAGATTGTGTTTTAGACTAAAAGGGAATGCATTATAAGAAGAATCTTTACTTTGAAACTGTTCTTTACCTTTTTCACACTATGAAACAGCTTTGTATTCACCTTAAACACTGTTTCAGGGCAGATTGTGTTTTAGACTAAAAGGGAATACATTATAAGAAGAATCTTTACTTTGAAACTCTGTTCTTTACCTTTTTCTCACTATGAAACAGCTTTATATTCAACTTAAACACTGCTTCAGGGCAAGAGATTGTGTTTTAGACTAAAAGGGAATGCATTATAAGAAGATTCTTTACTTTGAAACTCTGTTTTTTACCTTTTTCACACTATGAAACAGCTTTGTATTCACCTTAACACTGTTTCAGGGCAAGAGATTGTGTTTTAGACTAAAAGGTAATGCATTATAAGAAGAATCTTTACTTTGAAACTCTGTTCTTTACCTTTTTCACACTATGAAACAGCTTTGTATTCACCTTAAACACTGTTTCAGGGCAAGAGATTGTGTTTTAGACTAAAAGGGAATGCATTATAAGAAGAATCTTTACTTTGAAACTCTGTTCTTTACCTTTTTCACACTATTAAACAGCTTTGTATTCACCTTAAACACTGTTTCAGGGCAAGATATTGTGTTTTAGACTAAAAGGGAATGCATTATAAGTAGAATCTTTACTTTGAAACTCTGTTCTTTACCTTTTTCTCACTTTGAAACAGCTTTGTATTCAACTTAAACACTGTTTCAGGGCAAGAGATTGTGTTTTAGACTAAAAGGGAATGCATTATAAGAAGAATCTTTACTTTGAAACTCTGTTCTTTACCTATTTCTCACTATGAAACAGCTTTATATTCACCTTAACACTGTTTCAGGGCAAGAGATTGTGTTTTAGACTAAAAGGTAATGCATTATAAGAAGAATCTTTACTTTGAAACTCTGTTCATACCTATTTCTCACTATGAAACAGCTTTATATTCAACTTAAACACTGTTTCAGGGCAAGAGATTGTGTTTTAGACTAAAAGGGAATGCATTATAAGAAGAATCTTTACTTTGAAACTCTGTTTTTTACCTTTTTCACACTATGAAACAGCTTTGTATTCACCTTAAACACTGTTTCAGGGCAGATTGTGTTTTAGACTAAAAGGGAATACATTATAAGAAGAATCTTTACTTTGAAACTCTGTTCTTTACCTTTTTCTCACTATGAAACAGCTTTATATTCAACTTAAACACTGCTTCAGGGCAAGAGATTGTGTTTTAGACTAAAAGGGAATGCATTATAAGAAGAATCTTTACTTTGAAACTCTGTTCTTTACCTATTTCTCACTATGAAACAGCTTTATATTCAACTTAAACACTGCTTCAGTGCAAGAGATTGTGTTTTAGACTAAAAGGGAATGCATTATAAGAAGAATCTTTACTTTGAAACTGTTCTTTACCTTTTTCACACTATGAAACAGCTTTGTATTCACCTTAAACACTGTTTCAGGGCAGATTGTGTTTTAGACTAAAAGGGAATACATTATAAGAAGAATCTTTACTTTGAAACTCTGTTCTTTACCTTTTTCTCACTATGAAACAGCTTTATATTCAACTTAAACACTGCTTCAGGGCAAGAGATTGTGTTTTAGACTAAAAGGGAATGCATTATAAGAAGATTCTTTACTTTGAAACTCTGTTTTTTACCTTTTTCACACTATGAAACAGCTTTGTATTCACCTTAACACTGTTTCAGGGCAAGAGATTGTGTTTTAGACTAAAAGGTAATGCATTATAAGAAGAATCTTTACTTTGAAACTCTGTTCTTTACCTTTTTCTCACTATGAAACAGCTTTATATTCAACTTAAACACTGCTTCAGGGCAAGAGATTGTGTTTTAGACTAAAAGGGAATGCATTATAAGAAGAATCTTTACTTTGAAACTCTGTTCTTTACCTTTTTCACACTATGAAACAGCTTTGTATTCACCTTAACACTGTTTCAGGGCAAGAGATTGTGTTTTAGATTAAAAGGTAATGCATTATAAGAAGAATCTTTACTTTGAAACTCTGTTCTTTACCTTTTTCACACTATGAAACAGCTGTGTATTCACCTTAAACACTGTTTCAGGGCAAGAGATTGTGTTTTAGACTAAAAGGGAATGCATTATAAGAAGAATCTTTACTTTGAAACTCTGTTCTTTACCTTTTTCACACTATGAAACAGCTTTGTATTCACCTTAAACACTGTTTCAGGGCAGATTGTGTTTTAGACTAAAAGGGAATACATTATAAGAAGAATCTTTACTTTGAAACTCTGTTCTTTACCTTTTTCTCACTATGAAACAGCTTTATATTCAACTTAAACACTGCTTCAGGGCAAGAGATTGTGTTTTAGACTAAAAGGGAATGCATTATAAGAAGAATCTTTACTTTGAAACTCTGTTTTTTACCTTTTTCACACTATGAAACAGCTTTGTATTCACCTTAACACTGTTTCAGGGCAAGAGATTGTGTTTTAGACTAAAAGGTAATGCATTATAAGAAGAATCTTTACTTTGAAACTCTGTTCTTTACCTTTTTCACACTATGAGACAGCTTTGTATTCACCTTAAACACTGTTTCAGGGCAAGAGATTGTGTTTTAGACTAAAAGGGAATGCATTATAAGAAGAATCTTTACTTTGAAACTCTGTTCTTTACCTATTTCTCACTATGAAACAGCTTTGTATTCACCTTAAACACTGTTTCAGGGCAAGAGATTGTGTTTTAGACTAAAAGGGAATGCATTATAAGTAGAATCTTTACTTTGAAACTCTGTTCTTTACCTTTTTCTCACTTTGAAACAGCTTTGTATTCAACTTAAACACTGTTTCAGGGCAAGAGATTGTGTTTTAGACTAAAAGGGAATGCATTATAAGAAGAATCTTTACTTTGAAACTCTGTTCTTTACCTATTTCTCACTATGAAACAGCTTTATATTCAACTTAAACACTGCTTCAGTGCAAGAGATTGTGTTTTAGACTAAAAGGGAATGCATTATAAGAAGAATCTTTACTTTGAAACTGTTCTTTACCTTTTTCACACTATGAAACAGCTTTGTATTCACCTTAAACACTGTTTCAGGGCAGATTGTGTTTTAGACTAAAAGGGAATACATTATAAGAAGAATCTTTACTTTGAAACTCTGTTCTTTACCTTTTTCTCACTATGAAACAGCTTTATATTCAACTTAAACACTGCTTCAGGGCAAGAGATTGTGTTTTAGACTAAAAGGGAATGCATTATAAGAAGATTCTTTACTTTGAAACTCTGTTTTTTACCTTTTTCACACTATGAAACAGCTTTGTATTCACCTTAACACTGTTTCAGGGCAAGAGATTGTGTTTTAGACTAAAAGGTAATGCATTATAAGAAGAATCTTTACTTTGAAACTCTGTTCTTTACCTTTTTCACACTATGAAACAGCTTTGTATTCACCTTAAACACTGTTTCAGGGCAAGAGATTGTGTTTTAGACTAAAAGGGAATGCATTATAAGAAGAATCTTTACTTTGAAACTCTGTTCATACCTATTTCTCACTATGAAACAGCTTTATATTCAACTTAAACACTGCTTCAGTGCAAGAGATTGTGTTTTAGACTAAAAGGGAATGCATTATAAGAAGAATCTTTACTTTGAAACTCTGTTCTTTACCTTTTTCACACTATGAAACAGCTTTGTATTCACCTTAAACACTGTTTCAGGGCAGATTGTGTTTTAGACTAAAAGGGAATACATTATAAGAAGAATCTTTACTTTGAAACTCTGTTCTTTACCTTTTTCTCACTATGAAACAGCTTTATATTCAACTTAAACACTGCTTCAGGGCAAGAGATTGTGTTTTAGACTAAAAGGGAATGCATTATAAGAAGAATCTTTACTTTGAAACTCTGTTTTTTACCTTTTTCACACTATGAAACAGCTTTGTATTCACCTTAACACCGTTTCAGGGCAAGAGATTGTGTTTTAGACTAAAAGGTAATGCATTATAAGAAGAATCTTTACTTTGAAACTCTGTTCTTTACCTTTTTCACACTATGAAACAGCTTTGTATTCACCTTAAACACTGTTTCAGGGCAAGAGATTGTGTTTTAGACTAAAAGGGAATGCATTATAAGTAGAATCTTTACTTTGAAACTCGGTTCTTTACCTTTTTCTCACTTTGAAACAGCTTTGTATTCAACTTAAACACTGTTTCAGGGCAAGAGATTGTGTTTTAGACTAAAAGGGAATGCATTATAAGAAGAATCTTTACTTTGAAACTCTGTTCTTTACCTATTTCTCACTATGAAACAGCTTTATATTCAACTTAAACACTGCTTCAGGGCAAGAGATTGTGTTTTAGACTAAAAGGGAATGCATTATAAGAAGATTCTTTACTTTGAAACTCTGTTTTTTACCTTTTTCACACTATGAAACAGCTTTGTATTCACCTTAACACTGTTTCAGGGCAAGAGATTGTGTTTTAGACTAAAAGGTAATGCATTATAAGAAGAATCTTTACTTTGAAACTCTGTTCTTTACCTTTTTCACACTATGAAACAGCTTTGTATTCACCTTAAACACTGTTTCAGGGCAAGAGATTGTGTTTTAGACTAAAAGGGAATGCATTATAAGAAGAATCTTTACTTTGAAACTCTGTTCTTTACCTTTTTCACACTATGAAACAGCTGTGTATTCACCTTAAACACTGTTTCAGGGCAAGAGATTGTGTTTTAGACTAAAAGGGAATGCATTATAAGAAGAATCTTTACTTTGAAACTCTGTTCTTTACCTTTTTCACACTATGAAACAGCTTTGTATTCACCTTAAACACTGTTTCAGGGCAGATTGCGTTTTAGACTAAAAGGGAATACATTATAAGAAGAATCTTTACTTTGAAACTCTGTTCTTTACCTTTTTCTCACTATGAAACAGCTTTATATTCAACTTAAACACTGCTTCAGGGCAAGAGATTGTGTTTTAGACTAAAAGGGAATGCATTATAAGAAGAATCTTTACTTTGAAACTCTGTTTTTTACCTTTTTCACACTATGAAACAGCTTTGTATTCACCTTAACACTGTTTCAGGGCAAGAGATTGTGTTTTAGACTAAAAGGTAATGCATTATAAGAAGAATCTTTACTTTGAAACTCTGTTCTTTACCTTTTTCACACTATGAGACAGCTTTGTATTCACCTTAAACACTGTTTCAGGGCAAGAGATTGTGTTTTAGACTAAAAGGGAATGCATTATAAGAAGAATCTTTACTTTGAAACTCTGTTCTTTACCTTTTTCACACTATGAAACAGCTTTGTATTCACCTTAAACACTGTTTCAGGGCAAGAGATTGTGTTTTAGACTAAAAGGGAATGCATTATAAGTAGAATCTTTACTTTGAAACTCTGTTCTTTACCTTTTTCTCACTTTGAAACAGCTTTGTATTCAACTTAAACACTGTTTCAGGGCAAGAGATTGTGTTTTAGACTAAAAGGGAATGCATTATAAGAAGAATCTTTACTTTGAAACTCTGTTCTTTACCTATTTCTCACTATGAAACAGCTTTATATTCAACTTAAACACTGCTTCAGTGCAAGAGATTGTGTTTTAGACTAAAAGGGAATGCATTATAAGAAGAATCTTTACTTTGAAACTGTTCTTTACCTTTTTCACACTATGAAACAGCTTTGTATTCACCTTAAACACTGTTTTAGGGCAGATTGTGTTTTAGACTAAAAGGGAATACATTATAAGAAGAATCTTTACTTTGAAACTCTGTTCTTTACCTTTTTCTCACTATGAAACAGCTTTATATTCAACTTAAACACTGCTTCAGGGCAAGAGATTGTGTTTTAGACTAAAAGGGAATGCATTATAAGAAGATTCTTTACTTTGAAACTCTGTTTTTTACCTTTTTCACACTATGAAACAGCTTTGTATTCACCTTAACACTGTTTCAGGGCAAGAGATTGTGTTTTAGACTAAAAGGTAATGCATTATAAGAAGAATCTTTACTTTGAAACTCTGTTCTTTACCTTTTTCACACTATGAAACAGCTTTGTATTCACCTTAAACACTGTTTCAGGGCAAGAGATTGTGTTTTAGACTAAAAGGGAATGCATTATAAGAAGAATCTTTACTTTGAAACTCTGTTCTTTACCTTTTTCACACTATTAAACAGCTTTGTATTCACCTTAAACACTGTTTCAGGGCAAGATATTGTGTTTTAGACTAAAAGGGAATGCATTATAAGTAGAATCTTTACTTTGAAACTCTGTTCTTTACCTTTTTCTCACTTTGAAACAGCTTTGTATTCAACTTAAACACTGTTTCAGGGCAAGAGATTGTGTTTTAGACTAAAAGGGAATGCATTATAAGAAGAATCTTTACTTTGAAACTCTGTTCTTTACCTATTTCTCACTATGAAACAGCTTTATATTCACCTTAACACTGTTTCAGGGCAAGAGATTGTGTTTTAGACTAAAAGGTAATGCATTATAAGAAGAATCTTTACTTTGAAACTCTGTTCATACCTATTTCTCACTATGAAACAGCTTTATATTCAACTTAAACACTGTTTCAGGGCAAGAGATTGTGTTTTAGACTAAAAGGGAATGCATTATAAGAAGAATCTTTACTTTGAAACTCTGTTCTTTACCTTTTTCTCACTATGAAACAGCTTTATATTCAACTTAAACACTGCTTCAGGGCAAGAGATTGTGTTTTAGACTAAAAGGGAATGCATTATAAGAAGAATCTTTACTTTGAAACTCTGTTTTTTACCTTTTTCACACTATGAAACAGCTTTGTATTCACCTTAACACTGTTTCAGGGCAAGAGATTGTGTTTTAGACTAAAAGGTAATGCATTATAAGAAGAATCTTTACTTTGAAACTCTGTTCATACCTATTTCTCACTATGAAACAGCTTTATATTCAACTTAAACACTGCTTCAGTGCAAGAGATTGTGTTTTAGACTAAAAGGGAATGCATTATAAGAAGAATCTTTACTTTGAAACTCTGTTCTTTACCTTTTTCACACTATGAAACAGCTTTGTATTCACCTTAAACACTGTTTCAGGGCAGATTGTGTTTTAGACTAAAAGGGAATACATTATAAGAAGAATCTTTACTTTGAAACTCTGTTCTTTACCTTTTTCTCACTATGAAACAGCTTTATATTCAACTTAAACACTGTTTCAGGGCAGATTGCGTTTTAGACTAAAAGGGAATACATTATAAGAAGAATCTTTACTTTGAAACTCTGTTCTTTACCTTTTTCTCACTATGAAACAGCTTTATATTCAACTTAAACACTGCTTCAGGGCAAGAGATTGTGTTTTAGACTAAAAGGGAATGCATTATAAGAAGAATCTTTACTTTGAAACTCTGTTTTTTACCTTTTTCACACTATGAAACAGCTTTGTATTCACCTTAACACTGTTTCAGGGCAAGAGATTGTGTTTTAGACTAAAAGGTAATGCATTATAAGAAGAATCTTTACTTTGAAACTCTGTTCTTTACCTTTTTCACACTATGAGACAGCTTTGTATTCACCTTAAACACTGTTTCAGGGCAAGAGATTGTGTTTTAGACTAAAAGGGAATGCATTATAAGAAGAATCTTTACTTTGAAACTCTGTTCTTTACCTTTTTCACACTATGAAACAGCTTTGTATTCACCTTAAACACTGTTTCAGGGCAAGAGATTGTGTTTTAGACTAAAAGGGAATGCATTATAAGTAGAATCTTTACTTTGAAACTCTGTTCTTTACCTTTTTCTCACTTTGAAACAGCTTTGTATTCAACTTAAACACTGTTTCAGGGCAAGAGATTGTGTTTTAGACTAAAAGGGAATGCATTATAAGAAGAATCTTTACTTTGAAACTCTGTTCTTTACCTATTTCTCACTATGAAACAGCTTTATATTCAACTTAAACACTGCTTCAGTGCAAGAGATTGTGTTTTAGACTAAAAGGGAATGCATTATAAGAAGAATCTTTACTTTGAAACTGTTCTTTACCTTTTTCACACTATGAAACAGCTTTGTATTCACCTTAAACACTGTTTCAGGGCAGATTGTGTTTTAGACTAAAAGGGAATACATTATAAGAAGAATCTTTACTTTGAAACTCTGTTCTTTACCTTTTTCTCACTATGAAACAGCTTTATATTCAACTTAAACACTGCTTCAGGGCAAGAGATTGTGTTTTAGACTAAAAGGGAATGCATTATAAGAAGATTCTTTACTTTGAAACTCTGTTTTTTACCTTTTTCACACTATGAAACAGCTTTGTATTCACCTTAACACTGTTTCAGGGCAGATTGTGTTTTAGACTAAAAGGGAATACATTATAAGAAGAATCTTTACTTTGAAACTCTGTTCTTTACCTTTTTCTCACTATGAAACAGCTTTATATTCAACTTAAACACTGCTTCAGGGCAAGAGATTGTGTTTTAGACTAAAAGGGAATGCATTATAAGAAGAATCTTTACTTTGAAACTCTGTTTTTTACCTTTTTCACACTATGAAACAGCTTTGTATTCACCTTAACACTGTTTCAGGGCAAGAGATTGTGTTTTAGACTAAAAGGTAATGCATTATAAGAAGAATCTTTACTTTGAAACTCTGTTCATACCTATTTCTCACTATGAAACAGCTTTATATTCAACTTAAACACTGCTTCAGTGCAAGAGATTGTGTTTTAGACTAAAAGGGAATGCATTATAAGAAGAATCTTTACTTTGAAACTCTGTTCTTTACCTTTTTCACACTATGAAACAGCTTTGTATTCACCTTAAACACTGTTTCAGGGCAGATTGTGTTTTAGACTAAAAGGGAATACATTATAAGAAGAATCTTTACTTTGAAACTCTGTTCTTTACCTTTTTCTCACTATGAAACAGCTTTATATTCAACTTAAACACTGCTTCAGGGCAAGAGATTGTGTTTTAGACTACAAGGGAATGCATTATAAGAAGAATCTTTACTTTGAAACTCTGTTCTTTACCTTTTTCACACTATGAAACAGCTTTGTATTCACCTTAACACTGTTTCAGGGCAAGAGATTGTGTTTTAGACTAAAAGGTAATGCATTATAAGAAGAATCTTTACTTTGAAACTCTGTTCTTTACCTTTTTCACACTATGAAACAGCTGTGTATTCACCTTAAACACTGTTTCAGGGCAAGAGATTGTGTTTTAGACTAAAAGGGAATGCATTATAAGAAGAATCTTTACTTTGAAACTCTGTTCTTTACCTTTTTCACACTATGAAACAGCTTTGTATTCACCTTAAACACTGTTTCAGGGCAGATTGCGTTTTAGACTAAAAGGGAATACATTATAAGAAGAATCTTTACTTTGAAACTCTGTTCTTTACCTTTTTCTCACTATGAAACAGCTTTATATTCAACTTAAACACTGCTTCAGGGCAAGAGATTGTGTTTTAGACTAAAAGGGAATGCATTATAAGAAGAATCTTTACTTTGAAACTCTGTTTTTTACCTTTTTCACACTATGAAACAGCTTTGTATTCACCTTAACACTGTTTCAGGGCAAGAGATTGTGTTTTAGACTAAAAGGTAATGCATTATAAGAAGAATCTTTACTTTGAAACTCTGTTCTTTACCTTTTTCACACTATGAGACAGCTTTGTATTCACCTTAAACACTGTTTCAGGGCAAGAGATTGTGTTTTAGACTAAAAGGGAATGCATTATAAGAAGAATCTTTACTTTGAAACTCTGTTCTTTACCTTTTTCACACTATGAAACAGCTTTGTATTCACCTTAAACACTGTTTCAGGGCAAGAGATTGTGTTTTAGACTAAAAGGGAATGCATTATAAGTAGAATCTTTACTTTGAAACTCTGTTCTTTACCTTTTTCTCACTTTGAAACAGCTTTGTATTCAACTTAAACACTGTTTCAGGGCAAGAGATTGTGTTTTAGACTAAAAGGGAATGCATTATAAGAAGAATCTTTACTTTGAAACTCTGTTCTTTACCTATTTCTCACTATGAAACAGCTTTATATTCAACTTAAACACTGCTTCAGTGCAAGAGATTGTGTTTTAGACTAAAAGGGAATGCATTATAAGAAGAATCTTTACTTTGAAACTGTTCTTTACCTTTTTCACACTATGAAACAGCTTTGTATTCACCTTAAACACTGTTTCAGGGCAGATTGTGTTTTAGACTAAAAGGGAATACATTATAAGAAGAATCTTTACTTTGAAACTCTGTTCTTTACCTTTTTCTCACTATGAAACAGCTTTATATTCAACTTAAACACTGCTTCAGGGCAAGAGATTGTGTTTTAGACTAAAAGGGAATGCATTATAAGAAGATTCTTTACTTTGAAACTCTGTTTTTTACCTTTTTCACACTATGAAACAGCTTTGTATTCACCTTAACACTGTTTCAGGGCAAGAGATTGTGTTTTAGACTAAAAGGTAATGCATTATAAGAAGAATCTTTACTTTGAAACTCTGTTCTTTACCTTTTTCACACTATGAAACAGCTTTGTATTCACCTTAAACACTGTTTCAGGGCAAGAGATTGTGTTTTAGACTAAAAGGGAATGCATTATAAGAAGAATCTTTACTTTGAAACTCTGTTCTTTACCTTTTTCACACTATTAAACAGCTTTGTATTCACCTTAAACACTGTTTCAGGGCAAGATATTGTGTTTTAGACTAAAAGGGAATGCATTATAAGTAGAATCTTTACTTTGAAACTCTGTTCTTTACCTTTTTCTCACTTTGAAACAGCTTTGTATTCAACTTAAACACTGTTTCAGGGCAAGAGATTGTGTTTTAGACTAAAAGGGAATGCATTATAAGAAGAATCTTTACTTTGAAACTCTGTTCTTTACCTATTTCTCACTATGAAACAGCTTTATATTCACCTTAACACTGTTTCAGGGCAAGAGATTGTGTTTTAGACTAAAAGGTAATGCATTATAAGAAGAATCTTTACTTTGAAACTCTGTTCATACCTATTTCTCACTATGAAACAGCTTTATATTCAACTTAAACACTGTTTCAGGGCAAGAGATTGTGTTTTAGACTAAAAGGGAATGCATTATAAGAAGAATCTTTACTTTGAAACTCTGTTTTTTACCTTTTTCACACTATGAAACAGCTTTGTATTCACCTTAAACACTGTTTCAGGGCAGATTGTGTTTTAGACTAAAAGGGAATACATTATAAGAAGAATCTTTACTTTGAAACTCTGTTCTTTACCTTTTTCTCACTATGAAACAGCTTTATATTCAACTTAAACACTGCTTCAGGGCAAGAGATTGTGTTTTAGACTAAAAGGGAATGCATTATAAGAAGAATCTTTACTTTGAAACTCTGTTCTTTACCTATTTCTCACTATGAAACAGCTTTATATTCAACTTAAACACTGCTTCGGTGCAAGAGATTGTGTTTTAGACTAAAAGGGAATGCATTATAAGAAGAATCTTTACTTTGAAACTGTTCTTTACCTTTTTCACACTATGAAACAGCTTTGTATTCACCTTAAACACTGTTTCAGGGCAGATTGTGTTTTAGACTAAAAGGGAATACATTATAAGAAGAATCTTTACTTTGAAACTCTGTTCTTTACCTTTTTCTCACTATGAAACAGCTTTATATTCAACTTAAACACTGCTTCAGGGCAAGAGATTGTGTTTTAGACTAAAAGGGAATGCATTATAAGAAGATTCTTTACTTTGAAACTCTGTTTTTTACCTTTTTCACACTATGAAACAGCTTTGTATTCACCTTAACACTGTTTCAGGGCAAGAGATTGTGTTTTAGACTAAAAGGTAATGCATTATAAGAAGAATCTTTACTTTGAAACTCTGTTCTTTACCTTTTTCTCACTATGAAACAGCTTTATATTCAACTTAAACACTGCTTCAGGGCAAGAGATTGTGTTTTAGACTAAAAGGGAATGCATTATAAGAAGAATCTTTACTTTGAAACTCTGTTCTTTACCTTTTTCACACTATGAAACAGCTTTGTATTCACCTTAACACTGTTTCAGGGCAAGAGATTGTGTTTTAGATTAAAAGGTAATGCATTATAAGAAGAATCTTTACTTTGAAACTCTGTTCTTTACCTTTTTCACACTATGAAACAGCTGTGTATTCACCTTAAACACTGTTTCAGGGCAAGAGATTGTGTTTTAGACTAAAAGGGAATGCATTATAAGAAGAATCTTTACTTTGAAACTCTGTTCTTTACCTTTTTCACACTATGAAACAGCTTTGTATTCACCTTAAACACTGTTTCAGGGCAGATTGTGTTTTAGACTAAAAGGGAATACATTATAAGAAGAATCTTTACTTTGAAACTCTGTTCTTTACCTTTTTCTCACTATGAAACAGCTTTATATTCAACTTAAACACTGCTTCAGGGCAAGAGATTGTGTTTTAGACTAAAAGGGAATGCATTATAAGAAGAATCTTTACTTTGAAACTCTGTTTTTTACCTTTTTCACACTATGAAACAGCTTTGTATTCACCTTAACACTGTTTCAGGGCAAGAGATTGTGTTTTAGACTAAAAGGTAATGCATTATAAGAAGAATCTTTACTTTGAAACTCTGTTCTTTACCTTTTTCACACTATGAGACAGCTTTGTATTCACCTTAAACACTGTTTCAGGGCAAGAGATTGTGTTTTAGACTAAAAGGGAATGCATTATAAGAAGAATCTTTACTTTGAAACTCTGTTCTTTACCTATTTCTCACTATGAAACAGCTTTGTATTCACCTTAAACACTGTTTCAGGGCAAGAGATTGTGTTTTAGACTAAAAGGGAATGCATTATAAGTAGAATCTTTACTTTGAAACTCTGTTCTTTACCTTTTTCTCACTTTGAAACAGCTTTGTATTCAACTTAAACACTGTTTCAGGGCAAGAGATTGTGTTTTAGACTAAAAGGGAATGCATTATAAGAAGAATCTTTACTTTGAAACTCTGTTCTTTACCTATTTCTCACTATGAAACAGCTTTATATTCAACTTAAACACTGCTTCAGTGCAAGAGATTGTGTTTTAGACTAAAAGGGAATGCATTATAAGAAGAATCTTTACTTTGAAACTGTTCTTTACCTTTTTCACACTATGAAACAGCTTTGTATTCACCTTAAACACTGTTTCAGGGCAGATTGTGTTTTAGACTAAAAGGGAATACATTATAAGAAGAATCTTTACTTTGAAACTCTGTTCTTTACCTTTTTCTCACTATGAAACAGCTTTATATTCAACTTAAACACTGCTTCAGGGCAAGAGATTGTGTTTTAGACTAAAAGGGAATGCATTATAAGAAGATTCTTTACTTTGAAACTCTGTTTTTTACCTTTTTCACACTATGAAACAGCTTTGTATTCACCTTAACACTGTTTCAGGGCAAGAGATTGTGTTTTAGACTAAAAGGTAATGCATTATAAGAAGAATCTTTACTTTGAAACTCTGTTCTTTACCTTTTTCACACTATGAAACAGCTTTGTATTCACCTTAAACACTGTTTCAGGGCAAGAGATTGTGTTTTAGACTAAAAGGGAATGCATTATAAGAAGAATCTTTACTTTGAAACTCTGTTCATACCTATTTCTCACTATGAAACAGCTTTATATTCAACTTAAACACTGCTTCAGTGCAAGAGATTGTGTTTTAGACTAAAAGGGAATGCATTATAAGAAGAATCTTTACTTTGAAACTCTGTTCTTTACCTTTTTCACACTATGAAACAGCTTTGTATTCACCTTAAACACTGTTTCAGGGCAGATTGTGTTTTAGACTAAAAGGGAATACATTATAAGAAGAATCTTTACTTTGAAACTCTGTTCTTTACCTTTTTCTCACTATGAAACAGCTTTATATTCAACTTAAACACTGCTTCAGGGCAAGAGATTGTGTTTTAGACTAAAAGGGAATGCATTATAAGAAGAATCTTTACTTTGAAACTCTGTTTTTTACCTTTTTCACACTATGAAACAGCTTTGTATTCACCTTAACACCGTTTCAGGGCAAGAGATTGTGTTTTAGACTAAAAGGTAATGCATTATAAGAAGAATCTTTACTTTGAAACTCTGTTCTTTACCTTTTTCACACTATGAAACAGCTTTGTATTCACCTTAAACACTGTTTCAGGGCAAGAGATTGTGTTTTAGACTAAAAGGGAATGCATTATAAGTAGAATCTTTACTTTGAAACTCGGTTCTTTACCTTTTTCTCACTTTGAAACAGCTTTGTATTCAACTTAAACACTGTTTCAGGGCAAGAGATTGTGTTTTAGACTAAAAGGGAATGCATTATAAGAAGAATCTTTACTTTGAAACTCTGTTCTTTACCTATTTCTCACTATGAAACAGCTTTATATTCAACTTAAACACTGCTTCAGGGCAAGAGATTGTGTTTTAGACTAAAAGGGAATGCATTATAAGAAGATTCTTTACTTTGAAACTCTGTTTTTTACCTTTTTCACACTATGAAACAGCTTTGTATTCACCTTAACACTGTTTCAGGGCAAGAGATTGTGTTTTAGACTAAAAGGTAATGCATTATAAGAAGAATCTTTACTTTGAAACTCTGTTCTTTACCTTTTTCACACTATGAAACAGCTTTGTATTCACCTTAAACACTGTTTCAGGGCAAGAGATTGTGTTTTAGACTAAAAGGGAATGCATTATAAGAAGAATCTTTACTTTGAAACTCTGTTCTTTACCTTTTTCACACTATGAAACAGCTGTGTATTCACCTTAAACACTGTTTCAGGGCAAGAGATTGTGTTTTAGACTAAAAGGGAATGCATTATAAGAAGAATCTTTACTTTGAAACTCTGTTCTTTACCTTTTTCACACTATGAAACAGCTTTGTATTCACCTTAAACACTGTTTCAGGGCAGATTGCGTTTTAGACTAAAAGGGAATACATTATAAGAAGAATCTTTACTTTGAAACTCTGTTCTTTACCTTTTTCTCACTATGAAACAGCTTTATATTCAACTTAAACACTGCTTCAGGGCAAGAGATTGTGTTTTAGACTAAAAGGGAATGCATTATAAGAAGAATCTTTACTTTGAAACTCTGTTTTTTACCTTTTTCACACTATGAAACAGCTTTGTATTCACCTTAACACTGTTTCAGGGCAAGAGATTGTGTTTTAGACTAAAAGGTAATGCATTATAAGAAGAATCTTTACTTTGAAACTCTGTTCTTTACCTTTTTCACACTATGAGACAGCTTTGTATTCACCTTAAACACTGTTTCAGGGCAAGAGATTGTGTTTTAGACTAAAAGGGAATGCATTATAAGAAGAATCTTTACTTTGAAACTCTGTTCTTTACCTTTTTCACACTATGAAACAGCTTTGTATTCACCTTAAACACTGTTTCAGGGCAAGAGATTGTGTTTTAGACTAAAAGGGAATGCATTATAAGTAGAATCTTTACTTTGAAACTCTGTTCTTTACCTTTTTCTCACTTTGAAACAGCTTTGTATTCAACTTAAACACTGTTTCAGGGCAAGAGATTGTGTTTTAGACTAAAAGGGAATGCATTATAAGAAGAATCTTTACTTTGAAACTCTGTTCTTTACCTATTTCTCACTATGAAACAGCTTTATATTCAACTTAAACACTGCTTCAGTGCAAGAGATTGTGTTTTAGACTAAAAGGGAATGCATTATAAGAAGAATCTTTACTTTGAAACTGTTCTTTACCTTTTTCACACTATGAAACAGCTTTGTATTCACCTTAAACACTGTTTCAGGGCAGATTGTGTTTTAGACTAAAAGGGAATACATTATAAGAAGAATCTTTACTTTGAAACTCTGTTCTTTACCTTTTTCTCACTATGAAACAGCTTTATATTCAACTTAAACACTGCTTCAGGGCAAGAGATTGTGTTTTAGACTAAAAGGGAATGCATTATAAGAAGATTCTTTACTTTGAAACTCTGTTTTTTACCTTTTTCACACTATGAAACAGCTTTGTATTCACCTTAACACTGTTTCAGGGCAAGAGATTGTGTTTTAGACTAAAAGGTAATGCATTATAAGAAGAATCTTTACTTTGAAACTCTGTTCTTTACCTTTTTCACACTATGAAACAGCTTTGTATTCACCTTAAACACTGTTTCAGGGCAAGAGATTGTGTTTTAGACTAAAAGGGAATGCATTATAAGAAGAATCTTTACTTTGAAACTCTGTTCTTTACCTTTTTCACACTATTAAACAGCTTTGTATTCACCTTAAACACTGTTTCAGGGCAAGATATTGTGTTTTAGACTAAAAGGGAATGCATTATAAGTAGAATCTTTACTTTGAAACTCTGTTCTTTACCTTTTTCTCACTTTGAAACAGCTTTGTATTCAACTTAAACACTGTTTCAGGGCAAGAGATTGTGTTTTAGACTAAAAGGGAATGCATTATAAGAAGAATCTTTACTTTGAAACTCTGTTCTTTACCTATTTCTCACTATGAAACAGCTTTATATTCACCTTAACACTGTTTCAGGGCAAGAGATTGTGTTTTAGACTAAAAGGTAATGCATTATAAGAAGAATCTTTACTTTGAAACTCTGTTCATACCTATTTCTCACTATGAAACAGCTTTATATTCAACTTAAACACTGTTTCAGGGCAAGAGATTGTGTTTTAGACTAAAAGGGAATGCATTATAAGAAGAATCTTTACTTTGAAACTCTGTTCTTTACCTTTTTCTCACTATGAAACAGCTTTATATTCAACTTAAACACTGCTTCAGGGCAAGAGATTGTGTTTTAGACTAAAAGGGAATGCATTATAAGAAGAATCTTTACTTTGAAACTCTGTTTTTTACCTTTTTCACACTATGAAACAGCTTTGTATTCACCTTAACACTGTTTCAGGGCAAGAGATTGTGTTTTAGACTAAAAGGTAATGCATTATAAGAAGAATCTTTACTTTGAAACTCTGTTCATACCTATTTCTCACTATGAAACAGCTTTATATTCAACTTAAACACTGCTTCAGTGCAAGAGATTGTGTTTTAGACTAAAAGGGAATGCATTATAAGAAGAATCTTTACTTTGAAACTCTGTTCTTTACCTTTTTCACACTATGAAACAGCTTTGTATTCACCTTAAACACTGTTTCAGGGCAGATTGTGTTTTAGACTAAAAGGGAATACATTATAAGAAGAATCTTTACTTTGAAACTCTGTTCTTTACCTTTTTCTCACTATGAAACAGCTTTATATTCAACTTAAACACTGTTTCAGGGCAGATTGCGTTTTAGACTAAAAGGGAATACATTATAAGAAGAATCTTTACTTTGAAACTCTGTTCTTTACCTTTTTCTCACTATGAAACAGCTTTATATTCAACTTAAACACTGCTTCAGGGCAAGAGATTGTGTTTTAGACTAAAAGGGAATGCATTATAAGAAGAATCTTTACTTTGAAACTCTGTTTTTTACCTTTTTCACACTATGAAACAGCTTTGTATTCACCTTAACACTGTTTCAGGGCAAGAGATTGTGTTTTAGACTAAAAGGTAATGCATTATAAGAAGAATCTTTACTTTGAAACTCTGTTCTTTACCTTTTTCACACTATGAGACAGCTTTGTATTCACCTTAAACACTGTTTCAGGGCAAGAGATTGTGTTTTAGACTAAAAGGGAATGCATTATAAGAAGAATCTTTACTTTGAAACTCTGTTCTTTACCTTTTTCACACTATGAAACAGCTTTGTATTCACCTTAAACACTGTTTCAGGGCAAGAGATTGTGTTTTAGACTAAAAGGGAATGCATTATAAGTAGAATCTTTACTTTGAAACTCTGTTCTTTACCTTTTTCTCACTTTGAAACAGCTTTGTATTCAACTTAAACACTGTTTCAGGGCAAGAGATTGTGTTTTAGACTAAAAGGGAATGCATTATAAGAAGAATCTTTACTTTGAAACTCTGTTCTTTACCTATTTCTCACTATGAAACAGCTTTATATTCAACTTAAACACTGCTTCAGTGCAAGAGATTGTGTTTTAGACTAAAAGGGAATGCATTATAAGAAGAATCTTTACTTTGAAACTGTTCTTTACCTTTTTCACACTATGAAACAGCTTTGTATTCACCTTAAACACTGTTTCAGGGCAGATTGTGTTTTAGACTAAAAGGGAATACATTATAAGAAGAATCTTTACTTTGAAACTCTGTTCTTTACCTTTTTCTCACTATGAAACAGCTTTATATTCAACTTAAACACTGCTTCAGGGCAAGAGATTGTGTTTTAGACTAAAAGGGAATGCATTATAAGAAGATTCTTTACTTTGAAACTCTGTTTTTTACCTTTTTCACACTATGAAACAGCTTTGTATTCACCTTAACACTGTTTCAGGGCAGATTGTGTTTTAGACTAAAAGGGAATACATTATAAGAAGAATCTTTACTTTGAAACTCTGTTCTTTACCTTTTTCTCACTATGAAACAGCTTTATATTCAACTTAAACACTGCTTCAGGGCAAGAGATTGTGTTTTAGACTAAAAGGGAATGCATTATAAGAAGAATCTTTACTTTGAAACTCTGTTTTTTACCTTTTTCACACTATGAAACAGCTTTGTATTCACCTTAACACTGTTTCAGGGCAAGAGATTGTGTTTTAGACTAAAAGGTAATGCATTATAAGAAGAATCTTTACTTTGAAACTCTGTTCATACCTATTTCTCACTATGAAACAGCTTTATATTCAACTTAAACACTGCTTCAGTGCAAGAGATTGTGTTTTAGACTAAAAGGGAATGCATTATAAGAAGAATCTTTACTTTGAAACTCTGTTCTTTACCTTTTTCACACTATGAAACAGCTTTGTATTCACCTTAAACACTGTTTCAGGGCAGATTGTGTTTTAGACTAAAAGGGAATACATTATAAGAAGAATCTTTACTTTGAAACTCTGTTCTTTACCTTTTTCTCACTATGAAACAGCTTTATATTCAACTTAAACACTGCTTCAGGGCAAGAGATTGTGTTTTAGACTACAAGGGAATGCATTATAAGAAGAATCTTTACTTTGAAACTCTGTTCTTTACCTTTTTCACACTATGAAACAGCTTTGTATTCACCTTAACACTGTTTCAGGGCAAGAGATTGTGTTTTAGACTAAAAGGTAATGCATTATAAGAAGAATCTTTACTTTGAAACTCTGTTCCTTACCTTTTTCACACTATGAAACAGCTGTGTATTCACCTTAAACACTGTTTCAGGGCAAGAGATTGTGTTTTAGACTAAAAGGGAATGCATTATAAGAAGAATCTTTACTTTGAAACTCTGTTCTTTACCTTTTTCACACTATGAAACAGCTTTGTATTCACCTTAAACACTGTTTCAGGGCAGATTGCGTTTTAGACTAAAAGGGAATACATTATAAGAAGAATCTTTACTTTGAAACTCTGTTCTTTACCTTTTTCTCACTATGAAACAGCTTTATATTCAACTTAAACACTGCTTCAGGGCAAGAGATTGTGTTTTAGACTAAAAGGGAATGCATTATAAGAAGAATCTTTACTTTGAAACTCTGTTTTTTACCTTTTTCACACTATGAAACAGCTTTGTATTCACCTTAACACTGTTTCAGGGCAAGAGATTGTGTTTTAGACTAAAAGGTAATGCATTATAAGAAGAATCTTTACTTTGAAACTCTGTTCTTTACCTTTTTCACACTATGAGACAGCTTTGTATTCACCTTAAACACTGTTTCAGGGCAAGAGATTGTGTTTTAGACTAAAAGGGAATGCATTATAAGAAGAATCTTTACTTTGAAACTCTGTTCTTTACCTTTTTCACACTTTGAAACAGCTTTGTATTCAACTTAAACACTGTTTCAGGGCAAGAGATTGTGTTTTAGACTAAAAGGGAATGCATTATAAGAAGAATCTTTACTTTGAAACTCTGTTCTTTACCTATTTCTCACTATGAAACAGCTTTATATTCAACTTAAACACTGCTTCAGTGCAAGAGATTGTGTTTTAGACTAAAAGGGAATGCATTATAAGAAGAATCTTTACTTTGAAACTGTTCTTTACCTTTTTCACACTATGAAACAGCTTTGTATTCACCTTAAACACTGTTTCAGGGCAGATTGTGTTTTAGACTAAAAGGGAATACATTATAAGAAGAATCTTTACTTTGAAACTCTGTTCTTTACCTTTTTCTCACTATGAAACAGCTTTATATTCAACTTAAACACTGCTTCAGGGCAAGAGATTGTGTTTTAGACTAAAAGGGAATGCATTATAAGAAGATTCTTTACTTTGAAACTCTGTTTTTTACCTTTTTCACACTATGAAACAGCTTTGTATTCACCTTAACACTGTTTCAGGGCAAGAGATTGTGTTTTAGACTAAAAGGTAATGCATTATAAGAAGAATCTTTACTTTGAAACTCTGTTCTTTACCTTTTTCACACTATGAAACAGCTTTGTATTCACCTTAAACACTGTTTCAGGGCAAGAGATTGTGTTTTAGACTAAAAGGGAATGCATTATAAGAAGAATCTTTACTTTGAAACTCTGTTCTTTACCTTTTTCACACTATTAAACAGCTTTGTATTCACCTTAAACACTGTTTCAGGGCAAGATATTGTGTTTTAGACTAAAAGGGAATGCATTATAAGTAGAATCTTTACTTTGAAACTCTGTTCTTTACCTTTTTCTCACTTTGAAACAGCTTTGTATTCAACTTAAACACTGTTTCAGGGCAAGAGATTGTGTTTTAGACTAAAAGGGAATGCATTATAAGAAGAATCTTTACTTTGAAACTCTGTTCTTTACCTATTTCTCACTATGAAACAGCTTTATATTCACCTTAACACTGTTTCAGGGCAAGAGATTGTGTTTTAGACTAAAAGGTAATGCATTATAAGAAGAATCTTTACTTTGAAACTCTGTTCATACCTATTTCTCACTATGAAACAGCTTTATATTCAACTTAAACACTGTTTCAGGGCAAGAGATTGTGTTTTAGACTAAAAGGGAATGCATTATAAGAAGAATCTTTACTTTGAAACTCTGTTTTTTACCTTTTTCACACTATGAAACAGCTTTGTATTCACCTTAAACACTGTTTCAGGGCAGATTGTGTTTTAGACTAAAAGGGAATACATTATAAGAAGAATCTTTACTTTGAAACTCTGTTCTTTACCTTTTTCTCACTATGAAACAGCTTTATATTCAACTTAAACACTGCTTCAGGGCAAGAGATTGTGTTTTAGACTAAAAGGGAATGCATTATAAGAAGAATCTTTACTTTGAAACTCTGTTCTTTACCTATTTCTCACTATGAAACAGCTTTATATTCAACTTAAACACTGCTTCAGTGCAAGAGATTGTGTTTTAGACTAAAAGGGAATGCATTATAAGAAGAATCTTTACTTTGAAACTGTTCTTTACCTTTTTCACACTATGAAACAGCTTTGTATTCACCTTAAACACTGTTTCAGGGCAGATTGTGTTTTAGACTAAAAGGGAATACATTATAAGAAGAATCTTTACTTTGAAACTCTGTTCTTTACCTTTTTCTCACTATGAAACAGCTTTATATTCAACTTAAACACTGCTTCAGGGCAAGAGATTGTGTTTTAGACTAAAAGGGAATGCATTATAAGAAGATTCTTTACTTTGAAACTCTGTTTTTTACCTTTTTCACACTATGAAACAGCTTTGTATTCACCTTAACACTGTTTCAGGGCAAGAGATTGTGTTTTAGACTAAAAGGTAATGCATTATAAGAAGAATCTTTACTTTGAAACTCTGTTCTTTACCTTTTTCACACTATGAAACAGCTTTGTATTCACCTTAAACACTGTTTCAGGGCAAGAGATTGTGTTTTAGACTAAAAGGGAATGCATTATAAGAAGAATCTTTACTTTGAAACTCTGTTCTTTACCTTTTTCACACTATTAAACAGCTTTGTATTCACCTTAAACACTGTTTCAGGGCAAGATATTGTGTTTTAGACTAAAAGGGAATGCATTATAAGTAGAATCTTTACTTTGAAACTCTGTTCTTTACCTTTTTCTCACTTTGAAACAGCTTTGTATTCAACTTAAACACTGTTTCAGGGCAAGAGATTGTGTTTTAGACTAAAAGGGAATGCATTATAAGAAGAATCTTTACTTTGAAACTCTGTTCTTTACCTATTTCTCACTATGAAACAGCTTTATATTCAACTTAAACACTGCTTCAGTGCAAGAGATTGTGTTTTAGACTAAAAGGGAATGCATTATAAGAAGAATCTTTACTTTGAAACTCTGTTCTTTACCTTTTTCTCACTATGAAACAGCTTTGTATTCACCTTAAACACTGTTTCAGGGCAAGAGATTGTGTTTTAGACTAAAAGGTCATGCATTATAAGAAGAATCTTTACTTTGAAACTCTGTTCTTTACCTTTTTCACACTATGAAACAGCTTTGTATTCACCTTAAACATTGTTTCAGGGCAAGAGATTGTGTTTTAGACTAAAAGGGAATGCATTATAAGAAGAATCTTTACTTTGAAACTGTTCTTTACCTATTTCTCACTATGAAACAGCTTTATATTCAACTTAAACACTGCTTCAGTGCAAGAGATTGTGTTTTAGAATAAAAGGGAATGCATTATAAGAAGAATCTTTACTTTGAAACTCTGTTCTTTACCTTTTTCTCACTATGAAACAGCTTTATATTCAACTTAAACACTGCTTCAGGGCAAGAGATTGTGTTTTAGACTAAAAGGGAATGCATTATAAGAAGAATCTTTACTTTGAAACTCTGTTCTTTACCTTTTTCACACTATGAAACAGCTTTGTATTCACCTTAACACTGTTTCAGGGCAAGAGATTGTGTTTTAGATTAAAAGGTAATGCATTATAAGAAGAATCTTTACTTTGAAACTCTGTTCTTTACCTTTTTCACACAATGAAACAGCTGTGTATTCACCTTAAACACTGTTTCAGGGCAAGAGATTGTGTTTTAGACTAAAAGGGAATGCATTATAAGAAGAATCTTTACTTTGAAACTCTGTTCTTTACATTTTTCACACTATGAAACAGCTTTGTATTCACCTTAAACACTGTTTCAGGGCAGATTGTGTTTTAGACTAAAAGGGAATACATTATAAGAAGAATCTTTACTTTGAAACTCTGTTCTTTACCTTTTTCTCACTATGAAACAGCTTTATATTCAACTTAAACACTGCTTCAGGGCAAGAGATTGTGTTTTAGACTAAAAGGGAATGCATTATAAGAAGAATCTTTACTTTGAAACTCTGTTTTTTACCTTTTTCACACTATGAAACAGCTTTGTATTCACCTTAACACTGTTTCAGGGCAAGAGATTGTGTTTTAGACTAAAAGGTAATGCATTATAAGAAGAATCTTTACTTTGAAACTCTGTTCTTTACCTTTTTCACACTATGAGACAGCTTTGTATTCACCTTAAACACTGTTTCAGGGCAAGAGATTGTGTTTTAGACTAAAAGGGAATGCATTATAAGAAGAATCTTTACTTTGAAACTCTGTTCTTTACCTTTTTCACACTATGAAACAGCTTTGTATTCACCTTAAACACTGTTTCAGGGCAAGAGATTGTGTTTTAGACTAAAAGGGAATGCATTATAAGTAGAATCTTTACTTTGAAACTCTGTTCTTTACCTTTTTCTCAC
Source organism: Electrophorus electricus (assembly GCF_041902795.1). Taxonomy (NCBI): domain Eukaryota; kingdom Metazoa; phylum Chordata; class Actinopteri; order Gymnotiformes; family Gymnotidae; genus Electrophorus; species Electrophorus electricus. Next base: position 2,343,786 of record NW_027658572.1, on the reverse strand, counting down.
TTTGAAACAGCTTTGTATTCAACTTAAACACTGTTTCAGGGCAAGAGATTGTGTTTTAGACTAAAAGGGAATGCATTATAAGAAGAATCTTTACTTTGAAACTCTGTTCTTTACCTATTTCTCACTATGAAACAGCTTTATATTCAACTTAAACACTGCTTCAGTGCAAGAGATTGTGTTTTAGACTAAAAGGGAATGCATTATAAGAAGAATCTTTACTTTGAAACTGTTCTTTACCTTTTTCACACTATGAAACAGCTTTGTATTCACCTTAAACACTGTTTCAGGGCAGATTGTGTTTTAGACTAAAAGGGAATACATTATAAGAAGAATCTTTACTTTGAAACTCTGTTCTTTACCTTTTTCTCACTATGAAACAGCTTTATATTCAACTTAAACACTGCTTCAGGGCAAGAGATTGTGTTTTAGACTAAAAGGGAATGCATTATAAGAAGATTCTTTACTTTGAAACTCTGTTTTTTACCTTTTTCACACTATGAAACAGCTTTGTATTCACCTTAACACTGTTTCAGGGCAAGAGATTGTGTTTTAGACTAAAAGGTAATGCATTATAAGAAGAATCTTTACTTTGAAACTCTGTTCTTTACCTTTTTCACACTATGAAACAGCTTTGTATTCACCTTAAACACTGTTTCAGGGCAAGAGATTGTGTTTTAGACTAAAAGGGAATGCATTATAAGAAGAATCTTTACTTTGAAACTCTGTTCTTTACCTTTTTCACACTATTAAACAGCTTTGTATTCACCTTAAACACTGTTTCAGGGCAAGATATTGTGTTTTAGACTAAAAGGGAATGCATTATAAGTAGAATCTTTACTTTGAAACTCTGTTCTTTACCTTTTTCTCACTTTGAAACAGCTTTGTATTCAACTTAAACACTGTTTCAGGGCAAGAGATTGTGTTTTAGACTAAAAGGGAATGCATTATAAGAAGAATCTTTACTTTGAAACTCTGTTCTTTACCTATTTCTCACTATGAAACAGCTTTATATTCACCTTAACACTGTTTCAGGGCAAGAGATTGTGTTTTAGACTAAAAGGTAATGCATTATAAGAAGAATCTTTACTTTGAAACTCTGTTCATACCTATTTCTCACTATGAAACAGCTTTATATTCAACTTAAACACTGCTTCAGTGCAAGAGATTGTGTTTTAGACTAAAAGGGAATGCATTATAAGAAGAATCTTTACTTTGAAACTCTGTTCTTTACATTTTTCACACTATGAAACAGCTTTGTATTCACCTTAAACACTGTTTCAGGGCAGATTGTGTTTTAGACTAAAAGGGAATACATTATAAGAAGAATCTTTACTTTGAAACTCTGTTCTTTACCTTTTTCTCACTATGAAACAGCTTTATATTCAACTTAAACACTGCTTCAGGGCAAGAGATTGTGTTTTAGACTAAAAGGGAATGCATTATAAGAAGAATCTTTACTTTGAAACTCTGTTTTTTACCTTTTTCACACTATGAAACAGCTTTGTATTCACCTTAACACCGTTTCAGGGCAAGAGATTGTGTTTTAGACTAAAAGGTAATGCATTATAAGAAGAATCTTTACTTTGAAACTCTGTTCTTTACCTTTTTCACACTATGAAACAGCTTTGTATTCACCTTAAACACTGTTTCAGGGCAAGAGATTGTGTTTTAGACTAAAAGGGAATGCATTATAAGTAGAATCTTTACTTTGAAACTCGGTTCTTTACCTTTTTCTCACTTTGAAACAGCTTTGTATTCAACTTAAACACTGTTTCAGGGCAAGAGATTGTGTTTTAGACTAAAAGGGAATGCATTATAAGAAGAATCTTTACTTTGAAACTCTGTTCTTTACCTATTTCTCACTATGAAACAGCTTTATATTCAACTTAAACACTGCTTCAGGGCAAGAGATTGTGTTTTAGACTAAAAGGGAATGCATTATAAGAAGATTCTTTACTTTGAAACTCTGTTTTTTACCTTTTTCACACTATGAAACAGCTTTGTATTCACCTTAACACTGTTTCAGGGCAAGAGATTGTGTTTTAGACTAAAAGGTAATGCATTATAAGAAGAATCTTTACTTTGAAACTCTGTTCTTTACCTTTTTCACACTATGAAACAGCTTTGTATTCACCTTAAACACTGTTTCAGGGCAAGAGATTGTGTTTTAGACTAAAAGGGAATGCATTATAAGAAGAATCTTTACTTTGAAACTCTGTTCTTTACCTATTTCTCACTATGAAACAGCTTTATATTCACCTTAACACTGTTTCAGGGCAAGAGATTGTGTTTTAGACTAAAAGGTAATGCATTATAAGAAGAATCTTTACTTTGAAACTCTGTTCATACCTATTTCTCACTATGAAACAGCTTTATATTCAACTTAAACACTGTTTCAGGGCAAGAGATTGTGTTTTAGACTAAAAGGGAATGCATTATAAGAAGAATCTTTACTTTGAAACTCTGTTTTTTACCTTTTTCACACTATGAAACAGCTTTGTATTCACCTTAACACTGTTTCAGGGCAAGAGATTGTGTTTTAGACTAAAAGGTAATGCATTATAAGAAGAATCTTTACTTTGAAACTCTGTTCTTTACCTTTTTCACACTATGAAACAGCTTTGTATTCACCTTAAACACTGTTTCAGGGCAGATTGTGTTTTAGACTAAAAGGGAATACATTATAAGAAGAATCTTTACTTTGAAACTCTGTTCTTTACCTTTTTCTCACTATGAAACAGCTTTATATTCAACTTAAACACTGCTTCAGGGCAAGAGATTGTGTTTTAGACTAAAAGGGAATGCATTATAAGAAGAATCTTTACTTTGAAACTCTGTTTTTTACCTTTTTCACACTATGAAACAGCTTTGTATTCACCTTAACACTGTTTCAGGGCAAGAGATTGTGTTTTAGACTAAAAGGTAATGCATTATAAGAAGAATCTTTACTTTGAAACTCTGTTCATACCTATTTCTCACTATGAAACAGCTTTATATTCAACTTAAACACTGCTTCAGTGCAAGAGATTGTGTTTTAGACTAAAAGGGAATGCATTATAAGAAGAATCTTTACTTTGAAACTCTGTTCTTTACCTTTTTCACACTATGAAACAGCTTTGTATTCACCTTAAACACTGTTTCAGGGCAGATTGTGTTTTAGACTAAATGGGAATACATTATAAGAAGAATCTTTACTTTGAAACTCTGTTCTTTACCTTTTTCTCACTATGAAACAGCTTTATATTCAACTTAAACACTGCTTCAGGGCAAGAGATTGTGTTTTAGACTAAAAGGGAATGCATTATAAGAAGAATCTTTACTTTGAAACTCTGTTCTTTACCTATTTCTCACTATGAAACAGCTTTATATTCAACTTAAACACTGCTTCAGTGCAAGAGATTGTGTTTTAGACTAAGAGGGAATGCATTATAAGAAGAATCTTTACTTTGAAACTCTGTTCTTTACCTTTTTCTCACTATGAAACAGCTTTGTATTCACCTTAAACACTGTTTCAGGGCAAGAGATTGTGTTTTAGACTAAAAGGTCATGCATTATAAGAAGAATCTTTACTTTGAAACTCTGTTCTTTACCTATTTCTCACTATGAAACAGCTTTATATTCAACTTAAACACTGCTTCAGTGCAAGAGATTGTGTTTTAGACTAAAAGGGAATGCATTATAAGAAGAATCTTTACTTTGAAACTCTGTTCTTTACCTTTTTCTCACTATGAAACAGCTTTATATTCAACTTAAACACTGCTTCAGGGCAAGAGATTGTGTTTTAGACTAAAAGGGAATGCATTATAAGAAGAATCTTTACTTTGAAACTCTGTTCTTTACCTTTTTCACACTATGAAACAGCTTTGTATTCACCTTAACACTGTTTCAGGGCAAGAGATTGTGTTTTAGATTAAAAGGTAATGCATTATAAGAAGAATCTTTACTTTGAAACTCTGTTCTTTACCTTTTTCACACTATGAAACAGCTGTGTATTCACCTTAAACACTGTTTCAGGGCAAGAGATTGTGTTTTAGACTAAAAGGGAATGCATTATAAGAAGAATCTTTACTTTGAAACTCTGTTCTTTACCTTTTTCACACTATGAAACAGCTTTGTATTCACCTTAAACACTGTTTCAGGGCAGATTGTGTTTTAGACTAAAAGGGAATACATTATAAGAAGAATCTTTACTTTGAAACTCTGTTCTTTACCTTTTTCTCACTATGAAACAGCTTTATATTCAACTTAAACACTGCTTCAGGGCAAGAGATTGTGTTTTAGACTAAAAGGGAATGCATTATAAGAAGAATCTTTACTTTGAAACTCTGTTTTTTACCTTTTTCACACTATGAAACAGCTTTGTATTCACCTTAACACTGTTTCAGGGCAAGAGATTGTGTTTTAGACTAAAAGGTAATGCATTATAAGAAGAATCTTTACTTTGAAACTCTGTTCTTTACCTTTTTCACACTATGAGACAGCTTTGTATTCACCTTAAACACTGTTTCAGGGCAAGAGATTGTGTTTTAGACTAAAAGGGAATGCATTATAAGAAGAATCTTTACTTTGAAACTCTGTTCTTTACCTATTTCTCACTATGAAACAGCTTTGTATTCACCTTAAACACTGTTTCAGGGCAAGAGATTGTGTTTTAGACTAAAAGGGAATGCATTATAAGTAGAATCTTTACTTTGAAACTCTGTTCTTTACCTTTTTCTCACTTTGAAACAGCTTTGTATTCAACTTAAACACTGTTTCAGGGCAAGAGATTGTGTTTTAGACTAAAAGGGAATGCATTATAAGAAGAATCTTTACTTTGAAACTCTGTTCTTTACCTATTTCTCACTATGAAACAGCTTTATATTCAACTTAAACACTGCTTCAGTGCAAGAGATTGTGTTTTAGACTAAAAGGGAATGCATTATAAGAAGAATCTTTACTTTGAAACTGTTCTTTACCTTTTTCACACTATGAAACAGCTTTGTATTCACCTTAAACACTGTTTCAGGGCAGATTGTGTTTTAGACTAAAAGGGAATACATTATAAGAAGAATCTTTACTTTGAAACTCTGTTCTTTACCTTTTTCTCACTATGAAACAGCTTTATATTCAACTTAAACACTGCTTCAGGGCAAGAGATTGTGTTTTAGACTAAAAGGGAATGCATTATAAGAAGAATCTTTACTTTGAAACTCTGTTCTTTACCTATTTCTCACTATGAAACAGCTTTATATTCAACTTAAACACTGCTTCAGGGCAAGAGATTGTGTTTTAGACTAAAAGGGAATGCATTATAAGAAGATTCTTTACTTTGAAACTCTGTTTTTTACCTTTTTCACACTATGAAACAGCTTTGTATTCACCTTAACACTGTTTCAGGGCAAGAGATTGTGTTTTAGACTAAAAGGTAATGCATTATAAGAAGAATCTTTACTTTGAAACTCTGTTCTTTACCTTTTTCACACTATGAAACAGCTTTGTATTCACCTTAAACACTGTTTCAGGGCAAGAGATTGTGTTTTAGACTAAAAGGGAATGCATTATAAGAAGAATCTTTACTTTGAAACTCTGTTCTTTACCTATTTCTCACTATGAAACAGCTTTGTATTCACCTTAACACTGTTTCAGGGCAAGAGATTGTGTTTTAGACTAAAAGGTAATGCATTATAAGAAGAATCTTTACTTTGAAACTCTGTTCATACCTATTTCTCACTATGAAACAGCTTTATATTCAACTTAAACACTGTTTCAGGGCAAGAGATTGTGTTTTAGACTAAAAGGGAATGCATTATAAGAAGAATCTTTACTTTGAAACTCTGTTTTTTACCTTTTTCACACTATGAAACAGCTTTGTATTCACCTTAACACTGTTTCAGGGCAAGAGATTGTGTTTTAGACTAAAAGGTAATGCATTATAAGAAGAATCTTTACTTTGAAACTCTGTTCTTTACCTTTTTCACACTATGAAACAGCTTTGTATTCACCTTAAACACTGTTTCAGGGCAGATTGTGTTTTAGACTAAAAGGGAATACATTATAAGAAGAATCTTTACTTTGAAACTCTGTTCTTTACCTTTTTCTCACTATGAAACAGCTTTATATTCAACTTAAACACTGCTTCAGGGCAAGAGATTGTGTTTTAGACTAAAAGGGAATGCATTATAAGAAGAATCTTTACTTTGAAACTCTGTTTTTTACCTTTTTCACACTATGAAACAGCTTTGTATTCACCTTAACACTGTTTCAGGGCAAGAGATTGTGTTTTAGACTAAAAGGTAATGCATTATAAGAAGAATCTTTACTTTGAAACTCTGTTCATACCTATTTCTCACTATGAAACAGCTTTATATTCAACTTAAACACTGCTTCAGTGCAAGAGATTCTGTTTTAGACTAAAAGGGAATGCATTATAAGAAGAATCTTTACTTTGAAACTCTGTTCTTTACCTTTTTCACACTATGAAACAGCTTTGTATTCACCTTAAACACTGTTTCAGGGCAGATTGTGTTTTAGACTAAAAGGGAATACATTATAAGAAGAATCTTTACTTTGAAACTCTGTTCTTTACCTTTTTCTCACTATGAAACAGCTTTATATTCAACTTAAACACTGCTTCAGGGCAAGAGATTGTGTTTTAGACTAAAAGGGAATGCATTATAAGAAGAATCTTTACTTTGAAACTCTGTTTTTTACCTTTTTCACACTATGAAACAGCTTTGTATTCACCTTAACACCGTTTCAGGGCAAGAGATTGTGTTTTAGACTAAAAGGTAATGCATTATAAGAAGAATCTTTACTTTGAAACTCTGTTCTTTACCTTTTTCACACTATGAAACAGCTTTGTATTCACCTTAAACACTGTTTCAGGGCAAGAGATTGTGTTTTAGACTAAAAGGGAATGCATTATAAGTAGAATCTTTACTTTGAAACTCTGTTCTTTACCTTTTTCTCACTTTGAAACAGCTTTGTATTCAACTTAAACACTGTTTCAGGGCAAGAGATTGTGTTTTAGACTAAAAGGGAATGCATTATAAGAAGAATCTTTACTTTGAAACTCTGTTCTTTACCTATTTCTCACTATGAAACAGCTTTATATTCAACTTAAACACTGCTTCAGTGCAAGAGATTGTGTTTTAGACTAAGAGGGAATGCATTATAAGAAGAATCTTTACTTTGAAACTCTGTTCTTTACCTTTTTCTCACTATGAAACAGCTTTGTATTCACCTTAAACACTGTTTCAGGGCAAGAGATTGTGTTTTAGACTAAAAGGTCATGCATTATAAGAAGAATCTTTACTTTGAAACTCTGTTCTTTACCTATTTCTCACTATGAAACAGCTTTATATTCAACTTAAACACTGCTTCAGTGCAAGAGATTGTGTTTTAGACTAAAAGGGAATGCATTATAAGAAGAATCTTTACTTTGAAACTCTGTTCTTTACCTTTTTCACACTATGAAACAGCTTTGTATTCACCTTAAACACTGTTTCAGGGCAGATTGTGTTTTAGACTAAAAGGGAATACATTATAAGAAGAATCTTTACTTTGAAACTCTGTTCTTTACCTTTTTCTCACTATGAAACAGCTTTATATTCAACTTAAACACTGCTTCAGGGCAAGAGATTGTGTTTTAGACTAAAAGGGAATGCATTATAAGAAGAATCTTTACTTTGAAACTCTGTTCTTTACCTTTTTCACACTATGAAACAGCTTTGTATTCAACTTAAACACTGTTTCAGGGCAAGAGATTGTGTTTTAGACTAAAAGGGAATGCATTATAAGAAGAATCTTTACTTTGAAACTCTGTTCTTTACCTTTTTCACAATATGAAACAGCTGTGTATTCACCTTAAACACTGTTTCAGGGCAAGAGATTGTGTTTTAGACTAAAAGGGAATGCATTATAAGAAGAATCTTTACTTTGAAACTCTGTTCTTTACCTTTTTCACACTATGAAACAGCTTTGTATTCACCTTAAACACTGTTTCAGGGCAGATTGTGTTTTAGACTAAAAGGGAATACATTATAAGAAGAATCTTTACTTTGAAACTCTGTTCTTTACCTTTTTCTCACTATGAAACAGCTTTATATTCAACTTAAACACTGCTTCAGGGCAAGAGATTGTGTTTTAGACTAAAAGGGAATGCATTATAAGAAGAATCTTTACTTTGAAACTCTGTTTTTTACCTTTTTCACACTATGAAACAGCTTTGTATTCACCTTAACACTGTTTCAGGGCAAGAGATTGTGTTTTAGACTAAAAGGTAATGCATTATAAGAAGAATCTTTACTTTGAAACTCTGTTCATACCTATTTCTCACTATGAAACAGCTTTATATTCAACTTAAACACTGCTTCAGTGCAAGAGATTGTGTTTTAGACTAAAAGGGAATGCATTATAAGAAGAATCTTTACTTTGAAACTCTGTTCTTTACCTTTTTCACACTATGAAACAGCTTTGTATTCACCTTAAACACTGTTTCAGGGCAGATTGTGTTTTAGACTAAAAGGGAATACATTATAAGAAGAATCTTTACTTTGAAACTCTGTTCTTTACCTTTTTCTCACTATGAAACAGCTTTATATTCAACTTAAACACTGCTTCAGGGCAAGAGATTGTGTTTTAGACTAAAAGGGAATGCATTATAAGAAGAATCTTTACTTTGAAACTCTGTTCTTTACCTTTTTCACACTATGAAACAGCTTTGTATTCACCTTAACACTGTTTCAGGGCAAGAGATTGTGTTTTAGATTAAAAGGTAATGCATTATAAGAAGAATCTTTACTTTGAAACTCTGTTCTTTACCTTTTTCACACTATGAAACAGCTGTGTATTCACCTTAAACACTGTTTCAGGGCAAGAGATTGTGTTTTAGACTAAAAGGGAATGCATTATAAGAAGAATCTTTACTTTGAAACTCTGTTCTTTACCTTTTTCACACTATGAAACAGCTTTGTATTCACCTTAAACACTGTTTCAGGGCAGATTGTGTTTTAGACTAAAAGGGAATACATTATAAGAAGAATCTTTACTTTGAAACTCTGTTCTTTACCTTTTTCTCACTATGAAACAGCTTTATATTCAACTTAAACACTGCTTCAGGGCAAGAGATTGTGTTTTAGACTAAAAGGGAATGCATTATAAGAAGAATCTTTACTTTGAAACTCTGTTTTTTACCTTTTTCACACTATGAAACAGCTTTGTATTCACCTTAACACTGTTTCAGGGCAAGAGATTGTGTTTTAGACTAAAAGGTAATGCATTATAAGAAGAATCTTTACTTTGAAACTCTGTTCATACCTATTTCTCACTATGAAACAGCTTTATATTCAACTTAAACACTGCTTCAGTGCAAGAGATTGTGTTTTAGACTAAAAGGGAATGCATTATAAGAAGAATCTTTACTTTGAAACTCTGTTCTTTACCTTTTTCACACTATGAAACAGCTTTGTATTCACCTTAAACACTGTTTCAGGGCAGATTGTGTTTTAGACTAAAAGGGAATACATTATAAGAAGAATCTTTACTTTGAAACTCTGTTCTTTACCTTTTTCTCACTATGAAACAGCTTTATATTCAACTTAAACACTGCTTCAGGGCAAGAGATTGTGTTTTAGACTAAAAGGGAATGCATTATAAGAAGAATCTTTACTTTGAAACTCTGTTTTTTACCTTTTTCACACTATGAAACAGCTTTGTATTCACCTTAACACCGTTTCAGGGCAAGAGATTGTGTTTTAGACTAAAAGGTAATGCATTATAAGAAGAATCTTTACTTTGAAACTCTGTTCTTTACCTTTTTCACACTATGAAACAGCTTTGTATTCACCTTAAACACTGTTTCAGGGCAAGAGATTGTGTTTTAGACTAAAAGGGAATGCATTATAAGTAGAATCTTTACTTTGAAACTCTGTTCTTTACCTTTTTCTCACTTTGAAACAGCTTTGTATTCAACTTAAACACTGTTTCAGGGCAAGAGATTGTGTTTTAGACTAAAAGGGAATGCATTATAAGAAGAATCTTTACTTTGAAACTCTGTTCTTTACCTTTTTCTCACTATGAAACAGCTTTGTATTCACCTTAAACACTGTTTCAGGGCAAGAGATTGTGTTTTAGACTAAAAGGTCATGCATTATAAGAAGAATCTTTACTTTGAAACTCTGTTCTTTACCTTTTTCACACTATGAAACAGCTTTGTATTCACCTTAAACATTGTTTCAGGGCAAGAGATTGTGTTTTAGACTAAAAGGGAATGCATTATAAGAAGAATCTTTACTTTGAAACTCTGTTCTTTACCTATTTCTCCCTATGAAACAGCTTTATATTCAACTTAAACACTGCTTCAGTGCAAGAGATTGTGTTTTAGACTAAAAGGGAATGCATTATAAGAAGAATCTTTACTTTGAAACTCTGTTCTTTACCTTTTTCACACTATGAAACAGCTTTGTATTCACCTTAAACACTGTTTCAGGGCAGATTGTGTTTTAGACTAAAAGGGAATACATTATAAGAAGAATCTTTACTTTGAAACTCTGTTCTTTACCTTTTTCTCACTATGAAACAGCTTTATATTCAACTTAAACACTGCTTCAGGGCAAGAGATTGTGTTTTAGACTAAAAGGGAATGCATTATTAGAAGAATCTTTACTTTGAAACTCTGTTCTTTACCTTTTTCACACTATGAAACAGCTTTGTATTCACCTTAACACTGTTTCAGGGCAAGAGATTGTGTTTTAGATTAAAAGGTAATGCATTATAAGAAGAATCTTTACTTTGAAACTCTGTTCTTTACCTTTTTCACACTATGAAACAGCTGTGTATTCACCTTAAACACTGTTTCAGGGCAAGAGATTGTGTTTTAGACTAAAAGGGAATGCATTATAAGAAGAATCTTTACTTTGAAACTCTGTTCTTTACCTTTTTCACACTATGAAACAGCTTTGTATTCACCTTAAACACTGTTTCAGGGCAGATTGTGTTTTAGACTAAAAGGGAATACATTATAAGAAGAATCTTTACTTTGAAACTCTGTTCTTTACCTTTTTCTCACTATGAAACAGCTTTATATTCAACTTAAACACTGCTTCAGGGCAAGAGATTGTGTTTTAGACTAAAAGGGAATGCATTATAAGAAGAATCTTTACTTTGAAACTCTGTTTTTTACCTTTTTCACACTATGAAACAGCTTTGTATTCACCTTAACACTGTTTCAGGGCAAGAGATTGTGTTTTAGACTAAAAGGTAATGCATTATAAGAAGAATCTTTACTTTGAAACTCTGTTCTTTACCTTTTTCACACTATGAGACAGCTTTGTATTCACCTTAAACACTGTTTCAGGGCAAGAGATTGTGTTTTAGACTAAAAGGGAATGCATTATAAGAAGAATCTTTACTTTGAAACTCTGTTCTTTACCTTTTTCACACTATGAAACAGCTTTGTATTCACCTTAAACACTGTTTCAGGGCAAGAGATTGTGTTTTAGACTAAAAGGGAATGCATTATAAGTAGAATCTTTACTTTGAAACTCTGTTCTTTACCTTTTTCTCACTTTGAAACAGCTTTGTATTCAACTTAAACACTGTTTCAGGGCAAGAGATTGTGTTTTAGACTAAAAGGGAATGCATTATAAGAAGAATCTTTACTTTGAAACTCTGTTCTTTACCTATTTCTCACTATGAAACAGCTTTATATTCAACTTAAACACTGCTTCAGTGCAAGAGATTGTGTTTTAGACTAAAAGGGAATGCATTATAAGAAGAATCTTTACTTTGAAACTGTTCTTTACCTTTTTCACACTATGAAACAGCTTTGTATTCACCTTAAACACTGTTTCAGGGCAGATTGTGTTTTAGACTAAAAGGGAATACATTATAAGAAGAATCTTTACTTTGAAACTCTGTTCTTTACCTTTTTCTCACTATGAAACAGCTTTATATTCAACTTAAACACTGCTTCAGGGCAAGAGATTGTGTTTTAGACTAAAAGGGAATGCATTATAAGAAGATTCTTTACTTTGAAACTCTGTTTTTTACCTTTTTCACACTATGAAACAGCTTTGTATTCACCTTAACACTGTTTCAGGGCAAGAGATTGTGTTTTAGACTAAAAGGTAATGCATTATAAGAAGAATCTTTACTTTGAAACTCTGTTCTTTACCTTTTTCACACTATGAAACAGCTTTGTATTCACCTTAACACTGTTTCAGGGCAAGAGATTGTGTTTTAGATTAAAAGGTAATGCATTATAAGAAGAATCTTTACTTTGAAACTCTGTTCTTTACCTTTTTCACACTATGAAACAGCTGTGTATTCACCTTAAACACTGTTTCAGGGCAAGAGATTGTGTTTTAGACTAAAAGGGAATGCATTATAAGAAGAATCTTTACTTTGAAACTCTGTTCTTTACCTTTTTCACACTATGAAACAGCTTTGTATTCACCTTAAACACTGTTTCAGGGCAGATTGTGTTTTAGACTAAAAGGGAATACATTATAAGAAGAATCTTTACTTTGAAACTCTGTTCTTTACCTTTTTCTCACTATGAAACAGCTTTATATTCAACTTAAACACTGCTTCAGGGCAAGAGATTGTGTTTTAGACTAAAAGGGAATGCATTATAAGAAGAATCTTTACTTTGAAACTCTGTTTTTTACCTTTTTCACACTATGAAACAGCTTTGTATTCACCTTAACACTGTTTCAGGGCAAGAGATTGTGTTTTAGACTAAAAGGTAATGCATTATAAGAAGAATCTTTACTTTGAAACTCTGTTCATACCTATTTCTCACTATGAAACAGCTTTATATTCAACTTAAACACTGCTTCAGTGCAAGAGATTGTGTTTTAGACTAAAAGGGAATGCATTATAAGAAGAATCTTTACTTTGAAACTCTGTTCTTTACCTTTTTCACACTATGAAACAGCTTTGTATTCACCTTAAACACTGTTTCAGGGCAGATTGTGTTTTAGACTAAAAGGGAATACATTATAAGAAGAATCTTTACTTTGAAACTCTGTTCTTTACCTTTTTCTCACTATGAAACAGCTTTATATTCAACTTAAACACTGCTTCAGGGCAAGAGATTGTGTTTTAGACTAAAAGGGAATGCATTATAAGAAGAATCTTTACTTTGAAACTCTGTTTTTTACCTTTTTCACACTATGAAACAGCTTTGTATTCACCTTAACACCGTTTCAGGGCAAGAGATTGTGTTTTAGACTAAAAGGTAATGCATTATAAGAAGAATCTTTACTTTGAAACTCTGTTCTTTACCTTTTTCACACTATGAAACAGCTTTGTATTCACCTTAAACACTGTTTCAGGGCAAGAGATTGTGTTTTAGACTAAAAGGGAATGCATTATAAGTAGAATCTTTACTTTGAAACTCTGTTCTTTACCTTTTTCTCACTTTGAAACAGCTTTGTATTCAACTTAAACACTGTTTCAGGGCAAGAGATTGTGTTTTAGACTAAAAGGGAATGCATTATAAGAAGAATCTTTACTTTGAAACTCTGTTCTTTACCTATTTCTCACTATGAAACAGCTTTATATTCAACTTAAACACTGCTTCAGTGCAAGAGATTGTGTTTTAGACTAAAAGGGAATGCATTATAAGAAGAATCTTTACTTTGAAACTCTGTTCTTTACCTTTTTCTCACTATGAAACAGCTTTGTATTCACCTTAAACACTGTTTCAGGGCAAGAGATTGTGTTTTAGACTAAAAGGTCATGCATTATAAGAAGAATCTTTACTTTGAAACTCTGTTCTTTACCTATTTCTCCCTATGAAACAGCTTTATATTCAACTTAAACACTGCTTCAGTGCAAGAGATTGTGTTTTAGACTAAAAGGGAATGCATTATAAGAAGAATCTTTACTTTGAAACTCTGTTCTTTACCTTTTTCACACTATGAAACAGCTTTGTATTCACCTTAAACACTGTTTCAGGGCAGATTGTGTTTTAGACTAAAAGGGAATACATTATAAGAAGAATCTTTACTTTGAAACTCTGTTCTTTACCTTTTTCTCACTATGAAACAGCTTTATATTCAACTTAAACACTGCTTCAGGGCAAGAGATTGTGTTTTAGACTAAAAGGGAATGCATTATTAGAAGAATCTTTACTTTGAAACTCTGTTCTTTACCTTTTTCACACTATGAAACAGCTTTGTATTCACCTTAACACTGTTTCAGGGCAAGAGATTGTGTTTTAGATTAAAAGGTAATGCATTATAAGAAGAATCTTTACTTTGAAACTCTGTTCTTTACCTTTTTCACACTATGAAACAGCTGTGTATTCACCTTAAACACTGTTTCAGGGCAAGAGATTGTGTTTTAGACTAAAAGGGAATGCATTATAAGAAGAATCTTTACTTTGAAACTCTGTTCTTTACCTTTTTCACACTATGAAACAGCTTTGTATTCACCTTAAACACTGTTTCAGGGCAGATTGTGTTTTAGACTAAAAGGGAATACATTATAAGAAGAATCTTTACTTTGAAACTCTGTTCTTTACCTTTTTCTCACTATGAAACAGCTTTATATTCAACTTAAACACTGCTTCAGGGCAAGAGATTGTGTTTTAGACTAAAAGGGAATGCATTATAAGAAGAATCTTTACTTTGAAACTCTGTTTTTTACCTTTTTCACACTATGAAACAGCTTTGTATTCACCTTAACACTGTTTCAGGGCAAGAGATTGTGTTTTAGACTAAAAGGTAATGCATTATAAGAAGAATCTTTACTTTGAAACTCTGTTCTTTACCTTTTTCACACTATGAGACAGCTTTGTATTCACCTTAAACACTGTTTCAGGGCAAGAGATTGTGTTTTAGACTAAAAGGGAATGCATTATAAGAAGAATCTTTACTTTGAAACTCTGTTCTTTACCTTTTTCACACTATGAAACAGCTTTGTATTCACCTTAAACACTGTTTCAGGGCAAGAGATTGTGTTTTAGACTAAAAGGGAATGCATTATAAGTAGAATCTTTACTTTGAAACTCTGTTCTTTACCTTTTTCTCACTTTGAAACAGCTTTGTATTCAACTTAAACACTGTTTCAGGGCAAGAGATTGTGTTTTAGACTAAAAGGGAATGCATTATAAGAAGAATCTTTACTTTGAAACTCTGTTCTTTACCTATTTCTCACTATGAAACAGCTTTATATTCAACTTAAACACTGCTTCAGTGCAAGAGATTGTGTTTTAGACTAAAAGGGAATGCATTATAAGAAGAATCTTTACTTTGAAACTGTTCTTTACCTTTTTCACACTATGAAACAGCTTTGTATTCACCTTAAACACTGTTTCAGGGCAGATTGTGTTTTAGACTAAAAGGGAATACATTATAAGAAGAATCTTTACTTTGAAACTCTGTTCTTTACCTTTTTCTCACTATGAAACAGCTTTATATTCAACTTAAACACTGCTTCAGGGCAAGAGATTGTGTTTTAGACTAAAAGGGAATGCATTATAAGAAGATTCTTTACTTTGAAACTCTGTTTTTTACCTTTTTCACACTATGAAACAGCTTTGTATTCACCTTAACACTGTTTCAGGGCAAGAGATTGTGTTTTAGACTAAAAGGTAATGCATTATAAGAAGAATCTTTACTTTGAAACTCTGTTCTTTACCTTTTTCACACTATGAAACAGCTTTGTATTCACCTTAAACACTGTTTCAGGGCAAGAGATTGTGTTTTAGACTAAAAGGGAATGCATTATAAGAAGAATCTTTACTTTGAAACTCTGTTCTTTACCTTTTTCACACTATTAAACAGCTTTGTATTCACCTTAAACACTGTTTCAGGGCAAGATATTGTGTTTTAGACTAAAAGGGAATGCATTATAAGTAGAATCTTTACTTTGAAACTCTGTTCTTTACCTTTTTCTCACTTTGAAACAGCTTTGTATTCAACTTAAACACTGTTTCAGGGCAAGAGATTGTGTTTTAGACTAAAAGGGAATGCATTATAAGAAGAATCTTTACTTTGAAACTCTGTTCTTTACCTATTTCTCACTATGAAACAGCTTTATATTCACCTTAACACTGTTTCAGGGCAAGAGATTGTGTTTTAGACTAAAAGGTAATGCATTATAAGAAGAATCTTTACTTTGAAACTCTGTTCATACCTATTTCTCACTATGAAACAGCTTTATATTCAACTTAAACACTGCTTCAGTGCAAGAGATTGTGTTTTAGACTAAAAGGGAATGCATTATAAGAAGAATCTTTACTTTGAAACTCTGTTCTTTACCTTTTTCACACTATGAAACAGCTTTGTATTCACCTTAAACACTGTTTCAGGGCAGATTGTGTTTTAGACTAAAAGGGAATACATTATAAGAAGAATCTTTACTTTGAAACTCTGTTCTTTACCTTTTTCTCACTATGAAACAGCTTTATATTCAACTTAAACACTGCTTCAGGGCAAGAGATTGTGTTTTAGACTAAAAGGGAATGCATTATAAGAAGAATCTTTACTTTGAAACTCTGTTTTTTACCTTTTTCACACTATGAAACAGCTTTGTATTCACCTTAACACCGTTTCAGGGCAAGAGATTGTGTTTTAGACTAAAAGGTAATGCATTATAAGAAGAATCTTTACTTTGAAACTCTGTTCTTTACCTTTTTCACACTATGAAACAGCTTTGTATTCACCTTAAACACTGTTTCAGGGCAAGAGATTGTGTTTTAGACTAAAAGGGAATGCATTATAAGTAGAATCTTTACTTTGAAACTCTGTTCTTTACCTTTTTCTCACTTTGAAACAGCTTTGTATTCAACTTAAACACTGTTTCAGGGCAAGAGATTGTGTTTTAGACTAAAAGGGAATGCATTATAAGAAGAATCTTTACTTTGAAACTCTGTTCTTTACCTATTTCTCACTATGAAACAGCTTTATATTCAACTTAAACACTGCTTCAGTGCAAGAGATTGTGTTTTAGACTAAAAGGGAATGCATTATAAGAAGAATCTTTACTTTGAAACTCTGTTCTTTACCTTTTTCTCACTATGAAACAGCTTTGTATTCACCTTAAACACTGTTTCAGGGCAAGAGATTGTGTTTTAGACTAAAAGGTCATGCATTATAAGAAGAATCTTTACTTTGAAACTCTGTTCTTTACCTTTTTCACACTATGAAACAGCTTTGTATTCACCTTAAACATTGTTTCAGGGCAAGAGATTGTGTTTTAGACTAAAAGGGAATGCATTATAAGAAGAATCTTTACTTTGAAACTCTGTTCTTTACCTATTTCTCACTATGAAACAGCTTTATATTCAACTTAAACACTGCTTCAGTGCAAGAGATTGTGTTTTAGACTAAAAGGGAATGCATTATAAGAAGAATCTTTACTTTGAAACTCTGTTCTTTACCTTTTTCACACTATGAAACAGCTTTGTATTCACCTTAAACACTGTTTCAGGGCAGATTGTGTTTTAGACTAAAAGGGAATACATTATAAGAAGAATCTTTACTTTGAAACTCTGTTCTTTACCTTTTTCTCACTATGAAACAGCTTTATATTCAACTTAAACACTGCTTCAGGGCAAGAGATTGTGTTTTAGACTAAAAGGGAATGCATTATAAGAAGAATCTTTACTTTGAAACTCTGTTTTTTACCTTTTTCACACTATGAAACAGCTTTGTATTCACCTTAACACCGTTTCAGGGCAAGAGATTGTGTTTTAGACTAAAAGGTAATGCATTATAAGAAGAATCTTTACTTTGAAACTCTGTTCTTTACCTTTTTCACACTATGAAACAGCTTTGTATTCACCTTAAACACTGTTTCAGGGCAAGAGATTGTGTTTTAGACTAAAAGGGAATGCATTATAAGTAGAATCTTTACTTTGAAACTCTGTTCTTTACCTTTTTCTCACTTTGAAACAGCTTTGTATTCAACTTAAACACTGTTTCAGGGCAAGAGATTGTGTTTTAGACTAAAAGGGAATGCATTATAAGAAGAATCTTTACTTTGAAACTCTGTTCTTTACCTATTTCTCACTATGAAACAGCTTTATATTCAACTTAAACACTGCTTCAGTGCAAGAGATTGTGTTTTAGACTAAAAGGGAATGCATTATAAGAAGAATCTTTACTTTGAAACTCTGTTCTTTACCTTTTTCTCACTATGAAACAGCTTTGTATTCACCTTAAACACTGTTTCAGGGCAAGAGATTGTGTTTTAGACTAAAAGGTCATGCATTATAAGAAGAATCTTTACTTTGAAACTCTGTTCTTTACCTTTTTCACACTATGAAACAGCTTTGTATTCACCTTAACACTGTTTCAGGGCAAGAGATTGTGTTTTAGACTAAAAGGTAATGCATTATAAGAAGAATCTTTACTTTGAAACTCTGTTCTTTACCTTTTTCACACTATGAAACAGCTTTGTATTCACCTTAAACACTGTTTCAGGGCAAGAGATTGTGTTTTAGACTAAAAGGGAATGCATTATAAGAAGAATCTTTACTTTGAAACTCTGTTCTTTACCTTTTTCACACTATTAAACAGCTTTGTATTCACCTTAAACACTGTTTCAGGGCAAGATATTGTGTTTTAGACTAAAAGGGAATGCATTATAAGAAGAATCTTTACTTTGAAACTCTGTTCATACCTATTTCTCACTATGAAACAGCTTTATATTCAACTTAAACACTGCTTCAGTGCAAGAGATTGTGTTTTAGACTAAAAGGGAATGCATTATAAGAAGAATCTTTACTTTGAAACTCTGTTCTTTACCTTTTTCACACTATTAAACAGCTTTGTATTCACCTTAAACACTGTTTCAGGGCAAGATATTGTGTTTTAGACTAAAAGGGAATGCATTATAAGTAGAATCTTTACTTTGAAACTCTGTTCTTTACCTTTTTCTCACTTTGAAACAGCTTTGTATTCAACTTAAACACTGTTTCAGGGCAAGAGATTGTGTTTTAGACTAAAAGGGAATGCATTATAAGAAGAATCTTTACTTTGAAACTCTGTTCTTTACCTATTTCTCACTATGAAACAGCTTTATATTCACCTTAACACTGTTTCAGGGCAAGAGATTGTGTTTTAGACTAAAAGGTAATGCATTATAAGAAGAATCTTTACTTTGAAACTCTGTTCATACCTATTTCTCACTATGAAACAGCTTTATATTCAACTTAAACACTGCTTCAGTGCAAGAGATTGTGTTTTAGACTAAAAGGGAATGCATTATAAGAAGAATCTTTACTTTGAAACTCTGTTCTTTACCTTTTTCACACTATGAAACAGCTTTGTATTCACCTTAAACACTGTTTCAGGGCAGATTGTGTTTTAGACTAAAAGGGAATACATTATAAGAAGAATCTTTACTTTGAAACTCTGTTCTTTACCTTTTTCTCACTATGAAACAGCTTTATATTCAACTTAAACACTGCTTCAGGGCAAGAGATTGTGTTTTAGACTAAAAGGGAATGCATTATAAGAAGAATCTTTACTTTGAAACTCTGTTTTTTACCTTTTTCACACTATGAAACAGCTTTGTATTCACCTTAACACCATTTCAGGGCAAGAGATTGTGTTTTAGACTAAAAGGTAATGCATTATAAGAAGAATCTTTACTTTGAAACTCTGTTCTTTACCTTTTTCACACTATGAAACAGCTTTGTATTCACCTTAAACACTGTTTCAGGGCAAGAGATTGTGTTTTAGACTAAAAGGGAATGCATTATAAGTAGAATCTTTACTTTGAAACTCGGTTCTTTACCTTTTTCTCACTTTGAAACAGCTTTGTATTCAACTTAAACACTGTTTCAGGGCAAGAGATTGTGTTTTAGACTAAAAGGGAATGCATTATAAGAAGAATCTTTACTTTGAAACTCTGTTCTTTACCTATTTCTCACTATGAAACAGCTTTATATTCAACTTAAACACTGCTTCAGGGCAAGAGATTGTGTTTTAGACTAAAAGGGAATGCATTATAAGAAGATTCTTTACTTTGAAACTCTGTTTTTTACCTTTTTCACACTATGAAACAGCTTTGTATTCACCTTAACACTGTTTCAGGGCAAGAGATTGTGTTTTAGACTAAAAGGTAATGCATTATAAGAAGAATCTTTACTTTGAAACTCTGTTCTTTACCTTTTTCACACTATGAAACAGCTTTGTATTCACCTTAAACACTGTTTCAGGGCAAGAGATTGTGTTTTAGACTAAAAGGGAATGCATTATAAGAAGAATCTTTACTTTGAAACTCTGTTCTTTACCTATTTCTCACTATGAAACAGCTTTGTATTCACCTTAACACTGTTTCAGGGCAAGAGATTGTGTTTTAGACTAAAAGGTAATGCATTATAAGAAGAATCTTTACTTTGAAACTCTGTTCATACCTATTTCTCACTATGAAACAGCTTTATATTCAACTTAAACACTGTTTCAGGGCAAGAGATTGTGTTTTAGACTAAAAGGGAATGCATTATAAGAAGAATCTTTACTTTGAAACTCTGTTTTTTACCTTTTTCACACTATGAAACAGCTTTGTATTCACCTTAACACTGTTTCAGGGCAAGAGATTGTGTTTTAGACTAAAAGGTAATGCATTATAAGAAGAATCTTTACTTTGAAACTCTGTTCTTTACCTTTTTCACACTATGAAACAGCTTTGTATTCACCTTAAACACTGTTTCAGGGCAGATTGTGTTTTAGACTAAAAGGGAATACATTATAAGAAGAATCTTTACTTTGAAACTCTGTTCTTTACCTTTTTCTCACTATGAAACAGCTTTATATTCAACTTAAACACTGCTTCAGGGCAAGAGATTGTGTTTTAGACTAAAAGGGAATGCATTATAAGAAGAATCTTTACTTTGAAACTCTGTTTTTTACCTTTTTCACACTATGAAACAGCTTTGTATTCACCTTAACACTGTTTCAGGGCAAGAGATTGTGTTTTAGACTAAAAGGTAATGCATTATAAGAAGAATCTTTACTTTGAAACTCTGTTCATACCTATTTCTCACTATGAAACAGCTTTATATTCAACTTAAACACTGCTTCAGTGCTAGAGATTCTGTTTTAGACTAAAAGGGAATGCATTATAAGAAGAATCTTTACTTTGAAACTCTGTTCTTTACCTTTTTCACACTATGAAACAGCTTTGTATTCACCTTAAACACTGTTTCAGGGCAGATTGTGTTTTAGACTAAAAGGGAATACATTATAAGAAGAATCTTTACTTTGAAACTCTGTTCTTTACCTTTTTCTCACTATGAAACAGCTTTATATTCAACTTAAACACTGCTTCAGGGCAAGAGATTGTGTTTTAGACTAAAAGGGAATGCATTATAAGAAGAATCTTTACTTTGAAACTCTGTTTTTTACCTTTTTCACACTATGAAACAGCTTTGTATTCACCTTAACACCGTTTCAGGGCAAGAGATTGTGTTTTAGACTAAAAGGTAATGCATTATAAGAAGAATCTTTACTTTGAAACTCTGTTCTTTACCTTTTTCACACTATGAAACAGCTTTGTATTCACCTTAAACACTGTTTCAGGGCAAGAGATTGTGTTTTAGACTAAAAGGGAATGCATTATAAGTAGAATCTTTACTTTGAAACTCTGTTCTTTACCTTTTTCTCACTTTGAAACAGCTTTGTATTCAACTTAAACACTGTTTCAGGGCAAGAGATTGTGTTTTAGACTAAAAGGGAATGCATTATAAGAAGAATCTTTACTTTGAAACTCTGTTCTTTACCTATTTCTCACTATGAAACAGCTTTATATTCAACTTAAACACTGCTTCAGTGCAAGAGATTGTGTTTTAGACTAAGAGGGAATGCATTATAAGAAGAATCTTTACTTTGAAACTCTGTTCTTTACCTTTTTCTCACTATGAAACAGCTTTGTATTCACCTTAAACACTGTTTCAGGGCAAGAGATTGTGTTTTAGACTAAAAGGTCATGCATTATAAGAAGAATCTTTACTTTGAAACTCTGTTCTTTACCTATTTCTCACTATGAAACAGCTTTATATTCAACTTAAACACTGCTTCAGTGCAAGAGATTGTGTTTTAGACTAAAAGGGAATGCATTATAAGAAGAATCTTTACTTTGAAACTCTGTTCTTTACCTTTTTCACACTATGAAACAGCTTTGTATTCACCTTAAACACTGTTTCAGGGCAGATTGTGTTTTAGACTAAAAGGGAATACATTATAAGAAGAATCTTTACTTTGAAACTCTGTTCTTTACCTTTTTCTCACTATGAAACAGCTTTATATTCAACTTAAACACTGCTTCAGGGCAAGAGATTGTGTTTTAGACTAAAAGGGAATGCATTATAAGAAGAATCTTTACTTTGAAACTCTGTTTTTTACCTTTTTCACACTATGAAACAGCTTTGTATTCACCTTAACACTGTTTCAGGGCAAGAGATTGTGTTTTAGACTAAAAGGTAATGCATTATAAGAAGAATCTTTACTTTGAAACTCTGTTCTTTACCTTTTTCTCACTATGAAACAGCTTTATATTCAACTTAAACACTGCTTCAGGGCAAGAGATTGTGTTTTAGACTAAAAGGGAATGCATTATAAGAAGAATCTTTACTTTGAAACTCTGTTCTTTACCTTTTTCACACTATGAAACAGCTTTGTATTCACCTTAAACACTGTTTCAGGGCAGATTGTGTTTTAGACTAAAAGGGAATGCATTATAAGAAGAATCTTTACTTTGAAACTCTGTTCTTTACCTATTTCTCACTATGAAACAGCTTTATATTCACCTTAACACTGTTTCAGGGCAAGAGATTGTGTTTTAGACTAAAAGGTAATGCATTATAAGAAGAATCTTTACTTTGAAACTCTGTTCATACCTATTTCTC
Organism: Electrophorus electricus; assembly: GCF_041902795.1. NCBI lineage: Eukaryota > Metazoa > Chordata > Actinopteri > Gymnotiformes > Gymnotidae > Electrophorus > Electrophorus electricus. Next base: position 2,320,934 of record NW_027658572.1, on the reverse strand, counting down.
ACTATGAAACAGCTTTATATTCAACTTAAACACTGCTTCAGTGCAAGAGATTGTGTTTTAGACTAAAAGGGAATGCATTATAAGAAGAATCTTTACTTTGAAACTCTGTTCTTTACCTTTTTCACACTATGAAACAGCTTTGTATTCACCTTAAACACTGTTTCAGGGCAGATTGTGTTTTAGACTAAAAGGGAATACATTATAAGAAGAATCTTTACTTTGAAACTCTGTTCTTTACCTTTTTCTCACTATGAAACAGCTTTATATTCAACTTAAACACTGCTTCAGGGCAAGAGATTGTGTTTTAGACTAAAAGGGAATGCATTATAAGAAGAATCTTTACTTTGAAACTCTGTTTTTTACCTTTTTCACACTATGAAACAGCTTTGTATTCACCTTAACACCGTTTCAGGGCAAGAGATTGTGTTTTAGACTAAAAGGTAATGCATTATAAGAAGAATCTTTACTTTGAAACTCTGTTCTTTACCTTTTTCACACTATGAAACAGCTTTGTATTCACCTTAAACACTGTTTCAGGGCAAGAGATTGTGTTTTAGACTAAAAGGGAATGCATTATAAGTAGAATCTTTACTTTGAAACTCGGTTCTTTACCTTTTTCTCACTTTGAAACAGCTTTGTATTCAACTTAAACACTGTTTCAGGGCAAGAGATTGTGTTTTAGACTAAAAGGGAATGCATTATAAGAAGAATCTTTACTTTGAAACTCTGTTCTTTACCTATTTCTCACTATGAAACAGCTTTATATTCAACTTAAACACTGCTTCAGGGCAAGAGATTGTGTTTTAGACTAAAAGGGAATGCATTATAAGAAGATTCTTTACTTTGAAACTCTGTTTTTTACCTTTTTCACACTATGAAACAGCTTTGTATTCACCTTAACACTGTTTCAGGGCAAGAGATTGTGTTTTAGACTAAAAGGTAATGCATTATAAGAAGAATCTTTACTTTGAAACTCTGTTCTTTACCTTTTTCACACTATGAAACAGCTTTGTATTCACCTTAAACACTGTTTCAGGGCAAGAGATTGTGTTTTAGACTAAAAGGGAATGCATTATAAGAAGAATCTTTACTTTGAAACTCTGTTCTTTACCTATTTCTCACTATGAAACAGCTTTGTATTCACCTTAACACTGTTTCAGGGCAAGAGATTGTGTTTTAGACTAAAAGGTAATGCATTATAAGAAGAATCTTTACTTTGAAACTCTGTTCATACCTATTTCTCACTATGAAACAGCTTTATATTCAACTTAAACACTGTTTCAGGGCAAGAGATTGTGTTTTAGACTAAAAGGGAATGCATTATAAGAAGAATCTTTACTTTGAAACTCTGTTTTTTACCTTTTTCACACTATGAAACAGCTTTGTATTCACCTTAACACTGTTTCAGGGCAAGAGATTGTGTTTTAGACTAAAAGGTAATGCATTATAAGAAGAATCTTTACTTTGAAACTCTGTTCTTTACCTTTTTCACACTATGAAACAGCTTTGTATTCACCTTAAACACTGTTTCAGGGCAGATTGTGTTTTAGACTAAAAGGGAATACATTATAAGAAGAATCTTTACTTTGAAACTCTGTTCTTTACCTTTTTCTCACTATGAAACAGCTTTATATTCAACTTAAACACTGCTTCAGGGCAAGAGATTGTGTTTTAGACTAAAAGGGAATGCATTATAAGAAGAATCTTTACTTTGAAACTCTGTTTTTTACCTTTTTCACACTATGAAACAGCTTTGTATTCACCTTAACACTGTTTCAGGGCAAGAGATTGTGTTTTAGACTAAAAGGTAATGCATTATAAGAAGAATCTTTACTTTGAAACTCTGTTCATACCTATTTCTCACTATGAAACAGCTTTATATTCAACTTAAACACTGCTTCAGTGCAAGAGATTCTGTTTTAGACTAAAAGGGAATGCATTATAAGAAGAATCTTTACTTTGAAACTCTGTTCTTTACCTTTTTCACACTATGAAACAGCTTTGTATTCACCTTAAACACTGTTTCAGGGCAGATTGTGTTTTAGACTAAAAGGGAATACATTATAAGAAGAATCTTTACTTTGAAACTCTGTTCTTTACCTTTTTCTCACTATGAAACAGCTTTATATTCAACTTAAACACTGCTTCAGGGCAAGAGATTGTGTTTTAGACTAAAAGGGAATGCATTATAAGAAGAATCTTTACTTTGAAACTCTGTTTTTTACCTTTTTCACACTATGAAACAGCTTTGTATTCACCTTAACACCGTTTCAGGGCAAGAGATTGTGTTTTAGACTAAAAGGTAATGCATTATAAGAAGAATCTTTACTTTGAAACTCTGTTCTTTACCTTTTTCACACTATGAAACAGCTTTGTATTCACCTTAAACACTGTTTCAGGGCAAGAGATTGTGTTTTAGACTAAAAGGGAATGCATTATAAGTAGAATCTTTACTTTGAAACTCTGTTCTTTACCTTTTTCTCACTTTGAAACAGCTTTGTATTCAACTTAAACACTGTTTCAGGGCAAGTGATTGTGTTTTAGACTAAAAGGGAATGCATTATAAGAAGAATCTTTACTTTGAAACTCTGTTCTTTACCTATTTCTCACTATGAAACAGCTTTATATTCAACTTAAACACTGCTTCAGTGCAAGAGATTGTGTTTTAGACTAAGAGGGAATGCATTATAAGAAGAATCTTTACTTTGAAACTGTTCTTTACCTTTTTCTCACTATGAAACAGCTTTGTATTCACCTTAAACACTGTTTCAGGGCAAGAGATTGTGTTTTAGACTAAAAGGTCATGCATTATAAGAAGAATCTTTACTTTGAAACTCTGTTCTTTACCTATTTCTCACTATGAAACAGCTTTATATTCAACTTAAACACTGCTTCAGTGCAAGAGATTGTGTTTTAGACTAAAAGGGAATGCATTATAAGAAGAATCTTTACTTTGAAACTCTGTTCTTTACCTTTTTCACACTATGAAACAGCTTTGTATTCACCTTAAACACTGTTTCAGGGCAGATTGTGTTTTAGACTAAAAGGGAATACATTATAAGAAGAATCTTTACTTTGAAACTCTGTTCTTTACCTTTTTCTCACTATGAAACAGCTTTATATTCAACTTAAACACTGCTTCAGGGCAAGAGATTGTGTTTTAGACTAAAAGGGAATGCATTATAAGAAGAATCTTTACTTTGAAACTCTGTTCTTTACCTTTTTCACACTATGAAACAGCTTTGTATTCAACTTAAACACTGTTTCAGGGCAAGAGATTGTGTTTTAGACTAAAAGGGAATGCATTATAAGAAGAATCTTTACTTTGAAACTCTGTTCTTTACCTTTTTCACAATATGAAACAGCTGTGTATTCACCTTAAACACTGTTTCAGGGCAAGAGATTGTGTTTTAGACTAAAAGGGAATGCATTATAAGAAGAATCTTTACTTTGAAACTCTGTTCTTTACCTTTTTCACACTATGAAACAGCTTTGTATTCACCTTAAACACTGTTTCAGGGCAGATTGTGTTTTAGACTAAAAGGGAATACATTATAAGAAGAATCTTTACTTTGAAACTCTGTTCTTTACCTTTTTCTCACTATGAAACAGCTTTATATTCAACTTAAACACTGCTTCAGGGCAAGAGATTGTGTTTTAGACTAAAAGGGAATGCATTATAAGAAGAATCTTTACTTTGAAACTCTGTTTTTTACCTTTTTCACACTATGAAACAGCTTTGTATTCACCTTAACACTGTTTCAGGGCAAGAGATTGTGTTTTAGACTAAAAGGTAATGCATTATAAGAAGAATCTTTACTTTGAAACTCTGTTCTTTACCTTTTTCTCACTATGAAACAGCTTTATATTCAACTTAAACACTGCTTCAGGGCAAGAGATTGTGTTTTAGACTAAAAGGGAATGCATTATAAGAAGAATCTTTACTTTGAAACTCTGTTCTTTACCTTTTTCACACTATGAAACAGCTTTGTATTCACCTTAAACACTGTTTCAGGGCAGATTGTGTTTTAGACTAAAAGGGAATACATTATAAGAAGAATCTTTACTTTGAAACTCTGTTCTTTACCTTTTTCTCACTATGAAACAGCTTTATATTCAACTTAAACACTGCTTCAGGGCAAGAGATTGTGTTTTAGACTAAAAGGGAATGCATTATAAGAAGAATCTTTACTTTGAAACTCTGTTCTTTACCTTTTTCACACTATGAAACAGCTTTGTATTCACCTTAACACTGTTTCAGGGCAAGAGATTGTGTTTTAGATTAAAAGGTAATGCATTATAAGAAGAATCTTTACTTTGAAACTCTGTTCTTTACCTTTTTCACACTATGAAACAGCTGTGTATTCACCTTAAACACTGTTTCAGGGCAAGAGATTGTGTTTTAGACTAAAAGGGAATGCATTATAAGAAGAATCTTTACTTTGAAACTCTGTTCTTTACCTTTTTCACACTATGAAACAGCTTTGTATTCACCTTAAACACTGTTTCAGGGCAGATTGTGTTTTAGACTAAAAGGGAATACATTATAAGAAGAATCTTTACTTTGAAACTCTGTTCTTTACCTTTTTCTCACTATGAAACAGCTTTATATTCAACTTAAACACTGCTTCAGGGCAAGAGATTGTGTTTTAGACTAAAAGGGAATGCATTATAAGAAGAATCTTTACTTTGAAACTCTGTTTTTTACCTTTTTCACACTATGAAACAGCTTTGTATTCACCTTAACACTGTTTCAGGGCAAGAGATTGTGTTTTAGACTAAAAGGTAATGCATTATAAGAAGAATCTTTACTTTGAAACTCTGTTTTTTACCTTTTTCACACTATGAAACAGCTTTGTATTCACCTTAACACTGTTTCAGGGCAAGAGATTGTGTTTTAGACTAAAAGGTAATGCATTATAAGAAGAATCTTTACTTTGAAACTCTGTTCATACCTATTTCTCACTATGAAACAGCTTTATATTCAACTTAAACACTGCTTCAGGGCAAGAGATTGTGTTTTAGACTAAAAGGGAATGCATTATAAGAAGAATCTTTACTTTGAAACTCTGTTTTTTACCTTTTTCACACTATGAAACAGCTTTGTATTCACCTTAACACCGTTTCAGGGCAAGAGATTGTGTTTTAGACTAAAAGGTAATGCATTATAAGAAGAATCTTTACTTTGAAACTCTGTTCTTTACCTTTTTCACACTATGAAACAGCTTTGTATTCACCTTAAACACTGTTTCAGGGCAAGAGATTGTGTTTTAGACTAAAAGGGAATGCATTATAAGTAGAATCTTTACTTTGAAACTCTGTTCTTTACCTTTTTCTCACTTTGAAACAGCTTTGTATTCAACTTAAACACTGTTTCAGGGCAAGAGATTGTGTTTTAGACTAAAAGGGAATGCATTATAAGAAGAATCTTTACTTTGAAACTCTGTTCTTTACCTATTTCTCACTATGAAACAGCTTTATATTCAACTTAAACACTGCTTCAGTGCAAGAGATTGTGTTTTAGACTAAAAGGGAATGCATTATAAGAAGAATCTTTACTTTGAAACTCTGTTCTTTACCTTTTTCTCACTATGAAACAGCTTTGTATTCACCTTAAACACTGTTTCAGGGCAAGAGATTGTGTTTTAGACTAAAAGGTCATGCATTATAAGAAGAATCTTTACTTTGAAACTCTGTTCTTTACCTTTTTCACACTATGAAACAGCTTTGTATTCACCTTAAACATTGTTTCAGGGCAAGAGATTGTGTTTTAGACTAAAAGGGAATGCATTATAAGAAGAATCTTTACTTTGAAACTCTGTTCTTTACCTATTTCTCCCTATGAAACAGCTTTATATTCAACTTAAACACTGCTTCAGTGCAAGAGATTGTGTTTTAGACTAAAAGGGAATGCATTATAAGAAGAATCTTTACTTTGAAACTCTGTTCTTTACCTTTTTCACACTATGAAACAGCTTTGTATTCACCTTAAACACTGTTTCAGGGCAGATTGTGTTTTAGACTAAAAGGGAATACATTATAAGAAGAATCTTTACTTTGAAACTCTGTTCTTTACCTTTTTCTCACTATGAAACAGCTTTATATTCAACTTAAACACTGCTTCAGGGCAAGAGATTGTGTTTTAGACTAAAAGGGAATGCATTATTAGAAGAATCTTTACTTTGAAACTCTGTTCTTTACCTTTTTCACACTATGAAACAGCTTTGTATTCACCTTAACACTGTTTCAGGGCAAGAGATTGTGTTTTAGATTAAAAGGTAATGCATTATAAGAAGAATCTTTACTTTGAAACTCTGTTCTTTACCTTTTTCACACTATGAAACAGCTGTGTATTCACCTTAAACACTGTTTCAGGGCAAGAGATTGTGTTTTAGACTAAAAGGGAATGCATTATAAGAAGAATCTTTACTTTGAAACTCTGTTCTTTACCTTTTTCACACTATGAAACAGCTTTGTATTCACCTTAAACACTGTTTCAGGGCAGATTGTGTTTTAGACTAAAAGGGAATACATTATAAGAAGAATCTTTACTTTGAAACTCTGTTCTTTACCTTTTTCTCACTATGAAACAGCTTTATATTCAACTTAAACACTGCTTCAGGGCAAGAGATTGTGTTTTAGACTAAAAGGGAATGCATTATAAGAAGAATCTTTACTTTGAAACTCTGTTTTTTACCTTTTTCACACTATGAAACAGCTTTGTATTCACCTTAACACTGTTTCAGGGCAAGAGATTGTGTTTTAGACTAAAAGGTAATGCATTATAAGAAGAATCTTTACTTTGAAACTCTGTTCTTTACCTTTTTCACACTATGAGACAGCTTTGTATTCACCTTAAACACTGTTTCAGGGCAAGAGATTGTGTTTTAGACTAAAAGGGAATGCATTATAAGAAGAATCTTTACTTTGAAACTCTGTTCTTTACCTTTTTCACACTATGAAACAGCTTTGTATTCACCTTAAACACTGTTTCAGGGCAAGAGATTGTGTTTTAGACTAAAAGGGAATGCATTATAAGTAGAATCTTTACTTTGAAACTCTGTTCTTTACCTTTTTCTCACTTTGAAACAGCTTTGTATTCAACTTAAACACTGTTTCAGGGCAAGAGATTGTGTTTTAGACTAAAAGGGAATGCATTATAAGAAGAATCTTTACTTTGAAACTCTGTTCTTTACCTATTTCTCACTATGAAACAGCTTTATATTCAACTTAAACACTGCTTCAGTGCAAGAGATTGTGTTTTAGACTAAAAGGGAATGCATTATAAGAAGAATCTTTACTTTGAAACTGTTCTTTACCTTTTTCACACTATGAAACAGCTTTGTATTCACCTTAAACACTGTTTCAGGGCAGATTGTGTTTTAGACTAAAAGGGAATACATTATAAGAAGAATCTTTACTTTGAAACTCTGTTCTTTACCTTTTTCTCACTATGAAACAGCTTTATATTCAACTTAAACACTGCTTCAGGGCAAGAGATTGTGTTTTAGACTAAAAGGGAATGCATTATAAGAAGATTCTTTACTTTGAAACTCTGTTTTTTACCTTTTTCACACTATGAAACAGCTTTGTATTCACCTTAACACTGTTTCAGGGCAAGAGATTGTGTTTTAGACTAAAAGGTAATGCATTATAAGAAGAATCTTTACTTTGAAACTCTGTTCTTTACCTTTTTCACACTATGAAACAGCTTTGTATTCACCTTAAACACTGTTTCAGGGCAAGAGATTGTGTTTTAGACTAAAAGGGAATGCATTATAAGAAGAATCTTTACTTTGAAACTCTGTTCTTTACCTTTTTCACACTATTAAACAGCTTTGTATTCACCTTAAACACTGTTTCAGGGCAAGATATTGTGTTTTAGACTAAAAGGGAATGCATTATAAGTAGAATCTTTACTTTGAAACTCTGTTCTTTACCTTTTTCTCACTTTGAAACAGCTTTGTATTCAACTTAAACACTGTTTCAGGGCAAGAGATTGTGTTTTAGACTAAAAGGGAATGCATTATAAGAAGAATCTTTACTTTGAAACTCTGTTCTTTACCTATTTCTCACTATGAAACAGCTTTATATTCACCTTAACACTGTTTCAGGGCAAGAGATTGTGTTTTAGACTAAAAGGTAATGCATTATAAGAAGAATCTTTACTTTGAAACTCTGTTCATACCTATTTCTCACTATGAAACAGCTTTATATTCAACTTAAACACTGCTTCAGTGCAAGAGATTGTGTTTTAGACTAAAAGGGAATGCATTATAAGAAGAATCTTTACTTTGAAACTCTGTTCTTTACCTTTTTCACACTATGAAACAGCTTTGTATTCACCTTAAACACTGTTTCAGGGCAAGAGATTGTGTTTTAGACTAAAAGGGAATGCATTATAAGAAGAATCTTTACTTTGAAACTCTGTTCTTTACCTATTTCTCACTATGAAACAGCTTTATATTCAACTTAAACACTGCTTCAGTGCAAGAGATTGTGTTTTAGACTAAAAGGGAATGCATTATAAGAAGAATCTTTACTTTGAAACTCTGTTCTTTACCTTTTTCTCACTATGAAACAGCTTTGTATTCACCTTAAACACTGTTTCAGGGCAAGAGATTGTGTTTTAGACTAAAAGGTCATGCATTATAAGAAGAATCTTTACTTTGAAACTCTGTTCTTTACCTTTTTCACACTATGAAACAGCTTTGTATTCACCTTAAACATTGTTTCAGGGCAAGAGATTGTGTTTTAGACTAAAAGGGAATGCATTATAAGAAGAATCTTTACTTTGAAACTCTGTTCTTTACCTATTTCTCACTATGAAACAGCTTTATATTCAACTTAAACACTGCTTCAGTGCAAGAGATTGTGTTTTAGACTAAAAGGGAATGCATTATAAGAAGAATCTTTACTTTGAAACTCTGTTCTTTACCTTTTTCACACTATGAAACAGCTTTGTATTCACCTTAAACACTGTTTCAGGGCAGATTGTGTTTTAGACTAAAAGGGAATACATTATAAGAAGAATCTTTACTTTGAAACTCTGTTCTTTACCTTTTTCTCACTATGAAACAGCTTTATATTCAACTTAAACACTGCTTCAGGGCAAGAGATTGTGTTTTAGACTAAAAGGGAATGCATTATAAGAAGAATCTTTACTTTGAAACTCTGTTTTTTACCTTTTTCACACTATGAAACAGCTTTGTATTCACCTTAACACCGTTTCAAAGCAAGAGATTGTGTTTTAGACTAAAAGGTAATGCATTATAAGAAGAATCTTTACTTTGAAACTCTGTTCTTTACCTTTTTCACACTATGAAACAGCTTTGTATTCACCTTAAACACTGTTTCAGGGCAAGAGATTGTGTTTTAGACTAAAAGGGAATGCATTATAAGTAGAATCTTTACTTTGAAACTCTGTTCTTTACCTTTTTCTCACTTTGAAACAGCTTTGTATTCAACTTAAACACTGTTTCAGGGCAAGAGATTGTGTTTTAGACTAAAAGGGAATGCATTATAAGAAGAATCTTTACTTTGAAACTCTGTTCTTTACCTATTTCTCACTATGAAACAGCTTTATATTCAACTTAAACACTGCTTCAGTGCAAGAGATTGTGTTTTAGACTAAAAGGGAATGCATTATAAGAAGAATCTTTACTTTGAAACTCTGTTCTTTACCTTTTTCTCACTATGAAACAGCTTTGTATTCACCTTAAACACTGTTTCAGGGCAAGAGATTGTGTTTTAGACTAAAAGGTCATGCATTATAAGTAGAATCTTTACTTTGAAACTCTGTTCTTTACCTTTTTCACACTATGAAACAGCTTTGTATTCACCTTAACACTGTTTCAGGGCAAGAGATTGTGTTTTAGACTAAAAGGTAATGCATTATAAGAAGAATCTTTACTTTGAAACTCTGTTCTTTACCTTTTTCACACTATGAAACAGCTTTGTATTCACCTTAAACACTGTTTCAGGGCAAGAGATTGTGTTTTAGACTAAAAGGGAATGCATTATAAGAAGAATCTTTACTTTGAAACTCTGTTCTTTACCTTTTTCACACTATTAAACAGCTTTGTATTCACCTTAAACACTGTTTCAGGGCAAGATATTGTGTTTTAGACTAAAAGGGAATGCATTATAAGAAGAATCTTTACTTTGAAACTCTGTTCATACCTATTTCTCACTATGAAACAGCTTTATATTCAACTTAAACACTGCTTCAGTGCAAGAGATTGTGTTTTAGACTAAAAGGGAATGCATTATAAGAAGAATCTTTACTTTGAAACTCTGTTCTTTACCTTTTTCACACTATGAAACAGCTTTGTATTCACCTTAAACACTGTTTCAGGGCAGATTGTGTTTTAGACTAAAAGGGAATACATTATAAGAAGAATCTTTACTTTGAAACTCTGTTCTTTACCTTTTTCTCACTATGAAACAGCTTTATATTCAACTTAAACACTGCTTCAGGGCAAGAGATTGTGTTTTAGACTAAAAGGGAATGCATTATAAGAAGAATCTTTACTTTGAAACTCTGTTTTTTACCTTTTTCACACTATGAAACAGCTTTGTATTCACCTTAACACCGTTTCAGGGCAAGAGATTGTGTTTTAGACTAAAAGGTAATGCATTATAAGAAGAATCTTTACTTTGAAACTCTGTTCTTTACCTTTTTCACACTATGAAACAGCTTTGTATTCACCTTAAACACTGTTTCAGGGCAAGAGATTGTGTTTTAGACTAAAAGGGAATGCATTATAAGTAGAATCTTTACTTTGAAACTCTGTTCTTTACCTTTTTCTCACTTTGAAACAGCTTTGTATTCAACTTAAACACTGTTTCAGGGCAAGAGATTGTGTTTTAGACTAAAAGGGAATGCATTATAATAAGAATCTTTACTTTGAAACTCTGTTCTTTACCTATTTCTCACTATGAAACAGCTTTATATTCAACTTAAACACTGCTTCAGTGCAAGAGATTGTGTTTTAGACTAAAAGGGAATGCATTATAAGAAGAATCTTTACTTTGAAACTCTGTTCTTTACCTTTTTCTCACTATGAAACAGCTTTATATTCAACTTAAACACTGCTTCAGTGCAAGAGATTGTGTTTTAGACTAAAAGGGAATGCATTATAAGAAGAATCTTTACTTTGAAACTCTGTTCTTTACCTTTTTCACACTATGAAACAGCTTTGTATTCACCTTAAACACTGTTTCAGGGCAGATTGTGTTTTAGACTAAAAGGGAATACATTATAAGAAGAATCTTTACTTTGAAACTCTGTTCTTTACCTTTTTCTCACTATGAAACAGCTTTATATTCAACTTAAACACTGCTTCAGGGCAAGAGATTGTGTTTTAGACTAAAAGGGAATGCATTATAAGAAGAATCTTTACTTTGAAACTCTGTTTTTTACCTTTTTCACACTATGAAACAGCTTTGTATTCACCTTAACACCGTTTCAGGGCAAGAGATTGTGTTTTAGACTAAAAGGTAATGCATTATAAGAAGAATCTTTACTTTGAAACTCTGTTCTTTACCTTTTTCACACTATGAAACAGCTTTGTATTCACCTTAAACACTGTTTCAGGGCAAGAGATTGTGTTTTAGACTAAAAGGGAATGCATTATAAGTAGAATCTTTACTTTGAAACTCTGTTCTTTACCTTTTTCTCACTTTGAAACAGCTTTGTATTCAACTTAAACACTGTTTCAGGGCAAGAGATTGTGTTTTAGACTAAAAGGGAATGCATTATAAGAAGAATCTTTACTTTGAAACTCTGTTCTTTACCTATTTCTCACTATGAAACAGCTTTATATTCAACTTAAACACTGCTTCAGTGCAAGAGATTGTGTTTTAGACTAAAAGGGAATGCATTATAAGAAGAATCTTTACTTTGAAACTCTGTTCTTTACCTTTTTCTCACTATGAAACAGCTTTGTATTCACCTTAAACACTGTTTCAGGGCAAGAGATTGTGTTTTAGACTAAAAGGTCATGCATTATAAGAAGAATCTTTACTTTGAAACTCTGTTCTTTACCTTTTTCACACTATGAAACAGCTTTGTATTCACCTTAAACATTGTTTCAGGGCAAGAGATTGTGTTTTAGACTAAAAGGGAATGCATTATAAGAAGAATCTTTACTTTGAAACTCTGTTCTTTACCTATTTCTCACTATGAAACAGCTTTATATTCAACTTAAACACTGCTTCAGTGCAAGAGATTGTGTTTTAGACTAAAAGGGAATGCATTATAAGAAGAATCTTTACTTTGAAACTCTGTTCTTTACCTTTTTCACACTATGAAACAGCTTTGTATTCACCTTAAACACTGTTTCAGGGCAGATTGTGTTTTAGACTAAAAGGGAATACATTATAAGAAGAATCTTTACTTTGAAACTCTGTTCTTTACCTTTTTCTCACTATGAAACAGCTTTATATTCAACTTAAACACTGCTTCAGGGCAAGAGATTGTGTTTTAGACTAAAAGGGAATGCATTATAAGAAGAATCTTTACTTTGAAACTCTGTTCTTTACCTTTTTCACACTATGAAACAGCTTTGTATTCACCTTAACACTGTTTCAGGGCAAGAGATTGTGTTTTAGACTAAAAGGTAATGCATTATAAGAAGAATCTTTACTTTGAAACTCTGTTCTTTACCTTTTTCACACTATGAAACAGCTGTGTATTCACCTTAAACACTGTTTCAGGGCAAGAGATTGTGTTTTAGACTAAAAGGGAATGCATTATAAGAAGAATCTTTACTTTGAAACTCTGTTCTTTACCTTTTTCACACTATGAAACAGCTTTGTATTCACCTTAAACACTGTTTCAGGGCAGATTGTGTTTTAGACTAAAAGGGAATACATTATAAGAAGAATCTTTACTTTGAAACTCTGTTCTTTACCTTTTTCTCACTATGAAACAGCTTTATATTCAACTTAAACACTGCTTCAGGGCAAGAGATTGTGTTTTAGACTAAAAGGGAATGCATTATAAGAAGAATCTTTACTTTGAAACTCTGTTTTTTACCTTTTTCACACTATGAAACAGCTTTGTATTCACCTTAACACTGTTTCAGGGCAAGAGATTGTGTTTTAGACTAAAAGGTAATGCATTATAAGAAGAATCTTTACTTTGAAACTCTGTTCTTTACCTTTTTCACACTATGAGACAGCTTTGTATTCACCTTAAACACTGTTTCAGGGCAAGAGATTGTGTTTTAGACTAAAAGGGAATGCATTATAAGAAGAATCTTTACTTTGAAACTCTGTTCTTTACCTTTTTCACACTATGAAACAGCTTTGTATTCACCTTAAACACTGTTTCAGGGCAAGAGATTGTGTTTTAGACTAAAAGGGAATGCATTATAAGTAGAATCTTTACTTTGAAACTCTGTTCTTTACCTTTTTCTCACTTTGAAACAGCTTTGTATTCAACTTAAACACTGTTTCAGGGCAAGAGATTGTGTTTTAGACTAAAAGGGAATGCATTATAAGAAGAATCTTTACTTTGAAACTCTGTTCTTTACCTATTTCTCACTATGAAACAGCTTTATATTCAACTTAAACACTGCTTCAGTGCAAGAGATTGTGTTTTAGACTAAAAGGGAATGCATTATAAGAAGAATCTTTACTTTGAAACTGTTCTTTACCTTTTTCACACTATGAAACAGCTTTGTATTCACCTTAAACACTGTTTCAGGGCAGATTGTGTTTTAGACTAAAAGGGAATACATTATAAGAAGAATCTTTACTTTGAAACTCTGTTCTTTACCTTTTTCTCACTATGAAACAGCTTTATATTCAACTTAAACACTGCTTCAGGGCAAGAGATTGTGTTTTAGACTAAAAGGGAATGCATTATAAGAAGATTCTTTACTTTGAAACTCTGTTTTTTACCTTTTTCACACTATGAAACAGCTTTGTATTCACCTTAACACTGTTTCAGGGCAAGAGATTGTGTTTTAGACTAAAAGGTAATGCATTATAAGAAGAATCTTTACTTTGAAACTCTGTTCTTTACCTTTTTCACACTATGAAACAGCTTTGTATTCACCTTAAACACTGTTTCAGGGCAAGAGATTGTGTTTTAGACTAAAAGGGAATGCATTATAAGAAGAATCTTTACTTTGAAACTCTGTTCTTTACCTTTTTCACACTATTAAACAGCTTTGTATTCACCTTAAACACTGTTTCAGGGCAAGATATTGTGTTTTAGACTAAAAGGGAATGCATTATAAGTAGAATCTTTACTTTGAAACTCTGTTCTTTACCTTTTTCTCACTTTGAAACAGCTTTGTATTCAACTTAAACACTGTTTCAGGGCAAGAGATTGTGTTTTAGACTAAAAGGGAATGCATTATAAGAAGAATCTTTACTTTGAAACTCTGTTCTTTACCTATTTCTCACTATGAAACAGCTTTGTATTCACCTTAACACTGTTTCAGGGCAAGAGATTGTGTTTTAGACTAAAAGGTAATGCATTATAAGAAGAATCTTTACTTTGAAACTCTATTCTTTACCTTTTTCACACTATGAAACAGCTTTGTATTCACCTTAAACACTGTTTCAGGGCAGATTGTGTTTTAGACTAAAAGGGAATACATTATAAGAAGAATCTTTACTTTGAAACTCTGTTCTTTACCTTTTTCTCACTATGAAACAGCTTTATATTCAACTTAAACACTGCTTCAGGGCAAGAGATTGTGTTTTAGACTAAAAGGGAATGCATTATAAGAAGAATCTTTACTTTGAAACTCTGTTTTTTACCTTTTTCACACTATGAAACAGCTTTGTATTCACCTTAACACTGTTTCAGGGCAAGAGATTGTGTTTTAGACTAAAAGGGAATGCATTATAAGTAGAATCTTTACTTTGAAACTCTGTTCTTTACCTTTTTCTCACTTTGAAACAGCTTTGTATTCAACTTAAACACTGTTTCAGGGCAAGAGATTGTGTTTTAGACTAAAAGGGAATGCATTATAAGAAGAATCTTTACTTTGAAACTCTGTTCTTTACCTATTTCTCACTATGAAACAGCTTTATATTCAACTTAAACACTGCTTCAGTGCAAGAGATTGTGTTTTAGACTAAAAGGGAATGCATTATAAGAAGAATCTTTACTTTGAAACTCTGTTCTTTACCTTTTTCACACTATGAAACAGCTTTGTATTCACCTTAAACACTGTTTCAGGGCAGATTGTGTTTTAGACTAAAAGGGAATACATTATAAGTAGAATCTTTACTTTGAAACTCTGTTCTTTACCTTTTTCTCACTATGAAACAGCTTTATATTCAACTTAAACACTGCTTCAGGGCAAGAGATTGTGTTTTAGACTAAAAGGGAATGCATTATAAGAAGATTCTTTACTTTGAAACTCTGTTTTTTACCTTTTTCACACTATGAAACAGCTTTGTATTCACCTTAACACTGTTTCAGGGCAAGAGATTGTGTTTTAGACTAAAAGGTAATGCATTATAAGAAGAATCTTTACTTTGAAACTCTGTTCTTTACCTTTTTCACACTATGAAACAGCTTTGTATTCACCTTAAACACTGTTTCAGGGCAAGAGATTGTGTTTTAGACTAAAAGGGAATGCATTATAAGAAGAATCTTTACTTTGAAACTCTGTTCTTTACCTTTTTCACACTATTAAACAGCTTTGTATTCACCTTAAACACTGTTTCAGGGCAAGATATTGTGTTTTAGACTAAAAGGGAATGCATTATAAGTAGAATCTTTACTTTGAAACTCTGTTCTTTACCTTTTTCTCACTTTGAAACAGCTTTGTATTCAACTTAAACACTGTTTCAGGGCAAGAGATTGTGTTTTAGACTAAAAGGGAATGCATTATAAGAAGAATCTTTACTTTGAAACTCTGTTCTTTACCTATTTCTCACTATGAAACAGCTTTATATTCAACTTAAACACTGCTTCAGTGCAAGAGATTGTGTTTTAGACTAAAAGGGAATGCATTATAAGAAGAATCTTTACTTTGAAACTGTTCTTTACCTTTTTCACACTATGAAACAGCTTTGTATTCACCTTAAACACTGTTTCAGGGCAGATTGTGTTTTAGACTAAAAGGGAATACATTATAAGAAGAATCTTTACTTTGAAACTCTGTTCTTTACCTTTTTCTCACTATGAAACAGCTTTATATTCAACTTAAACACTGCTTCAGGGCAAGAGATTGTGTTTTAGACTAAAAGGGAATGCATTATAAGAAGATTCTTTACTTTGAAACTCTGTTTTTTACCTTTTTCACACTATGAAACAGCTTTGTATTCACCTTAACACTGTTTCAGGGCAAGAGATTGTGTTTTAGACTAAAAGGGAATGCATTATAAGAAGAATCTTTACTTTGAAACTCTGTTCTTTACCTTTTTCACACTATGAAACAGCTTTGTATTCACCTTAAACACTGTTTCAGGGCAGATTGTGCTTTAGACTAAAAGGGAATACATTATAAGAAGAATCTTTACTTTGAAACTCTGTTCTTTACCTTTTTCTCACTATGAAACAGCTTTATATTCAACTTAAACACTGCTTCAGGGCAAGAGATTGTGTTTTAGACTAAAAGGGAATGCATTATAAGAAGAATCTTTACTTTGAAACTCTGTTTTTTACCTTTTTCACACTATGAAACAGCTTTGTATTCACCTTAACACTGTTTCAGGGCAAGAGATTGTGTTTTAGACTAAAAGGTAATGCATTATAAGAAGAATCTTTACTTTGAAACTCTGTTCTTTACCTTTTTCACACTATGAGACAGCTTTGTATTCACCTTAAACACTGTTTCAGGGCAAGAGATTGTGTTTTAGACTAAAAGGGAATGCATTATAAGAAGAATCTTTACTTTGAAACTCTGTTCTTTACCTTTTTCACACTATGAAACAGCTTTGTATTCACCTTAAACACTGTTTCAGGGCAAGAGATTGTGTTTTAGACTAAAAGGGAATGCATTATAAGTAGAATCTTTACTTTGAAACTCTGTTCTTTACCTTTTTCTCACTTTGAAACAGCTTTGTATTCAACTTAAACACTGTTTCAGGGCAAGAGATTGTGTTTTAGACTAAAAGGGAATGCATTATAAGAAGAATCTTTACTTTGAAACTCTGTTCTTTACCTATTTCTCACTATGAAACAGCTTTATATTCAACTTAAACACTGCTTCAGTGCAAGAGATTGTGTTTTAGACTAAAAGGGAATGCATTATAAGAAGAATCTTTACTTTGAAACTGTTCTTTACCTTTTTCACACTATGAAACAGCTTTGTATTCACCTTAAACACTGTTTCAGGGCAGATTGTGTTTTAGACTAAAAGGGAATACATTATAAGAAGAATCTTTACTTTGAAACTCTGTTCTTTACCTTTTTCTCACTATGAAACAGTTTTATATTCAACTTAAACACTGCTTCAGGGCAAGAGATTGTGTTTTAGACTAAAAGGGAATGCATTATAAGAAGATTCTTTACTTTGAAACTCTGTTTTTTACCTTTTTCACACTATGAAACAGCTTTGTATTCACCTTAACACTGTTTCAGGGCAAGAGATTGTGTTTTAGACTAAAAGGTAATGCATTATAAGAAGAATCTTTACTTTGAAACTCTGTTCTTTACCTTTTTCACACTATGAAACAGCTTTGTATTCACCTTAAACACTGTTTCAGGGCAAGAGATTGTGTTTTAGACTAAAAGGGAATGCATTATAAGAAGAATCTTTACTTTGAAACTCTGTTCTTTACCTTTTTCACACTATTAAACAGCTTTGTATTCACCTTAAACACTGTTTCAGGGCAAGATATTGTGTTTTAGACTAAAAGGGAATGCATTATAAGTAGAATCTTTACTTTGAAACTCTGTTCTTTACCTTTTTCTCACTTTGAAACAGCTTTGTATTCAACTTAAACACTGTTTCAGGGCAAGAGATTGTGTTTTAGACTAAAAGGGAATGCATTATAAGAAGAATCTTTACTTTGAAACTCTGTTCTTTACCTATTTCTCACTATGAAACTGCTTTGTATTCACCTTAACACTGTTTCAGGGCAAGAGATTGTGTTTTAGACTAAAAGGTAATGCATTATAAGAAGAATCTTTACTTTGAAACTCTATTCTTTACCTTTTTCACACTATGAAACAGCTTTGTATTCACCTTAAACACTGTTTCAGGGCAGATTGTGTTTTAGACTAAAAGGGAATACATTATAAGAAGAATCTTTACTTTGAAACTCTGTTCTTTACCTTTTTCTCACTATGAAACAGCTTTATATTCAACTTAAACACTGCTTCAGGGCAAGAGATTGTGTTTTAGACTAAAAGGGAATGCATTATAAGAAGAATCTTTACTTTGAAACTCTGTTTTTTACCTTTTTCACACTATGAAACAGCTTTGTATTCACCTTAACACTGTTTCAGGGCAAGAGATTGTGTTTTAGACTAAAAGGGAATGCATTATAAGTAGAATCTTTACTTTGAAACTCTGTTCTTTACCTTTTTCTCACTTTGAAACAGCTTTGTATTCAACTTAAACACTGTTTCAGGGCAAGAGATTGTGTTTTAGAATAAAAGGGAATGCATTATAAGAAGAATCTTTACTTTGAAACTCTGTTCTTTACCTATTTCTCACTATGAAACAGCTTTATATTCAACTTAAACACTGCTTCAGTGCAAGAGATTGTGTTTTAGACTAAAAGGGAATGCATTATAAGAAGAATCTTTACTTTGAAACTCTGTTCTTTACCTTTTTCACACTATGAAACAGCTTTGTATTCACCTTAAACACTGTTTCAGGGCAAGAGATAGTGTTTTAGACTAAAAGGTAATGCATTATAAGAAGAATCTTTACTTTGAAACTCTGTTCTTTACCTTTTTCACACTATGAAACAGCTTTGTATTCACCTTAAACACTGTTTCAGGGCAGATTGTGTTTTAGACTAAAAGGGAATGCATTATAAGAAGAATCTTTACTTTGAAACTCTGTTCTTTACCTATTTCTCACTATGAAACTGCTTTGTATTCACCTTAACACTGTTTCAGGGCAAGAGATTGTGTTTTAGACTAAAAGGTAATGCATTATAAGAAGAATCTTTACTTTGAAACTCTATTCTTTACCTTTTTCACACTATGAAACAGCTTTGTATTCACCTTAAACACTGTTTCAGGGCAGATTGTGTTTTAGACTAAAAGGGAATACATTATAAGAAGAATCTTTACTTTGAAACTCTGTTCTTTACCTTTTTCTCACTATGAAACAGCTTTATATTCAACTTAAACACTGCTTCAGGGCAAGAGATTGTGTTTTAGACTAAAAGGGAATGCATTATAAGAAGAATCTTTACTTTGAAACTCTGTTTTTTACCTTTTTCACACTATGAAACAGCTTTGTATTCACCTTAACACTGTTTCAGGGCAAGAGATTGTGTTTTAGACTAAAAGGGAATGCATTATAAGTAGAATCTTTACTTTGAAACTCTGTTCTTTACCTTTTTCTCACTTTGAAACAGCTTTGTATTCAACTTAAACACTGTTTCAGGGCAAGAGATTGTGTTTTAGACTAAAAGGGAATGCATTATAAGAAGAATCTTTACTTTGAAACTCTGTTCTTTACCTATTTCTCACTATGAAACAGCTTTATATTCAACTTAAACACTGCTTCAGTGCAAGAGATTGTGTTTTAGACTAAAAGGGAATGCATTATAAGAAGAATCTTTACTTTGAAACTCTGTTCTTTACCTTTTTCACACTATGAAACAGCTTTGTATTCACCTTAAACACTGTTTCAGGGCAGATTGTGTTTTAGACTAAAAGGGAATACATTATAAGTAGAATCTTTACTTTGAAACTCTGTTCTTTACCTTTTTCTCACTATGAAACAGCTTTATATTCAACTTAAACACTGCTTCAGGGCAAGAGATTGTGTTTTAGACTAAAAGGGAATGCATTATAAGAAGATTCTTTACTTTGAAACTCTGTTTTTTACCTTTTTCACACTATGAAACAGCTTTGTATTCACCTTAACACTGTTTCAGGGCAAGAGATTGTGTTTTAGACTAAAAGGTAATGCATTATAAGAAGAATCTTTACTTTGAAACTCTGTTCTTTACCTTTTTCACACTATGAAACAGCTTTGTATTCACCTTAAACACTGTTTCAGGGCAAGAGATTGTGTTTTAGACTAAAAGGGAATGCATTATAAGAAGAATCTTTACTTTGAAACTCTGTTCTTTACCTTTTTCACACTATTAAACAGCTTTGTATTCACCTTAAACACTGTTTCAGGGCAAGATATTGTGTTTTAGACTAAAAGGGAATGCATTATAAGTAGAATCTTTACTTTGAAACTCTGTTCTTTACCTTTTTCTCACTTTGAAACAGCTTTGTATTCAACTTAAACACTGTTTCAGGGCAAGAGATTGTGTTTTAGATTAAAAGGGAATGCATTATAAGAAGAATCTTTACTTTGAAACTCTGTTCTTTACCTATTTCTCACTATGAAACAGCTTTATATTCAACTTAAACACTGCTTCAGTGCAAGAGATTGTGTTTTAGACTAAAAGGGAATGCATTATAAGAAGAATCTTTACTTTGAAACTCTGTTCTTTACCTTTTTCACACTATGAAACAGCTTTGTATTCACCTTAAACACTGTTTCAGGGCAGATTGTGTTTTAGACTAAAAGGGAATACATTATAAGTAGAATCTTTACTTTGAAACTCTGTTCTTTACCTTTTTCTCACTATGAAACAGCTTTATATTCAACTTAAACACTGCTTCAGGGCAAGAGATTGTGTTTTAGACTAAAAGGGAATGCATTATAAGAAGATTCTTTACTTTGAAACTCTGTTTTTTACCTTTTTCACACTATGAAACAACTTTGTATTCACCTTAACACTGTTTCAGGGCAAGAGATTGTGTTTTAGACTAAAAGGTAATGCATTATAAGAAGAATCTTTACTTTGAAACTCTGTTCTTTACCTTTTTCACACTATGAAACAGCTTTGTATTCACCTTAAACACTGTTTCAGGGCAAGAGATTGTGTTTTAGACTAAAAGGGAATGCATTATAAGAAGAATCTTTACTTTGAAACTCTGTTCTTTACCTTTTTCACACTATTAAACAGCTTTGTATTCACCTTAAACACTGTTTCAGGGCAAGATATTGTGTTTTAGACTAAAAGGGAATGCATTATAAGTAGAATCTTTACTTTGAATCTCTGTTCTTTACCTTTTTCTCACTTTGAAACAGCTTTGTATTCAACTTAAACACTGTTTCAGGGCAAGAGATTGTGTTTTAGACTAAAAGGGAATGCATTATAAGAAGAATCTTTACTTTGAAACTCTGTTTTTTACCTTTTTCACACTATGAAACAGCTTTGTATTCACCTTAACACTGTTTCAGGGCAAGAGATTGTGTTTTAGACTAAAAGGGAATGCATTATAAGAAGAATCTTTACTTTGAAACTCTGTTCTTTACCTTTTTCACACTATGAAACAGCTTTGTATTCACCTTAAACACTGTTTCAGGGCAGATTGTGTTTTAGACTAAAAGGGAATACATTATAAGAAGAATCTTTACTTTGAAACTCTGTTCTTTACCTTTTTCTCACTATGAAACAGCTTTATATTCAACTTAAACACTGCTTCAGGGCAAGAGATTGTGTTTTAGACTAAAAGGGAATGCATTATAAGAAGAATCTTTACTTTGAAACTCTGTTTTTTACCTTTTTCACACTATGAAACAGCTTTGTATTCACCTTAACACTGTTTCAGGGCAAGAGATTGTGTTTTAGACTAAAAGGTAATGCATTATAAGAAGAATCTTTACTTTGAAACTCTGTTCATACCTATTTCTCACTATGAAACAGCTTTATATTCAACTTAAACACTGCTTCAGTGCAAGAGATTGTGTTTTAGACTAAAAGGGAATGCATTATAAGAAGAATCTTTACTTTGAAACTCTGTTCTTTACCTTTTTCACACTATGAAACAGCTTTGTATTCACCTTAAACACTGTTTCAGGGCAGATTGTGTTTTAGACTAAAAGGGAATACATTATAAGAAGAATCTTTACTTTGAAACTCTGTTCTTTACCTTTTTCTCACTATGAAACAGCTTTATATTCAACTTAAACACTGCTTCAGGGCAAGAGATTGTGTTTTAGACTAAAAGGGAATGCATTATAAGAAGAATCTTTACTTTGAAACTCTGTTTTTTACCTTTTTCACACTATGAAACAGCTTTGTATTCACCTTAACACCGTTTCAGGGCAAGAGATTGTGTTTTAGACTAAAAGGTAATGCATTATAAGAAGAATCTTTACTTTGAAACTCTGTTCTTTACCTTTTTCACACTATGAAACAGCTTTGTATTCACCTTAAACACTGTTTCAGGGCAAGAGATTGTGTTTTAGACTAAAAGGGAATGCATTATAAGTAGAATCTTTACTTTGAAACTCTGTTCTTTACCTTTTTCTCACTTTGAAACAGCTTTGTATTCAACTTAAACACTGTTTCAGGGCAAGAGATTGTGTTTTAGACTAAAAGGGAATGCATTATAAGAAGAATCTTTACTTTGAAACTCTGTTCTTTACCTATTTCTCACTATGAAACAGCTTTATATTCAACTTAAACACTGCTTCAGTGCAAGAGATTGTGTTTTAGACTAAAAGGGAATGCATTATAAGAAGAATCTTTACTTTGAAACTCTGTTCTTTACCTTTTTCTCACTATGAAACAGCTTTGTATTCACCTTAAACACTGTTTCAGGGCAAGAGATTGTGTTTTAGACTAAAAGGTCATGCATTATAAGAAGAATCTTTACTTTGAAACTCTGTTCTTTACCTTTTTCACACTATGAAACAGCTTTGTATTCACCTTAAACATTGTTTCAGGGCAAGAGATTGTGTTTTAGACTAAAAGGGAATGCATTATAAGAAGAATCTTTACTTTGAAACTCTGTTCTTTACCTATTTCTCACTATGAAACAGCTTTATATTCAACTTAAACACTGCTTCAGTGCAAGAGATTGTGTTTTAGACTAAAAGGGAATGCATTATAAGAAGAATCTTTACTTTGAAACTCTGTTCTTTACCTTTTTCACACTATGAAACAGCTTTGTATTCACCTTAAACACTGTTTCAGGGCAGATTGTGTTTTAGACTAAAAGGGAATACATTATAAGAAGAATCTTTACTTTGAAACTCTGTTCTTTACCTTTTTCTCACTATGAAACAGCTTTATATTCAACTTAAACACTGCTTCAGGGCAAGAGATTGTGTTTTAGACTAAAAGGGAATGCATTATAAGAAGAATCTTTACTTTGAAACTCTGTTCTTTACCTTTTTCACACTATGAAACAGCTTTGTATTCACCTTAACACTGTTTCAGGGCAAGAGATTGTGTTTTAGACTAAAAGGTAATGCATTATAAGAAGAATCTTTACTTTGAAACTCTGTTCTTTACCTTTTTCACACTATGAAACAGCTGTGTATTCACCTTAAACACTGTTTCAGGGCAAGAGATTGTGTTTTAGACTAAAAGGGAATGCATTATAAGAAGAATCTTTACTTTGAAACTCTGTTCTTTACCTTTTTCACACTATGAAACAGCTTTGTATTCACCTTAAACACTGTTTCAGGGCAAGAGATTGTGTTTTAGACTAAAAGGGAATGCATTATAAGAAGAATCTTTACTTTGAAACTCTGTTCTTTACCTATTTCTCACTATGAAACAGCTTTATATTCAACTTAAACACTACTTCAGTGCAAGAGATTGTGTTTTAGACTAAAAGGGAATGCATTATAAGAAGAATCTTTACTTTGAAACTGTTCTTTACCTTTTTCACACTATGAAACAGCTTTGTATTCACCTTAAACACTGTTTCAGGGCAGATTGTGTTTTAGACTAAAAGGGAATACATTATAAGAAGAATCTTTACTTTGAAACTCTGTTCTTTACCTTTTTCTCACTATGAAACAGCTTTATATTCAACTTAAACACTGCTTCAGGGCAAGAGATTGTGTTTTAGACTAAAAGGGAATGCATTATAAGAAGATTCTTTACTTTGAAACTCTGTTTTTTACCTTTTTCACACTATGAAACAGCTTTGTATTCACCTTAAACACTGTTTCAGGGCAAGAGATTGTGTTTTAGACTAAAAGGGAATGCATTATAAGAAGAATCTTTACTTTGAAACTCTGTTCTTTACCTTTTTCACACTATTAAACAGCTTTGTATTCACCTTAAACACTGTTTCAGGGCAAGATATTGTGTTTTAGACTAAAAGGGAATGCATTATAAGTAGAATCTTTACTTTGAAACTCTGTTCTTTACCTTTTTCTCACTTTGAAACAGCTTTGTATTCAACTTAAACACTGTTTCCGGGCAAGAGATTGTGTTTTAGACTAAAAGGGAATGCATTATAAGAAGAATCTTTACTTTGAAACTCTGTTCTTTACCTATTTCTCACTATGAAACAGCTTTATATTCAACTTAAACACTGCTTCAGTGCAAGAGATTGTGTTTTAGACTAAAAGGGAATGCATTATAAGAAGAATCTTTACTTTGAAACTCTGTTCTTTACCTTTTTCTCACTATGAAACAGCTTTGTATTCACCTTAAACACTGTTTCAGGGCAAGAGATTGTGTTTTAGACTAAAAGGTCATGCATTATAAGAAGAATCTTTACTTTGAAACTCTGTTCTTTACCTTTTTCACACTATGAAACAGCTTTGTATTCACCTTAAACATTGTTTCAGGGCAAGAGATTGTGTTTTAGACTAAAAGGGAATGCATTATAAGAAGAATCTTTACTTTGAAACTCTGTTCTTTACCTATTTCTCACTATGAAACAGCTTTATATTCAACTTAAACACTGCTTCAGTGCAAGAGATTGTGTTTTAGACTAAAAGGGAATGCATTATAAGAAGAATCTTTACTTTGAAACTCTGTTCTTTACCTTTTTCACACTATGAAACAGCTTTGTATTCACCTTAAACACTGTTTCAGGGCAGATTGTGTTTTAGACTAAAAGGGAATACATTATAAGAAGAATCTTTACTTTGAAACTCTGTTCTTTACCTTTTTCTCACTATGAAACAGCTTTATATTCAACTTAAACACTGCTTCAGGGCAAGAGATTGTGTTTTAGACTAAAAGGGAATGCATTATAAGAAGAATCTTTACTTTGAAACTCTGTTCTTTACCTTTTTCACACTATGAAACAGCTTTGTATTCACCTTAACACTGTTTCAGGGCAAGAGATTGTGTTTTAGACTAAAAGGTAATGCATTATAAGAAGAATCTTTACTTTGAAACTCTGTTCTTTACCTTTTTCACACTATGAAACAGCTGTGTATTCACCTTAAACACTGTTTCAGGGCAAGAGATTGTGTTTTAGACTAAAAGGGAATGCATTATAAGAAGAATCTTTACTTTGAAACTCTGTTCTTTACCTTTTTCACACTATGAAACAGCTTTGTATTCACCTTAAACACTGTTTCAGGGCAGATTGTGTTTTAGACTAAAAGGGAATACATTATAAGAAGAATCTTTACTTTGAAACTCTGTTCTTTACCTTTTTCTCACTATGAAACAGCTTTATATTCAACTTAAACACTGCTTCAGGGCAAGAGATTGTGTTTTAGACTAAAAGGGAATGCATTATAAGAAGAATCTTTACTTTGAAACTCTGTTTTTTACCTTTTTCACACTATGAAACAGCTTTGTATTCACCTTAACACTGTTTCAGGGCAAGAGATTGTGTTTTAGACTAAAAGGTAATGCATTATAAGAAGAATCTTTACTTTGAAACTCTGTTCTTTACCTTTTTCACACTATGAGACAGCTTTGTATTCACCTTAAACACTGTTTCAGGGCAAGAGATTGTGTTTTAGACTAAAAGGGAATGCATTATAAGAAGAATCTTTACTTTGAAACTCTGTTCTTTACCTTTTTCACACTATGAAACAGCTTTGTATTCACCTTAAACACTGTTTCAGGGCAAGAGATTGTGTTTTAGACTAAAAGGGAATGCATTATAAGAAGAATCTTTACTTTGAAACTCTGTTCTTTACCTATTTCTCACTATGAAACAGCTTTATATTCAACTTAAACACTACTTCAGTGCAAGAGATTGTGTTTTAGACTAAAAGGGAATGCATTATAAGAAGAATCTTTACTTTGAAACTGTTCTTTACCTTTTTCACACTATGAAACAGCTTTGTATTCACCTTAAACACTGTTTCAGGGCAGATTGTGTTTTAGACTAAAAGGGAATACATTATAAGAAGAATCTTTACTTTGAAACTCTGTTCTTTACCTTTTTCTCACTATGAAACAGCTTTATATTCAACTTAAACACTGCTTCAGGGCAAGAGATTGTGTTTTAGACTAAAAGGGAATGCATTATAAGAAGATTCTTTACTTTGAAACTCTGTTTTTTACCTTTTTCACACTATGAAACAGCTTTGTATTCACCTTAAACACTGTTTCAGGGCAAGAGATTGTGTTTTAGACTAAAAGGGAATGCATTATAAGAAGAATCTTTACTTTGAAACTCTGTTCTTTACCTTTTTCACACTATTAAACAGCTTTGTATTCACCTTAAACACTGTTTCAGGGCAAGATATTGTGTTTTAGACTAAAAGGGAATGCATTATAAGTAGAATCTTTACTTTGAAACTCTGTTCTTTACCTTTTTCTCACTTTGAAACAGCTTTGTATTCAACTTAAACACTGTTTCCGGGCAAGAGATTGTGTTTTAGACTAAAAGGGAATGCATTATAAGAAGAATCTTTACTTTGAAACTCTGTTCTTTACCTATTTCTCACTATGAAACAGCTTTATATTCAACTTAAACACTGCTTCAGTGCAAGAGATTGTGTTTTAGACTAAAAGGGAATGCATTATAAGAAGAATCTTTACTTTGAAACTCTGTTTTTTACCTTTTTCACACTATGAAACAGCTTTGTATTCACCTTAACACTGTTTCAGGGCAAGAGATTGTGTTTTAGACTAAAAGGTAATGCATTATAAGAAGAATCTTTACTTTGAAACTCTGTTCTTTACCTTTTTCACACTATGAAACAGCTTTGTATTCACCTTAAACACTGTTTCAGGGCAGATTGTGTTTTAGACTAAAAGGGAATACATTATAAGAAGAATCTTTACTTTGAAACTCTGTTCTTTACCTTTTTCTCACTATGAAACAGCTTTATATTCAACTTAAACACTGCTTCAGTGCAAGAGATTGTGTTTTAGACTAAAAGGGAATGCATTATAAGAAGAATCTTTACTTTGAAACTCTGTTTTTTACCTTTTTCACACTATGAAACAGCTTTGTATTCACCTTAACACTGTTTCAGGGCAAGAGATTGTGTTTTAGACTAAAAGGTCATGCATTATAAGAAGAATCTTTACTTTGAAACTCTGTTCTTTACCTTTTTCACACTATGAAACAGCTTTGTATTCACCTTAAACATTGTTTCAGGGCAAGAGATTGTGTTTTAGACTAAAAGGGAATGCATTATAAGAAGAATCTTTACTTTGAAACTCTGTTCTTTACCTATTTCTCACTATGAAACAGCTTTATATTCAACTTAAACACTGCTTCAGTGCAAGAGATTGTGTTTTAGACTAAAAGGGAATGCATTATAAGAAGAATCTTTACTTTGAAACTCTGTTCTTTACCTTTTTCACACTATGAAACAGCTTTGTATTCACCTTAAACACTGTTTCAGGGCAGATTGTGTTTTAGACTAAAAGGGAATGCATTATAAGAAGAATCTTTACTTTGAAACTCTGTTTTTTACCTTTTTCACACTATGAAACAGCTTTGTATTCACCTTAACACTGTTTCAGGGCAAGAGATTGTGTTTTAGACTAAAAGGTAATGCATTATAAGAAGAATCTTTACTTTGAAACTCTGTTCTTTACCTTTTTCACACTATGAGACAGCTTTGTATTCACCTTAAACACTGTTTCAGGGCAAGAGATTGTGTTTTAGACTAAAAGGGAATGCATTATAAGAAGAATCTTTACTTTGAAACTCTGTTCTTTACCTTTTTCACACTATGAAACAGCTTTGTATTCACCTTAAACACTGTTTCAGGGCAAGAGATTGTGTTTTAGACTAAAAGGGAATGCATTATAAGTAGAATCTTTACTTTGAAACTCTGTTCTTTACCTTTTTCTCACTTTGAAACAGCTTTGTATTCAACTTAAACACTGTTTCAGGGCAAGAGATTGTGTTTTAGACTAAAAGGGAATGCATTATAAGAAGAATCTTTACTTTGAAACTCTGTTCTTTACCTATTTCTCACTATGAAACAGCTTTATATTCAACTTAAACACTACTTCAGTGCAAGAGATTGTGTTTTAGACTAAAAGGGAATGCATTATAAGAAGAATCTTTACTTTGAAACTGTTCTTTACCTTTTTCACACTATGAAACAGCTTTGTATTCACCTTAAACACTGTTTCAGGGCAGATTGTGTTTTAGACTAAAAGGGAATACATTATAAGAAGAATCTTTACTTTGAGACTCTGTTCTTTACCTTTTTCTCACTATGAAACAGCTTTATATTCAACTTAAACACTGCTTCAGGGCAAGAGATTGTGTTTTAGACTAAAAGGGAATGCATTATAAGAAGATTCTTTACTTTGAAACTCTGTTTTTTACCTTTTTCACACTATGAAACAGCTTTGTATTCACCTTAAACACTGTTTCAGGGCAAGAGATTGTGTTTTAGACTAAAAGGGAATGCATTATAAGAAGAATCTTTACTTTGAAACTCTGTTCTTTACCTTTTTCACACTATTAAACAGCTTTGTATTCACCTTAAACACTGTTTCAGGGCAAGATATTGTGTTTTAGACTAAAAGGGAATGCATTATAAGTAGAATCTTTACTTTGAAACTCTGTTCTTTACCTTTTTCTCACTTTGAAACAGCTTTGTATTCAACTTAAACACTGTTTCCGGGCAAGAGATTGTGTTTTAGACTAAAAGGGAATGCATTATAAGAAGAATCTTTACTTTGAAACTCTGTTCTTTACCTATTTCTCACTATGAAACAGCTTTATATTCAACTTAAACACTGCTTCAGTGCAAGAGATTGTGTTTTAGACTAAAAGGGAATGCATTATAAGAAGAATCTTTACTTTGAAACTCTGTTTTTTACCTTTTTCACACTATGAAACAGCTTTGTATTCACCTTAACACTGTTTCAGGGCAAGAGATTGTGTTTTAGACTAAAAGGTAATGCATTATAAGAAGAATCTTTACTTTGAAACTCTGTTCTTTACCTTTTTCACACTATGAAACAGCTTTGTATTCACCTTAAACACTGTTTCAGGGCAGATTGTGTTTTAGACTAAAAGGGAATACATTATAAGAAGAATCTTTACTTTGAAACTCTGTTCTTTACCTTTTTCTCACTATGAAACAGCTTTATATTCAACTTAAACACTGCTTCAGTGCAAGAGATTGTGTTTTAGACTAAAAGGGAATGCATTATAAGAAGAATCTTTACTTTGAAACTCTGTTCATTACCTTTTTCTCACTATGAAACAGCTTTGTATTCACCTTAAACACTGTTTCAGGGCAAGAGATTGTGTTTTAGACTAAAAGGTCATGCATTATAAGAAGAATCTTTACTTTGAAACTCTGTTCTTTACCTTTTTCACACTATGAAACAGCTTTGTATTCACCTTAAACATTGTTTCAGGGCAAGAGATTGTGTTTTAGACTAAAAGGGAATGCATTATAAGAAGAATCTTTACTTTGAAACTCTGTTCTTTACCTATTTCTCACTATGAAACAGCTTTATATTCAACTTAAACACTGCTTCAGTGCAAGAGATTGTGTTTTAGACTAAAAGGGAATGCATTATAAGAAGAATCTTTACTTTGAAACTCTGTTCTTTACCTTTTTCACACTATGAAACAGCTTTGTATTCACCTTAAACACTGTTTCAGGGCAGATTGTGTTTTAGACTAAAAGGGAATACATTATAAGAAGAATCTTTACTTTGAAACTCTGTTCTTTACCTTTTTCTCACTATGAAACAG
This sequence comes from Electrophorus electricus, assembly GCF_041902795.1. Taxonomy (NCBI): domain Eukaryota; kingdom Metazoa; phylum Chordata; class Actinopteri; order Gymnotiformes; family Gymnotidae; genus Electrophorus; species Electrophorus electricus. The sequence goes on along the minus strand of NW_027658572.1, from coordinate 2,290,852 downwards.
CTTTATATTCAACTTAAACACTGCTTCAGGGCAAGAGATTGTGTTTTAGACTAAAAGGGAATGCATTATAAGAAGAATCTTTACTTTGAAACTCTGTTCTTTACCTTTTTCACACTATGAAACAGCTTTGTATTCACCTTAACACTGTTTCAGGGCAAGAGATTGTGTTTTAGACTAAAAGGGAATGCATTATAAGAAGAATCTTTACTTTGAAACTCTGTTCTTTACCTTTTTCACACTATGAAACAGCTTTGTATTCACCTTAAACACTGTTTCAGGGCAGATTGTGTTTTAGACTAAAAGGGAATACATTATAAGAAGAATCTTTACTTTGAAACTCTGTTCTTTACCTTTTTCTCACTATGAAACAGCTTTATATTCAACTTAAACACTGCTTCAGGGCAAGAGATTGTGTTTTAGACTAAAAGGGAATGCATTATAAGAAGAATCTTTACTTTGAAACTCTGTTTTTTACCTTTTTCACACTATGAAACAGCTTTGTATTCACCTTAACACTGTTTCAGGGCAAGAGATTGTGTTTTAGACTAAAAGGTAATGCATTATAAGAAGAATCTTTACTTTGAAACTCTGTTCTTTACCTTTTTCACACTATGAGACAGCTTTGTATTCACCTTAAACACTGTTTCAGGGCAAGAGATTGTGTTTTAGACTAAAAGGGAATGCATTATAAGAAGAATCTTTACTTTGAAACTCTGTTCTTTACCTTTTTCACACTATGAAACAGCTTTGTATTCACCTTAAACACTGTTTCAGGGCAAGAGATTGTGTTTTAGACTAAAAGGGAATGCATTATAAGTAGAATCTTTACTTTGAAACTCTGTTCTTTACCTTTTTCTCACTTTGAAACAGCTTTGTATTCAACTTAAACACTGTTTCAGGGCAAGAGATTGTGTTTTAGACTAAAAGGGAATGCATTATAAGAAGAATCTTTACTTTGAAACTCTGTTCTTTACCTATTTCTCACTATGAAACAGCTTTATATTCAACTTAAACACTACTTCAGTGCAAGAGATTGTGTTTTAGACTAAAAGGGAATGCATTATAAGAAGAATCTTTACTTTGAAACTGTTCTTTACCTTTTTCACACTATGAAACAGCTTTGTATTCACCTTAAACACTGTTTCAGGGCAGATTGTGTTTTAGACTAAAAGGGAATACATTATAAGAAGAATCTTTACTTTGAAACTCTGTTCTTTACCTTTTTCTCACTATGAAACAGCTTTATATTCAACTTAAACACTGCTTCAGGGCAAGAGATTGTGTTTTAGACTAAAAGGGAATGCATTATAAGAAGATTCTTTACTTTGAAACTCTGTTTTTTACCTTTTTCACACTATGAAACAGCTTTGTATTCACCTTAAACACTGTTTCAGGGCAAGAGATTGTGTTTTAGACTAAAAGGGAATGCATTATAAGAAGAATCTTTACTTTGAAACTCTGTTCTTTACCTTTTTCACACTATTAAACAGCTTTGTATTCACCTTAAACACTGTTTCAGGGCAAGATATTGTGTTTTAGACTAAAAGGGAATGCATTATAAGTAGAATCTTTACTTTGAAACTCTGTTCTTTACCTTTTTCTCACTTTGAAACAGCTTTGTATTCACCTTAAACACTGTTTCAGGGCAGATTGTGTTTTAGACTAAAAGGGAATACATTATAAGAAGAATCTTTACTTTGAAACTCTGTTCTTTACCTTTTTCTCACTATGAAACAGCTTTATATTCAACTTAAACACTGCTTCAGTGCAAGAGATTGTGTTTTAGACTAAAAGGGAATGCATTATAAGAAGAATCTTTACTTTGAAACTCTGTTCTTTACCTTTTTCACACTATGAAACTGCTGTGTATTCACCTTAAACACTGTTTCAGGGCAAGAGATTGTGTTTTAGACTAAAAGGGAATGCATTATAAGAAGAATCTTTACTTTGAAACTCTGTTCTTTACCTTTTTCACACTATGAAACAGCTTTGTATTCACCTTAAACACTGTTTCAGGGCAGATTGTGTTTTAGACTAAAAGGGAATACATTATAAGAAGAATCTTTACTTTGAAACTCTGTTCTTTACCTTTTTCTCACTATGAAACAGCTTTATATTCAACTTAAACACTGCTTCAGGGCAAGAGATTGTGTTTTAGACTAAAAGGGAATGCATTATAAGAAGAATCTTTACTTTGAAACTCTGTTTTTTACCTTTTTCACACTATGAAAAAGCTTTGTATTCACCTTAACACTGTTTCAGGGCAAGAGATTGTGTTTTAGACTAAAAGGTAATGCATTATAAGAAGAATCTTTACTTTGAAACTCTGTTCTTTACCTTTTTCACACTATGAAACAGCTTTGTATTCACCTTAAACACTGTTTCAGGGCAAGAGATTGTGTTTTAGACTAAAAGGGAATGCATTATAAGAAGAATCTTTACTTTGAAACTCTGTTCTTTACCTTTTTCACACTATGAAACAGCTTTGTATTCACCTTAAACACTGTTTCAGGGCAAGATATTGTGTTTTAGACTAAAAGGGAATGCATTGTAAGAAGAATCTTTACTTTGAAACTCTGTTCTTTACCTTTTTCTCACTATGAAACAGCTTTGTATTCACCTTAAACACTGTTTCAGGGCAAGAGATTGTGTTTTAGACTAAAAGGTCATGCATTATAAGAAGAATCTTTACTTTGAAACTCTGTTCTTTACCTTTTTCACACTATGAAACAGCTTTGTATTCACCTTAAACATTGTTTCAGGGCAAGAGATTGTGTTTTAGACTAAAAGGGAATGCATTATAAGAAGAATCTTTACTTTGAAACTCTGTTCTTTACCTATTTCTCACTATGAAACAGCTTTATATTCAACTTAAACACTGCTTCAGTGCAAGAGATTGTGTTTTAGACTAAAAGGGAATGCATTATAAGAAGAATCTTTACTTTGAAACTCTGTTCTTTACCTTTTTCACACTATGAAACAGCTTTGTATTCACCTTAAACACTGTTTCAGGGCAGATTGTGTTTTAGACTAAAAGGGAATACATTATAAGAAGAATCTTTACTTTGAAACTCTGTTCTTTACCTTTTTCTCACTATGAAACAGCTTTATATTCAACTTAAACACAGCTTCAGGGCAAGAGATTGTGTTTTAGACTAAAAGGGAATGCATTATAAGAAGAATCTTTACTTTGAAACTCTGTTTTTTACCTTTTTCACACTATGAAACAGCTTTGTATTCACCTTAACACCGTTTCAGGGCAAGAGATTGTGTTTTAGACTAAAAGGTAATGCATTATAAGAAGAATCTTTACTTTGAAACTCTGTTCTTTACCTTTTTCACACTATGAAACAGCTTTGTATTCACCTTAAACACTGTTTCAGGGCCAGATATTGTGTTTTAGACTAAAAGGGAATGCATTGTAAGAAGAATCTTTACTTTGAAACTCTGTTCTTTACCTTTTTCACACTATGAAACAGCTTTGTATTCACCTTAAACATTGTTTCAGGGCAAGAGATTGTGTTTTAGACTAAAAGGGAATGCATTATAAGAAGAATCTTTACTTTGAAACTCTGTTCTTTACCTATTTCTCACTATGAAACAGCTTTATATTCAACTTAAACACTGCTTCAGTGCAAGAGATTGTGTTTTAGACTAAAAGGGAATGCATTATAAGAAGAATCTTTACTTTGAAACTCTGTTCTTTACCTTTTTCTCACTATGAAACAGCTTTGTATTCACCTTAAACACTGTTTCAGGGCAGATTGTGTTTTAGACTAAAAGGGAATACATTATAAGAAGAATCTTTACTTTGAAACTCTGTTCTTTACCTTTTTCTCACTATGAAACAGCTTTATATTCAACTTAAACACTGCTTCAGGGCAAGAGATTGTGTTTTAGACTAAAAGGGAATGCATTATAAGAAGAATCTTTACTTTGAAACTCTGTTTTTTACCTTTTTCACACTATGAAACAGCTTTGTATTCACCTTAACACCGTTTCAGGGCAAGAGATTGTGTTTTAGACTAAAAGGTAATGCATTATAAGAAGAATCTTTACTTTGAAACTCTGTTCTTTACCTTTTTCACACTATGAAACAGCTTTGTATTCACCTTAAACACTGTTTCAGGGCAAGAGATTGTATTTTAGACTAAAAGGGAATGCATTATAAGTAGAATCTTTACTTTGAAACTCTGTTCTTTACCTTTTTCTCACTTTGAAACAGCTTTGTATTCAACTTAAACACTGTTTCAGGGCAAGAGATTGTGTTTTAGACTAAAAGGGAATGCATTATAAGAAGAATCTTTACTTTGAAACTCTGTTCTTTACCTTTTTCACACTATGAAACAGCTTTGTATTCACCTTAACACTGTTTCAGGGCAAGAGATTGTGTTTTAGACTAAAAGGTAATGCATTATAAGAAGAATCTTTACTTTGAAACTCTGTTCTTTACCTTTTTCACACTATGAAACAGCTTTGTATTCTCCTTAAACACTGTTTCAGGGCCAGATATTGTGTTTTAGACTAAAAGGGAATGCATTGTAAGAAGAATCTTTACTTTGAAACTCTGTTCTTTACCTTTTTCTCACTATGAAACAGCTTTGTATTCACCTTAAACACTGTTTCAGGGCAAGAGATTGTGTTTTAGACTAAAAGGTCATGCATTATAAGAAGAATCTTTACTTTGAAACTCTGTTCTTTACCTTTTTCACACTATGAAACAGCTTTGTATTCACCTTAAACATTGTTTCAGGGCAAGAGATTGTGTTTTAGACTAAAAGGGAATGCATTATAAGAAGAATCTTTACTTTGAAACTCTGTTCTTTACCTATTTCTCACTATGAAACAGCTTTATATTCAACTTAAACACTGCTTCAGTGCAAGAGATTGTGTTTTAGACTAAAAGGGAATGCATTATAAGAAGAATCTTTACTTTGAAACTCTGTTCTTTACCTTTTTCACACTATGAAACAGCTTTGTATTCACCTTAACACTGTTTCAGGGCAGATTGTGTTTTAGACTAAAAGGGAATGCATTATAAGAAGAATCTTTACTTTGAAACTCTGTTCTTTACCTTTTTCTCACTATGAAACAGCTTTGTATTCACCTTAAACACTGTTTCAGGGCAAGAGATTGTGTTTTAGACTAAAAGGTCATGCATTATAAGAAGAATCTTTACTTTGAAACTCTGTTCTTTACCTTTTTCACACTATGAAACAGCTTTGTATTCACCTTAAACATTGTTTCAGGGCAAGAGATTGTGTTTTAGACTAAAAGGGAATGCATTATAAGAAGAATCTTTACTTTGAAACTCTGTTCTTTACCTATTTCTCACTATGAAACAGCTTTATATTCAACTTAAACACTGCTTCAGTGCAAGAGATTGTGTTTTAGACTAAAAGGGAATGCATTATAAGAAGAATCTTTACTTTGAAACTCTGTTCTTTACCTTTTTCACACTATGAAACAGCTTTGTATTCACCTTAAACACTGTTTCAGGGCAGATTGTGTTTTAGACTAAAAGGGAATACATTATAAGAAGAATCTTTACTTTGAAACTCTGTTCTTTACCTTTTTCTCACTATGAAACAGCTTTATATTCAACTTAAACACTGCTTCAGGGCAAGAGATTGTGTTTTAGACTAAAAGGGAATGCATTATAAGAAGAATCTTTACTTTGAAACTCTGTTTTTTACCTTTTTCACACTATGAAACAGCTTTGTATTCACCTTAAACACTGTTTCAGGGCAAGAGATTGTGTTTTAGACTAAAAGGGAATGCATTATAAGTAGAATCTTTACTTTGAAACTCTGTTCTTTACCTTTTTCTCACTTTGAAACAGCTTTGTATTCAACTTAAACACTGTTTCAGGGCAAGAGATTGTGTTTTAGACTAAAAGGGAATGCATTATAAGAAGAATCTTTACTTTGAAACTCTGTTCTTTACCTATTTCTCACTATGAAACAGCTTTATATTCAACTTAAACACTGCTTCAGTGCAAGAGATTCTGTTTTAGACTAAAAGGGAATGCATTATAAGAAGAATCTTTACTTTGAAACTCTGTTCTTTACCTTTTTCACACTATGAAACAGCTTTGTATTCACCTTAAACACTGTTTCAGGGCAGATTGTGTTTTAGACTAAAAGGGAATACATTATAAGAAGAATCTTTACTTTGAAACTCTGTTTTTTACCTTTTTCACACTATGAAACAGCTTTGTATTCATCTTAACACCGTTTCAGGGCAAGAGATTGTGTTTTAGACTAAAAGGTAATGCATTATAAGAAGAATCTTTACTTTGAAACTCTGTTCTTTACCTTTTTCACACTATGAAACAGCTTTGTATTCACCTTAAACACTGTTTCAGGGCAAGAGATTGTGTTTTAGACTAAAAGGGAATGCATTATAAGTAGAATCTTTACTTTGAAACTCTGTTCTTTACCTTTTTCTCACTTTGAAACAGCTTTGTATTCAACTTAAACACTGTTTCAGGGCAAGAGATTGTGTTTTAGACTAAAAGGGAATGCATTATAAGAAGAATCTTTACTTTGAAACTCTGTTCTTTACCTATTTCTCACTATGAAACAGCTTTATATTCAACTTAAACACTGCTTCAGTGCAAGAGATTCTGTTTTAGACTAAAAGGGAATGCATTATAAGAAGAATCTTTACTTTGAAACTCTGTTCTTTACCTTTTTCACACTATGAAACAGCTTTGTATTCACCTTAAACACTGTTTCAGGGCAGATTGTGTTTTAGACTAAAAGGGAATACATTATAAGAAGAATCTTTACTTTGAAAGTCTGTTCTTTACCTTTTTCTCACTATGAAATAGCTTTATATTCAACTTAAACACTGCTTCAGGGCAAGAGATTGTGTTTTAGACTAAAAGGGAATGCATTATAAGAAGAATCTTTACTTTGAAACTCTGTTTTTTACCTTTTTCACACTATGAAACAGCTTTGTATTCACCTTAACACTGTTTCAGGGCAAGAGATTGTGTTTTAGACTAAAAGGTAATGCATTATAAGAAGAATCTTTACTTTGAAACTCTGTTCTTTACCTTTTTCACACTATGAAACAGCTGTGTATTCACCTTAAACACTGTTTCAGGGCAAGAGATTGTGTTTTAGACTAAAAGGGAATGCATTATAAGAAGAATCTTTACTTTGAAACTCTGTTCTTTACCTTTTTCACACTATGAAACAGCTTTGTATTCACCTTAAACACTGTTTCAGGGCAGATTGTGTTTTAGACTAAAAGGGAATACATTATAAGAAGAATCTTTACTTTGAAACTCTGTTCTTTACCTTTTTCTCACTAAGAAACAGCTTTATATTCAACTTAAACACTGCTTCAGGGCAAGAGATTGTGTTTTAGACTAAAAGGGAATGCATTATAAGAAGAATCTTTACTTTGAAACTCTGTTTTTTACCTTTTTCACACTATGAAACAGCTTTGTATTCACCTTAACACCGTTTCAGGGCAAGAGATTGTGTTTTAGACTAAAAGGTAATGCATTATAAGAAGAATCTTTACTTTGAAACTCTGTTCTTTACCTTTTTCACACTATGAAACAGCTTTGTATTCACCTTAAACACTGTTTCAGGGCCAGATATTGTGTTTTAGACTAAAAGGGAATGCATTGTAAGAAGAATCTTTACTTTGAAACTCTGTTCTTTACCTTTTTCACACTATGAAACAGCTTTGTATTCACCTTAAACATTGTTTCAGGGCAAGAGATTGTGTTTTAGACTAAAAGGGAATGCATTATAAGAAGAATCTTTACTTTGAAACTCTGTTCTTTACCTATTTCTCACTATGAAACAGCTTTATATTCAACTTAAACACTGCTTCAGTGCAAGAGATTGTGTTTTAGACTAAAAGGGAATGCATTATAAGAAGAATCTTTACTTTGAAACTCTGTTCTTTACCTTTTTCACACTATGAAACAGCTTTGTATTCACCTTAAACACTGTTTCAGGGCAGATTGTGTTTTAGACTAAAAGGGAATACATTATAAGAAGAATCTTTACTTTGAAACTCTGTTCTTTACCTTTTTCTCACTATGAAACAGCTTTATATTCAACTTAAACACTGCTTCAGGGCAAGAGATTGTGTTTTAGACTAAAAGGGAATGCATTATAAGAAGAATCTTTACTTTGAAACTCTGTTCTTTACCTTTTTCTCACTATGAAACAGCTTTATATTCAACTTAAACACTGCTTCAGGGCAAGAGATTGTGTTTTAGACTAAAAGGGAATGCATTATAAGAAGAATCTTTACTTTGAAACTCTGTTTTTTACCTTTTTCACACTATGAAACAGCTTTGTATTCACCTTAACACCGTTTCAGGGCAAGAGATTGTGTTTTAGACTAAAAGGTAATGCATTATAAGAAGAATCTTTACTTTGAAACTCTGTTCTTTACCTTTTTCACACTATGAAACAGCTTTGTATTCACCTTAAACACTGTTTCAGGGCAAGAGATTGTATTTTAGACTAAAAGGGAATGCATTATAAGTAGAATCTTTACTTTGAAACTCTGTTCTTTACCTTTTTCTCACTTTGAAACAGCTTTGTATTCAACTTAAACACTGTTTCAGGGCAAGAGATTGTGTTTTAGACTAAAAGGGAATGCATTATAAGAAGAATCTTTACTTTGAAACTCTGTTCTTTACCTTTTTCACACTATGAAACAGCTTTGTATTCACCTTAACACTGTTTCAGGGCAAGAGATTGTGTTTTAGACTAAAAGGTAATGCATTATAAGAAGAATCTTTACTTTGAAACTCTGTTCTTTACCTTTTTCACACTATGAAACAGCTTTGTATTCACCTTAAACACTGTTTCAGGGCAAGAGATTGTGTTTTAGACTAAAAGGGAATGCATTATAAGAAGAATCTTTACTTTGAAACTCTGTTCTTTACCTTTTTCACACTATGAAACAGCTTTGTATTCACCTTAAACACTGTTTCAGGGCCAGATATTGTGTTTTAGACTAAAAGGGAATGCATTGTAAGAAGAATCTTTACTTTGAAACTCTGTTCTTTACCTTTTTCTCACTATGAAACAGCTTTGTATTCACCTTAAACACTGTTTCAGGGCAAGAGATTGTGTTTTAGACTAAAAGGTCATGCATTATAAGAAGAATCTTTACTTTGAAACTCTGTTCTTTACCTTTTTCACACTATGAAACAGCTTTGTATTCACCTTAAACATTGTTTCAGGGCAAGAGATTGTGTTTTAGACTAAAAGGGAATGCATTATAAGAAGAATCTTTACTTTGAAACTCTGTTCTTTACCTATTTCTCACTATGAAACAGCTTTATATTCAACTTAAACACTGCTTCAGTGCAAGAGATTGTGTTTTAGACTAAAAGGGAATGCATTATAAGAAGAATCTTTACTTTGAAACTCTGTTCTTTACCTTTTTCACACTATGAAACAGCTTTGTATTCACCTTAAACACTGTTTCAGGGCAGATTGTGTTTTAGACTAAAAGGGAATACATTATAAGAAGAATCTTTACTTTGAAACTCTGTTCTTTACCTTTTTCTCACTATGAAACAGCTTTATATTCAACTTAAACACTGCTTCAGGGCAAGAGATTGTGTTTTAGACTAAAAGGGAATGCATTATAAGAAGAATCTTTACTTTGAAACTCTGTTTTTTACCTTTTTCACACTATGAAACAGCTTTGTATTCATCTTAACACCGTTTCAGGGCAAGAGATTGTGTTTTAGACTAAAAGGTAATGCATTATAAGAAGAATCTTTACTTTGAAACTCTGTTCTTTACCTTTTTCACACTATGAAACAGCTTTGTATTCACCTTAAACACTGTTTCAGGGCAAGAGATTGTGTTTTAGACTAAAAGGGAATGCATTATAAGTAGAATCTTTACTTTGAAACTCTGTTCTTTACCTTTTTCTCACTTTGAAACAGCTTTGTATTCAACTTAAACACTGTTTCAGGGCAAGAGATTGTGTTTTAGACTAAAAGGGAATGCATTATAAGAAGAATCTTTACTTTGAAACTCTGTTCTTTACCTATTTCTCACTATGAAACAGCTTTATATTCAACTTAAACACTGCTTCAGTGCAAGAGATTCTGTTTTAGACTAAAAGGGAATGCATTATAAGAAGAATCTTTACTTTGAAACTCTGTTCTTTACCTTTTTCACACTATGAAACAGCTTTGTATTCACCTTAAACACTGTTTCAGGGCAGATTGTGTTTTAGACTAAAAGGGAATACATTATAAGAAGAATCTTTACTTTGAAACTCTGTTTTTTACCTTTTTCACACTATGAAACAGCTTTGTATTCATCTTAACACCGTTTCAGGGCAAGAGATTGTGTTTTAGACTAAAAGGTAATGCATTATAAGAAGAATCTTTACTTTGAAACTCTGTTCTTTACCTTTTTCACACTATGAAACAGCTTTGTATTCACCTTAAACACTGTTTCAGGGCAAGAGATTGTGTTTTAGACTAAAAGGGAATGCATTATAAGTAGAATCTTTACTTTGAAACTCTGTTCTTTACCTTTTTCTCACTTTGAAACAGCTTTGTATTCAACTTAAACACTGTTTCAGGGCAAGAGATTGTGTTTTAGACTAAAAGGGAATGCATTATAAGAAGAATCTTTACTTTGAAACTCTGTTCTTTACCTATTTCTCACTATGAAACAGCTTTATATTCAACTTAAACACTGCTTCAGTGCAAGAGATTCTGTTTTAGACTAAAAGGGAATGCATTATAAGAAGAATCTTTACTTTGAAACTCTGTTCTTTACCTTTTTCACACTATGAAACAGCTTTGTATTCACCTTAAACACTGTTTCAGGGCAGATTGTGTTTTAGACTAAAAGGGAATACATTATAAGAAGAATCTTTACTTTGAAACTCTGTTCTTTACCTTTTTCTCACTATGAAATAGCTTTATATTCAACTTAAACACTGCTTCAGGGCAAGAGATTGTGTTTTAGACTAAAAGGGAATGCATTATAAGAAGAATCTTTACTTTGAAACTCTGTTTTTTACCTTTTTCACACTATGAAACAGCTTTGTATTCACCTTAACACTGTTTCAGGGCAAGAGATTGTGTTTTAGACTAAAAGGTAATGCATTATAAGAAGAATCTTTACTTTGAAACTCTGTTCTTTACCTTTTTCACACTATGAAACAGCTGTGTATTCACCTTAAACACTGTTTCAGGGCAAGAGATTGTGTTTTAGACTAAAAGGGAATGCATTATAAGAAGAATCTTTACTTTGAAACTCTGTTCTTTACCTTTTTCACACTATGAAACAGCTTTGTATTCACCTTAAACACTGTTTCAGGGCAGATTGTGTTTTAGACTAAAAGGGAATACATTATAAGAAGAATCTTTACTTTGAAACTCTGTTCTTTACCTTTTTCTCACTATGAAACAGCTTTATATTCAACTTAAACACTGCTTCAGGGCAAGAGATTGTGTTTTAGACTAAAAGGGAATGCATTATAAGAAGAATCTTTACTTTGAAACTCTGTTCTTTACCTTTTTCACACTATGAGACAGCTTTGTATTCACCTTAAACACTGTTTCAGGGCAAGAGATTGTGTTTTAGACTAAAAGGGAATGCATTATAAGAAGAATCTTTACTTTGAAACTCTGTTCTTTACCTTTTTCACACTATTAAACAGCTTTGTATTCACCTTAAACACTGTTTCAGGGCAAGATATTGTGTTTTAGACTAAAAGGGAATGCATTATAAGAAGAATCTTTACTTTGAAACTCTGTTCTTTACCTTTTTCACACTATGAAACAGCTTTGTATTCACCTTAAACACTGTTTCAGGGCAGATTGTGTTTTAGACTAAAAGGGAATACATTATAAGAAGAATCTTTACTTTGAAACTCTGTTCTTTACCTTTTTCTCACTATGAAACAGCTTTATATTCAACTTAAACACTGCTTCAGGGCAAGAGATTGTGTTTTAGACTAAAAGGGAATGCATTATAAGAAGAATCTTTACTTTGAAACTCTGTTCTTTACCTTTTTCTCACTATGAAACAGCTTTATATTCAACTTAAACACTGCTTCAGGGCAAGAGATTGTGTTTTAGACTAAAAGGGAATGCATTATAAGAAGAATCTTTACTTTGAAACTCTGTTTTTTACCTTTTTCACACTATGAAACAGCTTTGTATTCACCTTAACACCGTTTCAGGGCAAGAGATTGTGTTTTAGACTAAAAGGTAATGCATTATAAGAAGAATCTTTACTTTGAAACTCTGTTCTTTACCTTTTTCACACTATGAAACAGCTTTGTATTCACCTTAAACACTGTTTCAGGGCAAGAGATTGTATTTTACACTAAAAGGGAATGCATTATAAGTAGAATCTTTACTTTGAAACTGTTCTTTACCTTTTTCTCACTTTGAAACAGCTTTGTATTCAACTTAAACACTGTTTCAGGGCAAGAGATTGTGTTTTAGACTAAAAGGGAATGCATTATAAGAAGAATCTTTACTTTGAAACTCTGTTCTTTACCTTTTTCACACTATGAAACAGCTTTGTATTCACCTTAACACTGTTTCAGGGCAAGAGATTGTGTTTTAGACTAAAAGGTAATGCATTATAAGAAGAATCTTTACTTTGAAACTCTGTTCTTTACCTTTTTCACACTATGAAACAGCTTTGTATTCACCTTAAACACTGTTTCAGGGCAAGAGATTGTGTTTTAGACTAAAAGGGAATGCATTATAAGAAGAATCTTTACTTTGAAACTCTGTTCTTTACCTTTTTCACACTATGAAACAGCTTTGTATTCACCTTAAACACTGTTTCAGGGCCAGATATTGTGTTTTAGACTAAAAGGGAATGCATTGTAAGAAGAATCTTTACTTTGAAACTCTGTTCTTTACCTTTTTCTCACTATGAAACAGCTTTGTATTCACCTTAAACACTGTTTCAGGGCAAGAGATTGTGTTTTAGACTAAAAGGTCATGCATTATAAGAAGAATCTTTACTTTGAAACTCTGTTCTTTACCTTTTTCACACTATGAAACAGCTTTGTATTCACCTTAAACATTGTTTCAGGGCAAGAGATTGTGTTTTAGACTAAAAGGGAATGCATTATAAGAAGAATCTTTACTTTGAAACTCTGTTCTTTACCTATTTCTCACTATGAAACAGCTTTATATTCAACTTAAACACTGCTTCAGTGCAAGAGATTGTGTTTTAGACTAAAAGGGAATGCATTATAAGAAGAATCTTTACTTTGAAACTCTGTTCTTTACCTTTTTCACACTATGAAACAGCTTTGTATTCACCTTAAACACTGTTTCAGGGCAGATTGTGTTTTAGACTAAAAGGGAATACATTATAAGAAGAATCTTTACTTTGAAACTCTGTTCTTTACCTTTTTCTCACTATGAAACAGCTTTATATTCAACTTAAACACTGCTTCAGGGCAAGAGATTGTGTTTTAGACTAAAAGGGAATGCATTATAAGAAGAATCTTTACTTTGAAACTCTGTTTTTTACCTTTTTCACACTATGAAACAGCTTTGTATTCATCTTAACACCGTTTCAGGGCAAGAGATTGTGTTTTAGACTAAAAGGTAATGCATTATAAGAAGAATCTTTACTTTGAAACTCTGTTCTTTACCTTTTTCACACTATGAAACAGCTTTGTATTCACCTTAAACACTGTTTCAGGGCAAGAGATTGTGTTTTAGACTAAAAGGGAATGCATTATAAGTAGAATCTTTACTTTGAAACTCTGTTCTTTACCTTTTTCTCACTTTGAAACAGCTTTGTATTCAACTTAAACACTGTTTCAGGGCAAGAGATTGTGTTTTAGACTAAAAGGGAATGCATTATAAGAAGAATCTTTACTTTGAAACTCTGTTCTTTACCTATTTCTCACTATGAAACAGCTTTATATTCAACTTAAACACTGCTTCAGTGCAAGAGATTCTGTTTTAGACTAAAAGGGAATGCATTATAAGAAGAATCTTTACTTTGAAACTCTGTTCTTTACCTTTTTCACACTATGAAACAGCTTTGTATTCACCTTAAACACTGTTTCAGGGCAGATTGTGTTTTAGACTAAAAGGGAATACATTATAAGAAGAATCTTTACTTTGAAACTCTGTTCTTTACCTTTTTCTCACTATGAAATAGCTTTATATTCAACTTAAACACTGCTTCAGGGCAAGAGATTGTGTTTTAGACTAAAAGGGAATGCATTATAAGAAGAATCTTTACTTTGAAACTCTGTTTTTTACCTTTTTCACACTATGAAACAGCTTTGTATTCACCTTAACACTGTTTCAGGGCAAGAGATTGTGTTTTAGACTAAAAGGTAATGCATTATAAGAAGAATCTTTACTTTGAAACTCTGTTCTTTACCTTTTTCACACTATGAAACAGCTTTGTATTCACCTTAAACACTGTTTCAGGGCCAGATATTGTGTTTTAGACTAAAAGGGAATGCAATGTAAGAAGAATCTTTACTTTGAAACTCTGTTCTTTACCTTTTTCTCACTATGAAACAGCTTTGTATTCACCTTAAACACTGTTTCAGGGCAAGAGATTGTGTTTTAGACTAAAAGGTCATGCATTATAAGAAGAATCTTTACTTTGAAACTCTGTTCTTTACCTTTTTCACACTATGAAACAGCTTTGTATTCACCTTAAACATTGTTTCAGGGCAAGAGATTGTGTTTTAGACTAAAAGGGAATGCATTAAAAGAATCTTTACTTTGAAACTCTGTTCTTTACCTATTTCTCACTATGAAACAGCTTTATATTCAACTTAAACACTGCTTCAGTGCAAGAGATTGTGTTTTAGACTAAAAGGGAATGCATTATAAGAAGAATCTTTACTTTGAAACTCTGTTCTTTACCTTTTTCACACTATGAAACAGCTTTGTATTCACCTTAAACACTGTTTCAGGGCAGATTGTGTTTTAGACTAAAAGGGAATACATTATAAGAAGAATCTTTACTTTGAAACTCTGTTCTTTACCTTTTTCTCACTATGAAACAGCTTTATATTCAACTTAAACACTGCTTCAGGGCAAGAGATTGTGTTTTAGACTAAAAGGGAATGCATTATAAGAAGAATCTTTACTTTGAAACTCTGTTTTTTACCTTTTTCACACTATGAAACAGCTTTGTATTCATCTTAACACCGTTTCAGGGCAAGAGATTGTGTTTTAGACTAAAAGGTAATGCATTATAAGAAGAATCTTTACTTTGAAACTCTGTTCTTTACCTTTTTCACACTATGAAACAGCTTTGTATTCACCTTAAACACTGTTTCAGGGCAAGAGATTGTGTTTTAGACTAAAAGGGAATGCATTATAAGTAGAATCTTTACTTTGAAACTCTGTTCTTTACCTTTTTCTCACTTTGAAACAGCTTTGTATTCAACTTAAACACTGTTTCAGGGCAAGAGATTGTGTTTTAGACTAAAAGGGAATGCATTATAAGAAGAATCTTTACTTTGAAACTCTGTTCTTTACCTATTTCTCACTATGAAACAGCTTTATATTCAACTTAAACACTGCTTCAGTGCAAGAGATTCTGTTTTAGACTAAAAGGGAATGCATTATAAGAAGAATCTTTACTTTGAAACTCTGTTCTTTACCTTTTTCACACTATGAAACAGCTTTGTATTCACCTTAAACACTGTTTCAGGGCAGATTGTGTTTTAGACTAAAAGGGAATACATTATAAGAAGAATCTTTACTTTGAAACTCTGTTCTTTACCTTTTTCTCACTATGAAATAGCTTTATATTCAACTTAAACACTGCTTCAGGGCAAGAGATTGTGTTTTAGACTAAAAGGGAATGCATTATAAGAAGAATCTTTACTTTGAAACTCTGTTTTTTACCTTTTTCACACTATGAAACAGCTTTGTATTCACCTTAACACTGTTTCAGGGCAAGAGATTGTGTTTTAGACTAAAAGGTAATGCATTATAAGAAGAATCTTTACTTTGAAACTCTGTTCTTTACCTTTTTCACACTATGAAACAGCTGTGTATTCACCTTAAACACTGTTTCAGGGCAAGAGATTGTGTTTTAGACTAAAAGGGAATGCATTATAAGAAGAATCTTTACTTTGAAACTCTGTTCTTTACCTTTTTCACACTATGAAACAGCTTTGTATTCACCTTAAACACTGTTTCAGGGCAGATTGTGTTTTAGACTAAAAGGGAATACATTATAAGAAGAATCTTTACTTTGAAACTCTGTTCTTTACCTTTTTCTCACTATGAAACAGCTTTATATTCAACTTAAACACTGCTTCAGGGCAAGAGATTGTGTTTTAGACTAAAAGGGAATGCATTATAAGAAGAATCTTTACTTTGAAACTCTGTTTTTTACCTTTTTCACACTATGAAACAGCTTTGTATTCACCTTAACACTGTTTCAGGGCAAGAGATTGTGTTTTAGACTAAAAGGTAATGCATTATAAGAAGAATCTTTACTTTGAAACTCTGTTCTTTACCTTTTTCACACTATGAGACAGCTTTGTATTCACCTTAAACACTGTTTCAGGGCAAGAGATTGTGTTTTAGACTAAAAGGGAATGCATTATAAGAAGAATCTTTACTTTGAAACTCTGTTCTTTACCTTTTTCACACTATTAAACAGCTTTGTATTCACCTTAAACACTGTTTCAGGGCAAGATATTGTGTTTTAGACTAAAAGGTAATGCATTATAAGAAGAATCTTTACTTTGAAACTCTGTTCTTTACCTTTTTCACACTATGAAACAGCTTTGTATTCACCTTAAACACTGTTTCAGGGCAAGAGATTGTGTTTTAGACTAAAAGGGAATGCATTATAAGAAGAATCTTTACTTTGAAACTCTGTTCTTTACCTTTTTCACACTATGAAACAGCTTTGTATTCACCTTAAACACTGTTTCAGGGCAAGATATTGTGTTTTAGACTAAAAGGGAATGCATTGTAAGAAGAATCTTTACTTTGAAACTCTGTTCTTTACCTTTTTCTCACTATGAAACAGCTTTGTATTCACCTTAAACACTGTTTCAGGGCAAGAGATTGTGTTTTAGACTAAAAGGTCATGCATTATAAGAAGAATCTTTACTTTGAAACTCTGTTCTTTACCTTTTTCACACTATGAAACAGCTTTGTATTCACCTTAAACATTGTTTCAGGGCAAGAGATTGTGTTTTAGACTAAAAGGGAATGCATTATAAGAAGAATCTTTACTTTGAAACTCTGTTCTTTACCTATTTCTCACTATGAAACAGCTTTATATTCAACTTAAACACTGCTTCAGTGCAAGAGATTGTGTTTTAGACTAAAAGGGAATGCATTATAAGAAGAATCTTTACTTTGAAACTCTGTTCTTTACCTTTTTCACACTATGAAACAGCTTTGTATTCACCTTAAACACTGTTTCAGGGCAGATTGTGTTTTAGACTAAAAGGGAATACATTATAAGAAGAATCTTTACTTTGAAACTCTGTTCTTTACCTTTTTCTCACTATGAAACAGCTTTATATTCAACTTAAACACTGCTTCAGGGCAAGAGATTGTGTTTTAGACTAAAAGGGAATGCATTATAAGAAGAATCTTTACTTTGAAACTCTGTTTTTTACCTTTTTCACACTATGAAACAGCTTTGTATTCACCTTAACACCGTTTCAGGGCAAGAGATTGTGTTTTAGACTAAAAGGTAATGCATTATAAGAAGAATCTTTACTTTGAAACTCTGTTCTTTACCTTTTTCACACTATGAAACAGCTTTGTATTCACCTTAAACACTGTTTCAGGGCAAGAGATTGTGTTTTAGACTAAAAGGGAATGCATTATAAGTAGAATCTTTACTTTGAAACTCTGTTCTTTACCTTTTTCTCACTTTGAAACAGCTTTGTATTCAACTTAAACACTGTTTCAGGGCAAGAGATTGTGTTTTAGACTAAAAGGGAATGCATTATAAGAAGAATCTTTACTTTGAAACTCTGTTTTTTACCTTTTTCACACTATGAAACAGCTTTGTATTCACCTTAACACTGTTTCAGGGCAAGAGATTGTGTTTTAGACTAAAAGGTAATGCATTATAAGAAGAATCTTTACTTTGAAACTCTGTTCATACCTATTTCTCACTATGAAACAGCTTTATATTCAACTTAAACACTGCTTCAGTGCAAGAGATTGTGTTTTAGACTAAAAGGGAATGCATTATAAGAAGAATCTTTACTTTGAAACTCTGTTCTTTACCTTTTTCACACTATGAAACAGCTTTGTATTCACCTTAAACACTGTTTCAGGGCAGATTGTGTTTTAGACTAAAAGGGAATACATTATAAGAAGAATCTTTACTTTGAAACTCTGTTCTTTACCTTTTTCTCACTATGAAACAGCTTTATATTCAACTTAAACACTGCTTCAGGGCAAGAGATTGTGTTTTAGACTAAAAGGGAATGCATTATAAGAAGAATCTTTACTTTGAAACTCTGTTTTTTACCTTTTTCACACTATGAAACAGCTTTGTATTCACCTTAACACCGTTTCAGGGCAAGAGATTGTGTTTTAGACTAAAAGGTAATGCATTATAAGAAGAATCTTTACTTTGAAACTCTGTTCTTTACCTTTTTCACACTATGAAACAGCTTTGTATTCACCTTAAACACTGTTTCAGGGCAGATTGTGTTTTAGACTAAAAGGGAATACATTATAAGAAGAATCTTTACTTTGAAACTCTGTTCTTTACCTTTTTCTCACTATGAAACAGCTTTATATTCAACTTAAACACTGCTTCAGGGCAAGAGATTGTGTTTTAGACTAAAAGGGAATGCATTATAAGAAGAATCTTTACTTTGAAACTCTGTTCTTTACCTTTTTCACACTATGAAACAGCTTTGTATTCACCTTAACACTGTTTCAGGGCAAGAGATTGTGTTTTAGACTAAAAGGTAATGCATTATAAGAAGAATCTTTACTTTGAAACTCTGTTCTTTACCTTTTTCACACTATGAAACAGCTGTGTATTCACCTTAAACACTGTTTCAGGGCAGATTGTGTTTTAGACTAAAAGGGAATACATTATAAGAAGAATCTTTACTTTGAAACTCTGTTCTTTACCTTTTTCTCACTATGAAACAGCTTTATATTCAACTTAAACACTGCTTCAGGGCAAGAGATTGTGTTTTAGACTAAAAGGGAATGCATTATAAGAAGAATCTTTACTTTGAAACTCTGTTTTTTACCTTTTTCACACTATGAAACAGCTTTGTATTCACCTTAACACTGTTTCAGGGCAAGAGATTGTGTTTTAGACTAAAAGGTAATGCATTATAAGAAGAATCTTTACTTTGAAACTCTGTTCTTTACCTTTTTCACACTATGAGACAGCTTTGTATTCACCTTAAACACTGTTTCAGGGCAAGAGATTGTGTTTTAGACTAAAAGGGAATGCATTATAAGAAGAATCTTTACTTTGAAACTCTGTTCTTTACCTTTTTCACACTATGAAACAGCTTTGTATTCACCTTAAACACTGTTTCAGGGCAAGAGATTGTGTTTTAGACTAAAAGGGAATGCATTATAAGTAGAATCTTTACTTTGAAACTCTGTTCTTTACCTTTTTCTCACTTTGAAACAGCTTTGTATTCAACTTAAATACTGTTTCAGGGCAAGAGATTGTGTTTTAGACTAAAAGGGAATGCATTATAAGAAGAATCTTTACTTTGAAACTCTGTTCTTTACCTATTTCTCACTATGAAACAGCTTTATATTCAACTTAAACACTGCTTCAGTGCAAGAGATTGTGTTTTAGACTAAAAGGGAATGCATTATAAGAAGAATCTTTACTTTAAAACTGTTCTTTACCTTTTTCACACTATGAAACAGCTTTGTATTCACCTTAAACACTGTTTCAGGGCAGATTGTGTTTTAGACTAAAAGGGAATACATTATCAGAAGAATCTTTACTTTGAAACTCTGTTCTTTACCTTTTTCTCACTATGAAACAGCTTTATATTCAACTTAAACACTGCTTCAGGGCAAGAGATTGTGTTTTAGACTAAAAGGGAATGCATTATAAGAAGATTCTTTACTTTGAAACTCTGTTTTTTACCTTTTTCACACTATGAAACAGCTTTGTATTCACCTTAACACCGTTTCAGGGCAAGAGATTGTGTTTTAGACTAAAAGGTAATGCATTATAAGAAGAATCTTTACTTTGAAACTCTGTTCTTTACCTTTTTCACACTATGAAACAGCTTTGTATTCACCTTAAACACTGTTTCAGGGCAAGAGATTGTGTTTTAGACTAAAAGGGAATGCATTATAAGAAGAATCTTTACTTTGAAACTCTGTTCTTTACCTATTTCTCACTATGAAACAGCTTTATATTCAACTTAAACACTGCTTCAGTGCAAGAGATTGTGTTTTAGACTAAAAGGGAATACATTATAAGAAGAATCTTTACTTTGAAACTCTGTTCTTTACCTTTTTCTCACTATGAAACAGCTTTGTATTCACCTTAAACACTGTTTCAGGGCAAGAGATTGTGTTTTAGACTAAAAGGTCATGCATTATAAGAAGAATCTTTACTTTGACACTCTGTTCTTTACCTTTTTCACACTATGAAACAGCTTTGTATTCACCTTAAACATTGTTTCAGGGCAAGAGATTGTGTTTTAGACTAAAAGGGAATGCATTATAAGAAGAATCTTTACTTTGAAACTCTGTTCTTTACCTATTTCTCACTATGAAACAGCTTTATATTCAACTTAAACACTGCTTCAGTGCAAGAGATTGTGTTTTAGACTAAAAGGGAATGCATTATAAGAAGAATCTTTACTTTGAAACTCTGTTCTTTACCTTTTTCACACTATGAAACAGCTTTGTATTCACCTTAAACACTGTTTCAGGGCAGATTGTGTTTTAGACTAAAAGGGAATACATTATAAGAAGAATCTTTACTTTGAAACTCTGTTCTTTACCTTTTTCTCACTATGAAACAGCTTTATATTCAACTTAAACACTGCTTCAGGGCAAGAGATTGTGTTTTAGACTAAAAGGGAATGCATTATAAGAAGAATCTTTACTTTGAAACTCTGTTCTTTACCTTTTTCACACTATGAAACAGCTTTGTATTCACCTTAACACTGTTTCAGGGCAAGAGATTGTGTTTTAGACTAAAAGGGAATGCATTATAAGAAGATTCTTTACTTTGAAACTCTGTTTTTTACCTTTTTCACACTATGAAACAGCTTTGTATTCACCTTAACACTGTTTCAGGGCAAGAGATTGTGTTTTAGACTAAAAGGTAATGCATTATAAGAAGAATCTTTACTTTGAAACTCTGTTCTTTACCTTTTTCACACTATGAAACAGCTTTGTATTCACCTTAAACACTGTTTCAGGGCAAGAGATTGTGTTTTAGACTAAAAGGGAATGCATTATAAGAAGAATCTTTACTTTGAAACTCTGTTCTTTACCTATTTCTCACTATGAAACAGCTTTATATTCAACTTAAACACTGCTTCAGTGCAAGAGATTGTGTTTTAGACTAAAAGGGAATGCATTATAAGAAGAATCTTTACTTTGAAACTCTGTTCTTTACCTTTTTCTCACTATGAAACAGCTTTGTATTCACCTTAAACACTGTTTCAGGGCAAGAGATTGTGTTTTAGACTAAAAGGTCATGCATTATAAGAAGAATCTTTACTTTGAAACTCTGTTCTTTACCTTTTTCACACTATGAAACAGCTTTGTATTCACCTTAAACATTGTTTCAGGGCAAGAGATTGTGTTTTAGACTAAAAGGGAATGCATTATAAGAAGAATCTTTACTTTGAAACTCTGTTCTTTACCTATTTCTCACTATGAAACAGCTTTATATTCAACTTAAACACTGCTTCAGTGCAAGAGATTGTGTTTTAGACTAAAAGGGAATGCATTATAAGAAGAATCTTTACTTTGAAACTCTGTTCTTTACCTTTTTCACACTATGAAACAGCTTTGTATTCACCTTAAACACTGTTTCAGGGCAGATTGTGTTTTAGACTAAAAGGGAATACATTATAAGAAGAATCTTTACTTTGAAACTCTGTTCTTTACCTTTTTCTCACTATGAAACAGCTTTATATTCAACTTAAACACTGCTTCAGGGCAAGAGATTGTGTTTTAGACTAAAAGGGAATGCATTATAAGAAGAATCTTTACTTTGAAACTCTGTTCTTTACCTTTTTCACACTATGAAACAGCTTTGTATTCACCTTAACACTGTTTCAGGGCAAGAGATTGTGTTTTAGACTAAAAGGTAATGCATTATAAGAAGAATCTTTACTTTGAAACTCTGTTCTTTACCTTTTTCACACTATGAAACAGCTGTGTATTCACCTTAAACACTGTTTCAGGGCAAGAGATTGTGTTTTAGACTAAAAGGGAATGCATTATAAGAAGAATCTTTACTTTGAAACTCTGTTCTTTACCTTTTTCACACTATGAAACAGCTTTGTATTCACCTTAAACACTGTTTCAGGGCAGATTGTGTTTTAGACTAAAAGGGAATACATTATAAGAAGAATCTTTACTTTGAAACTCTGTTCTTTACCTTTTTCTCACTATGAAACAGCTTTATATTCAACTTAAACACTGCTTCAGGGCAAGAGATTGTGTTTTAGACTAAAAGGGAATGCATTATAAGAAGAATCTTTACTTTGAAACTCTGTTTTTTACCTTTTTCACACTATGAAACAGCTTTGTATTCACCTTAACACTGTTTCAGGGCAAGAGATTGTGTTTTAGACTAAAAGGTAATGCATTATAAGAAGAATCTTTACTTTGAAACTCTGTTCTTTACCTTTTTCACACTATGAGACAGCTTTGTATTCACCTTAAACACTGTTTCAGGGCAAGAGATTGTGTTTTAGACTAAAAGGGAATGCATTATAAGAAGAATCTTTACTTTGAAACTCTGTTCTTTACCTTTTTCACACTATGAAACAGCTTTGTATTCACCTTAAACACTGTTTCAGGGCAAGATATTGTGTTTTAGACTAAAAGGGAATGCATTATAAGTAGAATCTTTACTTTGAAACTCTGTTCTTTACCTTTTTCTCACTTTGAAACAGCTTTGTATTCAACTTAAACACTGTTTCAGGGCAAGAGATTGTGTTTTAGACTAAAAGGGAATGCATTATAAGAAGAATCTTTACTTTGAAACTCTGTTCTTTACCTATTTCTCACTATGAAACAGCTTTATATTCAACTTAAACACTGCTTCAGTGCAAGAGATTGTGTTTTAGACTAAAAGGGAATGCATTATAAGAAGAATCTTTACTTTGAAACTCTGTTTTTTACCTTTTTCACACTATGAAACAGCTTTGTATTCACCTTAACACTGTTTCAGGGCAAGAGATTGTGTTTTAGACTAAAAGGGAATGCATTATAAGAAGAATCTTTACTTTGAAACTCTGTTCTTTACCTATTTCTCACTATGAAACAGCTTTATATTCAACTTAAACACTGCTTCAGTGCAAGAGATTGTGTTTTAGACTAAAAGGGAATGCATTATAAGAAGAATCTTTACTTTGAAACTCTGTTTTTTACCTTTTTCACACTATGAAACAGCTTTGTATTCACCTTAACACTGTTTCAGGGCAAGAGATTGTGTTTTAGACTAAAAGGTAATGCATTATAAGAAGAATCTTTACTTTGAAACTCTGTTCTTTACCTTTTTCACACTATGAAACAGCTTTGTATTCACCTTAAACACTGTTTCAGGGCAAGAGATTGTGTTTTAGACTAAAAGGGAATGCATTATAAGAAGAATCTTTACTTTGAAACTCTGTTCTTTACCTTTTTCACACTATGAAACAGCTTTGTATTCACCTTAAACACTGTTTCAGGGCAAGATATTGTGTTTTAGTCTAAAAGGGAATGCATTGTAAGAAGAATCTTTACTTTGAAACTCTGTTCTTTACCTTTTTCTCACTATGAAACAGCTTTGTATTCACCTTAAACACTGTTTCAGGGCAAGAGATTGTGTTTTAGACTAAAAGGTCATGCATTATAAGAAGAATCTTTACTTTGAAACTCTGTTTTTTACCTTTTTCACACTATGAAACAGCTTTGTATTCACCTTAAACATTGTTTCAGGGCAAGAGATTGTGTTTTAGACTAAAAGGGAATGCATTATAAGAAGAATCTTTACTTTGAAACTCTGTTCTTTACCTATTTCTCACTATGAAACAGCTTTATATTCAACTTAAACACTGCTTCAGTGCAAGAGATTGTGTTTTAGACTAAAAGGGAATGCATTATAAGAAGAATCTTTACTTTGAAACTCTGTTCTTTACCTTTTTCACACTATGAAACAGCTTTGTATTCACCTTAAACACTGTTTCAGGGCAGATTGTGTTTTAGACTAAAAGGGAATACATTATAAGAAGAATCTTTACTTTGAAACTCTGTTCTTTACCTTTTTCTCACTATGAAACAGCTTTATATTCAACTTAAACACTGCTTCAGGGCAAGAGATTGTGTTTTAGACTAAAAGGGAATGCATTATAAGAAGAATCTTTACTTTGAAACTCTGTTTTTAACCTTTTTCACACTATGAAACAGCTTTGTATTCACCTTAACACCGTTTCAGGGCAAGAGATTGTGTTTTAGACTAAAAGGTAATGCATTATAAGAAGAATCTTTACTTTGAAACTCTGTTCTTTACCTTTTTCACACTATGAAACAGCTTTGTATTCACCTTAAACACTGTTTCAGGGCAAGAGATTGTGTTTTAGACTAAAATAGACTGCATTATAAGAAGAATCTTTACTTTGAAACTCTGTTCTTTACCTTTTTCTCACTATGAAACAGCTTTATATTCAACTTAAACACTGCTTCAGGGCAAGAGATTGTGTTTTAGACTAAAAGGGAATGCATTGTAAGAAGAATCTTTACTTTGAAACTCTGTTCTTTACCTTTTTCTCACTATGAAACAGCTTTGTATTCACCTTAAACACTGTTTCAGGGCAAGAGATTGTGTTTTAGACTAAAAGGTCATGCATTATAAGAAGAATCTTTACTTTGAAACTCTGTTCTTTACCTTTTTCACACTATGAAACAGCTTTGTATTCACCTTAAACACTGTTTCAGGGCAAGAGATTGTGTTTTAGACTAAAAGGGAATGCATTATAAGTAGAATCTTTACTTTGAAACTCTGTTCTTTACCTTTTTCTCACTTTGAAACAGCTTTGTATTCAACTTAAATACTGTTTCAGGGCAAGAGATTGTGTTTTAGACTAAAAGGGAATGCATTATAAGAAGAATCTTTACTTTGAAACTCTGTTCTTTACCTATTTCTCACTATGAAACAGCTTTATATTCAACTTAAACACTGCTTCAGTGCAAGAGATTGTGTTTTAGACTAAAAGGGAATGCATTATAAGAAGAATCTTTACTTTGAAACTGTTCTTTACCTTTTTCACACTATGAAACAGCTTTGTATTCACCTTAAACACTGTTTCAGGGCAGATTGTGTTTTAGACTAAAAGGGAATACATTATAAGAAGAATCTTTACTTTGAAACTCTGTTCTTTACCTTTTTCTCACTATGAAACAGCTTTATATTCAACTTAAACACTGCTTCAGGGCAAGAGATTGTGTTTTAGACTAAAAGGGAATGCATTATAAGAAGATTCTTTACTTTGAAACTCTGTTTTTTACCTTTTTCACACTATGAAACAGCTTTGTATTCACCTTAACACTGTTTCAGGGCAAGAGATTGTGTTTTAGACTAAAAGGTAATGCATTATAAGAAGAATCTTTACTTTGAAACTCTGTTCTTTACCTTTTTCACACTATGAAACAGCTTTGTATTCACCTTAAACACTGTTTCAGGGCAAGAGATTGTGTTTTAGACTAAAAGGGAATGCATTATAAGAAGAATCTTTACTTTGAAACTCTGTTCTTTACCTTTTTCACACTATTAAACAGCTTTGTATTCACCTTAAACACTGTTTCAGGGCAAGATATTGTGTTTTAGACTAAAAGGGAATGCATTATAAGTAGAATCTTTACTTTGAAACTCTGTTCTTTACCTTTTTCTCACTTTGAAACAGCTTTGTATTCAACTTAAACACTGTTTCAGGGCAAGAGATTGTGTTTTAGACTAAAAGGGAATGCATTATAAGAAGAATCTTTACTTTGAAACTCTGTTCTTTACCTATTTCTCACTATGAAACAGCTTTATATTCAACTTAAACACTGCTTCAGTGCAAGAGATTGTGTTTTAGACTAAAAGGGAATGCATTATAAGAAGAATCTTTACTTTGAAACTCTGTTTTTTACCTTTTTCACACTATGAAACAGCTTTGTATTCACCTTAACACTGTTTCAGGGCAAGAGATTGTGTTTTAGACTAAAAGGTAATGCATTATAAGAAGAATCTTTACTTTGAAACTCTGTTCTTTACCTTTTTCACACTATGAAACAGCTTTGTATTCACCTTAAACACTGTTTCAGGGCAAGAGATTGTGTTTTAGACTAAAAGGGAATGCATTATAAGAAGAATCTTTACTTTGAAACTCTGTTCTTTACCTTTTTCACACTATGAAACAGCTTTGTATTCACCTTAAACACTGTTTCAGGGCAAGATATTGTGTTTTAGACTAAAAGGGAATGCATTGTAAGAAGAATCTTTACTTTGAAACTCTGTTCTTTACCTTTTTCTCACTATGAAACAGCTTTGTATTCACCTTAAACACTGTTTCAGGGCAAGAGATTGTGTTTTAGACTAAAAGGTCATGCATTATAAGAAGAATCTTTACTTTGAAACTCTGTTCTTTACCTTTTTCACACTATGAAACAGCTTTGTATTCACCTTAAACATTGTTTCAGGGCAAGAGATTGTGTTTTAGACTAAAAGGGAATGCATTATAAGAAGAATCTTTACTTTGAAACTCTGTTCTTTACCTATTTCTCACTATGAAACAGCTTTATATTCAACTTAAACACTGCTTCAGTGCAAGAGATTGTGTTTTAGACTAAAAGGGAATGCATTATAAGAAGAATCTTTACTTTGAAACTCTGTTCTTTACCTTTTTCACACTATGAAACAGCTTTGTATTCACCTTAAACACTGTTTCAGGGCAGATTGTGTTTTAGACTAAAAGGGAATACATTATAAGAAGAATCTTTACTTTGAAACTCTGTTCTTTACCTTTTTCTCACTATGAAACAGCTTTATATTCAACTTAAACACTGCTTCAGGGCAAGAGATTGTGTTTTAGACTAAAAGGGAATGCATTATAAGAAGAATCTTTACTTTGAAACTCTGTTTTTTACCTTTTTCACACTATGAAACAGCTTTGTATTCACCTTAACACCGTTTCAGGGCAAGAGATTGTGTTTTAGACTAAAAGGTAATGCATTATAAGAAGAATCTTTACTTTGAAACTCTGTTCTTTACCTTTTTCACACTATGAAACAGCTTTGTATTCACCTTAAACACTGTTTCAGGGCAAGAGATTGTGTTTTAGACTAAAATAGACTGCATTATAAGAAGAATCTTTACTTTGAAACTCTGTTCTTTACCTATTTCTCACTATGAAACAGCTTTATATTCAACTTAAACACTGCTTCAGTGCAAGAGATTGTGTTTTAGACTAAAAGGGAATGCATTGTAAGAAGAATCTTTACTTTGAAACTCTGTTCTTTACCTTTTTCTCACTATGAAACAGCTTTGTATTCACCTTAAACACTGTTTCAGGGCAAGAGATTGTGTTTTAGACTAAAAGGTCATGCATTATAAGAAGAATCTTTACTTTGAAACTCTGTTCTTTACCTTTTTCACACTATGAAACAGCTTTGTATTCACCTTAAACATTGTTTCAGGGCAAGAGATTGTGTTTTAGACTAAAAGGGAATGCATTATAAGAAGAATCTTTACTTTGAAACTCTGTTCTTTACCTATTTCTCACTATGAAACAGCTTTATATTCAACTTAAACACTGCTTCAGTGCAAGAGATTGTGTTTTAGACTAAAAGGGAATGCATTATAAGAAGAATCTTTACTTTGAAACTCTGTTCTTTACCTTTTTCTCACTATGAAACAGCTTTATATTCAACTTAAACACTGCTTCAGTGCAAGAGATTGTGTTTTAGACTAAAAGGGAATGCATTATAAGAAGAATCTTTACTTTGAAACTCTGTTTTTTACCTTTTTCACACTATGAAACAGCTTTGTATTCATCTTAACACCGTTTCAGGGCAAGAGATTGTGTTTTAGACTAAAAGCTAATGCATTATAAGAAGAATCTTTACTTTGAAACTCTGTTTTTTACCTTTTTCACACTATGAAACAGCTTTGTATTCACCTTAACACTGTTTCAGGGCAAGAGATTGTGTTTTAGACTAAAAGGTAATGCATTACAAGAAGAATCTTTACTTTGAAACTCTGTTCTTTACCTTTTTCACACTATGAAACAGCTGTGTATTCACCTTAAACACTGTTTCAGGGCAAGAGATTGTGTTTTAGACTAAAAGGGAATGCATTATAAGAAGAATCTTTACTTTGAAACTCTGTTCTTTACCTTTTTCACACTATGAAACAGCTTTGTATTCACCTTAAACACTGTTTCAGGGCAGATTGTGTTTTAGACTAAAAGGGAATACATTATAAGAAGAATCTTTACTTTGAAACTCTGTTCTTTACCTTTTTCTCACTATGAAACAGCTTTATATTCAACTTAAACACTGCTTCAGTGCAAGAGATTGTGTTTTAGACTAAAAGGGAATGCATTATAAGAAGAATCTTTACTTTGAAACTCTGTTCTTTACCTTTTTCACACTATGAAACAGCTTTGTATTCACCTTAAACACTGTTTCAGGGCAGATTGTGTTTTAGACTAAAAGGGAATACATTATAAGAAGAATCTTTACTTTGAAACTCTGTTCTTTACCTTTTTCTCACTATGAAACAGCTTTATATTCAACTTAAACACTGCTTCAGGGCAAGAGATTGTGTTTTAGACTAAAATGGAATGCATTATAAGAAGAATCTTTACTTTGAAACTCTGTTTTTTACCTTTTTCACACTATGAAACAGCTTTGTATTCACCTTAACACTGTTTCAGGGCAAGAGATTGTGTTTTAGACTAAAAGGTAATGCATTATAAGAAGAATCTTTACTTTGAAACTCTGTTCTTTACCTTTTTCACACTATGAAACAGCTTTGTATTCACCTTAAACACTGTTTTAGGGCAAGCGATTGTGTTTTAGACTAAAAGGGAATGCATTATAAGAAGAATCTTTACTTTGAAACTCTGTTCTTTACCTATTTCTCACTATGAAACAGCTTTGTATTCAACTTAAACACTGTTTCAGGGCAAGAGATTGTGTTTTAGACTAAAAGGGAATGCATTATAAGAAGAATCTTTACTTTGAAACTCTGTTTTTTACCTTTTTCACACTATGAAACAGCTTTGTATTCACCTTAACACTGTTTCAGGGCAAGAGATTGTGTTTTAGACTAAAAGGTAATGCATTATAAGAAGAATCTTTACTTTGAAACTCTGTTCTTTACCTTTTTCACACTATGAAACAGCTTTGTATTCACCTTAAACACTGTTTCAGGGCAGATTGTGTTTTAGACTAAAAGGGAATACATTATAAGAAGAATCTTTACTTTGAAACTCTGTTCTTTACCTTTTTCTCACTATGAAACAGCTTTATATTCAACTTAAACACTGCTTCAGGGCAAGAGATTGTGTTTTAGACTAAAAGGGAATGCATTATAAGAAGAATCTTTACTTTGAAACTCTGTTCTTTACCTTTTTCACACTATTAAACAGCTTTGTATTCACCTTAAACACTGTTTCAGGGCAAGATATTGTGTTTTAGACTAAAAGGGAATGCATTATAAGAAGAATCTTTACTTTGAAACTCTGTTCTTTACCTTTTTCACACTATGAAACAGCTTTGTATTCACCTTAAACACTGTTTCAGGGCAAGAGATTGTGTTTTAGACTAAAAGGGAATGCATTATAAGAAGAATCTTTACTTTGAAACTCTGTTCTTTACCTTTTTCTCACTATGAAACAGCTTTGTATTCACCTTAAACACTGTTTCAGGGCAGATTGTGTTTTAGACTAAAAGGTAATGCATTATAAGAAGAATCTTTAATTTGAAACTCTGTTCTTTACCTTTTTCACACTATGAGACAGCTTTGTATTCACCTTAAACACTGTTTCAGGGCAAGAGATTGTGTTTTAGACTAAAAGGGAATGCATTATAAGAAGAATCTTTACTTTGAAACTCTGTTCTTTACCTTTTTCACACTATTAAACAGCTTTGTATTCACCTTAAACACTGTTTCAGGGCAAGATATTGTGTTTTAGACTAAAAGGGAATGCATTATAAGAAGAATCTTTACTTTGAAACTCTGTTCTTTTCCTTTTTCACACTATGAAACAGCTTTGTATTCACCTTAAACACTGTTTCAGGGCAAGAGATTGTGTTTTAGACTAAAAGGGAATGCATTATAAGTAGAATCTTTACTTTGAAACTCTGTTCTTTACCTTTTTCTCACTTTGAAACAGCTTTGTATTCAACTTAAACACTGTTTCAGGGCAAGAGATTGTGTTTTAGACTAAAAGGGAATGCATTATAAGAAGAATCTTTACTTTGAAACTCTGTTCTTTACCTTTTTCTCACTATGAAACAGCTTTATATTCAACTTAAACACTGCTTCAGGGCAAGAGATTGTGTTTTAGACTAAAAGGGAATGCATTATAAGAAGAATCTTTACTTTGAAACTCTGTTCTTTACCTTTTTCACACTATGAAACAGCTTTGTATTCACCTTAAACACTGTTTCAGGGCAAGAGATTGTGTTTTAGACTAAAAGGGAATGCATTATAAGAAGAATCTTTACTTTGAAACTCTGTTCTTTACCTTTTTCACACTATGAAACAGCTTTGTATTCACCTTAAACACTGTTTCAGGGCAAGATATTGTGTTTTAGACTAAAAGGGAATGCATTGTAAGAAGAATCTTTACTTTGAAACTCTGTTCTTTACCTTTTTCTCACTATGAAACAGCTTTGTATTCACCTTAAACACTGTTTCAGGGCAGATTGTGTTTTAGACTAAAAGGGAATACATTATAAGAAGAATCTTTACTTTGAAACTCTGTTCTTTACCTTTTTCTCACTATGAAACAGCTTTATATTCAACTTAAACACTGCTTCAGGGCAAGAGATTGTGTTTTAGACTAAAATGGAATGCATTATAAGAAGAATCTTTACTTTGAAACTCTGTTCTTTACCTTTTTCACACTATGAAACAGCTTTGTATTCACCTTAAACACTGTTTTAGGGCAAGCGATTGTGTTTTAGACTAAAAGGGAATGCATTATAAGTAGAATCTTTACTTTGAAACTCTGTTCTTTACCTTTTTCACACTATGAAACAGCTTTGTATTCACCTTAACACTGTTTCAGGGCAAGAGATTGTGTTTTAGACTAAAAGGGAATGCATTGTAAGAAGAATCTTTACTTTGAAACTCTGTTCTTTACCTTTTTCTCACTATGAAACAGCTTTATATTCAACTTAAACACTGCTTCAGGGCAAGAGATTGTGTTTTAGACTAAAAGGGAATGCATTATAAGAAGAATCTTTACTTTGAAACTCTGTTTTTTACCTTTTTCACACTATGAAACAGCTTTGTATTCACCTTAACACTGTTTCAGGGCAAGAGATTGTGTTTTAGACTAAAAGGTAATGCATTATAAGAAGAATCTTTACTTTGAAACTCTGTTCTTTACCTTTTTCACACTATGAAACAGCTTTGTATTCACCTTAAACACTGTTTTAGGGCAAGCGATTGTGTTTTAGACTAAAAGGGAATGCATTATAAGAAGAATCTTTACTTTGAAACTCTGTTCTTTACCTATTTCTCACTATGAAACAGCTTTGTATTCAACTTAAACACTGTTTCAGGGCAAGAGATTGTGTTTTAGACTAAAAGGGAATGCATTATAAGAAGAATCTTTACTTTGAAACTCTGTTTTTTACCTTTTTCACACTATGAAACAGCTTTGTATTCACCTTAACACTGTTTCAGGGCAAGAGATTGTGTTTTAGACTAAAAGGTAATGCATTATAAGAAGAATCTTTACTTTGAAACTCTGTTCTTTACCTTTTTCACACTATGAAACAGCTTTGTATTCACCTTAAACACTGTTTCAGGGCAGATTGTGTTTTAGACTAAAAGGGAATACATTATAAGAAGAATCTTTACTTTGAAACTCTGTTCTTTACCTTTTTCTCACTATGAAACAGCTTTATATTCAACTTAAACACTGCTTCAGGGCAAGAGATTGTGTTTTAGACTAAAAGGGAATGCATTATAAGAAGAATCTTTACTTTGAAACTCTGTTCTTTACCTTTTTCACACTATTAAACAGCTTTGTATTCACCTTAAACACTGTTTCAGGGCAAGATATTGTGTTTTAGACTAAAAGGGAATGCATTATAAGAAGAATCTTTACTTTGAAACTCTGTTCTTTACCTTTTTCACACTATGAAACAGCTTTGTATTCACCTTAAACACTGTTTCAGGGCAAGAGATTGTGTTTTAGACTAAAAGGGAATGCATTATAAGAAGAATCTTTACTTTGAAACTCTGTTCTTTACCTTTTTCTCACTATGAAACAGCTTTGTATTCACCTTAAACACTGTTTCAGGGCAGATTGTGTTTTAGACTAAAAGGTAATGCATTATAAGAAGAATCTTTACTTTGAAACTCTGTTCTTTACCTTTTTCACACTATGAGACAGCTTTGTATTCACCTTAAACACTGTTTCAGGGCAAGAGATTGTGTTTTAGACTAAAAGGGAATGCATTATAAGAAGAATCTTTACTTTGAAACTCTGTTCTTTACCTTTTTCACACTATTAAACAGCTTTGTATTCACCTTAAACACTGTTTCAGGGCAAGATATTGTGTTTTAGACTAAAAGGGAATGCATTATAAGAAGAATCTTTACTTTGAAACTCTGTTCTTTACCTTTTTCACACTATGAAACAGCTTTGTATTCACCTTAAACACTGTTTCAGGGCAAGAGATTGTGTTTTAGACTAAAAGGGAATGCATTATAAGTAGAATCTTTACTTTGAAACTCTGTTCTTTACCTTTTTCTCACTTTGAAACAGCTTTGTATTCAACTTAAACACTGTTTCAGAGCAAGAGATTGTGTTTTAGACTAAAAGGGAATGCATTATAAGAAGAATCTTTACTTTGAAACTCTGTTCTTTACCTTTTTCTCACTATGAAACAGCTTTATATTCAACTTAAACACTGCTTCAGGGCAAGAGATTGTGTTTTAGACTAAAAGGGAATGCATTATAAGAAGAATCTTTACTTTGAAACTCTGTTCTTTACCTTTTTCACACTATGAAACAGCTTTGTATTCACCTTAAACACTGTTTCAGGGCAAGAGATTGTGTTTTAGACTAAAAGGGAATGCATTATAAGAAGAATCTTTACTTTGAAACTCTGTTCTTTACCTTTTTCACACTATGAAACAGCTTTGTATTCACCTTAAACACTGTTTCAGGGCAAGATATTGTGTTTTAGACTAAAAGGGAATGCATTGTAAGAAGAATCTTTACTTTGAAACTCTGTTCTTTACCTTTTTCTCACTATGAAACAGCTTTGTATTCACCTTAAACACTGTTTCAGGGCAGATTGTGTTTTAGACTAAAAGGGAATACATTATAAGAAGAATCTTTACTTTGAAACTCTGTTCTTTACCTTTTTCTCACTATGAAACAGCTTTATATTCAACTTAAACACTGCTTCAGGGCAAGAGATTGTGTTTTAGACTAAAATGGAATGCATTATAAGAAGAATCTTTACTTTGAAACTCTGTTCTTTACCTTTTTCACACTATGAAACAGCTTTGTATTCACCTTAAACACTGTTTTAGGGCAAGCGATTGTGTTTTAGACTAAAAGGGAATGCATTATAAGTAGAATCTTTACTTTGAAACTCTGTTCTTTACCTTTTTCACACTATGAAACAGCTTTGTATTCACCTTAACACTGTTTCAGGGCAAGAGATTGTGTTTTAGACTAAAAGGGAATGCATTGTAAGAAGAATCTTTACTTTGAAACTCTGTTCTTTACCTTTTTCTCACTATGAAACAGCTTTATATTCAACTTAAACACTGCTTCAGGGCAAGAGATTGTGTTTTAGACTAAAAGGGAATGCATTATAAGAAGAATCTTTACTTTGAAACTCTGTTTTTTACCTTTTTCACACTATGAAACAGCTTTGTATTCACCTTAACACCGTTTCAGGGCAAGAGATTGTGTTTTAGACTAAAAGGTAATGCATTATAAGAAGAATCTTTACTTTGAAACTCTGTTCTTTACCTTTTTCACACTATGAAACAGCTTTGTATTCACCTTAAACACTGTTTCAGGGCAAGAGATTGTGTTTTAGACTAAAATAGACTGCATTATAAGAAGAATCTTTACTTTGAAACTCTGTTCTTTACCTTTTTCTCACTATGAAACAGCTTTATATTCAACTTAAACACTGCTTCAGGGCAAGAGATTGTGTTTTAGACTAAAAGGGAATGCATTATAAGAAGAATCTTTACTTTGAAACTCTGTTTTTTACCTTTTTCACACTATGAAACAGCTTTGTATTCACCTTAACACTGTTTCAGGGCAAGAGATTGTGTTTTAGACTAAAAGGTAATGCATTATAAGAAGAATCTTTACTTTGAAACTCTGTTCTTTACCTTTTTCTCACTTTGAAACAGCTTTGTATTCAACTTAAACACTGTTTCAGGGCAAGAGATTGTGTTTTAGACTAAAAGGGAATGCATTATAAGAAGAATCTTTACTTTGAAACTGTTCTTTACCTATTTCTCACTATGAAACAGCTTTATATTCAACTTAAACACTGCTTCAGTGCAAGAGATTGTGTTTTAGACTAAAAGGGAATGCATTATAAGAAGAATCTTTACTTTGAAACTCTGTTCTTTACCTTTTTCACACTATGAAACAGCTTTGTATTCACCTTAACACTGTTTCAGGGCAAGAGATTGTGTTTTAGACTAAAAGGGAATGCATTGTAAGAAGAATCTTTACTTTGAAACTCTGTTCTTTACCTTTTTCTCACTATGAAACAGCTTTATATTCAACTTAAACACTGCTTCAGGGCAAGAGATTGTGTTTTAGACTAAAAGGGAATGCATTATAAGAAGAATCTTTACTTTGAAACTCTGTTTTTTACCTTTTTCACACTATGAAACAGCTTTGTATTCACCTTAACACTGTTTCAGGGCAAGAGATTGTGTTTTAGACTAAAAGGTAATGCATTATAAGAAGAATCTTTACTTTGAAACTCTGTTCTTTACCTTTTTCACACTATGAAACAGCTTTGTATTCACCTTAAACACTGTTTTAGGGCAAGCGATTGTGTTTTAGACTAAAAGGGAATGCATTATAAGAAGAATCTTTACTTTGAAACTCTGTTCTTTACCTATTTCTCACTATGAAACAGCTTTGTATTCAACTTAAACACTGTTTCAGGGCAAGAGATTGTGTTTTAGACTAAAAGGGAATGCATTATAAGAAGAATCTTTACTTTGAAACTCTGTTTTTTACCTTTTTCACACTATGAAACAGCTTTGTATTCACCTTAACACTGTTTCAGGGCAAGAGATTGTGTTTTAGACTAAAAGGTAATGCATTATAAGAAGAATCTTTACTTTGAAACTCTGTTCTTTACCTTTTTCACACTATGAAACAGCTTTGTATTCACCTTAAACACTGTTTCAGGGCAGATTGTGTTTTAGACTAAAAGGGAATACATTATAAGAAGAATCTTTACTTTGAAACTCTGTTCTTTACCTTTTTCTCACTATGAAACAGCTTTATATTCAACTTAAACACTGCTTCAGGGCAAGAGATTGTGTTTTAGACTAAAAGGGAATGCATTATAAGAAGAATCTTTACTTTGAAACTCTGTTCTTTACCTTTTTCACACTATGAAACAGCTTTGTATTCACCTTAAACACTGTTTCAGGGCAAGAGATTGTGTTTTAGACTAAAAGGGAATGCATTATAAGTAGAATCTTTACTTTGAAACTCTGTTCTTTACCTTTTTCTCACTTTGAAACAGCTTTGTATTCAACTTAAACACTGTTTCAGGGCAAGAGATTGTGTTTTAGACTAAAAGGGAATGCATTATAAGAAGAATCTTTACTTTGAAACTCTGTTCTTTACCTTTTTCTCACTATGAAACAGCTTTATATTCAACTTAAACACTGCTTCAGGGCAAGAGATTGTGTTTTAGACTAAAAGGGAATGCATTATAAGAAGAATCTTTACTTTGAAACTCTGTTCTTTACCTTTTTCACACTATGAAACAGCTTTGTATTCACCTTAAACACTGTTTCAGGGCAAGAGATTGTGTTTTAGACTAAAAGGGAATGCATTATAAGAAGAATCTTTACTTTGAAACTCTGTTCTTTACCTTTTTCACACTATGAAACAGCTTTGTATTCACCTTAAACACTGTTTCAGGGCAAGATATTGTGTTTTAGACTAAAAGGGAATGCATTGTAAGAAGAATCTTTACTTTGAAACTCTGTTCTTTACCTTTTTCTCACTATGAAACAGCTTTGTATTCACCTTAAACACTGTTTCAGGGCAGATTGTGTTTTAGACTAAAAGGGAATACATTATAAGAAGAATCTTTACTTTGAAACTCTGTTCTTTACCTTTTTCTCACTATGAAACAGCTTTATATTCAACTTAAACACTGCTTCAGGGCAAGAGATTGTGTTTTAGACTAAAATGGAATGCATTATAAGAAGAATCTTTACTTTGAAACTCTGTTCTTTACCTTTTTCACACTATGAAACAGCTTTGTATTCACCTTAAACACTGTTTTAGGGCAAGCGATTGTGTTTTAGACTAAAAGGGAATGCATTATAAGTAGAATCTTTACTTTGAAACTCTGTTCTTTACCTTTTTCACACTATGAAACAGCTTTGTATTCACCTTAACACTGTTTCAGGGCAAGAGATTGTGTTTTAGACTAAAAGGGAATGCATTGTAAGAAGAATCTTTACTTTGAAACTCTGTTCTTTACCTTTTTCTCACTATGAAACAGCTTTATATTCAACTTAAACACTGCTTCAGGGCAAGAGATTGTGTTTTAGACTAAAAGGGAATGCATTATAAGAAGAATCTTTACTTTGAAACTCTGTTTTTTACCTTTTTCACACTATGAAACAGCTTTGTATTCACCTTAACACCGTTTCAGGGCAAGAGATTGTGTTTTAGACTAAAAGGTAATGCATTATAAGAAGAATCTTTACTTTGAAACTCTGTTCTTTACCTTTTTCACACTATGAAACAGCTTTGTATTCACCTTAAACACTGGTTCAGGGCAAGAGATTGTGTTTTAGACTAAAATAGACTGCATTATAAGAAGAATCTTTACTTTGAAACTCTGTTCTTTACCTTTTTCTCACTATGAAACAGCTTTATATTCAACTTAAACACTGCTTCAGGGCAAGAGATTGTGTTTTAGACTAAAAGGGAATGCATTATAAGAAGAATCTTTACTTTGAAACTCTGTTTTTTACCTTTTTCACACTATGAAACAGCTTTGTATTCACCTTAACACTGTTTCAGGGCAAGAGATTGTGTTTTAGACTAAAAGGTAATGCATTATAAGAAGAATCTTTACTTTGAAACTCTGTTCTTTACCTTTTTCTCACTTTGAAACAGCTTTGTATTCAACTTAAACACTGTTTCAGGGCAAGAGATTGTGTTTTAGACTAAAAGGGAATGCATTATAAGAAGAATCTTTACTTTGAAACTGTTCTTTACCTATTTCTCACTATGAAACAGCTTTATATTCAACTTAAACACTGCTTCAGTGCAAGAGATTGTGTTTTAGACTAAAAGGGAATGCATTATAAGAAGAATCTTTACTTTGAAACTCTGTTCTTTACCTTTTTCACACTATGAAACAGCTTTGTATTCACCTTAAACACTGTTTCAGGGCAGATTGTGTTTTAGACTAAAAGGGAATACATTATAAGAAGAATCTTTACTTTGAAACTCTGTTCTTTACCTTTTTCTCACTATGAAACAGCTTTATATTCAACTTAAACACTGCTTCAGTGCAAGAGATTGTGTTTTAGACTAAAAGGGAATGCATTATAAGAAGAATCTTTACTTTGAAACTCTGTTCTTTACCTTTTTCACACTATGAAACAGCTTTGTATTCACCTTAAACACTGTTTCAGGGCAGATTGTGTTTTAGACTAAAAGGGAATACATTATAAGAAGAATCTTTACTTTGAAACTCTGTTCTTTACCTTTTTCTCACTATGAAACAGCTTTATATTCAACTTAAACACTGCTTCAGGGCAAGAGATTGTGTTTTAGACTAAAAGGGAATGCATTATAAGAAGAATCTTTACTTTGAAACTCTGTTTTTTACCTTTTTCACACTATGAAACAGCTTTGTATTCACCTTAACACCGTTTCAGGGCAAGAGATTGTGTTTTAGACTAAAAGGGAATGCATTATAAGAAGAATCTTTACTTTGAAACTCTGTTCTTTACCTATTTCTCACTATGAAACAGCTTTATATTCAACTTAAACACTGCTTCAGTGCAAGAGATTCTGTTTTAGACTAAAAGGGAATGCATTATAAGAAGAATCTTTACTTTGAAACTCTGTTCTTTACCTTTTTCACACTATGAAACAGCTTTGTATTCACCTTAAACACTGTTTCAGGGCAGATTGTGTTTTAGACTAAAAGGGAATACATTATAAGAAGAATCTTTACTTTGAAACTCTGTTCTTTACCTTTTTCTCACTATGAAACAGCTTTATATTCAACTTAAACACTGCTTCAGGGCAAGAGATTGTGTTTTAGACTAAAAGGGAATGCATTATAAGAAGAATCTTTACTTTGAAACTCTGTTTTTTACCTTTTTCACACTATGAAACAGCTTTGTATTCACCTTAACACTGTTTCAGGGCAAGAGATTGTGTTTTAGACTAAAAGGTAATGCATTATAAGAAGAATCTTTACTTTGAAACTCTGTTCTTTACCTTTTTCACAATATGAAACAGCTTTGTATTCACCTTAAACACTGTTTCAGGGCAAGAGATTGTGTTTTAGACTAAAAGGGAATGCATTGTAAGAAGAATCTTTACTTTGAAACTCTGTTCTTTACCTTTTTCTCACTATGAAACAGCTTTGTATTCAACTTAAACACTGTTTCAGGGCAAGAGATTGTGTTTTAGACTAAAAGGGAATGCATTATAAGAAGAATCTTTACTTTGAAACTCTGTTCTTTACCTATTTCTCACTATGAAACAGCTTTATATTCAACTTAAACACTGCTTCAGTGCAAGAGATTGTGTTTTAGACTAAAAGGGAATGCATTATAAGAAGAATCTTTACTTTGAAACTCTGTTCTTTACCTTTTTCACACTATGAAACAGCTTTGTATTCACCTTAAACACTGTTTCAGGGCAGATTGTGTTTTAGACTAAAAGGGAATACATTATAAGAAGAATCTTTACTTTGAAACTCTGTTCTTTACCTTTTTCTCACTATGAAACAGCTTTATATACAACTTAAACACTGCTTCAGGGCAAGAGATTGTGTTTTAGACTAAAAGGGAATGCATTATAAGAAGAATCTTTACTTTGAAACTCTGTTTTTTACCTTTTTCACACTATGAAACAGCTTTGTATTCACCTTAACACCGTTTCAGGGCAAGAGATTGTGTTTTAGACTAAAAGGTAATGCATTATAAGAAGAATCTTTACTTTGAAACTCTGTTCTTTACCTTTTTCACACTATGAAACAGCTTTGTATTCACCTTAAACACTGTTTCAGGGCAAGAGATTGTGTTTTAGACTAAAAGGGAATGCATTATAAGTAGAATCTTTACTTTGAAACTGTTCTTTACCTTTTTCTCACTTTGAAACAGCTTTGTATTCAACTTAAACACTGTTTCAGGGCAAGAGATTGTGTTTTAGACTAAAAGGGAATGCATTATAAGAAGAATCTTTACTTTGAAACTCTGTTCTTTACCTATTTCTCACTATGAAACAGCTTTATATTCAACTTAAACACTGCTTCAGTGCAAGAGATTCTGTTTTAGACTAAAAGGGAATGCATTATAAGAAGAATCTTTACTTTGAAACTCTGTTCTTTACCTTTTTCACACTATGAAACAGCTTTGTATTCACCTTAAACACTGTTTCAGGGCAGATTGTGTTTTAGACTAAAAGGGAATACATTATAAGAAGAATCTTTCCTTTGAAACTCTGTTCTTTACCTTTTTCTCACTATGAAACAGCTTTATATTCAACTTAAACACTGCTTCAGGGCAAGAGATTGTGTTTTAGACTAAAAGGGAATGCATTATAAGAAGAATCTTTACTTTGAAACTCTGTTTTTTACCTTTTTCACACTATGAAACAGCTTTGTATTCACCTTAACACTGTTTCAGGGCAAGAGATTGTGTTTTAGACTAAAAGGTAATGCATTATAAGAAGAATCTTTACTTTGAAACTCTGTTCTTTACCTTTTTCACACTATGAAACAGCTTTGTATTCACCTTAAACACTGTTTCAGGGCAAGAG
Source organism: Electrophorus electricus (assembly GCF_041902795.1). Classification (NCBI taxonomy): domain Eukaryota; kingdom Metazoa; phylum Chordata; class Actinopteri; order Gymnotiformes; family Gymnotidae; genus Electrophorus; species Electrophorus electricus. Next base: position 2,250,160 of record NW_027658572.1, on the reverse strand, counting down.
ATTGTGTTTTAGACTAAAAGGGAATGCATTATAAGAAGAATCTTTACTTTGAAACTCTGTTCTTTACCTTTTTCACACTATGAAACAGCTTTGTATTCACCTTAAACACTGTTTCAGGGCAAGATATTGTGTTTTAGACTAAAAGGGAATGCATTGTAAGAAGAATCTTTACTTTGAAACTCTGTTCTTTACCTTTTTCTCACTATGAAACAGCTTTGTATTCACCTTAAACACTGTTTCAGGGCAGATTGTGTTTTAGACTAAAAGGGAATACATTATAAGAAGAATCTTTACTTTGAAACTCTGTTCTTTACCTTTTTCTCACTATGAAACAGCTTTATATTCAACTTAAACACTGCTTCAGGGCAAGAGATTGTGTTTTAGACTAAAATGGAATGCATTATAAGAAGAATCTTTACTTTGAAACTCTGTTTTTTACCTTTTTCACACTATGAAACAGCTTTGTATTCACCTTAACACTGTTTCAGGGCAAGAGATTGTGTTTTAGACTAAAAGGTAATGCATTATAAGAAGAATCTTTACTTTGAAACTCTGTTCTTTACCTTTTTCACACTATGAAACAGCTTTGTATTCACCTTAAACACTGTTTTAGGGCAAGCGATTGTGTTTTAGACTAAAAGGGAATGCATTATAAGAAGAATCTTTACTTTGAAACTCTGTTCTTTACCTTTTTCACACTATTAAACAGCTTTGTATTCACCTTAAACACTGTTTCAGGGCAAGATATTGTGTTTTAGACTAAAAGGGAATGCATTATAAGAAGAATCTTTACTTTGAAACTCTGTTCTTTACCTTTTTCACACTATGAAACAGCTTTGTATTCACCTTAAACACTGTTTCAGGGCAAGAGATTGTGTTTTAGACTAAAAGGGAATGCATTATAAGTAGAATCTTTACTTTGAAACTCTGTTCTTTACCTTTTTCTCACTTTGAAACAGCTTTGTATTCAACTTAAACACTGTTTCAGGGCAAGAGATTGTGTTTTAGACTAAAAGGGAATGCATTATAAGAAGAATCTTTACTTTGAAACTCTGTTCTTTACCTTTTTCTCACTATGAAACAGCTTTATATTCAACTTAAACACTGCTTCAGGGCAAGAGATTGTGTTTTAGACTAAAAGGGAATGCATTATAAGAAGAATCTTTACTTTGAAACTCTGTTCTTTACCTTTTTCACACTATGAAACAGCTTTGTATTCACCTTAAACACTGTTTCAGGGCAAGAGATTGTGTTTTAGACTAAAAGGGAATGCATTATAAGAAGAATCTTTACTTTGAAACTCTGTTCTTTACCTTTTTCACACTATGAAACAGCTTTGTATTCACCTTAAACACTGTTTCAGGGCAAGATATTGTGTTTTAGACTAAAAGGGAATGCATTGTAAGAAGAATCTTTACTTTGAAACTCTGTTCTTTACCTTTTTCTCACTATGAAACAGCTTTGTATTCACCTTAAACACTGTTTCAGGGCAGATTGTGTTTTAGACTAAAAGGGAATACATTATAAGAAGAATCTTTACTTTGAAACTCTGTTCTTTACCTTTTTCTCACTATGAAACAGCTTTATATTCAACTTAAACACTGCTTCAGGGCAAGAGATTGTGTTTTAGACTAAAATGGAATGCATTATAAGAAGAATCTTTACTTTGAAACTCTGTTCTTTACCTTTTTCACACTATGAAACAGCTTTGTATTCACCTTAAACACTGTTTTAGGGCAAGCGATTGTGTTTTAGACTAAAAGGGAATGCATTATAAGTAGAATCTTTACTTTGAAACTCTGTTCTTTACCTTTTTCACACTATGAAACAGCTTTGTATTCACCTTAACACTGTTTCAGGGCAAGAGATTGTGTTTTAGACTAAAAGGGAATGCATTGTAAGAAGAATCTTTACTTTGAAACTCTGTTCTTTACCTTTTTCTCACTATGAAACAGCTTTATATTCAACTTAAACACTGCTTCAGGGCAAGAGATTGTGTTTTAGACTAAAAGGGAATGCATTATAAGAAGAATCTTTACTTTGAAACTCTGTTTTTTACCTTTTTCACACTATGAAACAGCTTTGTATTCACCTTAACACCGTTTCAGGGCAAGAGATTGTGTTTTAGACTAAAAGGTAATGCATTATAAGAAGAATCTTTACTTTGAAACTCTGTTCTTTACCTTTTTCACACTATGAAACAGCTTTGTATTCACCTTAAACACTGGTTCAGGGCAAGAGATTGTGTTTTAGACTAAAATAGACTGCATTATAAGAAGAATCTTTACTTTGAAACTCTGTTCTTTACCTTTTTCTCACTATGAAACAGCTTTATATTCAACTTAAACACTGCTTCAGGGCAAGAGATTGTGTTTTAGACTAAAAGGGAATGCATTATAAGAAGAATCTTTACTTTGAAACTCTGTTTTTTACCTTTTTCACACTATGAAACAGCTTTGTATTCACCTTAACACTGTTTCAGGGCAAGAGATTGTGTTTTAGACTAAAAGGTAATGCATTATAAGAAGAATCTTTACTTTGAAACTCTGTTCTTTACCTTTTTCTCACTTTGAAACAGCTTTGTATTCAACTTAAACACTGTTTCAGGGCAAGAGATTGTGTTTTAGACTAAAAGGGAATGCATTATAAGAAGAATCTTTACTTTGAAACTGTTCTTTACCTATTTCTCACTATGAAACAGCTTTATATTCAACTTAAACACTGCTTCAGTGCAAGAGATTGTGTTTTAGACTAAAAGGGAATGCATTATAAGAAGAATCTTTACTTTGAAACTCTGTTCTTTACCTTTTTCACACTATGAAACAGCTTTGTATTCACCTTAAACACTGTTTCAGGGCAGATTGTGTTTTAGACTAAAAGGGAATACATTATAAGAAGAATCTTTACTTTGAAACTCTGTTCTTTACCTTTTTCTCACTATGAAACAGCTTTATATTCAACTTAAACACTGCTTCAGTGCAAGAGATTGTGTTTTAGACTAAAAGGGAATGCATTATAAGAAGAATCTTTACTTTGAAACTCTGTTCTTTACCTTTTTCACACTATGAAACAGCTTTGTATTCACCTTAAACACTGTTTCAGGGCAGATTGTGTTTTAGACTAAAAGGGAATACATTATAAGAAGAATCTTTACTTTGAAACTCTGTTCTTTACCTTTTTCTCACTATGAAACAGCTTTATATTCAACTTAAACACTGCTTCAGGGCAAGAGATTGTGTTTTAGACTAAAAGGGAATGCATTATAAGAAGAATCTTTACTTTGAAACTCTGTTTTTTACCTTTTTCACACTATGAAACAGCTTTGTATTCACCTTAACACCGTTTCAGGGCAAGAGATTGTGTTTTAGACTAAAAGGGAATGCATTATAAGAAGAATCTTTACTTTGAAACTCTGTTCTTTACCTATTTCTCACTATGAAACAGCTTTATATTCAACTTAAACACTGCTTCAGTGCAAGAGATTCTGTTTTAGACTAAAAGGGAATGCATTATAAGAAGAATCTTTACTTTGAAACTCTGTTCTTTACCTTTTTCACACTATGAAACAGCTTTGTATTCACCTTAAACACTGTTTCAGGGCAGATTGTGTTTTAGACTAAAAGGGAATACATTATAAGAAGAATCTTTACTTTGAAACTCTGTTCTTTACCTTTTTCTCACTATGAAACAGCTTTATATTCAACTTAAACACTGCTTCAGGGCAAGAGATTGTGTTTTAGACTAAAAGGGAATGCATTATAAGAAGAATCTTTACTTTGAAACTCTGTTTTTTACCTTTTTCACACTATGAAACAGCTTTGTATTCACCTTAACACTGTTTCAGGGCAAGAGATTGTGTTTTAGACTAAAAGGTAATGCATTATAAGAAGAATCTTTACTTTGAAACTCTGTTCTTTACCTTTTTCACAATATGAAACAGCTTTGTATTCACCTTAAACACTGTTTCAGGGCAGATTGTGTTTTAGACTAAAAGGGAATACATTATAAGAAGAATCTTTACTTTGAAACTCTGTTCTTTACCTTTTTCTCACTATGAAACAGCTTTATATTCAACTTAAACACTGCTTCAGGGCAAGAGATTGTGTTTTAGACTAAAATGGAATGCATTATAAGAAGAATCTTTACTTTGAAACTCTGTTCTTTACCTTTTTCACACTATGAAACAGCTTTGTATTCACCTTAAACACTGTTTTAGGGCAAGCGATTGTGTTTTAGACTAAAAGGGAATGCATTATAAGTAGAATCTTTACTTTGAAACTCTGTTCTTTACCTTTTTCACACTATGAAACAGCTTTGTATTCACCTTAACACTGTTTCAGGGCAAGAGATTGTGTTTTAGACTAAAAGGGAATGCATTGTAAGAAGAATCTTTACTTTGAAACTCTGTTCTTTACCTTTTTCTCACTATGAAACAGCTTTATATTCAACTTAAACACTGCTTCAGGGCAAGAGATTGTGTTTTAGACTAAAAGGGAATGCATTATAAGAAGAATCTTTACTTTGAAACTCTGTTTTTTACCTTTTTCACACTATGAAACAGCTTTGTATTCACCTTAACACCGTTTCAGGGCAAGAGATTGTGTTTTAGACTAAAAGGTAATGCATTATAAGAAGAATCTTTACTTTGAAACTCTGTTCTTTACCTTTTTCACACTATGAAACAGCTTTGTATTCACCTTAAACACTGGTTCAGGGCAAGAGATTGTGTTTTAGACTAAAATAGACTGCATTATAAGAAGAATCTTTACTTTGAAACTCTGTTCTTTACCTTTTTCTCACTATGAAACAGCTTTATATTCAACTTAAACACTGCTTCAGGGCAAGAGATTGTGTTTTAGACTAAAAGGGAATGCATTATAAGAAGAATCTTTACTTTGAAACTCTGTTTTTTACCTTTTTCACACTATGAAACAGCTTTGTATTCACCTTAACACTGTTTCAGGGCAAGAGATTGTGTTTTAGACTAAAAGGTAATGCATTATAAGAAGAATCTTTACTTTGAAACTCTGTTCTTTACCTTTTTCTCACTTTGAAACAGCTTTGTATTCAACTTAAACACTGTTTCAGGGCAAGAGATTGTGTTTTAGACTAAAAGGGAATGCATTATAAGAAGAATCTTTACTTTGAAACTGTTCTTTACCTATTTCTCACTATGAAACAGCTTTATATTCAACTTAAACACTGCTTCAGTGCAAGAGATTGTGTTTTAGACTAAAAGGGAATGCATTATAAGAAGAATCTTTACTTTGAAACTCTGTTCTTTACCTTTTTCACACTATGAAACAGCTTTGTATTCACCTTAAACACTGTTTCAGGGCAGATTGTGTTTTAGACTAAAAGGGAATACATTATAAGAAGAATCTTTACTTTGAAACTCTGTTCTTTACCTTTTTCTCACTATGAAACAGCTTTATATTCAACTTAAACACTGCTTCAGTGCAAGAGATTGTGTTTTAGACTAAAAGGGAATGCATTATAAGAAGAATCTTTACTTTGAAACTCTGTTCTTTACCTTTTTCACACTATGAAACAGCTTTGTATTCACCTTAAACACTGTTTCAGGGCAGATTGTGTTTTAGACTAAAAGGGAATACATTATAAGAAGAATCTTTACTTTGAAACTCTGTTCTTTACCTTTTTCTCACTATGAAACAGCTTTATATTCAACTTAAACACTGCTTCAGGGCAAGAGATTGTGTTTTAGACTAAAAGGGAATGCATTATAAGAAGAATCTTTACTTTGAAACTCTGTTTTTTACCTTTTTCACACTATGAAACAGCTTTGTATTCACCTTAACACCGTTTCAGGGCAAGAGATTGTGTTTTAGACTAAAAGGGAATGCATTATAAGAAGAATCTTTACTTTGAAACTCTGTTCTTTACCTATTTCTCACTATGAAACAGCTTTATATTCAACTTAAACACTGCTTCAGTGCAAGAGATTCTGTTTTAGACTAAAAGGGAATGCATTATAAGAAGAATCTTTACTTTGAAACTCTGTTCTTTACCTTTTTCACACTATGAAACAGCTTTGTATTCACCTTAAACACTGTTTCAGGGTAGATTGTGTTTTAGACTAAAAGGGAATACATTATAAGAAGAATCTTTACTTTGAAACTCTGTTCTTTACCTTTTTCTCACTATGAAACAGCTTTATATTCAACTTAAACACTGCTTCAGGGCAAGAGATTGTGTTTTAGACTAAAAGGGAATGCATTATAAGAAGAATCTTTACTTTGAAACTCTGTTTTTTACCTTTTTCACACTATGAAACAGCTTTGTATTCACCTTAACACTGTTTCAGGGCAAGAGATTGTGTTTTAGACTAAAAGGTAATGCATTATAAGAAGAATCTTTACTTTGAAACTCTGTTCTTTACCTTTTTCACAATATGAAACAGCTTTGTATTCACCTTAAACACTGTTTCAGGGCAAGAGATTGTGTTTTAGACTAAAAGGGAATGCATTATAAGAAGAATCTTTACTTTGAAACTCTGTTCTTTACCTTTTTCACACTATGAAACAGCTTTGTATTCACCTTAAACACTGTTTCAGGGCAAGATATTGTGTTTTAGACTAAAAGGGAATGCATTGTAAGAAGAATCTTTACTTTGAAACTCTGTTCTTTACCTTTTTCTCACTATGAAACAGCTTTGTATTCACCTTAAACACTGTTTCAGGGCAGATTGTGTTTTAGACTAAAAGGGAATACATTATAAGAAGAATCTTTACTTTGAAACTCTGTTCTTTACCTTTTTCTCACTATGAAACAGCTTTATATTCAACTTAAACACTGCTTCAGGGCAAGAGATTGTGTTTTAGACTAAAATGGAATGCATTATAAGAAGAATCTTTACTTTGAAACTCTGTTTTTTACCTTTTTCACACTATGAAACAGCTTTGTATTCACCTTAACACTGTTTCAGGGCAAGAGATTGTGTTTTAGACTAAAAGGTAATGCATTATAAGAAGAATCTTTACTTTGAAACTCTGTTCTTTACCTTTTTCACACTATGAAACAGCTTTGTATTCACCTTAAACACTGTTTTAGGGCAAGCGATTGTGTTTTAGACTAAAAGGGAATGCATTATAAGTAGAATCTTTACTTTGAAACTCTGTTCTTTACCTTTTTCACACTATGAAACAGCTTTGTATTCACCTTAACACTGTTTCAGGGCAAGAGATTGTGTTTTAGACTAAAAGGGAATGCATTGTAAGAAGAATCTTTACTTTGAAACTCTGTTCTTTACCTTTTTCTCACTATGAAACAGCTTTGTATTCAACTTAAACACTGTTTCAGGGCAAGAGATTGTGTTTTAGACTAAAAGGGAATGCATTATAAGAAGAATCTTTACTTTGAAACTCTGTTCTTTACCTATTTCTCACTATGAAACAGCTTTATATTCAACTTAAACACTGCTTCAGTGCAAGAGATTGTGTTTTAGACTAAAAGGGAATGCATTATAAGAAGAATCTTTACTTTGAAACTCTGTTCTTTACCTTTTTCACACTATGAAACAGCTTTGTATTCACCTTAAACACTGTTTCAGGGCAGATTGTGTTTTAGACTAAAAGGGAATACATTATAAGAAGAATCTTTACTTTGAAACTCTGTTCTTTACCTTTTTCTCACTATGAAACAGCTTTATATACAACTTAAACACTGCTTCAGGGCAAGAGATTGTGTTTTAGACTAAAAGGGAATGCATTATAAGAAGAATCTTTACTTTGAAACTCTGTTTTTTACCTTTTTCACACTATGAAACAGCTTTGTATTCACCTTAACACCGTTTCAGGGCAAGAGATTGTGTTTTAGACTAAAAGGTAATGCATTATAAGAAGAATCTTTACTTTGAAACTCTGTTCTTTACCTTTTTCACACTATGAAACAGCTTTGTATTCACCTTAAACACTGTTTCAGGGCAAGAGATTGTGTTTTAGACTAAAAGGGAATGCATTATAAGTAGAATCTTTACTTTGAAACTGTTCTTTACCTTTTTCTCACTTTGAAACAGCTTTGTATTCAACTTAAACACTGTTTCAGGGCAAGAGATTGTGTTTTAGACTAAAAGGGAATGCATTATAAGAAGAATCTTTACTTTGAAACTCTGTTCTTTACCTATTTCTCACTATGAAACAGCTTTATATTCAACTTAAACACTGCTTCAGTGCAAGAGATTCTGTTTTAGACTAAAAGGGAATGCATTATAAGAAGAATCTTTACTTTGAAACTCTGTTCTTTACCTTTTTCACACTATGAAACAGCTTTGTATTCACCTTAAACACTGTTTCAGGGCAGATTGTGTTTTAGACTAAAAGGGAATACATTATAAGAAGAATCTTTCCTTTGAAACTCTGTTCTTTACCTTTTTCTCACTATGAAACAGCTTTATATTCAACTTAAACACTGCTTCAGGGCAAGAGATTGTGTTTTAGACTAAAAGGGAATGCATTATAAGAAGAATCTTTACTTTGAAACTCTGTTTTTTACCTTTTTCACACTATGAAACAGCTTTGTATTCACCTTAACACTGTTTCAGGGCAAGAGATTGTGTTTTAGACTAAAAGGTAATGCATTATAAGAAGAATCTTTACTTTGAAACTCTGTTCTTTACCTTTTTCACACTATGAAACAGCTTTGTATTCACCTTAAACACTGTTTCAGGGCAAGAGATTGTGTTTTAGACTAAAAGGGAATGCATTATAAGAAGAATCTTTACTTTGAAACTCTGTTCTTTACCTTTTTCACACTATGAAACAGCTTTGTATTCACCTTAAACACTGTTTCAGGGCAAGATATTGTGTTTTAGACTAAAAGGGAATGCATTGTAAGAAGAATCTTTACTTTGAAACTCTGTTCTTTACCTTTTTCTCACTATGAAACAGCTTTGTATTCACCTTAAACACTGTTTCAGGGCAGATTGTGTTTTAGACTAAAAGGGAATACATTATAAGAAGAATCTTTACTTTGAAACTCTGTTCTTTACCTTTTTCTCACTATGAAACAGCTTTATATTCAACTTAAACACTGCTTCAGGGCAAGAGATTGTGTTTTAGACTAAAATGGAATGCATTATAAGAAGAATCTTTACTTTGAAACTCTGTTTTTTACCTTTTTCACACTATGAAACAGCTTTGTATTCACCTTAACACTGTTTCAGGGCAAGAGATTGTGTTTTAGACTAAAAGGTAATGCATTATAAGAAGAATCTTTACTTTGAAACTCTGTTCTTTACCTTTTTCACACTATGAAACAGCTTTGTATTCACCTTAAACACTGTTTTAGGGCAAGCGATTGTGTTTTAGACTAAAAGGGAATGCATTATAAGTAGAATCTTTACTTTGAAACTCTGTTCTTTACCTTTTTCTCACTTTGAAACAGCTTTGTATTCAACTTAAACACTGTTTCAGGGCAAGAGATTGTGTTTTAGACTAAAAGGGAATGCATTGTAAGAAGAATCTTTACTTTGAAACTCTGTTCTTTACCTTTTTCTCACTATGAAACAGCTTTATATTCAACTTAAACACTGCTTCAGGGCAAGAGATTGTGTTTTAGACTAAAAGGGAATGCATTATAAGAAGAATCTTTACTTTGAAACTCTGTTTTTTACCTTTTTCACACTATGAAACAGCTTTGTATTCACCTTAACACCGTTTCAGGGCAAGAGATTGTGTTTTAGACTAAAAGGTAATGCATTATAAGAAGAATCTTTACTTTGAAACTCTGTTCTTTACCTTTTTCACACTATGAAACAGCTTTGTATTCACCTTAAACACTGGTTCAGGGCAAGAGATTGTGTTTTAGACTAAAATAGACTGCATTATAAGAAGAATCTTTACTTTGAAACTCTGTTCTTTACCTTTTTCTCACTATGAAACAGCTTTATATTCAACTTAAACACTGCTTCAGGGCAAGAGATTGTGTTTTAGACTAAAAGGGAATGCATTATAAGAAGAATCTTTACTTTGAAACTCTGTTTTTTACCTTTTTCACACTATGAAACAGCTTTGTATTCACCTTAACACTGTTTCAGGGCAAGAGATTGTGTTTTAGACTAAAAGGTAATGCATTATAAGAAGAATCTTTACTTTGAAACTCTGTTCTTTACCTTTTTCTCACTTTGAAACAGCTTTGTATTCAACTTAAACACTGTTTCAGGGCAAGAGATTGTGTTTTAGACTAAAAGGGAATGCATTATAAGAAGAATCTTTACTTTGAAACTGTTCTTTACCTATTTCTCACTATGAAACAGCTTTATATTCAACTTAAACACTGCTTCAGTGCAAGAGATTGTGTTTTAGACTAAAAGGGAATGCATTATAAGAAGAATCTTTACTTTGAAACTCTGTTCTTTACCTTTTTCACACTATGAAACAGCTTTGTATTCACCTTAAACACTGTTTCAGGGCAGATTGTGTTTTAGACTAAAAGGGAATACATTATAAGAAGAATCTTTACTTTGAAACTCTGTTCTTTACCTTTTTCTCACTATGAAACAGCTTTATATTCAACTTAAACACTGCTTCAGTGCAAGAGATTGTGTTTTAGACTAAAAGGGAATGCATTATAAGAATAATCTTTACTTTGAAACTCTGTTCTTTACCTTTTTCACACTATGAAACAGCTTTGTATTCACCTTAAACACTGTTTCAGGGCAGATTGTGTTTTACACTAAAAGGGAATACATTATAAGAAGAATCTTTACTTTGAAACTCTGTTCTTTACCTTTTTCTCACTATGAAACAGCTTTATATTCAACTTAAACACTGCTTCAGGGCAAGAGATTGTGTTTTAGACTAAAAGGGAATGCATTATAAGAAGAATCTTTACTTTGAAACTCTGTTTTTTACCTTTTTCACACTATGAAACAGCTTTGTATTCACCTTAACACCGTTTCAGGGCAAGAGATTGTGTTTTAGACTAAAAGGGAATGCATTATAAGAAGAATCTTTACTTTGAAACTCTGTTCTTTACCTATTTCTCACTATGAAACAGCTTTATATTCAACTTAAACACTGCTTCAGTGCAAGAGATTCTGTTTTAGACTAAAAGGGAATGCATTATAAGAAGAATCTTTACTTTGAAACTCTGTTCTTTACCTTTTTCACACTATGAAACAGCTTTGTATTCACCTTAAACACTGTTTCAGGGCAGATTGTGTTTTAGACTAAAAGGGAATACATTATAAGAAGAATCTTTACTTTGAAACTCTGTTCTTTACCTTTTTCTCACTATGAAACAGCTTTATATTCAACTTAAACACTGCTTCAGGGCAAGAGATTGTGTTTTAGACTAAAAGGGAATGCATTATAAGAAGAATCTTTACTTTGAAACTCTGTTTTTTACCTTTTTCACACTATGAAACAGCTTTGTATTCACCTTAACACTGTTTCAGGGCAAGAGATTGTGTTTTAGACTAAAAGGTAATGCATTATAAGAAGAATCTTTACTTTGAAACTCTGTTCTTTACCTTTTTCACAATATGAAACAGCTTTGTATTCACCTTAAACACTGTTTCAGGGCAAGAGATTGTGTTTTAGACTAAAAGGGAATGCATTATAAGAAGAATCTTTACTTTGAAACTCTGTTCTTTACCTTTTTCACACTATGAAACAGCTTTGTATTCACCTTAAACACTGTTTCAGGGCAAGATATTGTGTTTTAGACTAAAAGGGAATGCATTGTAAGAAGAATCTTTACTTTGAAACTCTGTTCTTTACCTTTTTCTCACTATGAAACAGCTTTGTATTCACCTTAAACACTGTTTCAGGGCAGATTGTGTTTTAGACTAAAAGGGAATACATTATAAGAAGAATCTTTACTTTGAAACTCTGTTCTTTACCTTTTTCTCACTATGAAACAGCTTTATATTCAACTTAAACACTGCTTCAGGGCAAGAGATTGTGTTTTAGACTAAAATGGAATGCATTATAAGAAGAATCTTTACTTTGAAACTCTGTTTTTTACCTTTTTCACACTATGAAACAGCTTTGTATTCACCTTAACACTGTTTCAGGGCAAGAGATTGTGTTTTAGACTAAAAGGTAATGCATTATAAGAAGAATCTTTACTTTGAAACTCTGTTCTTTACCTTTTTCACACTATGAAACAGCTTTGTATTCACCTTAAACACTGTTTTAGGGCAAGCGATTGTGTTTTAGACTAAAAGGGAATGCATTATAAGTAGAATCTTTACTTTGAATCTCTGTTCTTTACCTTTTTCACACTATGAAACAGCTTTGTATTCACCTTAACACTGTTTCAGGGCAAGAGATTGTGTTTTAGACTAAAAGGGAATGCATTGTAAGAAGAATCTTTACTTTGAAACTCTGTTCTTTACCTTTTTCTCACTATGAAACAGCTTTGTATTCAACTTAAACACTGTTTCAGGGCAAGAGATTGTGTTTTAGACTAAAAGGGAATGCATTATAAGAAGAATCTTTACTTTGAAACTCTGTTCTTTACCTATTTCTCACTATGAAACAGCTTTATATTCAACTTAAACACTGCTTCAGTGCAAGAGATTGTGTTTTAGACTAAAAGGGAATGCATTATAAGAAGAATCTTTACTTTGAAACTCTGTTCTTTACCTTTTTCACACTATGAAACAGCTTTGTATTCACCTTAAACACTGTTTCAGGGCAGATTGTGTTTTAGACTAAAAGGGAATACATTATAAGAAGAATCTTTACTTTGAAACTCTGTTCTTTACCTTTTTCTCACTATGAAACAGCTTTATATACAACTTAAACACTGCTTCAGGGCAAGAGATTGTGTTTTAGACTAAAAGGGAATGCATTATAAGAAGAATCTTTACTTTGAAACTCTGTTTTTTACCTTTTTCACACTATGAAACAGCTTTGTATTCACCTTAACACCGTTTCAGGGCAAGAGATTGTGTTTTAGACTAAAAGGTAATGCATTATAAGAAGAATCTTTACTTTGAAACTCTGTTCTTTACCTTTTTCACACTATGAAACAGCTTTGTATTCACCTTAAACACTGTTTCAGGGCAAGAGATTGTGTTTTAGACTAAAAGGGAATGCATTATAAGTAGAATCTTTACTTTGAAACTGTTCTTTACCTTTTTCTCACTTTGAAACAGCTTTGTATTCAACTTAAACACTGTTTCAGGGCAAGAGATTGTGTTTTAGACTAAAAGGGAATGCATTATAAGAAGAATCTTTACTTTGAAACTCTGTTCTTTACCTATTTCTCACTATGAAACAGCTTTATATTCAACTTAAACACTGCTTCAGTGCAAGAGATTCTGTTTTAGACTAAAAGGGAATGCATTATAAGAAGAATCTTTACTTTGAAACTCTGTTCTTTACCTTTTTCACACTATGAAACAGCTTTGTATTCACCTTAAACACTGTTTCAGGGCAGATTGTGTTTTAGACTAAAAGGGAATACATTATAAGAAGAATCTTTCCTTTGAAACTCTGTTCTTTACCTTTTTCTCACTATGAAACAGCTTTATATTCAACTTAAACACTGCTTCAGGGCAAGAGATTGTGTTTTAGACTAAAAGGGAATGCATTATAAGAAGAATCTTTACTTTGAAACTCTGTTTTTTACCTTTTTCACACTATGAAACAGCTTTGTATTCACCTTAACACTGTTTCAGGGCAAGAGATTGTGTTTTAGACTAAAAGGTAATGCATTATAAGAAGAATCTTTACTTTGAAACTCTGTTCTTTACCTTTTTCACACTATGAAACAGCTTTGTATTCACCTTAAACACTGTTTCAGGGCAAGAGATTGTGTTTTAGACTAAAAGGGAATGCATTATAAGAAGAATCTTTACTTTGAAACTCTGTTCTTTACCTTTTTCACACTATGAAACAGCTTTGTATTCACCTTAAACACTGTTTCAGGGCAAGATATTGTGTTTTAGACTAAAAGGGAATGCATTATAAGAAGAATCTTTACTTTGAAACTCTGTTTTTTACCTTTTTCACACTATGAAACAGCTTTGTATTCACCTTAACACTGTTTCAGGGCAAGAGATTGTGTTTTAGACTAAAAGGTAATGCATTATAAGAAGAATCTTTACTTTGAAACTCTGTTCTTTACCTTTTTCACACTATGAAACAGCTTTGTATTCACCTTAAACACTGTTTTAGGGCAAGCGATTGTGTTTTAGACTAAAAGGGAATGCATTATAAGTAGAATCTTTACTTTGAAACTCTGTTCTTTACCTTTTTCACACTATGAAACAGCTTTGTATTCACCTTAACACTGTTTCAGGGCAAGAGATTGTGTTTTAGACTAAAAGGGAATGCATTGTAAGAAGAATCTTTACTTTGAAACTCTGTTCTTTACCTTTTTCTCACTATGAAACAGCTTTGTATTCAACTTAAACACTGTTTCAGGGCAAGAGATTGTGTTTTAGACTAAAAGGGAATGCATTATAAGAAGAATCTTTACTTTGAAACTCTGTTCTTTACCTATTTCTCACTATGAAACAGCTTTATATTCAACTTAAACACTGCTTCAGTGCAAGAGATTGTGTTTTAGACTAAAAGGGAATGCATTATAAGAAGAATCTTTACTTTGAAACTCTGTTCTTTACCTTTTTCACACTATGAAACAGCTTTGTATTCACCTTAAACACTGTTTCAGGGCAGATTGTGTTTTAGACTAAAAGGGAATACATTATAAGAAGAATCTTTACTTTGAAACTCTGTTCTTTACCTTTTTCTCACTATGAAACAGCTTTATATACAACTTAAACACTGCTTCAGGGCAAGAGATTGTGTTTTAGACTAAAAGGGAATGCATTATAAGAAGAATCTTTACTTTGAAACTCTGTTCTTTACCTTTTTCACACTATGAAACAGCTTTGTATTCACCTTAAACACTGTTTCAGGGCAAGATATTGTGTTTTAGACTAAAAGGGAATGCATTGTAAGAAGAATCTTTACTTTGAAACTCTGTTCTTTACCTTTTTCTCACTATGAAACAGCTTTGTATTCACCTTAAACACTGTTTCAGGGCAGATTGTGTTTTAGACTAAAAGGGAATACATTATAAGAAGAATCTTTACTTTGAAACTCTGTTCTTTACCTTTTTCTCACTATGAAACAGCTTTATATTCAACTTAAACACTGCTTCAGGGCAAGAGATTGTGTTTTAGACTAAAATGGAATGCATTATAAGAAGAATCTTTACTTTGAAACTCTGTTTTTTACCTTTTTCACACTATGAAACAGCTTTGTATTCACCTTAACACTGTTTCAGGGCAAGAGATTGTGTTTTAGACTAAAAGGTAATGCATTATAAGAAGAATCTTTACTTTGAAACTCTGTTCTTTACCTTTTTCACACTATGAAACAGCTTTGTATTCACCTTAAACACTGTTTTAGGGCAAGCGATTGTGTTTTAGACTAAAAGGGAATGCATTATAAGTAGAATCTTTACTTTGAAACTCTGTTCTTTACCTTTTTCACACTATGAAACAGCTTTGTATTCACCTTAACACTGTTTCAGGGCAAGAGATTGTGTTTTAGACTAAAAGGGAATGCATTGTAAGAAGAATCTTTACTTTGAAACTCTGTTCTTTACCTTTTTCTCACTATGAAACAGCTTTGTATTCACCTTAACACTGTTTCAGGGCAAGAGATTGTGTTTTAGACTAAAAGGGAATGCATTGTAAGAAGAATCTTTACTTTGAAACTCTGTTCTTTACCTTTTTCTCACTATGAAACAGCTTTGTATTCACCTTAAACACTGTTTCAGGGCAGATTGTGTTTTAGACTAAAAGGGAATACATTATAAGAAGAATCTTTACTTTGAAACTCTGTTCTTTACCTTTTTCTCACTATGAAACAGCTTTATATTCAACTTAAACACTGCTTCAGGGCAAGAGATTGTGTTTTAGACTAAAAGGGAATGCATTATAAGAAGAATCTTTACTTTGAAACTCTGTTTTTTACCTTTTTCACACTATGAAACAGCTTTGTATTCACCTTAACACTGTTTCAGGGCAAGAGATTGTGTTTTAGACTAAAAGGTAATGCATTATAAGAAGAATCTTTACTTTGAAACTCTGTTCTTTACCTTTTTCACACTATGAAACAGCTTTGTATTCACCTTAAACACTGTTTCAGGGCAAGAGATTGTGTTTTAGACTAAAAGGGAATGCATTATAAGAAGAATCTTTACTTTGAAACTCTGTTCTTTACCTTTTTCACACTATGAAACAGCTTTGTATTCACCTTAAACACTGTTTCAGGGCAAGATATTGTGTTTTAGACTAAAAGGGAATGCATTGTAAGAAGAATCTTTACTTTGAAACTCTGTTCTTTACCTTTTTCTCACTATGAAACAGCTTTGTATTCACCTTAACACTGTTTCAGGGCAAGAGATTGTGTTTTAGACTAAAAGGGAATGCATTGTAAGAAGAATCTTTACTTTGAAACTCTGTTCTTTACCTTTTTCTCACTATGAAACAGCTTTGTATTCAACTTAAACACTGTTTCAGGGCAAGAGATTGTGTTTTAGACTAAAAGGGAATGCATTATAAGAAGAATCTTTACTTTGAAACTCTGTTCTTTACCTATTTCTCACTATGAAACAGCTTTGTATTCAACTTAAACACTGTTTCAGGGCAAGAGATTGTGTTTTAGACTAAAAGGGAATGCATTATAAGAAGAATCTTTACTTTGAAACTCTGTTCTTTACCTATTTCTCACTATGAAACAGCTTTATATTCAACTTAAACACTGCTTCAGGGCAGATTGTGTTTTAGACTAAAAGGGAATACATTATAAGAAGAATCTTTACTTTGAAACTCTGTTCTTTACCTTTTTCACACTATGAAACAGCTTTGTATTCACCTTAAACACTGTTTCAGGGCAAGATATTGTGTTTTAGACTAAAAGGGAATGCATTGTAAGAAGAATCTTTACTTTGAAACTCTGTTCTTTACCTATTTCTCACTATGAAACAGCTTTATATTCAACTTAAACACTGCTTCAGTGCAAGAGATTGTGTTTTAGACTAAAAGGGAATGCATTATAAGAAGAATCTTTACTTTGAAACTCTGTTCTTTACCTTTTTCACACTATGAAACAGCTTTGTATTCACCTTAAACACTGTTTCAGGGCAGATTGTGTTTTAGACTAAAAGGGAATACATTATAAGAAGAATCTTTACTTTGAAACTCTGTTCTTTACCTTTTTCTCACTATGAAACAGCTTTATATTCAACTTAAACACTGCTTCAGGGCAAGAGATTGTGTTTTAGACTAAAAGGGAATGCATTATAAGAAGAATCTTTACTTTGAAACTCTGTTTTTTACCTTTTTCACACTATGAAACAGCTTTGTATTCACCTTAACACTGTTTCAGGGCAACAGATTGTGTTTTAGACTAAAAGGTAATGCATTATAAGAAGAATCTTTACTTTGAAACTCTGTTCTTTACCTTTTTCACACTATGAAACAGCTTTGTATTCACCTTAAACACTGTTTCAGGGCAAGATATTGTGTTTTAGACTAAAAGGGAATGCATTGTAAGAAGAATCTTTACTTTGAAACTCTGTTCTTTACCTTTTTCTCACTATGAAACAGCTTTGTATTCACCTTAAACACTGCTTCAGGGCAAGAGATTGTGTTTTAGACTAAAAGGGAATGCATTATAAGAAGAATCTTTACTTTGAAACTCTGTTTTTTAACTTTTTCACACTATGAAACAGCTTTGTATTCACCTTAACACTGTTTCAGGGCAACAGATTGTGTTTTAGACTAAAAGGTAATGCATTATAAGAAGAATCTTTACTTTGAAACTCTGTTCTTTACCTTTTTCACACTATGAAACAGCTTTGTATTCACCTTAAACACTGTTTCAGGGCAAGAGATTGTGTTTTAGACTAAAAGGGAATGCATTGTAAGAAGAATCTTTACTTTGAAACTCTGTTCTTTACCTTTTTCTCACTATGAAACAGCTTTGTATTCACCTTAAACACTGTTTCAGGGCAAGAGATTGTGTTTTAGACTAAAAGGTCATGCATTATAAGAAGAATCTTTACTTTGAAACTCTGTTCTTTACCTTTTTCACACTATGAAACAGCTTTGTATTCACCTTAAACATTGTTTCAGGGCAAGAGATTGTGTTTTAGACAAAAAGGGAATGCATTATAAGAAGAATCTTTACTTTGAAACTCTGTTCTTTACCTTTTTCTCACTATGAAACAGCTTTGTATTCACCTTAAACACTGTTTCAGGGCAGATTGTGTTTTAGACTAAAAGGGAATACATTATAAGAAGAATCTTTACTTTGAAACTCTGTTCTTTACCTTTTTCTCACTATGAAACAGCTTTATATTCAACTTAAACACTGCTTCAGGGCAAGAGATTGTGTTTTAGACTAAAATGGAATGCATTATAAGAAGAATCTTTACTTTGAAACTCTGTTTTTTACCTTTTTCACACTATGAAACAGCTTTGTATTCACCTTAACACTGTTTCAGGGCAAGAGATTGTGTTTTAGACTAAAAGGTAATGCATTATAAGAAGAATCTTTACTTTGAAACTCTGTTCTTTACCTTTTTCACACTATGAAACAGCTTTGTATTCACCTTAAACACTGTTTTAGGGCAAGCGATTGTGTTTTAGACTAAAAGGGAATGCATTATAAGTAGAATCTTTACTTTGAAACTCTGTTCTTTACCTTTTTCACACTATGAAACAGCTTTGTATTCACCTTAACACTGTTTCAGGGCAAGAGATTGTGTTTTAGACTAAAAGGGAATGCATTGTAAGAAGAATCTTTACTTTGAAACTCTGTTCTTTACCTTTTTCTCACTATGAAACAGCTTTGTATTCAACTTAAACACTGTTTCAGGGCAAGAGATTGTGTTTTAGACTAAAAGGGAATGCATTATAAGAAGAATCTTTACTTTGAAACTCTGTTCTTTACCTATTTCTCACTATGAAACAGCTTTATATTCAACTTAAACACTGCTTCAGTGCAAGAGATTGTGTTTTAGACTAAAAGGGAATGCATTATAAGAAGAATCTTTACTTTGAAACTCTGTTCTTTACCTTTTTCACACTATGAAACAGCTTTATATTCAACTTAAACACTGCTTCAGTGCAAGATATTGTGTTTTAGACTAAAAGGGAATGCATTATAAGAAGAATCTTTACTTTGAAACTCTGTTCTTTACCTTTTTCACACTATGAAACAGCTTTGTATTCACCTTAAACACTGTTTCAGGGCAAGATATTGTGTTTTAGACTAAAAGGGAATGCATTATAAGAAGAATCTTTACTTTGAAACTCTGTTCTTTACCTATTTCTCACTATGAAACAGCTTTGTATTCAACTTAAACACTGTTTCAGGGCAAGAGATTGTGTTTTAGACTAAAAGGGAATGCATTATAAGAAGAATCTTTACTTTGAAACTCTGTTCTTTACCTATTTCTCACTATGAAACAGCTTTATATTCAACTTAAACACTGCTTCAGGGCAGATTGTGTTTTAGACTAAAAGGGAATACATTATAAGAAGAATCTTTACTTTGAAACTCTGTTCTTTACCTTTTTCACACTATGAAACAGCTTTGTATTCACCTTAAACACTGTTTCAGGGCAAGATATTGTGTTTTAGACTAAAAGGGAATGCATTGTAAGAAGAATCTTTACTTTGAAACTCTGTTCTTTACCTATTTCTCACTATGAAACAGCTTTATATTCAACTTAAACACTGCTTCAGTGCAAGAGATTGTGTTTTAGACTAAAAGGGAATGCATTATAAGAAGAATCTTTACTTTGAAACTCTGTTCTTTACCTTTTTCACACTATGAAACAGCTTTGTATTCACCTTAAACACTGTTTCAGGGCAGATTGTGTTTTAGACTAAAAGGGAATACATTATAAGAAGAATCTTTACTTTGAAACTCTGTTCTTTACCTTTTTCTCACTATGAAACAGCTTTATATACAACTTAAACACTGCTTCAGGGCAAGAGATTGTGTTTTAGACTAAAAGGGAATGCATTATAAGAAGAATCTTTACTTTGAAACTCTGTTCTTTACCTATTTCTCACTATGAAACAGCTTTATATTCAACTTAAACACTGCTTCAGTGCAAGAGATTGTGTTTTAGACTAAAAGGGAATGCATTATAAGAAGAATCTTTACTTTGAAACTCTGTTCTTTACCTTTTTCACACTATGAAACAGCTTTGTATTCACCTTAAACACTGTTTCAGGGCAGATTGTGTTTTAGACTAAAAGGGAATACATTATAAGAAGAATCTTTACTTTGAAACTCTGTTCTTTACCTTTTTCTCACTATGAAACAGCTTTATATTCAACTTAAACACTGCTTCAGGGCAAGAGATTGTGTTTTAGACTAAAAGGGAATGCATTATAAGAAGAATCTTTACTTTGAAACTCTGTTTTTTACCTTTTTCACACTATGAAACAGCTTTGTATTCACCTTAACACTGTTTCAGGGCAACAGATTGTGTTTTAGACTAAAAGGTAATGCATTATAAGAAGAATCTTTACTTTGAAACTCTGTTCTTTACCTTTTTCACACTATGAAACAGCTTTGTATTCACCTTAAACACTGTTTCAGGGCAAGATATTGTGTTTTAGACTAAAAGGGAATGCATTGTAAGAAGAATCTTTACTTTGAAACTCTGTTCTTTACCTTTTTCTCACTATGAAACAGCTTTGTATTCACCTTAAACACTGCTTCAGGGCAAGAGATTGTGTTTTAGACTAAAAGGGAATGCATTATAAGAAGAATCTTTACTTTGAAACTCTGTTTTTTAACTTTTTCACACTATGAAACAGCTTTGTATTCACCTTAACACTGTTTCAGGGCAACAGATTGTGTTTTAGACTAAAAGGTAATGCATTATAAGAAGAATCTTTACTTTGAAACTCTGTTCTTTACCTTTTTCACACTATGAAACAGCTTTGTATTCACCTTAAACACTGTTTCAGGGCAAGAGATTGTGTTTTAGACTAAAAGGGAATGCATTGTAAGAAGAATCTTTACTTTGAAACTCTGTTCTTTACCTTTTTCTCACTATGAAACAGCTTTGTATTCACCTTAAACACTGTTTCAGGGCAAGAGATTGTGTTTTAGACTAAAAGGTCATGCATTATAAGAAGAATCTTTACTTTGAAACTCTGTTCTTTACCTTTTTCACACTATGAAACAGCTTTGTATTCACCTTAAACATTGTTTCAGGGCAAGAGATTGTGTTTTAGACAAAAAGGGAATGCATTATAAGAAGAATCTTTACTTTGAAACTCTGTTCTTTACCTATTTCTCACTATGAAACAGCTTTATATTCAACTTAAACACTGCTTCAGTGCAAGAGATTGTGTTTTAGACTAAAAGGGAATGCATTATAAGAAGAATCTTTACTTTGAAACTCTGTTCTTTACCTTTTTCACACTATGAAACAGCTTTGTATTCACCTTAAACACTGTTTCAGGGCAGATTGTGTTTTAGACTAAAAGGGAATACATTATAAGAAGAATCTTTACTTTGAAACTCTGTTCTTTACCTTTTTCTCACTATGAAACAGCTTTATATTCAACTTAAACACTGCTTCAGGGCAAGAGATTGTGTTTTAGACTAAAAGGGAATGCATTATAAGAAGAATCTTTACTTTGAAACTCTGTTTTTTACCTTTTTCACACTATGAAACAGCTTTGTATTCACCTTAACACCGTTTCAGGGCAAGAGATTGTGTTTTAGACTAAAAGGTAATGCATTATAAGAAGAATCTTTACTTTGAAACTCTGTTCTTTACCTTTTTCACACTATGAAACAGCTTTGTATTCACCTTAAACACTGTTTCAGGGCAAGAGATTGTGTTTTAGACTAAAAGGGAATGCATTATAAGTAGAATCTTTACTTTGAAACTGTTCTTTACCTTTTTCTCACTTTGAAACAGCTTTGTATTCAACTTAAACACTGTTTCAGGGCAAGAGATTGTGTTTTAGACTAAAAGGGAATGCATTATAAGAAGAATCTTTACTTTGAAACTCTGTTCTTTACCTATTTCTCACTATGAAACAGCTTTATATTCAACTTAAACACTGCTTCAGTGCAAGAGATTCTGTTTTAGACTAAAAGGGAATGCATTATAAGAAGAATCTTTACTTTGAAACTCTGTTCTTTACCTTTTTCACACTATGAAACAGCTTTGTATTCACCTTAAACACTGTTTCAGGGCAGATTGTGTTTTAGACTAAAAGGGAATACATTATAAGAAGAATCTTTACTTTGAAACTCTGTTCTTTACCTTTTTCTCACTATGAAACAGCTTTATATTCAACTTAAACACTGCTTCAGGGCAAGAGATTGTGTTTTAGACTAAAAGGGAATGCATTATAAGAAGAATCTTTACTTTGAAACTCTGTTTTTTACCTTTTTCACACTATGAAACAGCTTTGTATTCACCTTAACACTGTTTCAGGGCAAGAGATTGTGTTTTAGACTAAAAGGTAATGCATTATAAGAAGAATCTTTACTTTGAAACTCTGTTCTTTACCTTTTTCACACTATGAAACAGCTTTGTATTCACCTTAAACACTGTTTCAGGGCAAGAGATTGTGTTTTAGACTAAAAGGGAATGCATTATAAGAAGAATCTTTACTTTGAAACTCTGTTCTTTACCTTTTTCACACTATGAAACAGCTTTGTATTCACCTTAAACACTGTTTCAGGGCAAGATATTGTGTTTTAGACTAAAAGGGAATGCATTGTAAGAAGAATCTTTACTTTGAAACTCTGTTCTTTACCTTTTTCTCACTATGAAACAGCTTTGTATTCACCTTAAACACTGCTTCAGGGCAAGAGATTGTGTTTTAGACTAAAAGGGAATGCATTATAAGAAGAATCTTTACTTTGAAACTCTGTTTTTTACCTTTTTCACACTATGAAACAGCTTTGTATTCACCTTAACACTGTT
Source organism: Electrophorus electricus (assembly GCF_041902795.1). Classification (NCBI taxonomy): domain Eukaryota; kingdom Metazoa; phylum Chordata; class Actinopteri; order Gymnotiformes; family Gymnotidae; genus Electrophorus; species Electrophorus electricus. The sequence goes on along the minus strand of NW_027658572.1, from coordinate 2,227,189 downwards.
TCAGGGCAACAGATTGTGTTTTAGACTAAAAGGTAATGCATTATAAGAAGAATCTTTACTTTGAAACTCTGTTCTTTACCTTTTTCACACTATGAAACAGCTTTGTATTCACCTTAAACACTGTTTCAGGGCAAGAGATTGTGTTTTAGACTAAAAGGGAATGCATTGTAAGAAGAATCTTTACTTTGAAACTCTGTTCTTTACCTTTTTCTCACTATGAAACAGCTTTGTATTCACCTTAAACACTGTTTCAGGGCAAGAGATTGTGTTTTAGACTAAAAGGTCATGCATTATAAGAAGAATCTTTACTTTGAAACTCTGTTCTTTACCTTTTTCACACTATGAAACAGCTTTGTATTCACCTTAAACATTGTTTCAGGGCAAGAGATTGTGTTTTAGACTAAAAGGGAATGCATTATAAGAAGAATCTTTACTTTGAAACTCTGTTCTTTACCTATTTCTCACTATGAAACAGCTTTATATTCAACTTAAACACTGCTTCAGTGCAAGAGATTGTGTTTTAGACTAAAAGGGAATGCATTATAAGAAGAATCTTTACTTTGAAACTCTGTTCTTTACCTTTTTCACACTATGAAACAGCTTTGTATTCACCTTAAACACTGTTTCAGGGCAGATTGTGTTTTAGACTAAAAGGGAATACATTATAAGAAGAATCTTTACTTTGAAACTCTGTTCTTTACCTTTTTCTCACTATGAAACAGCTTTATATTCAACTTAAACACTGCTTCAGGGCAAGAGATTGTGTTTTAGACTAAAAGGGAATGCATTATAAGAAGAATCTTTACTTTGAAACTCTGTTTTTTACCTTTTTCACACTATGAAACAGCTTTGTATTCACCTTAACACCGTTTCAGGGCAAGAGATTGTGTTTTAGACTAAAAGGTAATGCATTATAAGAAGAATCTTTACTTTGAAACTCTGTTCTTTACCTTTTTCACACTATGAAACAGCTTTGTATTCACCTTAAACACTGTTTCAGGGCAAGAGATTGTGTTTTAGACTAAAAGGGAATGCATTATAAGTAGAATCTTTACTTTGAAACTGTTCTTTACCTTTTTCTCACTTTGAAACAGCTTTGTATTCAACTTAAACACTGTTTCAGGGCAAGAGATTGTGTTTTAGACTAAAAGGGAATGCATTATAAGAAGAATCTTTACTTTGAAACTCTGTTCTTTACCTATTTCTCACTATGAAACAGCTTTATATTCAACTTAAACACTGCTTCAGTGCAAGAGATTCTGTTTTAGACTAAAAGGGAATGCATTATAAGAAGAATCTTTACTTTGAAACTCTGTTCTTTACCTTTTTCACACTATGAAACAGCTTTGTATTCACCTTAAACACTGTTTCAGGGCAGATTGTGTTTTAGACTAAAAGGGAATACATTATAAGAAGAATCTTTACTTTGAAACTCTGTTCTTTACCTTTTTCTCACTATGAAACAGCTTTATATTCAACTTAAACACTGCTTCAGGGCAAGAGATTGTGTTTTAGACTAAAAGGGAATGCATTATAAGAAGAATCTTTACTTTGAAACTCTGTTTTTTACCTTTTTCACACTATGAAACAGCTTTGTATTCACCTTAACACTGTTTCAGGGCAAGAGATTGTGTTTTAGACTAAAAGGTAATGCATTATAAGAAGAATCTTTACTTTGAAACTCTGTTCTTTACCTTTTTCACACTATGAAACAGCTTTGTATTCACCTTAAACACTGTTTCAGGGCAAGAGATTGTGTTTTAGACTAAAAGGGAATGCATTATAAGAAGAATCTTTACTTTGAAACTCTGTTCTTTACCTTTTTCACACTATGAAACAGCTTTGTATTCACCTTAAACACTGTTTCAGGGCAAGATATTGTGTTTTAGACTAAAAGGGAATGCATTGTAAGAAGAATCTTTACTTTGAAACTCTGTTCTTTACCTTTTTCTCACTATGAAACAGCTTTGTATTCACCTTAAACACTGTTTCAGGGCAGATTGTGTTTTAGACTAAAAGGGAATACATTATAAGAAGAATCTTTACTTTGAAACTCTGTTCTTTACCTTTTTCTCACTATGAAACAGCTTTATATTCAACTTAAACACTGCTTCAGGGCAAGAGATTGTGTTTTAGACTAAAATGGAATGCATTATAAGAAGAATCTTTACTTTGAAACTCTGTTTTTTACCTTTTTCACACTATGAAACAGCTTTGTATTCACCTTAACACTGTTTCAGGGCAAGAGATTGTGTTTTAGACTAAAAGGTAATGCATTATAAGAAGAATCTTTACTTTGAAACTCTGTTCTTTACCTTTTTCACACTATGAAACAGCTTTGTATTCACCTTAAACACTGTTTTAGGGCAAGCGATTGTGTTTTAGACTAAAAGGGAATGCATTATAAGTAGAATCTTTACTTTGAAACTCTGTTCTTTACCTTTTTCACACTATGAAACAGCTTTGTATTCACCTTAAACACTGTTTCAGGGCAAGAGATTGTGTTTTAGACTAAAAGGGAATGCATTATAAGAAGAATCTTTACTTTGAAACTCTGTTCTTTACCTTTTTCTCACTATGAAACAGCTTTGTATTCACCTTAAACACTGTTTCAGGGCAAGAGATTGTGTTTTAGACTAAAAGGGAATGCATTATAAGAAGAATCTTTACTTTGAAACTCTATTCTTTACCTTTTTCACACTATGTAACAGCTTTGTATTCACCTTAAACACTGTTTCAGGGCAGATTGTGTTTTAGACTAAAAGGGAATACATTATAAGAAGAATCTTTACTTTGAAACTCTGTTCTTTACCTTTTTCTCACTATGAAACAGCTTTATATTCAACTTAAACACTGCTTCAGGGCAAGAGATTGTGTTTTAGACTAAAATAGACTGCATTATAAGAAGAATCTTTACTTTGAAACTCTGTTTTTTACCTTTTTCACACTATGAAACAGCTTTGTATTCACCTTAAACACTGTTTCAGGGCAAGAGATTGTGTTTTAGACTAAAAGGTAATGCATTATAAGAAGAATCTTTACTTTGAAACTCTGTTCTTTACCTTTTTCACACTATGAAACAGCTTTGTATTCACCTTAAACACTGTTTCAGGGCAAGAGATTGTGTTTTAGACTAAAAGGGAATGCATTATAAGAAGAATCTTTACTTTGAAACTCTGTTCTTTACCTTTTTCACACTATGAAACAGCTTTGTATTCACCTTAAACACTGTTTCAGGGCAAGATATTGTGTTTTAGACTAAAAGGGAATGCATTGTCAGAAGAATCTTTACTTTGAAACTCTGTTCTTTACCTTTTTCACACTATGAAACAGCTTTGTATTCGCCTTAAACACTGTTTCAGGGCAAAAGATTGTGTTTTAGACTAAAATAGACTGCATTATAAGAAGAATCTTTACTTTGAAACTCTGTTCTTTACCTTTTTCTCACTATGAAACAGCTTTGTATTCACCTTAAACACTGTTTCAGGGCAAGAGATTGTGTTTTAGACTAAAAGGGAATGCATTATAAGAAGAATCTTTACTTTGAAACTCTGTTCTTTACCTTTTTCACACTATGAAACAGCTTTGTATTCACCTTAAACACTGTTTCAGGGCAGATTGTGTTTTAGACTAAAAGGGAATACATTATAAGAAGAATCTTTACTTTGAAACTCTGTTCTTTACCTTTTTCTCACTATGAAACAGCTTTATATTCAACTTAAACACTGTTTCAGGGCAAGAGATTGTGTTTTAAACTAAAATAGACTGCATTATAAGAAGAATCTTTACTTTGAAACTCTGTTCTTTACCTTTTTCACACTATGTAACAGCTTTGTATTCACCTTAAACACGGTTTCAGGGCAGATTGTGTTTTAGACTAAAAGGGAATACATTATAAGAAGAATCTTTACTTTGAAACTGTTCTTTACCTTTTTCTCACTATGAAACAGCTTTATATTCAACTTAAACACTGCTTCAGGGCAAGAGATTGTGTTTTAGACTAAAAGGGAATGCATTATAAGAAGAATCTTTACTTTGAAACTCTGTTTTTTACCTTTTTCACACGATGAAACAGCTTTGTATTCACCTTAAACACTGTTTCAGGGCAAGAGATTGTGTTTTAGACTAAAAGGTAATGCATTATAAGAAGAATCTTTACTTTGAAACTCTGTTCTTTACCTTTTTCACACTATGAAACAGCTTTGTATTCACCTTAAACACTGTTTCAGGGCAAGAGATTGTGTTTTAGACTAAAAGGGAATGCATTATAAGAAGAATCTTTACTTTGAAACTCTGTTCTTTACCTTTTTCACACTATGAAACAGCTTTGTATTCACCTTAAACACTGTTTCAGGGCAGATTGTGTTTTAGACTAAAAGGGAATACATTATAAGAAGAATCTTTACTTTGAAACTCTGTTTACCTTTTTCTCACTATGAAACAGCTTTATATTCAACTTAAACACTGTTTCAGGGCAAGAGATTGTGTTTTAAACTAAAATAGACTGCATTATAAGAAGAATCTTTACTTTGAAACTCTGTTCTTTACCTTTTTCACACTATGAAACAGCTTTGTATTCACCTTTAACACTGTTTCAGGGCAAGAGTTTGTGTTTTAGACTAAAAGGGAATGCATTATAAGAAGAATCTTTACTTTGAAACTCTGTTCTTTACCTTTTTCACACTATGTAACAGCTTTGTATTCACCTTAAACACTGTTTCAGGGCAGATTGTGTTTTAGACTAAAAGGGAATACATTATAAGAAGAATCTTTACTTTGAATCTCTGTTCTTTACCTTTTTCTCACTATGAAACAGCTTTATATTCAACTTAAACACTGCTTCAGGGCAAGAGATTGTGTTTTAGACTAAAAGGGAATGCATTATAAGAAGAATCTTTACTTTGAAACTCTGTTTTTTACCTTTTTCACACTATGAAACAGCGTTGTATTCACCTTAAACACTGTTTCAGGGCAAGAGATTGTGTTTTAGGCTAAAAGGTAATGCATTATAAGAAGAATCTTTACTTTGAAACTCTGTTCTTTACCTTTTTCACACTATGAAACAGCTTTGTATTCACCTTAAACACTGTTTCAGGGCAAGAGATTGTGTTTTAGACTAAAATAGACTGCATTATAAGAAGAATCTTTACTTTGAAACTCTGTTCTTTACCTTTTTCTCACTATGAAACAGCTTTATATTCAACTTAAACACTGCTTCAGGGCAAGATATTGTGTTTTAGACTAAAAGGGAATGCATTGTCAGAAGAATCTTTACTTTGAAACTCTGTTCTTTACCTTTTTCACACTATGAAACAGCTTTGTATTCGCCTTAAACACTGTTTCAGGGCAAAAGATTGTGTTTTAGACTAAAATAGACTGCATTATAAGAAGAATCTTTACTTTGAAACTCTGTTCTTTACCTTTTTCTCACTATGAAACAGCTTTGTATTCAACTTAAACACTGTTTCAGGGCAAGAGATTGTGTTTTAGACTAAAAGGGAATGCATTATAAGAAGAATCTTTACTTTGAAACTCTGTTCTTTACCTTTTTCTCACTATGAAACAGCTTTATATTCAACTTAAACACTGCTTCAGTGCAAGAGATTGTGTTTTAGACTAAAAGGGAATGCATTATAAGAAGAATCTTTACTTTGAAACTCTGTTCTTTACCTTTTTCACACTATGAAACAGCTTTGTATTCACCTTAAACACTGTTTCAGGGCAGATTGTGTTTTAGACTAAAAGGGAATACATTATAAGAAGAATCTTTACTTTGAAACTCTGTTCTTTACCTTTTTCACACTATGAAACAGCTTTATATTAAACTTAAACACTGTTTCAGGGCAAGAGATTGTGTTTTAGACTAAAATAGACTGCATTATAAGAAGAATCTTTACTTTGAAACTCTGTTCTTTACCTTTTTCACACTATGAAACAGCTTTGTATTCACCTTAAACACTGTTTCAGGGCAAGAGATTGTGTTTTAGACTAAAAGGGAATGCATTGTAAGAAGAATCTTTACTTTGAAACTCTGTTTTTTACCTTTTTCACACTATGAAACAGCTTTGTATTCACCTTAAACACTGTTTCAGGGCAAGAGATTGTGTTTTAGACTAAAAGGTAATGCATTATAAGAAGAATCTTTACTTTGAAACTCTGTTCTTTACCTTTTTCACACTATGAAACAGCTTTGTATTCACCTTAAACACTGTTTCAGGGCAAGAGATTGTGTTTTAGACTAAAAGGGAATGCATTATAAGAAGAATCTTTACTTTGAAACTCTGTTCTTTACCTTTTTCACACTATGAAACAGCTTTGTATTCACCTTAAACACTGTTTCAGGGCAAGATATTGTGTTTTAGACTAAAAGGGAATGCATTGTCAGAAGAATCTTTACTTTGAAACTCTATTCTTTACCTTTTTCACACTATGAAACAGCTTTGTATTCGCCTTAAACACTGTTTCAGGGCAAAAGATTGTGTTTTAGACTAAAATAGACGGCATTATAAGAAGAATCTTTACTTTGAAACTCTATTCTTTACCTTTTTCACACTATGTAACAGCTTTGTATTCACCTTAAACACTGTTTCAGGGCAGATTGTGTTTTAGACTAAAAGGGAATACATTATAAGAAGAATCTTTACTTTGAAACTCTGTTCTTTACCTTTTTCTCACTATGAAACAGCTTTATATTCAACTTAAACACTGCTTCAGGGCAAGAGATTGTGTTTTAGACTAAAATAGACTGCATTATAAGAAGAATCTTTACTTTGAAACTCTGTTTTTTACCTTTTTCACACTATGAAACAGCTTTGTATTCACCTTAAACACTGTTTCAGGGCAAGAGATTGTGTTTTAGACTAAAAGGTAATGCATTATAAGAAGAATCTTTACTTTGAAACTCTGTTCTTTACCTTTTTCACACTATGAAACAGCTTTGTATTCACCTTAAACACTGTTTCAGGGCAAGAGATTGTGTTTTAGACTAAAAGGGAATGCATTATAAGAAGAATCTTTACTTTGAAACTCTGTTCTTTACCTTTTTCACACTATGAAACAGCTTTGTATTCACCTTAAACACTGTTTCAGGGCAAGATATTGTGTTTTAGACTAAAAGGGAATGCATTGTCAGAAGAATCTTTACTTTGAAACTCTGTTCTTTACCTTTTTCACACTATGAAACAGCTTTGTATTCGCCTTAAACACTGTTTCAGGGCAAAAGATTGTGTTTTAGACTAAAATAGACTGCATTATAAGAAGAATCTTTACTTTGAAACTCTGTTCTTTACCTTTTTCTCACTATGAAACAGCTTTGTATTCACCTTAAACACTGTTTCAGGGCAAGAGATTGTGTTTTAGACTAAAAGGGAATGCATTATAAGAAGAATCTTTACTTTGAAACTCTGTTCTTTACCTTTTTCACACTATGAAACAGCTTTGTATTCACCTTAAACACTGTTTCAGGGCAGATTGTGTTTTAGACTAAAAGGGAATACATTATAAGAAGAATCTTTACTTTGAAACTCTGTTCTTTACCTTTTTCTCACTATGAAACAGCTTTATATTCAACTTAAACACTGTTTCAGGGCAAGAGATTGTGTTTTAAACTAAAATAGACTGCATTATAAGAAGAATCTTTACTTTGAAACTCTGTTCTTTACCTTTTTCACACTATGTAACAGCTTTGTATTCACCTTAAACACGGTTTCAGGGCAGATTGTGTTTTAGACTAAAAGGGAATACATTATAAGAAGAATCTTTACTTTGAAACTGTTCTTTACCTTTTTCTCACTATGAAACAGCTTTATATTCAACTTAAACACTGCTTCAGGGCAAGAGATTGTGTTTTAGACTAAAAGGGAATGCATTATAAGAAGAATCTTTACTTTGAAACTCTGTTTTTTACCTTTTTCACACGATGAAACAGCTTTGTATTCACCTTAAACACTGTTTCAGGGCAAGAGATTGTGTTTTAGACTAAAAGGTAATGCATTATAAGAAGAATCTTTACTTTGAAACTCTGTTCTTTACCTTTTTCACACTATGAAACAGCTTTGTATTCACCTTAAACACTGTTTCAGGGCAAGAGATTGTGTTTTAGACTAAAAGGGAATGCATTATAAGAAGAATCTTTACTTTGAAACTCTGTTCTTTACCTTTTTCACACTATGAAACAGCTTTGTATTCACCTTAAACACTGTTTCAGGGCAGATTGTGTTTTAGACTAAAAGGGAATACATTATAAGAAGAATCTTTACTTTGAAACTCTGTTTACCTTTTTCTCACTATGAAACAGCTTTATATTCAACTTAAACACTGTTTCAGGGCAAGAGATTGTGTTTTAAACTAAAATAGACTGCATTATAAGAAGAATCTTTACTTTGAAACTCTGTTCTTTACCTTTTTCACACTATGAAACAGCTTTGTATTCACCTTTAACACTGTTTCAGGGCAAGAGTTTGTGTTTTAGACTAAAAGGGAATGCATTATAAGAAGAATCTTTACTTTGAAACTCTGTTCTTTACCTTTTTCACACTATGTAACAGCTTTGTATTCACCTTAAACACTGTTTCAGGGCAGATTGTGTTTTAGACTAAAAGGGAATACATTATAAGAAGAATCTTTACTTTGAATCTCTGTTCTTTACCTTTTTCTCACTATGAAACAGCTTTATATTCAACTTAAACACTGCTTCAGGGCAAGAGATTGTGTTTTAGACTAAAAGGGAATGCATTATAAGAAGAATCTTTACTTTGAAACTCTGTTTTTTACCTTTTTCACACTATGAAACAGCGTTGTATTCACCTTAAACACTGTTTCAGGGCAAGAGATTGTGTTTTAGGCTAAAAGGTAATGCATTATAAGAAGAATCTTTACTTTGAAACTCTGTTCTTTACCTTTTTCACACTATGAAACAGCTTTATATTAAACTTAAACACTGTTTCAGGGCAAGAGATTGTGTTTTAGACTAAAATAGACTGCATTATAAGAAGAATCTTTACTTTGAAACTCTGTTCTTTACCTTTTTCACACTATGAAACAGCTTTGTATTCACCTTAAACACTGTTTCAGGGCAAGAGATTGTGTTTTAGACTAAAAGGGAATGCATTGTAAGAAGAATCTTTACTTTGAAACTCTGTTTTTTACCTTTTTCACACTATGAAACAGCTTTGTATTCACCTTAAACACTGTTTCAGGGCAAGAGATTGTGTTTTAGACTAAAAGGTAATGCATTATAAGAAGAATCTTTACTTTGAAACTCTGTTCTTTACCTTTTTCACACTATGAAACAGCTTTGTATTCACCTTAAACACTGTTTCAGGGCAAGAGATTGTGTTTTAGACTAAAAGGGAATGCATTATAAGAAGAATCTTTACTTTGAAACTCTGTTCTTTACCTTTTTCACACTATGAAACAGCTTTGTATTCACCTTAAACACTGTTTCAGGGCAAGATATTGTGTTTTAGACTAAAAGGGAATGCATTGTCAGAAGAATCTTTACTTTGAAACTCTATTCTTTACCTTTTTCACACTATGAAACAGCTTTGTATTCGCCTTAAACACTGTTTCAGGGCAAAAGATTGTGTTTTAGACTAAAATAGACGGCATTATAAGAAAAATCTTTACTTTGAAACTCTGTTCTTTACCTTTTTCTCACTATGAAACAGCTTTATATTCAACTTAAACACTGCTTCAGGGCAAGAGATTGTGTTTTAGACTAAAAGGGAATGCATTATAAGAAGAATCTTTACTTTGAAACTCTGTTCTTTACCTTTTTCACACTATGAAACAGCTTTGTATTCACCTTAAACACTGTTTCAGGGCAAGAGATAGTGTTTTAGACTAAAAGGTAATGCATTATAAGAAGAATCTTTACTTTGAAACTCTGTTCTTTACCTTTTTCACACTATGAAACAGCTTTGTATTCACCTTAAACACTGTTTCAGGGCAAGAGATTGTGTTTTAGACTAAAATAGACTGCATTATAAGAAGAATCTTTACTTTTAAACTCTGTTTTTTACCTTTTTCACACTATGAAACAGCTTTGTATTCACCTTAAACACTGTTTCAGGGCAAGAGATTGTGTTTTAGACTAAAAGGTAATGCATTATAAGAAGAATCTTTACTTTGAAACTCTGTTCTTTACCTTTTTCACACTATGAAACAGCTTTGTATTCACCTTAAACACTGTTTCAGGGCAGATTGTGTTTTAGACTAAAAGGGAATACATTATAAGAAGAATCTTTACTTTGAAACTCTGTTCTTTACCTTTTTCTCACTATGAAACAGCTTTATATTCAACTTAAACACTGTTTCAGGGCAAGAGATTGTGTTTTAGACTAAAAGTTAATGCATTATAAGAAGAATCTTTACTTTGAAACTCTGTTCTTTACCTTTTTCACACTATGAAACAGCTTTGTATTCACCTTAAACACTGTTTCAGGGCAAGAGATTGTGTTTTAGACTAAAAGGGAATGCATTGTAAGAAGAATCTTTACTTTGAAACTCTGTTTTTTACCTTTTTCACACTATGAAACAGCTTTGTATTCACCTTAAACACTGTTTCAGGGCAAGAGATTGTGTTTTAGACTAAAAGGGAATGCATTATAAGAAGAATCTTTACTTTGAAACTCTGTTCTTTACCTTTTTCACACTATGAAACAGCTTTGTATTCACCTTAAACACTGTTTCAGGGCAAGAGATTGTGTTTTAGACTAAAAGGGAATGCATTATAAGAAGAATCTTTACTTTGAAACTCTGTTCTTTACCTTTTTCACACTATGAAACAGCTTTGTATTCACCTTAAACACTGTTTCAGGGCAAGATATTGTGTTTTAGACTAAAAGGGAATGCATTGTCAGAAGAATCTTTACTTTGAAACTCTATTCTTTACCTTTTTCACACTATGAAACAGCTTTGTATTCGCCTTAAACACTGTTTCAGGGCAAAAGATTGTGTTTTAGACTAAAATAGACTGCATTATAAGAAGAATCTTTACTTTGAAACTCTGTTCTTTACCTTTTTCTCACTATGAAACAGCTTTATATTCAACTTAAACACTGCTTCAGTGCAAGAGATTGTGTTTTAGACTAAAAGGGAATGCATTATAAGAAGAATCTTTACTTTGAAACTCTGTTCTTTACCTTTTTCTCACTATGAAACAGCTTTATATTCAACTTAAACACTGCTTCAGTGCAAGAGATTGTGTTTTAGACTAAAAGGGAATGCATTATAAGAAGAATCTTTACTTTGAAACTCTGTTCTTTACCTTTTTCACACTATGAAACAGCTTTGTATTCACCTTAAACACTGTTTCAGGGCAGATTGTGTTTTAGACTAAAAGGGAATACATTATAAGAAGAATCTTTACTTTGAAACTCTGTTCTTTACCTTTTTCACACTATGAAACAGCTTTATATTCAACTTAAACACTGTTTCAGGGCAAGAGATTGTGTTTTAGACTAAAATAGACTGCATTATAAGAAGAATCTTTACTTTGAAACTCTGTTCTTTACCTTTTTCACACTATGAAACAGCTTTGTATTCACCTTAAACACTGTTTCAGGGCAAGAGATTGTGTTTTAGACTAAAAGGGAATGCATTGTAAGAAGAATCTTTACTTTGAAACTCTGTTTTTTACCTTTTTCACACTATGAAACAGCTTTGTATTCACCTTAAACACTGTTTCAGGGCAAGAGATTGTGTTTTAGACTAAAAGGTAATGCATTATAAGAAGAATCTTTACTTTGAAACTCTGTTCTTTACCTTTTTCACACTATGAAACAGCTTTGTATTCACCTTAAACACTGTTTCAGGGCAAGAGATTGTGTTTTAGACTAAAAGGGAATGCATTATAAGAAGAATCTTTACTTTGAAACTCTGTTTTTTACCTTTTTCACACTATGAAACAGCTTTGTATTCACCTTAAACACTGTTTCAGGGCAAGATATTGTGTTTTAGACTAAAAGGGAATGCATTGTCAGAAGAATCTTTACTTTGAAACTCTATTCTTTACCTTTTTCACACTATGAAACAGCTTTGTATTCGCCTTAAACACTGTTTCAGGGCAAAAGATTGTGTTTTAGACTAAAATAGACTGCATTATAAGAAGAATCTTTACTTTGAAACTCTGTTCTTTACCTTTTTCTCACTATGAAACAGCTTTATATTCAACTTAAACACTGCTTCAGGGCAAGAGATTGTGTTTTAGACTAAAAGGGAATGCATTATAAGAAGAATCTTTACTTTGAAACTCTGTTCTTTACCTTTTTCACACTATGAAACAGCTTTGTATTCACCTTAAACACTGTTTCAGGGCAAGAGATAGTGTTTTAGACTAAAAGGTAATGCATTATAAGAAGAATCTTTACTTTGAAACTCTGTTCTTTACCTTTTTCACACTATAAAACAGCTTTGTATTCACCTTAAACACTGTTTCAGGGCAAGAGATTGTGTTTTAGACTAAAATAGACTGCATTATAAGAAGAATCTTTACTTTTAAACTCTGTTTTTTACCTTTTTCACACTATGAAACAGCTTTGTATTCACCTTAAACACTGTTTCAGGGCAAGAGATTGTGTTTTGGACTAAAAGGTAATGCATTATAAGAAGAATCTTTACTTTGAAACTCTGTTCTTTACCTTTTTCACACTATGAAACAGCTTTGTATTCACCTTAAACACTGTTTCAGGGCAGATTGTGTTTTAGACTAAAAGGGAATACATTATAAGAAGAATCTTTACTTTGAAACTCTGTTCTTTACCTTTTTCTCACTATGAAACAGCTTTATATTCAACTTAAACACTGTTTCAGGGCAAGAGATTGTGTTTTAGACTAAAAGTTAATGCATTATAAGAAGAATCTTTACTTTGAAACTCTGTTCTTTACCTTTTTCACACTATGAAACAGCTTTGTATTCACCTTAAACACTGTTTCAGGGCAAGAGATTGTGTTTTAGACTAAAAGGGAATGCATTGTAAGAAGAATCTTTACTTTGAAACTCTGTTTTTTACCTTTTTCACACTATGAAACAGCTTTGTATTCACCTTAAACACTGTTTCAGGGCAAGAGATTGTGTTTTAGACTAAAAGGTAATGCATTATAAGAAGAATCTTTACTTTGAAACTCTGTTCTTTACCTTTTTCACACTATGAAACAGCTTTGTATTCACCTTAAACACTGTTTCAGGGCAAGAGATTGTGTTTTAGACTAAAAGGGAATGCATTATAAGAAGAATCTTTACTTTGAAACTCTGTTCTTTACCTTTTTCACACTATGAAACAGCTTTGTATTCACCTTAAACACTGTTTCAGGGCAAGATATTGTGTTTTAGACTAAAAGGGAATGCATTGTCAGAAGAATCTTTACTTTGAAACTCTATTCTTTACCTTTTTCACACTATGAAACAGCTTTGTATTCGCCTTAAACACTGTTTCAGGGCAAAAGATTGTGTTTTAGACTAAAATAGACTGCATTATAAGAAGAATCTTTACTTTGAAACTCTGTTCTTTACCTTTTTCTCACTATGAAACAGCTTTATATTCAACTTAAACACTGCTTCAGTGCAAGAGATTGTGTTTTAGACTAAAAGGGAATGCATTATAAGAAGAATCTTTACTTTGAAACTCTGTTCTTTACCTTTTTCTCACTATGAAACAGCTTTATATTCAACTTAAACACTGCTTCAGTGCAAGAGATTGTGTTTTAGACTAAAAGGGAATGCATTATAAGAAGAATCTTTACTTTGAAACTCTGTTCTTTACCTTTTTCACACTATGAAACAGCTTTGTATTCACCTTAAACACTGTTTCAGGGCAGATTGTGTTTTAGACTAAAAGGGAATACATTATAAGAAGAATCTTTACTTTGAAACTCTGTTCTTTACCTTTTTCACACTATGAAACAGCTTTATATTCAACTTAAACACTGTTTCAGGGCAAGAGATTGTGTTTTAGACTAAAATAGACTGCATTATAAGAAGAATCTTTACTTTGAAACTCTGTTCTTTACCTTTTTCACACTATGAAACAGCTTTGTATTCACCTTAAACACTGTTTCAGGGCAAGAGATTGTGTTTTAGACTAAAAGGGAATGCATTGTAAGAAGAATCTTTACTTTGAAACTCTGTTTTTTACCTTTTTCACACTATGAAACAGCTTTGTATTCACCTTAAACACTGTTTCAGGGCAAGAGATTGTGTTTTAGACTAAAAGGTAATGCATTATAAGAAGAATCTTTACTTTGAAACTCTGTTCTTTACCTTTTTCACACTATGAAACAGCTTTGTATTCACCTTAAACACTGTTTCAGGGCAAGAGATTGTGTTTTAGACTAAAAGGGAATGCATTATAAGAAGAATCTTTACTTTGAAACTCTGTTTTTTTACCTTTTTCACACTATGAAACAGCTTTGTATTCACCTTAAACACTGTTTCAGGGCAAGATATTGTGTTTTAGACTAAAAGGGAATGCATTGTCAGAAGAATCTTTACTTTGAAACTCTATTCTTTACCTTTTTCACACTATGAAACAGCTTTGTATTCGCCTTAAACACTGTTTCAGGGCAAAAGATTGTGTTTTAGACTAAAATAGACTGCATTATAAGAAGAATCTTTACTTTGAAACTCTGTTCTTTACCTTTTTCTCACTATGAAACAGCTTTATATTCAACTTAAACACTGCTTCAGGGCAAGAGATTGTGTTTTAGACTAAAAGGGAATGCATTATAAGAAGAATCTTTACTTTGAAACTCTGTTCTTTACCTTTTTCACACTATGAAACAGCTTTGTATTCACCTTAAACACTGTTTCAGGGCAAGAGATTGTGTTTTAGACTAAAAGGGAATGCATTATAAGAAGAATCTTTACTTTGAAACTCTGTTCTTTACCTTTTTCTCACTATGAAACAGCTTTGTATTCACCTTAAACACTGTTTCAGGGCAAGAGATTGTGTTTTAGACTAAAAGGGAATGCATTATAAGAAGAATCTTTACTTTGAAACTCTGTTCTTTACCTTTTTCACACTATGTAACAGCTTTGTATTCACCTTAAACACTGTTTCAGGGCAGATTGTGTTTTAGACTAAAAGGGAATACATTTTAAGAAGAATCTTTACTTTGAAACTCTGTTCTTTACCTTTTTCTCACTATGAAACAGCTTTATATTCAACTTAAACACTGCTTCAGGGCAAGAGATTGTGTTTTAGACTAAAAGGGAATGCATTATAAGAAGAATCTTTACTTTGAAACTCTGTTCTTTACCTTTTTCACACTATGAAACAGCTTTGTATTCACCTTAAACACTGTTTCAGGGCAAGAGATAGTGTTTTAGACTAAAAGGTAATGCATTATAAGAAGAATCTTTACTTTGAAACTCTGTTCTTTACCTTTTTCACACTATGAAACAGCTTTGTATTCACCTTAAACACTGTTTCAGGGCAAGAGATTGTGTTTTAGACTAAAATAGACTGCATTATAAGAAGAATCTTTACTTTTAAACTCTGTTTTTTACCTTTTTCACACTATGAAACAGCTTTGTATTCACCTTAAACACTGTTTCAGGGCAAGAGATTGTGTTTTAGACTAAAAGGTAATGCATTATAAGAAGAATCTTTACTTTGAAACTCTGTTCTTTACCTTTTTCACACTATGAAACAGCTTTGTATTCACCTTAAACACTGTTTCAGGGCAAGAGATTGTGTTTTAGACTAAAAGGGAATGCATTATAAGAAGAATCTTTACTTTGAAACTCTGTTCTTTACCTTTTTCTCACTATGAAACAGCTTTATATTCAACTTAAACACTGCTTCAGTGCAAGAGATTGTGTTTTAGACTAAAAGGGAATGCATTATAAGAAGAATCTTTACTTTGAAACTCTGTTCTTTACCTTTTTCTCACTATGAAACAGCTTTATATTCAACTTAAACACTGCTTCAGTGCAAGAGATTGTGTTTTAGACTAAAAGGGAATGCATTATAAGAAGAATCTTTACTTTGAAACTCTGTTCTTTACCTTTTTCACACTATGAAACAGCTTTGTATTCACCTTAAACACTGTTTCAGGGCAGATTGTGTTTTAGACTAAAAGGGAATACATTATAAGAAGAATCTTTACTTTGAAACTCTGTTCTTTACCTTTTTCACACTATGAAACAGCTTTATATTCAACTTAAACACTGTTTCAGGGCAAGAGATTGTGTTTTAGACTAAAATAGACTGCATTATAAGAAGAATCTTTACTTTGAAACTCTGTTCTTTACCTTTTTCACACTATGAAACAGCTTTGTATTCACCTTAAACACTGTTTCAGGGCAAGAGATTGTGTTTTAGACTAAAAGGGAATGCATTGTAAGAAGAATCTTTACTTTGAAACTCTGTTTTTTACCTTTTTCACACTATGAAACAGCTTTGTATTCACCTTAAACACTGTTTCAGGGCAAGAGATTGTGTTTTAGACTAAAAGGTAATGCATTATAAGAAGAATCTTTACTTTGAAACTCTGTTCTTTACCTTTTTCACACTATGAAACAGCTTTGTATTCACCTTAAACACTGTTTCAGGGCAAGAGATTGTGTTTTAGACTAAAAGGGAATGCATTATAAGAAGAATCTTTACTTTGAAACTCTGTTTTTTTACCTTTTTCACACTATGAAACAGCTTTGTATTCACCTTAAACACTGTTTCAGGGCAAGATATTGTGTTTTAGACTAAAAGGGAATGCATTGTCAGAAGAATCTTTACTTTGAAACTCTATTCTTTACCTTTTTCACACTATGAAACAGCTTTGTATTCGCCTTAAACACTGTTTCAGGGCAAAAGATTGTGTTTTAGACTAAAATAGACTGCATTATAAGAAGAATCTTTACTTTGAAACTCTGTTCTTTACCTTTTTCTCACTATGAAACAGCTTTATATTCAACTTAAACACTGCTTCAGGGCAAGAGATTGTGTTTTAGACTAAAAGGGAATGCATTATAAGAAGAATCTTTACTTTGAAACTCTGTTCTTTACCTTTTTCACACTATGAAACAGCTTTGTATTCACCTTAAACACTGTTTCAGGGCAAGAGATTGTGTTTTAGACTAAAAGGGAATGCATTATAAGAAGAATCTTTACTTTGAAACTCTGTTCTTTACCTTTTTCTCACTATGAAACAGCTTTGTATTCACCTTAAACACTGTTTCAGGGCAAGAGATTGTGTTTTAGACTAAAAGGGAATGCATTATAAGAAGAATCTTTACTTTGAAACTCTGTTCTTTACCTTTTTCACACTATGTAACAGCTTTGTATTCACCTTAAACACTGTTTCAGGGCAGATTGTGTTTTAGACTAAAAGGGAATACATTTTAAGAAGAATCTTTACTTTGAAACTCTGTTCTTTACCTTTTTCTCACTATGAAACAGCTTTATATTCAACTTAAACACTGCTTCAGGGCAAGAGATTGTGTTTTAGACTAAAAGGGAATGCATTATAAGAAGAATCTTTACTTTGAAACTCTGTTCTTTACCTTTTTCACACTATGAAACAGCTTTGTATTCACCTTAAACACTGTTTCAGGGCAAGAGATAGTGTTTTAGACTAAAAGGTAATGCATTATAAGAAGAATCTTTACTTTGAAACTCTGTTCTTTACCTTTTTCACACTATGAAACAGCTTTGTATTCACCTTAAACACTGTTTCAGGGCAAGAGATTGTGTTTTAGACTAAAATAGACTGCATTATAAGAAGAATCTTTACTTTTAAACTCTGTTTTTTACCTTTTTCACACTATGAAACAGCTTTGTATTCACCTTAAACACTGTTTCAGGGCAAGAGATTGTGTTTTAGACTAAAAGGTAATGCATTATAAGAAGAATCTTTACTTTGAAACTCTGTTCTTTACCTTTTTCACACTATGAAACAGCTTTGTATTCACCTTAAACACTGTTTCAGGGCAAGAGATTGTGTTTTAGACTAAAAGGGAATGCATTATAAGAAGAATCTTTACTTTGAAACTCTGTTCTTTACCTTTTTCAAACTATGAAACAGCTTTGTATTCACCTTAAACACTGTTTCAGGGCAGATTGTGTTTTAGACTAAAAGGGAATACATTATAAGAAGAATCTTTACTTTGAAACTCTGTTTACCTTTTTCTCACTATGAAACAGCTTTATATTCAACTTAAACACTGTTTCAGGGCAAGAGATTGTGTTTTAAACTAAAATAGACTGCATTATAAGAAGAATCTTTACTTTGAAACTCTGTTCTTTACCTTTTTCACACTATGAAACAGCTTTGTATTCACCTTTAACACTGTTTCAGGGCAAGAGATTGTGTTTTAGACTAAAAGGGAATGCATTATAAGAAGAATCTTTACTTTGAAACTCTGTTCTTTACCTTTTTCACACTATGTAACAGCTTTGTATTCACCTTAAACAATGTTTCAGGGCAGATTGTGTTTTAGACTAAAAGGGAATACATTATAAGAAGAATCTTTACTTTGAAACTCTGTTCTTTACCTTTTTCTCACTATGAAACAGCTTTATATTCAACTTAAACACTGCTTCAGGGCAAGAGATTGTGTTTTAGACTAAAAGGGAATGCATTATAAGAAGAATCTTTACTTTGAAACTCTGTTCTTTACCTTTTTCACACTATGAAACAGCTTTGTATTCACCTTAAACACTTTTTCAGGGCAAGAGATTGTGTTTTAGACTAAAATAGACTGCATTATAAGAAGAATCTTTACTTTGAAACTCTGTTTTTTACCTTTTTCACACTATGAAACAGCTTTGTATTCACCTTAAACACTGTTTCAGGGCAAGAGATTGTGTTTTAGACTAAAAGGTAATGCATTATAAGAAGAATCTTTACTTTGAAACTCTGTTCTTTACCTTTTTCACACTATGAAACAGCTTTGTATTCACCTTAAACACTGTTTCAGGGCAAGAGATTGTGTTTTAGACTAAAATAGACTGCATTATAAGAAGAATCTTTACTTTGAAACTCTGTTCTTTACCTTTTTCTCACTATGAAACAGCTTTATATTCAACTTAAACACTGCTTCAGGGCAAGATATTGTGTTTTAGACTAAAAGGGAATGCATTGTCAGAAGAATCTTTACTTTGAAACTCTGTTCTTTACCTTTTTCACACTATGAAACAGCTTTGTATTCGCCTTAAACACTGTTTCAGGGCAAAAGATTGTGTTTTAGACTAAAATAGACTGCATTATAAGAAGAATCTTTACTTTGAAACTCTGTTCTTTACCTTTTTCTCACTATGAAACAGCTTTGTATTCAACTTAAACACTGTTTCAGGGCAAGAGATTGTGTTTTAGACTAAAAGGGAATGCATTATAAGAAGAATCTTTACTTTGAAACTCTGTTCTTTACCTTTTTCTCACTATGAAACAGCTTTATATTCAACTTAAACACTGCTTCAGTGCAAGAGATTGTGTTTTAGACTAAAAGGGAATGCATTATAAGAAGAATCTTTACTTTGAAACTCTGTTCTTTACCTTTTTCACACTATGAAACAGCTTTGTATTCACCTTAAACACTGTTTCAGGGCAGATTGTGTTTTAGACTAAAAGGGAATACATTATAAGAAGAATCTTTACTTTGAAACTCTGTTCTTTACCTTTTTCACACTATGAAACAGCTTTATATTCAACTTAAACACTGTTTCAGGGCAAGAGATTGTGTTTTAGACTAAAATAGACTGCATTATAAGAAGAATCTTTACTTTGAAACTCTGTTCTTTACCTTTTTCACACTATGAAACAGCTTTGTATTCACCTTAAACACTGTTTCAGGGCAAGAGATTGTGTTTTAGACTAAAAGGGAATGCATTGTAAGAAGAATCTTTACTTTGAAACTATGTTTTTTACCTTTTTCACACTATGAAACAGCTTTGTATTCACCTTAAACACTGTTTCAGGGCAAGAGATTGTGTTTTAGACTAAAAGGTAATGCATTATAAGAAGAATCTTTACTTTGAAACTCTGTTCTTTACCTTTTTCACACTATGAAACAGCTTTGTATTCACCTT
Source organism: Electrophorus electricus (assembly GCF_041902795.1). Lineage (NCBI taxonomy): Eukaryota > Metazoa > Chordata > Actinopteri > Gymnotiformes > Gymnotidae > Electrophorus > Electrophorus electricus. The sequence goes on along the minus strand of NW_027658572.1, from coordinate 2,207,162 downwards.
AAACACTGTTTCAGGGCAAGAGATTGTGTTTTAGACTAAAAGGGAATGCATTATAAGAAGAATCTTTACTTTGAAACTCTGTTCTTTACCTTTTTCACACTATGAAACAGCTTTGTATTCACCTTAAACACTGTTTCAGGGCAAGAGATTGTGTTTTAGACTAAAAGGGAATGCATTATAAGAAGAATCTTTACTTTGAAACTCTGTTCTTTACCTTTTTCACACTATGAAACAGCTTTGTATTCACCTTAAACACTGTTTCAGGGCAAGATATTGTGTTTTAGACTAAAAGGGAATGCATTGTCAGAAGAATCTTTACTTTGAAACTCTATTCTTTACCTTTTTCACACTATGAAACAGCTTTGTATTCGCCTTAAACACTGTTTCAGGGCAAAAGATTGTGTTTTAGACTAAAATAGACTGCATTATAAGAAGAATCTTTACTTTGAAACTCTGTTCTTTACCTTTTTCTCACTATGAAACAGCTTTATATTCAACTTAAACACTGCTTCAGTGCAAGAGATTGTGTTTTAGACTAAAAGGGAATGCATTATAAGAAGAATCTTTACTTTGAAACTCTGTTCTTTACCTTTTTCACACTATGAAACAGCTTTGTATTCACCTTAAACACTGTTTCAGGGCAGATTGTGTTTTAGACTAAAAGGGAATACATTATAAGAAGAATCTTTACTTTGAAACTCTGTTCTTTACCTTTTTCACACTATGAAACAGCTTTATATTCAACTTAAACACTGTTTCAGGGCAAGAGATTGTGTTTTAGACTAAAATAGACTGCATTATAAGAAGAATCTTTACTTTGAAACTCTGTTCTTTACCTTTTTCACACTATGAAACAGCTTTGTATTCACCTTAAACACTGTTTCAGGGCAAGAGATTGTGTTTTAGACTAAAAGGGAATGCATTATAAGAAGAATCTTTACTTTGAAACTCTGTTCTTTACCTTTTTCTCACTATGAAACAGCTTTGTATTCACCTTAAACACTGTTTCAGGGCAAGAGATTGTGTTTTAGACTAAAAGGGAATGCATTATAAGAAGAATCTTTACTTTGAAACTCTGTTCTTTACCTTTTTCACACTATGTAACAGCTTTGTATTCACCTTAAACACTGTTTCAGGGCAGATTGTGTTTTAGACTAAAAGGGAATACATTTTAAGAAGAATCTTTACTTTGAAACTCTGTTCTTTACCTTTTTCTCACTATGAAACAGCTTTATATTCAACTTAAACACTGCTTCAGGGCAAGAGATTGTGTTTTAGACTAAAAGGGAATGCATTATAAGAAGAATCTTTACTTTGAAACTCTGTTCTTTACCTTTTTCACACTATGAAACAGCTTTGTATTCACCTTAAACACTGTTTCAGGGCAAGAGATTGTGTTTTAGACTAAAAGGTAATGCATTATAAGAAGAATCTTTACTTTGAAACTCTGTTCTTTACCTTTTTCACACTATGAAACAGCTTTGTATTCACCTTAAACACTGTTTCAGGGCAAGAGATTGTGTTTTAGACTAAAATAGACTGCATTATAAGAAGAATCTTTACTTTGAAACTCTGTTTTTTACCTTTTTCACACTATGAAACAGCTTTGTATTCACCTTAAACACTGTTTCAGTGCAAGAGATTGTGTTTTAGACTAAAAGGTAATGCATTATAAGAAGAATCTTTACTTTGAAACTCTGTTCTTTACCTTTTTTACACTATGAAACAGCTTTGTATTCACCTTAAACACTGTTTCAGGGCAAGAGATTGTGTTTTAGACTAAAAGGGAATGCATTATAAGAAGAATCTTTACTTTGAAACTCTGTTCTTTACCTTTTTCACACTATGAAACAGCTTTGTATTCACCTTAAACACTGTTTCAGGGCAAGATATTGTGTTTTAGACTAAAAGGGAATGCATTGTAAGAAGAATCTTTACTTTGAAACTCTGTTCTTTACCTTTTTCACACTATGAAACAGCTTTGTATTCGCCTTAAACACTGTTTCAGGGCAAAAGATTGTGTTTTAGACTAAAATAGACTGCATTATAAGAAGAATCCTTACTTTGAAACTCTGTTCTTTACCTTTTTCTCACTATGAAACAGCTTTATATTCAACTTAAACACTGCTTCAGGGCAAGATATTGTGTTTTAGACTAAAAGGGAATGCATTGTCAGAAGAATCTTTACTTTGAAACTCTATTCTTTACCTTTTTCACACTATGAAACAGCTTTGTATTCGCCTTAAACACTGTTTCAGGGCAAAAGATTGTGTTTTAGACTAAAATAGACTGCATTATAAGAAGAATCTTTACTTTGAAACTCTGTTCTTTACCTTTTTCTCACTATGAAACAGCTTTATATTCAACTTAAACACTGCTTCAGTGCAAGAGATTGTGTTTTAGACTAAAAGGGAATGCATTATAAGAAGAATCTTTACTTTGAAACTCTGTTCTTTACCTTTTTCACACTATGAAACAGCTTTGTATTCACCTTAAACACTGTTTCAGGGCAGATTGTGTTTTAGACTAAAAGGGAATACATTATAAGAAGAATCTTTACTTTGAAACTCTGTTCTTTACCTTTTTCACACTATGAAACAGCTTTATATTCAACTTAAACACTGTTTCAGGGCAAGAGATTGTGTTTTAGACTAAAATAGACTGCATTATAAGAAGAATCTTTACTTTGAAACTCTGTTCTTTACCTTTTTCACACTATGAAACAGCTTTGTATTCACCTTAAACACTGTTTCAGGGCAAGAGATTGTGTTTTAGACTAAAAGGGAATGCATTATAAGAAGAATCTTTACTTTGAAACTCTGTTCTTTACCTTTTTCTCACTATGAAACAGCTTTGTATTCACCTTAAACACTGTTTCAGGGCAAGAGATTGTGTTTTAGACTAAAAGGGAATGCATTATAAGAAGAATCTTTACTTTGAAACTCTGTTCTTTACCTTTTTCACACTATGTAACAGCTTTGTATTCACCTTAAACACTGTTTCAGGGCAGATTGTGTTTTAGACTAAAAGGGAATACATTTTAAGAAGAATCTTTACTTTGAAACTCTGTTCTTTACCTTTTTCTCACTATGAAACAGCTTTATATTCAACTTAAACACTGCTTCAGGGCAAGAGATTGTGTTTTAGACTAAAAGGGAATGCATTATAAGAAGAATCTTTACTTTGAAACTCTGTTCTTTACCTTTTTCACACTATGAAACAGCTTTGTATTCACCTTAAACACTGTTTCAGGGCAAGAGATTGTGTTTTAGACTAAAAGGGAATGCATTATAAGAAGAATCTTTACTTTGAAACTCTGTTCTTTACCTTTTTCTCACTATGAAACAGCTTTATATTCAACTTAAACACTGCTTCAGGGCAAGATATTGTGTTTTAGACTAAAAGGGAATGCATTGTCAGAAGAATCTTTACTTTGAAACTCTATTCTTTACCTTTTTCACACTATGAAACAGCTTTGTATTCGCCTTAAACACTGTTTCAGGGCAAAAGATTGTGTTTTAGACTAAAATAGACTGCATTATAAGAAGAATCTTTACTTTGAAACTCTGTTCTTTACCTTTTTCTCACTATGAAACAGCTTTATATTCAACTTAAACACTGCTTCAGTGCAAGAGATTGTGTTTTAGACTAAAAGGGAATGCATTATAAGAAGAATCTTTACTTTGAAACTCTGTTCTTTACCTTTTTCACACTATGAAACAGCTTTGTATTCACCTTAAACACTGTTTCAGGGCAGATTGTGTTTTAGACTAAAAGGGAATACATTATAAGAAGAATCTTTACTTTGAAACTCTGTTCTTTACCTTTTTCACACTATGAAACAGCTTTATATTCAACTTAAACACTGTTTCAGGGCAAGAGATTGTGTTTTAGACTAAAATAGACTGCATTATAAGAAGAATCTTTACTTTGAAACTCGGTTCTTTACCTTTTTCACACTATGAAACAGCTTTGTATTCACCTTAAACACTGTTTCAGGGCAAGAGATTGTGTTTTAGACTAAAAGGGAATGCATTATAAGAAGAATCTTTACTTTGAAACTCTGTTCTTTACCTTTTTCTCACTATGAAACAGCTTTGTATTCACCTTAAACACTGTTTCAGGGCAAGAGATTGTGTTTTAGACTAAAAGGGAATGCATTATAAGAAGAATCTTTACTTTGAAACTCTGTTCTTTACCTTTTTCACACTATGTAACAGCTTTGTATTCACCTTAAACACTGTTTCAGGGCAGATTGTGTTTTAGACTAAAAGGGAATACATTTTAAGAAGAATCTTTACTTTGAAACTCTGTTCTTTACCTTTTTCTCACTATGAAACAGCTTTATATTCAACTTAAACACTGCTTCAGGGCAAGAGATTGTGTTTTAGACTAAAAGGGAATGCATTATAAGAAGAATCTTTACTTTGAAACTCTGTTCTTTACCTTTTTCACACTATGAAACAGCTTTGTATTCACCTTAAACACTGTTTCAGGGCAAGAGATTGTGTTTTAGACTAAAAGGTAATGCATTATAAGAAGAATCTTTACTTTGAAACTCTGTTCTTTACCTTTTTCACACTATGAAACAGCTTTGTATTCACCTTAAACACTGTTTCAGGGCAAGAGATTGTGTTTTAGACTAAAATAGACTGCATTATAAGAAGAATCTTTACTTTGAAACTCTGTTTTTTACCTTTTTCACACTATGAAACAGCTTTGTATTCACCATAAACACTGTTTCAGTGCAAGAGATTGTGTTTTAGACTAAAAGGTAATGCATTATAAGAAGAATCTTTACTTTGAAACTCTGTTCTTTACCTTTTTTACACTATGAAACAGCTTTGTATTCACCTTAAACACTGTTTCAGGGCAAGAGATTGTGTTTTAGACTAAAAGGGAATGCATTATAAGAAGAATCTTTACTTTGAAACTCTGTTCTTTACCTTTTTCACACTATGAAACAGCTTTGTATTCACCTTAAACACTGTTTCAGGGCAAGATATTGTGTTTTAGACTAAAAGGGAATGCATTGTAAGAAGAATCTTTACTTTGAAACTCTGTTCTTTACCTTTTTCACACTATGAAACAGCTTTGTATTCGCCTTAAACACTGTTTCAGGGCAAAAGATTGTGTTTTAGACTAAAATAGACTGCATTATAAGAAGAATCTTTACTTTGAAACTCTGTTCTTTACCTTTTTCTCACTATGAAACAGCTTTATATTCAACTTAAACACTGCTTCAGGGCAAGATATTGTGTTTTAGACTAAAAGGGAATGCATTGTCAGAAGAATCTTTACTTTGAAACTCTGTTCTTTACCTTTTTCACACTATGAAACAGCTTTGTATTCGCCTTAAACACTGTTTCAGGGCAAAAGATTGTGTTTTAGACTAAAATAGACTGCATTATAAGAAGAATCTTTACTTTGAAACTCTGTTCTTTACCTTTTTCTCACTATGAAACAGCTTTGTATTCAACTTAAACACTGTTTCAGGGCAAGAGATTGTGTTTTAGACTAAAAGGGAATGCATTATAAGAAGAATCTTTACTTTGAAACTCTGTTCTTTACCTTTTTCTCACTATGAAACAGCTTTATATTCAACTTAAACACTGCTTCAGTGCAAGAGATTGTGTTTTAGACTAAAAGGGAATGCATTATAAGAAGAATCTAAACTTTGAAACTCTGTTCTTTACCTTTTTCACACTATGAAACAGCTTTATATTCAACTTAAACACTGTTTCAGGGCAAGAGATTGTGTTTTAGACTAAAATAGACTGCATTATAAGAAGAATCTTTACTTTGAAACTCTGTTCTTTACCTTTTTCACACTATGAAACAGCTTTGTATTCACCTTAAACACTGTTTCAGGGCAAGAGATTGTGTTTTAGACTAAAAGGGAATGCATTGTAAGAAGAATCTTTACTTTGAAACTCTGTTCTTTACCTTTTTCACACTATGTAACAGCTTTGTATTCACCTTAAACACTGTTTCAGGGCAGATTGTGTTTTAGACTAAAAGGGAATACATTATAAGAAGAATCTTTACTTTGAAACTCTGTTCTTTACCTTTTTCTCACTATGAAACAGCTTTATATTCAACTTAAACACTGCTTCAGGGCAAGAGATTGTGTTTTGGACTAAAAGGGAATGCATTATAAGAAGAATCTTTACTTTGAAACTCTGTTCTTTACCTTTTTCACACTATGTAACAGCTTTGTTTCATGAAACAGCTTTGAAACAGCTTTGTATTCAACTTAAACACTGTTTCAGAGCTAGACATCTTGTTTTTAACCAAACTGAATAACTTACAATATGTTAAGAAAACACATATTTCAAATGAAAAGAGTTTATAACAAGGGGAGATCAAGTTGTTTGTAATATGACCAATTAAAGTAATTGCAATTCTGTTTGTACACTTCTAACCAAAAAGAAGCAGGGCTTCTATGCATTGTAATCAGCTTATACACCATTTCAGAGCAAGACATCTTGTTTTTAACCAAACTGAATAACTTACAATATCCTAAGAAAACACATATTTCAAGTGAAAAGAGTTTATCCAGGGGAGAACAAGTTGTTTTAACATGGTTCTAATGTGACCCTTGAAAGTAATTGCAACTCTGTTTTTACACCTCTAACCAGAAGGAGGCAACGTTTCCACGCATTATAATTGGCTTATACATAGTTTCAGAGTAAGAAATATTGTTTTTAACCAAACTGAACAACTAAAAGGGAATGCATTATAAGAAGAATATTTACTTTGAAACTCTGTTCTTTACCTTTTAAACAATATGAAACAGCTTTGTATTCACCTTAAACACTGTTTCAGGGCAAGAGATTGTGTTTTAGACTAAAAGGGAATGCATTATAAGAAGAATCTTTACTTTGAAACTCTGTTCTTTACCTTTTTCACACTATGTAACAGCTTTGTTTCATGAAACAGCTTTGAAACAGCTTTGTATTCAACTTAAACACTGTTTCAGAGCTAGACATCTTGTTTTTAACCAAACTGAATAACTTACAATATGTTAAGAAAACACATATTTCAAATGAAAAGAGTTTATAACAAGGGGAGATCAAGTTGTTTGTAATATGACCAATTAAAGTAATTGCAATTCTGTTTGTACACTTCTAACCAAAAAGAAGCAGGGCTTCTATGCATTGTAATCAGCTTATACACCATTTCAGAGCAAGACATCTTGTTTTTAACCAAACTGAATAACTTACAATATCCTAAGAAAACACATATTTCAAGTGAAAAGAGTTTATCCAGGGGAGAACAAGTTGTTTTAACATGGTTCTAATGTGACCCTTGAAAGTAATTGCAACTCTGTTTTTACACCTCTAACCACAAGGAGGCAACGTTTCCACGCATTATAATTGGCTTATACATAGTTTCAGAGTAAGAAATATTGTTTTTAACCAAACTGAACAACTAAAAGGGAATGCATTATAAGAAGAATCTTTACTTTGAAACTCTGTTCTTTACCTTTTTCACACTATGTAACAGCTTTGTATTCACCTTAAACACTGTTTCAGGGCAGATTGTGTTTTAGACTAAAAGGGAATACATTTTAAGAAGAATCTTTACTTTGAAACTCTGTTCTTTACCTTTTTCTCACTATGAAACAGCTTTATATTCAACTTAAACACTGCTTCAGGGCAAGAGATTGTGTTTTAGACTAAAAGGGAATGCATTATAAGAAGAATCTTTACTTTGAAACTCTGTTCTTTACCTTTTTCACACTATGTAACAGCTTTGTTTCATGAAACAGCTTTGAAACAGCTTTGTATTCAACTTAAACACTGTTTCAGAGCTAGACATCTTGTTTTTAACCAAACTGAATAACTTACAATATGTTAAGAAAACACATATTTCAAATGAAAAGAGTTTATAACAAGGGGAGATCAAGTTGTTTGTAATATGACCAATTAAAGTAATTGCAATTCTGTTTGTACACTTCTAACCAAAAAGAAGCAGGGCTTCTATGCATTGTAATCAGCTTATACACCATTTCAGAGCAAGACATCTTGTTTTTAACCAAACTGAATAACTTACAATATCCTAAGAAAACACATATTTCAAGTGAAAAGAGTTTATCCAGGGGAGAACAAGTTGTTTTAACATGGTTCTAATGTGACCCTTGAAAGTAATTGCAACTCTGTTTTTACACCTCTAACCACAAGGAGGCAACGTTTCCACGCATTATAATTGGCTTATACATAGTTTCAGAGTAAGAAATATTGTTTTTAACCAAACTGAACAACTAAAAGGGAATGCATTATAAGAAGAATCTTTACTTTGAAACTCTGTTCTTTACCTTTTAAACAATATGAAACAGCTTTGTATTCACCTTAAACACTGTTTCAGGGCAAGAGATTGTGTTTTAGACTAAAAGGGAATGCATTGTAAGAAGAATCTTTACTTTGAAACTCTGTTCTTTACCTTTTTCTCACTATGAAACAGCTTTGTATTCACCTTAAACACTGTTTCAGGGCAAGAGATTGTGTTTTAGACTAAAAGGGAATGCATTATAAGAAGAATCTTTACTTTGAAACTCTGTTCTTTACCTTTTTCACACTATGAAACAGCTTTGTATTCACCTTAAACACTGTTTCAGGGCAAGAGATTGTGTTTTAGACTAAAATAGACTGCATTATAAGAAGAATCTTTACTTTGAAACTCTGTTCTTTACCTTTTTCACACTATGAAACAGCTTTGTATTCACCTTAAACACTGTTTCAGGGCAAGAGATTGTGTTTTAGACTAAAAGGGAATGCATTGTAAGAAGACTCTTTACTTTGAAACTCTGTTCTTTACCTTTTTCTCATTATGAAACAGCTTTGTATTCACCTTAAACACTGTTTCAGGGCAAAAGATTGTGTTTTAGACTAAAAGGGAATGCATTATAAGAAGAATCTTTACTTTGAAACTCTGTTCTTTACCTTTTTCACACTATGTAACAGCTTTGTATTCACCTTAAACACTGTTTCAGGGCAGATTGTGTTTTAGACTAAGAGGTAATACATTATAAGAAGAATCTTTACTTTGAAACTTTGTTCTTTACCTTTTTCTCACTATGAAACAGCTTTATATTCAACTTAAACACTGTTTCAGGGCAAGAGATTGTGTTTTAGACTAAAAGTTAATGCATTATAAGAAGAATCTTTACTTTGAAACTCTGTTCTTTACCTTTTTCACACTATGAAACAGCTTTGTATTCACCTTAAACACTGTTTCAGGGCAAGAGATTGTGTTTTAGACTAAAAGGGAATGCATTATAAGAAGAATCTTTACTTTGAAACTCTGTTCTTTACCTTTTTCTCACTATGAAACAGCTTTATATTCAACTTAAACACTGTTTCAGGGCAAGAGATTGTGTTTTAGACTAAAAGTTAATGCATTATAAGAAGAATCTTTACTTTGAAACTCTGTTCTTTACCTTTTTCACACTATGAAACAGCTTTGTATTCACCTTAAACACTGTTTCAGGGCAAGAGATTGTGTTTTAGACTAAAAGGGAATGCATTGTAAGAAGAATCTTTACTTTGAAACTCTGTTCTTTACCTTTTTCTCATTATGAAACAGCTTTGTATTCACCTTAAACACTGTTTCAGGGCAAGAGATTGTGTTTTAGACTAAAAGGGAATGCATTATAAGAAGAATCTTTACTTTGAAACTCTGTTCTTTACCTTTTTCACACTATGTAACAGCTTTGTATTCACCTTAAACACTGTTTCAGGGCAGATTGTGTTTTAGACTAAGAGGTAATACATTATAAGAAGAATCTTTACTTTGAAACTTTGTTCTTTACCTTTTTCTCACTATGAAACAGCTTTATATTCAACTTAAACACTGCTTCAGTGCAAGAGATTGTGTTTTAGACTAAAAGGGAATGCATTATAAGAAGAATCTTTACTTTGAAACTCTGTTCTTTACCTTTTTCACACTATGAAACAGCTTTGTATTCACCTTAAACACTGTTTCAGGGCAAGAGATTGTGTTTTAGACTAAAAGGGAATGCATTATAAGAAGAATCTTTACTTTGAAACTCTGTTCTTTACCTTTTTCACACTATGAAACAGCTTTGTATTCACCTTAAACACTGTTTCAGGGCAAGAGATTGTGTTTTAGACTAAAATAGACTGCATTATAAGAAGAATCTTTACTTTGAAACTCTGTTCTTTACCTTTTTCACACTATGAAACAGCTTTGTATTCACCTTAAACACTGTTTCAGGGCAAGAGATTGTGTTTTAGACTAAAAGGGAATGCATTGTAAGAAGACTCTTTACTTTGAAACTCTGTTCTTTACCTTTTTCTCATTATGAAACAGCTTTGTATTCACCTTAAACACTGTTTCAGGGCAAGAGATTGTGTTTTAGACTAAAAGGGAATGCATTATAAGAAGAATCTTTACTTTGAAACTCTGTTCTTTACCTTTTTCACACTATGTAACAGCTTTGTATTCACCTTAAACACTGTTTCAGGGCAGATTGTGTTTTAGACTAAAAGGGAATACATTATAAGAAGAATCTTTACTTTGAAACTTTGTTCTTTACCTTTTTCTCACTATGAAACAGCTTTATATTCAACTTAAACACTGCTTCAGTGCAAGAGATTGTGTTTTAGACTAAAAGGGAATGCATTATAAGAAGAATCTTTACTTTGAAACTCTGTTCTTTACCTTTTTCACACTATGAAACAGCTTTGTATTCACCTTAAACACTGTTTCAGGGCAGATTGTGTTTTAGACTAAAAGGGAATACATTATAAGAAGAATCTTTACTTTGAAACTCTGTTCTTTACCTTTTTCTCACTATGAAACAGCTTTATATTCAACTTAAACACTGTTTCAGGGCAAGAGATTGTGTTTTAGACTAAAAGTTAATGCATTATAAGAAGAATCTTTACTTTGAAACTCTGTTCTTTACCTTTTTCACACTATGAAACAGCTTTGTATTCACCTTAAACACTGTTTCAGGGCAAGAGATTGTGTTTTAGACTAAAAGGGAATGCATTATAAGAAGAATCTTTACTTTGAAACTCTGTTCTTTACCTTTTTCACACTATGAAACAGCTTTGTATTCACCTTAAACACTGTTTCAGGGCAAGAGATTGTGTTTTAGACTAAAATAGACTGCATTATAAGAAGAATCTTTACTTTGAAACTCTGTTCTTTACCTTTTTCACACTATGAAACAGCTTTGTATTCACCTTAAACACTGTTTCAGGGCAAGAGATTGTGTTTTAGACTAAAAGGGAATGCATTGTAAGAAGAATCTTTACTTTGAAACTCTGTTCTTTACCTTTTTCTCATTATGAAACAGCTTTGTATTCACCTTAAACACTGTTTCAGGGCAAGAGATTGTGTTTTAGACTAAAAGGGAATGCATTATAAGAAGAATCTTTACTTTGAAACTCTGTTCTTTACCTTTTTCACACTATGTAACAGCTTTGTTTCATGAAACAGCTTTGTATTCAACTTAAACACTGTTTCAGAGCTAGACATCTTGTTTTTAACCAAACTGAATAACTTACAATATGTTAAGAAAACACATATTTCAAATGAAAAGAGTTTATAACAAGGGGAGATCAAGTTGTTTGTAATATGACCAATTAAAGTAATTGCAATTCTGTTTGTACACTTCTAACCAAAAAGAAGCAGGGCTTCTATGCATTGTAATCAGCTTATACACCATTTCAGAGCAAGACATCTTGTTTTTAACCAAACTGAATAACTTACAATATCCTAAGAAAACACATATTTCAAGTGAAAAGAGTTTATCCAGGGGAGAACAAGTTGTTTTAACATGGTTCTAATGTGACCCTTGAAAGTAATTGCAACTCTGTTTTTACACCTCTAACCACAAGGAGGCAACGTTTCCACGCATTATAATTGGCTTATACATAGTTTCAGAGTAAGAAATATTGTTTTTAACCAAACTGAACAACTAAAAGGGAATGCATTATAAGAAGAATCTTTACTTTGAAACTCTGTTCTTTACCTTTTAAACAATATGAAACAGCTTTGTATTCACCTTAAACACTGTTTCAGGGCAAGAGATTGTGTTTTAGACTAAAAGGGAATGCATTGTAAGAAGAATCTTTACTTTGAAACTCTGTTCTTTACCTTTTTCTCACTATGAAACAGCTTTGTATTCACCTTAAACACTGTTTCAGGGCAAGAGATTGTGTTTTAGACTAAAAGGGAATGCATTATAAGAAGAATCTTTACTTTGAAACTCTGTTCTTTACCTTTTTCACACTATGTAACAGCTTTGTATTCACCTTAAACACTGTTTCAGGGCAGATTGTGTTTTAGACTAAGAGGTAATACATTATAAGAAGAATCTTTACTTTGAAACTTTGTTCTTTACCTTTTTCTCACTATGAAACAGCTTTATATTCAACTTAAACACTGCTTCAGTGCAAGAGATTGTGTTTTAGACTAAAAGGGAATGCATTATAAGAAGAATCTTTACTTTGAAACTCTGTTCTTTACCTTTTTCACACTATGAAACAGCTTTGTATTCACCTTAAACACTGTTTCAGGGCAAGAGATTGTGTTTTAGACTAAAAGGGAATGCATTATAAGAAGAATCTTTACTTTGAAACTCTGTTCTTTACCTTTTTCACACTATGAAACAGCTTTGTATTCACCTTAAACACTGTTTCAGGGCAAGAGATTGTGTTTTAGACTAAAATAGACTGCATTATAAGAAGAATCTTTACTTTGAAACTCTGTTCTTTACCTTTTTCACACTATGAAACAGCTTTGTATTCACCTTAAACACTGTTTCAGGGCAAGAGATTGTGTTTTAGACTAAAAGGGAATGCATTGTAAGAAGACTCTTTACTTTGAAACTCTGTTCTTTACCTTTTTCTCATTATGAAACAGCTTTGTATTCACCTTAAACACTGTTTCAGGGCAAGAGATTGTGTTTTAGACTAAAAGGGAATGCATTATAAGAAGAATCTTTACTTTGAAACTCTGTTCTTTACCTTTTTCACACTATGTAACAGCTTTGTATTCACCTTAAACACTGTTTCAGGGCAGATTGTGTTTTAGACTAAAAGGGAATACATTATAAGAAGAATCTTTACTTTGAAACTTTGTTCTTTACCTTTTTCTCACTATGAAACAGCTTTATATTCAACTTAAACACTGCTTCAGTGCAAGAGATTGTGTTTTAGACTAAAAGGGAATGCATTATAAGAAGAATCTTTACTTTGAAACTCTGTTCTTTACCTTTTTCACACTATGAAACAGCTTTGTATTCACCTTAAACACTGTTTCAGGGCAGATTGTGTTTTAGACTAAAAGGGAATACATTATAAGAAGAATCTTTACTTTGAAACTCTGTTCTTTACCTTTTTCTCACTATGAAACAGCTTTATATTCAACTTAAACACTGTTTCAGGGCAAGAGATTGTGTTTTAGACTAAAAGTTAATGCATTATAAGAAGAATCTTTACTTTGAAACTCTGTTCTTTACCTTTTTCACACTATGAAACAGCTTTGTATTCACCTTAAACACTGTTTCAGGGCAAGAGATTGTGTTTTAGACTAAAAGGGAATGCATTATAAGAAGAATCTTTACTTTGAAACTCTGTTCTTTACCTTTTTCACACTATGAAACAGCTTTGTATTCACCTTAAACACTGTTTCAGGGCAAGAGATTGTGTTTTAGACTAAAATAGACTGCATTATAAGAAGAATCTTTACTTTGAAACTCTGTTCTTTACCTTTTTCACACTATGAAACAGCTTTGTATTCACCTTAAACACTGTTTCAGGGCAAGAGATTGTGTTTTAGACTAAAAGGGAATGCATTGTAAGAAGAATCTTTACTTTGAAACTCTGTTCTTTACCTTTTTCTCATTATGAAACAGCTTTGTATTCACCTTAAACACTGTTTCAGGGCAAGAGATTGTGTTTTAGACTAAAAGGGAATGCATTATAAGAAGAATCTTTACTTTGAAACTCTGTTCTTTACCTTTTTCACACTATGTAACAGCTTTGTTTCATGAAACAGCTTTGTATTCAACTTAAACACTGTTTCAGAGCTAGACATCTTGTTTTTAACCAAACTGAATAACTTACAATATGTTAAGAAAACACATATTTCAAATGAAAAGAGTTTATAACAAGGGGAGATCAAGTTGTTTGTAATATGACCAATTAAAGTAATTGCAATTCTGTTTGTACACTTCTAACCAAAAAGAAGCAGGGCTTCTATGCATTGTAATCAGCTTATACACCATTTCAGAGCAAGACATCTTGTTTTTAACCAAACTGAATAACTTACAATATCCTAAGAAAACACATATTTCAAGTGAAAAGAGTTTATCCAGGGGAGAACAAGTTGTTTTAACATGGTTCTAATGTGACCCTTGAAAGTAATTGCAACTCTGTTTTTACACCTCTAACCACAAGGAGGCAACGTTTCCACGCATTATAATTGGCTTATACATAGTTTCAGAGTAAGAAATATTGTTTTTAACCAAACTGAACAACTAAAAGGGAATGCATTATAAGAAGAATCTTTACTTTGAAACTCTGTTCTTTACCTTTTAAACAATATGAAACAGCTTTGTATTCACCTTAAACACTGTTTCAGGGCAAGAGATTGTGTTTTAGACTAAAAGGGAATGCATTGTAAGAAGAATCTTTACTTTGAAACTCTGTTCTTTACCTTTTTCTCACTATGAAACAGCTTTGTATTCACCTTAAACACTGTTTCAGGGCAAGAGATTGTGTTTTAGACTAAAAGGGAATGCATTATAAGAAGAATCTTTACTTTGAAACTCTGTTCTTTACCTTTTTCACACTATGAAACAGCTTTGTATTCACCTTAAACACTGTTTCAGGGCAAGAGATTGTGTTTTAGACTAAAATAGACTGCATTATAAGAAGAATCTTTACTTTGAAACTCTGTTCTTTACCTTTTTCACACTATGAAACAGCTTTGTATTCACCTTAAACACTGTTTCAGGGCAAGAGATTGTGTTTTAGACTAAAAGGGAATGCATTGTAAGAAGACTCTTTACTTTGAAACTCTGTTCTTTACCTTTTTCTCATTATGAAACAGCTTTGTATTCACCTTAAACACTGTTTCAGGGCAAAAGATTGTGTTTTAGACTAAAAGGGAATGCATTATAAGAAGAATCTTTACTTTGAAACTCTGTTCTTTACCTTTTTCACACTATGTAACAGCTTTGTATTCACCTTAAACACTGTTTCAGGGCAGATTGTGTTTTAGACTAAGAGGTAATACATTATAAGAAGAATCTTTACTTTGAAACTTTGTTCTTTACCTTTTTCTCACTATGAAACAGCTTTATATTCAACTTAAACACTGCTTCAGTGCAAGAGATTGTGTTTTAGACTAAAAGGGAATGCATTATAAGAAGAATCTTTACTTTGAAACTCTGTTCTTTACCTTTTTCACACTATGAAACAGCTTTGTATTCACCTTAAACACTGTTTCAGGGCAAGAGATTGTGTTTTAGACTAAAAGGGAATGCATTATAAGAAGAATCTTTACTTTGAAACTCTGTTCTTTACCTTTTTCACACTATGTAACAGCTTTGTTTCATGAAACAGCTTTGAAACAGCTTTGTATTCAACTTAAACACTGTTTCAGAGCTAGACATCTTGTTTTTAACCAAACTGAATAACTTACAATATGTTAAGAAAACACATATTTCAAATGAAAAGAGTTTATAACAAGGGGAGATCAAGTTGTTTGTAATATGACCAATTAAAGTAATTGCAATTCTGTTTGTACACTTCTAACCAAAAAGAAGCAGGGCTTCTATGCATTGTAATCAGCTTATACACCATTTCAGAGCAAGACATCTTGTTTTTAACCAAACTGAATAACTTACAATATCCTAAGAAAACACATATTTCAAGTGAAAAGAGTTTATCCAGGGGAGAACAAGTTGTTTTAACATGGTTCTAATGTGACCCTTGAAAGTAATTGCAACTCTGTTTTTACACCTCTAACCACAAGGAGGCAACGTTTCCACGCATTATAATTGGCTTATACATAGTTTCAGAGTAAGAAATATTGTTTTTAACCAAACTGAACAACTAAAAGGGAATGCATTATAAGAAGAATCTTTACTTTGAAACTCTGTTCTTTACCTTTTTCACACTATGTAACAGCTTTGTATTCACCTTAAACACTGTTTCAGGGCAGATTGTGTTTTAGACTAAAAGGGAATACATTTTAAGAAGAATCTTTACTTTGAAACTCTGTTCTTTACCTTTTTCTCACTATGAAACAGCTTTATATTCAACTTAAACACTGCTTCAGGGCAAGAGATTGTGTTTTAGACTAAAAGGGAATGCATTGTAAGAAGACTCTTTACTTTGAAACTCTGTTCTTTACCTTTTTCTCATTATGAAACAGCTTTGTATTCACCTTAAACACTGTTTCAGGGCAAGAGATTGTGTTTTAGACTAAAAGGGAATGCATTATAAGAAGAATCTTTACTTTGAAACTCTGTTCTTTACCTTTTTCACACTATGTAACAGCTTTGTATTCACCTTAAACACTGTTTCAGGGCAGATTGTGTTTTAGACTAAAAGGGAATACATTATAAGAAGAATCTTTACTTTGAAACTTTGTTCTTTACCTTTTTCTCACTATGAAACAGCTTTATATTCAACTTAAACACTGCTTCAGTGCAAGAGATTGTGTTTTAGACTAAAAGGGAATGCATTATAAGAAGAATCTTTACTTTGAAACTCTGTTCTTTACCTTTTTCACACTATGAAACAGCTTTGTATTCACCTTAAACACTGTTTCAGGGCAGATTGTGTTTTAGACTAAAAGGGAATACATTATAAGAAGAATCTTTACTTTGAAACTCTGTTCTTTACCTTTTTCTCACTATGAAACAGCTTTATATTCAACTTAAACACTGCTTCAGGGCAAGAGATTGTGTTTTAGACTAAAAGGGAATGCATTATAAGAAGAATCTTTACTTTGAAACTCTGTTTTTTACCTTTTTCAGACTATGAAACAGCTTTGTATTCACCTTAAACACTGTTTCAGGGCAAGAGATTGTGTTTTAGACTAAAAGTTAATGCATTATAAGAAGAATCTTTACTTTGAAACTCTGTTCTTTACCTTTTTCACACTATGAAACAGCTTTGTATTCACCTTAAACACTGTTTCAGGGCAAGAGATTGTGTTTTAGACTAAAAGGGAATGCATTATAAGAAGAATCTTTACTTTGAAACTCTGTTCTTTACCTTTTTCACACTATGAAACAGCTTTGTATTCACCTTAAACACTGTTTCAGGGCAAGAGATTGTGTTTTAGACTAAAATAGACTGCATTATAAGAAGAATCTTTACTTTGAAACTCTGTTCTTTACCTTTTTCACACTATGAAACAGCTTTGTATTCACCTTAAACACTGTTTCAGGGCAAGAGATTGTGTTTTAGACTAAAAGGGAATGCATTGTAAGAAGAATCTTTACTTTGAAACTCTGTTCTTTACCTTTTTCTCATTATGAAACAGCTTTGTATTCACCTTAAACACTGTTTCAGGGCAAGAGATTGTGTTTTAGACTAAAAGGGAATGCATTATAAGAAGAATCTTTACTTTGAAACTCTGTTCTTTACCTTTTTCACACTATGTAACAGCTTTGTTTCATGAAACAGCTTTGAAACAGCTTTGTATTCAACTTAAACACTGTTTCAGAGCTAGACATCTTGTTTTTAACCAAACTGAATAACTTACAATATGTTAAGAAAACACATATTTCAAATGAAAAGAGTTTATAACAAGGGGAGATCAAGTTGTTTGTAATATGACCAATTAAAGTAATTGCAATTCTGTTTGTACACTTCTAACCAAAAAGAAGCAGGGCTTCTATGCATTGTAATCAGCTTATACACCATTTCAGAGCAAGACATCTTGTTTTTAACCAAACTGAATAACTTACAATATCCTAAGAAAACACATATTTCAAGTGAAAAGAGTTTATCCAGGGGAGAACAAGTTGTTTTAACATGGTTCTAATGTGACCCTTGAAAGTAATTGCAACTCTGTTTTTACACCTCTAACCACAAGGAGGCAACGTTTCCACGCATTATAATTGGCTTATACATAGTTTCAGAGTAAGAAATATTGTTTTTAACCAAACTGAACAACTAAAAGGGAATGCATTATAAGAAGAATCTTTACTTTGAAACTCTGTTCTTTACCTTTTTCACACTATGTAACAGCTTTGTATTCACCTTAAACACTGTTTCAGGGCAGATTTTGTTTTAGACTAAAAGGGAATACATTTTAAGAAGAATCTTTCCTTTGAAACTCTGTTCTTTACCTTTTTCTCACTATGAAACAGCTTTATATTCAACTTAAACACTGCTTCAGGGCAAGAGATTGTGTTTTAGACTAAAAGGGAATGCATTGTAAGAAGACTCTTTACTTTGAAACTCTGTTCTTTACCTTTTTCTCATTATGAAACAGCTTTGTATTCACCTTAAACACTGTTTCAGGGCAAGAGATTGTGTTTTAGACTAAAAGGGAATGCATTATAAGAAGAATCTTTACTTTGAAACTCTGTTCTTTACCTTTTTCACACTATGTAACAGCTTTGTATTCACCTTAAACACTGTTTCAGGGCAGATTGTGTTTTAGACTAAAAGGGAATACATTATAAGAAGAATCTTTACTTTGAAACTTTGTTCTTTACCTTTTTCTCACTATGAAACAGCTTTATATTCAACTTAAACACTGCTTCAGTGCAAGAGATTGTGTTTTAGACTAAAAGGGAATGCATTATAAGAAGAATCTTTACTTTGAAACTCTGTTCTTTACCTTTTTCACACTATGAAACAGCTTTGTATTCACCTTAAACACTGTTTCAGGGCAGATTGTGTTTTAGACTAAAAGGGAATACATTATAAGAAGAATCTTTACTTTGAAACTCTGTTCTTTACCTTTTTCTCACTATGAAACAGCTTTATATTCAACTTAAACACTGCTTCAGGGCAAGAGATTGTGTTTTAGACTAAAAGGGAATGCATTATAAGAAGAATCTTTACTTTGAAACTCTGTTTTTTACCTTTTTCAGACTATGAAACAGCTTTGTATTCACCTTAAACACTGTTTCAGGGCAAGAGATTGTGTTTTAGACTAAAAGTTAATGCATTATAAGAAGAATCTTTACTTTGAAACTCTGTTCTTTACCTTTTTCACACTATGAAACAGCTTTGTATTCACCTTAAACACTGTTTCAGGGCAAGAGATTGTGTTTTAGACTAAAAGGGAATGCATTATAAGAAGAATCTTTACTTTGAAACTCTGTTCTTTACCTTTTTCACACTATGAAACAGCTTTGTATTCACCTTAAACACTGTTTCGGGGCAAGAGATTGTGTTTTAGACTAAAATAGACTGCATTATAAGAAGAATCTTTACTTTGAAACTCTGTTCTTTACCTTTTTCACACTATAAAACAGCTTTGTATTCACCTTAAACACTGTTTCAGGGCAAGAGATTGTGTTTTAGACTAAAAGGGAATGCATTGTAAGAAGAATCTTTACTTTGAAACTCTGTTCTTTACCTTTTTCTCATTATGAAACAGCTTTGTATTCACCTTAAACACTGTTTCAGGGCAAGAGATTGTGTTTTAGACTAAAAGGGAATGCATTATAAGAAGAATCTTTACTTTGAAACTCTGTTCTTTACCTTTTTCACACTATGTAACAGCTTTGTTTCATGAAACAGCTTTGTATTCAACTTAAACACTGTTTCAGAGCTAGACATCTTGTTTTTAACCAAACTGAATAACTTACAATATGTTAAGAAAACACATATTTCAAATGAAAAGAGTTTATAACAAGGGGAGATCAAGTTGTTTGTAATATGACCAATTAAAGTAATTGCAATTCTGTTTGTACACTTCTAACCAAAAAGAAGCAGGGCTTCTATGCATTGTAATCAGC
Organism: Electrophorus electricus; assembly: GCF_041902795.1. NCBI lineage: Eukaryota > Metazoa > Chordata > Actinopteri > Gymnotiformes > Gymnotidae > Electrophorus > Electrophorus electricus. Next base: position 2,187,184 of record NW_027658572.1, on the reverse strand, counting down.
TTATACACCATTTCAGAGCAAGACATCTTGTTTTTAACCAAACTGAATAACTTACAATATCCTAAGAAAACACATATTTCAAGTGAAAAGAGTTTATCCAGGGGAGAACAAGTTGTTTTAACATGGTTCTAATGTGACCCTTGAAAGTAATTGCAACTCTGTTTTTACACCTCTAACCACAAGGAGGCAACGTTTCCACGCATTATAATTGGCTTATACATAGTTTCAGAGTAAGAAATATTGTTTTTAACCAAACTGAACAACTAAAAGGGAATGCATTATAAGAAGAATGTTTACTTTGAAACTCTGTTCTTTACCTTTTAAACAATATGAAACAGCTTTGTATTCACCTTAAACACTGTTTCAGGGCAAGAGATTGTGTTTTAGACTAAAAGGGAATGCATTGTAAGAAGAATCTTTACTTTGAAACTCTGTTCTTTACCTTTTTCTCACTATGAAACAGCTTTGTATTCACCTTAAACACTGTTTCAGGGCAGATTGTGTTTTAGACTAAAAGGGAATACATTATAAGAAGAATCTTTACTTTGAAACTTTGTTCTTTACCTTTTTCTCACTATGAAACAGCTTTATATTCAACTTAAACACTGCTTCAGTGCAAGAGATTGTGTTTTAGACTAAAAGGGAATGCATTATAAGAAGAATCTTTACTTTGAAACTCTGTTCTTTACCTTTTTCACACTATGTAACAGCTTTGTATTCACCTTAAACACTGTTTCAGGGCAGATTGTGTTTTAGACTAAAAGGGAATACATTATAAGAAGAATCTTTACTTTGAAACTTTGTTCTTTACCTTTTTCTCACTATGAAACAGCTTTATATTCAACTTAAACACTGCTTCAGTGCAAGAGATTGTGTTTTAGAGTAAAAGGGAATGCATTATAAGAAGAATCTTTACTTTGAAACTCTGTTCTTTATCTTTTTCACACTATGTAACAGCTTTGTATTCACCTTAAACACTGTTTCAGGGCAGATTGTGTTTTAGACTAAAAGGGAATACATTATAAGAAGAATCTTTACTTTGAAACTTTGTTCTTTACCTTTTTCTCACTATGAAACAGCTTTATATTCAACTTAAACACTGCTTCAGTGCAAGAGATTGTGTTTTAGACTAAAAGGGAATGCATTATAAGAAGAATCTTTACTTTGAAACTCTGTTCTTTACCTTTTTCACACTATGTAACAGCTTTGTATTCACCTTAAACACTGTTTCAGGGCAGATTGTGTTTTAGACTAAAAGGGAATACATTTTAAGAAGAATCTTTACTTTGAAACTCTGTTCTTTACCTTTTTCTCACTATGAAACAGCTTTATATTCAACTTAAATACTGCTTCAGGGCAAGAGATTGTGTTTTAGACTAAAAGGGAATGCATTATAAGAAGAATCTTTACTTTGAAACTCTGTTCTTTACCTTTTTCACACTATGAAACAGCTTTGTATTCACCTTAAACACTGTTTCAGGGCAAGAGATTGTGTTTTAGACTAAAAGGTAATGCATTATAAGAAGAATCTTTACTTTGAAACTCTGTTCTTTACCTTTTTCACACTATGAAACAGCTTTGTATTCACCTTAAACACTGTTTCAGGGCAAGAGATTGTGTTTTAGACTAAAATAGACTGCATTATAAGAAGAATCTTTACTTTGAAACTCTGTTTTTTACCTTTTTCACACTATGACACAGCTTTGTATTCACCTTAAACACTGTTTCAGTGCAAGAGATTGTGTTTTAGACTAAAAGGTAATGCATTATAAGAAGAATCTTTACTTTGAAACTCTGTTCTTTACCTTTTTCACACTATGAAACAGCTTTGTATTCACCTTAAACACTGTTTCAGGGCAAGAGATTGTGTTTTAGACTAAAAGGGAATGCATTATAAGAAGAATCTTTACTTTGAAACTCTGTTTTTTACCTTTTTCACACTATGAAACAGCTTTGTATTCACCTTAAACACTGTTTCAGGGCAAGATATTGTGTTTTAGACTAAAAGGGAATGCATTGTAAGAAGAATCTTTACTTTGAAACTCTGTTCTTTACCTTTTTCACACTATGAAACAGCTTTGTATTCGCCTTAAACACTGTTTCAGGGCAAAAGATTGTGTTTTGGACTAAAATAGACTGCATTATAAGAAGAATCTTTACTTTGAAACTCTGTTCTTTACCTTTTTCTCACTATGAAACAGCTTTGAATTCAACTTAAACACTGTTTCAGGGCAAGAGATTGTGTTTTAGACTAAAAGGGAATGCATTATAAGAAGAATCTTTACTTTGAAACTCTGTTCTTTACCTTTTTCTCACTATGAAACAGCTTTATATTCAACTTAAACACTGCTTCAGTGCAAGAGATTGTGTTTTAGACTAAAAGGGAATGCATTATAAGAAGAATCTTTACTTTGAAACTCTGTTCTTTACCTTTTTCTCACTATGAAACAGCTTTGAATTCAACTTAAACACTGTTTCAGGGCAAGAGATTGTGTTTTAGACTAAAAGGGAATGCATTATAAGAAGAATCTTTACTTTGAAACTCTGTTCTTTACCTTTTTCTCACTATGAAACAGCTTTATATTCAACTTAAACACTGCTTCAGTGCAAGAGATTGTGTTTTAGACTAAAAGGGAATGCATTATAAGAAGAATCTTTACTTTGAAACTCTGTTCTTTACCTTTTTCACACTATGAAACAGCTTTGTATTCACCTTAAACACTGTTTCAGGGCAAGAGATTGTGTTTTAGACTAAAATAGACTGCATTATAAGAAGAATCTTTACTTTGAAACTCTGTTCTTTACCTTTTTCACACTATGAAACAGCTTTGTATTCACCTTAAACACTGTTTCAGGGCAAGAGATTGTGTTTTAGACTAAAAGGGAATGCATTATAAGAAGAATCTTTACTTTGAAACTCTGTTCTTTACCTTTTTCACACTATGAAACAGCTTTGTATTCACCTTAAACACTGTTTCGGGGCAAGAGATTGTGTTTTAGACTAAAATAGACTGCATTATAAGAAGAATCTTTACTTTGAAACTCTGTTCTTTACCTTTTTCACACTATGAAACAGCTTTGTATTCACCTTAAACACTGTTTCAGGGCAAGAGATTGTGTTTTAGACTAAAAGGGAATGCATTGTAAGAAGAATCTTTACTTTGAAACTCTGTTCTTTACCTTTTTCTCATTATGAAACAGCTTTGTATTCACCTTAAACACTGTTTCAGGGCAAGAGATTGTGTTTTAGACTAAAAGGGAATGCATTATAAGAAGAATCTTTACTTTGAAACTCTGTTCTTTACCTTTTTCACACTATGTAACAGCTTTGTTTCATGAAACAGCTTTGTATTCAACTTAAACACTGTTTCAGAGCTAGACATCTTGTTTTTAACCAAACTGAATAACTTACAATATGTTAAGAAAACACATATTTCAAATGAAAAGAGTTTATAACAAGGGGAGATCAAGTTGTTTGTAATATGACCAATTAAAGTAATTGCAATTCTGTTTGTACACTTCTAACCAAAAAGAAGCAGGGCTTCTATGCATTGTAATCAGCTTATACACCATTTCAGAGCAAGACATCTTGTTTTTAACCAAACTGAATAACTTACAATATCCTAAGAAAACACATATTTCAAGTGAAAAGAGTTTATCCAGGGGAGAACAAGTTGTTTTAACATGGTTCTAATGTGACCCTTGAAAGTAATTGCAACTCTGTTTTTACACCTCTAACCACAAGGAGGCAACGTTTCCACGCATTATAATTGGCTTATACATAGTTTCAGAGTAAGAAATATTGTTTTTAACCAAACTGAACAACTAAAAGGGAATGCATTATAAGAAGAATGTTTACTTTGAAACTCTGTTCTTTACCTTTTAAACAATATGAAACAGCTTTGTATTCACCTTAAACACTGTTTCAGGGCAAGAGATTGTGTTTTAGACTAAAAGGGAATGCATTGTAAGAAGAATCTTTACTTTGAAACTCTGTTCTTTACCTTTTTCTCACTATGAAACAGCTTTGTATTCACCTTAAACACTGTTTCAGGGCAGATTGTGTTTTAGACTAAAAGGGAATACATTATAAGAAGAATCTTTACTTTGAAACTTTGTTCTTTACCTTTTTCTCACTATGAAACAGCTTTATATTCAACTTAAACACTGCTTCAGTGCAAGAGATTGTGTTTTAGACTAAAAGGGAATGCATTATAAGAAGAATCTTTACTTTGAAACTCTGTTCTTTACCTTTTTCACACTATGTAACAGCTTTGTATTCACCTTAAACACTGTTTCAGGGCAGATTGTGTTTTAGACTAAAAGGGAATACATTATAAGAAGAATCTTTACTTTGAAACTTTGTTCTTTACCTTTTTCTCACTATGAAACAGCTTTATATTCAACTTAAACACTGCTTCAGTGCAAGAGATTGTGTTTTAGAGTAAAAGGGAATGCATTATAAGAAGAATCTTTACTTTGAAACTCTGTTCTTTACCTTTTTCACACTATGTAACAGCTTTGTATTCACCTTAAACACTGTTTCAGGGCAGATTGTGTTTTAGACTAAAAGGGAATACATTATAAGAAGAATCTTTACTTTGAAACTTTGTTCTTTACCTTTTTCTCACTATGAAACAGCTTTATATTCAACTTAAACACTGCTTCAGTGCAAGAGATTGTGTTTTAGACTAAAAGGGAATGCATTATAAGAAGAATCTTTACTTTGAAACTCTGTTCTTTACCTTTTTCACACTATGTAACAGCTTTGTATTCACCTTAAACACTGTTTCAGGGCAGATTGTGTTTTAGACTAAAAGGGAATACATTTTAAGAAGAATCTTTACTTTGAAACTCTGTTCTTTACCTTTTTCTCACTATGAAACAGCTTTATATTCAACTTAAACACTGCTTCAGGGCAAGAGATTGTGTTTTAGACTAAAAGGGAATGCATTATAAGAAGAATCTTTACTTTGAAACTCTGTTCTTTACCTTTTTCACACTATGAAACAGCTTTGTATTCACCTTAAACACTGTTTCAGGGCAAGAGATTGTGTTTTAGACTAAAAGGTAATGCATTATAAGAAGAATCTTTACTTTGAAACTCTGTTCTTTACCTTTTTCACACTATGAAACAGCTTTGTATTCACCTTAAACACTGTTTCAGGGCAAGAGATTGTGTTTTAGACTAAAATAGACTGCATTATAAGAAGAATCTTTACTTTGAAACTCTGTTTTTTACCTTTTTCACACTATGAAACAGCTTTGTATTCACCTTAAACACTGTTTCAGTGCAAGAGATTGTGTTTTAGACTAAAAGGTAATGCATTATAAGAAGAATCTTTACTTTGAAACTCTGTTCTTTACCTTTTTCACACTATGAAACAGCTTTGTATTCACCTTAAACACTGTTTCAGGGCAAGAGATTGTGTTTTAGACTAAAAGGGAATGCATTATAAGAAGAATCTTTACTTTGAAACTCTGTTTTTTACCTTTTTCACACTATGAAACAGCTTTGTATTCACCTTAAACACTGTTTCAGGGCAAGATATTGTGTTTTAGACTAAAAGGGAATGCATTGTAAGAAGAATCTTTACTTTGAAACTCTGTTCTTTACCTTTTTCACACTATGAAACAGCTTTGTATTCGCCTTAAACACTGTTTCAGGGCAAAAGATTGTGTTTTAGACTAAAATAGACTGCATTATAAGAAGAATCTTTACTTTGAAACTCTGTTCTTTACCTTTTTCTCACTATGAAACAGCTTTGAATTCAACTTAAACACTGTTTCAGGGCAAGAGATTGTGTTTTAGACTAAAAGGGAATGCATTATAAGAAGAATCTTTACTTTGAAACTCTGTTCTTTACCTTTTTCTCACTATGAAACAGCTTTATATTCAACTTAAACACTGCTTCAGTGCAAGAGATTGTGTTTTAGACTAAAAGGGAATGCATTATAAGAAGAATCTTTACTTTGAAACTCTGTTCTTTACCTTTTTCTCACTATGAAACAGCTTTGAATTCAACTTAAACACTGTTTCAGGGCAAGAGATTGTGTTTTAGACTAAAAGGGAATGCATTATAAGAAGAATCTTTACTTTGAAACTCTGTTCTTTACCTTTTTCTCACTATGAAACAGCTTTATATTCAACTTAAACACTGCTTCAGTGCAAGAGATTGTGTTTTAGACTAAAAGGGAATGCATTATAAGAAGAATCTTTACTTTGAAACTCTGTTCTTTACCTTTTTCACACTATGAAACAGCTTTGTATTCACCTTAAACACTGTTTCAGGGCAAGAGATTGTGTTTTAGACTAAAATAGACTGCATTATAAGAAGAATCTTTACTTTGAAACTCTGTTCTTTACCTTTTTCACACTATGAAACAGCTTTGTATTCACCTTAAACACTGTTTCAGGGCAAGAGATTGTGTTTTAGACTAAAAGGGAATGCATTGTAAGAAGAATCTTTACTTTGAAACTCTGTTCTTTACCTTTTTCACACTATGTAACAGCTTTGTATTCACCTTAAACACTGTTTCAGGGCAGATTGTGTTTTAGACTAAAAGGGAATACATTATAAGAAGAATCTTTACTTTGAAACTCTGTTCTTTACCTTTTTCTCACTATGAAACAGCTTTATATTCAACTTAAACACTGCTTCAGGGCAAGAGATTGTGTTTTAGACTAAAAGGGAATGCATTATAAGAAGAATCTTTACTTTGAAACTCTGTTCTTTACCTTTTTCACACTATGTAACAGCTTTGTTTCATGAAACAGCTTTGAAACAGCTTTGTATTCAACTTAAACACTGTTTCAGAGCTAGACATCTTGTTTTTAACCAAACTGAATAACTTACAATATGTTAAGAAAACACATATTTCAAATGAAAAGAGTTTATAACAAGGGAAGATCAAGTTGTTTGTAATATGACCAATTAAAGTAATTGCAATTCTGTTTGTACACTTCTAACCAAAAAGAAGTAGGGCTTCTATGCATTGTAATCAGCTTATACACCATTTCAGAGCAAGACATCTTGTTTTTAACCAAACTGAATAACTTACAATATCCTAAGAAAACACATATTTCAAGTGAAAAGAGTTTATCCAGGGGAGAACAAGTTGTTTTAACATGGTTCTAATGTGACCCTTGAAAGTAATTGCAACTCTGTTTTTACACCTCTAACCACAAGGAGGCAACGTTTCCACGCATTATAATTGGCTTATACATAGTTTCAGAGTAAGAAATATTGTTTTTAACCAAACTGAACAACTAAAAGGGAATGCATTATAAGAAGAATCTTTACTTTGAAACTCTGTTCTTTACCTTTTAAACAATATGAAACAGCTTTGTATTCACCTTAAACACTGTTTCAGGGCAAGAGATTGTGTTTTAGACTAAAAGGGAATGCATTGTAAGAAGAATCTTTACTTTGAAACTCTGTTCTTTACCTTTTTCTCACTATGAAACAGCTTTGTATTCACCTTAAACACTGTTTCAGGGCAAGAGATTGTGTTTTAGATTAAAATAGACTGCATTATAAGAAGAATCTTTACTTTGAAACTCTGTTCTTTACCTTTTTCACACTATGAAACAGCTTTGTATTCACCTTAAACACTCTTTCAGGGCAAGAGATTGTGTTTTAGACTAAAAGGGAATGCATTGTAAGAAGACTCTTTACTTTGAAACTCTGTTCTTTACCTTTTTCTCATTATGAAACAGCTTTGTATTCACCTTAAACACTGTTTCAGGGCAAGAGATTGTGTTTTAGACTAAAAGGGAATGCATTATAAGAAGAATCTTTACTTTGAAACTCTGTTCTTTACCTTTTTCACACTATGTAACAACTTTGTATTCACCTTAAACACTGTTTCAGGGCAGATTGTGTTTTAGACTAAAAGGGAATACATTATAAGAAGAATCTTTACTTTGAAACTTTGTTCTTTACCTTTTTCTCACTATGAAACAGCTTTATATTCAACTTAAACACTGCTTCAGTGCAAGAGATTGTGTTTTAGACTAAAAGGGAATGCATTATAAGAAGAATCTTTACTTTGAAACTCTGTTCTTTACCTTTTTCACACTATGAAACAGCTTTGTATTCACCTTAAACACTGTTTCAGGGCAGATTGTGTTTTAGACTAAAAGGGAATACATTATAAGAAGAATCTTTACTTTGAAACTCTGTTCTTTACCTTTTTCTCACTATGAAACAGCTTTATATTCAACTTAAACACTGCTTCAGGGCAAGAGACTGTGTTTTAGACTAAAAGGGAATGCATTATAAGAAGAATCTTTACTTTGAAACTCTGTTTTTTACCTTTTTCAGACTATGAAACAGCTTTGTATTCACCTTAAACACTGTTTCAGGGCAAGAGATTGTGTTTTAGACTAAAAGTTAATGCATTATAAGAAGAATCTTTACTTTGAAACTCTGTTCTTTACCTTTTTCACACTATGAAACAGCTTTGTATTCACCTTAAACACTGTTTCAGGGCAAGAGATTGTGTTTTAGACTAAAAGGGAATACATTATAAGAAGAATCTTTACTTTGAAACTCTGTTCTTTACCTTTTTCACACTATGAAACAGCTTTGTATTCACCTTAAACACTGTTTCAGGGCAAGAGATTGTGTTTTAGACTAAAATAGACTGCATTATAAGAAGAATCTTTACTTTGAAACTCTGTTCTTTACCTTTTTCACACTATGAAACAGCTTTGTATTCACCTTAAACACTGTTTCAGGGCAAGAGATTGTGTTTTAGACTAAAAGGGAATGCATTGTAAGAAGAATCTTTACTTTGAAACTCTGTTCTTTACCTTTTTCTCATTATGAAACAGCTTTGTATTCACCTTAAACACTGTTTCAGGGCAAGAGATTGTGTTTTAGACTAAAAGGGAATGCATTATAAGAAGAATCTTTACTTTGAAACTCTGTTCTTTACCTTTTTCACACTATGTAACAGCTTTGTTTCATGAAACAGCTTTGTATTCAACTTAAACACTGTTTCAGAGCTAGACATCTTGTTTTTAACCAAACTGAATAACTTACAATATGTTAAGAAAACACATATTTCAAATGAAAAGAGTTTATAACAAGGGGAGATCAAGTTGTTTGTAATATGACCAATTAAAGTAATTGCAATTCTGTTTGTACACTTCTAACCAAAAAGAAGCAGGGCTTCTATGCATTGTAATCAGCTTATACACCATTTCAGAGCAAGACATCTTGTTTTTAACCAAACTGAATAACTTACAATATCCTAAGAAAACACATATTTCAAGTGAAAAGAGTTTATCCAGGGGAGAACAAGTTGTTTTAACATGGTTCTAATGTGACCCTTGAAAGTAATTGCAACTCTGTTTTTACACCTCTAACCACAAGGAGGCAACGTTTCCACGCATTATAATTGGCTTATACATAGTTTCAGAGTAAGAAATATTGTTTTTAACCAAACTGAACAACTAAAAGGGAATGCATTATAAGAAGAATCTTTACTTTGAAACTCTGTTCTTTACCTTTTAAACAATATGAAACAGCTTTGTATTCACCTTAAACACTGTTTCAGGGCAAGAGATTGTGTTTTAGACTAAAAGGGAATGCATTGTAAGAAGAATCTTTACTTTGAAACTCTGTTCTTTACCTTTTTCTCACTATGAAACAGCTTTGTATTCACCTTAAACACTGTTTCAGGGCAAGAGATTGTGTTTTAGACTAAAAGGGAATGCATTATAAGAAGAATCTTTACTTTGAAACTCTGTTCTTTACCTTTTTCACACTATGAAACAGCTTTGTATTCACCTTAAACACTGTTTCAGGGCAAGAGATTGTGTTTTAGACTAAAATAGACTGCATTATAAGAAGAATCTTTACTTTGAAACTCTGTTCTTTACCTTTTTCACACTATGTAACAGCTTTGTATTCACCTTAAACACTGTTTCAGGGCAGATTGTGTTTTAGACTAAAAGGGAATACATTATAAGAAGAATCTTTACTTTGAAACTTTGTTCTTTACCTTTTTCTCACTATGAAACAGCTTTATATTCAACTTAAACACTGCTTCAGTGCAAGAGATTGTGTTTTAGACTAAAAGGGAATACATTATAAGAAGAATCTTTACTTTGAAACTTTGTTCTTTACCTTTTTCTCACTATGAAACAGCTTTATATTCAACTTAAACACTGCTTCAGTGCAAGAGATTGTGTTTTAGACTAAGAGGTAATACATTATAAGAAGAATCTTTACTTTGAAACTTTGTTCTTTACCTTTTTCTCACTATGAAACAGCTTTATATTCAACTTAAACACTGCTTCAGTGCAAGAGATTGTGTTTTAGACTAAAAGGGAATGCATTATAAGAAGAATCTTTACTTTGAAACTCTGTTCTTTACCTTTTTCACACTATGAAACAGCTTTGTATTCACCTTAAACACTGTTTCAGGGCAAGAGATTGTGTTTTAGACTAAAAGGGAATGCATTATAAGAAGAATCTTTACTTTGAAACTCTGTTCTTTACCTTTTTCACACTATGAAACAGCTTTGTATTCACCTTAAACACTGTTTCAGGGCAAGAGATTGTGTTTTAGATTAAAATAGACTGCATTATAAGAAGAATCTTTACTTTGAAACTCTGTTCTTTACCTTTTTCACACTATGAAACAGCTTTGTATTCACCTTAAACACTGTTTCAGGGCAAGAGATTGTGTTTTAGACTAAAAGGGAATGCATTGTAAGAAGACTCTTTACTTTGAAACTCTGTTCTTTACCTTTTTCTCATTATGAAACAGCTTTGTATTCACCTTAAACACTGTTTCAGGGCAAGAGATTGTGTTTTAGACTAAAAGGGAATGCATTATAAGACGAATCTTTACTTTGAAACTCTGTTCTTTACCTTTTTCACACTATGTAACAACTTTGTATTCACCTTAAACACTGTTTCAGGGCAGATTGTGTTTTAGACTAAAAGGGAATACATTATAAGAAGAATCTTTACTTTGAAACTTTGTTCTTTACCTTTTTCTCACTATGAAACAGCTTTATATTCAACTTAAACACTGCTTCAGTGCAAGAGATTGTGTTTTAGACTAAAAGGGAATGCATTATAAGAAGAATCTTTACTTTGAAACTCTGTTCTTTACCTTTTTCACACTATGAAACAGCTTTGTATTCACCTTAAACACTGTTTCAGGGCAGATTGTGTTTTAGACTAAAAGGGAATACATTATAAGAAGAATCTTTACTTTGAAACTCTGTTCTTTACCTTTTTCTCACTATGAAACAGCTTTATATTCAACTTAAACACTGCTTCAGGGCAAGAGATTGTGTTTTAGACTAAAAGGGAATGCATTATAAGAAGAATCTTTACTTTGAAACTCTGTTTTTTACCTTTTTCAGACTATGAAACAGCTTTGTATTCACCTTAAACACTGTTTCAGGGCAAGAGATTGTGTTTTAGACTAAAAGTTAATGCATTATAAGAAGAATCTTTACTTTGAAACTCTGTTCTTTACCTTTTTCACACTATGAAACAGCTTTGTATTCACCTTAAACACTGTTTCAGGGCAAGAGATTGTGTTTTAGACTAAAAGGGAATGCATTATAAGAAGAATCTTTACTTTGAAACTCTGTTCTTTACCTTTTTCACACTATGAAACAGCTTTGTATTCACCTTAAACACTGTTTCGGGGCAAGAGATTGTGTTTTAGACTAAAATAGACTGCATTATAAGAAGAATCTTTACTTTGAAACTCTGTTCTTTACCTTTTTCACACTATGAAACAGCTTTGTATTCACCTTAAACACTGTTTCAGGGCAAGAGATTGTGTTTTAGACTAAAAGGGAATGCATTGTAAGAAGAATCTTTACTTTGAAACTCTGTTCTTTACCTTTTTCTCATTATGAAACAGCTTTGTATTCACCTTAAACACTGTTTCAGGGCAAGAGATTGTGTTTTAGACTAAAAGGGAATGCATTATAAGAAGAATCTTTACTTTGAAACTCTGTTCTTTACCTTTTTCACACTATGTAACAGCTTTGTTTCATGAAACAGCTTTGTATTCAACTTAAACACTGTTTCAGAGCTAGACATCTTGTTTTTAACCAAACTGAATAACTTACAATATGTTAAGAAAACACATATTTCAAATGAAAAGAGTTTATAACAAGGGGAGATCAAGTTGTTTGTAATATGACCAATTAAAGTAATTGCAATTCTGTTTGTACACTTCTAACCAAAAAGAAGCAGGGCTTCTATGCATTGTAATCAGCTTATACACCATTTCAGAGCAAGACATCTTGTTTTTAACCAAACTGAATAACTTACAATATCCTAAGAAAACACATATTTCAAGTGAAAAGAGTTTATCCAGGGGAGAACAAGTTGTTTTAACATGGTTCTAATGTGACCCTTGAAAGTAATTGCAACTCTGTTTTTACACCTCTAACCACAAGGAGGCAACGTTTCCACGCATTATAATTGGCTTATACATAGTTTCAGAGTAAGAAATATTGTTTTTAACCAAACTGAACAACTAAAAGGGAATGCATTATAAGAAGAATCTTTACTTTGAAACTCTGTTCTTTACCTTTTAAACAATATGAAACAGCTTTGTATTCACCTTAAACACTGTTTCAGGGCAAGAGATTGTGTTTTAGACTAAAAGGGAATGCATTGTAAGAAGAATCTTTACTTTGAAACTCTGTTCTTTACCTTTTTCTCACTATGAAACAGCTTTGTATTCACCTTAAACACTGTTTCAGGGCAAGAGATTGTGTTTTAGACTAAAAGGGAATGCATTATAAGAAGAATCTTTACTTTGAAACTCTGTTCTTTACCTTTTTCACACTATGAAACAGCTTTGTATTCACCTTAAACACTGTTTCAGGGCAAGAGATTGTGTTTTAGACTAAAAGGGAATGCATTATAAGAAGAATCTTTACTTTGAAACTCTGTTCTTTACCTTTTTCACACTATGAAACAGCTTTGTATTCACCTTAAACACTGTTTCAGGGCAAGAGATTGTGTTTTAGACTAAAATAGACTGCATTATAAGAAGAATCTTTACTTTGAAACTCTGTTCTTTACCTTTTTCACACTATGAAACAGCTTTGTATTCACCTTAAACACTGTTTCAGGGCAAGAGATTGTGTTTTAGACTAAAAGGGAATGCATTGTAAGAAGAATCTTTACTTTGAAACTCTGTTCTTTACCTTTTTCTCATTATGAAACAGCTTTGTATTCACCTTAAACACTGTTTCAGGGCAAGAGATTGTGTTTTAGATTAAAATAGACTGCATTATAAGAAGAATCTTTACTTTGAAACTCTGTTCTTTACCTTTTTCACACTATGAAACAGCTTTGTATTCACCTTAAACACTGTTTCAGGGCAAGAGATTGTGTTTTAGACTAAAAGGGAATGCATTGTAAGAAGACTCTTTACTTTGAAACTCTGTTCTTTACCTTTTTCTCATTATGAAACAGCTTTGTATTCACCTTAAACACTGTTTCAGGGCAAGAGATTGTGTTTTAGACTAAAAGGGAATGCATTATAAGAAGAATCTTTACTTTGAAACTCTGTTCTTTACCTTTTTCACACTATGTAACAACTTTGTATTCACCTTAAACACTGTTTCAGGGCAGATTGTGTTTTAGACTAAAAGGGAATACATTATAAGAAGAATCTTTACTTTGAAACTTTGTTCTTTACCTTTTTCTCACTATGAAACAGCTTTATATTCAACTTAAACACTGCTTCAGTGCAAGAGATTGTGTTTTAGACTAAAAGGGAATGCATTATAAGAAGAATCTTTACTTTGAAACTCTGTTCTTTACCTTTTTCACACTATGAAACAGCTTTGTATTCACCTTAAACACTGTTTCAGGGCAGATTGTGTTTTAGACTAAAAGGGAATACATTATAAGAAGAATCTTTACTTTGAAACTCTGTTCTTTACCTTTTTCTCACTATGAAACAGCTTTATATTCAACTTAAACACTGCTTCAGGGCAAGAGATTGTGTTTTAGACTAAAAGGGAATGCATTATAAGAAGAATCTTTACTTTGAAACTCTGTTTTTTACCTTTTTCAGACTATGAAACAGCTTTGTATTCACCTTAAACACTGTTTCAGGGCAAGAGATTGTGTTTTAGACTAAAAGTTAATGCATTATAAGAAGAATCTTTACTTTGAAACTCTGTTCTTTACCTTTTTCACACTATGAAACAGCTTTGTATTCACCTTAAACACTGTTTCAGGGCAAGAGATTGTGTTTTAGACTAAAAGGGAATGCATTATAAGAAGAATCTTTACTTTGAAACTCTGTTCTTTACCTTTTTCACACTATGAAACAGCTTTGTATTCACCTTAAACACTGTTTCGGGGCAAGAGATTGTGTTTTAGACTAAAATAGACTGCATTATAAGAAGAATCTTTACTTTGAAACTCTGTTCTTTACCTTTTTCACACTATGAAACAGCTTTGTATTCACCTTAAACACTGTTTCAGGGCAAGAGATTGTGTTTTAGACTAAAAGGGAATGCATTGTAAGAAGAATCTTTACTTTGAAACTCTGTTCTTTACCTTTTTCTCACTATGAAACAGCTTTGTATTCACCTTAAACACTGTTTCAGGGCAAGAGATTGTGTTTTAGACTAAAAGGGAATGCATTATAAGAAGAATCTTTACTTTGAAACTCTGTTCTTTACCTTTTTCACACTATGAAACAGCTTTGTATTCACCTTAAACACTGTTTCAGGGCAAGAGATTGTGTTATAGACTGCATTATAAGAAGAATCTTTACTTTGAAACTCTGTTCTTTACCTTTTTCACACTATGTAACAGCTTTGTTTCATGAAACAGCTTTGAAACAGCTTTGTATTCAACTTAAACACTGTTTCAGAGCTAGACATCTTGTTTTTAACCAAACTGAATAACTTACAATATGTTAAGAAAACACATATTTCAAATGAAAAGAGTTTATAACAAGGGAAGATCAAGTTGTTTGTAATATGACCAATTAAAGTAATTGCAATTCTGTTTGTACACTTCTAACCAAAAAGAAGCAGGGCTTCTATGCATTGTAATCAGCTTATACACCATTTCAGAGCAAGACATCTTGTTTTTAACCAAACTGAATAACTTACAATATCCTAAGAAAACACATATTTCAAGTGAAAAGAGTTTATCCAGGGGAGAACAAGTTGTTTTAACATGGTTCTAATGTGACCCTTGAAAGTAATTGCAACTCTGTTTTTACACCTCTAACCAGAAGGAGGCAACGTTTCCACGCATTATAATTGGCTTATACATAGTTTCAGAGTAAGAAATATTGTTTTTAACCAAACTGAACAACTAAAAGGGAATGCATTATAAGAAGAATATTTACTTTGAAACTCTGTTCTTTACCTTTTAAACAATATGAAACAGCTTTGTATTCACCTTAAACACTGTTTCAGGGCAAGAGATTGTGTTTTAGACTAAAAGGGAATGCATTATAAGAAGAATCTTTACTTTGAAACTCTGTTCTTTACCTTTTTCACACTATGTAACAGCTTTGTTTCATGAAACAGCTTTGAAACAGCTTTGTATTCAACTTAAACACTGTTTCAGAGCTAGACATCTTGTTTTTAACCAAACTGAATAACTTACAATATGTTAAGAAAACACATATTTCAAATGAAAAGAGTTTATAACAAGGGGAGATCAAGTTGTTTGTAATATGACCAATTAAAGTAATTGCAATTCTGTTTGTACACTTCTAACCAAAAAGAAGCAGGGCTTCTATGCATTGTAATCAGCTTATACACCATTTCAGAGCAAGACATCTTGTTTTTAACCAAACTGAATAACTTACAATATCCTAAGAAAACACATATTTCAAGTGAAAAGAGTTTATCCAGGGGAGAAAAAGTTGTTTTAACATGGTTCTAATGTGACCCTTGAAAGTAATTGTAACTCTGTTTTTACACCTCTAACCACAAGGAGGCAACGTTTCCACGCATTATAATTGGCTTATACATAGTTTCAGAGTAAGAAATATTGTTTTTAACCAAACTGAACAACTAAAAGGGAATGCATTATAAGAAGAATCTTTACTTTGAAACTCTGTTCTTTACCTTTTTCACACTATGAAACAGCTTTGTATTCACCTTAAACACTGTTTCAGGGCAGATTGTGTTTTAGACTAAAAGGGAATACATTTTAAGAAGAATCTTTACTTTGAAACTCTGTTCTTTACCTTTTTCTCACTATGAAACAGCTTTATATTCAACTTAAACACTGCTTCAGGGCAAGAGATTGTGTTTTAGACTAAAAGGGAATGCATTATAAGAAGAATCTTTACTTTGAAACTCTGTTCTTTACCTTTTTCACACTATGTAACAGCTTTGTTTCATGAAACAGCTTTGAAACAGCTTTGTATTCAACTTAAACACTGTTTCAGAGCTAGACATCTTGTTTTTAACCAAACTGAATAACTTACAATATGTTAAGAAAACACATATTTCAAATGAAAAGAGTTTATAACAAGGGGAGATCAAGTTGTTTGTAATATGACCAATTAAAGTAATTGCAATTCTGTTTGTACACTTCTAACCAAAAAGAAGCAGGGCTTCTATGCATTGTAATCAGCTTATACACCATTTCAGAGCAAGACATCTTGTTTTTAACCAAACTGAATAACTTACAATATCCTAAGAAAACACATATTTCAAGTGAAAAGAGTTTATCCAGGGGAGAACAAGTTGTTTTAACATGGTTCTAATGTGACCCTTGAAAGTAATTGCAACTCTGTTTTTACACCTCTAACCACAAGGAGGCAACGTTTCCACGCATTATAATTGGCTTATACATAGTTTCAGAGTAAGAAATATTGTTTTTAACCAAACTGAACAACTAAAAGGGAATGCATTATAAGAAGAATGTTTACTTTGAAACTCTGTTCTTTACCTTTTAAACAATATGAAACAGCTTTGTATTCACCTTAAACACTGTTTCAGGGCAAGAGATTGTGTTTTAGACTAAAAGTTAATGCATTATAAGAAGAATCTTTACTTTGAAACTCTGTTCTTTACCTTTTTCACACTATGAAACAGCTTTGTATTCACCTTAAACACTGTTTCAGGGCAAGAGATTGTGTTTTAGACTAAAAGGGAATGCATTATAAGAAGAATCTTTACTTTGAAACTCTGTTCTTTACCTTTTTCACACTATGAAACAGCTTTGTATTCACCTTAAACACTGTTTCAGGGCAAGAGATTGTGTTTTAGACTAAAATAGACTGCATTATAAGAAGAATCTTTACTTTGAAACTCTGTTCTTTACCTTTTTCACACTATGAAACAGCTTTGTATTCACCTTAAACACTGTTTCAGGGCAAGAGATTGTGTTTTAGACTAAAAGGGAATGCATTGTAAGAAGACTCTTTACTTTGAAACTCTGTTCTTTACCTTTTTCTCATTATGAAACAGCTTTGTATTCACCTTAAACACTGTTTCAGGGCAAGAGATTGTGTTTTAGACTAAAAGGGAATGCATTATAAGAAGAATCTTTACTTTGAAACTCTGTTCTTTACCTTTTTCACACTATGTAACAGCTTTGTTTCATGAAACAGCTTTGTATTCAACTTAAACACTGTTTCAGAGCTAGACATCTTGTTTTTAACCAAACTGAAT
Source organism: Electrophorus electricus (assembly GCF_041902795.1). NCBI lineage: Eukaryota > Metazoa > Chordata > Actinopteri > Gymnotiformes > Gymnotidae > Electrophorus > Electrophorus electricus. The sequence continues at coordinate 2,169,516 of NW_027658572.1, read as the reverse complement.
AACTTACAATATGTTAAGAAAACACATATTTCAAATGAAAAGAGTTTATAACAAGGGGAGATCAAGTTGTTTGTAATATGACCAATTAAAGTAATTGCAATTCTGTTTGTACACTTCTAACCAAAAAGAAGCAGGGCTTCTATGCATTGTAATCAGCTTATACACCATTTCAGAGCAAGACATCTTGTTTTTAACCAAACTGAATAACTTACAATATCCTAAGAAAACACATATTTCAAGTGAAAAGAGTTTATCCAGGGGAGAACAAGTTGTTTTAACATGGTTCTAATGTGACCCTTGAAAGTAATTGCAACTCTGTTTTTACACCTCTAACCACAAGGAGGCAACGTTTCCACGCATTATAATTGGCTTATACATAGTTTCAGAGTAAGAAATATTGTTTTTAACCAAACTGAACAACTAAAAGGGAATGCATTATAAGAAGAATCTTTACTTTGAAACTCTGTTCTTTACCTTTTAAACAATATGAAACAGCTTTGTATTCACCTTAAACACTGTTTCAGGGCAAGAGATTGTGTTTTAGACTAAAAGGGAATGCATTGTAAGAAGAATCTTTACTTTGAAACTCTGTTCTTTACCTTTTTCTCACTATGAAACAGCTTTGTATTCACCTTAAACACTGTTTCAGGGCAAGAGATTGTGTTTTAGACTAAAAGGGAATGCATTATAAGAAGAATCTTTACTTTGAAACTCTGTTCTTTACCTTTTTCACACTATGAAACAGCTTTGTATTCACCTTAAACACTGTTTCAGGGCAAGAGATTGTGTTTTAGACTAAAAGGGAATGCATTATAAGAAGAATCTTTACTTTGAAACTCTGTTCTTTACCTTTTTCACACTATGAAACAGCTTTGTATTCACCTTAAACACTGTTTCAGGGCAAGAGATTGTGTTTTAGACTAAAATAGACTGCATTATAAGAAGAATCTTTACTTTGAAACTCTGTTCTTTACCTTTTTCACACTATGAAACAGCTTTGTATTCACCTTAAACACTGTTTCAGGGCAAGAGATTGTGTTTTAGACTAAAAGGGAATGCATTGTAAGAAGAATCTTTACTTTGAAACTCTGTTCTTTACCTTTTTCTCATTATGAAACAGCTTTGTATTCACCTTAAACACTGTTTCAGGGCAAGAGATTGTGTTTTAGATTAAAATAGACTGCATTATAAGAAGAATCTTTACTTTGAAACTCTGTTCTTTACCTTTTTCACACTATGAAACAGCTTTGTATTCACCTTAAACACTGTTTCAGGGCAAGAGATTGTGTTTTAGACTAAAAGGGAATGCATTATAAGAAGAATCTTTACTTTGAAACTCTGTTCTTTACCTTTTTCACACTATGTAACAACTTTGTATTCACCTTAAACACTGTTTCAGGGCAGATTGTGTTTTAGACTAAAAGGGAATACATTATAAGAAGAATCTTTACTTTGAAACTTTGTTCTTTACCTTTTTCTCACTATGAAACAGCTTTATATTCAACTTAAACACTGCTTCAGTGCAAGAGATTGTGTTTTAGACTAAAAGGGAATGCATTATAAGAAGAATCTTTACTTTGAAACTCTGTTCTTTACCTTTTTCACACTATGAAACAGCTTTGTATTCACCTTAAACACTGTTTCAGGGCAGATTGTGTTTTAGACTAAAAGGGAATACATTATAAGAAGAATCTTTACTTTGAAACTCTGTTCTTTACCTTTTTCTCACTATGAAACAGCTTTATATTCAACTTAAACACTGCTTCAGGGCAAGAGATTGTGTTTTAGACTAAAAGGGAATGCATTATAAGAAGAATCTTTACTTTGAAACTCTGTTTTTTACCTTTTTCAGACTATGAAACAGCTTTGTATTCACCTTAAACACTGTTTCAGGGCAAGAGATTGTGTTTTAGACTAAAAGTTAATGCATTATAAGAAGAATCTTTACTTTGAAACTCTGTTCTTTACCTTTTTCACACTATGAAACAGCTTTGTATTCACCTTAAACACTGTTTCAGGGCAAGAGATTGTGTTTTAGACTAAAAGGGAATGCATTATAAGAAGAATCTTTACTTTGAAACTCTGTTCTTTACCTTTTTCACACTATGAAACAGCTTTGTATTCACCTTAAACACTGTTTCGGGGCAAGAGATTGTGTTTTAGACTAAAATAGACTGCATTATAAGAAGAATCTTTACTTTGAAACTCTGTTCTTTACCTTTTTCACACTATGAAACAGCTTTGTATTCACCTTAAACACTGTTTCAGGGCAAGAGATTGTGTTTTAGACTAAAAGGGAATGCATTGTAAGAAGAATCTTTACTTTGAAACTCTGTTCTTTACCTTTTTCTCACTATGAAACAGCTTTGTATTCACCTTAAACACTGTTTCAGGGCAAGAGATTGTGTTTTAGACTAAAAGGGAATGCATTATAAGAAGAATCTTTACTTTGAAACTCTGTTCTTTACCTTTTTCACACTATGAAACAGCTTTGTATTCACCTTAAACACTGTTTCAGGGCAAGAGATTGTGTTATAGACTGCATTATAAGAAGAATCTTTACTTTGAAACTCTGTTCTTTACCTTTTTCACACTATGTAACAGCTTTGTTTCATGAAACAGCTTTGAAACAGCTTTGTATTCAACTTAAACACTGTTTCAGAGCTAGACATCTTGTTTTTAACCAAACTGAATAACTTACAATATGTTAAGAAAACACATATTTCAAATGAAAAGAGTTTATAACAAGGGAAGATCAAGTTGTTTGTAATATGACCAATTAAAGTAATTGCAATTCTGTTTGTACACTTCTAACCAAAAAGAAGCAGGGCTTCTATGCATTGTAATCAGCTTATACACCATTTCAGAGCAAGACATCTTGTTTTTAACCAAACTGAATAACTTACAATATCCTAAGAAAACACATATTTCAAGTGAAAAGAGTTTATCCAGGGGAGAACAAGTTGTTTTAACATGGTTCTAATGTGACCCTTGAAAGTAATTGCAACTCTGTTTTTACACCTCTAACCAGAAGGAGGCAACGTTTCCACGCATTATAATTGGCTTATACATAGTTTCAGAGTAAGAAATATTGTTTTTAACCAAACTGAACAACTAAAAGGGAATGCATTATAAGAAGAATATTTACTTTGAAACTCTGTTCTTTACCTTTTAAACAATATGAAACAGCTTTGTATTCACCTTAAACACTGTTTCAGGGCAAGAGATTGTGTTTTAGACTAAAAGGGAATGCATTATAAGAAGAATCTTTACTTTGAAACTCTGTTCTTTACCTTTTTCACACTATGTAACAGCTTTGTTTCATGAAACAGCTTTGAAACAGCTTTGTATTCAACTTAAACACTGTTTCAGAGCTAGACATCTTGTTTTTAACCAAACTGAATAACTTACAATATGTTAAGAAAACACATATTTCAAATGAAAAGAGTTTATAACAAGGGGAGATCAAGTTGTTTGTAATATGACCAATTAAAGTAATTGCAATTCTGTTTGTACACTTCTAACCAAAAAGAAGCAGGGCTTCTATGCATTGTAATCAGCTTATACACCATTTCAGAGCAAGACATCTTGTTTTTAACCAAACTGAATAACTTACAATATCCTAAGAAAACACATATTTCAAGTGAAAAGAGTTTATCCAGGGGAGAAAAAGTTGTTTTAACATGGTTCTAATGTGACCCTTGAAAGTAATTGTAACTCTGTTTTTACACCTCTAACCACAAGGAGGCAACGTTTCCACGCATTATAATTGGCTTATACATAGTTTCAGAGTAAGAAATATTGTTTTTAACCAAACTGAACAACTAAAAGGGAATGCATTATAAGAAGAATCTTTACTTTGAAACTCTGTTCTTTACCTTTTTCACACTATGAAACAGCTTTGTATTCACCTTAAACACTGTTTCAGGGCAGATTGTGTTTTAGACTAAAAGGGAATACATTTTAAGAAGAATCTTTACTTTGAAACTCTGTTCTTTACCTTTTTCTCACTATGAAACAGCTTTATATTCAACTTAAACACTGCTTCAGGGCAAGAGATTGTGTTTTAGACTAAAAGGGAATGCATTATAAGAAGAATCTTTACTTTGAAACTCTGTTCTTTACCTTTTTCACACTATGTAACAGCTTTGTTTCATGAAACAGCTTTGAAACAGCTTTGTATTCAACTTAAACACTGTTTCAGAGCTAGACATCTTGTTTTTAACCAAACTGAATAACTTACAATATGTTAAGAAAACACATATTTCAAATGAAAAGAGTTTATAACAAGGGGAGATCAAGTTGTTTGTAATATGACCAATTAAAGTAATTGCAATTCTGTTTGTACACTTCTAACCAAAAAGAAGCAGGGCTTCTATGCATTGTAATCAGCTTATACACCATTTCAGAGCAAGACATCTTGTTTTTAACCAAACTGAATAACTTACAATATCCTAAGAAAACACATATTTCAAGTGAAAAGAGTTTATCCAGGGGAGAACAAGTTGTTTTAACATGGTTCTAATGTGACCCTTGAAAGTAATTGCAACTCTGTTTTTACACCTCTAACCACAAGGAGGCAACGTTTCCACGCATTATAATTGGCTTATACATAGTTTCAGAGTAAGAAATATTGTTTTTAACCAAACTGAACAACTAAAAGGGAATGCATTATAAGAAGAATGTTTACTTTGAAACTCTGTTCTTTACCTTTTAAACAATATGAAACAGCTTTGTATTCACCTTAAACACTGTTTCAGGGCAAGAGATTGTGTTTTAGACTAAAAGTTAATGCATTATAAGAAGAATCTTTACTTTGAAACTCTGTTCTTTACCTTTTTCACACTATGAAACAGCTTTGTATTCACCTTAAACACTGTTTCAGGGCAAGAGATTGTGTTTTAGACTAAAAGGGAATGCATTATAAGAAGAATCTTTACTTTGAAACTCTGTTCTTTACCTTTTTCACACTATGAAACAGCTTTGTATTCACCTTAAACACTGTTTCAGGGCAAGAGATTGTGTTTTAGACTAAAATAGACTGCATTATAAGAAGAATCTTTACTTTGAAACTCTGTTCTTTACCTTTTTCACACTATGAAACAGCTTTGTATTCACCTTAAACACTGTTTCAGGGCAAGAGATTGTGTTTTAGACTAAAAGGGAATGCATTGTAAGAAGACTCTTTACTTTGAAACTCTGTTCTTTACCTTTTTCTCATTATGAAACAGCTTTGTATTCACCTTAAACACTGTTTCAGGGCAAGAGATTGTGTTTTAGACTAAAAGGGAATGCATTATAAGAAGAATCTTTACTTTGAAACTCTGTTCTTTACCTTTTTCACACTATGTAACAACTTTGTATTCACCTTAAACACTGTTTCAGGGCAGATTGTGTTTTAGACTAAAAGGGAATACATTATAAGAAGAATCTTTACTTTGAAACTTTGTTCTTTACCTTTTTCTCACTATGAAACAGCTTTATATTCAACTTAAACACTGCTTCAGTGCAAGAGATTGTGTTTTAGACTAAAAGGGAATGCATTATAAGAAGAATCTTTACTTTGAAACTCTGTTCTTTACCTTTTTCACACTATGAAACAGCTTTGTATTCACCTTAAACACTGTTTCAGGGCAAGAGATTGTGTTTTAGACTAAAAGGGAATGCATTATAAGAAGAATCTTTACTTTGAAACTCTGTTCTTTACCTTTTTCTCACTATGAAACAGCTTTATATTCAACTTAAACACTGCTTCAGGGCAAGAGATTGTGTTTTAGACTAAAAGGGAATGCATTATAATAAGAATCTTTACTTTGAAACTCTGTTTTTTACCTTTTTCAGACTATGAAACAGCTTTGTATTCACCTTAAACACTGTTTCAGGGCAAGAGATTGTGTTTTAGACTAAAAGTTAATGCATTATAAGAAGAATCTTTACTTTGAAACTCTGTTCTTTACCTTTTTCACACTATGAAACAGCTTTGTATTCACCTTAAACACTGTTTCAGGGCAAGAGATTGTGTTTTAGACTAAAAGGGAATGCATTATAAGAAGAATCTTTACTTTGAAACTCTGTTCTTTACCTTTTTCACACTATGAAACAGCTTTGTATTCACCTTAAACACTGTTTCAGGGCAAGAGATTGTGTTTTAGACTAAAATAGACTGCATTATAAGAAGAATCTTTACTTTGAAACTCTGTTCTTTACCTTTTTCACACTATGAAACAGCTTTGTATTCACCTTAAACACTGTTTCAGGGCAAGAGATTGTGTTTTAGACTAAAAGGGAATGCATTGTAAGAAGAATCTTTACTTTGAAACTCTGTTCTTTACCTTTTTCTCATTATGAAACAGCTTTGTATTCACCTTAAACACTGTTTCAGGGCAAGAGATTGTGATTTAGACTAAAAGGGAATGCATTATAAGAAGAATCTTTACTTTGAAACTCTGTTCTTTACCTTTTTCACACTATGTAACAGCTTTGTTTCATGAAACAGCTTTGTATTCAACTTAAACACTGTTTCAGAGCTAGACATCTTGTTTTTAACCAAACTGAATAACTTACAATATGTTAAGAAAACACATATTTCAAATGAAAAGAGTTTATAACAAGGGGAGATCAAGTTGTTTGTAATATGACCAATTAAAGTAATTGCAATTCTGTTTGTACACTTCTAACCAAAAAGAAGCAGGGCTTCTATGCATTGTAATCAGCTTATACACCATTTCAGAGCAAGACATCTTGTTTTTAACCAAACTGAATAACTTACAATATCCTAAGAAAACACATATTTCAAGTGAAAAGAGTTTATCCAGGGGAGAACAAGTTGTTTTAACATGGTTCTAATGTGACCCTTGAAAGTAATTGCAACTCTGTTTTTACACCTCTAACCACAAGGAGGCAACGTTTCCACGCATTATAATTGGCTTATACATAGTTTCAGAGTAAGAAATATTGTTTTTAACCAAACTGAACAACTAAAAGGGAATGCATTATAAGAAGAATCTTTACTTTGAAACTCTGTTCTTTACCTTTTAAACAATATGAAACAGCTTTGTATTCACCTTAAACACTGTTTCAGGGCAAGAGATTGTGTTTTAGACTAAAAGGGAATGCATTGTAAGAAGAATCTTTACTTTGAAACTCTGTTCTTTACCTTTTTCTCACTATGAAACAGCTTTGTATTCACCTTAAACACTGTTTCAGGGCAAGAGATTGTGTTTTAGACTAAAAGGGAATGCATTGTAAGAAGACTCTTTACTTTGAAACTCTGTTCTTTACCTTTTTCTCATTATGAAACAGCTTTGTATTCACCTTAAACACTGTTTCAGGGCAAGAGATTGTGTTTTAGACTAAAAGGGAATGCATTGTAAGAAGACTCTTTACTTTGAAACTCTGTTCTTTACCTTTTTCTCATTATGAAACAGCTTTGTATTCACCTTAAACACTGTTTCAGGACAAGAGATTGTGTTTTAGACTAAAAGGGAATGCATTATAAGAAGAATCTTTACTTTGAAACTCTGTTCTTTACCTTTTTCTCACTATGAAACAGCTTTATATTCAACTTAAACACTGCTTCAGGGCAAGAGATTGTGTTTTAGACTAAAAGGGAATGCATTATAAGAAGAATCTTTACTTTGAAACTCTGTTCTTTACCTTTTTCACACTATGTAACAGCTTTGTATTCACCTTAAACACTGTTTCAGGGCAGATTGTGTTTTAGACTAAAAGGGAATACATTTTAAGAAGAATCTTTACTTTGAAACTCTGTTCTTTACCTTTTTCTCACTATGAAACAGCTTTATATTCAACTTAAACACTGCTTCAGGGCAAGAGATTGTGTTTTAGACTAAAAGGGAATGCATTATAAGAAGAATCTTTACTTTGAAACTCTGTTCTTTACCTTTTTCACACTATGAAACAGCTTTGTATTCACCTTAAACACTGTTTCAGGGCAAGAGATTGTGTTTTAGACTAAAAGGTAATGCATTATAAGAAGAATCTTTACTTTGAAACTCTGTTCTTTACCTTTTTCACACTATGAAACAGCTTTGTATTCACCTTAAACACTGTTTCAGGGCAAGAGATTGTGTTTTAGACTAAAATAGACTGCATTATAAGAAGAATCTTTACTTTGAAACTCTGTTTTTTACCTTTTTCACACTATGAAACAGCTTTGTATTCACCTTAAACACTGTTTCAGTGCAAGAGATTGTGTTTTAGACTAAAAGGTAATGCATTATAAGAAGAATCTTTACTTTGAAACTCTGTTCTTTACCTTTTTCACACTATGAAACAGCTTTGTATTCACCTTAAACACTGTTTCAGGGCAAGAGATTGTGTTTTAGACTAAAAGGGAATGCATTATAAGAAGAATCTTTACTTTGAAACTCTGTTTTTTACCTTTTTCACACTATGAAACAGCTTTGTATTCACCTTAAACACTGTTTCAGGGCAAGATATTGTGTTTTAGACTAAAAGGGAATGCATTGTAAGAAGAATCTTTACTTTGAAACTCTGTTCTTTACCTTTTTCACACTATGAAACAGCTTTGTATTCGCCTTAAACACTGTTTCAGGGCAAAAGATTGTGTTTTAGACTAAAATAGACTGCATTATAAGAAGAATCTTTACTTTGAAACTCTGTTCTTTACCTTTTTCTCACTATGAAACAGCTTTATATTCAACTTAAACACTGCTTCAGGGCAAGATATTGTGTTTTAGACTAAAAGGGAATGCATTGTCAGAAGAATCTTTACTTTGAAACTCTGTTCTTTACCTTTTTCACACTATGAAACAGCTTTGTATTCGCCTTAAACACTGTTTCAGGGCAAAAGATTGTGTTTTAGACTAAAATAGACTGCATTATAAGAAGAATCTTTACTTTGAAACTCTGTTCTTTACCTTTTTCTCACTATGAAACAGCTTTGTATTCAACTTAAACACTGTTTCAGGGCAAGAGATTGTGTTTTAGACTAAAAGGGAATGCATTATAAGAAGAATCTTTACTTTGAAACTCTGTTCTTTACCTTTTTCTCACTATGAAACAGCTTTATATTCAACTTAAACACTGCTTCAGTGCAAGAGATTGTGTTTTAGACTAAAAGGGAATGCATTATAAGAAGAATCTTTACTTTGAAACTCTGTTCTTTACCTTTTTCACACTATGAAACAGCTTTGTATTCACCTTAAACACTGTTTCAGGGCAAGAGATTGTGTTTTAGACTAAAAGGGAATGCATTGTAAGAAGAATCTTTACTTTGAAACTCTGTTCTTTACCTTTTTCACACTATGTAACAGCTTTGTATTCACCTTAAACACTGTTTCAGGGCAGATTGTGTTTTAGACTAAAAGGGAATACATTATAAGAAGAATCTTTACTTTGAAACTCTGTTCTTTACCTTTTTCTCACTATGAAACAGCTTTATATTCAACTTAAACACTGCTTCAGGGCAAGAGATTTTGTTTTAGACTAAAAGGGAATGCATTATAAGAAGAATCTTTACTTTGAAACTCTGTTCTTTACCTTTTTCACACTATGTAACAGCTTTGTTTCATGAAACAGCTTTGAAACAGCTTTGTATTCAACTTAAACACTGTTTCAGAGCTAGACATCTTGTTTTTAACCAAACTGAATAACTTACAATATGTTAAGAAAACACATATTTCAAATGAAAAGAGTTTATAACAAGGGGAGATCAAGTTGTTTGTAATATGACCAATTAAAGTAATTGCAATTCTGTTTGTACACTTCTAACCAAAAAGAAGCAGGGCTTCTATGCATTGTAATCAGCTTATACACCATTTCAGAGCAAGACATCTTGTTTTTAACCAAACTGAATAACTTACAATATCCTAAGAAAACACATATTTCAAGTGAAAAGAGTTTATCCAGGGGAGAACAAGTTGTTTTAACATGGTTCTAATGTGACCCTTGAAAGTAATTGCAACTCTGTTTTTACACCTCTAACCACAAGGAGGCAACGTTTCCACGCATTATAATTGGCTTATACATAGTTTCAGAGTAAGAAATATTGTTTTTAACCAAACTGAACAACTAAAAGGGAATGCATTATAAGAAGAATCTTTACTTTGAAACTCTGTTCTTTACCTTTTTCACACTATGTAACAGCTTTGTATTCACCTTAAACACTGTTTCAGGGCAGATTGTGTTTTAGACTAAAAGGGAATACATTTTAAGAAGAATCTTTACTTTGAAACTCTGTTCTTTACCTTTTTCTCACTATGAAACAGCTTTATATTCAACTTAAACACTGCTTCAGGGCAAGAGATTGTGTTTTAGACTAAAAGGGAATGCATTGTAAGAAGACTCTTTACTTTGAAACTCTGTTCTTTACCTTTTTCTCATTATGAAACAGCTTTGTATTCACCTTAAACACTGTTTCAGGGCAAGAGATTGTGTTTTAGACTAAAAGGGAATGCATTATAAGAAGAATCTTTACTTTGAAACTCTGTTCTTTACCTTTTTCACACTATGTAACAGCTTTGTATTCACCTTAAACACTGTTTCAGGGCAGATTGTGTTTTAGACTAAAAGGGAATACATTATAAGAAGAATCTTTACTTTGAAACTTTGTTCTTTACCTTTTTCTCACTATGAAACAGCTTTATATTCAACTTAAACACTGCTTCAGTGCAAGAGATTGTGTTTTAGACTAAAAGGGAATGCATTATAAGAAGAATCTTTACTTTGAAACTCTGTTCTTTACCTTTTTCACACTATGAAACAGCTTTGTATTCACCTTAAACACTGTTTCAGGGCAGATTGTGTTTTAGACTAAAAGGGAATACATTATAAGAAGAATCTTTACTTTGAAACTCTGTTCTTTACCTTTTTCTCACTATGAAACAGCTTTATATTCAACTTAAACACTGCTTCAGGGCAAGAGATTGTGTTTTAGACTAAAAGGGAATGCATTATAAGAAGAATCTTTACTTTGAAACTCTGTTTTTTACCTTTTTCAGACTATGAAACAGCTTTGTATTCACCTTAAACACTGTTTCAGGGCAAGAGATTGTGTTTTAGACTAAAAGTTAATGCATTATAAGAAGAATCTTTACTTTGAAACTCTGTTCTTTACCTTTTTCACACTATGAAACAGCTTTGTATTCACCTTAAACACTGTTTCAGGGCAAGAGATTGTGTTTTAGACTAAAAGGGAATGCATTATAAGAAGAATCTTTACTTTGAAACTCTGTTCTTTACCTTTTTCACACTATGAAACAGCTTTGTATTCACCTTAAACACTGTTTCGGGGCAAGAGATTGTGTTTTAGACTAAAATAGACTGCATTATAAGAAGAATCTTTACTTTGAAACTCTGTTCTTTACCTTTTTCACACTATGAAACAGCTTTGTATTCACCTTAAACACTGTTTCAGGGCAAGAGATTGTGTTTTAGACTAAAAGGGAATGCATTGTAAGAAGAATCTTTACTTTGAAACTCTGTTCTTTACCTTTTTCTCATTATGAAACAGCTTTGTATTCACCTTAAACACTGTTTCAGGGCAAGAGATTGTGTTTTAGACTAAAAGGGAATGCATTATAAGAAGAATCTTTACTTTGAAACTCTGTTCTTTACCTTTTTCACACTATGTAACAGCTTTGTTTCATGAAACAGCTTTGTATTCAACTTAAACACTGTTTCAGAGCTAGACATCTTGTTTTTAACCAAACTGAATAACTTACAATATGTTAAGAAAACACATATTTCAAATGAAAAGAGTTTATAACAAGGGGAGATCAAGTTGTTTGTAATATGACCAATTAAAGTAATTGCAATTCTGTTTGTACACTTCTAACCAAAAAGAAGCAGGGCTTCTATGCATTGTAATCAGCTTATACACCATTTCAGAGCAAGACATCTTGTTTTTAACCAAACTGAATAACTTACAATATCCTAAGAAAACACATATTTCAAGTGAAAAGAGTTTATCCAGGGGAGAACAAGTTGTTTTAACATGGTTCTAATGTGACCCTTGAAAGTAATTGCAACTCTGTTTTTACACCTCTAACCACAAGGAGGCAACGTTTCCACGCATTATAATTGGCTTATACATAGTTTCAGAGTAAGAAATATTGTTTTTAACCAAACTGAACAACTAAAAGGGAATGCATTATAAGAAGAATGTTTACTTTGAAACTCTGTTCTTTACCTTTTAAACAATATGAAACAGCTTTGTATTCACCTTAAACACTGTTTCAGGGCAAGAGATTGTGTTTTAGACTAAAAGGGAATGCATTGTAAGAAGAATCTTTACTTTGAAACTCTGTTCTTTACCTTTTTCTCACTATGAAACAGCTTTGTATTCACCTTAAACACTGTTTCAGGGCAGATTGTGTTTTAGACTAAAAGGGAATACATTATAAGAAGAATCTTTACTTTGAAACTTTGTTCTTTACCTTTTTCTCACTATGAAACAGCTTTATATTCAACTTAAACACTGCTTCAGTGCAAGAGATTGTGTTTTAGACTAAAAGGGAATGCATTATAAGAAGAATCTTTACTTTGAAACTCTGTTCTTTACCTTTTTCACACTATGTAACAGCTTTGTATTCACCTTAAACACTGTTTCAGGGCAGATTGTGTTTTAGACTAAAAGGGAATACATTATAAGAAGAATCTTTACTTTGAAACTTTGTTCTTTACCTTTTTCTCACTATGAAACAGCTTTATATTCAACTTAAACACTGCTTCAGTGCAAGAGATTGTGTTTTAGAGTAAAAGGGAATGCATTATAAGAAGAATCTTTACTTTGAAACTCTGTTCTTTACCTTTTTCACACTATGTAACAGCTTTGTATTCACCTTAAACACTGTTTCAGGGCAGATTGTGTTTTAGACTAAAAGGGAATACATTATAAGAAGAATCTTTACTTTGAAACTTTGTTCTTTACCTTTTTCTCACTATGAAACAGCTTTATATTCAACTTAAACACTGCTTCAGTGCAAGAGATTGTGTTTTAGAGTAAAAGGGAATGCATTATAAGAAGAATCTTTACTTTGAAACTCTGTTCTTTACCTTTTTCTCACTATGAAACAGCTTTGTATTCAACTTAAACACTGTTTCAGGGCAAGAGATTGTGTTTTAGACTAAAAGGGAATGCATTATAAGAAGAATCTTTACTTTGAAACTCTGTTCTTTACCTTTTTCTCACTATGAAACAGCTTTATATTCAACTTAAACACTGCTTCAGTGCAAGAGATTGTGTTTTAGACTAAAAGGGAATGCATTATAAGAAGAATCTTTACTTTGAAACTCTGTTCTTTACCTTTTTCACACTATGAAACAGCTTTGTATTCACCTTAAACACTGTTTCAGGGCAAGAGATTGTGTTTTAGACTAAAAGGGAATGCATTGTAAGAAGAATCTTTACTTTGAAACTCTGTTCTTTACCTTTTTCACACTATGTAACAGCTTTGTATTCACCTTAAACACTGTTTCAGGGCAGATTGTGTTTTAGACTAAAAGGGAATACATTATAAGAAGAATCTTTACTTTGAAACTCTGTTCTTTACCTTTTTCTCACTATGAAACAGCTTTATATTCAACTTAAACACTGCTTCAGGGCAAGAGATTTTGTTTTAGACTAAAAGGGAATGCATTATAAGAAGAATCTTTACTTTGAAACTCTGTTCTTTACCTTTTTCACACTATGTAACAGCTTTGTTTCATGAAACAGCTTTGAAACAGCTTTGTATTCAACTTAAACACTGTTTCAGAGCTAGACATCTTGTTTTTAACCAAACTGAATAACTTACAATATGTTAAGAAAACACATATTTCAAATGAAAAGAGTTTATAACAAGGGGAGATCAAGTTGTTTGTAATATGACCAATTAAAGTAATTGCAATTCTGTTTGTACACTTCTAACCAAAAAGAAGCAGGGCTTCTATGCATTGTAATCAGCTTATACACCATTTCAGAGCAAGACATCTTGTTTTTAACCAAACTGAATAACTTACAATATCCTAAGAAAACACATATTTCAAGTGAAAAGAGTTTATCCAGGGGAGAACAAGTTGTTTTAACATGGTTCTAATGTGACCCTTGAAAGTAATTGCAACTCTGTTTTTACACCTCTAACCACAAGGAGGCAACGTTTCCACGCATTATAATTGGCTTATACATAGTTTCAGAGTAAGAAATATTGTTTTTAACCAAACTGAACAACTAAAAGGGAATGCATTATAAGAAGAATCTTTACTTTGAAACTCTGTTCTTTACCTTTTTCACACTATGTAACAGCTTTGTATTCACCTTAAACACTGTTTCAGGGCAGATTGTGTTTTAGACTAAAAGGGAATACATTTTAAGAAGAATCTTTACTTTGAAACTCTGTTCTTTACCTTTTTCTCACTATGAAACAGCTTTATATTCAACTTAAACACTGCTTCAGGGCAAGAGATTGTGTTTTAGACTAAAAGGGAATGCATTGTAAGAAGACTCTTTACTTTGAAACTCTGTTCTTTACCTTTTTCTCATTATGAAACAGCTTTGTATTCACCTTAAACACTGTTTCAGGGCAAGAGATTGTGTTTTAGACTAAAAGGGAATGCATTATAAGAAGAATCTTTACTTTGAAACTCTGTTCTTTACCTTTTTCACACTATGTAACAGCTTTGTATTCACCTTAAACACTGTTTCAGGGCAGATTGTGTTTTAGACTAAAAGGGAATACATTATAAGAAGAATCTTTACTTTGAAACTTTGTTCTTTACCTTTTTCTCACTATGAAACAGCTTTATATTCAACTTAAACACTGCTTCAGTGCAAGAGATTGTGTTTTAGACTAAAAGGGAATGCATTATAAGAAGAATCTTTACTTTGAAACTCTGTTCTTTACCTTTTTCACACTATGAAACAGCTTTGTATTCACCTTAAACACTGTTTCAGGGCAGATTGTGTTTTAGACTAAAAGGGAATACATTATAAGAAGAATCTTTACTTTGAAACTCTGTTCTTTACCTTTTTCTCACTATGAAACAGCTTTATATTCAACTTAAACACTGCTTCAGGGCAAGAGATTGTGTTTTAGACTAAAAGGGAATGCATTATAAGAAGAATCTTTACTTTGAAACTCTGTTTTTTACCTTTTTCAGACTATGAAACAGCTTTGTATTCACCTTAAACACTGTTTCAGGGCAAGAGATTGTGTTTTAGACTAAAAGTTAATGCATTATAAGAAGAATCTTTACTTTGAAACTCTGTTCTTTACCTTTTTCACACTATGAAACAGCTTTGTATTCACCTTAAACACTGTTTCAGGGCAAGAGATTGTGTTTTAGACTAAAAGGGAATGCATTATAAGAAGAATCTTTACTTTGAAACTCTGTTCTTTACCTTTTTCACACTATGAAACAGCTTTGTATTCACCTTAAACACTGTTTCGGGGCAAGAGATTGTGTTTTAGACTAAAATAGACTGCATTATAAGAAGAATCTTTACTTTGAAACTCTGTTCTTTACCTTTTTCACACTATGAAACAGCTTTGTATTCACCTTAAACACTGTTTCAGGGCAAGAGATTGTGTTTTAGACTAAAAGGGAATGCATTGTAAGAAGAATCTTTACTTTGAAACTCTGTTCTTTACCTTTTTCTCATTATGAAACAGCTTTGTATTCACCTTAAACACTGTTTCAGGGCAAGAGATTGTGTTTTAGACTAAAAGGGAATGCATTATAAGAAGAATCTTTACTTTGAAACTCTGTTCTTTACCTTTTTCACACTATGTAACAGCTTTGTTTCATGAAACAGCTTTGTATTCAACTTAAACACTGTTTCAGAGCTAGACATCTTGTTTTTAACCAAACTGAATAACTTACAATATGTTAAGAAAACACATATTTCAAATGAAAAGAGTTTATAACAAGGGGAGATCAAGTTGTTTGTAATATGACCAATTAAAGTAATTGCAATTCTGTTTGTACACTTCTAACCAAAAAGAAGCAGGGCTTCTATGCATTGTAATCAGCTTATACACCATTTCAGAGCAAGACATCTTGTTTTTAACCAAACTGAATAACTTACAATATCCTAAGAAAACACATATTTCAAGTGAAAAGAGTTTATCCAGGGGAGAACAAGTTGTTTTAACATGGTTCTAATGTGACCCTTGAAAGTAATTGCAACTCTGTTTTTACACCTCTAACCACAAGGAGGCAACGTTTCCACGCATTATAATTGGCTTATACATAGTTTCAGAGTAAGAAATATTGTTTTTAACCAAACTGAACAACTAAAAGGGAATGCATTATAAGAAGAATGTTTACTTTGAAACTCTGTTCTTTACCTTTTAAACAATATGAAACAGCTTTGTATTCACCTTAAACACTGTTTCAGGGCAAGAGATTGTGTTTTAGACTAAAAGGGAATGCATTGTAAGAAGAATCTTTACTTTGAAACTCTGTTCTTTACCTTTTTCTCACTATGAAACAGCTTTGTATTCACCTTAAACACTGTTTCAGGGCAGATTGTGTTTTAGACTAAAAGGGAATACATTATAAGAAGAATCTTTACATTGAAACTTTGTTCTTTACCTTTTTCTCACTATGAAACAGCTTTATATTCAACTTAAACACTGCTTCAGTGCAAGAGATTGTGTTTTAGACTAAAAGGGAATGCATTATAAGAAGAATCTTTACTTTGAAACTCTGTTCTTTACCTTTTTCACACTATGTAACAGCTTTGTATTCACCTTAAACACTGTTTCAGGGCAGATTGTGTTTTAGACTAAAAGGGAATACATTATAAGAAGAATCTTTACTTTGAAACTTTGTTCTTTACCTTTTTCTCACTATGAAACAGCTTTATATTCAACTTAAACACTGCTTCAGTGCAAGAGATTGTGTTTTAGAGTAAAAGGGAATGCATTATAAGAAGAATCTTTACTTTGAAACTCTGTTCTTTACCTTTTTCACACTATGTAACAGCTTTGTATTCACCTTAAACACTGTTTCAGGGCAGATTGTGTTTTAGACTAAAAGGGAATACATTATAAGAAGAATCTTTACTTTGAAACTTTGTTCTTTACCTTTTTCTCACTATGAAACAGCTTTATATTCAACTTAAACACTGTTTCAGGGCAAGAGATTGTGTTTTAGACTAAAAGGGAATGCATTATAAGAAGAATCTTTACTTTGAAACTCTGTTTTTTACCTTTTTCACACTATGAAACAGCTTTGTATTCACCTTAAACACTGTTTCAGGGCAAGATATTGTGTTTTAGACTAAAAGGGAATGCATTGTAAGAAGAATCTTTACTTTGAAACTCTGTTCTTTACCTTTTTCACACTATGAAACAGCTTTGTATTCGCCTTAAACACTGTTTCAGGGCAAAAGATTGTGTTTTAGACTAAAATAGACTGCATTATAAGAAGAATCTTTACTTTGAAACTCTGTTCTTTACCTTTTTCTCACTATGAAACAGCTTTATATTCAACTTAAACACTGCTTCAGGGCAAGATATTGTGTTTTAGACTAAAAGGGAATGCATTGTCAGAAGAATCTTTACTTTGAAACTCTGTTCTTTACCTTTTTCACACTATGAAACAGCTTTGTATTCGCCTTAAACACTGTTTCAGGGCAAAATATTGTGTTTTAGACTAAAATAGACTGCATTATAAGAAGAATCTTTACTTTGAAACTCTGTTCTTTACCTTTTTCTCACTATGAAACAGCTTTGTATTCAACTTAAACACTGTTTCAGGGCAAGAGATTGTGTTTTAGACTAAAAGGGAATGCATTATAAGAAGAATCTTTACTTTGAAACTCTGTTCTTTACCTTTTTCTCACTATGAAACAGCTTTATATTCAACTTAAACACTGCTTCAGTGCAAGAGATTGTGTTTTAGACTAAAAGGGAATGCATTATAAGAAGAATCTTTACTTTGAAACTCTGTTCTTTACCTTTTTCACACTATGAAACAGCTTTGTATTCACCTTAAACACTGTTTCAGGGCAAGAGATTGTGTTTTAGACTAAAAGGGAATGCATTGTAAGAAGAATCTTTACTTTGAAACTCTGTTCTTTACCTTTTTCACACTATGTAACAGCTTTGTATTCACCTTAAACACTGTTTCAGGGCAGATTGTGTTTTAGACTAAAAGGGAATACATTATAAGAAGAATCTTTACTTTGAAACTCTGTTCTTTACCTTTTTCTCACTATGAAACAGCTTTATATTCAACTTAAACACTGCTTCAGGGCAAGAGATTTTGTTTTAGACTAAAAGGGAATGCATTATAAGAAGAATCTTTACTTTGAAACTCTGTTCTTTACCTTTTTCACACTATGTAACAGCTTTGTTTCATGAAACAGCTTTGAAACAGCTTTGTATTCAACTTAAACACTGTTTCAGAGCTAGACATCTTGTTTTTAACCAAACTGAATAACTTACAATATGTTAAGAAAACACATATTTCAAATGAAAAGAGTTTATAACAAGGGGAGATCAAGTTGTTTGTAATATGACCAATTAAAGTAATTGCAATTCTGTTTGTACACTTCTAACCAAAAAGAAGCAGGGCTTCTATGCATTGTAATCAGCTTATACACCATTTCAGAGCAAGACATCTTGTTTTTAACCAAACTGAATAACTTACAATATCCTAAGAAAACACATATTTCAAGTGAAAAGAGTTTATCCAGGGGAGAACAAGTTGTTTTAACATGGTTCTAATGTGACCCTTGAAAGTAATTGCAACTCTGTTTTTACACCTCTAACCACAAGGAGGCAACGTTTCCACGCATTATAATTGGCTTATACATAGTTTCAGAGTAAGAAATATTGTTTTTAACCAAACTGAACAACTAAAAGGGAATGCATTATAAGAAGAATCTTTACTTTGAAACTCTGTTCTTTACCTTTTTCACACTATGTAACAGCTTTGTATTCACCTTAAACACTGTTTCAGGGCAGATTGTGTTTTAGACTAAAAGGGAATACATTTTAAGAAGAATCTTTACTTTGAAACTCTGTTCTTTACCTTTTTCTCACTATGAAACAGCTTTATATTCAACTTAAACACTGCTTCAGGGCAAGAGATTGTGTTTTAGACTAAAAGGGAATGCATTGTAAGAAGACTCTTTACTTTGAAACTCTGTTCTTTACCTTTTTCTCATTATGAAACAGCTTTGTATTCACCTTAAACACTGTTTCAGGGCAAGAGATTGTGTTTTAGACTAAAAGGGAATGCATTATAAGAAGAATCTTTACTTTGAAACTCTGTTCTTTACCTTTTTCACACTATGTAACAGCTTTGTATTCACCTTAAACACTGTTTCAGGGCAGATTGTGTTTTAGACTAAAAGGGAATACATTATAAGAAGAATCTTTACTTTGAAACTTTGTTCTTTACCTTTTTCTCACTATGAAACAGCTTTATATTCAACTTAAACACTGCTTCAGTGCAAGAGATTGTGTTTTAGACTAAAAGGGAATGCATTATAAGAAGAATCTTTACTTTGAAACTCTGTTCTTTACCTTTTTCACACTATGAAACAGCTTTGTATTCACCTTAAACACTGTTTCAGGGCAGATTGTGTTTTAGACTAAAAGGGAATACATTATAAGAAGAATCTTTACTTTGAAACTCTGTTCTTTACCTTTTAAACAATATGAAACAGCTTTGTATTCACCTTAAACACTGTTTCAGGGCAAGAGATTGTGTTTTAGACTAAAAGGGAATGCATTGTAAGAAGAATCTTTACTTTGAAACTCTGTTCTTTACCTTTTTCTCACTATGAAACAGCTTTGTATTCACCTTAAACACTGTTTCAGGGCAGATTGTGTTTTAGACTAAAAGGGAATACATTATAAGAAGAATCTTTACTTTGAAACTTTGTTCTTTACCTTTTTCTCACTATGAAACAGCTTTATATTCAACTTAAACACTGCTTCAGTGCAAGAGATTGTGTTTTAGACTAAAAGGGAATGCATTATAAGAAGAATCTTTACTTTGAAACTCTGTTCTTTACCTTTTTCACACTATGTAACAGCTTTGTATTCACCTTAAACACTGTTTCAGGGCAGATTGTGTTTTAGACTAAAAGGGAATACATTATAAGAAGAATCTTTACTTTGAAACTTTGTTCTTTACCTTTTTCTCACTATGAAACAGCTTTATATTCAACTTAAACACTGCTTCAGTGCAAGAGATTGTGTTTTAGAGTAAAAGGGAATGCATTATAAGAAGAATCTTTACTTTGAAACTCTGTTCTTTACCTTTTTCACACTATGTAACAGCTTTGTATTCACCTTAAACACTGTTTCAGGGCAGATTGTGTTTTAGACTAAAAGGGAATACATTATAAGAAGAATCTTTACTTTGAAACTTTGTTCTTTACCTTTTTCTCACTATGAAACAGCTTTATATTCAACTTAAACACTGTTTCAGGGCAAGAGATTGTGTTTTAGACTAAAAGGGAATGCATTATAAGAAGAATCTTTACTTTGAAACTCTGTTTTTTACCTTTTTCACACTATGAAACAGCTTTGTATTCACCTTAAACACTTTCAGGGCAAGATATTGTGTTTTAGACTAAAAGGGAATGCATTGTAAGAAGAATCTTTACTTTGAAACTCTGTTCTTTACCTTTTTCACACTATGAAACAGCTTTGTATTCGCCTTAAACACTGTTTCAGGGCAAAAGATTGTGTTTTAGACTAAAATAGACTGCATTATAAGAAGAATCTTTACTTTGAAACTCTGTTCTTTACCTTTTTCTCACTATGAAACAGCTTTATATTCAACTTAAACACTGCTTCAGGGCAAGATATTGTGTTTTAGACTAAAAGGGAATGCATTGTCAGAAGAATCTTTACTTTGAAACTCTGTTCTTTACCTTTTTCACACTATGAAACAGCTTTGTATTCGCCTTAAACACTGTTTCAGGGCAAAAGATTGTGTTTTAGACTAAAATAGACTGCATTATAAGAAGAATCTTTACTTTGAAACTCTGTTCTTTACCTTTTTCTCACTATGAAACAGCTTTGTATTCAACTTAAACACTGTTTCAGGGCAAGAGATTGTGTTTTAGACTAAAAGGGAATGCATTATAAGAAGAATCTTTACTTTGAAACTCTGTTCTTTACCTTTTTCTCACTATGAAACAGCTTTATATTCAACTTAAACACTGCTTCAGTGCAAGAGATTGTGTTTTAGACTAAAAGGGAATGCATTATAAGAAGAATCTTTACTTTGAAACTCTGTTCTTTACCTTTTTCACACTATGAAACAGCTTTGTATTCACCTTAAACACTGTTTCAGGGCAAGAGATTGTGTTTTAGACTAAAAGGGAATGCATTGTAAGAAGAATCTTTACTTTGAAACTCTGTTCTTTACCTTTTTCACACTATGTAACAGCTTTGTATTCACCTTAAACACTGTTTCAGGGCAGATTGTGTTTTAGACTAAAAGGGAATACATTATAAGAAGAATCTTTACTTTGAAACTCTGTTCTTTACCTTTTTCTCACTATGAAACAGCTTTATATTCAACTTAAACACTGCTTCAGGGCAAGAGATTTTGTTTTAGACTAAAAGGGAATGCATTATAAGAAGAATCTTTACTTTGAAACTCTGTTCTTTACCTTTTTCACACTATGTAACAGCTTTGTTTCATGAAACAGCTTTGAAACAGCTTTGTATTCAACTTAAACACTGTTTCAGAGCTAGACATCTTGTTTTTAACCAAACTGAATAACTTACAATATGTTAAGAAAACACATATTTCAAATGAAAAGAGTTTATAACAAGGGGAGATCAAGTTGTTTGTAATATGACCAATTAAAGTAATTGCAATTCTGTTTGTACACTTCTAACCAAAAAGAAGCAGGGCTTCTATGCATTGTAATCAGCTTATACACCATTTCAGAGCAAGACATCTTGTTTTTAACCAAACTGAATAACTTACAATATCCTAAGAAAACACATATTTCAAGTGAAAAGAGTTTATCCAGGGGAGAACAAGTTGTTTTAACATGGTTCTAATGTGACCCTTGAAAGTAATTGCAACTCTGTTTTTACACCTCTAACCACAAGGAGGCAACGTTTCCACGCATTATAATTGGCTTATACATAGTTTCAGAGTAAGAAATATTGTTTTTAACCAAACTGAACAACTAAAAGGGAATGCATTATAAGAAGAATCTTTACTTTGAAACTCTGTTCTTTACCTTTTTCACACTATGTAACAGCTTTGTATTCACCTTAAACACTGTTTCAGGGCAGATTGTGTTTTAGACTAAAAGGGAATACATTTTAAGAAGAATCTTTACTTTGAAACTCTGTTCTTTACCTTTTTCTCACTATGAAACAGCTTTATATTCAACTTAAACACTGCTTCAGGGCAAGAGATTGTGTTTTAGACTAAAAGGGAATGCATTGTAAGAAGACTCTTTACTTTGAAACTCTGTTCTTTACCTTTTTCTCATTATGAAACAGCTTTGTATTCACCTTAAACACTGTTTCAGGGCAAGAGATTGTGTTTTAGACTAAAAGGGAATGCATTATAAGAAGAATCTTTACTTTGAAACTCTGTTCTTTACCTTTTTCACACTATGTAACAGCTTTGTATTCACCTTAAACACTGTTTCAGGGCAGATTGTGTTTTAGACTAAAAGGGAATACATTATAAGAAGAATCTTTACTTTGAAACTTTGTTCTTTACCTTTTTCTCACTATGAAACAGCTTTATATTCAACTTAAACACTGCTTCAGTGCAAGAGATTGTGTTTTAGACTAAAAGGGAATGCATTATAAGAAGAATCTTTACTTTGAAACTCTGTTCTTTACCTTTTTCACACTATGAAACAGCTTTGTATTCACCTTAAACACTGTTTCAGGGCAGATTGTGTTTTAGACTAAAAGGGAATACATTATAAGAAGAATCTTTACTTTGAAACTCTGTTCTTTACCTTTTTCTCACTATGAAACAGCTTTATATTCAACTTAAACACTGCTTCAGGGCAAGAGATTGTGTTTTAGACTAAAAGGGAATGCATTATAAGAAGAATCTTTACTTTGAAACTCTGTTTTTTACCTTTTTCAGACTATGAAACAGCTTTGTATTCACCTTAAACACTGTTTCAGGGCAAGAGATTGTGTTTTAGACTAAAAGTTAATGCATTATAAGAAGAATCTTTACTTTGAAACTCTGTTCTTTACCTTTTTCACACTATGAAACAGCTTTGTATTCACCTTAAACACTGTTTCAGGGCAAGAGATTGTGTTTTAGACTAAAAGGGAATGCATTATAAGAAGAATCTTTACTTTGAAACTCTGTTCTTTACCTTTTTCACACTATGAAACAGCTTTGTATTCACCTTAAACACTGTTTCGGGGCAAGAGATTGTGTTTTAGACTAAAATAGACTGCATTATAAGAAGAATCTTTACTTTGAAACTCTGTTCTTTACCTTTTTCACACTATGAAACAGCTTTGTATTCACCTTAAACACTGTTTCAGGGCAAGAGATTGTGTTTTAGACTAAAAGGGAATGCATTGTAAGAAGAATCTTTACTTTGAAACTCTGTTCTTTACCTTTTTCTCATTATGAAACAGCTTTGTATTCACCTTAAACACTGTTTCAGGGCAAGAGATTGTGTTTTAGACTAAAAGGGAATGCATTATAAGAAGAATCTTTACTTTGAAACTCTGTTCTTTACCTTTTTCACACTATGTAACAGCTTTGTTTCATGAAACAGCTTTGTATTCAACTTAAACACTGTTTCAGAGCTAGACATCTTGTTTTTAACCAAACTGAATAACTTACAATATGTTAAGAAAACACATATTTCAAATGAAAAGAGTTTATAACAAGGGGAGATCAAGTTGTTTGTAATATGACCAATTAAAGTAATTGCAATTCTGTTTGTACACTTCTAACCAAAAAGAAGCAGGGCTTCTATGCATTGTAATCAGCTTATACACCATTTCAGAGCAAGACATCTTGTTTTTAACCAAACTGAATAACTTACAATATCCTAAGAAAACACATATTTCAAGTGAAAAGAGTTTATCCAGGGGAGAACAAGTTGTTTTAACATGGTTCTAATGTGACCCTTGAAAGTAATTGCAACTCTGTTTTTACACCTCTAACCACAAGGAGGCAACGTTTCCACGCATTATAATTGGCTTATACATAGTTTCAGAGTAAGAAATATTGTTTTTAACCAAACTGAACAACTAAAAGGGAATGCATTATAAGAAGAATCATTACTTTGAAACTCTGTTCTTTACCTTTTAAACAATAGGAAACAGCTTTGTATTCACCTTAAACACTGTTTCAGGGCAAGAGATTGTGTTTTAGACTAAAAGGGAATGCATTGTAAGAAGAATCTTTACTTTGAAACTCTGTTCTTTACCTTTTTCTCACTATGAAACAGCTTTGTATTCACCTTAAACACTGTTTCAGGGCAAGAGATTGTGTTTTAGACTAAAAGGGAATGCATTATAAGAAGAATCTTTACTTTGAAACTCTGTTCTTTACCTTTTTCACACTATGAAACAGCTTTGTATTCACCTTAAACACTGTTTCAGGGCAAGAGATTGTGTTTTAGACTAAAAGGGAATGCATTATAAGAAGAATCTTTACTTTGAAACTCTGTTCTTTACCTTTTTCACACTATGAAACAGCTTTGTATTCACCTTAAACACTGTTTCAGGGCAAGAGATTGTGTTTTAGACTAAAATAGACTGCATTATAAGAAGAATCTTTACTTTGAAACTCTGTTCTTTACCTTTTTCACACTATGAAACAGCTTTGTATTCACCTTAAACACTGTTTCAGGGCAAGAGATTGTGTTTTAGACTAAAAGGGAATGCATTGTAAGAAGAATCTTTACTTTGAAACTCTGTTCTTTACCTTTTTCTCATTATGAAACAGCTTTGTATTCACCTTAAACACTGTTTCAGGGCAAGAGATTGTGTTTTAGACTAAAAGGGAATGCATTATAAGAAGAATCTTTACTTTGAAACTCTGTTCTTTACCTTTTTCACACTATGTAACAGCTTTGTTTCATGAAACAGCTTTGTATTCAACTTAAACACTGTTTCAGAGCTAGACATCTTGTTTTTAACCAAACTGAATAACTTACAATATGTTAAGAAAACACATATTTCAAATGAAAAGAGTTTATAACAAGGGGAGATCAAGTTGTTTGTAATATGACCAATTAAAGTAATTGCAATTCTGTTTGTACACTTCTAACCAAAAAGAAGCAGGGCTTCTATGCATTGTAATCAGCTTATACACCATTTCAGAGCAAGACATCTTGTTTTTAACCAAACTGAATAACTTACAATATCCTAAGAAAACACATATTTCAAGTGAAAAGAGTTTATCCAGGGGAGAACAAGTTGTTTTAACATGGTTCTAATGTGACCCTTGAAAGTAATTGCAACTCTGTTTTTACACCTCTAACCACAAGGAGGCAACGTTTCCACGCATTATAATTGGCTTATACATAGTTTCAGAGTAAGAAATATTGTTTTTAACCAAACTGAACAACTAAAAGGGAATGCATTATAAGAAGAATCTTTACTTTGAAACTCTGTTCTTTACCTTTTAAACAATATGAAACAGCTTTGTATTCACCTTAAACACTGTTTCAGGGCAAGAGATTGTGTTTTAGACTAAAAGGGAATGCATTGTAAGAAGAATCTTTACTTTGAAACTCTGTTCTTTACCTTTTTCTCACTATGAAACAGCTTTGTATTCACCTTAAACACTGTTTCAGGGCAAGAGATTGTGTTTTAGACTAAAAGGGAATGCATTATAAGAAGAATCTTTACTTTGAAACTCTGTTCTTTACCTTTTTCACACTATGAAACAGCTTTGTATTCACCTTAAACACTGTTTCAGGGCAAGAGATTGTGTTATAGACTGCATTATAAGAAGAATCTTTACTTTGAAACTCTGTTCTTTACCTTTTTCACACTATGTAACAGCTTTGTTTCATGAAACAGCTTTGAAACAGCTTTGTATTCAACTTAAACACTGTTTCAGAGCTAGACATCTTGTTTTTAACCAAACTGAATAACTTACAATATGTTAAGAAAACACATATTTCAAATGAAAAGAGTTTATAACAAGGGAAGATCAAGTTGTTTGTAATATGACCAATTAAAGTAATTGCAATTCTGTTTGTACACTTCTAACCAAAAAGAAGCAGGGCTTCTATGCATTGTAATCAGCTTATACACCATTTCAGAGCAAGACATCTTGTTTTTAACCAAACTGAATAACTTACAATATCCTAAGAAAACACATATTTCAAGTGAAAAGAGTTTATCCAGGGGAGAACAAGTTGTTTTAACATGGTTCTAATGTGACCCTTGAAAGTAATTGCAACTCTGTTTTTACACCTCTAACCAGAAGGAGGCAACGTTTCCACGCATTATAATTGGCTTATACATAGTTTCAGAGTAAGAAATATTGTTTTTAACCAAACTGAACAACTAAAAGGGAATGCATTATAAGAAGAATCTTTACTTTGAAACTCTGTTTTTTACCTTTTTCACACTATGAAACAGCTTTGTATTCACCTTAAACACTGTTTCAGGGCAAGATATTGTGTTTTAGACTAAAAGGGAATGCATTGTAAGAAGAATCTTTACTTTGAAACTCTGTTCTTTACCTTTTTCACACTATGAAACAGCTTTGTATTCGCCTTAAACACTGTTTCAGGGCAAAAGATTGTGTTTTAGACTAAAATAGACTGCATTATAAGAAGAATCTTTACTTTGAAACTCTGTTCTTTACCTTTTTCTCACTATGAAACAGCTTTATATTCAACTTAAACACTGCTTCAGGGCAAGATATTGTGTTTTAGACTAAAAGGGAATGCATTGTCAGAAGAATCTTTACTTTGAAACTCTGTTCTTTACCTTTTTCACACTATGAAACAGCTTTGTATTCGCCTTAAACACTGTTTCAGGGCAAAAGATTGTGTTTTAGACTAAAATAGACTGCATTATAAGAAGAATCTTTACTTTGAAACTCTGTTCTTTACCTTTTTCTCACTATGAAACAGCTTTGTATTCAACTTAAACACTGTTTCAGGGCAAGAGATTGTGTTTTAGACTAAAAGGGAATGCATTATAAGAAGAATCTTTACTTTGAAACTCTGTTCTTTACCTTTTTCTCACTATGAAACAGCTTTATATTCAACTTAAACACTGCTTCAGTGCAAGAGATTGTGTTTTAGACTAAAAGGGAATGCATTATAAGAAGAATCTTTACTTTGAAACTCTGTTCTTTACCTTTTTCACACTATGAAACAGCTTTGTATTCACCTTAAACACTGTTTCAGGGCAAGAGATTGTGTTTTAGACTAAAAGGGAATGCATTGTAAGAAGAATCTTTACTTTGAAACTCTGTTCTTTACCTTTTTCACACTATGTAACAGCTTTGTATTCACCTTAAACACTGTTTCAGGGCAGATTGTGTTTTAGACTAAAAGGGAATACATTATAAGAAGAATCTTTACTTTGAAACTCTGTTCTTTACCTTTTTCTCACTATGAAACAGCTTTATATTCAACTTAAACACTGCTTCAGGGCAAGAGATTTTGTTTTAGACTAAAAGGGAATGCATTATAAGAAGAATCTTTACTTTGAAACTCTGTTCTTTACCTTTTTCACACTATGTAACAGCTTTGTTTCATGAAACAGCTTTGAAACAGCTTTGTATTCAACTTAAACACTGTTTCAGAGCTAGACATCTTGTTTTTAACCAAACTGAATAACTTACAATATGTTAAGAAAACACATATTTCAAATGAAAAGAGTTTATAACAAGGGGAGATCAAGTTGTTTGTAATATGACCAATTAAAGTAATTGCAATTCTGTTTGTACACTTCTAACCAAAAAGAAGCAGGGCTTCTATGCATTGTAATCAGCTTATACACCATTTCAGAGCAAGACATCTTGTTTTTAACCAAACTGAATAACTTACAATATCCTAAGAAAACACATATTTCAAGTGAAAAGAGTTTATCCAGGGGAGAACAAGTTGTTTTAACATGGTTCTAATGTGACCCTTGAAAGTAATTGCAACTCTGTTTTTACACCTCTAACCACAAGGAGGCAACGTTTCCACGCATTATAATTGGCTTATACATAGTTTCAGAGTAAGAAATATTGTTTTTAACCAAACTGAACAACTAAAAGGGAATGCATTATAAGAAGAATCTTTACTTTGAAACTCTGTTCTTTACCTTTTTCACACTATGTAACAGCTTTGTATTCACCTTAAACACTGTTTCAGGGCAGATTGTGTTTTAGACTAAAAGGGAATACATTATAAGAAGAATCTTTACTTTGAAACTTTGTTCTTTACCTTTTTCTCACTATGAAACAGCTTTATATTCAACTTAAACACTGCTTCAGTGCAAGAGATTGTGTTTTAGACTAAAAGGGAATGCATTATAAGAAGAATCTTTACTTTGAAACTCTGTTCTTTACCTTTTTCACACTATGAAACAGCTTTGTATTCACCTTAAACACTGTTTCAGGGCAGATTGTGTTTTAGACTAAAAGGGAATACATTATAAGAAGAATCTTTACTTTGAAACTCTGTTCTTTACCTTTTTCTCACTATGAAACAGCTTTATATTCAACTTAAACACTGCTTCAGGGCAAGAGATTGTGTTTTAGACTAAAAGGGAATGCATTATAAGAAGAATCTTTACTTTGAAACTCTGTTTTTTACCTTTTTCAGACTATGAAACAGCTTTGTATTCACCTTAAACACTGTTTCAGGGCAAGAGATTGTGTTTTAGACTAAAAGTTAATGCATTATAAGAAGAATCTTTACTTTGAAACTCTGTTCTTTACCTTTTTCACACTATGAAACAGCTTTGTATTCACCTTAAACACTGTTTCAGGGCAAGAGATTGTGTTTTAGACTAAAAGGGAATGCATTATAAGAAGAATCTTTACTTTGAAACTCTGTTCTTTACCTTTTTCACACTATGAAACAGCTTTGTATTCACCTTAAACACTGTTTCGGGGCAAGAGATTGTGTTTTAGACTAAAATAGACTGCATTATAAGAAGAATCTTTACTTTGAAACTCTGTTCTTTACCTTTTTCACACTATGAAACAGCTTTGTATTCACCTTAAACACTGTTTCAGGGCAAGAGATTGTGTTTTAGACTAAAAGGGAATGCATTGTAAGAAGAATCTTTACTTTGAAACTCTGTTCTTTACCTTTTTCTCATTATGAAACAGCTTTGTATTCACCTTAAACACTGTTTCAGGGCAAGAGATTGTGTTTTAGACTAAAAGGGAATGCATTATAAGAAGAATCTTTACTTTGAAACTCTGTTCTTTACCTTTTTCACACTATGTAACAGCTTTGTTTCATGAAACAGCTTTGAAACAGCTTTGTATTCAACTTAAACACTGTTTCAGAGCTAGACATCTTGTTTTTAACCAAACTGAATAACTTACAATATGTTAAGAAAACACATATTTCAAATGAAAAGAGTTTATAACAAGGGGAGATCAAGTTGTTTGTAATATGACCAATTAAAGTAATTGCAATTCTGTTTGTACACTTCTAACCAAAAAGAAGCAGGGCTTCTATGCATTGTAATCAGCTTATACACCATTTCAGAGCAAGACATCTTGTTTTTAACCAAACTGAATAACTTACAATATCCTAAGAAAACACATATTTCAAGTGAAAAGAGTTTATCCAGGGGAGAACAAGTTGTTTTAACATGGTTCTAATGTGACCCTTGAAAGTAATTGCAACTCTGTTTTTACACCTCTAACCACAAGGAGGCAACGTTTCCACGCATTATAATTGGCTTATACATAGTTTCAGAGTAAGAAATATTGTTTTTAACCAAACTGAACAACTAAAAGGGAATGCATTATAAGAAGAATCTTTACTTTGAAACTCTGTTCTTTACCTTTTTCACACTATGTAACAGCTTTGTATTCACCTTAAACACTGTTTCAGGGCAGATTGTGTTTTAGACTAAAAGGGAATACATTTTAAGAAGAATCTTTACTTTGAAACTCTGTTCTTTACCTTTTTCTCACTATGAAACAGCTTTATATTCAACTTAAACACTGCTTCAGGGCAAGAGATTGTGTTTTAGACTAAAAGGGAATGCATTGTAAGAAGACTCTTTACTTTGAAACTCTGTTCTTTACCTTTTTCTCATTATGAAACAGCTTTGTATTCACCTTAAACACTGTTTCAGGGCAAGAGATTGTGTTTTAGACTAAAAGGGAATGCATTATAAGAAGAATCTTTACTTTGAAACTCTGTTCTTTACCTTTTTCACACTATGTAACAGCTTTGTATTCACCTTAAACACTGTTTCAGGGCAGATTGTGTTTTAGACTAAAAGGGAATACATTATAAGAAGAATCTTTACTTTGAAACTTTGTTCTTTACCTTTTTCTCAATATGAAACAGCTTTATATTCAACTTAAACACTGCTTCAGTGCAAGAGATTGTGTTTTAGACTAAAAGGGAATGCATTATAAGAAGAATCTTTACTTTGAAACTCTGTTCTTTACCTTTTTCACACTATGAAACAGCTTTGTATTCACCTTAAACACTGTTTCAGGGCAGATTGTGTTTTAGACTAAAAGGGAATACATTATAAGAAGAATCTTTTCTTTGAAACTCTGTTCTTTACCTTTTTCTCACTATGAAACAGCTTTATATTCAACTTAAACACTGCTTCAGGGCAAGAGATTGTGTTTTAGACTAAAAGGGAATGCATTATAAGAAGAATCTTTACTTTGAAACTCTGTTTTTTACCTTTTTCAGACTATGAAACAGCTTTGTATTCACCTTAAACACTGTTTCAGGGCAAGAGATTGTGTTTTAGACTAAAAGTTAATGCATTATAAGAAGAATCTTTACTTTGAAACTCTGTTCTTTACCTTTTTCACACTATGAAACAGCTTTGTATTCACCTTAAACACTGTTTCAGGGCAAGAGATTGTGTTTTAGACTAAAAGGGAATGCATTATAAGAAGAATCTTTACTTTGAAACTCTGTTCTTTACCTTTTTCACACTATGAAACAGCTTTGTATTCACCTTAAACACTGTTTCGGGGCAAGAGATTGTGTTTTAGACTAAAATAGACTGCATTATAAGAAGAATCTTTACTTTGAAACTCTGTTCTTTACCTTTTTCACACTATGAAACAGCTTTGTATTCACCTTAAACACTGTTTCAGGGCAAGAGATTGTGTTTTAGACTAAAAGGGAATGCATTGTAAGAAGAATCTTTACTTTGAAACTCTGTTCTTTACCTTTTTCTCATTATGAAACAGCTTTGTATTCACCTTAAACACTGTTTCAGGGCAAGAGATTGTGTTTTAGACTAAAAGGGAATGCATTATAAGAAGAATCTTTACTTTGAAACTCTGTTCTTTACCTTTTTCACACTATGTAACAGCTTTGTTTCATGAAACAGCTTTGTATTCAACTTAAACACTGTTTCAGAGCTAGACATCTTGTTTTTAACCAAACTGAATAACTTACAATATGTTAAGAAAACACATATTTCAAATGAAAAGAGTTTATAACAAGGGGAGATCAAGTTGTTTGTAATATGACCAATTAAAGTAATTGCAATTCTGTTTGTACACTTCTAACCAAAAAGAAGCAGGGCTTCTATGCATTGTAATCAGCTTATACACCATTTCAGAGCAAGACATCTTGTTTTTAACCAAACTGAATAACTTACAATATCCTAAGAAAACACATATTTCAAGTGAAAAGAGTTTATCCAGGGGAGAACAAGTTGTTTTAACATGGTTCTAATGTGACCCTTGAAAGTAATTGCAACTCTGTTTTTACACCTCTAACCACAAGGAGGCAACGTTTCCACGCATTATAATTGGCTTATACATAGTTTCAGAGTAAGAAATATTGTTTTTAACCAAACTGAACAACTAAAAGGGAATGCATTATAAGAAGAATCTTTACTTTGAAACTCTGTTCTTTACCTTTTAAACAATATGAAACAGCTTTGTATTCACCTTAAACACTGTTTCAGGGCAAGAGATTGTGTTTTAGACTAAAAGGGAATGCATTGTAAGAAGAATCTTTACTTTGAAACTCTGTTCTTTACCTTTTTCTCACTATGAAACAGCTTTGTATTCACCTTAAACACTGTTTCAGGGCAAGAGATTGTGTTTTAGACTAAAAGGGAATGCATTATAAGAAGAATCTTTACTTTGAAACTCTGTTCTTTACCTTTTTCACACTATGAAACAGCTTTGTATTCACCTTAAACACTGTTTCAGGGCAAGAGATTGTGTTTTAGACTAAAAGGGAATGCATTATAAGAAGAATCTTTACTTTGAAACTCTGTTCTTTACCTTTTTCACACTATGAAACAGCTTTGTATTCACCTTAAACACTGTTTCAGGGCAAGAGATTGTGTTTTAGACTAAAATAGACTGCATTATAAGAAGAATCTTTACTTTGAAACTCTGTTCTTTACCTTTTTCACACTATGAAACAGC
Source organism: Electrophorus electricus (assembly GCF_041902795.1). NCBI lineage: Eukaryota > Metazoa > Chordata > Actinopteri > Gymnotiformes > Gymnotidae > Electrophorus > Electrophorus electricus. Next base: position 2,136,981 of record NW_027658572.1, on the reverse strand, counting down.
TTTGTATTCACCTTAAACACTGTTTCAGGGCAAGAGATTGTGTTTTAGACTAAAAGGGAATGCATTGTAAGAAGAATCTTTACTTTGAAACTCTGTTCTTTACCTTTTTCTCATTATGAAACAGCTTTGTATTCACCTTAAACACTGTTTCAGGGCAAGAGATTGTGTTTTAGACTAAAAGGGAATGCATTATAAGAAGAATCTTTACTTTGAAACTCTGTTCTTTACCTTTTTCACACTATGTAACAGCTTTGTTTCATGAAACAGCTTTGTATTCAACTTAAACACTGTTTCAGAGCTAGACATCTTGTTTTTAACCAAACTGAATAACTTACAATATGTTAAGAAAACACATATTTCAAATGAAAAGAGTTTATAACAAGGGGAGATCAAGTTGTTTGTAATATGACCAATTAAAGTAATTGCAATTCTGTTTGTACACTTCTAACCAAAAAGAAGCAGGGCTTCTATGCATTGTAATCAGCTTATACACCATTTCAGAGCAAGACATCTTGTTTTTAACCAAACTGAATAACTTACAATATCCTAAGAAAACACATATTTCAAGTGAAAAGAGTTTATCCAGGGGAGAACAAGTTGTTTTAACATGGTTCTAATGTGACCCTTGAAAGTAATTGCAACTCTGTTTTTACACCTCTAACCAGAAGGAGGCAACGTTTCCACGCATTATAATTGGCTTATACATAGTTTCAGAGTAAGAAATATTGTTTTTAACCAAACTGAACAACTAAAAGGGAATGCATTATAAGAAGAATCTTTACTTTGAAACTCTGTTTTTTACCTTTTTCACACTATGAAACAGCTTTGTATTCACCTTAAACACTGTTTCAGGGCAAGATATTGTGTTTTAGACTAAAAGGGAATGCATTGTAAGAAGAATCTTTACTTTGAAACTCTGTTCTTTACCTTTTTCACACTATGAAACAGCTTTGTATTCGCCTTAAACACTGTTTCAGGGCAAAAGATTGTGTTTTAGACTAAAATAGACTGCATTATAAGAAGAATCTTTACTTTGAAACTCTGTTCTTTACCTTTTTCTCACTATGAAACAGCTTTATATTCAACTTAAACACTGCTTCAGGGCAAGATATTGTGTTTTAGACTAAAAGGGAATGCATTGTCAGAAGAATCTTTACTTTGAAACTCTGTTCTTTACCTTTTTCACACTATGAAACAGCTTTGTATTCGCCTTAAACACTGTTTCAGGGCAAAAGATTGTGTTTTAGACTAAAATAGACTGCATTATAAGAAGAATCTTTACTTTGAAACTCTGTTCTTTACCTTTTTCTCACTATGAAACAGCTTTGTATTCAACTTAAACACTGTTTCAGGGCAAGAGATTGTGTTTTAGACTAAAAGGGAATGCATTGTAAGAAGACTCTTTACTTTGAAACTCTGTTCTTTACCTTTTTCTCATTATGAAACAGCTTTGTATTCACCTTAAACACTGTTTCAGGGCAAGAGATTGTGTTTTAGACTAAAAGGGAATGCATTATAAGAAGAATCTTTACTTTGAAACTCTGTTCTTTACCTTTTTCACACTATGTAACAGCTTTGTATTCACCTTAAACACTGTTTCAGGGCAGATTGTGTTTTAGACTAAAAGGGAATACATTATAAGAAGAATCTTTACTTTGAAACTTTGTTCTTTACCTTTTTCTCACTATGAAACAGCTTTATATTCAACTTAAACACTGCTTCAGTGCAAGAGATTGTGTTTTAGACTAAAAGGGAATGCATTATAAGAAGAATCTTTACTTTGAAACTCTGTTCTTTACCTTTTTCACACTATGAAACAGCTTTGTATTCACCTTAAACACTGTTTCAGGGCAGATTGTGTTTTAGACTAAAAGGGAATACATTATAAGAAGAATCTTTACTTTGAAACTCTGTTCTTTACCTTTTTCTCACTATGAAACAGCTTTATATTCAACTTAAACACTGCTTCAGGGCAAGAGATTGTGTTTTAGACTAAAAGGGAATGCATTATAAGAAGAATCTTTACTTTGAAACTCTGTTTTTTACCTTTTTCAGACTATGAAACAGCTTTGTATTCACCTTAAACACTGTTTCAGGGCAAGAGATTGTGTTTTAGACTAAAAGTTAATGCATTATAAGAATAATCTTTACTTTGAAACTCTGTTCTTTACCTTTTTCACACTATGAAACAGCTTTGTATTCACCTTAAACACTGTTTCAGGGCAAGAGATTGTGTTTTAGACTAAAAGGGAATGCATTATAAGAAGAATCTTTACTTTGAAACTCTGTTCTTTACCTTTTTCACACTATGAAACAGCTTTGTATTCACCTTAAACACTGTTTCGGGGCAAGAGATTGTGTTTTAGACTAAAATAGACTGCATTATAAGAAGAATCTTTACTTTGAAACTCTGTTCTTTACCTTTTTCACACTATGAAACAGCTTTGTATTCACCTTAAACACTGTTTCAGGGCAAGAGATTGTGTTTTAGACTAAAAGGGAATGCATTGTAAGAAGAATCTTTACTTTGAAACTCTGTTCTTTACCTTTTTCTCATTATGAAACAGCTTTGTATTCACCTTAAACACTGTTTCAGGGCAAGAGATTGTGTTTTAGACTAAAAGGGAATGCACTATAAGAAGAATCTTTACTTTGAAACTCTGTTCTTTACCTTTTTCACACTATGTAACAGCTTTGTTTCATGAAACAGCTTTGTATTCAACTTAAACACTGTTTCAGAGCTAGACATCTTGTTTTTAACCAAACTGAATAACTTACAATATGTTAAGAAAACACATATTTCAAATGAAAAGAGTTTATAACAAGGGGAGATCAAGTTGTTTGTAATATGACCAATTAAAGTAATTGCAATTCTGTTTGTACACTTCTAACCAAAAAGAAGCAGGGCTTCTATGCATTGTAATCAGCTTATACACCATTTCAGAGCAAGACATCTTGTTTTTAACCAAACTGAATAACTTACAATATCCTAAGAAAACACATATTTCAAGTGAAAAGAGTTTATCCAGGGGAGAACAAGTTGTTTTAACATGGTTCTAATGTGACCCTTGAAAGTAATTGCAACTCTGTTTTTACACCTCTAACCACAAGGAGGCAACGTTTCCACGCATTATAATTGGCTTATACATAGTTTCAGAGTAAGAAATATTGTTTTTAACCAAACTGAACAACTAAAAGGGAATGCATTATAAGAAGAATCTTTACTTTGAAACTCTGTTCTTTACCTTTTAAACAATATGAAACAGCTTTGTATTCACCTTAAACACTGTTTCAGGGCAAGAGATTGTGTTTTAGACTAAAAGGGAATGCATTGTAAGAAGAATCTTTACTTTGAAACTCTGTTCTTTACCTTTTTCTCACTATGAAACAGCTTTGTATTCACCTTAAACACTGTTTCAGGGCAAGAGATTGTGTTTTAGACTAAAAGGGAATGCATTATAAGAAGAATCTTTACTTTGAAACTCTGTTCTTTACCTTTTTCACACTATGAAACAGCTTTGTATTCACCTTAAACACTGTTTCAGGGCAAGAGATTGTGTTTTAGACTAAAAGGGAATGCATTATAAGAAGAATCTTTACTTTGAAACTCTGTTCTTTACCTTTTTCACACTATGTAACAGCTTTGTTTCATGAAACAGCTTTGTATTCACCTTAAACACTGTTTCAGGGCAGATTGTGTTTTAGACTAAAAGGGAATACATTATAAGAAGAATCTTTACTTTGAAACTCTGTTCTTTACCTTTTTCTCACTATGAAACAGCTTTATATTCAACTTAAACACTGCTTCAGGGCAAGAGATTGTGTTTTAGACTAAAAGGGAATGCATTATAAGAAGAATCTTTACTTTGAAACTCTGTTTTTTACCTTTTTCAGACTATGAAACAGCTTTGTATTCACCTTAAACACTGTTTCAGGGCAAGAGATTGTGTTTTAGACTAAAAGTTAATGCATTATAAGAAGAATCTTTACTTTGAAACTCTGTTCTTTACCTTTTTCACACTATGAAACAGCTTTGTATTCACCTTAAACACTGTTTCAGGGCAAGAGATTGTGTTTTAGACTAAAAGGGAATGCATTATAAGAAGAATCTTTACTTTGAAACTCTGTTCTTTACCTTTTTCACACTATGAAACAGCTTTGTATTCACCTTAAACACTGTTTCGGGGCAAGAGATTGTGTTTTAGACTAAAATAGACTGCATTATAAGAAGAATCTTTACTTTGAAACTCTGTTCTTTACCTTTTTCACACTATGAAACAGCTTTGTATTCACCTTAAACACTGTTTCAGGGCAAGAGATTGTGTTTTAGACTAAAAGGGAATGCATTGTAAGAAGAATCTTTACTTTGAAACTCTGTTCTTTACCTTTTTCTCATTATGAAACAGCTTTGTATTCACCTTAAACACTGTTTCAGGGCAAGAGATTGTGTTTTAGACTAAAAGGGAATGCATTATAAGAAGAATCTTTACTTTGAAACTCTGTTCTTTACCTTTTTCACACTATGTAACAGCTTTGTTTCATGAAACAGCTTTGTATTCAACTTAAACACTGTTTCAGAGCTAGACATCTTGTTTTTAACCAAACTGAATAACTTACAATATGTTAAGAAAACACATATTTCAAATGAAAAGAGTTTATAACAAGGGGAGATCAAGTTGTTTGTAATATGACCAATTAAAGTAATTGCAATTCTGTTTGTACACTTCTAACCAAAAAGAAGCAGGGCTTCTATGCATTGTAATCAGCTTATACACCATTTCAGAGCAAGACATCTTGTTTTTAACCAAACTGAATAACTTACAATATCCTAAGAAAACACATATTTCAAGTGAAAAGAGTTTATCCAGGGGAGAACAAGTTGTTTTAACATGGTTCTAATGTGACCCTTGAAAGTAATTGCAACTCTGTTTTTACACCTCTAACCACAAGGAGGCAACGTTTCCACGCATTATAATTGGCTTATACATAGTTTCAGAGTAAGAAATATTGTTTTTAACCAAACTGAACAACTAAAAGGGAATGCATTATAAGAAGAATCTTTACTTTGAAACTCTGTTCTTTACCTTTTAAACAATATGAAACAGCTTTGTATTCACCTTAAACACTGTTTCAGGGCAAGAGATTGTGTTTTAGACTAAAAGGGAATGCATTGTAAGAAGAATCTTTACTTTGAAACTCTGTTCTTTACCTTTTTCTCACTATGAAACAGCTTTGTATTCACCTTAAACACTGTTTCAGGGCAAGAGATTGTGTTTTAGACTAAAAGGGAATGCATTATAAGAAGAATCTTTACTTTGAAACTCTGTTCTTTACCTTTTTCACACTATGAAACAGCTTTGTATTCACCTTAAACACTGTTTCAGGGCAAGAGATTGTGTTATAGACTGCATTATAAGAAGAATCTTTACTTTGAAACTCTGTTCTTTACCTTTTTCACACTATGTAACAGCTTTGTTTCATGAAACAGCTTTGAAACAGCTTTGTATTCAACTTAAACACTGTTTCAGAGCTAGACATCTTGTTTTTAACCAAACTGAATAACTTACAATATGTTAAGAAAACACATATTTCAAATGAAAAGAGTTTATAACAAGGGGAGATCAAGTTGTTTGTAATATGACCAATTAAAGTAATTGCAATTCTGTTTGTACACTTCTAACCAAAAAGAAGCAGGGCTTCTATGCATTGTAATCAGCTTATACACCATTTCAGAGCAAGACATCTTGTTTTTAACCAAACTGAATAACTTACAATATCCTAAGAAAACACATATTTCAAGTGAAAAGAGTTTATCCAGGGGAGAACAAGTTGTTTTAACATGGTTCTAATGTGACCCTTGAAAGTAATTGCAACTCTGTTTTTACACCTCTAACCACAAGGAGGCAACGTTTCCACGCATTATAATTGGCTTATACATAGTTTCAGAGTAAGAAATATTGTTTTTAACCAAACTGAACAACTAAAAGGGAATGCATTATAAGAAGAATCTTTACTTTGAAACTCTGTTCTTTACCTTTTAAACAATATGAAACAGCTTTGTATTCACCTTAAACACTGTTTCAGGGCAAGAGATTGTGTTTTAGACTAAAAGGGAATGCATTGTAAGAAGAATCTTTACTTTGAAACTCTGTTCTTTACCTTTTTCTCACTATGAAACAGCTTTGTATTCACCTTAAACACTGTTTCAGGGCAAGAGATTGTGTTTTAGACTAAAAGGGAATGCATTATAAGAAGAATCTTTACTTTGAAACTCTGTTCTTTACCTTTTTCACACTATGAAACAGCTTTGTATTCACCTTAAACACTGTTTCAGGGCAAGAGATTGTGTTATAGACTGCATTATAAGAAGAATCTTTACTTTGAAACTCTGTTCTTTACCTTTTTCACACTATGTAACAGCTTTGTTTCATGAAACAGCTTTGAAACAGCTTTGTATTCAACTTAAACACTGTTTCAGAGCTAGACATCTTGTTTTTAACCAAACTGAATAACTTACAATATGTTAAGAAAACACATATTTCAAATGAAAAGAGTTTATAACAAGGGAAGATCAAGTTGTTTGTAATATGACCAATTAAAGTAATTGCAATTCTGTTTGTACACTTCTAACCAAAAAGAAGCAGGGCTTCTATGCATTGTAATCAGCTTATACACCATTTCAGAGCAAGACATCTTGTTTTTAACCAAACTGAATAACTTACAATATCCTAAGAAAACACATATTTCAAGTGAAAAGAGTTTATCCAGGGGAGAACAAGTTGTTTTAACATGGTTCTAATGTGACCCTTGAAAGTAATTGCAACTCTGTTTTTACACCTCTAACCAGAAGGAGGCAACGTTTCCACGCATTATAATTGGCTTATACATAGTTTCAGAGTAAGAAATATTGTTTTTAACCAAACTGAACAACTAAAAGGGAATGCATTATAAGAAGAATATTTACTTTGAAACTCTGTTCTTTACCTTTTAAACAATATGAAACAGCTTTGTATTCACCTTAAACACTGTTTCAGGGCAAGAGATTGTGTTTTAGACTAAAAGGGAATGCATTATAAGAAGAATCTTTACTTTGAAACTCTGTTCTTTACCTTTTTCACACTATGTAACAGCTTTGTTTCATGAAACAGCTTTGAAACAGCTTTGTATTCAACTTAAACACTGTTTCAGAGCTAGACATCTTGTTTTTAACCAAACTGAATAACTTACAATATGTTAAGAAAACACATATTTCAAATGAAAAGAGTTTATAACAAGGGGAGATCAAGTTGTTTGTAATATGACCAATTAAAGTAATTGCAATTCTGTTTGTACACTTCTAACCAAAAAGAAGCAGGGCTTCTATGCATTGTAATCAGCTTATACACCATTTCAGAGCAAGACATCTTGTTTTTAACCAAACTGAATAACTTACAATATCCTAAGAAAACACATATTTCAAGTGAAAAGAGTTTATCCAGGGGAGAAAAAGTTGTTTTAACATGGTTCTAATGTGACCCTTGAAAGTAATTGTAACTCTGTTTTTACACCTCTAACCACAAGGAGGCAACGTTTCCACGCATTATAATTGGCTTATACATAGTTTCAGAGTAAGAAATATTGTTTTTAACCAAACTGAACAACTAAAAGGGAATGCATTATAAGAAGAATGTTTACTTTGAAACTCTGTTCTTTACCTTTTTCACACTATGAAACAGCTTTGTATTCACCTTAAACACTGTTTCAGGGCAAGAGATTGTGTTTTAGACTAAAAGGGAATGCATTATAAGAAGAATCTTTACTTTGAAACTCTGTTCTTTACCTTTTTCACACTATGAAATAGCTTTGTATTCACCTTAAACACTGTTTAAGGGCAAGAGATTGTGTTTTAGACTAAAATAGACTGCAATATAAGAAGAATCTTTACTTTGAAACTCTGTTCTTTACCTTTTTCACACTATGAAACAGCTTTGTATTCACCTTAAACACTGTTTCAGGGCAGATTGTGTTTTAGACTAAAAGGGAATACATTTTAAGAAGAATCTTTACTTTGAAACTCTGTTCTTTACCTTTTTCTCACTATGAAACAGCTTTATATTCAACTTAAACACTGCTTCAGGGCAAGAGATTGTGTTTTAGACTAAAAGGGAATGCATTATAAGAAGAATCTTTACTTTGAAACTCTGTTCTTTACCTTTTTCACACTATGTAACAGCTTTGTTTCATGAAACAGCTTTGAAACAGCTTTGTATTCAACTTAAACACTGTTTCAGAGCTAGACATCTTGTTTTTAACCAAACTGAATAACTTACAATATGTTAAGAAAACACATATTTCAAATGAAAAGAGTTTATAACAAGGGGAGATCAAGTTGTTTGTAATATGACCAATTAAAGTAATTGCAATTCTGTTTGTACACTTCTAACCAAAAAGAAGCAGGGCTTCTATGCATTGTAATCAGCTTATACACCATTTCAGAGCAAGACATCTTGTTTTTAACCAAACTGAATAACTTACAATATCCTAAGAAAACACATATTTCAAGTGAAAAGAGTTTATCCAGGGGAGAACAAGTTGTTTTAACATGGTTCTAATGTGACCCTTGAAAGTAATTGCAACTCTGTTTTTACACCTCTAACCACAAGGAGGCAACGTTTCCACGCATTATAATTGGCTTATACATAGTTTCAGAGTAAGAAATATTGTTTTTAACCAAACTGAACAACTAAAAGGGAATGCATTATAAGAAGAATGTTTACTTTGAAACTCTGTTCTTTACCTTTTAAACAATATGAAACAGCTTTGTATTCACCTTAAACACTGTTTCAGGGCAAGAGATTGTGTTTTAGACTAAAAGTTAATGCATTATAAGAAGAATCTTTACTTTGAAACTCTGTTCTTTACCTTTTTCACACTATGAAACAGCTTTGTATTCACCTTAAACACTGTTTCAGGGCAAGAGATTGTGTTTTAGACTAAAAGGGAATGCATTATAAGAAGAATCTTTACTTTGAAACTCTGTTCTTTACCTTTTTCACACTATGAAACAGCTTTGTATTCACCTTAAACACTGTTTCAGGGCAAGAGATTGTGTTTTAGACTAAAAGGGAATGCATTGTAAGAAGACTCTTTACTTTGAAACTCTGTTCTTTACCTTTTTCACACTATGAAACAGCTTTGTATTCACCTTAAACACTGTTTCAGGGCAAGAGATTGTGTTTTAGACTAAAAGGGAATGCATTGTAAGAAGAATCTTTACTTTGAAACTCTGTTCTTTACCTTTTTCTCATTATGAAACAGCTTTGTATTCACCTTAAACACTGTTTCAGGGCAAGAGATTGTGATTTAGACTAAAAGGGAATGCATTATAAGAAGAATCTTTACTTTGAAACTCTGTTCTTTACCTTTTTCACACTATGTAACAGCTTTGTTTCATGAAACAGCTTTGTATTCAACTTAAACACTGTTTCAGAGCTAGACATCTTGTTTTTAACCAAACTGAATAACTTACAATATGTTAAGAAAACACATATTTCAAATGAAAAGAGTTTATAACAAGGGGAGATCAAGTTGTTTGTAATATGACCAATTAAAGTAATTGCAATTCTGTTTGTACACTTCTAACCAAAAAGAAGCAGGGCTTCTATGCATTGTAATCAGCTTATACACCATTTCAGAGCAAGACATCTTGTTTTTAACCAAACTGAATAACTTACAATATCCTAAGAAAACACATATTTCAAGTGAAAAGAGTTTATCCAGGGGAGAACAAGTTGTTTTAACATGGTTCTAATGTGACCCTTGAAAGTAATTGCAACTCTGTTTTTACACCTCTAACCACAAGGAGGCAACGTTTCCACGCATTATAATTGGCTTATACATAGTTTCAGAGTAAGAAATATTGTTTTTAACCAAACTGAACAACTAAAAGGGAATGCATTATAAGAAGAATCTTTACTTTGAAACTCTGTTCTTTACCTTTTAAACAATATGAAACAGCTTTGTATTCACCTTAAACACTGTTTCAGGGCAAGAGATTGTGTTTTAGACTAAAAGGGAATGCATTGTAAGAAGAATCTTTACTTTGAAACTCTGTTCTTTACCTTTTTCTCACTATGAAACAGCTTTGTATTCACCTTAAACACTGTTTCAGGGCAAGAGATTGTGTTTTAGACTAAAAGGGAATGCATTATAAGAAGAATCTTTACTTTGAAACTCTGTTCTTTACCTTTTTCACACTATGAAACAGCTTTGTATTCACCTTAAACACTGTTTCAGGGCAAGAGATTGTGTTTTAGACTAAAATAGACTGCATTATAAGAAGAATCTTTACTTTGAAACTCTGTTCTTTACCTTTTTCACACTATGAAACAGCTTTGTATTCACCTTAAACACTGTTTCAGGGCAAGAGATTGTGTTTTAGACTAAAAGGGAATGCATTGTAAGAAGACTCTTTACTTTGAAACTCTGTTCTTTACCTTTTTCTCATTATGAAACAGCTTTGTATTCACCTTAAACACTGTTTCAGGGCAAAAGATTGTGTTTTAGACTAAAAGGGAATGCATTATAAGAAGAATCTTTACTTTGAAACTCTGTTCTTTACCTTTTTCACACTATGTAACAGCTTTGTATTCACCTTAAACACTGTTTCAGGGCAGATTGTGTTTTAGACTAAGAGGTAATACATTATAAGAAGAATCTTTACTTTGAAACTTTGTTCTTTACCTTTTTCTCACTATGAAACAGCTTTATATTCAACTTAAACACTGCTTCAGTGCAAGAGATTGTGTTTTAGACTAAAAGGGAATGCATTATAAGAAGAATCTTTACTTTGAAACTCTGTTCTTTACCTTTTTCACACTATGAAACAGCTTTGTATTCACCTTAAACACTGTTTCAGGGCAAGAGATTGTGTTTTAGACTAAAAGGGAATGCATTATAAGAAGAATCTTTACTTTGAAACTCTGTTCTTTACCTTTTTCACACTATGTAACAGCTTTGTTTCATGAAACAGCTTTGAAACAGCTTTGTATTCAACTTAAACACTGTTTCAGAGCTAGACATCTTGTTTTTAACCAAACTGAATAACTTACAATATGTTAAGAAAACACATATTTCAAATGAAAAGAGTTTATAACAAGGGGAGATCAAGTTGTTTGTAATATGACCAATTAAAGTAATTGCAATTCTGTTTGTACACTTCTAACCAAAAAGAAGCAGGGCTTCTATGCATTGTAATCAGCTTATACACCATTTCAGAGCAAGACATCTTGTTTTTAACCAAACTGAATAACTTACAATATCCTAAGAAAACACATATTTCAAGTGAAAAGAGTTTATCCAGGGGAGAACAAGTTGTTTTAACATGGTTCTAATGTGACCCTTGAAAGTAATTGCAACTCTGTTTTTACACCTCTAACCACAAGGAGGCAACGTTTCCACGCATTATAATTGGCTTATACATAGTTTCAGAGTAAGAAATATTGTTTTTAACCAAACTGAACAACTAAAAGGGAATGCATTATAAGAAGAATCTTTACTTTGAAACTCTGTTCTTTACCTTTTAAACAATATGAAACAGCTTTGTATTCACCTTAAACACTGTTTCAGGGCAAGAGATTGTGTTTTAGACTAAAAGGGAATGCATTGTAAGAAGAATCTTTACTTTGAAACTCTGTTCTTTACCTTTTTCTCACTATGAAACAGCTTTGTATTCACCTTAAACACTGTTTCAGGGCAAGAGATTGTGTTTTAGACTAAAAGGGAATGCATTATAAGAAGAATCTTTACTTTGAAACTCTGTTCTTTACCTTTTTCACACTATGAAACAGCTTTGTATTCACCTTAAACACTGTTTCAGGGCAAGAGATTGTGTTTTAGACTAAAATAGAATGCATTATAAGAAGAATCTTTACTTTGAAACTCTGTTCTTTACCTTTTTCACACTATGAAACAGCTTTGTATTCACCTTAAACACTGTTTCAGGGCAAGAGATTGTGTTTTAGACTAAAAGGGAATGCATTGTAAGAAGACTCTTTACTTTGAAACTCTGTTCTTTACCTTTTTCTCATTATGAAACAGCTTTGTATTCACCTTAAACACTGTTTCAGGGCAAGAGATTGTGTTTTAGACTAAAAGGGAATGCATTATAAGAAGAATCTTTACTTTGAAACTCTGTTCTTTACCTTTTTCACACTATGTAACAGCTTTGTATTCACCTTAAACACTGTTTCAGGGCAGATTGTGTTTTAGACTAAAAGGGAATACATTATAAGAAGAATCTTTACTTTGAAACTTTGTTCTTTACCTTTTTCTCACTATGAAACAGCTTTATATTCAACTTAAACACTGCTTCAGTGCAAGAGATTGTGTTTTAGACTAAAAGGGAATGCATTATAAGAAGAATCTTTACTTTGAAACTCTGTTCTTTACCTTTTTCACACTATGAAACAGCTTTGTATTCACCTTAAACACTGTTTCAGGGCAGATTGTGTTTTAGACTAAAAGGGAATACATTATAAGAAGAATCTTTACTTTGAAACTCTGTTCTTTACCTTTTTCTCACTATGAAACAGCTTTATATTCAACTTAAACACTGCTTCAGGGCAAGAGATTGTGTTTTAGACTAAAAGGGAATGCATTATAAGAAGAATCTTTACTTTGAAACTCTGTTTTTTACCTTTTTCAGACTATGAAACAGCTTTGTATTCACCTTAAACACTGTTTCAGGGCAAGAGATTGTGTTTTAGACTAAAAGTTAATGCATTATAAGAAGAATCTTTACTTTGAAACTCTGTTCTTTACCTTTTTCACACTATGAAACAGCTTTGTATTCACCTTAAACACTGTTTCAGGGCAAGAGATTGTGTTTTAGACTAAAAGGGAATGCATTATAAGAAGAATCTTTACTTTGAAACTCTGTTCTTTACCTTTTTCACACTATGAAACAGCTTTGTATTCACCTTAAACACTGTTTCAGGGCAAGAGATTGTGTTTTAGACTAAAATAGACTGCATTATAAGAAGAATCTTTACTTTGAAACTCTGTTCTTTACCTTTTTCACACTATGAAACAGCTTTGTATTCACCTTAAACACTGTTTCAGGGCAAGAGATTGTGTTTTAGACTAAAAGGGAATGCATTGTAAGAAGAATCTTTACTTTGAAACTCTGTTCTTTACCTTTTTCTCATTATGAAACAGCTTTGTATTCACCTTAAACACTGTTTCAGGGCAAGAGATTGTGTTTTAGACTAAAAGGGAATGCATTATAAGAAGAATCTTTACTTTGAAACTCTGTTCTTTACCTTTTTCACACTATGTAACAGCTTTGTTTCATGAAACAGCTTTGAAACAGCTTTGTATTCAACTTAAACACTGTTTCAGAGCTAGACATCTTGTTTTTAACCAAACTGAATAACTTACAATATGTTAAGAAAACACATATTTCAAATGAAAAGAGTTTATAACAAGGGGAGATCAAGTTGTTTGTAATATGACCAATTAAAGTAATTGCAATTCTGTTTGTACACTTCTAACCAAAAAGAAGCAGGGCTTCTATGCATTGTAATCAGCTTATACACCATTTCAGAGCAAGACATCTTGTTTTTAACCAAACTGAATAACTTACAATATCCTAAGAAAACACATATTTCAAGTGAAAAGAGTTTATCCAGGGGAGAACAAGTTGTTTTAACATGGTTCTAATGTGACCCTTGAAAGTAATTGCAACTCTGTTTTTACACCTCTAACCACAAGGAGGCAACGTTTCCACGCATTATAATTGGCTTATACATAGTTTCAGAGTAAGAAATATTGTTTTTAACCAAACTGAACAACTAAAAGGGAATGCATTATAAGAAGAATGTTTACTTTGAAACTCTGTTCTTTACCTTTTAAACAATATGAAACAGCTTTGTATTCACCTTAAACACTGTTTCAGGGCAAGAGATTGTGTTTTAGACTAAAAGGGAATGCATTGTAAGAAGAATCTTTACTTTGAAACTCTGTTCTTTACCTTTTTCTCACTATGAAACAGCTTTGTATTCACCTTAAACACTGTTTCAGGGCAAGAGATTGTGTTTTAGACTAAAAGGGAATGCATTATAAGAAGAATCTTTACTTTGAAACTCTGTTCTTTACCTTTTTCACACTATGAAACAGCTTTGTATTCACCTTAAACACTGTTTCAGGGCAAGAGATTGTGTTTTAGACTAAAATAGACTGCATTATAAGAAGAATCTTTACTTTGAAACTCTGTTCTTTACCTTTTTCACACTATGTAACAGCTTTGTATTCACCTTAAACACTGTTTCAGGGCAGATTGTGTTTTAGACTAAAACGGAATACATTATAAGAAGAATCTTTACTTTGAAACTTTGTTCTTTACCTTTTTCTCACTATGAAACAGCTTTATATTCAACTTAAACACTGCTTCAGTGCAAGAGATTGTGTTTTAGACTAAAAGGGAATGCATTATAAGAAGAATCTTTACTTTGAAACTCTGTTCTTTACCTTTTTCACACTATGTAACAGCTTTGTATTCACCTTAAACACTGTTTCAGGGCAGATTGTGTTTTAGACTAAAAGGGAATACATTATAAGAAGAATCTTTACTTTGAAACTTTGTTCTTTACCTTTTTCTCACTATGAAACAGCTTTATATTCAACTTAAACACTGCTTCAGTGCAAGAGATTGTGTTTTAGAGTAAAAGGGAATGCATTATAAGAAGAATCTTTACTTTGAAACTCTGTTCTTTACCTTTTTCACACTATGTAACAGCTTTGTATTCACCTTAAACACTGTTTCAGGGCAGATTGTGTTTTAGACTAAAAGGGAATACATTTTAAGAAGAATCTTTACTTTGAAACTCTGTTCTTTACCTTTTTCTCACTATGAAACAGCTTTATATTCAACTTAAACACTGCTTCAGGGCAAGATATTGTGTTTTAGACTAAAAGGGAATGCATTATAAGAAGAATCTTTACTTTGAAACTCTGTTCTTTACCTTTTTCACACTATGAAACAGCTTTGTATTCACCTTAAACACTGTTTCAGGGCAAGAGATTGTGTTTTAGACTAAAAGGTAATGCATTATAAGAAGAATCTTTACTTTGAAACTCTGTTCTTTACCTTTTTCACACTATGAAACAGCTTTGTATTCACCTTAAACACTGTTTCAGGGCAAGAGATTGTGTTTTAGACTAAAATAGACTGCATTATAAGAAGAATCTTTACTTTGAAACTCTGTTTTTTACCTTTTTCACACTATGAAACAGCTTTGTATTCACCTTAAACACTGTTTCAGTGCAAGAGATTGTGTTTTAGACTAAAAGGTAATGCATTATAAGAAGAATCTTTACTTTGAAACTCTGTTCTTTACCTTTTTCACACTATGAAACAGCTTTGTATTCACCTTAAACACTGTTTCAGGGCAAGAGATTGTGTTTTAGACTAAAAGGGAATGCATTGTAAGAAGAATCTTTACTTTGAAACTCTGTTTTTTACCTTTTTCACACTATGAAACAGCTTTGTATTCACCTTAAACACTGTTTCAGGGCAAGATATTGTTTTAGACTAAAAGGGAATGCATTGTAAGAAGAATCTTTACTTTGAAACTCTGTTCTTTACCTTTTTCACACTATGAAACAGCTTTGTATTCGCCTTAAACACTGTTTCAGGGCAAAAGATTGTGTTTTAGACTAAAATAGACTGCATTATAAGAAGAATCTTTACTTTGAAACTCTGTTCTTTACCTTTTTCTCACTATGAAACAGCTTTATATTCAACTTAAACACTGCTTCAGGGCAAGATATTGTGTTTTAGACTAAAAGGGAATGCATTGTCAGAAGAATCTTTACTTTGAAACTCTGTTCTTTACCTTTTTCACACTATGAAACAGCTTTGTATTCGCCTTAAACACTGTTTCAGGGCAAAAGATTGTGTTTTAGACTAAAATAGACTGCATTATAAGAAGAATCTTTACTTTGAAACTCTGTTCTTTACCTTTTTCTCACTATGAAACAGCTTTGTATTCAACTTAAACACTGTTTCAGGGCAAGAGATTGTGTTTTAGACTAAAAGGGAATGCATTATAAGAAGAATCTTTACTTTGAAACTCTGTTCTTTACCTTTTTCTCACTATGAAACAGCTTTATATTCAACTTAAACACTGCTTCAGTGCAAGAGATTGTGTTTTAGACTAAAAGGGAATGCATTATAAGAAGAATCTTTACTTTGAAACTCTGTTCTTTACCTTTTTCACACTATGAAACAGCTTTGTATTCACCTTAAACACTGTTTCAGGGCAGATTGTGTTTTAGACTAAAAGGGAATACATTATAAGAAGAATCTTTACTTTGAAACTCTGTTCTTTACCTTTTTCTCACTATGAAACAGCTTTATATTCAACTTAAACACTGCTTCAGGGCAAGAGATTGTGTTTTAGACTAAAAGGGAATGCATTATAAGAAGAATCTTTACTTTGAAACTCTGTTTTTTACCTTTTTCAGACTATGAAACAGCTTTGTATTCACCTTAAACACTGTTTCAGGGCAAGAGATTGTGTTTTAGACTAAAAGTTAATGCATTATAAGAAGAATCTTTACTTTGAAACTCTGTTCTTTACCTTTTTCACACTATGAAACAGCTTTGTATTCACCTTAAACACTGTTTCAGGGCAAGAGATTGTGTTTTAGACTAAAAGGGAATGCATTATAAGAAGAATCTTTACTTTGAAACTCTGTTCTTTACCTTTTTCACACTATGAAACAGCTTTGTATTCACCTTAAACACTGTTTCAGGGCAAGAGATTGTGTTTTAGACTAAAATAGACTGCATTATAAGAAGAATCTTTACTTTGAAACTCTGTTCTTTACCTTTTTCACACTATGAAACAGCTTTGTATTCACCTTAAACACTGTTTCAGGGCAAGAGATTGTGTTTTAGACTAAAAGGGAATGCATTGTAAGAAGAATCTTTACTTTGAAACTCTGTTCTTTACCTTTTTCTCATTATGAAACAGCTTTGTATTCACCTTAAACACTGTTTCAGGGCAAGAGATTGTGTTTTAGACTAAAAGGGAATGCATTATAAGAAGAATCTTTACTTTGAAACTCTGTTCTTTACCTTTTTCACACTATGAAACAGCTTTGTATTCACCTTAAACACTGTTTCAGGGCAAGAGATTGTGTTTTAGACTAAAATAGACTGCATTATAAGAAGAATCTTTACTTTGAAACTCTGTTCTTTACCTTTTTCACACTATGTAACAGCTTTGTATTCACCTTAAACACTGTTTCAGGGCAGATTGTGTTTTAGACTAAAAGGGAATACATTATAAGAAGAATCTTTACTTTGAAACTTTGTTCTTTACCTTTTTCTCACTATGAAACAGCTTTATATTCAACTTAAACACTGCTTCAGTGCAAGAGATTGTGTTTTAGACTAAAAGGGAATGCATTATAAGAAGAATCTTTACTTTGAAACTCTGTTCTTTACCTTTTTCACACTATGTAACAGCTTTGTATTCACCTTAAACACTGTTTCAGGGCAGATTGTGTTTTAGACTAAAAGGGAATACATTTTAAGAAGAATCTTTACTTTGAAACTCTGTTCTTTACCTTTTTCTCACTATGAAACAGCTTTATATTCAACTTAAACACTGCTTCAGGGCAAGAGATTGTGTTTTAGACTAAAAGGGAATGCATTATAAGAAGAATCTTTACTTTGAAACTCTGTTCTTTACCTTTTTCACACTATGAAACAGCTTTGTATTCACCTTAAACACTGTTTCAGGGCAAGAGATTGTGTTTTAGACTAAAAGGTAATGCATTATAAGAAGAATCTTTACTTTGAAACTCTGTTCTTTACCTTTTTCACACTATGAAACAGCTTTGTATTCACCTTAAACACTGTTTCAGGGCAAGAGATTGTGTTTTAGACTAAAATAGACTGCATTATAAGAAGAATCTTTACTTTGAAACTCTGTTTTTTACCTTTTTCACACTATGAAACAGCTTTGTATTCACCTTAAACACTGTTTCAGTGCAAGAGATTGTGTTTTAGACTAAAAGGTAATGCATTATAAGAAGAATCTTTACTTTGAAACTCTGTTCTTTACCTTTTTCACACTATGAAACAGCTTTGTATTCACCTTAAACACTGTTTCAGGGCAAGAGATTGTGTTTTAGACTAAAAGGGAATGCATTATAAGAAGAATCTTTACTTTGAAACTCTGTTTTTTACCTTTTTCACACTATGAAACAGCTTTGTATTCACCTTAAACACTGTTTCAGGGCAAGATATTGTTTTAGACTAAAAGGGAATGCATTGTAAGAAGAATCTTTACTTTGAAACTCTGTTCTTTACCTTTTTCACACTATGAAACAGCTTTGTATTCGCCTTAAACACTGTTTCAGGGCAAAAGATTGTGTTTTAGACTAAAATAGACTACATTATAAGAAGAATCTTTACTTTGAAACTCTGTTCTTTACCTTTTTCACACTATGAAACAGCTTTGTATTCGCCTTAAACACTGTTTCAGGGCAAAAGATTGTGTTTTAGACTAAAATAGACTGCATTATAAGAAGAATCTTTACTTTGAAACTCTGTTCTTTACCTTTTTCTCACTATGAAACAGCTTTGTATTCACCTTAAACACTGTTTCAGGGCAAGAGATTGTGTTTTAGACTAAAAGGGAATGCATTATAAGAAGAATCTTTACTTTGAAACTCTGTTCTTTACCTTTTTCTCACTATGAAACAGCTTTATATTCAACTTAAACACTGCTTCAGTGCAAGAGATTGTGTTTTAGACTAAAAGGGAATGCATTATAAGAAGAATCTTTACTTTGAAACTCTGTTCTTTACCTTTTTCACACTATGAAACAGCTTTGTATTCACCTTAAACACTGTTTCAGGGCAAGAGATTGTGTTTTAGACTAAAAGGGAATGCATTGTAAGAAGAATCTTTACTTTGAAACTCTATTCTTTACCTTTTTCACACTATGTAACAGCTTTGTATTCACCTTAAACACTGTTTCAGGGCAGATTGTGTTTTAGACTAAAAGGGAATACATTATAAGAAGAATCTTTACTTTGAAACTCTGTTCTTTACCTTTTTCTCACTATGAAACAGCTTTATATTCAACTTAAACACTGCTTCAGGGCAAGAGATTGTGTTTTGGACTAAAAGGGAATGCATTATAAGAAGAATCTTTACTTTGAAACTCTGTTCTTTACCTTTTTCACACTATGTAACAGCTTTGTTTCATGAAACAGCTTTGAAACAGCTTTGTATTCAACTTAAACACTGTTTCAGAGCTAGACATCTTGTTTTTAACCAAACTGAATAACTTACAATATGTTAAGAAAACACATATTTCAAATGAAAAGAGTTTATAACAAGGGGAGATCAAGTTGTTTGTAATATGACCAATTAAAGTAATTGCAATTCTGTTTGTACACTTCTAACCAAAAAGAAGCAGGGCTTCTATGCATTGTAATCAGCTTATACACCATTTCAGAGCAAGACATCTTGTTTTTAACCAAACTGAATAACTTACAATATCCTAAGAAAACACATATTTCAAGTGAAAAGAGTTTATCCAGGGGAGAACAAGTTGTTTTAACATGGTTCTAATGTGACCCTTGAAAGTAATTGCAACTCTGTTTTTACACCTCTAACCAGAAGGAGGCAATGTTTCCACGCATTATAATTGGCTTATACATAGTTTCAGAGTAAGAAATATTGTTTTTAACCAAACTGAACAACTAAAAGGGAATGCATTATAAGAAGAATATTTACTTTGAAACTCTGTTCTTTACCTTTTAAACAATATGAAACAGCTTTGTATTCACCTTAAACACTGTTTCAGGGCAAGAGATTGTGTTTTAGACTAAAAGGGAATGCATTATAAGAAGAATCTTTACTTTGAAACTCTGTTCTTTACCTTTTTCACACTATGTAACAGCTTTGTTTCATGAAACAGCTTTGAAACAGCTTTGTATTCAACTTAAACACTGTTTCAGAGCTAGACATCTTGTTTTTAACCAAACTGAATAACTTACAATATGTTAAGAAAACACATATTTCAAATGAAAAGAGTTTATAACAAGGGGAGATCAAGTTGTTTGTAATATGACCAATTAAAGTAATTGCAATTCTGTTTGTACACTTCTAACCAAAAAGAAGCAGGGCTTCTATGCATTGTAATCAGCTTATACACCATTTCAGAGCAAGACATCTTGTTTTTAACCAAACTGAATAACTTACAATATCCTAAGAAAACACATATTTCAAGTGAAAAGAGTTTATCCAGGGGAGAACAAGTTGTTTTAACATGGTTCTAATGTGACCCTTGAAAGTAATTGCAACTCTGTTTTTACACCTCTAACCACAAGGAGGCAACGTTTCCACGCATTATAATTGGCTTATACATAGTTTCAGAGTAAGAAATATTGTTTTTAACCAAACTGAACAACTAAAAGGGAATGCATTATAAGAAGAATGTTTACTTTGAAACTCTGTTCTTTACCTTTTAAACAATATGAAACAGCTTTGTATTCACCTTAAACACTGTTTCAGGGCAAGAGATTGTGTTTTAGACTAAAAGGGAATGCATTGTAAGAAGAATCTTTACTTTGAAACTCTGTTCTTTACCTTTTTCTCACTATGAAACAGCTTTGTATTCACCTTAAACACTGTTTCAGGGCAAGAGATTGTGTTTTAGACTAAAAGGGAATGCATTATAAGAAGAATCTTTACTTTGAAACTCTGTTCTTTACCTTTTTCACACTATGAAACAGCTTTGTATTCACCTTAAACACTGTTTCAGGGCAAGAGATTGTGTTTTAGACTAAAATAGACTGCATTATAAGAAGAATCTTTACTTTGAAACTCTGTTCTTTACCTTTTTCACACTATGTAACAGCTTTGTATTCACCTTAAACACTGTTTCAGGGCAGATTGTGTTTTAGACTAAAAGGGAATACATTATAAGAAGAATCTTTACTTTGAAACTTTGTTCTTTACCTTTTTCTCACTATGAAACAGCTTTATATTCAACTTAAACACTGCTTCAGTGCAAGAGATTGTGTTTTAGACTAAAAGGGAATGCATTATAAGAAGAATCTTTACTTTGAAACTCTGTTCTTTACCTTTTTCACACTATGTAACAGCTTTGTATTCACCTTAAACACTGTTTCAGGGCAGATTGTGTTTTAGACTAAAAGGGAATACATTATAAGAAGAATCTTTACTTTGAAACTTTGTTCTTTACCTTTTTCTCACTATGAAACAGCTTTATATTCAACTTAAACACTGCTTCAGTGCAAGAGATTGTGTTTTAGAGTAAAAGGGAATGCAATATAAGAAGAATCTTTACTTTGAAACTCTGTTCTTTACCTTTTTCACACTATGTAACAGCTTTGTATTCACCTTAAACACTGTTTCAGGGCAGATTGTGTTTTAGACTAAAAGGGAATACATTATAAGAAGAATCTTTACTTTGAAACTTTGTTCTTTACCTTTTTCTCACTATGAAACAGCTTTATATTCAACTTAAACACTGCTTCAGTGCAAGAGATTGTGTTTTAGAGTAAAAGGGAATGCATTATAAGAAGAATCTTTACTTTGAAACTCTGTTCTTTACCTTTTTCACACTATGTAACAGCTTTGTATTCACCTTAAACACTGTTTCAGGGCAGATTGTGTTTTAGACTAAAAGGGAATAAATTATAAGAAGAATCTTTACTTTGAAACTTTGTTCTTTACCTTTTTCTCACTATGAAACAGCTTTATATTCAACTTAAACACTGCTTCAGTGCAAGAGATTGTGTTTTAGAGTAAAAGGGAATGCATTATAAGAAGAATCTTTACTTTGAAACTCTGTTCTTTACCTTTTTCACACTATGAAACAGCTTTGTATTCACCTTAAACACTGTTTCAGGGCAAGAGATTGTGTTTTAGACTAAAATAGACTGCATTATAAGAAGAATCTTTACTTTGAAACTCTGTTTTTTACCTTTTTCAGACTATGAAACAGCTTTGTATTCACCTTAAACACTGTTTCAGGGCAAGAGATTGTGTTTTAGACTAAAAGTTAATGCATTATAAGAAGAATCTTTACTTTGAAACTCTGTTCTTTACCTTTTTCACACTATGAAACAGCTTTGTATTCACCTTAAACACTGTTTCAGGGCAAGAGATTGTGTTTTAGACTAAAAGGGAATGCATTATAAGAAGAATCTTTACTTTGAAACTCTGTTCTTTACCTTTTTCACACTATGTAACAGCTTTGTTTCATGAAACAGCTTTGAAACAGCTTTGTATTCAACTTAAACACTGTTTCAGAGCTAGACATCTTGTTTTTAACCAAACTGAATAACTTACAATATGTTAAGAAAACACATATTTCAAATGAAAAGAGTTTATAACAAGGGGAGATCAAGTTGTTTGTAATATGACCAATTAAAGTAATTGCAATTCTGTTTGTACACTTCTAACCAAAAAGAAGCAGGGCTTCTATGCATTGTAATCAGCTTATACACCATTTCAGAGCAAGACATCTTGTTTTTAACCAAACTGAATAACTTACAATATCCTAAGAAAACACATATTTCAAGTGAAAAGAGTTTATCCAGGGGAGAACAAGTTGTTTTAACATGGTTCTAATGTGACCCTTGAAAGTAATTGCAACTCTGTTTTTACACCTCTAACCACAAGGAGGCAACGTTTCCACGCATTATAATTGGCTTATACATAGTTTCAGAGTAAGAAATATTGTTTTTAACCAAACTGAACAACTAAAAGGGAATGCATTATAAGAAGAATCTTTACTTTGAAACTCTGTTCTTTACCTTTTTCACACTATGTAACAGCTTTGTATTCACCTTAAACACTGTTTCAGGGCAGATTGTGTTTTAGACTAAAAGGGAATACATTTTAAGAAGAATCTTTACTTTGAAACTCTGTTCTTTACCTTTTTCTCACTATGAAACAGCTTTATATTCAACTTAAACACTGCTTCAGGGCAAGAGATTGTGTTTTAGACTAAAAGGGAATGCATTGTAAGAAGACTCTTTACTTTGAAACTCTGTTCTTTACCTTTTTCTCATTATGAAACAGCTTTGTATTCACCTTAAACACTGTTTCAGGGCAAGAGATTGTGTTTTAGACTAAAAGGGAATGCATTATAAGAAGAATCTTTACTTTGAAACTCTGTTCTTTACCTTTTTCACACTATGTAACAGCTTTGTATTCACCTTAAACACTGTTTCAGGGCAGATTGTGTTTTAGACTAAAAGGGAATACATTATAAGAAGAATCTTTACTTTGAAACTTTGTTCTTTACCTTTTTCTCACTATGAAACAGCTTTATATTCAACTTAAACACTGCTTCAGTGCAAGAGATTGTGTTTTAGACTAAAAGGGAATGCATTATAAGAAGAATCTTTACTTTGAAACTCTGTTCTTTACCTTTTTCACACTATGAAACAGCTTTGTATTCACCTTAAACACTGTTTCAGGGCAGATTGTGTTTTAGACTAAAAGGGAATACATTATAAGAAGAATCTTTACTTTGAAACTCTGTTCTTTACCTTTTTCTCACTATGAAACAGCTTTATATTCAACTTAAACACTGCTTCAGGGCAAGAGATTGTGTTTTAGACTAAAAGGGAATGCATTATAAGAAGAATCTTTACTTTGAAACTCTGTTTTTTACCTTTTTCAGACTATGAAACAGCTTTGTATTCACCTTAAACACTGTTTCAGGGCAAGAGATTGTGTTTTAGACTAAAAGTTAATGCATTATAAGAAGAATCTTTACTTTGAAACTCTGTTCTTTACCTTTTTCACACTATGAAACAACTTTGTATTCACCTTAAACACTGTTTCAGGGCAAGAGATTGTGTTTTAGACTAAAAGGGAATGCATTATAAGAAGAATCTTTACTTTGAAACTCTGTTCTTTACCTTTTTCACACTATGAAACAGCTTTGTATTCACCTTAAACACTGTTTCGGGGCAAGAGATTGTGTTTTAGACTAAAATAGACTGCATTATAAGAAGAATCTTTACTTTGAAACTCTGTTCTTTACCTTTTTCACACTATGAAACAGCTTTGTATTCACCTTAAACACTGTTTCAGGGCAAGAGATTGTGTTTTAAACTAAAAGGGAATGCATTGTAAGAAGAATCTTTACTTTGAAACTCTGTTCTTTACCTTTTTCTCATTATGAAACAGCTTTGTATTCACCTTAAACACTGTTTCAGGGCAAGAGATTGTGTTTTAGACTAAAAGGGAATGCATTATAAGAAGAATCTTTACTTTGAAACTCTGTTCTTTACCTTTTTCACACTATGTAACAGCTTTGTTTCATGAAACAGCTTTGTATTCAACTTAAACACTGTTTCAGAGCTAGACATCTTGTTTTTAACCAAACTGAATAACTTACAATATGTTAAGAAAACACATATTTCAAATGAAAAGAGTTTATAACAAGGGGAGATCAAGTTGTTTGTAATATGACCAATTAAAGTAATTGCAATTCTGTTTGTACACTTCTAACCAAAAAGAAGCAGGGCTTCTATGCATTGTAATCAGCTTATACACCATTTCAGAGCAAGACATCTTGTTTTTAACCAAACTGAATAACTTACAATATCCTAAGAAAACACATATTTCAAGTGAAAAGAGTTTATCCAGGGGAGAACAAGTTGTTTTAACATGGTTCTAATGTGACCCTTGAAAGTAATTGCAACTCTGTTTTTACACCTCTAACCACAAGGAGGCAACGTTTCCACGCATTATAATTGGCTTATACATAGTTTCAGAGTAAGAAATATTGTTTTTAACCAAACTGAACAACTAAAAGGGAATGCATTATAAGAAGAATGTTTACTTTGAAACTCTGTTCTTTACCTTTTAAACAATATGAAACAGCTTTGTATTCACCTTAAACACTGTTTCAGGGCAAGAGATTGTGTTTTAGACTAAAAGGGAATGCATTGTAAGAAGAATCTTTACTTTGAAACTCTGTTCTTTACCTTTTTCTCACTATGAAACAGCTTTGTATTCACCTTAAACACTGTTTCAGGGCAGATTGTGTTTTAGACTAAAAGGGAATACATTATAAGAAGAATCTTTACTTTGAAACTTTGTTCTTTACCTTTTTCTCACTATGAAACAGCTTTATATTCAACTTAAACACTGCTTCAGTGCAAGAGATTGTGTTTTAGACTAAAAGGGAATGCATTATAAGAATAATCTTTACTTTGAAACTCGGTTCTTTACCTTTTTCACACTATGTAACAGCTTTGTATTCACCTTAAACACTGTTTCAGGGCAGATTGTGTTTTAGACTAAAAGGGAATACATTATAAGAAGAATCTTTACTTTGAAACTTTGTTCTTTACCTTTTTCTCACTATGAAACAGCTTTATATTCAACTTAAACACTGCTTCAGTGCAAGAGATTGTGTTTTAGAGTAAAAGGGAATGCATTATAAGAAGAATCTTTACTTTGAAACTCTGTTCTTTACCTTTTTCACACTATGTAACAGCTTTGTATTCACCTTAAACACTGTTTCAGGGCAGATTGTGTTTTAGACTAAAAGGGAATACATTATAAGAAGAATCTTTACTTTGAAACTTTGTTCTTTACCTTTTTCTCACTATGAAACAGCTTTATATTCAACTTAAACACTGTTTCAGGGCAAGAGATTGTGTTTTAGACTAAAAGGGAATGCATTATAAGAAGAATCTTTACTTTGAAACTCTGTTTTTTACCTTTTTCACACTATGAAACAGCTTTGTATTCACCTTAAACACTGTTTCAGGGCAAGATATTGTGTTTTAGACTAAAAGGGAATGCATTGTAAGAAGAATCTTTACTTTGAAACTCTGTTCTTTACCTTTTTCACACTATGAAACAGCTTTGTATTCGCCTTAAACACTGTTTCAGGGCAAAAGATTGTGTTTTAGACTAAAATAGACTGCATTATAAGAAGAATCTTTACTTTGAAACTCTGTTCTTTACCTTTTTCTCACTATGAAACAGCTTTATATTCAACTTAAACACTGCTTCAGGGCAAGATATTGTGTTTTAGACTAAAAGGGAATGCATTGTCAGAAGAATCTTTACTTTGAAACTCTGTTCTTTACCTTTTTCACACTATGAAACAGCTTTGTATTCGCCTTAAACACTGTTTCAGGGCAAAAGATTGTGTTTTAGACTAAAATAGACTGCATTATAAGAAGAATCTTTACTTTGAAACTCTGTTCTTTACCTTTTTCTCACTATGAAACAGCTTTGTATTCAACTTAAACACTGTTTCAGGGCAAGAGATTGTGTTTTAGACTAAAAGGGAATGCATTATAAGAAGAATCTTTACTTTGAAACTCTGTTCTTTACCTTTTTCTCACTATGAAACAGCTTTATATTCAACTTAAACACTGCTTCAGTGCAAGAGATTGTGTTTTAGACTAAAAGGGAATGCATTATAAGAAGAATCTTTACTTTGAAACTCTGTTCTTTACCTTTTTCACACTATGAAACAGCTTTGTATTCACCTTAAACACTGTTTCAGGGCAAGAGATTGTGTTTTAGACTAAAAGGGAATGCATTGTAAGAAGAATCTTTACTTTGAAACTCTGTTCTTTACCTTTTTCACACTATGTAACAGCTTTGTATTCACCTTAAACACTGTTTCAGGGCAGATTGTGTTTTAGACTAAAAGGGAATGCATTGTAAGAAGAATCTTTTCTTTGAAACTCTGTTCTTTACCTTTTTCACACTATGTAACAGCTTTGTTTCATGAAACAGCTTTGAAACAGCTTTGTATTCAACTTAAACACTGTTTCAGAGCTAGACATCTTGTTTTTAACCAAACTGAATAACTTACAATATGTTAAGAAAACACATATTTCAAATGAAAAGAGTTTATAACAAGGGGAGATCAAGTTGTTTGTAATATGACCAATTAAAGTAATTGCAATTCTGTTTGTACACTTCTAACCAAAAAGAAGCAGGGCTTCTATGCATTGTAATCAGCTTATACACCATTTCAGAGCAAGACATCTTGTTTTTAACCAAACTGAATAACTTACAATATCCTAAGAAAACACATATTTCAAGTGAAAAGAGTTTATCCAGGGGAGAACAAGTTGTTTTAACATGGTTCTAATGTGACCCTTGAAAGTAATTGCAACTCTGTTTTTACACCTCTAACCACAAGGAGGCAACGTTTCCACGCATTATAATTGGCTTATACATAGTTTCAGAGTAAGAAATATTGTTTTTAACCAAACTGAACAACTAAAAGGGAATGCATTATAAGAAGAATCTTTACTTTGAAACTCTGTTCTTTACCTTTTTCACACTATGTAACAGCTTTGTATTCACCTTAAACACTGTTTCAGGGCAGATTGTGTTTTAGACTAAAAGGGAATACATTTTAAGAAGAATCTTTACTTTGAAACTCTGTTCTTTACCTTTTTCTCACTATGAAACAGCTTTATATTCAACTTAAACACTGCTTCAGGGCAAGAGATTGTGTTTTAGACTAAAAGGGAATGCATTGTAAGAAGACTCTTTACTTTGAAACTCTGTTCTTTACCTTTTTCTCATTATGAAACAGCTTTGTATTCACCTTAAACACTGTTTCAGGGCAAGAGATTGTGTTTTAGACTAAAAGGGAATGCATTATAAGAAGAATCTTTACTTTGAAACTCTGTTCTTTACCTTTTTCACACTATGTAACAGCTTTGTATTCACCTTAAACACTGTTTCAGGGCAGATTGTGTTTTAGACTAAAAGGGAATACATTATAAGAAGAATCTTTACTTTGAAACTCTGTTCTTTACCTTTTTCTCACTATGAAACAGCTTTATATTCAACTTAAACACTGCTTCAGTGCAAGAGATTGTGTTTTAGACTAAAAGGGAATGCATTATAAGAAGAATCTTTACTTTGAAACTCTGTTCTTTACCTTTTTCACACTATGAAACAGCTTTGTATTCACCTTAAACACTGTTTCAGGGCAGATTGTGTTTTAGACTAAAAGGGAATACATTATAAGAAGAATCTTTACTTTGAAACTCTGTTCTTTACCTTTTTCTCACTATGAAACAGCTTTATATTCAACTTAAACACTGCTTCAGGGCAAGAGATTGTGTTTTAGACTAAAAGGGAATGCATTATAAGAAGAATCTTTACTTTGAAACTCTGTTCTTTACCTTTTTCACACTATGAAACAGCTTTGTATTCGCCTTAAACACTGTTTCAGGGCAAAAGATTGTGTTTTAGACTAAAATAGACTGCATTATAAGAAGAATCTTTACTTTGAAACTCTGTTCTTTACCTTTTTCTCACTATGAAACAGCTTTGTATTCAACTTAAACACTGTTTCAGGGCAAGAGATTGTGTTTTAGACTAAAAGGGAATGCATTATAAGAAGAATCTTTACTTTGAAACTCTGTTCTTTACCTTTTTCTCACTATGAAACAGCTTTATATTCAACTTAAACACTGCTTCAGTGCAAGAGATTGTGTTTTAGACTAAAAGGGAATGCATTATAAGAAGAATCTTTACTTTGAAACTCTGTTCTTTACCTTTTTCACACTATGAAACAGCTTTGTATTCACCTTAAACACTGTTTCAGGGCAAGAGATTGTGTTTTAGACTAAAAGGGAATGCATTGTAAGAAGAATCTTTACTTTGAAACTCTGTTCTTTACCTTTTTCACACTATGTAACAGCTTTGTATTCACCTTAAACACTGTTTCAGGGCAGATTGTGTTTTAGACTAAAAGGGAATACATTATAAGAAGAATCTTTACTTTGAAACTCTGTTCTTTACCTTTTTCTCACTATGAAACAGCTTTATATTCAACTTAAACACTGCTTCAGGGCAAGAGATTTTGTTTTAGACTAAAAGGGAATGCATTATAAGAAGAATCTTTACTTTGAAACTCTGTTCTTTACCTTTTTCACACTATGTAACAGCTTTGTTTCATGAAACAGCTTTGAAACAGCTTTGTATTCAACTTAAACACTGTTTCAGAGCTAGACATCTTGTTTTTAACCAAACTGAATAACTTACAATATGTTAAGAAAACACATATTTCAAATGAAAAGAGTTTATAACAAGGGGAGATCAAGTTGTTTGTAATATGACCAATTAAAGTAATTGCAATTCTGTTTGTACACTTCTAACCAAAAAGAAGCAGGGCTTCTATGCATTGTAATCAGCTTATACACCATTTCAGAGCAAGACATCTTGTTTTTAACCAAACTGAATAACTTACAATATCCTAAGAAAACACATATTTCAAGTGAAAAGAGTTTATCCAGGGGAGAACAAGTTGTTTTAACATGGTTCTAATGTGACCCTTGAAAGTAATTGCAACTCTGTTTTTACACCTCTAACCACAAGGAGGCAACGTTTCCACGCATTATAATTGGCTTATACATAGTTTCAGAGTAAGAAATATTGTTTTTAACCAAACTGAACAACTAAAAGGGAATGCATTATAAGAAGAATCTTTACTTTGAAACTCTGTTCTTTACCTTTTTCACACTATGTAACAGCTTTGTATTCACCTTAAACACTGTTTCAGGGCAGATTGTGTTTTAGACTAAAAGGGAATACATTTTAAGAAGAATCTTTACTTTGAAACTCTGTTCTTTACCTTTTTCTCACTATGAAACAGCTTTATATTCAACTTAAACACTGCTTCAGGGCAAGAGATTGTGTTTTAGACTAAAAGGGAATGCATTGTAAGAAGACTCTTTACTTTGAAACTCTGTTCTTTACCTTTTTCTCATTATGAAACAGCTTTGTATTCACCTTAAACACTGTTTCAGGGCAAGAGATTGTGTTTTAGACTAAAAGGGAATGCATTATAAGAAGAATCTTTACTTTGAAACTCTGTTCTTTACCTTTTTCACACTATGTAACAGCTTTGTATTCACCTTAAACACTGTTTCAGGGCAGATTGTGTTTTAGACTAAAAGGGAATACATTATAAGAAGAATCTTTACTTTGAAACTTTGTTCTTTACCTTTTTCTCACTATGAAACAGCTTTATATTCAACTTAAACACTGCTTCAGTGCAAGAGATTGTGTTTTAGACTAAAAGGGAATGCATTATAAGAAGAATCTTTACTTTGAAACTCTGTTCTTTACCTTTTTCACACTATGAAACAGCTTTGTATTCACCTTAAACACTGTTTCAGGGCAGATTGTGTTTTAGACTAAAAGGGAATACATTATAAGAAGAATCTTTACTTTGAAACTCTGTTCTTTACCTTTTTCTCACTATGAAACAGCTTTATATTCAACTTAAACACTGCTTCAGGGCAAGAGATTGTGTTTTAGACTAAAAGGGAATGCATTATAAGAAGAATCTTTACTTTGAAACTCTGTTTTTTACCTTTTTCAGACTATGAAACAGCTTTGTATTCACCTTAAACACTGTTTCAGGGCAAGAGATTGTGTTTTAGACTAAAAGTTAATGCATTATAAGAAGAATCTTTACTTTGAAACTCTGTTCTTTACCTTTTTCACACTATGAAACAGCTTTGTATTCACCTTAAACACTGTTTCAGGGCAAGAGATTGTGTTTTAGACTAAAAGGGAATGCATTATAAGAAGAATCTTTACTTTGAAACTCTGTTCTTTACCTTTTTCACACTATGAAACAGCTTTGTATTCACCTTAAACACTGTTTCGGGGCAAGAGATTGTGTTTTAGACTAAAATAGACTGCATTATAAGAAGAATCTTTACTTTGAAACTCTGTTCTTTACCTTTTTCACACTATGAAACAGCTTTGTATTCACCTTAAACACTGTTTCAGGGCAAGAGATTGTGTTTTAGACTAAAAGGGAATGCATTGTAAGAAGAATCTTTACTTTGAAACTCTGTTCTTTACCTTTTTCTCATTATGAAACAGCTTTGTATTCACCTTAAACACTGTTTCAGGGCAAGAGATTGTGTTTTAGACTAAAAGGGAATGCATTATAAGAAGAATCTTTACTTTGAAACTCTGTTCTTTACCTTTTTCACACTATGTAACAGCTTTGTTTCATGAAACAGCTTTGTATTCAACTTAAACACTGTTTCAGAGCTAGACATCTTGTTTTTAACCAAACTGAATAACTTACAATATGTTAAGAAAACACATATTTCAAATGAAAAGAGTTTATAACAAGGGGAGATCAAGTTGTTTGTAATATGACCAATTAAAGTAATTGCAATTCTGTTTGTACACTTCTAACCAAAAAGAAGCAGGGCTTCTATGCATTGTAATCAGCTTATACACCATTTCAGAGCAAGACATCTTGTTTTTAACCAAACTGAATAACTTACAATATCCTAAGAAAACACATATTTCAAGTGAAAAGAGTTTATCCAGGGGAGAACAAGTTGTTTTAACATGGTTCTAATGTGACCCTTGAAAGTAATTGCAACTCTGTTTTTACACCTCTAACCACAAGGAGGCAACGTTTCCACGCATTATAATTGGCTTATACATAGTTTCAGAGTAAGAAATATTGTTTTTAACCAAACTGAACAACTAAAAGGGAATGCATTATAAGAAGAATGTTTACTTTGAAACTCTGTTCTTTACCTTTTAAACAATATGAAACAGCTTTGTATTCACCTTAAACACTGTTTCAGGGCAAGAGATTGTGTTTTAGACTAAAAGGGAATGCATTGTAAGAAGAATCTTTACTTTGAAACTCTGTTCTTTACCTTTTTCTCACTATGAAACAGCTTTGTATTCACCTTAAACACTGTTTCAGGGCAGATTGTGTTTTAGACTAAAAGGGAATACATTATAAGAAGAATCTTTACTTTGAAACTTTGTTCTTTACCTTTTTCTCACTATGAAACAGCTTTATATTCAACTTAAACACTGCTTCAGTGCAAGAGATTGTGTTTTAGACTAAAAGGGAATGCATTATAAGAAGAATCTTTACTTTGAAACTCTGTTCTTTACCTTTTTCACACTATGTAACAGCTTTGTATTCACCTTAAACACTGTTTCAGGGCAGATTGTGTTTTAGACTAAAAGGGAATACATTATAAGAAGAATCTTTACTTTGAAACTTTGTTCTTTACCTTTTTCTCACTATGAAACAGCTTTATATTCAACTTAAACACTGCTTCAGTGCAAGAGATTGTGTTTTAGAGTAAAAGGGAATGCATTATAAGAAGAATCTTTACTTTGAAACTCTGTTCTTTACCTTTTTCACACTATGTAACAGCTTTGTATTCACCTTAAACACTGTTTCAGGGCAGATTGTGTTTTAGACTAAAAGGGAATACATTATAAGAAGAATCTTTACTTTGAAACTTTGTTCTTTACCTTTTTCACACTATGAAACAGCTTTATATTCAACTTAAACACTGTTTCAGGGCAAGAGATTGTGTTTTAGACTAAAAGGGAATGCATTATAAGAAGAATCTTTACTTTGAAACTCTGTTTTTTACCTTTTTCACACTATGAAACAGCTTTGTATTCACCTTAAACACTGTTTCAGGGCAAGATATTGTGTTTTAGACTAAAAGGGAATGCATTGTAAGAAGAATCTTTACTTTGAAACTCTGTTCTTTACCTTTTTCACACTATGAAACAGCTTTGTATTCGCCTTAAACACTGTTTCAGGGCAAAAGATTGTGTTTTAGACTAAAATAGACTGCATTATAAGAAGAATCTTTACTTTGAAACTCTGTTCTTTACCTTTTTCTCACTATGAAACAGCTTTATATTCAACTTAAACACTGCTTCAGGGCAAGATATTGTGTTTTAGACTAAAAGGGAATGCATTGTCAGAAGAATCTTTACTTTGAAACTCTGTTCTTTACCTTTTTCTCACTATGAAACAGCTTTGTATTCAACTTAAACACTGTTTCAGGGCAAGAGATTGTGTTTTAGACTAAAAGGGAATGCATTATAAGAAGAATCTTTACTTTGAAACTCTGTTCTTTACCTTTTTCTCACTATGAAACAGCTTTATATTCAACTTAAACACTGCTTCAGTGCAAGAGATTGTGTTTTAGACTAAAAGGGAATGCATTATAAGAAGAATCTTTACTTTGAAACTCTGTTCTTTACCTTTTTCACACTATGAAACAGCTTTGTATTCACCTTAAACACTGTTTCAGGGCAAGAGATTGTGTTTTAGACTAAAAGGGAATGCATTGTAAGAAGAATCTTTACTTTGAAACTCTGTTCTTTACCTTTTTCACACTATGTAACAGCTTTGTATTCACCTTAAACACTGTTTCAGGGCAGATTGTGTTTTAGACTAAAAGGGAATACATTATAAGAAGAATCTTTACTTTGAAACTCTGTTCTTTACCTTTTTCTCACTATGAAACAGCTTTATATTCAACTTAAACACTGCTTCAGGGCAAGAGATTTTGTTTTAGACTAAAAGGGAATGCATTATAAGAAGAATCTTTACTTTGAAACTCTGTTCTTTACCTTTTTCACACTATGTAACAGCTTTGTTTCATGAAACAGCTTTGAAACAGCTTTGTATTCAACTTAAACACTGTTTCAGAGCTAGACATCTTGTTTTTAACCAAACTGAATAACTTACAATATGTTAAGAAAACACATATTTCAAATGAAAAGAGTTTATAACAAGGGGAGATCAAGTTGTTTGTAATATGACCAATTAAAGTAATTGCAATTCTGTTTGTACACTTCTAACCAAAAAGAAGCAGGGCTTCTATGCATTGTAATCAGCTTATACACCATTTCAGAGCAAGACATCTTGTTTTTAACCAAACTGAATAACTTACAATATCCTAAGAAAACACATATTTCAAGTGAAAAGAGTTTATCCAGGGGAGAACAAGTTGTTTTAACATGGTTCTAATGTGACCCTTGAAAGTAATTGCAACTCTGTTTTTACACCTCTAACCACAAGGAGGCAACGTTTCCACGCATTATAATTGGCTTATACATAGTTTCAGAGTAAGAAATATTGTTTTTAACCAAACTGAACAACTAAAAGGGAATGCATTATAAGAAGAATCTTTACTTTGAAACTCTGTTCTTTACCTTTTTCACACTATGTAACAGCTTTGTATTCACCTTAAACACTGTTTCAGGGCAGATTGTGTTTTAGACTAAAAGGGAATACATTTTAAGAAGAATCTTTACTTTGAAACTCTGTTCTTTACCTTTTTCTCACTATGAAACAGCTTTATATTCAACTTAAACACTGCTTCAGGGCAAGAGATTGTGTTTTAGACTAAAAGGGAATGCATTGTAAGAAGACTCTTTACTTTGAAACTCTGTTCTTTACCTTTTTCTCATTATGAAACAGCTTTGTATTCACCTTAAACACTGTTTCAGGGCAAGAGATTGTGTTTTAGACTAAAAGGGAATGCATTATAAGAAGAATCTTTACTTTGAAACTCTGTTCTTTACCTTTTTCACACTATGTAACAGCTTTGTATTCACCTTAAACACTGTTTCAGGGCAAGAGATTGTGTTTTAGACTAAAAGGGAATGCATTATAAGAAGAATCTTTACTTTGAAACTCTGTTCTTTACCTTTTTCACACTATGTAACAGCTTTGTTTCATGAAACAGCTTTGTATTCAACTTAAACACTGTTTCAGAGCTAGACATCTTGTTTTTAACCAAACTGAATAACTTACAATATGTTAAGAAAACACATATTTCAAATGAAAAGAGTTTATAACAAGGGGAGATCAAGTTGTTTGTAATATGACCAATTAAAGTAATTGCAATTCTGTTTGTACACTTCTAACCAAAAAGAAGCAGGGCTTCTATGCATTGTAATCAGCTTATACACCATTTCAGAGCAAGACATCTTGTTTTTAACCAAACTGAATAACTTACAATATCCTAAGAAAACACATATTTCAAGTGAAAAGAGTTTATCCAGGGGAGAACAAGTTGTTTTAACATGGTTCTAATGTGACCCTTGAAAGTAATTGCAACTCTGTTTTTACACCTCTAACCACAAGGAGGCAACGTTTCCACGCATTATAATTGGCTTATACATAGTTTCAGAGTAAGAAATATTGTTTTTAACCAAACTGAACAACTAAAAGGGAATGCATTATAAGAAGAATGTTTACTTTGAAACTCTGTTCTTTACCTTTTAAACAATATGAAACAGCTTTGTATTCACCTTAAACACTGTTTCAGGGCAAGAGATTGTGTTTTAGACTAAAAGGGAATGCATTGTAAGAAGAATCTTTACTTTGAAACTCTGTTCTTTACCTTTTTCTCACTATGAAACAGCTTTGTATTCACCTTAAACACTGTTTCAGGGCAGATTGTGTTTTAGACTAAAAGGGAATACATTATAAGAAGAATCTTTACTTTGAAACTTTGTTCTTTACCTTTTTCTCACTATGAAACAGCTTTATATTCAACTTAAACACTGCTTCAGTGCAAGAGATTGTGTTTTAGACTAAAAGGGAATGCATTATAAGAAGAATCTTTACTTTGAAACTCTGTTCTTTACCTTTTTCACACTATGTAACAGCTTTGTATTCACCTTAAACACTGTTTCAGGGCAGATTGTGTTTTAGACTAAAAGGGAATACATTATAAGAAGAATCTTTACTTTGAAACTTTGTTCTTTACCTTTTTCTCACTATGAAACAGCTTTATATTCAACTTAAACACTGCTTCAGTGCAAGAGATTGTGTTTTAGAGTAAAAGGGAATGCATTATAAGAAGAATCTTTACTTTGAAACTCTGTTCTTTACCTTTTTCACACTATGTAACAGCTTTGTATTCACCTTAAACACTGTTTCAGGGCAGATTGTGTTTTAGACTAAAAGGGAATACATTATAAGAAGAATCTTTACTTTGAAACTTTGTTCTTTACCTTTTTCTCACTATGAAACAGCTTTATATTCAACTTAAACACTGTTTCAGGGCAAGAGATTGTGTTTTAGACTAAAAGGGAATGCATTATAAGAAGAATCTTTACTTTGAAACTCTGTTTTTTACCTTTTTCACACTATGAAACAGCTTTGTATTCACCTTAAACACTGTTTCAGGGCAAGATATTGTGTTTTAGACTAAAAGGGAATGCATTGTAAGAAGAATCTTTACTTTGAAACTCTGTTCTTTACCTTTTTCACACTATGAAACAGCTTTGTATTCGCCTTAAACACTGTTTCAGGGCAAAAGATTGTGTTTTAGACTAAAATAGACTGCATTATAAGAAGAATCTTTACTTTGAAACTCTGTTCTTTACCTTTTTCTCACTATGAAACAGCTTTATATTCAACTTAAACACTGCTTCAGGGCAAGATATTGTGTTTTAGACTAAAAGGGAATGCATTGTCAGAAGAATCTTTACTTTGAAACTCTGTTCTTTACCTTTTTCTCACTATGAAACAGCTTTGTATTCAACTTAAACACTGTTTCAGGGCAAGAGATTGTGTTTTAGACTAAAAGGGAATGCATTATAAGAAGAATCTTTACTTTGAAACTCTGTTCTTTACCTTTTTCTCACTATGAAACAGCTTTATATTCAACTTAAACACTGCTTCAGTGCAAGAGATTGTGTTTTAGACTAAAAGGGAATGCATTATAAGAAGAATCTTTACTTTGAAACTCTGTTCTTTACCTTTTTCACACTATGAAACAGCTTTGTATTCACCTTAAACACTGTTTCAGGGCAAGAGATTGTGTTTTAGACTAAAAGGGAATGCATTGTAAGAAGAATCTTTACTTTGAAACTCTGTTCTTTACCTTTTTCACACTATGTAACAGCTTTGTATTCACCTTAAACACTGTTTCAGGGCAGATTGTGTTTTAGACTAAAAGGGAATACATTATAAGAAGAATCTTTACTTTGAAACTCTGTTCTTTACCTTTTTCTCACTATGAAACAGCTTTATATTCAACTTAAACACTGCTTCAGGGCAAGAGATTTTGTTTTAGACTAAAAGGGAATGCATTATAAGAAGAATCTTTACTTTGAAACTCTGTTCTTTACCTTTTTCACACTATGTAACAGCTTTGTTTCATGAAACAGCTTTGAAACAGCTTTGTATTCAACTTAAACACTGTTTCAGAGCTAGACATCTTGTTTTTAACCAAACTGAATAACTTACAATATGTTAAGAAAACACATATTTCAAATGAAAAGAGTTTATAACAAGGGGAGATCAAGTTGTTTGTAATATGACCAATTAAAGTAATTGCAATTCTGTTTGTACACTTCTAACCAAAAAGAAGCAGGGCTTCTATGCATTGTAATCAGCTTATACACCATTTCAGAGCAAGACATCTTGTTTTTAACCAAACTGAATAACTTACAATATCCTAAGAAAACACATATTTCAAGTGAAAAGAGTTTATCCAGGGGAGAACAAGTTGTTTTAACATGGTTCTAATGTGACCCTTGAAAGTAATTGCAACTCTGTTTTTACACCTCTAACCACAAGGAGGCAACGTTTCCACGCATTATAATTGGCTTATACATAGTTTCAGAGTAAGAAATATTGTTTTTAACCAAACTGAACAACTAAAAGGGAATGCATTATAAGAAGAATCTTTACTTTGAAACTCTGTTCTTTACCTTTTTCACACTATGTAACAGCTTTGTATTCACCTTAAACACTGTTTCAGGGCAGATTGTGTTTTAGACTAAAAGGGAATACATTTTAAGAAGAATCTTTACTTTGAAACTCTGTTCTTTACCTTTTTCTCACTATGAAACAGCTTTATATTCAACTTAAACACTGCTTCAGGGCAAGAGATTGTGTTTTAGACTAAAAGGGAATGCATTGTAAGAAGACTCTTTACTTTGAAACTCTGTTCTTTACCTTTTTCTCATTATGAAACAGCTTTGTATTCACCTTAAACACTGTTTCAGGGCAAGAGATTGTGTTTTAGACTAAAAGGGAATGCATTATAAGAAGAATCTTTACTTTGAAACTCTGTTCTTTACCTTTTTCACACTATGTAACAGCTTTGTATTCACCTTAAACACTGTTTCAGGGCAGATTGTGTTTTAGACTAAAAGGGAATACATTATAAGAAGAATCTTTACTTTGAAACTTTGTTCTTTACCTTTTTCTCACTATGAAACAGCTTTATATTCAACTTAAACACTGCTTCAGTGCAAGAGATTGTGTTTTAGACTAAAAGGGAATGCATTATAAGAAGAATCTTTACTTTGAAACTCTGTTCTTTACCTTTTTCACACTATGAAACAGCTTTGTATTCACCTTAAACACTGTTTCAGGGCAGATTGTGTTTTAGACTAAAAGGGAATACATTATAAGAAGAATCTTTACTTTGAAACTCTGTTCTTTACCTTTTTCTCACTATGAAACAGCTTTATATTCAACTTAAACACTGCTTCAGGGCAAGAGATTGTGTTTTAGACTAAAAGGGAATGCATTATAAGAAGAATCTTTACTTTGAAACTCTGTTCTTTACCTTTTTCACACTATGAAACAGCTTTGTATTCGCCTTAAACACTGTTTCAGGGCAAAAGATTGTGTTTTAGACTAAAATAGACTGCATTATAAGAAGAATCTTTACTTTGAAACTCTGTTCTTTACCTTTTTCTCACTATGAAACAGCTTTGTATTCAACTTAAACACTGTTTCAGGGCAAGAGATTGTGTTTTAGACTAAAAGGGAATGCATTATAAGAAGAATCTTTACTTTGAAACTCTGTTCTTTACCTTTTTCTCACTATGAAACAGCTTTATATTCAACTTAAACACTGCTTCAGTGCAAGAGATTGTGTTTTAGACTAAAAGGGAATGCATTATAAGAAGAATCTTTACTTTGAAACTCTGTTCTTTACCTTTTTCACACTATGAAACAGCTTTGTATTCACCTTAAACACTGTTTCAGGGCAAGAGATTGTGTTTTAGACTAAAAGGGAATGCATTGTAAGAAGAATCTTTACTTTGAAACTCTGTTCTTTACCTTTTTCACACTATGTAACAGCTTTGTATTCACCTTAAACACTGTTTCAGGGCAGATTGTGTTTTAGACTAAAAGGGAATACATTATAAGAAGAATCTTTACTTTGAAACTCTGTTCTTTACCTTTTTCTCACTATGAAACAGCTTTATATTCAACTTAAACACTGCTTCAGGGCAAGAGATTTTGTTTTAGACTAAAAGGGAATGCATTATAAGAAGAATCTTTACTTTGAAACTCTGTTCTTTACCTTTTTCACACTATGTAACAGCTTTGTTTCATGAAACAGCTTTGAAACAGCTTTGTATTCAACTTAAACACTGTTTCAGAGCTAGACATCTTGTTTTTAACCAAACTGAATAACTTACAATATGTTAAGAAAACACATATTTCAAATGAAAAGAGTTTATAACAAGGGGAGATCAAGTTGTTTGTAATATGACCAATTAAAGTAATTGCAATTCTGTTTGTACACTTCTAACCAAAAAGAAGCAGGGCTTCTATGCATTGTAATCAGCTTATACACCATTTCAGAGCAAGACATCTTGTTTTTAACCAAACTGAATAACTTACAATATCCTAAGAAAACACATATTTCAAGTGAAAAGAGTTTATCCAGGGGAGAACAAGTTGTTTTAACATGGTTCTAATGTGACCCTTGAAAGTAATTGCAACTCTGTTTTTACACCTCTAACCACAAGGAGGCAACGTTTCCACGCATTATAATTGGCTTATACATAGTTTCAGAGTAAGAAATATTGTTTTTAACCAAACTGAACAACTAAAAGGGAATGCATTATAAGAAGAATCTTTACTTTGAAACTCTGTTCTTTACCTTTTTCACACTATGTAACAGCTTTGTATTCACCTTAAACACTGTTTCAGGGCAGATTGTGTTTTAGACTAAAAGGGAATACATTTTAAGAAGAATCTTTACTTTGAAACTCTGTTCTTTACCTTTTTCTCACTATGAAACAGCTTTATATTCAACTTAAACACTGCTTCAGGGCAAGAGATTGTGTTTTAGACTAAAAGGGAATGCATTGTAAGAAGACTCTTTACTTTGAAACTCTGTTCTTTACCTTTTTCTCATTATGAAACAGCTTTGTATTCACCTTAAACACTGTTTCAGGGCAAGAGATTGTGTTTTAGACTAAAAGGGAATGCATTATAAGAAGAATCTTTACTTTGAAACTCTGTTCTTTACCTTTTTCACACTATGTAACAGCTTTGTATTCACCTTAAACACTGTTTCAGGGCAGATTGTGTTTTAGACTAAAAGGGAATACATTATAAGAAGAATCTTTACTTTGAAACTTTGTTCTTTACCTTTTTCTCACTATGAAACAGCTTTATATTCAACTTAAACACTGCTTCAGTGCAAGAGATTGTGTTTTAGACTAAAAGGGAATGCATTATAAGAAGAATCTTTACTTTGAAACTCTGTTCTTTACCTTTTTCACACTATGAAACAGCTTTGTATTCACCTTAAACACTGTTTCAGGGCAGATTGTGTTTTAGACTAAAAGGGAATACATTATAAGAAGAATCTTTACTTTGAAACTCTGTTCTTTACCTTTTTCTCACTATGAAACAGCTTTATATTCAACTTAAACACTGCTTCAGTGCAAGAGATTGTGTTTTAGACTAAAAGGGAATGCATTATAAGAAGAATCTTTACTTTGAAACTCTGTTCTTTACCTTTTTCACACTATGAAACAGCTTTGTATTCACCTTAAACACTGTTTCAGGGCAAGAGATTGTGTTTTAGACTAAAAGGGAATGCATTGTAAGAAGAATCTTTACTTTGAAACTCTGTTCTTTACCTTTTTCACACTATGTAACAGCTTTGTATTCACCTTAAACACTGTTTCAGGGCAGATTGTGTTTTAGACTAAAAGGGAATACATTATAAGAAGAATCTTTACTTTGAAACTCTGTTCTTTACCTTTTTCTCACTATGAAACAGCTTTATATTCAACTTAAACACTGCTTCAGGGCAAGAGATTTTGTTTTAGACTAAAAGGGAATGCATTATAAGAAGAATCTTTACTTTGAAACTCTGTTCTTTACCTTTTTCACACTATGTAACAGCTTTGTTTCATGAAACAGCTTTGAAACAGCTTTGTATTCAACTTAAACACTGTTTCAGAGCTAGACATCTTGTTTTTAACCAAACTGAATAACTTACAATATGTTAAGAAAACACATATTTCAAATGAAAAGAGTTTATAACAAGGGGAGATCAAGTTGTTTGTAATATGACCAATTAAAGTAATTGCAATTCTGTTTGTACACTTCTAACCAAAAAGAAGCAGGGCTTCTATGCATTGTAATCAGCTTATACACCATTTCAGAGCAAGACATCTTGTTTTTAACCAAACTGAATAACTTACAATATCCTAAGAAAACACATATTTCAAGTGAAAAGAGTTTATCCAGGGGAGAACAAGTTGTTTTAACATGGTTCTAATGTGACCCTTGAAAGTAATTGCAACTCTGTTTTTACACCTCTAACCACAAGGAGGCAACGTTTCCACGCATTATAATTGGCTTATACATAGTTTCAGAGTAAGAAATATTGTTTTTAACCAAACTGAACAACTAAAAGGGAATGCATTATAAGAAGAATCTTTACTTTGAAACTCTGTTCTTTACCTTTTTCACACTATGTAACAGCTTTGTATTCACCTTAAACACTGTTTCAGGGCAGATTGTGTTTTAGACTAAAAGGGAATACATTTTAAGAAGAATCTTTACTTTGAAACTCTGTTCTTTACCTTTTTCTCACTATGAAACAGCTTTATATTCAACTTAAACACTGCTTCAGGGCAAGAGATTGTGTTTTAGACTAAAAGGGAATGCATTGTAAGAAGACTCTTTACTTTGAAACTCTGTTCTTTACCTTTTTCTCATTATGAAACAGCTTTGTATTCACCTTAAACACTGTTTCAGGGCAAGAGATTGTGTTTTAGACTAAAAGGGAATGCATTATAAGAAGAATCTTTACTTTGAAACTCTGTTCTTTACCTTTTTCACACTATGTAACAGCTTTGTATTCAACTTAAACACTGTTTCAGGGCAGATTGTGTTTTAGACTAAAAGGGAATACATTATAAGAAGAATCTTTACTTTGAAACTTTGTTCTTTACCTTTTTCTCACTATGAAACAGCTTTATATTCAACTTAAACACTGCTTCAGTGCAAGAGATTGTGTTTTAGACTAAAAGGGAATGCATTATAAGAAGAATCTTTACTTTGAAACTCTGTTCTTTACCTTTTTCACACTATGAAACAGCTTTGTATTCACCTTAAACACTGTTTCAGGGCAGATTGTGTTTTAGACTAAAAGGGAATACATTATAAGAAGAATCTTTACTTTGAAACTCTGTTCTTTACCTTTTTCTCACTATGAAACAGCTTTATATTCAACTTAAACACTGCTTCAGGGCAAGAGATTGTGTTTTAGACTAAAAGGGAATGCATTATAAGAAGAATCTTTACTTTGAAACTCTGTTTTTTACCTTTTTCAGACTATGAAACAGCTTTGTATTCACCTTAAACACTGTTTCAGGGCAAGAGATTGTGTTTTAGACTAAAAGTTAATGCATTATAAGAAGAATCTTTACTTTGAAACTCTGTTCTTTACCTTTTTCACACTATGAAACAGCTTTGTATTCACCTTAAACACTGTTTCAGGGCAAGAGATTGTGTTTTAGACTAAAAGGGAATGCATTATAAGAAGAATCTTTACTTTGAAACTCTGTTCTTTACCTTTTTCACACTATGAAACAGCTTTGTATTCACCTTAAACACTGTTTCGGGGCAAGAGATTGTGTTTTAGACTAAAATAGACTGCATTATAA
This sequence comes from Electrophorus electricus, assembly GCF_041902795.1. NCBI lineage: Eukaryota > Metazoa > Chordata > Actinopteri > Gymnotiformes > Gymnotidae > Electrophorus > Electrophorus electricus. The sequence continues at coordinate 2,094,155 of NW_027658572.1, read as the reverse complement.
GAAGAATCTTTACTTTGAAACTCTGTTCTTTACCTTTTTCACACTATGAAACAGCTTTGTATTCACCTTAAACACTGTTTCAGGGCAAGAGATTGTGTTTTAGACTAAAAGGGAATGCATTGTAAGAAGAATCTTTACTTTGAAACTCTGTTCTTTACCTTTTTCTCATTATGAAACAGCTTTGTATTCACCTTAAACACTGTTTCAGGGCAAGAGATTGTGTTTTAGACTAAAAGGGAATGCATTATAAGAAGAATCTTTACTTTGAAACTCTGTTCTTTACCTTTTTCACACTATGTAACAGCTTTGTTTCATGAAACAGCTTTGTATTCAACTTAAACACTGTTTCAGAGCTAGACATCTTGTTTTTAACCAAACTGAATAACTTACAATATGTTAAGAAAACACATATTTCAAATGAAAAGAGTTTATAACAAGGGGAGATCAAGTTGTTTGTAATATGACCAATTAAAGTAATTGCAATTCTGTTTGTACACTTCTAACCAAAAAGAAGCAGGGCTTCTATGCATTGTAATCAGCTTATACACCATTTCAGAGCAAGACATCTTGTTTTTAACCAAACTGAATAACTTACAATATCCTAAGAAAACACATATTTCAAGTGAAAAGAGTTTATCCAGGGGAGAACAAGTTGTTTTAACATGGTTCTAATGTGACCCTTGAAAGTAATTGCAACTCTGTTTTTACACCTCTAACCACAAGGAGGCAACGTTTCCACGCATTATAATTGGCTTATACATAGTTTCAGAGTAAGAAATATTGTTTTTAACCAAACTGAACAACTAAAAGGGAATGCATTATAAGAAGAATCTTTACTTTGAAACTCTGTTCTTTACCTTTTAAACAATATGAAACAGCTTTGTATTCACCTTAAACACTGTTTCAGGGCAAGAGATTGTGTTTTAGACTAAAAGGGAATGCATTGTAAGAAGAATCTTTACTTTGAAACTCTGTTCTTTACCTTTTTCTCACTATGAAACAGCTTTGTATTCACCTTAAACACTGTTTCAGGGCAAGAGATTGTGTTTTAGACTAAAAGGGAATGCATTATAAGAAGAATCTTTACTTTGAAACTCTGTTCTTTACCTTTTTCACACTATGAAACAGCTTTGTATTCACCTTAAACACTGTTTCAGGGCAAGAGATTGTGTTTTAGACTAAAAGGGAATGCATTATAAGAAGAATCTTTACTTTGAAACTCTGTTCTTTACCTTTTTCACACTATGAAACAGCTTTGTATTCACCTTAAACACTGTTTCAGGGCAAGAGATTGTGTTTTAGACTAAAATAGACTGCATTATAAGAAGAATCTTTACTTTGAAACTCTGTTCTTTACCTTTTTCACACTATGAAACAGCTTTGTATTCACCTTAAATACTGTTTCAGGGCAGATTGTGTTTTAGACTAAAAGGGAATACATTATAAGAAGAATCTTTACTTTGAAACTTTGTTCTTTACCTTTTTCTCACTATGAAACAGCTTTATATTCAACTTAAACACTGCTTCAGTGCAAGAGATTGTGTTTTAGACTAAAAGGGAATGCATTATAAGAAGAATCTTTACTTTGAAACTCTGTTCTTTACCTTTTTCACACTATGTAACAGCTTTGTATTCACCTTAAACACTGTTTCAGGGCAGATTGTGTTTTAGACTAAAAGGGAATACATTATAAGAAGAATCTTTACTTTGAAACTTTGTTCTTTACCTTTTTCTCACTATGAAACAGCTTTATATTCAACTTAAACACTGCTTCAGTGCAAGAGATTGTGTTTTAGAGTAAAAGGGAATGCATTATAAGAAGAATCTTTACTTTGAAACTCTGTTCTTTACCTTTTTCACACTATGTAACAGCTTTGTATTCACCTTAAACACTGTTTCAGGGCAGATTGTGTTTTAGACTAAAAGGGAATACATTATAAGAAGAATCTTTACTTTGAAACTTTGTTCTTTACCTTTTTCTCACTATGAAACAGCTTTATATTCAACTTAAACACTGTTTCAGGGCAAGAGATTGTGTTTTAGACTAAAAGGGAATGCATTATAAGAAGAATCTTTACTTTGAAACTCTGTTTTTTACCTTTTTCACACTATGAAACAGCTTTGTATTCACCTTAAACACTGTTTCAGGGCAAGATATTGTGTTTTAGACTAAAAGGGAATGCATTGTAAGAAGAATCTTTACTTTGAAACTCTGTTCTTTACCTTTTTCACACTATGAAACAGCTTTGTATTCGCCTTAAACACTGTTTCAGGGCAAAAGATTGTGTTTTAGACTAAAATAGACTGCATTATAAGAAGAATCTTTACTTTGAAACTCTGTTCTTTACCTTTTTCTCACTATGAAACAGCTTTATATTCAACTTAAACACTGCTTCAGGGCAAGATATTGTGTTTTAGACTAAAAGGGAATGCATTGTCAGAAGAATCTTTACTTTGAAACTCTGTTCTTTACCTTTTTCACACTATGTAACAGCTTTGTTTCATGAAACAGCTTTGAAACAGCTTTGTATTCAACTTAAACACTGTTTCAGAGCTAGACATCTTGTTTTTAACCAAACTGAATAACTTACAATATGTTAAGAAAACACATATTTCAAATGAAAAGAGTTTATAACAAGGGGAGATCAAGTTGTTTGTAATATGACCAATTAAAGTAATTGCAATTCTGTTTGTACACTTCTAACCAAAAAGAAGCAGGGCTTCTATGCATTGTAATCAGCTTATACACCATTTCAGAGCAAGACATCTTGTTTTTAACCAAACTGAATAACTTACAATATCCTAAGAAAACACATATTTCAAGTGAAAAGAGTTTATCCAGGGGAGAACAAGTTGTTTTAACATGGTTCTAATGTGACCCTTGAAAGTAATTGCAACTCTGTTTTTACACCTCTAACCACAAGGAGGCAACGTTTCCACGCATTATAATTGGCTTATACATAGTTTCAGAGTAAGAAATATTGTTTTTAACCAAACTGAACAACTAAAAGGGAATGCATTATAAGAAGAATCTTTACTTTGAAACTCTGTTCTTTACCTTTTTCACACTATGTAACAGCTTTGTATTCACCTTAAACACTGTTTCAGGGCAGATTGTGTTTTAGACTAAAAGGGAATACATTTTAAGAAGAATCTTTACTTTGAAACTCTGTTCTTTACCTTTTTCTCACTATGAAACAGCTTTATATTCAACTTAAACACTGCTTCAGGGCAAGAGATTGTGTTTTAGACTAAAAGGGAATGCATTGTAAGAAGACTCTTTACTTTGAAACTCTGTTCTTTACCTTTTTCTCATTATGAAACAGCTTTGTATTCACCTTAAACACTGTTTCAGGGCAAGAGATTGTGTTTTAGACTAAAAGGGAATGCATTATAAGAAGAATCTTTACTTTGAAACTCTGTTCTTTACCTTTTTCACACTATGTAACAGCTTTGTATTCACCTTAAACACTGTTTCAGGGCAGATTGTGTTTTAGACTAAAAGGGAATACATTATAAGAAGAATCTTTACTTTGAAACTTTGTTCTTTACCTTTTTCTCACTATGAAACAGCTTTATATTCAACTTAAACACTGCTTCAGTGCAAGAGATTGTGTTTTAGACTAAAAGGGAATGCATTATAAGAAGAATCTTTACTTTGAAACTCTGTTCTTTACCTTTTTCAGACTATGAAACAGCTTTGTATTCACCTTAAACACTGTTTCAGGGCAAGAGATTGTGTTTTAGACTAAAAGTTAATGCATTATAAGAAGAATCTTTACTTTGAAACTCTGTTCTTTACCTTTTTCACACTATGAAACAGCTTTGTATTCACCTTAAACACTGTTTCAGGGCAAGAGATTGTGTTTTAGACTAAAAGGGAATGCATTATAAGAAGAATCTTTACTTTGAAACTCTGTTCTTTACCTTTTTCACACTATGAAACAGCTTTGTATTCACCTTAAACACTGTTTCGGGGCAAGAGATTGTGTTTTAGACTAAAATAGACTGCATTATAAGAAGAATCTTTACTTTGAAACTCTGTTCTTTACCTTTTTCACACTATGAAACAGCTTTGTATTCACCTTAAACACTGTTTCAGGGCAAGAGATTGTGTTTTAGACTAAAAGGGAATGCATTGTAAGAAGAATCTTTACTTTGAAACTCTGTTCTTTACCTTTTTCTCATTATGAAACAGCTTTGTATTCACCTTAAACACTGTTTCAGGGCAAGAGATTGTGTTTTAGACTAAAAGGGAATGCATTATAAGAAGAATCTTTACTTTGAAACTCTGTTCTTTACCTTTTTCACACTATGTAACAGCTTTGTTTCATGAAACAGCTTTGTATTCAACTTAAACACTGTTTCAGAGCTAGACATCTTGTTTTTAACCAAACTGAATAACTTACAATATGTTAAGAAAACACATATTTCAAATGAAAAGAGTTTATAACAAGGGGAGATCAAGTTGTTTGTAATATGACCAATTAAAGTAATTGCAATTCTGTTTGTACACTTCTAACCAAAAAGAAGCAGGGCTTCTATGCATTGTAATCAGCTTATACACCATTTCAGAGCAAGACATCTTGTTTTTAACCAAACTGAATAACTTACAATATCCTAAGAAAACACATATTTCAAGTGAAAAGAGTTTATCCAGGGGAGAACAAGTTGTTTTAACATGGTTCTAATGTGACCCTTGAAAGTAATTGCAACTCTGTTTTTACACCTCTAACCACAAGGAGGCAACGTTTCCACGCATTATAATTGGCTTATACATAGTTTCAGAGTAAGAAATATTGTTTTTAACCAAACTGAACAACTAAAAGGGAATGCATTATAAGAAGAATCTTTACTTTGAAACTCTGTTCTTTACCTTTTAAACAATATGAAACAGCTTTGTATTCACCTTAAACACTGTTTCAGGGCAAGAGATTGTGTTTTAGACTAAAAGGGAATGCATTGTAAGAAGAATCTTTACTTTGAAACTCTGTTCTTTACCTTTTTCTCACTATGAAACAGCTTTGTATTCACCTTAAACACTGTTTCAGGGCAAGAGATTGTGTTTTAGACTAAAAGGGAATGCATTATAAGAAGAATCTTTACTTTGAAACTCTGTTCTTTACCTTTTTCACACTATGAAACAGCTTTGTATTCACCTTAAACACTGTTTCAGGGCAAGAGATTGTGTTTTAGACTAAAAGGGAATGCATTATAAGAAGAATCTTTACTTTGAAACTCTGTTCTTTACCTTTTTCACACTATGAAACAGCTTTGTATTCACCTTAAACACTGTTTCAGGGCAAGAGATTGTGTTTTAGACTAAAATAGACTGCATTATAAGAAGAATCTTTACTTTGAAACTCTGTTCTTTACCTTTTTCACACTATGAAACAGCTTTGTATTCACCTTAAATACTGTTTCAGGGCAGATTGTGTTTTAGACTAAAAGGGAATACATTATAAGAAGAATCTTTACTTTGAAACTTTGTTCTTTACCTTTTTCTCACTATGAAACAGCTTTATATTCAACTTAAACACTGCTTCAGTGCAAGAGATTGTGTTTTAGACTAAAAGGGAATGCATTATAAGAAGAATCTTTACTTTGAAACTCTGTTCTTTACCTTTTTCACACTATGTAACAGCTTTGTATTCACCTTAAACACTGTTTCAGGGCAGATTGTGTTTTAGACTAAAAGGGAATACATTATAAGAAGAATCTTTACTTTGAAACTTTGTTCTTTACCTTTTTCTCACTATGAAACAGCTTTATATTCAACTTAAACACTGCTTCAGTGCAAGAGATTGTGTTTTAGAGTAAAAGGGAATGCATTATAAGAAGAATCTTTACTTTGAAACTCTGTTCTTTACCTTTTTCACACTATGTAACAGCTTTGTATTCACCTTAAACACTGTTTCAGGGCAGATTGTGTTTTAGACTAAAAGGGAATACATTATAAGAAGAATCTTTACTTTGAAACTTTGTTCTTTACCTTTTTCTCACTATGAAACAGCTTTATATTCAACTTAAACACTGTTTCAGGGCAAGAGATTGTGTTTTAGACTAAAAGGGAATGCATTATAAGAAGAATCTTTACTTTGAAACTCTGTTTTTTACCTTTTTCACACTATGAAACAGCTTTGTATTCACCTTAAACACTGTTTCAGGGCAAGATATTGTGTTTTAGACTAAAAGGGAATGCATTGTAAGAAGAATCTTTACTTTGAAACTCTGTTCTTTACCTTTTTCACACTATGAAACAGCTTTGTATTCGCCTTAAACACTGTTTCAGGGCAAAAGATTGTGTTTTAGACTAAAATAGACTGCATTATAAGAAGAATCTTTACTTTGAAACTCTGTTCTTTACCTTTTTCTCACTATGAAACAGCTTTATATTCAACTTAAACACTGCTTCAGGGCAAGATATTGTGTTTTAGACTAAAAGGGAATGCATTGTCAGAAGAATCTTTACTTTGAAACTCTGTTCTTTACCTTTTTCACACTATGAAACAGCTTTGTATTCGCCTTAAACACTGTTTCAGGGCAAAAGATTGTGTTTTAGACTAAAATAGACTGCATTATAAGAAGAATCTTTACTTTGAAACTCTGTTCTTTACCTTTTTCTCACTATGAAACAGCTTTGTATTCAACTTAAACACTGTTTCAGGGCAAGAGATTGTGTTTTAGACTAAAAGGGAATGCATTATAAGAAGAATCTTTACTTTGAAACTCTGTTCTTTACCTTTTTCTCACTATGAAACAGCTTTATATTCAACTTAAACACTGCTTCAGTGCAAGAGATTGTGTTTTAGACTAAAAGGGAATGCATTATAAGAAGAATCTTTACTTTGAAACTCTGTTCTTTACCTTTTTCACACTATGAAACAGCTTTGTATTCACCTTAAACACTGTTTCAGGGCAAGAGATTGTGTTTTAGACTAAAAGGGAATGCATTGTAAGAAGAATCTTTACTTTGAAACTCTGTTCTTTACCTTTTTCACACTATGTAACAGCTTTGTATTCACCTTAAACACTGTTTCAGGGCAGATTGTGTTTTAGACTAAAAGGGAATACATTATAAGAAGAATCTTTACTTTGAAACTCTGTTCTTTACCTTTTTCTCACTATGAAACAGCTTTATATTCAACTTAAACACTGCTTCAGGGCAAGAGATTGTGTTTTAGACTAAAAGGGAATGCATTATAAGAAGAATCTTTACTTTGAAACTCTGTTCTTTACCTTTTTCACACTATGTAACAGCTTTGTTTCATGAAACAGCTTTGAAACAGCTTTGTATTCAACTTAAACACTGTTTCAGAGCTAGACATCTTGTTTTTAACCAAACTGAATAACTTACAATATGTTAAGAAAACACATATTTCAAATGAAAAGAGTTTATAACAAGGGGAGATCAAGTTGTTTGTAATATGACCAATTAAAGTAATTGCAATTCTGTTTGTACACTTCTAACCAAAAAGAAGCAGGGCTTCTATGCATTGTAATCAGCTTATACACCATTTCAGAGCAAGACATCTTGTTTTTAACCAAACTGAATAACTTACAATATCCTAAGAAAACACATATTTCAAGTGAAAAGAGTTTATCCAGGGGAGAACAAGTTGTTTTAACATGGTTCTAATGTGACCCTTGAAAGTAATTGCAACTCTGTTTTTACACCTCTAACCACAAGGAGGCAACGTTTCCACGCATTATAATTGGCTTATACATAGTTTCAGAGTAAGAAATATTGTTTTTAACCAAACTGAACAACTAAAAGGGAATGCATTATAAGAAGAATCTTTACTTTGAAACTCTGTTCTTTACCTTTTTCACACTATGTAACAGCTTTGTATTCACCTTAAACACTGTTTCAGGGCAGATTGTGTTTTAGACTAAAAGGGAATGCATTATAAGAAGAATCTTTACTTTGAAACTCTGTTCTTTACCTTTTTCACACTATGTAACAGCTTTGTATTCAACTTAAACACTGCTTCAGGGCAAGATATTGTGTTTTAGACTAAAAGGGAATGCATTGTCAGAAGAATCTTTACTTTGAAACTCTGTTCTTTACCTTTTTCACACTATGAAACAGCTTTGTATTCGCCTTAAACACTGTTTCAGGGCAAAAGATTGTGTTTTAGACTAAAATAGACTGCATTATAAGAAGAATCTTTACTTTGAAACTCTGTTCTTTACCTTTTTCTCACTATGAAACAGCTTTGTATTCAACTTAAACACTGTTTCAGGGCAAGAGATTGTGTTTTAGACTAAAAGGGAATGCATTATAAGAAGAATCTTTACTTTGAAACTCTGTTCTTTACCTTTTTCTCACTATGAAACAGCTTTATATTCAACTTAAACACTGCTTCAGTGCAAGAGATTGTGTTTTAGACTAAAAGGGAATGCATTATAAGAAGAATCTTTACTTTGAAACTCTGTTCTTTACCTTTTTCACACTATGAAACAGCTTTGTATTCACCTTAAACACTGTTTCAGGGCAAGAGATTGTGTTTTAGACTAAAAGGGAATGCATTGTAAGAAGAATCTTTACTTTGAAACTCTGTTCTTTACCTTTTTCACACTATGTAACAGCTTTGTATTCACCTTAAACACTGTTTCAGGGCAGATTGTGTTTTAGACTAAAAGGGAATACATTATAAGAAGAATCTTTACTTTGAAACTCTGTTCTTTACCTTTTTCTCACTATGAAACAGCTTTATATTCAACTTAAACACTGCTTCAGGGCAAGAGATTTTGTTTTAGACTAAAAGGGAATGCATTATAAGAAGAATCTTTACTTTGAAACTCTGTTCTTTACCTTTTTCACACTATGTAACAGCTTTGTTTCATGAAACAGCTTTGAAACAGCTTTGTATTCAACTTAAACACTGTTTCAGAGCTAGACATCTTGTTTTTAACCAAACTGAATAACTTACAATATGTTAAGAAAACACATATTTCAAATGAAAAGAGTTTATAACAAGGGGAGATCAAGTTGTTTGTAATATGACCAATTAAAGTAATTGCAATTCTGTTTGTACACTTCTAACCAAAAAGAAGCAGGGCTTCTATGCATTGTAATCAGCTTATACACCATTTCAGAGCAAGACATCTTGTTTTTAACCAAACTGAATAACTTACAATATCCTAAGAAAACACATATTTCAAGTGAAAAGAGTTTATCCAGGGGAGAACAAGTTGTTTTAACATGGTTCTAATGTGACCCTTGAAAGTAATTGCAACTCTGTTTTTACACCTCTAACCACAAGGAGGCAACGTTTCCACGCATTATAATTGGCTTATACATAGTTTCAGAGTAAGAAATATTGTTTTTAACCAAACTGAACAACTAAAAGGGAATGCATTATAAGAAGAATCTTTACTTTGAAACTCTGTTCTTTACCTTTTAAACAATATGAAACAGCTTTGTATTCACCTTAAACACTGTTTCAGGGCAAGAGATTGTGTTTTAGACTAAAAGGGAATGCATTGTAAGAAGAATCTTTACTTTGAAACTCTGTTCTTTACCTTTTTCTCACTATGAAACAGCTTTGTATTCACCTTAAACACTGTTTCAGGGCAAGAGATTGTGTTTTAGACTAAAAGGGAATGCATTATAAGAAGAATCTTTACTTTGAAACTCTGTTCTTTACCTTTTTCACACTATGAAACAGCTTTGTATTCACCTTAAACACTGTTTCAGGGCAAGAGATTGTGTTTTAGACTAAAAGGGAATGCATTATAAGAAGAATCTTTACTTTGAAACTCTGTTCTTTACCTTTTTCACACTATGAAACAGCTTTGTATTCACCTTAAACACTGTTTCAGGGCAAGAGATTGTGTTTTAGACTAAAATAGACTGCATTATAAGAAGAATCTTTACTTTGAAACTCTGTTCTTTACCTTTTTCACACTATGAAACAGCTTTGTATTCACCTTAAATACTGTTTCAGGGCAGATTGTGTTTTAGACTAAAAGGGAATACATTATAAGAAGAATCTTTACTTTGAAACTTTGTTCTTTACCTTTTTCTCACTATGAAACAGCTTTATATTCAACTTAAACACTGCTTCAGTGCAAGAGATTGTGTTTTAGACTAAAAGGGAATGCATTATAAGAAGAATCTTTACTTTGAAACTCTGTTCTTTACCTTTTTCACACTATGTAACAGCTTTGTATTCACCTTAAACACTGTTTCAGGGCAGATTGTGTTTTAGACTAAAAGGGAATACATTATAAGAAGAATCTTTACTTTGAAACTTTGTTCTTTACCTTTTTCTCACTATGAAACAGCTTTATATTCAACTTAAACACTGCTTCAGTGCAAGAGATTGTGTTTTAGAGTAAAAGGGAATGCATTATAAGAAGAATCTTTACTTTGAAACTCTGTTCTTTACCTTTTTCACACTATGTAACAGCTTTGTATTCACCTTAAACACTGTTTCAGGGCAGATTGTGTTTTAGACTAAAAGGGAATACATTATAAGAAGAATCTTTACTTTGAAACTTTGTTCTTTACCTTTTTCTCACTATGAAACAGCTTTATATTCAACTTAAACACTGTTTCAGGGCAAGAGATTGTGTTTTAGACTAAAAGGGAATGCATTATAAGAAGAATCTTTACTTTGAAACTCTGTTTTTTACCTTTTTCACACTATGAAACAGCTTTGTATTCACCTTAAACACTGTTTCAGGGCAAGATATTGTGTTTTAGACTAAAAGGGAATGCATTGTAAGAAGAATCTTTACTTTGAAACTCTGTTCTTTACCTTTTTCACACTATGAAACAGCTTTGTATTCGCCTTAAACACTGTTTCAGGGCAAAAGATTGTGTTTTAGACTAAAATAGACTGCATTATAAGAAGAATCTTTACTTTGAAACTCTGTTCTTTACCTTTTTCTCACTATGAAACAGCTTTATATTCAACTTAAACACTGCTTCAGGGCAAGATATTGTGTTTTAGACTAAAAGGGAATGCATTGTCAGAAGAATCTTTACTTTGAAACTCTGTTCTTTACCTTTTTCACACTATGTAACAGCTTTGTTTCATGAAACAGCTTTGAAACAGCTTTGTATTCAACTTAAACACTGTTTCAGAGCTAGACATCTTGTTTTTAACCAAACTGAATAACTTACAATATGTTAAGAAAACACATATTTCAAATGAAAAGAGTTTATAACAAGGGGAGATCAAGTTGTTTGTAATATGACCAATTAAAGTAATTGCAATTCTGTTTGTACACTTCTAACCAAAAAGAAGCAGGGCTTCTATGCATTGTAATCAGCTTATACACCATTTCAGAGCAAGACATCTTGTTTTTAACCAAACTGAATAACTTACAATATCCTAAGAAAACACATATTTCAAGTGAAAAGAGTTTATCCAGGGGAGAACAAGTTGTTTTAACATGGTTCTAATGTGACCCTTGAAAGTAATTGCAACTCTGTTTTTACACCTCTAACCACAAGGAGGCAACGTTTCCACGCATTATAATTGGCTTATACATAGTTTCAGAGTAAGAAATATTGTTTTTAACCAAACTGAACAACTAAAAGGGAATGCATTATAAGAAGAATCTTTACTTTGAAACTCTGTTCTTTACCTTTTTCACACTATGTAACAGCTTTGTATTCACCTTAAACACTGTTTCAGGGCAGATTGTGTTTTAGACTAAAAGGGAATACATTTTAAGAAGAATCTTTACTTTGAAACTCTGTTCTTTACCTTTTTCTCACTATGAAACAGCTTTATATTCAACTTAAACACTGCTTCAGGGCAAGAGATTGTGTTTTAGACTAAAAGGGAATGCATTGTAAGAAGACTCTTTACTTTGAAACTCTGTTCTTTACCTTTTTCTCATTATGAAACAGCTTTGTATTCACCTTAAACACTGTTTCAGGGCAAGAGATTGTGTTTTAGACTAAAAGGGAATGCATTATAAGAAGAATCTTTACTTTGAAACTCTGTTCTTTACCTTTTTCACACTATGTAACAGCTTTGTATTCACCTTAAACACTGTTTCAGGGCAGATTGTGTTTTAGACTAAAAGGGAATACATTATAAGAAGAATCTTTACTTTGAAACTTTGTTCTTTACCTTTTTCTCACTATGAAACAGCTTTATATTCAACTTAAACACTGCTTCAGTGCAAGAGATTGTGTTTTAGACTAAAAGGGAATGCATTATAAGAAGAATCTTTACTTTGAAACTCTGTTCTTTACCTTTTTCACACTATGAAACAGCTTTGTATTCACCTTAAACACTGTTTCAGGGCAGATTGTGTTTTAGACTAAAAGGGAATACATTATAAGAAGAATCTTTACTTTGAAACTCTGTTCTTTACCTTTTTCTCACTATGAAACAGCTTTATATTCAACTTAAACACTGCTTCAGGGCAAGAGATTGTGTTTTAGACTAAAAGGGAATGCATTATAAGAAGAATCTTTACTTTGAAACTCTGTTTTTTACCTTTTTCAGACTATGAAACAGCTTTGTATTCACCTTAAACACTGTTTCAGGGCAAGAGATTGTGTTTTAGACTAAAAGTTAATGCATTATAAGAAGAATCTTTACTTTGAAACTCTGTTCTTTACCTTTTTCACACTATGAAACAGCTTTGTATTCACCTTAAACACTGTTTCAGGGCAAGAGATTGTGTTTTAGACTAAAAGGGAATGCATTATAAGAAGAATCTTTACTTTGAAACTCTGTTCTTTACCTTTTTCACACTATGAAACAGCTTTGTATTCACCTTAAACACTGTTTCGGGGCAAGAGATTGTGTTTTAGACTAAAATAGACTGCATTATAAGAAGAATCTTTACTTTGAAACTCTGTTCTTTACCTTTTTCACACTATGAAACAGCTTTGTATTCACCTTAAACACTGTTTCAGGGCAAGAGATTGTGTTTTAGACTAAAAGGGAATGCATTGTAAGAAGAATCTTTACTTTGAAACTCTGTTCTTTACCTTTTTCTCATTATGAAACAGCTTTGTATTCACCTTAAACACTGTTTCAGGGCAAGAGATTGTGTTTTAGACTAAAAGGGAATGCATTATAAGAAGAATCTTTACTTTGAAACTCTGTTCTTTACCTTTTTCACACTATGTAACAGCTTTGTTTCATGAAACAGCTTTGTATTCAACTTAAACACTGTTTCAGAGCTAGACATCTTGTTTTTAACCAAACTGAATAACTTACAATATGTTAAGAAAACACATATTTCAAATGAAAAGAGTTTATAACAAGGGGAGATCAAGTTGTTTGTAATATGACCAATTAAAGTAATTGCAATTCTGTTTGTACACTTCTAACCAAAAAGAAGCAGGGCTTCTATGCATTGTAATCAGCTTATACACCATTTCAGAGCAAGACATCTTGTTTTTAACCAAACTGAATAACTTACAATATCCTAAGAAAACACATATTTCAAGTGAAAAGAGTTTATCCAGGGGAGAACAAGTTGTTTTAACATGGTTCTAATGTGACCCTTGAAAGTAATTGCAACTCTGTTTTTACACCTCTAACCACAAGGAGGCAACGTTTCCACGCATTATAATTGGCTTATACATAGTTTCAGAGTAAGAAATATTGTTTTTAACCAAACTGAACAACTAAAAGGGAATGCATTATAAGAAGAATCTTTACTTTGAAACTCTGTTCTTTACCTTTTAAACAATATGAAACAGCTTTGTATTCACCTTAAACACTGTTTCAGGGCAAGAGATTGTGTTTTAGACTAAAAGGGAATGCATTGTAAGAAGAATCTTTACTTTGAAACTCTGTTCTTTACCTTTTTCTCACTATGAAACAGCTTTGTATTCACCTTAAACACTGTTTCAGGGCAAGAGATTGTGTTTTAGACTAAAAGGGAATGCATTATAAGAAGAATCTTTACTTTGAAACTCTGTTCTTTACCTTTTTCACACTATGAAACAGCTTTGTATTCACCTTAAACACTGTTTCAGGGCAAGAGATTGTGTTTTAGACTAAAAGGGAATGCATTATAAGAAGAATCTTTACTTTGAAACTCTGTTCTTTACCTTTTTCACACTATGAAACAGCTTTGTATTCACCTTAAACACTGTTTCAGGGCAAGAGATTGTGTTTTAGACTAAAATAGACTGCATTATAAGAAGAATCTTTACTTTGAAACTCTGTTCTTTACCTTTTTCACACTATGAAACAGCTTTGTATTCACCTTAAATACTGTTTCAGGGCAGATTGTGTTTTAGACTAAAAGGGAATACATTATAAGAAGAATCTTTACTTTGAAACTTTGTTCTTTACCTTTTTCTCACTATGAAACAGCTTTATATTCAACTTAAACACTGCTTCAGTGCAAGAGATTGTGTTTTAGACTAAAAGGGAATGCATTATAAGAAGAATCTTTACTTTGAAACTCTGTTCTTTACCTTTTTCACACTATGTAACAGCTTTGTATTCACCTTAAACACTGTTTCAGGGCAGATTGTGTTTTAGACTAAAAGGGAATACATTATAAGAAGAATCTTTACTTTGAAACTTTGTTCTTTACCTTTTTCTCACTATGAAACAGCTTTATATTCAACTTAAACACTGCTTCAGTGCAAGAGATTGTGTTTTAGAGTAAAAGGGAATGCATTATAAGAAGAATCTTTACTTTGAAACTCTGTTCTTTACCTTTTTCACACTATGTAACAGCTTTGTATTCACCTTAAACACTGTTTCAGGGCAGATTGTGTTTTAGACTAAAAGGGAATACATTATAAGAAGAATCTTTACTTTGAAACTTTGTTCTTTACCTTTTTCTCACTATGAAACAGCTTTATATTCAACTTAAACACTGTTTCAGGGCAAGAGATTGTGTTTTAGACTAAAAGGGAATGCATTATAAGAAGAATCTTTACTTTGAAACTCTGTTTTTTACCTTTTTCACACTATGAAACAGCTTTGTATTCACCTTAAACACTGTTTCAGGGCAAGATATTGTGTTTTAGACTAAAAGGGAATGCATTGTAAGAAGAATCTTTACTTTGAAACTCTGTTCTTTACCTTTTTCACACTATGAAACAGCTTTGTATTCGCCTTAAACACTGTTTCAGGGCAAAAGATTGTGTTTTAGACTAAAATAGACTGCATTATAAGAAGAATCTTTACTTTGAAACTCTGTTCTTTACCTTTTTCTCACTATGAAACAGCTTTATATTCAACTTAAACACTGCTTCAGGGCAAGATATTGTGTTTTAGACTAAAAGGGAATGCATTGTCAGAAGAATCTTTACTTTGAAACTCTGTTCTTTACCTTTTTCACACTATGAAACAGCTTTGTATTCGCCTTAAACACTGTTTCAGGGCAAAAGATTGTGTTTTAGACTAAAATAGACTGCATTATAAGAAGAATCTTTACTTTGAAACTCTGTTCTTTACCTTTTTCTCACTATGAAACAGCTTTGTATTCAACTTAAACACTGTTTCAGGGCAAGAGATTGTGTTTTAGACTAAAAGGGAATGCATTATAAGAAGAATCTTTACTTTGAAACTCTGTTCTTTACCTTTTTCTCACTATGAAACAGCTTTATATTCAACTTAAACACTGCTTCAGTGCAAGAGATTGTGTTTTAGACTAAAAGGGAATGCATTATAAGAAGAATCTTTACTTTGAAACTCTGTTCTTTACCTTTTTCACACTATGAAACAGCTTTGTATTCACCTTAAACACTGTTTCAGGGCAAGAGATTGTGTTTTAGACTAAAAGGGAATGCATTGTAAGAAGAATCTTTACTTTGAAACTCTGTTCTTTACCTTTTTCACACTATGTAACAGCTTTGTATTCACCTTAAACACTGTTTCAGGGCAGATTGTGTTTTAGACTAAAAGGGAATACATTATAAGAAGAATCTTTACTTTGAAACTCTGTTCTTTACCTTTTTCTCACTATGAAACAGCTTTATATTCAACTTAAACACTGCTTCAGGGCAAGAGATTGTGTTTTAGACTAAAAGGGAATGCATTATAAGAAGAATCTTTACTTTGAAACTCTGTTCTTTACCTTTTTCACACTATGTAACAGCTTTGTTTCATGAAACAGCTTTGAAACAGCTTTGTATTCAACTTAAACACTGTTTCAGAGCTAGACATCTTGTTTTTAACCAAACTGAATAACTTACAATATGTTAAGAAAACACATATTTCAAATGAAAAGAGTTTATAACAAGGGGAGATCAAGTTGTTTGTAATATGACCAATTAAAGTAATTGCAATTCTGTTTGTACACTTCTAACCAAAAAGAAGCAGGGCTTCTATGCATTGTAATCAGCTTATACACCATTTCAGAGCAAGACATCTTGTTTTTAACCAAACTGAATAACTTACAATATCCTAAGAAAACACATATTTCAAGTGAAAAGAGTTTATCCAGGGGAGAACAAGTTGTTTTAACATGGTTCTAATGTGACCCTTGAAAGTAATTGCAACTCTGTTTTTACACCTCTAACCACAAGGAGGCAACGTTTCCACGCATTATAATTGGCTTATACATAGTTTCAGAGTAAGAAATATTGTTTTTAACCAAACTGAACAACTAAAAGGGAATGCATTATAAGAAGAATCTTTACTTTGAAACTCTGTTCTTTACCTTTTTCACACTATGTAACAGCTTTGTATTCACCTTAAACACTGTTTCAGGGCAGATTGTGTTTTAGACTAAAAGGGAATGCATTATAAGAAGAATCTTTACTTTGAAACTCTGTTCTTTACCTTTTTCACACTATGTAACAGCTTTGTATTCAACTTAAACACTGCTTCAGGGCAAGATATTGTGTTTTAGACTAAAAGGGAATGCATTGTCAGAAGAATCTTTACTTTGAAACTCTGTTCTTTACCTTTTTCACACTATGAAACAGCTTTGTATTCGCCTTAAACACTGTTTCAGGGCAAAAGATTGTGTTTTAGACTAAAATAGACTGCATTATAAGAAGAATCTTTACTTTGAAACTCTGTTCTTTACCTTTTTCTCACTATGAAACAGCTTTGTATTCAACTTAAACACTGTTTCAGGGCAAGAGATTGTGTTTTAGACTAAAAGGGAATGCATTATAAGAAGAATCTTTACTTTGAAACTCTGTTCTTTACCTTTTTCTCACTATGAAACAGCTTTATATTCAACTTAAACACTGCTTCAGTGCAAGAGATTGTGTTTTAGACTAAAAGGGAATGCATTATAAGAAGAATCTTTACTTTGAAACTCTGTTCTTTACCTTTTTCACACTATGAAACAGCTTTGTATTCACCTTAAACACTGTTTCAGGGCAAGAGATTGTGTTTTAGACTAAAAGGGAATGCATTGTAAGAAGAATCTTTACTTTGAAACTCTGTTCTTTACCTTTTTCACACTATGTAACAGCTTTGTATTCACCTTAAACACTGTTTCAGGGCAGATTGTGTTTTAGACTAAAAGGGAATACATTATAAGAAGAATCTTTACTTTGAAACTCTGTTCTTTACCTTTTTCTCACTATGAAACAGCTTTATATTCAACTTAAACACTGCTTCAGGGCAAGAGATTTTGTTTTAGACTAAAAGGGAATGCATTATAAGAAGAATCTTTACTTTGAAACTCTGTTCTTTACCTTTTTCACACTATGTAACAGCTTTGTTTCATGAAACAGCTTTGAAACAGCTTTGTATTCAACTTAAACACTGTTTCAGAGCTAGACATCTTGTTTTTAACCAAACTGAATAACTTACAATATGTTAAGAAAACACATATTTCAAATGAAAAGAGTTTATAACAAGGGGAGATCAAGTTGTTTGTAATATGACCAATTAAAGTAATTGCAATTCTGTTTGTACACTTCTAACCAAAAAGAAGCAGGGCTTCTATGCATTGTAATCAGCTTATACACCATTTCAGAGCAAGACATCTTGTTTTTAACCAAACTGAATAACTTACAATATCCTAAGAAAACACATATTTCAAGTGAAAAGAGTTTATCCAGGGGAGAACAAGTTGTTTTAACATGGTTCTAATGTGACCCTTGAAAGTAATTGCAACTCTGTTTTTACACCTCTAACCACAAGGAGGCAACGTTTCCACGCATTATAATTGGCTTATACATAGTTTCAGAGTAAGAAATATTGTTTTTAACCAAACTGAACAACTAAAAGGGAATGCATTATAAGAAGAATCTTTACTTTGAAACTCTGTTCTTTACCTTTTTCACACTATGTAACAGCTTTGTATTCACCTTAAACACTGTTTCAGGGCAGATTGTGTTTTAGACTAAAAGGGAATACATTTTAAGAAGAATCTTTACTTTGAAACTCTGTTCTTTACCTTTTTCTCACTATGAAACAGCTTTATATTCAACTTAAACACTGCTTCAGGGCAAGAGATTGTGTTTTAGACTAAAAGGGAATGCATTGTAAGAAGACTCTTTACTTTGAAACTCTGTTCTTTACCTTTTTCTCATTATGAAACAGCTTTGTATTCACCTTAAACACTGTTTCAGGGCAAGAGATTGTGTTTTAGACTAAAAGGGAATGCATTATAAGAAGAATCTTTACTTTGAAACTCTGTTCTTTACCTTTTTCACACTATGTAACAGCTTTGTATTCACCTTAAACACTGTTTCAGGGCAGATTGTGTTTTAGACTAAAAGGGAATACATTATAAGAAGAATCTTTACTTTGAAACTTTGTTCTTTACCTTTTTCTCACTATGAAACAGCTTTATATTCAACTTAAACACTGCTTCAGTGCAAGAGATTGTGTTTTAGACTAAAAGGGAATGCATTATAAGAAGAATCTTTACTTTGAAACTCTGTTCTTTACCTTTTTCACACTATGAAACAGCTTTGTATTCACCTTAAACACTGTTTCAGGGCAGATTGTGTTTTAGACTAAAAGGGAATACATTATAAGAAGAATCTTTACTTTGAAACTCTGTTCTTTACCTTTTTCTCACTATGAAACAGCTTTATATTCAACTTAAACACTGCTTCAGGGCAAGAGATTGTGTTTTAGACTAAAAGGGAATGCATTATAAGAAGAATCTTTACTTTGAAACTCTGTTTTTTACCTTTTTCAGACTATGAAACAGCTTTGTATTCACCTTAAACACTGTTTCAGGGCAGATTGTGTTTTAGACTAAAAGGGAATACATTATAAGAAGAATCTTTACTTTGAAACTCTGTTCTTTACCTTTTTCTCACTATGAAACAGCTTTATATTCAACTTAAACACTGCTTCAGGGCAAGAGATTGTGTTTTAGACTAAAAGGGAATGCATTATAAGAAGAATCTTTACTTTGAAACTCTGTTTTTTACCTTTTTCAGACTATGAAACAGCTTTGTATTCACCTTAAACACTGTTTCAGGGCAAGAGATTGTGTTTTAGACTAAAAGTTAATGCATTATAAGAAGAATCTTTACTTTGAAACTCTGTTCTTTACCTTTTTCACACTATGAAACAGCTTTGTATTCACCTTAAACACTGTTTCAGGGCAAGAGATTGTGTTTTAGACTAAAAGGGAATGCATTATAAGAAGAATCTTTACTTTGAAACTCTGTTCTTTACCTTTTTCACACTATGAAACAGCTTTGTATTCACCTTAAACACTGTTTCGGGGCAAGAGATTGTGTTTTAGACTAAAATAGACTGCATTATAAGAAGAATCTTTACTTTGAAACTCTGTTCTTTACCTTTTTCACACTATGAAACAGCTTTGTATTCACCTTAAACACTGTTTCAGGGCAAGAGATTGTGTTTTAGACTAAAAGGGAATGCATTGTAAGAAGAATCTTTACTTTGAAACTCTGTTCTTTACCTTTTTCTCATTATGAAACAGCTTTGTATTCACCTTAAACACTGTTTCAGGGCAAGAGATTGTGTTTTAGACTAAAAGGGAATGCATTATAAGAAGAATCTTTACTTTGAAACTCTGTTCTTTACCTTTTTCACACTATGTAACAGCTTTGTTTCATGAAACAGCTTTGTATTCAACTTAAACACTGTTTCAGAGCTAGACATCTTGTTTTTAACCAAACTGAATAACTTACAATATGTTAAGAAAACACATATTTCAAATGAAAAGAGTTTATAACAAGGGGAGATCAAGTTGTTTGTAATATGACCAATTAAAGTAATTGCAATTCTGTTTGTACACTTCTAACCAAAAAGAAGCAGGGCTTCTATGCATTGTAATCAGCTTATACACCATTTCAGAGCAAGACATCTTGTTTTTAACCAAACTGAATAACTTACAATATCCTAAGAAAACACATATTTCAAGTGAAAAGAGTTTATCCAGGGGAGAACAAGTTGTTTTAACATGGTTCTAATGTGACCCTTGAAAGTAATTGCAACTCTGTTTTTACACCTCTAACCACAAGGAGGCAACGTTTCCACGCATTATAATTGGCTTATACATAGTTTCAGAGTAAGAAATATTGTTTTTAACCAAACTGAACAACTAAAAGGGAATGCATTATAAGAAGAATCTTTACTTTGAAACTCTGTTCTTTACCTTTTAAACAATATGAAACAGCTTTGTATTCACCTTAAACACTGTTTCAGGGCAAGAGATTGTGTTTTAGACTAAAAGGGAATGCATTGTAAGAAGAATCTTTACTTTGAAACTCTGTTCTTTACCTTTTTCTCACTATGAAACAGCTTTGTATTCACCTTAAACACTGTTTCAGGGCAAGAGATTGTGTTTTAGACTAAAAGGGAATGCATTATAAGAAGAATCTTTACTTTGAAACTCTGTTCTTTACCTTTTTCACACTATGAAACAGCTTTGTATTCACCTTAAACACTGTTTCAGGGCAAGAGATTGTGTTTTAGACTAAAAGGGAATGCATTATAAGAAGAATCTTTACTTTGAAACTCTGTTCTTTACCTTTTTCACACTATGAAACAGCTTTGTATTCACCTTAAACACTGTTTCAGGGCAAGAGATTGTGTTTTAGACTAAAATAGACTGCATTATAAGAAGAATCTTTACTTTGAAACTCTGTTCTTTACCTTTTTCACACTATGAAACAGCTTTGTATTCACCTTAAACACTGTTTCAGGGCAGATTGTGTTTTAGACTAAAAGGGAATACATTATAAGAAGAATCTTTACTTTGAAACTTTGTTCTTTACCTTTTTCTCACTATGAAACAGCTTTATATTCAACTTAAACACTGCTTCAGTGCAAGAGATTGTGTTTTAGACTAAAAGGGAATGCATTATAAGAAGAATCTTTACTTTGAAACTCTGTTCTTTACCTTTTTCACACTATGTAACAGCTTTGTATTCACCTTAAACACTGTTTCAGGGCAGATTGTGTTTTAGACTAAAAGGGAATACATTATAAGAAGAATCTTTACTTTGAAACTTTGTTCTTTACCTTTTTCTCACTATGAAACAGCTTTATATTCAACTTAAACACTGTTTCAGGGCAAGAGATTGTGTTTTAGACTAAAAGGGAATGCATTATAAGAAGAATCTTTACTTTGAAACTCTGTTTTTTACCTTTTTCACACTATGAAACAGCTTTGTATTCACCTTAAACACTGTTTCAGGGCAAGATATTGTGTTTTAGACTAAAAGGGAATGCATTGTAAGAAGAATCTTTACTTTGAAACTCTGTTCTTTACCTTTTTCACACTATGAAACAGCTTTGTATTCGCCTTAAACACTGTTTCAGGGCAAAAGATTGTGTTTTAGACTAAAATAGACTGCATTATAAGAAGAATCTTTACTTTGAAACTCTGTTCTTTACCTTTTTCTCACTATGAAACAGCTTTATATTCAACTTAAACACTGCTTCAGGGCAAGAGATTGTGTTTTAGACTAAAAGGGAATGCATTGTCAGAAGAATCTTTACTTTGAAACTCTGTTCTTTACCTTTTTCACACTATGAAACAGCTTTGTATTCGCCTTAAACACTGTTTCAGGGCAAAAGATTGTGTTTTAGACTAAAATAGACTGCATTATAAGAAGAATCTTTACTTTGAAACTCTGTTCTTTACCTTTTTCTCACTATGAAACAGCTTTGTATTCAACTTAAACACTGTTTCAGGGCAAGAGATTGTGTTTTAGACTAAAAGGGAATGCATTATAAGAAGAATCTTTACTTTGAAACTCTGTTCTTTACCTTTTTCTCACTATGAAACAGCTTTATATTCAACTTAAACACTGTTTCAGGGCAAGAGATTGTGTTTTAGACTAAAAGGGAATGCATTATAAGAAGAATCTTTACTTTGAAACTCTGTTTTTTACCTTTTTCACACTATGAAACAGCTTTGTATTCACCTTAAACACTGTTTCAGGGCAAGATATTGTGTTTTAGACTAAAAGGGAATGCATTGTAAGAAGAATCTTTACTTTGAAACTCTGTTCTTTACCTTTTTCACACTATGAAACAGCTTTGTATTCGCCTTAAACACTGTTTCAGGGCAAAAGATTGTGTTTTAGACTAAAATAGACTGCATTATAAGAAGAATCTTTACTTTGAAACTCTGTTCTTTACCTTTTTCTCACTATGAAACAGCTTTATATTCAACTTAAACACTGCTTCAGGGCAAGAGATTGTGTTTTAGACTAAAAGGGAATGCATTGTCAGAAGAATCTTTACTTTGAAACTCTGTTCTTTACCTTTTTCACACTATGAAACAGCTTTGTATTCGCCTTAAACACTGTTTCAGGGCAAAAGATTGTGTTTTAGACTAAAATAGACTGCATTATAAGAAGAATCTTTACTTTGAAACTCTGTTCTTTACCTTTTTCTCACTATGAAACAGCTTTGTATTCAACTTAAACACTGTTTCAGGGCAAGAGATTGTGTTTTAGACTAAAAGGGAATGCATTATAAGAAGAATCTTTACTTTGAAACTCTGTTCTTTACCTTTTTCTCACTATGAAACAGCTTTATATTCAACTTAAACACTGCTTCAGTGCAAGAGATTGTGTTTTAGACTAAAAGGGAATGCATTATAAGAAGAATCTTTACTTTGAAACTCTGTTCTTTACCTTTTTCACACTATGAAACAGCTTTGTATTCACCTTAAACACTGTTTCAGGGCAAGAGATTGTGTTTTAGACTAAAAGGGAATGCATTGTAAGAAGAATCTTTACTTTGAAACTCTGTTCTTTACCTTTTTCACACTATGTAACAGCTTTGTATTCACCTTAAACACTGTTTCAGGGCAGATTGTGTTTTAGACTAAAAGGGAATACATTATAAGAAGAATCTTTACTTTGAAACTCTGTTCTTTACCTTTTTCTCACTATGAAACAGCTTTATATTCAACTTAAACACTGCTTCAGGGCAAGAGATTTTGTTTTAGACTAAAAGGGAATGCATTATAAGAAGAATCTTTACTTTGAAACTCTGTTCTTTACCTTTTTCACACTATGTAACAGCTTTGTTTCATGAAACAGCTTTGAAACAGCTTTGTATTCAACTTAAACACTGTTTCAGAGCTAGACATCTTGTTTTTAACCAAACTGAATAACTTACAATATGTTAAGAAAACACATATTTCAAATGAAAAGAGTTTATAACAAGGGGAGATCAAGTTGTTTGTAATATGACCAATTAAAGTAATTGCAATTCTGTTTGTACACTTCTAACCAAAAAGAAGCAGGGCTTCTATGCATTGTAATCAGCTTATACACCATTTCAGAGCAAGACATCTTGTTTTTAACCAAACTGAATAACTTACAATATCCTAAGAAAACACATATTTCAAGTGAAAAGAGTTTATCCAGGGGAGAACAAGTTGTTTTAACATGGTTCTAATGTGACCCTTGAAAGTAATTGCAACTCTGTTTTTACACCTCTAACCACAAGGAGGCAACGTTTCCACGCATTATAATTGGCTTATACATAGTTTCAGAGTAAGAAATATTGTTTTTAACCAAACTGAACAACTAAAAGGGAATGCATTATAAGAAGAATCTTTACTTTGAAACTCTGTTCTTTACCTTTTTCACACTATGTAACAGCTTTGTATTCACCTTAAACACTGTTTCAGGGCAGATTGTGTTTTAGACTAAAAGGGAATACATTTTAAGAAGAATCTTTACTTTGAAACTCTGTTCTTTACCTTTTTCTCACTATGAAACAGCTTTATATTCAACTTAAACACTGCTTCAGGGCAAGAGATTGTGTTTTAGACTAAAAGGGAATGCATTGTAAGAAGACTCTTTACTTTGAAACTCTGTTCTTTACCTTTTTCTCATTATGAAACAGCTTTGTATTCACCTTAAACACTGTTTCAGGGCAAGAGATTGTGTTTTAGACTAAAAGGGAATGCATTATAAGAAGAATCTTTACTTTGAAACTCTGTTCTTTACCTTTTTCACACTATGTAACAGCTTTGTATTCACCTTAAACACTGTTTCAGGGCAGATTGTGTTTTAGACTAAAAGGGAATACATTATAAGAAGAATCTTTACTTTGAAACTTTGTTCTTTACCTTTTTCTCACTATGAAACAGCTTTATATTCAACTTAAACACTGCTTCAGTGCAAGAGATTGTGTTTTAGACTAAAAGGGAATGCATTATAAGAAGAATCTTTACTTTGAAACTCTGTTCTTTACCTTTTTCACACTATGAAACAGCTTTGTATTCACCTTAAACACTGTTTCAGGGCAGATTGTGTTTTAGACTAAAAGGGAATACATTATAAGAAGAATCTTTACTTTGAAACTCTGTTCTTTACCTTTTTCTCACTATGAAACAGCTTTATATTCAACTTAAACACTGCTTCAGGGCAAGAGATTGTGTTTTAGACTAAAAGGGAATGCATTATAAGAAGAATCTTTACTTTGAAACTCTGTTTTTTACCTTTTTCAGACTATGAAACAGCTTTGTATTCACCTTAAACACTGTTTCAGGGCAAGAGATTGTGTTTTAGACTAAAAGTTAATGCATTATAAGAAGAATCTTTACTTTGAAACTCTGTTCTTTACCTTTTTCACACTATGAAACAGCTTTGTATTCACCTTAAACACTGTTTCAGGGCAAGAGATTGTGTTTTAGACTAAAAGGGAATGCATTATAAGAAGAATCTTTACTTTGAAACTCTGTTCTTTACCTTTTTCACACTATGAAACAGCTTTGTATTCACCTTAAACACTGTTTCGGGGCAAGAGATTGTGTTTTAGACTAAAATAGACTGCATTATAAGAAGAATCTTTACTTTGAAACTCTGTTCTTTACCTTTTTCACACTATGAAACAGCTTTGTATTCACCTTAAACACTGTTTCAGGGCAAGAGATTGTGTTTTAGACTAAAAGGGAATGCATTGTAAGAAGAATCTTTACTTTGAAACTCTGTTCTTTACCTTTTTCTCATTATGAAACAGCTTTGTATTCACCTTAAACACTGTTTCAGGGCAAGAGATTGTGTTTTAGACTAAAAGGGAATGCATTATAAGAAGAATCTTTACTTTGAAACTCTGTTCTTTACCTTTTTCACACTATGTAACAGCTTTGTTTCATGAAACAGCTTTGTATTCAACTTAAACACTGTTTCAGAGCTAGACATCTTGTTTTTAACCAAACTGAATAACTTACAATATGTTAAGAAAACACATATTTCAAATGAAAAGAGTTTATAACAAGGGGAGATCAAGTTGTTTGTAATATGACCAATTAAAGTAATTGCAATTCTGTTTGTACACTTCTAACCAAAAAGAAGCAGGGCTTCTATGCATTGTAATCAGCTTATACACCATTTCAGAGCAAGACATCTTGTTTTTAACCAAACTGAATAACTTACAATATCCTAAGAAAACACATATTTCAAGTGAAAAGAGTTTATCCAGGGGAGAACAAGTTGTTTTAACATGGTTCTAATGTGACCCTTGAAAGTAATTGCAACTCTGTTTTTACACCTCTAACCACAAGGAGGCAACGTTTCCACGCATTATAATTGGCTTATACATAGTTTCAGAGTAAGAAATATTGTTTTTAACCAAACTGAACAACTAAAAGGGAATGCATTATAAGAAGAATCTTTACTTTGAAACTCTGTTCTTTACCTTTTAAACAATATGAAACAGCTTTGTATTCACCTTAAACACTGTTTCAGGGCAAGAGATTGTGTTTTAGACTAAAAGGGAATGCATTGTAAGAAGAATCTTTACTTTGAAACTCTGTTCTTTACCTTTTTCTCACTATGAAACAGCTTTGTATTCACCTTAAACACTGTTTCAGGGCAAGAGATTGTGTTTTAGACTAAAAGGGAATGCATTATAAGAAGAATCTTTACTTTGAAACTCTGTTCTTTACCTTTTTCACACTATGAAACAGCTTTGTATTCACCTTAAACACTGTTTCAGGGCAAGAGATTGTGTTTTAGACTAAAAGGGAATGCATTATAAGAAGAATCTTTACTTTGAAACTCTGTTCTTTACCTTTTTCACACTATGAAACAGCTTTGTATTCACCTTAAACACTGTTTCAGGGCAAGAGATTGTGTTTTAGACTAAAATAGACTGCATTATAAGAAGAATCTTTACTTTGAAACTCTGTTCTTTACCTTTTTCACACTATGAAACAGCTTTGTATTCACCTTAAACACTGTTTCAGGGCAAGAGATTGTGTTTTAGACTAAAAGGGAATGCATTGTAAGAAGAATCTTTACTTTGAAACTCTGTTCTTTACCTTTTTCTCATTATGAAACAGCTTTGTATTCACCTTAAACACTGTTTCAGGGCAAGAGATTGTGTTTTAGACTAAAAGGGAATGCATTATAAGAAGAATCTTTACTTTGAAACTCTGTTCTTTACCTTTTTCTCACTATGTAACAGCTTTGTTTCATGAAACAGCTTTGTATTCAACTTAAACACTGTTTCAGAGCTAGACATCTTGTTTTTAACCAAACTGAATAACTTACAATATGTTAAGAAAACACATATTTCAAATGAAAAGAGTTTATAACAAGGGGAGATCAAGTTGTTTGTAATATGACCAATTAAAGTAATTGCAATTCTGTTTGTACACTTCTAACCAAAAAGAAGCAGGGCTTCTATGCATTGTAATCAGCTTATACACCATTTCAGAGCAAGACATCTTGTTTTTAACCAAACTGAATAACTTACAATATCCTAAGAAAACACATATTTCAAGTGAAAAGAGTTTATCCAGGGGAGAACAAGTTGTTTTAACATGGTTCTAATGTGACCCTTGAAAGTAATTGCAACTCTGTTTTTACACCTCTAACCACAAGGAGGCAACGTTTCCACGCATTATAATTGGCTTATACATAGTTTCAGAGTAAGAAATATTGTTTTTAACCAAACTGAACAACTAAAAGGGAATGCATTATAAGAAGAATCTTTACTTTGAAACTCTGTTCTTTACCTTTTAAACAATATGAAACAGCTTTGTATTCACCTTAAACACTGTTTCAGGGCAAGAGATTGTGTTTTAGACTAAAAGGGAATGCATTGTAAGAAGAATCTTTACTTTGAAACTCTGTTCTTTACCTTTTTCTCACTATGAAACAGCTTTGTATTCACCTTAAACACTGTTTCAGGGCAAGAGATTGTGTTTTAGACTAAAAGGGAATGCATTATAAGAAGAATCTTTACTTTGAAACTCTGTTCTTTACCTTTTTCACACTATGAAACAGCTTTGTATTCACCTTAAACACTGTTTCAGGGCAAGAGATTGTGTTATAGACTGCATTATAAGAAGAATCTTTACTTTGAAACTCTGTTCTTTACCTTTTTCACACTATGTAACAGCTTTGTTTCATGAAACAGCTTTGAAACAGCTTTGTATTCAACTTAAACACTGTTTCAGAGCTAGACATCTTGTTTT
This sequence comes from Electrophorus electricus, assembly GCF_041902795.1. Classification (NCBI taxonomy): domain Eukaryota; kingdom Metazoa; phylum Chordata; class Actinopteri; order Gymnotiformes; family Gymnotidae; genus Electrophorus; species Electrophorus electricus. Next base: position 2,066,345 of record NW_027658572.1, on the reverse strand, counting down.
TAACCAAACTGAATAACTTACAATATGTTAAGAAAACACATATTTCAAATGAAAAGAGTTTATAACAAGGGAAGATCAAGTTGTTTGTAATATGACCAATTAAAGTAATTGCAATTCTGTTTGTACACTTCTAACCAAAAAGAAGCAGGGCTTCTATGCATTGTAATCAGCTTATACACCATTTCAGAGCAAGACATCTTGTTTTTAACCAAACTGAATAACTTACAATATCCTAAGAAAACACATATTTCAAGTGAAAAGAGTTTATCCAGGGGAGAACAAGTTGTTTTAACATGGTTCTAATGTGACCCTTGAAAGTAATTGCAACTCTGTTTTTACACCTCTAACCAGAAGGAGGCAACGTTTCCACGCATTATAATTGGCTTATACATAGTTTCAGAGTAAGAAATATTGTTTTTAACCAAACTGAACAACTAAAAGGGAATGCATTATAAGAAGAATATTTACTTTGAAACTCTGTTCTTTACCTTTTAAACAATATGAAACAGCTTTGTATTCACCTTAAACACTGTTTCAGGGCAAGAGATTGTGTTTTAGACTAAAAGGGAATGCATTATAAGAAGAATCTTTACTTTGAAACTCTGTTCTTTACCTTTTTCACACTATGTAACAGCTTTGTTTCATGAAACAGCTTTGAAACAGCTTTGTATTCAACTTAAACACTGTTTCAGAGCTAGACATCTTGTTTTTAACCAAACTGAATAACTTACAATATGTTAAGAAAACACATATTTCAAATGAAAAGAGTTTATAACAAGGGGAGATCAAGTTGTTTGTAATATGACCAATTAAAGTAATTGCAATTCTGTTTGTACACTTCTAACCAAAAAGAAGCAGGGCTTCTATGCATTGTAATCAGCTTATACACCATTTCAGAGCAAGACATCTTGTTTTTAACCAAACTGAATAACTTACAATATCCTAAGAAAACACATATTTCAAGTGAAAAGAGTTTATCCAGGGGAGAAAAAGTTGTTTTAACATGGTTCTAATGTGACCCTTGAAAGTAATTGTAACTCTGTTTTTACACCTCTAACCACAAGGAGGCAACGTTTCCACGCATTATAATTGGCTTATACATAGTTTCAGAGTAAGAAATATTGTTTTTAACCAAACTGAACAACTAAAAGGGAATGCATTATAAGAAGAATGTTTACTTTGAAACTCTGTTCTTTACCTTTTTCACACTATGAAACAGCTTTGTATTCACCTTAAACACTGTTTCAGGGCAAGAGATTGTGTTTTAGACTAAAAGGGAATGCATTATAAGAAGAATCTTTACTTTGAAACTCTGTTCTTTACCTTTTTCACACTATGAAATAGCTTTGTATTCACCTTAAACACTGTTTAAGGGCAAGAGATTGTGTTTTAGACTAAAATAGACTGCAATATAAGAAGAATCTTTACTTTGAAACTCTGTTCTTTACCTTTTTCACACTATGAAACAGCTTTGTATTCACCTTAAACACTGTTTCAGGGCAGATTGTGTTTTAGACTAAAAGGGAATACATTTTAAGAAGAATCTTTACTTTGAAACTCTGTTCTTTACCTTTTTCTCACTATGAAACAGCTTTATATTCAACTTAAACACTGCTTCAGGGCAAGAGATTGTGTTTTAGACTAAAAGGGAATGCATTATAAGAAGAATCTTTTCTTTGAAACTCTGTTCTTTACCTTTTTCACACTATGTAACAGCTTTGTTTCATGAAACAGCTTTGAAACAGCTTTGTATTCAACTTAAACACTGTTTCAGAGCTAGACATCTTGTTTTTAACCAAACTGAATAACTTACAATATGTTAAGAAAACACATATTTCAAATGAAAAGAGTTTATAACAAGGGGAGATCAAGTTGTTTGTAATATGACCAATTAAAGTAATTGCAATTCTGTTTGTACACTTCTAACCAAAAAGAAGCAGGGCTTCTATGCATTGTAATCAGCTTATACACCATTTCAGAGCAAGACATCTTGTTTTTAACCAAACTGAATAACTTACAATATCCTAAGAAAACACATATTTCAAGTGAAAAGAGTTTATCCAGGGGAGAACAAGTTGTTTTAACATGGTTCTAATGTGACCCTTGAAAGTAATTGCAACTCTGTTTTTACACCTCTAACCACAAGGAGGCAACGTTTCCACGCATTATAATTGGCTTATACATAGTTTCAGAGTAAGAAATATTGTTTTTAACCAAACTGAACAACTAAAAGGGAATGCATTATAAGAAGAATGTTTACTTTGAAACTCTGTTCTTTACCTTTTAAACAATATGAAACAGCTTTGTATTCACCTTAAACACTGTTTCAGGGCAAGAGATTGTGTTTTAGACTAAAAGTTAATGCATTATAAGAAGAATCTTTACTTTGAAACTCTGTTCTTTACCTTTTTCACACTATGAAACAGCTTTGTATTCACCTTAAACACTGTTTCAGGGCAAGAGATTGTGTTTTAGACTAAAAGGGAATGCATTATAAGAAGAATCTTTACTTTGAAACTCTGTTCTTTACCTTTTTCACACTATGAAACAGCTTTGTATTCACCTTAAACACTGTTTCAGGGCAAGAGATTGTGTTTTAGACTAAAATAGACTGCATTATAAGAAGAATCTTTACTTTGAAACTCTGTTCTTTACCTTTTTCACACTATGAAACAGCTTTGTATTCACCTTAAACACTGTTTCAGGGCAAGAGATTGTGTTTTAGACTAAAAGGGAATGCATTGTAAGAAGACTCTTTACTTTGAAACTCTGTTCTTTACCTTTTTCTCATTATGAAACAGCTTTGTATTCACCTTAAACACTGTTTCAGGGCAAGAGATTGTGTTTTAGACTAAAAGGGAATGCATTATAAGAAGAATCTTTACTTTGAAACTCTGTTCTTTACCTTTTTCACACTATGTAACAACTTTGTATTCACCTTAAACACTGTTTCAGGGCAGATTGTGTTTTAGACTAAAAGGGAATACATTATAAGAAGAATCTTTACTTTGAAACTTTGTTCTTTACCTTTTTCTCACTATGAAACAGCTTTATATTCAACTTAAACACTGCTTCAGTGCAAGAGATTGTGTTTTAGACTAAAAGGGAATGCATTATAAGAAGAATCTTTACTTTGAAACTCTGTTCTTTACCTTTTTCACACTATGAAACAGCTTTGTATTCACCTTAAACACTGTTTCAGGGCAAGAGATTGTGTTTTAGACTAAAAGGGAATGCATTATAAGAAGAATCTTTACTTTGAAACTCTGTTCTTTACCTTTTTCTCACTATGAAACAGCTTTATATTCAACTTAAACACTGCTTCAGGGCAAGAGATTGTGTTTTAGACTAAAAGGGAATGCATTATAAGAAGAATCTTTACTTTGAAACTCTGTTTTTTACCTTTTTCAGACTATGAAACAGCTTTGTATTCACCTTAAACACTGTTTCAGGGCAAGAGATTGTGTTTTAGACTAAAAGTTAATGCATTATAAGAAGAATCTTTACTTTGAAACTCTGTTCTTTACCTTTTTCAGACTATGAAACAGCTTTGTATTCACCTTAAACACTGTTTCAGGGCAAGAGATTGTGTTTTAGACTAAAAGTTAATGCATTATAAGAAGAATCTTTACTTTGAAACTCTGTTCTTTACCTTTTTCACACTATGAAACAGCTTTGTATTCACCTTAAACACTGTTTCAGGGCAAGAGATTGTGTTTTAGACTAAAAGGGAATGCATTATAAGAAGAATCTTTACTTTGAAACTCTGTTCTTTACCTTTTTCACACTATGAAACAGCTTTGTATTCACCTTAAACACTGTTTCGGGGCAAGAGATTGTGTTTTAGACTAAAATAGACTGCATTATAAGAAGAATCTTTACTTTGAAACTCTGTTCTTTACCTTTTTCACACTATGAAACAGCTTTGTATTCACCTTAAACACTGTTTCAGGGCAAGAGATTGTGTTTTAGACTAAAAGGGAATGCATTGTAAGAAGAATCTTTACTTTGAAACTCTGTTCTTTACCTTTTTCTCATTATGAAACAGCTTTGTATTCACCTTAAACACTGTTTCAGGGCAAGAGATTGTGTTTTAGACTAAAAGGGAATGCATTATAAGAAGAATCTTTACTTTGAAACTCTGTTCTTTACCTTTTTCACACTATGTAACAGCTTTGTTTCATGAAACAGCTTTGTATTCAACTTAAACACTGTTTCAGAGCTAGACATCTTGTTTTTAACCAAACTGAATAACTTACAATATGTTAAGAAAACACATATTTCAAATGAAAAGAGTTTATAACAAGGGGAGATCAAGTTGTTTGTAATATGACCAATTAAAGTAATTGCAATTCTGTTTGTACACTTCTAACCAAAAAGAAGCAGGGCTTCTATGCATTGTAATCAGCTTATACACCATTTCAGAGCAAGACATCTTGTTTTTAACCAAACTGAATAACTTACAATATCCTAAGAAAACACATATTTCAAGTGAAAAGAGTTTATCCAGGGGAGAACAAGTTGTTTTAACATGGTTCTAATGTGACCCTTGAAAGTAATTGCAACTCTGTTTTTACACCTCTAACCACAAGGAGGCAACGTTTCCACGCATTATAATTGGCTTATACATAGTTTCAGAGTAAGAAATATTGTTTTTAACCAAACTGAACAACTAAAAGGGAATGCATTATAAGAAGAATCTTTACTTTGAAACTCTGTTCTTTACCTTTTAAACAATATGAAACAGCTTTGTATTCACCTTAAACACTGTTTCAGGGCAAGAGATTGTGTTTTAGACTAAAAGGGAATGCATTGTAAGAAGAATCTTTACTTTGAAACTCTGTTCTTTACCTTTTTCTCACTATGAAACAGCTTTGTATTCACCTTAAACACTGTTTCAGGGCAAGAGATTGTGTTTTAGACTAAAAGGGAATGCATTATAAGAAGAATCTTTACTTTGAAACTCTGTTCTTTACCTTTTTCACACTATGAAACAGCTTTGTATTCACCTTAAACACTGTTTCAGGGCAAGAGATTGTGTTTTAGACTAAAAGGGAATGCATTATAAGAAGAATCTTTACTTTGAAACTCTGTTCTTTACCTTTTTCACACTATGAAACAGCTTTGTATTCACCTTAAACACTGTTTCAGGGCAAGAGATTGTGTTTTAGACTAAAATAGACTGCATTATAAGAAGAATCTTTACTTTGAAACTCTGTTCTTTACCTTTTTCACACTATGAAACAGCTTTGTATTCACCTTAAACACTGTTTCAGGGCAAGAGATTGTGTTTTAGACTAAAAGGGAATGCATTGTAAGAAGAATCTTTACTTTGAAACTCTGTTCTTTACCTTTTTCTCATTATGAAACAGCTTTGTATTCACCTTAAACACTGTTTCAGGGCAAGAGATTGTGTTTTAGACTAAAAGGGAATGCATTATAAGAAGAATCTTTACTTTGAAACTCTGTTCTTTACCTTTTTCACACTATGTAACAGCTTTGTTTCATGAAACAGCTTTGTATTCAACTTAAACACTGTTTCAGAGCTAGACATCTTGTTTTTAACCAAACTGAATAACTTACAATATGTTAAGAAAACACATATTTCAAATGAAAAGAGTTTATAACAAGGGGAGATCAAGTTGTTTGTAATATGACCAATTAAAGTAATTGCAATTCTGTTTGTACACTTCTAACCAAAAAGAAGCAGGGCTTCTATGCATTGTAATCAGCTTATACACCATTTCAGAGCAAGACATCTTGTTTTTAACCAAACTGAATAACTTACAATATCCTAAGAAAACACATATTTCAAGTGAAAAGAGTTTATCCAGGGGAGAACAAGTTGTTTTAACATGGTTCTAATGTGACCCTTGAAAGTAATTGCAACTCTGTTTTTACACCTCTAACCACAAGGAGGCAACGTTTCCACGCATTATAATTGGCTTATACATAGTTTCAGAGTAAGAAATATTGTTTTTAACCAAACTGAACAACTAAAAGGGAATGCATTATAAGAAGAATCTTTACTTTGAAACTCTGTTCTTTACCTTTTAAACAATATGAAACAGCTTTGTATTCACCTTAAACACTGTTTCAGGGCAAGAGATTGTGTTTTAGACTAAAAGGGAATGCATTGTAAGAAGAATCTTTACTTTGAAACTCTGTTCTTTACCTTTTTCTCACTATGAAACAGCTTTGTATTCACCTTAAACACTGTTTCAGGGCAAGAGATTGTGTTTTAGACTAAAAGGGAATGCATTATAAGAAGAATCTTTACTTTGAAACTCTGTTCTTTACCTTTTTCACACTATGAAACAGCTTTGTATTCACCTTAAACACTGTTTCAGGGCAAGAGATTGTGTTATAGACTGCATTATAAGAAGAATCTTTACTTTGAAACTCTGTTCTTTACCTTTTTCACACTATGTAACAGCTTTGTTTCATGAAACAGCTTTGAAACAGCTTTGTATTCAACTTAAACACTGTTTCAGAGCTAGACATCTTGTTTTTAACCAAACTGAATAACTTACAATATGTTAAGAAAACACATATTTCAAATGAAAAGAGTTTATAACAAGGGAAGATCAAGTTGTTTGTAATATGACCAATTAAAGTAATTGCAATTCTGTTTGTACACTTCTAACCAAAAAGAAGCAGGGCTTCTATGCATTGTAATCAGCTTATACACCATTTCAGAGCAAGACATCTTGTTTTTAACCAAACTGAATAACTTACAATATCCTAAGAAAACACATATTTCAAGTGAAAAGAGTTTATCCAGGGGAGAACAAGTTGTTTTAACATGGTTCTAATGTGACCCTTGAAAGTAATTGCAACTCTGTTTTTACACCTCTAACCAGAAGGAGGCAACGTTTCCACGCATTATAATTGGCTTATACATAGTTTCAGAGTAAGAAATATTGTTTTTAACCAAACTGAACAACTAAAAGGGAATGCATTATAAGAAGAATATTTACTTTGAAACTCTGTTCTTTACCTTTTAAACAATATGAAACAGCTTTGTATTCACCTTAAACACTGTTTCAGGGCAAGAGATTGTGTTTTAGACTAAAAGGGAATGCATTATAAGAAGAATCTTTACTTTGAAACTCTGTTCTTTACCTTTTTCACACTATGTAACAGCTTTGTTTCATGAAACAGCTTTGAAACAGCTTTGTATTCAACTTAAACACTGTTTCAGAGCTAGACATCTTGTTTTTAACCAAACTGAATAACTTACAATATGTTAAGAAAACACATATTTCAAATGAAAAGAGTTTATAACAAGGGGAGATCAAGTTGTTTGTAATATGACCAATTAAAGTAATTGCAATTCTGTTTGTACACTTCTAACCAAAAAGAAGCAGGGCTTCTATGCATTGTAATCAGCTTATACACCATTTCAGAGCAAGACATCTTGTTTTTAACCAAACTGAATAACTTACAATATCCTAAGAAAACACATATTTCAAGTGAAAAGAGTTTATCCAGGGGAGAAAAAGTTGTTTTAACATGGTTCTAATGTGACCCTTGAAAGTAATTGTAACTCTGTTTTTACACCTCTAACCACAAGGAGGCAACGTTTCCACGCATTATAATTGGCTTATACATAGTTTCAGAGTAAGAAATATTGTTTTTAACCAAACTGAACAACTAAAAGGGAATGCATTATAAGAAGAATGTTTACTTTGAAACTCTGTTCTTTACCTTTTTCACACTATGAAACAGCTTTGTATTCACCTTAAACACTGTTTCAGGGCAAGAGATTGTGTTTTAGACTAAAAGGGAATGCATTATAAGAAGAATCTTTACTTTGAAACTCTGTTCTTTACCTTTTTCACACTATGAAATAGCTTTGTATTCGCCTTAAACACTGTTTAAGGGCAAGAGATTGTGTTTTAGACTAAAATAGACTGCAATATAAGAAGAATCTTTACTTTGAAACTCTGTTCTTTACCTTTTTCACACTATGAAACAGCTTTGTATTCACCTTAAACACTGTTTCAGGGCAGATTGTGTTTTAGACTAAAAGGGAATACATTTTAAGAAGAATCTTTACTTTGAAACTCTGTTCTTTACCTTTTTCTCACTATGAAACAGCTTTATATTCAACTTAAACACTGCTTCAGGGCAAGAGATTGTGTTTTAGACTAAAAGGGAATGCATTATAAGAAGAATCTTTTCTTTGAAACTCTGTTCTTTACCTTTTTCACACTATGTAACAGCTTTGTTTCATGAAACAGCTTTGAAACAGCTTTGTATTCAACTTAAACACTGTTTCAGAGCTAGACATCTTGTTTTTAACCAAACTGAATAACTTACAATATGTTAAGAAAACACATATTTCAAATGAAAAGAGTTTATAACAAGGGGAGATCAAGTTGTTTGTAATATGACCAATTAAAGTAATTGCAATTCTGTTTGTACACTTCTAACCAAAAAGAAGCAGGGCTTCTATGCATTGTAATCAGCTTATACACCATTTCAGAGCAAGACATCTTGTTTTTAACCAAACTGAATAACTTACAATATCCTAAGAAAACACATATTTCAAGTGAAAAGAGTTTATCCAGGGGAGAACAAGTTGTTTTAACATGGTTCTAATGTGACCCTTGAAAGTAATTGCAACTCTGTTTTTACACCTCTAACCACAAGGAGGCAACGTTTCCACGCATTATAATTGGCTTATACATAGTTTCAGAGTAAGAAATATTGTTTTTAACCAAACTGAACAACTAAAAGGGAATGCATTATAAGAAGAATGTTTACTTTGAAACTCTGTTCTTTACCTTTTAAACAATATGAAACAGCTTTGTATTCACCTTAAACACTGTTTCAGGGCAAGAGATTGTGTTTTAGACTAAAAGTTAATGCATTATAAGAAGAATCTTTACTTTGAAACTCTGTTCTTTACCTTTTTCACACTATGAAACAGCTTTGTATTCACCTTAAACACTGTTTCAGGGCAAGAGATTGTGTTTTAGACTAAAAGGGAATGCATTATAAGAAGAATCTTTACTTTGAAACTCTGTTCTTTACCTTTTTCACACTATGAAACAGCTTTGTATTCACCTTAAACACTGTTTCAGGGCAAGAGATTGTGTTTTAGACTAAAATAGACTGCATTATAAGAAGAATCTTTACTTTGAAACTCTGTTCTTTACCTTTTTCACACTATGAAACAGCTTTGTATTCACCTTAAACACTGTTTCAGGGCAAGAGATTGTGTTTTAGACTAAAAGGGAATGCATTGTAAGAAGACTCTTTACTTTGAAACTCTGTTCTTTACCTTTTTCTCATTATGAAACAGCTTTGTATTCAACTTAAACACTGCTTCAGTGCAAGAGATTGTGTTTTAGACTAAAAGGGAATGCATTATAAGAAGAATCTTTACTTTGAAACTCTGTTCTTTACCTTTTTCACACTATGAAACAGCTTTGTATTCACCTTAAACACTGTTTCAGGGCAAGAGATTGTGTTTTAGACTAAAAGGGAATGCATTATAAGAAGAATCTTTACTTTGAAACTCTGTTCTTTACCTTTTTCTCACTATGAAACAGCTTTATATTCAACTTAAACACTGCTTCAGGGCAAGAGATTGTGTTTTAGACTAAAAGGGAATGCATTATAAGAAGAATCTTTACTTTGAAACTCTGTTTTTTACCTTTTTCAGACTATGAAACAGCTTTGTATTCACCTTAAACACTGTTTCAGGGCAAGAGATTGTGTTTTAGACTAAAAGTTAATGCATTATAAGAAGAATCTTTACTTTGAAACTCTGTTCTTTACCTTTTTCACACTATGAAACAGCTTTGTATTCACCTTAAACACTGTTTCAGGGCAAGAGATTGTGTTTTAGACTAAAAGGGAATGCATTATAAGAAGAATCTTTACTTTGAAACTCTGTTCTTTACCTTTTTCACACTATGAAACAGCTTTGTATTCACCTTAAACACTGTTTCGGGGCAAGAGATTGTGTTTTAGACTAAAATAGACTGCATTATAAGAAGAATCTTTACTTTGAAACTCTGTTCTTTACCTTTTTCACACTATGAAACAGCTTTGTATTCACCTTAAACACTGTTTCAGGGCAAGAGATTGTGTTTTAGACTAAAAGGGAATGCATTGTAAGAAGAATCTTTACTTTGAAACTCTGTTCTTTACCTTTTTCTCATTATGAAACAGCTTTGTATTCACCTTAAACACTGTTTCAGGGCAAGAGATTGTGTTTTAGACTAAAAGGGAATGCATTATAAGAAGAATCTTTACTTTGAAACTCTGTTCTTTACCTTTTTCACACTATGTAACAGCTTTGTTTCATGAAACAGCTTTGTATTCAACTTAAACACTGTTTCAGAGCTAGACATCTTGTTTTTAACCAAACTGAATAACTTACAATATGTTAAGAAAACACATATTTCAAATGAAAAGAGTTTATAACAAGGGGAGATCAAGTTGTTTGTAATATGACCAATTAAAGTAATTGCAATTCTGTTTGTACACTTCTAACCAAAAAGAAGCAGGGCTTCTATGCATTGTAATCAGCTTATACACCATTTCAGAGCAAGACATCTTGTTTTTAACCAAACTGAATAACTTACAATATCCTAAGAAAACACATATTTCAAGTGAAAAGAGTTTATCCAGGGGAGAACAAGTTGTTTTAACATGGTTCTAATGTGACCCTTGAAAGTAATTGCAACTCTGTTTTTACACCTCTAACCACAAGGAGGCAACGTTTCCACGCATTATAATTGGCTTATACATAGTTTCAGAGTAAGAAATATTGTTTTTAACCAAACTGAACAACTAAAAGGGAATGCATTATAAGAAGAATCTTTACTTTGAAACTCTGTTCTTTACCTTTTAAACAATATGAAACAGCTTTGTATTCACCTTAAACACTGTTTCAGGGCAAGAGATTGTGTTTTAGACTAAAAGGGAATGCATTGTAAGAAGAATCTTTACTTTGAAACTCTGTTCTTTACCTTTTTCTCACTATGAAACAGCTTTGTATTCACCTTAAACACTGTTTCAGGGCAAGAGATTGTGTTTTAGACTAAAAGGGAATGCATTATAAGAAGAATCTTTACTTTGAAACTCTGTTCTTTACCTTTTTCACACTATGAAACAGCTTTGTATTCACCTTAAACACTGTTTCAGGGCAAGAGATTGTGTTTTAGACTAAAAGGGAATGCATTATAAGAAGAATCTTTACTTTGAAACTCTGTTCTTTACCTTTTTCACACTATAAAACAGCTTTGTATTCACCTTAAACACTGTTTCAGGGCAAGAGATTGTGTTTTAGACTAAAATAGACTGCATTATAAGAAGAATCTTTACTTTGAAACTCTGTTCTTTACCTTTTTCACACTATGAAACAGCTTTGTATTCACCTTAAACACTGTTTCAGGGCAAGAGATTGTGTTTTAGACTAAAAGGGAATGCATTGTAAGAAGAATCTTTACTTTGAAACTCTGTTCTTTACCTTTTTCTCATTATGAAACAGCTTTGTATTCACCTTAAACACTGTTTCAGGGCAAGAGATTGTGTTTTAGACTAAAAGGGAATGCATTATAAGAAGAATCTTTACTTTGAAACTCTGTTCTTTACCTTTTTCACACTATGTAACAGCTTTGTTTCATGAAACAGCTTTGTATTCAACTTAAACACTGTTTCAGAGCTAGACATCTTGTTTTTAACCAAACTGAATAACTTACAATATGTTAAGAAAACACATATTTCAAATGAAAAGAGTTTATAACAAGGGGAGATCAAGTTGTTTGTAATATGACCAATTAAAGTAATTGCAATTCTGTTTGTACACTTCTAACCAAAAAGAAGCAGGGCTTCTATGCATTGTAATCAGCTTATACACCATTTCAGAGCAAGACATCTTGTTTTTAACCAAACTGAATAACTTACAATATCCTAAGAAAACACATATTTCAAGTGAAAAGAGTTTATCCAGGGGAGAACAAGTTGTTTTAACATGGTTCTAATGTGACCCTTGAAAGTAATTGCAACTCTGTTTTTACACCTCTAACCACAAGGAGGCAACGTTTCCACGCATTATAATTGGCTTATACATAGTTTCAGAGTAAGAAATATTGTTTTTAACCAAACTGAACAACTAAAAGGGAATGCATTATAAGAAGAATCTTTACTTTGAAACTCTGTTCTTTACCTTTTAAACAATATGAAACAGCTTTGTATTCACCTTAAACACTGTTTCAGGGCAAGAGATTGTGTTTTAGACTAAAAGGGAATGCATTGTAAGAAGAATCTTTACTTTGAAACTCTGTTCTTTACCTTTTTCTCACTATGAAACAGCTTTGTATTCACCTTAAACACTGTTTCAGGGCAAGAGATTGTGTTTTAGACTAAAAGGGAATGCATTATAAGAAGAATCTTTACTTTGAAACTCTGTTCTTTACCTTTTTCACACTATGAAACAGCTTTGTATTCACCTTAAACACTGTTTCAGGGCAAGAGATTGTGTTTTAGACTAAAATAGACTGCATTATAAGAAGAATCTTTACTTTGAAACTCTGTTCTTTACCTTTTTCACACTATGAAACAGCTTTGTATTCACCTTAAACACTGTTTCAGGGCAAGAGATTGTGTTTTAGACTAAAAGGGAATGCATTGTAAGAAGACTCTTTACTTTGAAACTCTGTTCTTTACCTTTTTCTCATTATGAAACAGCTTTGTATTCACCTTAAACACTGTTTCAGGGCAAGAGATTGTGTTTTAGACTAAAAGGGAATGCATTATAAGAAGAATCTTTACTTTGAAACTCTGTTCTTTACCTTTTTCACACTATGTAACAGCTTTGTATTCACCTTAAACACTGTTTCAGGGCAGATTGTGTTTTAGACTAAAAGGGAATACATTATAAGAAGAATCTTTACTTTGAAACTTTGTTCTTTACCTTTTTCTCACTATGAAACAGCTTTATATTCAACTTAAACACTGCTTCAGTGCAAGAGATTGTGTTTTAGACTAAAAGGGAATGCATTATAAGAAGAATCTTTACTTTGAAACTCTGTTCTTTACCTTTTTCACACTATGAAACAGCTTTGTATTCACCTTAAACACTGTTTCAGGGCAAGAGATTGTGTTTTAGACTAAAATAGACTGCATTATAAGAAGAATCTTTACTTTGAAACTCTGTTCTTTACCTTTTTCACACTATGAAACAGCTTTGTATTCACCTTAAACACTGTTTCAGGGCAAGAGATTGTGTTTTAGACTAAAAGGGAATGCATTGTAAGAAGAATCTTTACTTTGAAACTCTGTTCTTTACCTTTTTCTCATTATGAAACAGCTTTGTATTCACCTTAAACACTGTTTCAGGGCAAGAGATTGTGTTTTAGACTAAAAGGGAATGCATTATAAGAAGAATCTTTACTTTGAAACTCTGTTCTTTACCTTTTTCACACTATGTAACAGCTTTGTTTCATGAAACAGCTTTGTATTCAACTTAAACACTGTTTCAGAGCTAGACATCTTGTTTTTAACCAAACTGAATAACTTACAATATGTTAAGAAAACACATATTTCAAATGAAAAGAGTTTATAACAAGGGGAGATCAAGTTGTTTGTAATATGACCAATTAAAGTAATTGCAATTCTGTTTGTACACTTCTAACCAAAAAGAAGCAGGGCTTCTATGCATTGTAATCAGCTTATACACCATTTCAGAGCAAGACATCTTGTTTTTAACCAAACTGAATAACTTACAATATCCTAAGAAAACACATATTTCAAGTGAAAAGAGTTTATCCAGGGGAGAACAAGTTGTTTTAACATGGTTCTAATGTGACCCTTGAAAGTAATTGCAACTCTGTTTTTACACCTCTAACCACAAGGAGGCAACGTTTCCACGCATTATAATTGGCTTATACATAGTTTCAGAGTAAGAAATATTGTTTTTAACCAAACTGAACAACTAAAAGGGAATGCATTATAAGAAGAATCTTTACTTTGAAACTCTGTTCTTTACCTTTTAAACAATATGAAACAGCTTTGTATTCACCTTAAACACTGTTTCAGGGCAAGAGATTGTGTTTTAGACTAAAAGGGAATGCATTGTAAGAAGAATCTTTACTTTGAAACTCTGTTCTTTACCTTTTTCTCACTATGAAACAGCTTTGTATTCACCTTAAACACTGTTTCAGGGCAAGAGATTGTGTTTTAGACTAAAAGGGAATGCATTATAAGAAGAATCTTTACTTTGAAACTCTGTTCTTTACCTTTTTCACACTATGAAACAGCTTTGTATTCACCTTAAACACTGTTTCAGGGCAAGAGATTGTGTTATAGACTGCATTATAAGAAGAATCTTTACTTTGAAACTCTGTTCTTTACCTTTTTCACACTATGTAACAGCTTTGTTTCATGAAACAGCTTTGAAACAGCTTTGTATTCAACTTAAACACTGTTTCAGAGCTAGACATCTTGTTTTTAACCAAACTGAATAACTTACAATATGTTAAGAAAACACATATTTCAAATGAAAAGAGTTTATAACAAGGGAAGATCAAGTTGTTTGTAATATGACCAATTAAAGTAATTGCAATTCTGTTTGTACACTTCTAACCAAAAAGAAGCAGGGCTTCTATGCATTGTAATCAGCTTATACACCATTTCAGAGCAAGACATCTTGTTTTTAACCAAACTGAATAACTTACAATATCCTAAGAAAACACATATTTCAAGTGAAAAGAGTTTATCCAGGGGAGAACAAGTTGTTTTAACATGGTTCTAATGTGACCCTTGAAAGTAATTGCAACTCTGTTTTTACACCTCTAACCAGAAGGAGGCAACGTTTCCACGCATTATAATTGGCTTATACATAGTTTCAGAGTAAGAAATATTGTTTTTAACCAAACTGAACAACTAAAAGGGAATGCATTATAAGAAGAATATTTACTTTGAAACTCTGTTCTTTACCTTTTAAACAATATGAAACAGCTTTGTATTCACCTTAAACACTGTTTCAGGGCAAGAGATTGTGTTTTAGACTAAAAGGGAATGCATTATAAGAAGAATCTTTACTTTGAAACTCTGTTCTTTACCTTTTTCACACTATGAAATAGCTTTGTATTCACCTTAAACACTGTTTAAGGGCAAGAGATTGTGTTTTAGACTAAAATAGACTGCAATATAAGAAGAATCTTTACTTTGAAACTCTGTTCTTTACCTTTTTCACACTATGTAACAGCTTTGTATTCACCTTAAACACTGTTTCAGGGCAGATTGTGTTTTAGACTAAAAGGGAATACATTTTAAGAAGAATCTTTACTTTGAAACTCTGTTCTTTACCTTTTTCTCACTATGAAACAGCTTTATATTCAACTTAAACACTGCTTCAGGGCAAGAGATTGTGTTTTAGACTAAAAGGGAATGCATTATAAGAAGAATCTTTTCTTTGAAACTCTGTTCTTTACCTTTTTCACACTATGTAACAGCTTTGTTTCATGAAACAGCTTTGAAACAGCTTTGTATTCAACTTAAACACTGTTTCAGAGCTAGACATCTTGTTTTTAACCAAACTGAATAACTTACAATATGTTAAGAAAACACATATTTCAAATGAAAAGAGTTTATAACAAGGGGAGATCAAGTTGTTTGTAATATGACCAATTAAAGTAATTGCAATTCTGTTTGTACACTTCTAACCAAAAAGAAGCAGGGCTTCTATGCATTGTAATCAGCTTATACACCATTTCAGAGCAAGACATCTTGTTTTTAACCAAACTGAATAACTTACAATATCCTAAGAAAACACATATTTCAAGTGAAAAGAGTTTATCCAGGGGAGAACAAGTTGTTTTAACATGGTTCTAATGTGACCCTTGAAAGTAATTGCAACTCTGTTTTTACACCTCTAACCACAAGGAGGCAACGTTTCCACGCATTATAATTGGCTTATACATAGTTTCAGAGTAAGAAATATTGTTTTTAACCAAACTGAACAACTAAAAGGGAATGCATTATAAGAAGAATGTTTACTTTGAAACTCTGTTCTTTACCTTTTAAACAATATGAAACAGCTTTGTATTCACCTTAAACACTGTTTCAGGGCAAGAGATTGTGTTTTAGACTAAAAGTTAATGCATTATAAGAAGAATCTTTACTTTGAAACTCTGTTCTTTACCTTTTTCACACTATGAAACAGCTTTGTATTCACCTTAAACACTGTTTCAGGGCAAGAGATTGTGTTTTAGACTAAAAGGGAATGCATTATAAGAAGAATCTTTACTTTGAAACTCTGTTCTTTACCTTTTTCACACTATGAAACAGCTTTGTATTCACCTTAAACACTGTTTCAGGGCAAGAGATTGTGTTTTAGACTAAAATAGACTGCATTATAAGAAGAATCTTTACTTTGAAACTCTGTTCTTTACCTTTTTCACACTATGAAACAGCTTTGTATTCACCTTAAACACTGTTTCAGGGCAAGAGATTGTGTTTTAGACTAAAAGGGAATGCATTGTAAGAAGACTCTTTACTTTGAAACTCTGTTCTTTACCTTTTTCTCATTATGAAACAGCTTTGTATTCACCTTAAACACTGTTTCAGGGCAAGAGATTGTGTTTTAGACTAAAAGGGAATGCATTATAAGAAGAATCTTTACTTTGAAACTCTGTTCTTTACCTTTTTCACACTATGTAACAACTTTGTATTCACCTTAAACACTGTTTCAGGGCAGATTGTGTTTTAGACTAAAAGGGAATACAATATAAGAAGAATCTTTACTTTGAAACTTTGTTCTTTACCTTTTTCTCACTATGAAACAGCTTTATATTCAACTTAAACACTGCTTCAGTGCAAGAGATTGTGTTTTAGACTAAAAGGGAATGCATTATAAGAAGAATCTTTACTTTGAAACTCTGTTCTTTACCTTTTTCACACTATGAAACAGCTTTGTATTCACCTTAAACACTGTTTCAGGGCAAGAGATTGTGTTTTAGACTAAAAGGGAATGCATTATAAGAAGAATCTTTACTTTGAAACTCTGTTCTTTACCTTTTTCTCACTATGAAACAGCTTTATATTCAACTTAAACACTGCTTCAGGGCAAGAGATTGTGTTTTAGACTAAAAGGGAATGCATTATAAGAAGAATCTTTACTTTGAAACTCTGTTTTTTACCTTTTTCAGACTATGAAACAGCTTTGTATTCACCTTAAACACTGTTTCAGGGCAAGAGATTGTGTTTTAGACTAAAAGTTAATGCATTATAAGAAGAATCTTACTTTGAAACTCTGTTCTTTACCTTTTTCACACTATGAAACAGCTTTGTATTCACCTTAAACACTGTTTCAGGGCAAGAGATTGTGTTTTAGACTAAAAGGGAATGCATTATAAGAAGAATCTTTACTTTGAAACTCTGTTCTTTACCTTTTTCACACTATGAAACAGCTTTGTATTCACCTTAAACACTGTTTCAGGGCAAGAGATTGTGTTTTAGACTAAAATAGACTGCATTATAAGAAGAATCTTTACTTTGAAACTCTGTTCTTTACCTTTTTCACACTATGAAACAGCTTTGTATTCACCTTAAACACTGTTTCAGGGCAAGAGATTGTGTTTTAGACTAAAAGGGAATGCATTGTAAGAAGAATCTTTACTTTGAAACTCTGTTCTTTACCTTTTTCTCATTATGAAACAGCTTTGTATTCACCTTAAACACTGTTTCAGGGCAAGAGATTGTGATTTAGACTAAAAGGGAATGCATTATAAGAAGAATCTTTACTTTGAAACTCTGTTCTTTACCTTTTTCACACTATGTAACAGCTTTGTTTCATGAAACAGGTTTGAAACAGCTTTGTATTCAACTTAAACACTGTTTCAGAGCTAGACATCTTGTTTTTAACCAAACTGAATAACTTACAATATGTTAAGAAAACACATATTTCAAATGAAAAGAGTTTATAACAAGGGGAGATCAAGTTGTTTGTAATATGACCAATTAAAGTAATTGCAATTCTGTTTGTACACTTCTAACCAAAAAGAAGCAGGGCTTCTATGCATTGTAATCAGCTTATACACCATTTCAGAGCAAGACATCTTGTTTTTAACCAAACTGAATAACTTACAATATCCTAAGAAAACACATATTTCAAGTGAAAAGAGTTTATCCAGGGGAGAACAAGTTGTTTTAACATGGTTCTAATGTGACCCTTGAAAGTAATTGCAACTCTGTTTTTACACCTCTAACCACAAGGAGGCAACGTTTCCACGCATTATAATTGGCTTATACATAGTTTCAGAGTAAGAAATATTGTTTTTAACCAAACTGAACAACTAAAAGGGAATGCATTATAAGAAGAATCTTTACTTTGAAACTCTGTTCTTTACCTTTTAAACAATATGAAACAGCTTTGTATTCACCTTAAACACTGTTTCAGGGCAAGAGATTGTGTTTTAGACTAAAAGGGAATGCATTGTAAGAAGAATCTTTACTTTGAAACTCTGTTCTTTACCTTTTTCTCACTATGAAACAGCTTTGTATTCACCTTAAACACTGTTTCAGGGCAAGAGATTGTGTTTTAGACTAAAAGGGAATGCATTATAAGAAGAATCTTTACTTTGAAACTCTGTTCTTTACCTTTTTCACACTATGAAACAGCTTTGTATTCACCTTAAACACTGTTTCAGGGCAAGAGATTGTGTTTTAGACTAAAATAGACTGCATTATAAGAAGAATCTTTACTTTGAAACTCTGTTCTTTACCTTTTTCACACTATGAAACAGCTTTGTATTCACCTTAAACACTGTTTCAGGGCAAGAGATTGTGTTTTAGACTAAAAGGGAATGCATTGTAAGAAGACTCTTTACTTTGAAACTCTGTTCTTTACCTTTTTCTCATTATGAAACAGCTTTGTATTCACCTTAAACACTGTTTCAGGGCAAAAGATTGTGTTTTAGACTAAAAGGGAATGCATTATAAGAAGAATCTTTACTTTGAAACTCTGTTCTTTACCTTTTTCACACTATGTAACAGCTTTGTATTCACCTTAAACACTGTTTCAGGGCAGATTGTGTTTTAGACTAAGAGGTAATACATTATAAGAAGAATCTTTACTTTGAAACTTTGTTCTTTACCTTTTTCTCACTATGAAACAGCTTTATATTCAACTTAAACACTGCTTCAGTGCAAGAGATTGTGTTTTAGACTAAAAGGGAATGCATTATAAGAAGAATCTTTACTTTGAAACTCTGTTCTTTACCTTTTTCACACTATGAAACAGCTTTGTATTCACCTTAAACACTGTTTCAGGGCAAGAGATTGTGTTTTAGACTAAAAGGGAATGCATTATAAGAAGAATCTTTACTTTGAAACTCTGTTCTTTACTTTTTTCACACTATGTAACAGCTTTGTTTCATGAAACAGCTTTGAAACAGCTTTGTATTCAACTTAAACACTGTTTCAGAGCTAGACATCTTGTTTTTAACCAAACTGAATAACTTACAATATGTTAAGAAAACACATATTTCAAATGAAAAGAGTTTATAACAAGGGGAGATCAAGTTGTTTGTAATATGACCAATTAAAGTAATTGCAATTCTGTTTGTACACTTCTAACCAAAAAGAAGCAGGGCTTCTATGCATTGTAATCAGCTTATACACCATTTCAGAGCAAGACATCTTGTTTTTAACCAAACTGAATAACTTACAATATCCTAAGAAAACACATATTTCAAGTGAAAAGAGTTTATCCAGGGGAGAACAAGTTGTTTTAACATGGTTCTAATGTGACCCTTGAAAGTAATTGCAACTCTGTTTTTACACCTCTAACCACAAGGAGGCAACGTTTCCACGCATTATAATTGGCTTATACATAGTTTCAGAGTAAGAAATATTGTTTTTAACCAAACTGAACAACTAAAAGGGAATGCATTATAAGAAGAATCTTTACTTTGAAACTCTGTTCTTTACCTTTTAAACAATATGAAACAGCTTTGTATTCACCTTAAACACTGTTTCAGGGCAAGAGATTGTGTTTTAGACTAAAAGGGAATGCATTGTAAGAAGAATCTTTACTTTGAAACTCTGTTCTTTACCTTTTTCTCACTATGAAACAGCTTTGTATTCACCTTAAACACTGTTTCAGGGCAAGAGATTGTGTTTTAGACTAAAAGGGAATGCATTGTAAGAAGACTCTTTACTTTGAAACTCTGTTCTTTACCTTTTTCTCATTATGAAACAGCTTTGTATTCACCTTAAACACTGTTTCAGGGCAAGAGATTGTGTTTTAGACTAAAAGGGAATGCATTATAAGAAGAATCTTTACTTTGAAACTCTGTTCTTTACCTTTTTCACACTATGTAACAGCTTTGTATTCACCTTAAACACTGTTTCAGGGCAGATTGTGTTTTAGACTAAAAGGGAATACATTATAAGAAGAATCTTTACTTTGAAACTTTGTTCTTTACCTTTTTCTCACTATGAAACAGCTTTATATTCAACTTAAACACTGCTTCAGTGCAAGAGATTGTGTTTTAGACTAAAAGGGAATGCATTATAAGAAGAATCTTTACTTTGAAACTCTGTTCTTTACCTTTTTCACACTATGAAACAGCTTTGTATTCACCTTAAACACTGTTTCAGGGCAGATTGTGTTTTAGACTAAAAGGGAATACATTATAAGAAGAATCTTTACTTTGAAACTCTGTTCTTTACCTTTTTCTCACTATGAAACAGCTTTATATTCAACTTAAACACTGCTTAAGGGCAAGAGATTGTGTTTTAGACTAAAAGGGAATGCATTATAAGAAGAATCTTTACTTTGAAACTCTGTTTTTTACCTTTTTCAGACTATGAAACAGCTTTGTATTCACCTTAAACACTGTTTCAGGGCAAGAGATTGTGTTTTAGACTAAAAGTTAATGCATTATAAGAAGAATCTTTACTTTGAAACTCTGTTCTTTACCTTTTTCACACTATGAAACAGCTTTGTATTCACCTTAAACACTGTTTCAGGGCAAGAGATTGTGTTTTAGACTAAAAGGGAATGCATTATAAGAAGAATCTTTACTTTGAAACTCTGTTCTTTACCTTTTTCACACTATGAAACAGCTTTGTATTCACCTTAAACACTGTTTCAGGGCAAGAGATTGTGTTTTAGACTAAAATAGACTGCATTATAAGAAGAATCTTTACTTTGAAACTCTGTTCTTTACCTTTTTCACACTATGAAACAGCTTTGTATTCACCTTAAACACTGTTTCAGGGCAAGAGATTGTGTTTTAGACTAAAAGGGAATGCATTGTAAGAAGAATCTTTACTTTGAAACTCTGTTCTTTACCTTTTTCTCATTATGAAACAGCTTTGTATTCACCTTAAACACTGTTTCAGGGCAAGAGATTGTGTTTTAGACTAAAAGGGAATGCATTATAAGAAGAATCTTTACTTTGAAACTCTGTTCTTTACCTTTTTCACACTATGTAACAGCTTTGTTTCATGAAACAGCTTTGAAACAGCTTTGTATTCAACTTAAACACTGTTTCAGAGCTAGACATCTTGTTTTTAACCAAACTGAATAACTTACAATATGTTAAGAAAACACATATTTCAAATGAAAAGAGTTTATAACAAGGGGAGATCAAGTTGTTTGTAATATGACCAATTAAAGTAATTGCAATTCTGTTTGTACACTTCTAACCAAAAAGAAGCAGGGCTTCTATGCATTGTAATCAGCTTATACACCATTTCAGAGCAAGACATCTTGTTTTTAACCAAACTGAATAACTTACAATATCCTAAGAAAACACATATTTCAAGTGAAAAGAGTTTATCCAGGGGAGAACAAGTTGTTTTAACATGGTTCTAATGTGACCCTTGAAAGTAATTGCAACTCTGTTTTTACACCTCTAACCACAAGGAGGCAACGTTTCCACGCATTATAATTGGCTTATACATAGTTTCAGAGTAAGAAATATTGTTTTTAACCAAACTGAACAACTAAAAGGGAATGCATTATAAGAAGAATGTTTACTTTGAAACTCTGTTCTTTACCTTTTAAACAATATGAAACAGCTTTGTATTCACCTTAAACACTGTTTCAGGGCAAGAGATTGTGTTTTAGACTAAAAGGGAATGCATTGTAAGAAGAATCTTTACTTTGAAACTCTGTTCTTTACCTTTTTCTCACTATGAAACAGCTTTGTATTCACCTTAAACACTGTTTCAGGGCAAGAGATTGTGTTTTAGACTAAAAGGGAATGCATTATAAGAAGAATCTTTACTTTGAAACTCTGTTCTTTACCTTATTCACACTATGAAACAGCTTTGTATTCACCTTAAACACTGTTTCAGGGCAAGAGATTGTGTTTTAGACTAAAATAGACTGCATTATAAGAAGAATCTTTACTTTGAAACTCTGTTCTTTACCTTTTTCACACTATGTAACAGCTTTGTATTCACCTTAAACACTGTTTCAGGGCAGATTGTGTTTTAGACTAAAACGGAATACATTATAAGAAGAATCTTTACTTTGAAACTTTGTTCTTTACCTTTTTCTCACTATGAAACAGCTTTATATTCAACTTAAACACTGCTTCAGTGCAAGAGATTGTGTTTTAGACTAAAAGGGAATGCATTATAAGAAGAATCTTTACTTTGAAACTCTGTTCTTTACCTTTTTCACACTATGTAACAGCTTTGTATTCACCTTAAACACTGTTTCAGGGCAGATTGTGTTTTAGACTAAAAGGGAATACATTATAAGAAGAATCTTTACTTTGAAACTTTGTTCTTTACCTTTTTCTCACTATGAAACAGCTTTATATTCAACTTAAACACTGCTTCAGTGCAAGAGATTGTGTTTTAGACTAAAAGGGAATGCATTATAAGAAGAATCTTTACTTTGAAACTCTGTTCTTTACCTTTTTCACACTATGTAACAGCTTTGTATTCACCTTAAACACTGTTTCAGGGCAGATTGTGTTTTAGACTAAAAGGGAATACATTATAAGAAGAATCTTTACTTTGAAACTTTGTTCTTTACCTTTTTCTCACTATGAAACAGCTTTATATTCAACTTAAACACTGCTTCAGTGCAAGAGATTGTGTTTTAGACTAAAAGGGAATGCATTATAAGAAGAATCTTTACTTTGAAACTCTGTTCTTTACCTTTTTCACACTATGTAACAGCTTTGTATTCACCTTAAACACTGTTTCAGGGCAGATTGTGTTTTAGACTAAAAGGGAATACATTTTAAGAAGAATCTTTACTTTGAAACTCTGTTCTTTACCTTTTTCTCACTATGAAACAGCTTTATATTCAACTTAAACACTGCTTCAGGGCAAGAGATTGTGTTTTAGACTAAAAGGGAATGCATTATAAGAAGAATCTTTACTTTGAAACTCTGTTCTTTACCTTTTTCACACTATGAAACAGCTTTGTATTCACCTTAAACACTGTTTCAGGGCAAGAGATTGTGTTTTAGACTAAAAGGTAATGCATTATAAGAAGAATCTTTACTTTGAAACTCTGTTCTTTACCTTTTTCACACTATGAAACAGCTTTGTATTCACCTTAAACACTGTTTCAGGGCAAGAGATTGTGTTTTAGACTAAAATAGACTGCATTATAAGAAGAATCTTTACTTTGAAACTCTGTTTTTTACCTTTTTCACACTATGAAACAGCTTTGTATTCACCTTAAACACTGTTTCAGTGCAAGAGATTGTGTTTTAGACTAAAAGGTAATGCATTATAAGAAGAATCTTTACTTTGAAACTCTGTTCTTTACCTTTTTCACACTATGAAACAGCTTTGTATTCACCTTAAACACTGTTTCAGGGCAAGAGATTGTGTTTTAGACTAAAAGGGAATGCATTGTAAGAAGAATCTTTACTTTGAAACTCTGTTTTTTACCTTTTTCACACTATGAAACAGCTTTGTATTCACCTTAAACACTGTTTCAGGGCAAGATATTGTTTTAGACTAAAAGGGAATGCATTGTAAGAAGAATCTTTACTTTGAAACTCTGTTCTTTACCTTTTTCACACTATGAAACAGCTTTGTATTCGCCTTAAACACTGTTTCAGGGCAAAAGATTGTGTTTTAGACTAAAATAGACTGCATTATAAGAAGAATCTTTACTTTGAAACTCTGTTCTTTACCTTTTTCTCACTATGAAACAGCTTTATATTCAACTTAAACACTGCTTCAGGGCAAGATATTGTGTTTTAGACTAAAAGGGAATGCATTGTCAGAAGAATCTTTACTTTGAAACTCTGTTCTTTACCTTTTTCACACTATGAAACAGCTTTGTATTCGCCTTAAACACTGTTTCAGGGGAAAAGATTGTGTTTTAGACTAAAATAGACTGCATTATAAGAAGAATCTTTACTTTGAAACTCTGTTCTTTACCTTTTTCTCACTATGAAACAGCTTTGTATTCAACTTAAACACTGTTTCAGGGCAAGAGATTGTGTTTTAGACTAAAAGGGAATGCATTATAAGAAGAATCTTTACTTTGAAACTCTGTTCTTTACCTTTTTCTCACTATGAAACAGCTTTATATTCAACTTAAACACTGCTTCAGTGCAAGAGATTGTGTTTTAGACTAAAAGGGAATGCATTATAAGAAGAATCTTTACTTTGAAACTCTGTTCTTTACCTTTTTCACACTATGAAACAGCTTTGTATTCACCTTAAACACTGTTTCAGGGCAGATTGTGTTTTAGACTAAAAGGGAATACATTATAAGAAGAATCTTTACTTTGAAACTCTGTTCTTTACCTTTTTCTCACTATGAAACAGCTTTATATTCAACTTAAACACTGCTTCAGGGCAAGAGATTGTGTTTTAGACTAAAAGGGAATGCATTATAAGAAGAATCTTTACTTTGAAACTCTGTTTTTTACCTTTTTCAGACTATGAAACAGCTTTGTATTCACCTTAAACACTGTTTCAGGGCAAGAGATTGTGTTTTAGACTAAAAGTTAATGCATTATAAGAAGAATCTTTACTTTGAAACTCTGTTCTTTACCTTTTTCACACTATGAAACAGCTTTGTATTCACCTTAAACACTGTTTCAGGGCAAGAGATTGTGTTTTAGACTAAAAGGGAATGCATTATAAGAAGAATCTTTACTTTGAAACTCTGTTCTTTACCTTTTTCACACTATGAAACAGCTTTGTATTCACCTTAAACACTGTTTCAGGGCAAGAGATTGTGTTTTAGACTAAAATAGACTGCATTATAAGAAGAATCTTTACTTTGAAACTCTGTTCTTTACCTTTTTCACACTATGAAACAGCTTTGTATTCACCTTAAACACTGTTTCAGGGCAAGAGATTGTGTTTTAGACTAAAAGGGAATGCATTGTAAGAAGAATCTTTACTTTGAAACTCTGTTCTTTACCTTTTTCTCATTATGAAACAGCTTTGTATTCACCTTAAACACTGTTTCAGGGCAAGAGATTGTGTTTTAGACTAAAAGGGAATGCATTATAAGAAGAATCTTTACTTTGAAACTCTGTTCTTTACCTTTTTCACACTATGAAACAGCTTTGTATTCACCTTAAACACTGTTTCAGGGCAAGAGATTGTGTTTTAGACTAAAATAGACTGCATTATAAGAAGAATCTTTACTTTGAAACTCTGTTCTTTACCTTTTTCACACTATGTAACAGCTTTGTATTCACCTTAAACACTGTTTCAGGGCAGATTGTGTTTTAGACTAAAAGGGAATACATTATAAGAAGAATCTTTACTTTGAAACTTTGTTCTTTACCTTTTTCTCACTATGAAACAGCTTTATATTCAACTTAAACACTGCTTCAGTGCAAGAGATTGTGTTTTAGACTAAAAGGGAATGCATTATAAGAAGAATCTTTACTTTGAAACTCTGTTCTTTACCTTTTTCACACTATGTAACAGCTTTGTATTCACCTTAAACACTGTTTCAGGGCAGATTGTGTTTTAGACTAAAAGGGAATACATTATAAGAAGAATCTTTACTTTGAAACTTTGTTCTTTACCTTTTTCTCACTATGAAACAGCTTTATATTCAACTTAAACACTGCTTCAGTGCAAGAGATTGTGTTTTAGACTAAAAGGGAATGCATTATAAGAAGAATCTTTACTTTGAAACTCTGTTCTTTACCTTTTTCACACTATGTAACAGCTTTGTATTCACCTTAAACACTGTTTCAGGGCAGATTGTGTTTTAGACTAAAAGGGAATACATTTTAAGAAGAATCTTTACTTTGAAACTCTGTTCTTTACCTTTTTCTCACTATGAAACAGCTTTATATTCAACTTAAACACTGCTTCAGGGCAAGAGATTGTGTTTTAGACTAAAAGGGAATGCATTATAAGAAGAATCTTTACTTTGAAACTCTGTTCTTTACCTTTTTCACACTATGAAACAGCTTTGTATTCACCTTAAACACTGTTTCAGGGCAAGAGATTGTGTTTTAGACTAAAAGGTAATGCATTATAAGAAGAATCTTTACTTTGAAACTCTGTTCTTTACCTTTTTCACACTATGAAACAGCTTTGTATTCACCTTAAACACTGTTTCAGGGCAAGAGATTGTGTTTTAGACTAAAATAGACTGCATTATAAGAAGAATCTTTACTTTGAAACTCTGTTTTTTACCTTTTTCACACTATGAAACAGCTTTGTATTCACCTTAAACACTGTTTCAGTGCAAGAGATTGTGTTTTAGACTAAAAGGTAATGCATTATAAGAAGAATCTTTACTTTGAAACTCTGTTCTTTACCTTTTTCACACTATGAAACAGCTTTGTATTCACCTTAAACACTGTTTCAGGGCAAGAGATTGTGTTTTAGACTAAAAGGGAATGCATTATAAGAAGAATCTTTACTTTGAAACTCTGTTTTTTACCTTTTTCACACTATGAAACAGCTTTGTATTCACCTTAAACACTGTTTCAGGGCAAGATATTGTTTTAGACTAAAAGGGAATGCATTGTAAGAAGAATCTTTACTTTGAAACTCTGTTCTTTACCTTTTTCACACTATGAAACAGCTTTGTATTCGCCTTAAACACTGTTTCAGGGCAAAAGATTGTGTTTTAGACTAAAATAGACTGCATTATAAGAAGAATCTTTACTTTGAAACTCTGTTCTTTACCTTTTTCTCACTATGAAACAGCTTTATATTCAACTTAAACACTGCTTCAGGGCAAGATATTGTGTTTTAGACTAAAAGGGAATGCATTGTCAGAAGAATCTTTACTTTGAAACTCTGTTCTTTACCTTTTTCACACTATGAAACAGCTTTGTATTCGCCTTAAACACTGTTTCAGGGCAAAAGATTGTGTTTTAGACTAAAATAGACTGCATTATAAGAAGAATCTTTACTTTGAAACTCTGTTCTTTACCTTTTTCTCACTATGAAACAGCTTTGTATTCAACTTAAACACTGTTTCAGGGCAAGAGATTGTGTTTTAGACTAAAAGGGAATGCATTATAAGAAGAATCTTTACTTTGAAACTCTGTTCTTTACCTTTTTCTCACTATGAAACAGCTTTATATTCAACTTAAACACTGCTTCAGTGCAAGAGATTGTGTTTTAGACTAAAAGGGAATGCATTATAAGAAGAATCTTTACTTTGAAACTCTGTTCTTTACCTTTTTCACACTATGAAACAGCTTTGTATTCACCTTAAACACTGTTTCAGGGCAAGAGATTGTGTTTTAGACTAAAAGGGAATGCATTGTAAGAAGAATCTTTACTTTGAAACTCTGTTCTTTACCTTTTTCACACTATGTAACAGCTTTGTATTCACCTTAAACACTGTTTCAGGGCAGATTGTGTTTTAGACTAAAAGGGAATACATTATAAGAAGAATCTTTACTTTGAAACTCTGTTCTTTACCTTTTTCTCACTATGAAACAGCTTTATATTCAACTTAAACACTGCTTCAGGGCAAGAGATTGTGTTTTAGACTAAAAGGGAATGCATTATAAGAAGAATCTTTACTTTGAAACTCTGTTCTTTACCTTTTTCACACTATGTAACAGCTTTGTTTCATGAAACAGCTTTGAAACAGCTTTGTATTCAACTTAAACACTGTTTCAGAGCTAGACATCTTGTTTTTAACCAAACTGAATAACTTACAATATGTTAAGAAAACACATATTTCAAATGAAAAGAGTTTATAACAAGGGGAGATCAAGTTGTTTGTAATATGACCAATTAAAGTAATTGCAATTCTGTTTGTACACTTCTAACCAAAAAGAAGCAGGGCTTCTATGCATTGTAATCAGCTTATACACCATTTCAGAGCAAGACATCTTGTTTTTAACCAAACTGAATAACTTACAATATCCTAAGAAAACACATATTTCAAGTGAAAAGAGTTTATCCAGGGGAGAACAAGTTGTTTTAACATGGTTCTAATGTGACCCTTGAAAGTAATTGCAACTCTGTTTTTACACCTCTAACCACAAGGAGGCAACGTTTCCACGCATTATAATTGGCTTATACATAGTTTCAGAGTAAGAAATATTGTTTTTAACCAAACTGAACAACTAAAAGGGAATGCATTATAAGAAGAATCTTTACTTTGAAACTCTGTTCTTTACCTTTTTCACACTATGTAACAGCTTTGTATTCACCTTAAACACTGTTTCAGGGCAGATTGTGTTTTAGACTAAAAGGGAATACATTTTAAGAAGAATCTTTACTTTGAAACTCTGTTCTTTACCTTTTTCTCACTATGAAACAGCTTTATATTCAACTTAAACACTGCTTCAGGGCAAGAGATTGTGTTTTAGACTAAAAGGGAATGCATTGTAAGAAGACTCTTTACTTTGAAACTCTGTTCTTTACCTTTTTCTCATTATGAAACAGCTTTGTATTCACCTTAAACACTGTTTCAGGGCAAGAGATTGTGTTTTAGACTAAAAGGGAATGCATTATAAGAAGAATCTTTACTTTGAAACTCTGTTCTTTACCTTTTTCACACTATGTAACAGCTTTATATTCACCTTAAACACTGTTTCAGGGCAGATTGTGTTTTAGACTAAAAGGGAATACATTATAAGAAGAATCTTTACTTTGAAACTTTGTTCTTTACCTTTTTCTCACTATGAAACAGCTTTATATTCAACTTAAACACTGCTTCAGTGCAAGAGATTGTGTTTTAGACTAAAAGGGAATGCATTATAAGAAGAATCTTTACTTTGAAACTCTGTTCTTTACCTTTTTCACACTATGAAACAGCTTTGTATTCACCTTAAACACTGTTTCAGGGCAGATTGTGTTTTAGACTAAAAGGGAATACATTATAAGAAGAATCTTTACTTTGAAACTCTGTTCTTTACCTTTTTCTCACTATGAAACAGCTTTATATTCAACTTAAACACTGCTTCAGGGCAAGAGATTGTGTTTTAGACTAAAAGGGAATGCATTATAAGAAGAATCTTTACTTTGAAACTCTGTTTTTTACCTTTTTCAGACTATGAAACAGCTTTGTATTCACCTTAAACACTGTTTCAGGGCAAGAGATTGTGTTTTAGACTAAAAGTTAATGCATTATAAGAAGAATCTTTACTTTGAAACTCTGTTCTTTACCTTTTTCACACTATGAAACAGCTTTGTATTCACCTTAAAGACTGTTTCAGGGCAAGAGATTGTGTTTTAGACTAAAAGGGAATGCATTATAAGAAGAATCTTTACTTTGAAACTCTGTTCTTTACCTTTTTCACACTATGAAACAGCTTTGTATTCACCTTAAACACTGTTTCGGGGCAAGAGATTGTGTTTTAGACTAAAATAGACTGCATTATAAGAAGAATCTTTACTTTGAAACTCTGTTCTTTACCTTTTTCACACTATGAAACAGCTTTGTATTCACCTTAAACACTGTTTCAGGGCAAGAGATTGTGTTTTAGACTAAAGGGGAATGCATTGTAAGAAGAATCTTTACTTTGAAACTCTGTTCTTTACCTTTTTCTCATTATGAAACAGCTTTGTATTCACCTTAAACACTGTTTCAGGGCAAGAGATTGTGTTTTAGACTAAAAGGGAATGCATTATAAGAAGAATCTTTACTTTGAAACTCTGTTCTTTACCTTTTTCACACTATGTAACAGCTTTGTTTCATGAAACAGCTTTGTATTCAACTTAAACACTGTTTCAGAGCTAGACATCTTGTTTTTAACCAAACTGAATAACTTACAATATGTTAAGAAAACACATATTTCAAATGAAAAGAGTTTATAACAAGGGGAGATCAAGTTGTTTGTAATATGACCAATTAAAGTAATTGCAATTCTGTTTGTACACTTCTAACCAAAAAGAAGCAGGGCTTCTATGCATTGTAATCAGCTTATACACCATTTCAGAGCAAGACATCTTGTTTTTAACCAAACTGAATAACTTACAATATCCTAAGAAAACACATATTTCAAGTGAAAAGAGTTTATCCAGGGGAGAACAAGTTGTTTTAACATGGTTCTAATGTGACCCTTGAAAGTAATTGCAACTCTGTTTTTACACCTCTAACCACAAGGAGGCAACGTTTCCACGCATTATAATTGGCTTATACATAGTTTCAGAGTAAGAAATATTGTTTTTAACCAAACTGAACAACTAAAAGGGAATGCATTATAAGAAGAATGTTTACTTTGAAACTCTGTTCTTTACCTTTTAAACAATATGAAACAGCTTTGTATTCACCTTAAACACTGTTTCAGGGCAAGAGATTGTGTTTTAGACTAAAAGGGAATGCATTGTAAGAAGAATCTTTACTTTGAAACTCTGTTCTTTACCTTTTTCTCACTATGAAACAGCTTTGTATTCACCTTAAACACTGTTTCAGGGCAAGAGATTGTGTTTTAGACTAAAAGGGAATGCATTATAAGAAGAATCTTTACTTTGAAACTCTGTTCTTTACCTTTTTCACACTATGAAACAGCTTTGTATTCACCTTAAACACTGTTTCAGGGCAAGAGATTGTGTTTTAGACTAAAATAGACTGCATTATAAGAAGAATCTTTACTTTGAAACTCTGTTCTTTACCTTTTTCACACTATGTAACAGCTTTGTATTCACCTTAAACACTGTTTCAGGGCAGATTGTGTTTTAGACTAAAAGGGAATACATTATAAGAAGAATCTTTACTTTGAAACTTTGTTCTTTACCTTTTTCTCACTATGAAACAGCTTTATATTCAACTTAAACACTGCTTCAGTGCAAGAGATTGTGTTTTAGACTAAAAGGGAATGCATTATAAGAAGAATCTTTACTTTGAAACTCTGTTCTTTACCTTTTTCACACTATGTAACAGCTTTGTATTCACCTTAAACACTGTTTCAGGGCAGATTGTGTTTTAGACTAAAAGGGAATACATTATAAGAAGAATCTTTACTTTGAAACTTTGTTCTTTACCTTTTTCTCACTATGAAACAGCTTTATATTCAACTTAAACACTGCTTCAGTGCAAGAGATTGTGTTTTAGAGTAAAAGGGAATGCATTATAAGAAGAATCTTTACTTTGAAACTCTGTTCTTTACCTTTTTCACACTATGTAACAGCTTTGTATTCACCTTAAACACTGTTTCAGGGCAGATTGTGTTTTAGACTAAAAGGGAATACATTATAAGAAGAATCTTTACTTTGAAACTTTGTTCTTTACCTTTTTCTCACTATGAAACAGCTTTATATTCAACTTAAACACTGCTTCAGTGCAAGAGATTGTGTTTTAGAGTAAAAGGGAATGCATTATAAGAAGAATCTTTACTTTGAAACTCTGTTCTTTACCTTTTTCACACTATGTAACAGCTTTGTATTCACCTTAAACACTGTTTCAGGGCAGATTGTGTTTTAGACTAAAAGGGAATAAATTATAAGAAGAATCTTTACTTTGAAACTTTGTTCTTTACCTTTTTCTCACTATGAAACAGCTTTATATTCAACTTAAACACTGCTTCAGTGCAAGAGATTGTGTTTTAGAGTAAAAGGGAATGCATTATAAGAAGAATCTTTACTTTGAAACTCTGTTCTTTACCTTTTTCACACTATGAAACAGCTTTGTATTCACCTTAAACACTGTTTCAGGGCAGATTGTGTTTTAGACTAAAAGGGAATACATTATAAGAAGAATCTTTACTTTGAAACTCTGTTCTTTACCTTTTTCTCACTATGAAACAGCTTTATATTCAACTTAAACACTGCTTCAGGGCAAGAGATTGTGTTTTAGACTAAAAGGGAATGCATTATAAGAAGAATCTTTACTTTGAAACTCTGTTTTTTACCTTTTTCAGACTATGAAACAGCTTTGTATTCACCTTAAACACTGTTTCAGGGCAAGAGATTGTGTTTTAGACTAAAAGTTAATGCATTATAAGAAGAATCTTTACTTTGAAACTCTGTTCTTTACCTTTTTCACACTATGAAACAGCTTTGTATTCACCTTAAACACTGTTTCAGGGCAAGAGATTGTGTTTTAGACTAAAAGGGAATGCATTATAAGAAGAATCTTTACTTTGAAACTCTGTTCTTTACCTTTTTCACACTATGTAACAGCTTTGTTTCATGAAACAGCTTTGAAACAGCTTTGTATTCAACTTAAACACTGTTTCAGAGCTAGACATCTTGTTTTTAACCAAACTGAATAACTTACAATATGTTAAGAAAACACATATTTCAAATGAAAAGAGTTTATAACAAGGGGAGATCAAGTTGTTTGTAATATGACCAATTAAAGTAATTGCAATTCTGTTTGTACACTTCTAACCAAAAAGAAGCAGGGCTTCTATGCATTGTAATCAGCTTATACACCATTTCAGAGCAAGACATCTTGTTTTTAACCAAACTGAATAACTTACAATATCCTAAGAAAACACATATTTCAAGTGAAAAGAGTTTATCCAGGGGAGAACAAGTTGTTTTAACATGGTTCTAATGTGACCCTTGAAAGTAATTGCAACTCTGTTTTTACACCTCTAACCACAAGGAGGCAACGTTTCCACGCATTATAATTGGCTTATACATAGTTTCAGAGTAAGAAATATTGTTTTTAACCAAACTGAACAACTAAAAGGGAATGCATTATAAGAAGAATGTTTACTTTGAAACTCTGTTCTTTACCTTTTAAACAATATGAAACAGCTTTGTATTCACCTTAAACACTGTTTCAGGGCAAGAGATTGTGTTTTAGACTAAAAGGGAATGCATTGTAAGAAGAATCTTTACTTTGAAACTCTGTTCTTTACCTTTTTCTCACTATGAAACAGCTTTGTATTCACCTTAAACACTGTTTCAGGGCAAGAGATTGTGTTTTAGACTAAAAGGGAATGCATTATAAGAAGAATCTTTACTTTGAAACTCTGTTCTTTACCTTTTTCACACTATGAAACAGCTTTGTATTCACCTTAAACACTGTTTCAGGGCAAGAGATTGTGTTTTAGACTAAAATAGACTGCATTATAAGAAGAATCTTTACTTTGAAACTCTGTTCTTTACCTTTTTCTCACTATGAAACAGCTTTGTATTCACCTTAAACACTGTTTCAGGGCAAGAGATTGTGTTTTAGACTAAAAGGGAATGCATTATAAGAAGAATCTTTACTTTGAAACTCTGTTCTTTACCTTTTTCACACTATGAAACAGCTTTGTATTCACCTTAAACACTGTTTCAGGGCAAGAGATTGTGTTTTAGACTAAAATAGACTGCATTATAAGAAGAATCTTTACTTTGAAACTCTGTTCTTTACCTTTTTCACACTATGTAACAGCTTTGTATTCACCTTAAACACTGTTTCAGGGCAGATTGTGTTTTAGACTAAAAGGGAATACATTATAAGAAGAATCTTTACTTTGAAACTTTGTTCTTTACCTTTTTCTCACTATGAAACAGCTTTATATTCAACTTAAACACTGCTTCAGTGCAAGAGATTGTGTTTTAGACTAAAAGGGAATGCATTATAAGAAGAATCTTTACTTTGAAACTCTGTTCTTTACCTTTTTCACACTATGTAACAGCTTTGTATTCACCTTAAACACTGTTTCAGGGCAAGAGATTGTGTTTTAGACTAAAATAGACTGCATTATAAGAAGAATCTTTACTTTGAAACTCTGTTCTTTACCTTTTTCACACTATGTAACAGCTTTGTATTCACCTTAAACACTGTTTCAGGGCAGATTGTGTTTTAGACTAAAACGGAATACATTATAAGAAGAATCTTTACTTTGAAACTTTGTTCTTTACCTTTTTCTCACTATGAAACAGCTTTATATTCAACTTAAACACTGCTTCAGTGCAAGAGATTGTGTTTTAGACTAAAAGGGAATGCATTATAAGAAGAATCTTTACTTTGAAACTCTGTTCTTTACCTTTTTCACACTATGTAACAGCTTTGTATTCACCTTAAACACTGTTTCAGGGCAGATTGTGTTTTAGACTAAAAGGGAATACATTATAAGAAGAATCTTTACTTTGAAACTTTGTTCTTTACCTTTTTCTCACTATGAAACAGCTTTATATTCAACTTAAACACTGCTTCAGTGCAAGAGATTGTGTTTTAGACTAAAAGGGAATGCATTATAAGAAGAATCTTTACTTTGAAACTCTGTTCTTTACCTTTTTCACACTATGTAACAGCTTTGTATTCACCTTAAACACTGTTTCAGGGCAGATTGTGTTTTAGACTAAAAGGGAATACATTATAAGAAGAATCTTTACTTTGAAACTTTGTTCTTTACCTTTTTCTCACTATGAAACAGCTTTATATTCAACTTAAACACTGCTTCAGTGCAAGAGATTGTGTTTTAGACTAAAAGGGAATGCATTATAAGAAGAATCTTTACTTTGAAACTCTGTTCTTTACCTTTTTCACACTATGTAACAGCTTTGTATTCACCTTAAACACTGTTTCAGGGCAGATTGTGTTTTAGACTAAAAGGGAATACATTTTAAGAAGAATCTTTACTTTGAAACTCTGTTCTTTACCTTTTTCTCACTATGAAACAGCTTTATATTCAACTTAAACACTGCTTCAGGGCAAGAGATTGTGTTTTAGACTAAAAGGGAATGCATTATAAGAAGAATCTTTACTTTGAAACTCTGTTCTTTACCTTTTTCACACTATGAAACAGCTTTGTATTCACCTTAAACACTGTTTCAGGGCAAGAGATTGTGTTTTAGACTAAAAGGTAATGCATTATAAGAAGAATCTTTACTTTGAAACTCTGTTCTTTACCTTTTTCACACTATGAAACAGCTTTGTATTCACCTTAAACACTGTTTCAGGGCAAGAGATTGTGTTTTAGACTAAAATAGACTGCATTATAAGAAGAATCTTTACTTTGAAACTCTGTTTTTTACCTTTTTCACACTATGAAACAGCTTTGTATTCACCTTAAACACTGTTTCAGTGCAAGAGATTGTGTTTTAGACTAAAAGGTAATGCATTATAAGAAGAATCTTTACTTTGAAACTCTGTTCTTTACCTTTTTCACACTATGTAACAGCTTTGTATTCACCTTAAACACTGTTTCAGGGCAGATTGTGTTTTAGACTAAAACGGAATACATTATAAGAAGAATCTTTACTTTGAAACTTTGTTCTTTACCTTTTTCTCACTATGAAACAGCTTTATATTCAACTTAAACACTGCTTCAGTGCAAGAGATTGTGTTTTAGACTAAAAGGGAATGCATTATAAGAAGAATCTTTACTTTGAAACTCTGTTCTTTACCTTTTTCACACTATGTAACAGCTTTGTATTCACCTTAAACACTGTTTCAGGGCAGATTGTGTTTTAGACTAAAAGGGAATACATTATAAGAAGAATCTTTACTTTGAAACTTTGTTCTTTACCTTTTTCTCACTATGAAACAGCTTTATATTCAACTTAAACACTGCTTCAGTGCAAGAGATTGTGTTTTAGACTAAAAGGGAATGCATTATAAGAAGAATCTTTACTTTGAAACTCTGTTCTTTACCTTTTTCACACTATGTAACAGCTTTGTATTCACCTTAAACACTGTTTCAGGGCAGATTGTGTTTTAGACTAAAAGGGAATACATTATAAGAAGAATCTTTACTTTGAAACTTTGTTCTTTACCTTTTTCTCACTATGAAACAGCTTTATATTCAACTTAAACACTGCTTCAGTGCAAGAGATTGTGTTTTAGACTAAAAGGGAATGCATTATAAGAAGAATCTTTACTTTGAAACTCTGTTCTTTACCTTTTTCACACTATGTAACAGCTTTGTATTCACCTTAAACACTGTTTCAGGGCAGATTGTGTTTTAGACTAAAAGGGAATACATTTTAAGAAGAATCTTTACTTTGAAACTCTGTTCTTTACCTTTTTCTCACTATGAAACAGCTTTATATTCAACTTAAACACTGCTTCAGGGCAAGAGATTGTGTTTTAGACTAAAAGGGAATGCATTATAAGAAGAATCTTTACTTTGAAACTCTGTTCTTTACCTTTTTCACACTATGAAACAGCTTTGTATTCACCTTAAACACTGTTTCAGGGCAAGAGATTGTGTTTTAGACTAAAAGGTAATGCATTATAAGAAGAATCTTTACTTTGAAACTCTGTTCTTTACCTTTTTCACACTATGAAACAGCTTTGTATTCACCTTAAACACTGTTTCAGGGCAAGAGATTGTGTTTTAGACTAAAATAGACTGCATTATAAGAAGAATCTCTACTTTGAAACTCTGTTCTTTACCTTTTTCTCACTATGAAACAGCTTTGTATTCAACTTAAACACTGTTTCAGGGCAAGAGATTGTGTTTTAGACTAAAAGGGAATGCATTATAAGAAGAATCTTTACTTTGAAACTCTGTTCTTTACCTTTTTCTCACTATGAAACAGCTTTATATTCAACTTAAACACTGCTTCAGTGCAAGAGATTGTGTTTTAGACTAAAAGGGAATGCATTATAAGAAGAATCTTTACTTTGAAACTCTGTTCTTTACCTTTTTCACACTATGAAACAGCTTTGTATTCACCTTAAACACTGTTTCAGGGCAGATTGTGTTTTAGACTAAAAGGGAATACATTATAAGAAGAATCTTTACTTTGAAACTCTGTTCTTTACCTTTTTCTCACTATGAAACAGCTTTATATTCAACTTAAACACTGCTTCAGGGCAAGAGATTGTGTTTTAGACTAAAAGGGAATGCATTATAAGAAGAATCTTTACTTTGAAACTCTGTTTTTTACCTTTTTCACACTATGAAACAGCTTTGTATTCACCTTAAACACTGTTTCAGGGCAAGAGATTGTGTTTTAGACTAAAAGTTAATGCATTATAAGAAGAATCTTTACTTTGAAACTCTGTTCTTTACCTTTTTCACACTATGAAACAGCTTTGTATTCACCTTAAACACTGTTTCAGGGCAAGAGATTGTGTTTTAGACTAAAATAGACTGCATTATAAGAAGAATCTTTACTTTGAAACTCTGTTCTTTACCTTTTTCACACTATGAAACAGCTTTGTATTCACCTTAAACACTGTTTCAGGGCAAGAGATTGTGTTTTAGACTAAAAGGGAATGCATTGTAAGAAGAATCTTTACTTTGAAACTCTGTTCTTTACCTTTTTCTCATTATGAAACAGCTTTGTATTCACCTTAAACACTGTTTCAGGGCAAGAGATTGTGTTTTAGACTAAAAGGGAATGCATTATAAGAAGAATCTTTACTTTGAAACTCTGTTCTTTACCTTTTTCACACTATGTAACAGCTTTGTATTCACCTTAAACACTGTTTCAGGGCAGATTGTGTTTTAGACTAAAAGGGAATACATTATAAGAAGAATCTTTACTTTGAAACTTTGTTCTTTACCTTTTTCTCACTATGAAACAGCTTTATATTCAACTTAAACACTGCTTCAGTGCAAGAGATTGTGTTTTAGACTAAAAGGGAATGCATTATAAGAAGAATCTTTACTTTGAAACTCTGTTCTTTACCTTTTTCACACTATGTAACAGCTTTGTATTCACCTTAAACACTGTTTCAGGGCAGATTGTGTTTTAGACTAAAAGGGAATACATTTTAAGAAGAATCTTTACTTTGAAACTCTGTTCTTTACCTTTTTCTCACTATGAAACAGCTTTATATTCAACTTAAACACTGCTTCAGGGCAAGAGATTGTGTTTTAGACTAAAAGGGAATGCATTATAAGAAGAATCTTTACTTTGAAACTCTGTTCTTTACCTTTTTCACACTATGAAACAGCTTTGTATTCACCTTAAACACTGTTTCAGGGCAAGATATTGTTTTAGACTAAAAGGGAATGCATTGTAAGAAGAATCTTTACTTTGAAACTCTGTTCTTTACCTTTTTCACACTATGAAACAGCTTTGTATTCGCCTTAAACACTGTTTCAGGGCAAAAGATTGTGTTTTAGACTAAAATAGACTGCATTATAAGAAGAATCTTTACTTTGAAACTCTGTTCTTTACCTTTTTCTCACTATGAAACAGCTTTATATTCAACTTAAACACTGCTTCAGGGCAAGATATTGTGTTTTAGACTAAAAGGGAATGCATTGTCAGAAGAATCTTTACTTTGAAACTCTGTTCTTTACCTTTTTCACACTATGAAACAGCTTTGTATTCGCCTTAAACACTGTTTCAGGGCAAAAGATTGTGTTTTAGACTAAAATAGACTGCATTATAAGAAGAATCTTTACTTTGAAACTCTGTTCTTTACCTTTTTCTCACTATGAAACAGCTTTGTATTCAACTTAAACACTGTTTCAGGGCAAGAGATTGTGTTTTAGACTAAAAGGGAATGCATTATAAGAAGAATCTTTACTTTGAAACTCTGTTCTTTACCTTTTTCTCACTATGAAACAGCTTTATATTCAACTTAAACACTGCTTCAGTGCAAGAGATTGTGTTTTAGACTAAAAGGGAATGCATTATAAGAAGAATCTTTACTTTGAAACTCTGTTCTTTACCTTTTTCACACTATGAAACAGCTTTGTATTCACCTTAAACACTGTTTCAGGGCAAGAGATTGTGTTTTAGACTAAAAGGGAATGCATTGTAAGAAGAATCTTTACTTTGAAACTCTGTTCTTTACCTTTTTCACACTATGTAACAGCTTTGTATTCACCTTAAACACTGTTTCAGGGCAGATTGTGTTTTAGACTAAAAGGGAATACATTATAAGAAGAATCTTTACTTTGAAACTCTGTTCTTTACCTTTTTCTCACTATGAAACAGCTTTATATTCAACTTAAACACTGCTTCAGGGCAAGAGATTGTGTTTTAGACTAAAAGGGAATGCATTATAAGAAGAATCTTTACTTTGAAACTCTGTTCTTTACCTTTTTCACACTATGAAACAGCTTTGTATTCACCTTAAACACTGTTTCAGGGCAGATTGTGTTTTAGACTAAAAGGGAATACATTATAAGAAGAATCTTTACTTTGAAACTCTGTTCTTTACCTTTTTCTCACTATGAAACAGCTTTATATTCAACTTAAACACTGCTTCAGGGCAAGAGATTGTGTTTTAGACTAAAAGGGAATGCATTATAAGAAGAATCTTTACTTTGAAACTCTGTTTTTTACCTTTTTCAGACTATGAAACAGCTTTGTATTCACCTTAAACACTGTTTCAGGGCAAGAGATTGTGTTTTAGACTAAAAGTTAATGCATTATAAGAAGAATCTTTACTTTGAAACTCTGTTCTTTACCTTTTTCACACTATGAAACAGCTTTGTATTCACCTTAAACACTGTTTCAGGGCAAGAGATTGTGTTTTAGACTAAAATAGACTGCATTATAAGAAGAATCTTTACTTTGAAACTCTGTTCTTTACCTTTTTCACACTATGAAACAGCTTTGTATTCACCTTAAACACTGTTTCAGGGCAAGAGATTGTGTTTTAGACTAAAAGGGAATGCATTGTAAGAAGAATCTTTACTTTGAAACTCTGTTCTTTACCTTTTTCTCATTATGAAACAGCTTTGTATTCACCTTAAACACTGTTTCAGGGCAAGAGATTGTGTTTTAGACTAAAAGGGAATGCATTATAAGAAGAATCTTTACTTTGAAACTCTGTTCTTTACCTTTTTCACACTATGTAACAGCTTTGTATTCACCTTAAACACTGTTTCAGGGCAGATTGTGTTTTAGACTAAAAGGGAATACATTATAAGAAGAATCTTTACTTTGAAACTTTGTTCTTTACCTTTTTCTCACTATGAAACAGCTTTATATTCAACTTAAACACTGCTTCAGTGCAAGAGATTGTGTTTTAGACTAAAAGGGAATGCATTATAAGAAGAATCTTTACTTTGAAACTCTGTTCTTTACCTTTTTCACACTATGTAACAGCTTTGTATTCACCTTAAACACTGTTTCAGGGCAGATTGTGTTTTAGACTAAAAGGGAATACATTTTAAGAAGAATCTTTACTTTGAAACTCTGTTCTTTACCTTTTTCTCACTATGAAACAGCTTTATATTCAACTTAAACACTGCTTCAGGGCAAGAGATTGTGTTTTAGACTAAAAGGGAATGCATTATAAGAAGAATCTTTACTTTGAAACTCTGTTCTTTACCTTTTTCACACTATGAAACAGCTTTGTATTCACCTTAAACACTGTTTCAGGGCAAGATATTGTTTTAGACTAAAAGGGAATGCATTGTAAGAAGAATCTTTACTTTGAAACTCTGTTCTTTACCTTTTTCACACTATGAAACAGCTTTGTATTCGCCTTAAACACTGTTTCAGGGCAAAAGATTGTGTTTTAGACTAAAATAGACTGCATTATAAGAAGAATCTTTACTTTGAAACTCTGTTCTTTACCTTTTTCTCACTATGAAACAGCTTTATATTCAACTTAAACACTGCTTCAGGGCAAGATATTGTGTTTTAGACTAAAAGGGAATGCATTGTCAGAAGAATCTTTACTTTGAAACTCTGTTCTTTACCTTTTTCACACTATGAAACAGCTTTGTATTCGCCTTAAACACTGTTTCAGGGCAAAAGATTGTGTTTTAGACTAAAATAGACTGCATTATAAGAAGAATCTTTACTTTGAAACTCTGTTCTTTACCTTTTTCTCACTATGAAACAGCTTTGTATTCAACTTAAACACTGTTTCAGGGCAAGAGATTGTGTTTTAGACTAAAAGGGAATGCATTATAAGAAGAATCTTTACTTTGAAACTCTGTTCTTTACCTTTTTCTCACTATGAAACAGCTTTATATTCAACTTAAACACTGCTTCAGTGCAAGAGATTGTGTTTTAGACTAAAAGGGAATGCATTATAAGAAGAATCTTTACTTTGAAACTCTGTTCTTTACCTTTTTCACACTATGAAACAGCTTTGTATTCACCTTAAACACTGTTTCAGGGCAAGAGATTGTGTTTTAGACTAAAAGGGAATGCATTGTAAGAAGAATCTTT
Organism: Electrophorus electricus; assembly: GCF_041902795.1. NCBI lineage: Eukaryota > Metazoa > Chordata > Actinopteri > Gymnotiformes > Gymnotidae > Electrophorus > Electrophorus electricus. Next base: position 2,024,945 of record NW_027658572.1, on the reverse strand, counting down.
ACTTTGAAACTCTGTTCTTTACCTTTTTCACACTATGTAACAGCTTTGTATTCACCTTAAACACTGTTTCAGGGCAGATTGTGTTTTAGACTAAAAGGGAATACATTATAAGAAGAATCTTTACTTTGAAACTCTGTTCTTTACCTTTTTCTCACTATGAAACAGCTTTATATTCAACTTAAACACTGCTTCAGGGCAAGAGATTGTGTTTTAGACTAAAAGGGAATGCATTATAAGAAGAATCTTTACTTTGAAACTCTGTTCTTTACCTTTTTCACACTATGTAACAGCTTTGTTTCATGAAACAGCTTTGAAACAGCTTTGTATTCAACTTAAACACTGTTTCAGAGCTAGACATCTTGTTTTTAACCAAACTGAATAACTTACAATATGTTAAGAAAACACATATTTCAAATGAAAAGAGTTTATAACAAGGGGAGATCAAGTTGTTTGTAATATGACCAATTAAAGTAATTGCAATTCTGTTTGTACACTTCTAACCAAAAAGAAGCAGGGCTTCTATGCATTGTAATCAGCTTATACACCATTTCAGAGCAAGACATCTTGTTTTTAACCAAACTGAATAACTTACAATATCCTAAGAAAACACATATTTCAAGTGAAAAGAGTTTATCCAGGGGAGAACAAGTTGTTTTAACATGGTTCTAATGTGACCCTTGAAAGTAATTGCAACTCTGTTTTTACACCTCTAACCACAAGGAGGCAACGTTTCCACGCATTATAATTGGCTTATACATAGTTTCAGAGTAAGAAATATTGTTTTTAACCAAACTGAACAACTAAAAGGGAATGCATTATAAGAAGAATCTTTACTTTGAAACTCTGTTCTTTACCTTTTTCACACTATGTAACAGCTTTGTATTCACCTTAAACACTGTTTCAGGGCAGATTGTGTTTTAGACTAAAAGGGAATACATTTTAAGAAGAATCTTTACTTTGAAACTCTGTTCTTTACCTTTTTCTCACTATGAAACAGCTTTATATTCAACTTAAACACTGCTTCAGGGCAAGAGATTGTGTTTTAGACTAAAAGGGAATGCATTGTAAGAAGACTCTTTACTTTGAAACTCTGTTCTTTACCTTTTTCTCATTATGAAACAGCTTTGTATTCACCTTAAACACTGTTTCAGGGCAAGAGATTGTGTTTTAGACTAAAAGGGAATGCATTATAAGAAGAATCTTTACTTTGAAACTCTGTTCTTTACCTTTTTCACACTATGTAACAGCTTTGTATTCACCTTAAACACTGTTTCAGGGCAGATTGTGTTTTAGACTAAAAGGGAATACATTATAAGAAGAATCTTTACTTTGAAACTTTGTTCTTTACCTTTTTCTCACTATGAAACAGCTTTATATTCAACTTAAACACTGCTTCAGTGCAAGAGATTGTGTTTTAGACTAAAAGGGAATGCATTATAAGAAGAATCTTTACTTTGAAACTCTGTTCTTTACCTTTTTCACACTATGAAACAGCTTTGTATTCACCTTAAACACTGTTTCAGGGCAGATTGTGTTTTAGACTAAAAGGGAATACATTATAAGAAGAATCTTTACTTTGAAACTCTGTTCTTTACCTTTTTCTCACTATGAAACAGCTTTATATTCAACTTAAACACTGCTTCAGGGCAAGAGATTGTGTTTTAGACTAAAAGGGAATGCATTATAAGAAGAATCTTTACTTTGAAACTCTGTTTTTTACCTTTTTCAGACTATGAAACAGCTTTGTATTCACCTTAAACACTGTTTCAGGGCAAGAGATTGTGTTTTAGACTAAAAGTTAATGCATTATAAGAAGAATCTTTACTTTGAAACTCTGTTCTTTACCTTTTTCACACTATGAAACAGCTTTGTATTCACCTTAAACACTGTTTCAGGGCAAGAGATTGTGTTTTAGACTAAAAGGGAATGCATTATAAGAAGAATCTTTACTTTGAAACTCTGTTCTTTACCTTTTTCACACTATGAAACAGCTTTGTATTCACCTTAAACACTGTTTCGGGGCAAGAGATTGTGTTTTAGACTAAAATAGACTGCATTATAAGAAGAATCTTTACTTTGAAACTCTGTTCTTTACCTTTTTCACACTATGAAACAGCTTTGTATTCACCTTAAACACTGTTTCAGGGCAAGAGATTGTGTTTTAGACTAAAGGGGAATGCATTGTAAGAAGAATCTTTACTTTGAAACTCTGTTCTTTACCTTTTTCTCATTATGAAACAGCTTTGTATTCACCTTAAACACTGTTTCAGGGCAAGAGATTGTGTTTTAGACTAAAAGGGAATGCATTATAAGAAGAATCTTTACTTTGAAACTCTGTTCTTTACCTTTTTCACACTATGTAACAGCTTTGTTTCATGAAACAGCTTTGTATTCAACTTAAACACTGTTTCAGAGCTAGACATCTTGTTTTTAACCAAACTGAATAACTTACAATATGTTAAGAAAACACATATTTCAAATGAAAAGAGTTTATAACAAGGGGAGATCAAGTTGTTTGTAATATGACCAATTAAAGTAATTGCAATTCTGTTTGTACACTTCTAACCAAAAAGAAGCAGGGCTTCTATGCATTGTAATCAGCTTATACACCATTTCAGAGCAAGACATCTTGTTTTTAACCAAACTGAATAACTTACAATATCCTAAGAAAACACATATTTCAAGTGAAAAGAGTTTATCCAGGGGAGAACAAGTTGTTTTAACATGGTTCTAATGTGACCCTTGAAAGTAATTGCAACTCTGTTTTTACACCTCTAACCACAAGGAGGCAACGTTTCCACGCATTATAATTGGCTTATACATAGTTTCAGAGTAAGAAATATTGTTTTTAACCAAACTGAACAACTAAAAGGGAATGCATTATAAGAAGAATGTTTACTTTGAAACTTTGTTCTTTACCTTTTAAACAATATGAAACAGCTTTGTATTCACCTTAAACACTGTTTCAGGGCAAGAGATTGTGTTTTAGACTAAAAGGGAATGCATTGTAAGAAGAATCTTTACTTTGAAACTCTGTTCTTTACCTTTTTCTCACTATGAAACAGCTTTGTATTCACCTTAAACACTGTTTCAGGGCAAGAGATTGTGTTTTAGACTAAAAGGGAATGCATTATAAGAAGAATCTTTACTTTGAAACTCTGTTCTTTACCTTTTTCACACTATGAAACAGCTTTGTATTCACCTTAAACACTGTTTCAGGGCAAGAGATTGTGTTTTAGACTAAAATAGACTGCATTATAAGAAGAATCTTTACTTTGAAACTCTGTTCTTTACCTTTTTCACACTATGTAACAGCTTTGTATTCACCTTAAACACTGTTTCAGGGCAGATTGTGTTTTAGACTAAAAGGGAATACATTATAAGAAGAATCTTTACTTTGAAACTTTGTTCTTTACCTTTTTCTCACTATGAAACAGCTTTATATTCAACTTAAACACTGCTTCAGTGCAAGAGATTGTGTTTTAGACTAAAAGGGAATGCATTATAAGAAGAATCTTTACTTTGAAACTCTGTTCTTTACCTTTTTCACACTATGTAACAGCTTTGTATTCACCTTAAACACTGTTTCAGGGCAGATTGTGTTTTAGACTAAAAGGGAATACATTATAAGAAGAATCTTTACTTTGAAACTTTGTTCTTTACCTTTTTCTCACTATGAAACAGCTTTATATTCAACTTAAACACTGCTTCAGTGCAAGAGATTGTGTTTTAGAGTAAAAGGGAATGCATTATAAGAAGAATCTTTACTTTGAAACTCTGTTCTTTACCTTTTTCACACTATGTAACAGCTTTGTATTCACCTTAAACACTGTTTCAGGGCAGATTGTGTTTTAGACTAAAAGGGAATACATTATAAGAAGAATCTTTACTTTGAAACTTTGTTCTTTACCTTTTTCTCACTATGAAACAGCTTTATATTCAACTTAAACACTGCTTCAGTGCAAGAGATTGTGTTTTAGAGTAAAAGGGAATGCATTATAAGAAGAATCTTTACTTTGAAACTCTGTTCTTTACCTTTTTCACACTATGTAATAGCTTTGTATTCACCTTAAACACTGTTTCAGGGCAGATTGTGTTTTAGACTAAAAGGGAATAAATTATAAGAAGAATCTTTACTTTGAAACTTTGTTCTTTACCTTTTTCTCACTATGAAACAGCTTTATATTCAACTTAAACACTGCTTCAGTGCAAGAGATTGTGTTTTAGAGTAAAAGGGAATGCATTATAAGAAGAATCTTTACTTTGAAACTCTCTTCTTTACCTTTTTCACACTATGAAACAGCTTTGTATTCACCTTAAACACTGTTTCAGGGCAGATTGTGTTTTAGACTAAAAGGGAATACATTATAAGAAGAATCTTTACTTTGAAACTCTGTTCTTTACCTTTTTCTCACTATGAAACAGCTTTATATTCAACTTAAACACTGCTTCAGGGCAAGAGATTGTGTTTTAGACTAAAAGGGAATGCATTATAAGAAGAATCTTTACTTTGAAACTCTGTTTTTTACCTTTTTCAGACTATGAAACAGCTTTGTATTCACCTTAAACACTGTTTCAGGGCAAGAGATTGTGTTTTAGACTAAAAGTTAATGCATTATAAGAAGAATCTTTACTTTGAAACTCTGTTCTTTACCTTTTTCACACTATGAAACAGCTTTGTATTCACCTTAAACACTGTTTCAGGGCAAGAGATTGTGTTTTAGACTAAAAGGGAATGCATTATAAGAAGAATCTTTACTTTGAAACTCTGTTCTTTACCTTTTTCACACTATGTAACAGCTTTGTTTCATGAAACAGCTTTGAAACAGCTTTGTATTCAACTTAAACACTGTTTCAGAGCTAGACATCTTGTTTTTAACCAAACTGAATAACTTACAATATGTTAAGAAAACACATATTTCAAATGAAAAGAGTTTATAACAATGGGAGATCAAGTTGTTTGTAATATGACCAATTAAAGTAATTGCAATTCTGTTTGTACACTTCTAACCAAAAAGAAGCAGGGCTTCTATGCATTGTAATCAGCTTATACACCATTTCAGAGCAAGACATCTTGTTTTTAACCAAACTGAATAACTTACAATATCCTAAGAAAACACATATTTCAAGTGAAAAGAGTTTATCCAGGGGAGAACAAGTTGTTTTAACATGGTTCTAATGTGACCCTTGAAAGTAATTGCAACTCTGTTTTTACACCTCTAACCACAAGGAGGCAACGTTTCCACGCATTATAATTGGCTTATACATAGTTTCAGAGTAAGAAATATTGTTTTTAACCAAACTGAACAACTAAAAGGGAATGCATTATAAGAAGAATGTTTACTTTGAAACTCTGTTCTTTACCTTTTAAACAATATGAAACAGCTTTGTATTCACCTTAAACACTGTTTCAGGGCAAGAGATTGTGTTTTAGACTAAAAGGGAATGCATTGTAAGAAGAATCTTTACTTTGAAACTCTGTTCTTTACCTTTTTCTCACTATGAAACAGCTTTGTATTCACCTTAAACACTGTTTCAGGGCAAGAGATTGTGTTTTAGACTAAAAGGGAATGCATTATAAGAAGAATCTTTACTTTGAAACTCTGTTCTTTACCTTATTCACACTATGAAACAGCTTTGTATTCACCTTAAACACTGTTTCAGGGCAAGAGATTGTGTTTTAGACTAAAATAGACTGCATTATAAGAAGAATCTTTACTTTGAAACTCTGTTCTTTACCTTTTTCACACTATGTAACAGCTTTGTATTCACCTTAAACACTGTTTCAGGGCAGATTGTGTTTTAGACTAAAAGGGAATACATTATAAGAAGAATCTTTACTTTGAAACTTTGTTCTTTACCTTTTTCTCACTATGAAACAGCTTTATATTCAACTTAAACACTGCTTCAGTGCAAGAGATTGTGTTTTAGACTAAAAGGGAATGCATTATAAGAAGAATCTTTACTTTGAAACTCTGTTCTTTACCTTTTTCACACTATGTAACAGCTTTGTATTCACCTTAAACACTGTTTCAGGGCAGATTGTGTTTTAGACTAAAAGGGAATACATTATAAGAAGAATCTTTACTTTGAAACTTTGTTCTTTACCTTTTTCTCACTATGAAACAGCTTTATATTCAACTTAAACACTGCTTCAGTGCAAGAGATTGTGTTTTAGAGTAAAAGGGAATGCATTATAAGAAGAATCTTTACTTTGAAACTCTGTTCTTTACCTTTTTCTCACTATGAAACAGCTTTGTATTCACCTTAAACACTGTTTCAGGGCAAGAGATTGTGTTTTAGACTAAAAGGGAATGCATTATAAGAAGAATCTTTACTTTGAAACTCTGTTCTTTACCTTTTTCACACTATGAAACAGCTTTGTATTCACCTTAAACACTGTTTCAGGGCAAGAGATTGTGTTTTAGACTAAAATAGACTGCATTATAAGAAGAATCTTTACTTTGAAACTCTGTTCTTTACCTTTTTCACACTATGTAACAGCTTTGTATTCACCTTAAACACTGTTTCAGGGCAGATTGTGTTTTAGACTAAAAGGGAATACATTATAAGAAGAATCTTTACTTTGAAACTTTGTTCTTTACCTTTTTCTCACTATGAAACAGCTTTATATTCAACTTAAACACTGCTTCAGTGCAAGAGATTGTGTTTTAGACTAAAAGGGAATGCATTATAAGAAGAATCTTTACTTTGAAACTCTGTTCTTTACCTTTTTCACACTATGTAACAGCTTTGTATTCACCTTAAACACTGTTTCAGGGCAGATTGTGTTTTAGACTAAAAGGGAATACATTATAAGAAGAATCTTTACTTTGAAACTTTGTTCTTTACCTTTTTCTCACTATGAAACAGCTTTATATTCAACTTAAACACTGCTTCAGTGCAAGAGATTGTGTTTTAGAGTAAAAGGGAATGCATTATAAGAAGAATCTTTACTTTGAAACTCTGTTCTTTACCTTTTTCACACTATGTAACAGCTTTGTATTCACCTTAAACACTGTTTCAGGGCAGATTGTGTTTTAGACTAAAAGGGAATACATTATAAGAAGAATCTTTACTTTGAAACTTTGTTCTTTACCTTTTTCTCACTATGAAACAGCTTTATATTCAACTTAAACACTGCTTCAGTGCAAGAGATTGTGTTTTAGAGTAAAAGGGAATGCATTATAAGAAGAATCTTTACTTTGAAACTCTGTTCTTTACCTTTTTCACACTATGTAACAGCTTTGTATTCACCTTAAACACTGTTTCAGGGCAGATTGTGTTTTAGACTAAAAGGGAATAAATTATAAGAAGAATCTTTACTTTGAAACTTTGTTCTTTACCTTTTTCTCACTATGAAACAGCTTTATATTCAACTTAAACACTGCTTCAGTGCAAGAGATTGTGTTTTAGAGTAAAAGGGAATGCATTATAAGAAGAATCTTTACTTTGAAACTCTGTTCTTTACCTTTTTCACACTATGAAACAGCTTTGTATTCACCTTAAACACTGTTTCAGGGCAGATTGTGTTTTAGACTAAAAGGGAATACATTATAAGAAGAATCTTTACTTTGAAACTCTGTTCTTTACCTTTTTCTCACTATGAAACAGCTTTATATTCAACTTAAACACTGCTTCAGGGCAAGAGATTGTGTTTTAGACTAAAAGGGAATGCATTATAAGAAGAATCTTTACTTTGAAACTCTGTTTTTTACCTTTTTCAGACTATGAAACAGCTTTGTATTCACCTTAAACACTGTTTCAGGGCAAGAGATTGTGTTTTAGACTAAAAGTTAATGCATTATAAGAAGAATCTTTACTTTGAAACTCTGTTCTTTACCTTTTTCACACTATGAAACAGCTTTGTATTCACCTTAAACACTGTTTCAGGGCAAGAGATTGTGTTTTAGACTAAAAGGGAATGCATTATAAGAAGAATCTTTACTTTGAAACTCTGTTCTTTACCTTTTTCACACTATGTAACAGCTTTGTTTCATGAAACAGCTTTGTATTCAACTTAAACACTGTTTCAGAGCTAGACATCTTGTTTTTAACCAAACTGAATAACTTACAATATGTTAAGAAAACACATATTTCAAATGAAAAGAGTTTATAACAAGGGGAGATCAAGTTGTTTGTAATATGACCAATTAAAGTAATTGCAATTCTGTTTGTACACTTCTAACCAAAAAGAAGCAGGGCTTCTATGCATTGTAATCAGCTTATACACCATTTCAGAGCAAGACATCTTGTTTTTAACCAAACTGAATAACTTACAATATCCTAAGAAAACACATATTTCAAGTGAAAAGAGTTTATCCAGGGGAGAACAAGTTGTTTTAACATGGTTCTAATGTGACCCTTGAAAGTAATTGCAACTCTGTTTTTACACCTCTAACCACAAGGAGGCAACGTTTCCACGCATTATAATTGGCTTATACATAGTTTCAGAGTAAGAAATATTGTTTTTAACCAAACTGAACAACTAAAAGGGAATGCATTATAAGAAGAATGTTTACTTTGAAACTCTGTTCTTTACCTTTTAAACAATATGAAACAGCTTTGTATTCACCTTAAACACTGTTTCAGGGCAAGAGATTGTGTTTTAGACTAAAAGGGAATGCATTGTAAGAAGAATCTTTACTTTGAAACTCTGTTCTTTACCTTTTTCTCACTATGAAACAGCTTTGTATTCACCTTAAACACTGTTTCAGGGCAAGAGATTGTGTTTTAGACTAAAAGGGAATGCATTATAAGAAGAATCTTTACTTTGAAACTCTGTTCTTTACCTTTTTCACACTATGAAACAGCTTTGTATTCACCTTAAACACTGTTTCAGGGCAAGAGATTGTGTTTTAGACTAAAAGGGAATGCATTGTAAGAAGAATCTTTACTTTGAAACTCTGTTCTTTACCTTTTTCTCACTATGAAACAGCTTTGTATTCACCTTAAACACTGTTTCAGGGCAAGAGATTGTGTTTTAGACTAAAAGGGAATGCATTATAAGAAGAATCTTTACTTTGAAACTCTGTTCTTTACCTTTTTCACACTATGAAACAGCTTTGTATTCACCTTAAACACTGTTTCAGGGCAAGAGATTGTGTTTTAGACTAAAATAGACTGCATTATAAGAAGAATCTTTACTTTGAAACTCTGTTCTTTACCTTTTTCACACTATGTAACAGCTTTGTATTCACCTTAAACACTGTTTCAGGGCAGATTGTGTTTTAGACTAAAAGGGAATACATTATAAGAAGAATCTTTACTTTGAAACTTTGTTCTTTACCTTTTTCTCACTATGAAACAGCTTTATATTCAACTTAAACACTGCTTCAGTGCAAGAGATTGTGTTTTAGACTAAAAGGGAATGCATTATAAGAAGAATCTTTACTTTGAAACTCTGTTCTTTACCTTTTTCACACTATGTAACAGCTTTGTATTCACCTTAAACACTGTTTCAGGGCAGATTGTGTTTTAGACTAAAAGGGAATACATTATAAGAAGAATCTTTACTTTGAAACTTTGTTCTTTACCTTTTTCTCACTATGAAACAGCTTTATATTCAACTTAAACACTGCTTCAGTGCAAGAGATTGTGTTTTAGAGTAAAAGGGAATGCATTATAAGAAGAATCTTTACTTTGAAACTCTGTTCTTTACCTTTTTCACACTATGTAACAGCTTTGTATTCACCTTAAACACTGTTTCAGGGCAGATTGTGTTTTAGACTAAAAGGGAATACATTATAAGAAGAATCTTTACTTTGAAACTTTGTTCTTTACCTTTTTCTCACTATGAAACAGCTTTATATTCAACTTAAACACTGCTTCAGTGCAAGAGATTGTGTTTTAGACTAAAAGGGAATGCATTATAAGAAGAATCTTTACTTTGAAACTCTGTTCTTTACCTTTTTCACACTATGTAACAGCTTTGTATTCACCTTAAACACTGTTTCAGGGCAGATTGTGTTTTAGACTAAAAGGGAATACATTTTAAGAAGAATCTTTACTTTGAAACTCTGTTCTTTACCTTTTTCTCACTATGAAACAGCTTTATATTCAACTTAAACACTGCTTCAGGGCAAGAGATTGTGTTTTAGACTAAAAGGGAATGCATTATAAGAAGAATCTTTACTTTGAAACTCTGTTCTTTACCTTTTTCACACTATGAAACAGCTTTGTATTCACCTTAAACACTGTTTCAGGGCAAGAGATTGTGTTTTAGACTAAAAGGTAATGCATTATAAGAAGAATCTTTACTTTGAAACTCTGTTCTTTACCTTTTTCACACTATGAAACAGCTTTGTATTCACCTTAAACACTGTTTCAGGGCAAGAGATTGTGTTTTAGACTAAAATAGACTGCATTATAAGAAGAATCTTTACTTTGAAACTCTGTTTTTTACCTTTTTCACACTATGAAACAGCTTTGTATTCACCTTAAACACTGTTTCAGTGCAAGAGATTGTGTTTTAGACTAAAAGGTAATGCATTATAAGAAGAATCTTTACTTTGAAACTCTGTTCTTTACCTTTTTCACACTATGAAACAGCTTTGTATTCACCTTAAACACTGTTTCAGGGCAAGAGATTGTGTTTTAGACTAAAAGGGAATGCATTATAAGAAGAATCTTTACTTTGAAACTCTGTTTTTTACCTTTTTCACACTATGAAACAGCTTTGTATTCACCTTAAACACTGTTTCAGGGCAAGATATTGTGTTTTAGACTAAAAGGGAATGCATTGTAAGAAGAATCTTTACTTTGAAACTCTGTTCTTTACCTTTTTCACACTATGAAACAGCTTTGTATTCGCCTTAAACACTGTTTCAGGGCAAAAGATTGTGTTTTAGACTAAAATAGACTGCATTATAAGAAGAATCTTTACTTTGAAACTCTGTTCTTTACCTTTTTCTCACTATGAAACAGCTTTATATTCAACTTAAACACTGCTTCAGGGCAAGATATTGTGTTTTAGACTAAAAGGGAATGCATTGTCAGAAGAATCTTTACTTTGAAACTCTGTTCTTTACCTTTTTCACACTATGAAACAGCTTTGTATTCGCCTTAAACACTGTTTCAGGGCAAAAGATTGTGTTTTAGACTAAAATAGACTGCATTATAAGAAGAATCTTTACTTTGAAACTCTGTTCTTTACCTTTTTCTCACTATGAAACAGCTTTGTATTCAACTTAAACACTGTTTCAGGGCAAGAGATTGTGTTTTAGACTAAAAGGGAATGCATTATAAGAAGAATCTTTACTTTGAAACTCTGTTCTTTACCTTTTTCTCACTATGAAACAGCTTTATATTCAACTTAAACACTGCTTCAGTGCAAGAGATTGTGTTTTAGACTAAAAGGGAATGCATTATAAGAAGAATCTTTACTTTGAAACTCTGTTCTTTACCTTTTTCACACTATGAAACAGCTTTATATTCAACTTAAACACTGTTTCAGGGCAAGAGATTGTGTTTTAGACTAAAATAGACTGCATTATAAGAAGAATCTTTACTTTGAAACTCTGTTCTTTACCTTTTTCACACTATGAAACAGCTTTGTATTCACCTTAAACACTGTTTCAGGGCAAGAGATTGTGTTTTAGACTAAAAGGGAATGCATTGTAAGAAGAATCTTTACTTTGAAACTCTGTTCTTTACCTTTTTCACACTATGTAACAGCTTTGTATTCACCTTAAACACTGTTTCAGGGCAGATTGTGTTTTAGACTAAAAGGGAATACATTATAAGAAGAATCTTTACTTTGAAACTCTGTTCTTTACCTTTTTCTCACTATGTAACAGCTTTGTATTCACCTTAAACACTGTTTCAGGGCAGATTGTGTTTTAGACTAAAAGGGAATACATTATAAGAAGAATCTTTACTTTGAAACTTTGTTCTTTACCTTTTTCTCACTATGAAACAGCTTTATATTCAACTTAAACACTGCTTCAGTGCAAGAGATTGTGTTTTAGAGTAAAAGGGAATGCATTATAAGAAGAATCTTTACTTTGAAACTCTGTTCTTTACCTTTTTCACACTATGTAACAGCTTTGTATTCACCTTAAACACTGTTTCAGGGCAGATTGTGTTTTAGACTAAAAGGGAATACATTATAAGAAGAATCTTTACTTTGAAACTTTGTTCTTTACCTTTTTCTCACTATGAAACAGCTTTATATTCAACTTAAACACTGCTTCAGTGCAAGAGATTGTGTTTTAGACTAAAAGGGAATGCATTATAAGAAGAATCTTTACTTTGAAACTCTGTTCTTTACCTTTTTCACACTATGTAACAGCTTTGTATTCACCTTAAACACTGTTTCAGGGCAGATTGTGTTTTAGACTAAAAGGGAATACATTTTAAGAAGAATCTTTACTTTGAAACTCTGTTCTTTACCTTTTTCTCACTATGAAACAGCTTTATATTCAACTTAAACACTGCTTCAGGGCAAGAGATTGTGTTTTAGACTAAAAGGGAATGCATTATAAGAAGAATCTTTACTTTGAAACTCTGTTCTTTACCTTTTTCACACTATGAAACAGCTTTGTATTCACCTTAAACACTGTTTCAGGGCAAGAGATTGTGTTTTAGACTAAAAGGTAATGCATTATAAGAAGAATCTTTACTTTGAAAATCTGTTCTTTACCTTTTTCACACTATGAAACAGCTTTGTATTCACCTTAAACACTGTTTCAGGGCAAGAGATTGTGTTTTAGACTAAAATAGACTGCATTATAAGAAGAATCTTTACTTTGAAACTCTGTTTTTTACCTTTTTCACACTATGAAACAGCTTTGTATTCACCTTAAACACTGTTTCAGTGCAAGAGATTGTGTTTTAGACTAAAAGGTAATGCATTATAAGAAGAATCTTTACTTTGAAACTCTGTTCTTTACCTTTTTCACACTATGAAACAGCTTTGTATTCACCTTAAACACTGTTTCAGGGCAAGAGATTGTGTTTTAGACTAAAAGGGAATGCATTATAAGAAGAATCTTTACTTTGAAACTCTGTTTTTTACCTTTTTCACACTATGAAACAGCTTTGTATTCACCTTAAACACTGTTTCAGGGCAAGATATTGTGTTTTAGACTAAAAGGGAATGCATTGTAAGAAGAATCTTTACTTTGAAACTCTGTTCTTTACCTTTTTCACACTATGAAACAGCTTTGTATTCGCCTTAAACACTGTTTCAGGGCAAAAGATTGTGTTTTAGACTAAAATAGACTGCATTATAAGAAGAATCTTTACTTTGAAACTCTGTTCTTTACCTTTTTCTCACTATGAAATAGCTTTATATTCAACTTAAACACTGTTTCAGGGCAAGAGATTGTGTTTTAGACTAAAAGGGAATGCATTATAAGAAGAATCTTTACTTTGAAACTCTGTTCTTTACCTTTTTCACACAATGAAACAGCTTTGTATTCACCTTAAACACTGTTTCAGGGCAAGAGATTGTGTTTTAGACTAAAAGGGAATGCATTATAAGAAGAATCTTTACTTTGAAACTCTGTTTTTTACCTTTTTCACACTATGAAACAGCTTTGTATTCACCTTAAACACTGTTTCAGGGCAAGATATTGTGTTTTAGACTAAAAGGGAATGCATTGTAAGAAGAATCTTTACTTTGAAACTCTGTTCTTTACCTTTTTCACACTATGAAACAGCTTTGTATTCGCCTTAAACACTGTTTCAGGGCAAAAGATTGTGTTTTAGACTAAAATAGACTGCATTATAAGAAGAATCTTTACTTTGAAACTCTGTTCTTTACCTTTTTCTCACTATGAAACAGCTTTATATTCAACTTAAACACTGCTTCAGGGCAAGATATTGTGTTTTAGACTAAAAGGGAATGCATTGTCAGAAGAATCTTTACTTTGAAACTCTGTTCTTTACCTTTTTCACACTATGAAACAGCTTTGTATTCGCCTTAAACACTGTTTCAGGGCAAAAGATTGTGTTTTAGACTAAAATAGACTGCATTATAAGAAGAATCTTTACTTTGAAACTCTGTTCTTTACCTTTTTCTCACTATGAAACAGCTTTGTATTCAACTTAAACACTGTTTCAGGGCAAGAGATTGTGTTTTAGACTAAAAGGGAATGCATTATAAGAAGAATCTTTACTTTGAAACTCTGTTCTTTACCTTTTTCTCACTATGAAACAGCTTTATATTCAACTTAAACACTGCTTCAGTGCAAGAGATTGTGTTTTAGACTAAAAGGGAATGCATTATAAGAAGAATCTTTACTTTGAAACTCTGTTCTTTACCTTTTTCACACTATGAAACAGCTTTATATTCAACTTAAACACTGTTTCAGGGCAAGAGATTGTGTTTTAGACTAAAATAGACTGCATTATAAGAAGAATCTTTACTTTGAAACTCTGTTCTTTACCTTTTTCACACTATGAAACAGCTTTGTATTCACCTTAAACACTGTTTCAGGGCAAGAGATTGTGTTTTAGACTAAAAGGGAATGCATTGTAAGAAGAATCTTTACTTTGAAACTCTGTTCTTTACCTTTTTCACACTATGTAACAGCTTTGTATTCACCTTAAACACTGTTTCAGGGCAGATTGTGTTTTAGACTAAAAGGGAATACATTATAAGAAGAATCTTTACTTTGAAACTCTGTTCTTTACCTTTTTCTCACTATGTAACAGCTTTGTATTCACCTTAAACACTGTTTCAGGGCAGATTGTGTTTTAGACTAAAAGGGAATACATTATAAGAAGAATCTTTACTTTGAAACTTTGTTCTTTACCTTTTTCTCACTATGAAACAGCTTTATATTCAACTTAAACACTGCTTCAGTGCAAGAGATTGTGTTTTAGAGTAAAAGGGAATGCATTATAAGAAGAATCTTTACTTTGAAACTCTGTTCTTTACCTTTTTCACACTATGTAACAGCTTTGTATTCACCTTAAACACTGTTTCAGGGCAGATTGTGTTTTAGACTAAAAGGGAATACATTATAAGAAGAATCTTTACTTTGAAACTTTGTTCTTTACCTTTTTCTCACTATGAAACAGCTTTATATTCAACTTAAACACTGCTTCAGTGCAAGAGATTGTGTTTTAGACTAAAAGGGAATGCATTATAAGAAGAATCTTTACTTTGAAACTCTGTTCTTTACCTTTTTCACACTATGTAACAGCTTTGTATTCACCTTAAACACTGTTTCAGGGCAGATTGTGTTTTAGACTAAAAGGGAATACATTTTAAGAAGAATCTTTACTTTGAAACTCTGTTCTTTACCTTTTTCTCACTATGAAACAGCTTTATATTCAACTTAAACACTGCTTCAGGGCAAGAGATTGTGTTTTAGACTAAAAGGGAATGCATTATAAGAAGAATCTTTACTTTGAAACTCTGTTCTTTACCTTTTTCACACTATGAAACAGCTTTGTATTCACCTTAAACACTGTTTCAGGGCAAGAGATTGTGTTTTAGACTAAAAGGTAATGCATTATAAGAAGAATCTTTACTTTGAAAATCTGTTCTTTACCTTTTTCACACTATGAAACAGCTTTGTATTCACCTTAAACACTGTTTCAGGGCAAGAGATTGTGTTTTAGACTAAAATAGACTGCATTATAAGAAGAATCTTTACTTTGAAACTCTGTTTTTTACCTTTTTCACACTATGAAACAGCTTTGTATTCACCTTAAACACTGTTTCAGTGCAAGAGATTGTGTTTTAGACTAAAAGGTAATGCATTATAAGAAGAATCTTTACTTTGAAACTCTGTTCTTTACCTTTTTCACACTATGAAACAGCTTTGTATTCACCTTAAACACTGTTTCAGGGCAAGAGATTGTGTTTTAGACTAAAAGGGAATGCATTATAAGAAGAATCTTTACTTTGAAACTCTGTTTTTTACCTTTTTCACACTATGAAACAGCTTTGTATTCACCTTAAACACTGTTTCAGGGCAAGATATTGTGTTTTAGACTAAAAGGGAATGCATTGTAAGAAGAATCTTTACTTTGAAACTCTGTTCTTTACCTTTTTCACACTATGAAACAGCTTTGTATTCGCCTTAAACATTGTTTCAGGGCAAAAGATTGTGTTTTAGACTAAAATAGACTGCATTATAAGAAGAATCTTTACTTTGAAACTCTGTTCTTTACCTTTTTCTCACTATGAAACAGCTTTATATTCAACTTAAACACTGTTTCAGGGCAAGAGATTGTGTTTTAGACTAAAAGGGAATGCATTATAAGAAGAATCTTTACTTTGAAACTCTGTTCTTTACCTTTTTCACACTATGAAACAGCTTTGTATTCACCTTAAACACTGTTTCAGGGCAAGAGATTGTGTTTTAGACTAAAAGGGAATGCATTATAAGAAGAATCTTTACTTTGAAACTCTGTTTTTTACCTTTTTCACACTATGAAACAGCTTTGTATTCACCTTAAACACTGTTTCAGGGCAAGATATTGTGTTTTAGACTAAAAGGGAATGCATTGTAAGAAGAATCTTTACTTTGAAACTCTGTTCTTTACCTTTTTCACACTATGAAACAGCTTTGTATTCGCCTTAAACACTGTTTCAGGGCAAAAGATTGTGTTTTAGACTAAAATAGACTGCATTATAAGAAGAATCTTTACTTTGAAACTCTGTTCTTTACCTTTTTCTCACTATGAAACAGCTTTATATTCAACTTAAACACTGCTTCAGGGCAAGATATTGTGTTTTAGACTAAAAGGGAATGCATTGTCAGAAGAATCTTTACTTTGAAACTCTGTTCTTTACCTTTTTCACACTATGAAACAGCTTTGTATTCGCCTTAAACACTGTTTCAGGGCAAAAGATTGTGTTTTAGACTAAAATAGACTGCATTATAAGAAGAATCTTTACTTTGAAACTCTGTTCTTTACCTTTTTCACACTATGAAACAGCTTTGTATTCGCCTTAAACACTGTTTCAGGGCAAAAGATTGTGTTTTAGACTAAAATAGACTGCATTATAAGAAGAATCTTTACTTTGAAACTCTGTTCTTTACCTTTTTCTCACTATGAAACAGCTTTGTATTCAACTTAAACACTGTTTCAGGGCAAGAGATTGTGTTTTAGACTAAAAGGGAATGCATTATAAGAAGAATCTTTACTTTGAAACTCTGTTCTTTACCTTTTTCACACTATGTAACAGCTTTGTTTCATGAAACAGCTTTGAAACAGCTTTGTATTCAACTTAAACACTGTTTCAGAGCTAGACATCTTGTTTTTAACCAAACTGAATAACTTACAATATGTTAAGAAAACACATATTTCAAATGAAAAGAGTTTATAACAAGGGGAGATCAAGTTGTTTGTAATATGACCAATTAAAGTAATTGCAATTCTGTTTGTACACTTCTAACCAAAAAGAAGCAGGGCTTCTATGCATTGTAATCAGCTTATACACCATTTCAGAGCAAGACATCTTGTTTTTAACCAAACTGAATAACTTACAATATCCTAAGAAAACACATATTTCAAGTGAAAAGAGTTTATCCAGGGGAGAAAAAGTTGTTTTAACATGGTTCTAATGTGACCCTTGAAAGTAATTGTAACTCTGTTTTTACACCTCTAACCACAAGGAGGCAACGTTTCCACGCATTATAATTGGCTTATACATAGTTTCAGAGTAAGAAATATTGTTTTTAACCAAACTGAACAACTAAAAGGGAATGCATTATAAGAAGAATGTTTACTTTGAAACTCTGTTCTTTACCTTTTTCACACTATGAAACAGCTTTGTATTCACCTTAAACACTGTTTCAGGGCAAGAGATTGTGTTTTAGACTAAAAGGGAATGCATTATAAGAAGAATCTTTACTTTGAAACTCTGTTCTTTACCTTTTTCACACTATGAAATAGCTTTGTATTCACCTTAAACACTGTTTAAGGGCAAGAGATTGTGTTTTAGACTAAAATAGACTGCATTATAAGAAGAATCTTTACTTTGAAACTCTGTTCTTTACCTTTTTCACACTATGAAACAGCTTTGTATTCACCTTAAACACTGTTTCAGGGCAGATTGTGTTTTAGACTAAAAGGGAATACATTTTAAGAAGAATCTTTACTTTGAAACTCTGTTCTTTACCTTTTTCTCACTCTGAAACAGCTTTATATTCAACTTAAACACTGCTTCAGGGCAAGAGATTGTGTTTTAGACTAAAAGGGAATGCATTATAAGAAGAATCTTTACTTTGAAACTCTGTTCTTTACCTTTTTCACACTATGTAACAGCTTTGTTTCATGAAACAGCTTTGAAACAGCTTTGTATTCAACTTAAACACTGTTTCAGAGCTAGACATCTTGTTTTTAACCAAACTGAATAACTTACAATATGTTAAGAAAACACATATTTCAAATGAAAAGAGTTTATAACAAGGGGAGATCAAGTTGTTTGTAATATGACCAATTAAAGTAATTGCAATTCTGTTTGTACACTTCTAACCAAAAAGAAGCAGGGCTTATATGCATTGTAATCAGCTTATACACCATTTCAGAGCAAGACATCTTGTTTTTAACCAAACTGAATAACTTACAATATCCTAAGAAAACACATATTTCAAGTGAAAAGAGTTTATCCAGGGGAGAACAAGTTGTTTTAACATGGTTCTAATGTGACCCTTGAAAGTAATTGCAACTCTGTTTTTACACCTCTAACCACAAGGAGGCAACGTTTCCACGCATTATAATTGGCTTATACATAGTTTCAGAGTAAGAAATATTGTTTTTAACCAAACTGAACAACTAAAAGGGAATGCATTATAAGAAGAATGTTTACTTTGAAACTCTGTTCTTTACCTTTTAAACAATATGAAACAGCTTTGTATTCACCTTAAACACTGTTTCAGGGCAAGAGATTGTGTTTTAGACTAAAAGTTAATGCATTATAAGAAGAATCTTTACTTTGAAACTCTGTTCTTTACCTTTTTCACACTATGAAACAGCTTTGTATTCACCTTAAACACTGTTTCAGGGCAAGAGATTGTGTTTTAGACTAAAAGTTAATGCATTATAAGAAGAATCTTTACTTTGAAACTCTGTTCTTTACCTTTTTCACACTATGTAACAGCTTTGTATTCACCTTAAACACTGTTTCAGGGCAGATTGTGTTTTAGACTAAAAGGGAATACATTATAAGAAGAATCTTTACTTTGAAACTTTGTTCTTTACCTTTTTCTCACTATGAAACAGCTTTATATTCAACTTAAACACTGCTTCAGTGCAAGAGATTGTGTTTTAGACTAAAAGGGAATGCATTATAAGAAGAATCTTTACTTTGAAACTCTGTTCTTTACCTTTTTCACACTATGTAACAGCTTTGTATTCACCTTAAACACTGTTTCAGGGCAGATTGTGTTTTAGACTAAAAGGGAATACATTTTAAGAAGAATCTTTACTTTGAAACTCTGTTCTTTACCTTTTTCTCACTATGAAACAGCTTTATATTCAACTTAAACACTGCTTCAGGGCAAGAGATTGTGTTTTAGACTAAAAGGGAATGCATTATAAGAAGAATCTTTACTTTGAAACTCTGTTCTTTACCTTTTTCACACTATGAAACAGCTTTGTATTCACCTTAAACACTGTTTCAGGGCAAGAGATTGTGTTTTAGACTAAAAGGTAATGCATTATAAGAAGAATCTTTACTTTGAAACTCTGTTCTTTACCTTTTTCTCACTATGAAACAGCTTTATATTCAACTTAAACACTGCTTCAGGGCAAGAGATTGTGTTTTAGACTAAAAGGGAATGCATTATAAGAAGAATCTTTACTTTGAAACTCTGTTCTTTACCTTTTTCACACTATGAAACAGCTTTGTATTCACCTTAAACACTGTTTCAGGGCAAGAGATTGTGTTTTAGACTAAAAGGTAATGCATTATAAGAAGAATCTTTACTTTGAAACTCTGTTCTTTACCTTTTTCACACTATGAAACAGCTTTGTATTCACCTTAAACACTGTTTCAGGGCAAGAGATTGTGTTTTAGACTAAAATAGACTGCATTATAAGAAGAATCTTTACTTTGAAACTCTGTTTTTTACCTTTTTCACACTATGAAACAGCTTTGTATTCACCTTAAACACTGTTTCAGTGCAAGAGATTGTGTTTTAGACTAAAAGGTAATGCATTATAAGAAGAATCTTTACTTTGAAACTCTGTTCTTTACCTTTTTCACACTATGAAACAGCTTTGTATTCACCTTAAACACTGTTTCAGGGCAAGAGATTGTGTTTTAGACTAAAAGGGAATGCATTATAATAAGAATCTTTACTTTGAAACTCTGTTTTTTACCTTTTTCACACTATGAAACAGCTTTGTATTCACCTTAAACACTGTTTCAGGGCAAGATATTGTGTTTTAGACTAAAAGGGAATGCATTGTAAGAAGAATCTTTACTTTGAAACTCTGTTCTTTACCTTTTTCACACTATGAAACAGCTTTGTATTCACCTTAAACACTGTTTCAGGGCAGATTGTGTTTTAGACTAAAAGGGAATACATTATAAGAAGAATCTTTACTTTGAAACTCTGTTTTTTACCTTTTTCACACTATGAAACAGCTTTGTATTCACCTTAAACACTGTTTCAGTGCAAGAGATTGTGTTTTAGACTAAAAGGTAATGCATTATAAGAAGAATCTTTACTTTGAAACTCTGTTCTTTACCTTTTTCACACTATGAAACAGCTTTGTATTCACCTTAAACACTGTTTCAGGGCAAGAGATTGTGTTTTAGACTAAAAGGGAATGCATTATAAGAAGAATCTTTACTTTGAAACTCTGTTTTTTACCTTTTTCACACTATGAAACAGCTTTGTATTCACCTTAAACACTGTTTCAGGGCAAGATATTGTGTTTTAGACTAAAAGGGAATGCATTGTAAGAAGAATCTTTACTTTGAAACTCTGTTCTTTACCTTTTTCACACTATGAAACAGCTTTGTATTCGCCTTAAACACTGTTTCAGGGCAAAAGATTGTGTTTTAGACTAAAATAGACTGCATTATAAGAAGAATCTTTACTTTGAAACTCTGTTCTTTACCTTTTTCTCACTATGAAACAGCTTTATATTCAACTTAAACACTGCTTCAGGGCAAGATATTGTGTTTTAGACTAAAAGGGAATGCATTGTCAGAAGAATCTTTACTTTGAAACTCTGTTCTTTACCTTTTTCACACTATGAAACAGCTTTGTATTCGCCTTAAACACTGTTTCAGGGCAAAAGATTGTGTTTTAGACTAAAATAGACTGCATTATAAGAAGAATCTTTACTTTGAAACTCTGTTCTTTACCTTTTTCTCACTATGAAACAGCTTTGTATTCAACTTTAACACTGTTTCAGGGCAAGAGATTGTGTTTTAGACTAAAAGGGAATGCATTATAAGAAGAATCTTTACTTTGAAACTCTGTTCTTTACCTTTTTCTCACTATGAAACAGCTTTATATTCAACTTAAACACTGCTTCAGTGCAAGAGATTGTGTTTTAGACTAAAAGGGAATGCATTATAAGAAGAATCTTTACTTTGAAACTCTGTTCTTTACCTTTTAAACAATATGAAACAGCTTTGTATTCACCTTAAACACTGTTTCAGGGCAAGAGATTGTGTTTTAGACTAAAAGGGAATGCATTATAAGAAGAATCTTTACTTTGAAACTCTGTTCTTTACCTTTTTCACACTATGTAACAGCTTTGTTTCATGAAACAGCTTTGAAACAGCTTTGTATTCAACTTAAACACTGTTTCAGAGCTAGACATCTTGTTTTTAACCAAACTGAATAACTTACAATATGTTAAGAAAACACATATTTCAAATGAAAAGAGTTTATAACAAGGGGAGATCAAGTTGTTTGTAATATGACCAATTAAAGTAATTGCAATTCTGTTTGTACACTTCTAACCAAAAAGAAGCAGGGCTTCTATGCATTGTAATCAGCTTATACACCATTTCAGAGCAAGACATCTTGTTTTTAACCAAACTGAATAACTTACAATATCCTAAGAAAACACATATTTCAAGTGAAAAGAGTTTATCCAGGGGAGAAAAAGTTGTTTTAACATGGTTCTAATGTGACCCTTGAAAGTAATTGTAACTCTGTTTTTACACCTCTAACCACAAGGAGGCAACGTTTCCACGCATTATAATTGGCTTATACATAGTTTCAGAGTAAGAAATATTGTTTTTAACCAAACTGAACAACTAAAAGGGAATGCATTATAAGAAGAATGTTTACTTTGAAACTCTGTTCTTTACCTTTTTCACACTATGAAACAGCTTTGTATTCACCTTAAACACTGTTTCAGGGCAAGAGATTGTGTTTTAGACTAAAAGGGAATGCATTATAAGAAGAATCTTTACTTTGAAACTCTGTTCTTTACCTTTTTCACACTATGAAATAGCTTTGTATTCACCTTAAACACTGTTTAAGGGCAAGAGATTGTGTTTTAGACTAAAATAGACTGCATTATAAGAAGAATCTTTACTTTGAAACTCTGTTCTTTACCTTTTTCTCACTATGAAACAGCTTTATATTCAACTTAAACACTGCTTCAGGGCAAGAGATTGTGTTTTAGACTAAAAGGGAATGCATTATAAGAAGAATCTTTACTTTGAAACTCTGTTCTTTACCTTTTTCACACTATGTAACAGCTTTGTATTCACCTTAAACACTGTTTCAGGGCAGATTGTGTTTTAGACTAAAAGGGAATACATTATAAGAAGAATCTTTACTTTGAAACTTTGTTCTTTACCTTTTTCTCACTATGAAACAGCTTTATATTCAACTTAAACACTGCTTCAGTGCAAGAGATTGTGTTTTAGACTAAAAGGGAATGCATTATAAGAAGAATCTTTACTTTGAAACTCTGTTCTTTACCTTTTTCACACTATGTAACAGCTTTGTATTCACCTTAAACACTGTTTCAGGGCAGATTGTGTTTTAGACTAAAAGGGAATACATTATAAGAAGAATCTTTACTTTGAAACTTTGTTCTTTACCTTTTTCTCACTATGAAACAGCTTTATATTCAACTTAAACACTGCTTCAGTGCAAGAGATTGTGTTTTAGAGTAAAAGGGAATGCATTATAAGAAGAATCTTTACTTTGAAACTCTGTTCTTTACCTTTTTCACACTATGTAACAGCTTTGTATTCACCTTAAACACTGTTTCAGGGCAGATTGTGTTTTAGACTAAAAGGGAATACATTATAAGAAGAATCTTTACTTTGAAACTTTGTTCTTTACCTTTTTCTCACTATGAAACAGCTTTATATTCAACTTAAACACTGCTTCAGTGCAAGAGATTGTGTTTTAGACTAAAAGGGAATGCATTATAAGAAGAATCTTTACTTTGAAACTCTGTTCTTTACCTTTTTCACACTATGTAACAGCTTTGTATTCACCTTAAACACTGTTTCAGGGCAGATTGTGTTTTAGACTAAAAGGGAATACATTTTAAGAAGAATCTTTACTTTGAAACTCTGTTCTTTACCTTTTTCTCACTATGAAACAGCTTTATATTCAACTTAAACACTGCTTCAGGGCAAGAGATTGTGTTTTAGACTAAAAGGGAATGCATTATAAGAAGAATCTTTACTTTGAAACTCTGTTCTTTACCTTTTTCACACTATGAAACAGCTTTGTATTCACCTTAAACACTGTTTCAGGGCAAGAGATTGTGTTTTAGACTAAAAGGGAATGCATTATAAGAAGAATCTTTACTTTGAAACTCTGTTTTTTACCTTTTTCACACTATGAAACAGCTTTGTATTCACCTTAAACACTGTTTCAGGGCAAGATATTGTGTTTTAGACTAAAAGGTAATGCATTATAAGAAGAATCTTTACTTTGAAACTCTGTTCTTTACCTTTTTCACACTATGAAACAGCTTTGTATTCACCTTAAACACTGTTTCAGGGCAAGAGATTGTGTTTTAGACTAAAATAGACTGCATTATAAGAAGAATCTTTACTTTGAAACTCTGTTTTTTACCTTTTTCACACTATGAAACAGCTTTGTATTCACCTTAAACACTGTTTCAGTGCAAGAGATTGTGTTTTAGACTAAAAGGTAATGCATTATAAGAAGAATCTTTACTTTGAAACTCTGTTCTTTACCTTTTTCACACTATGAAACAGCTTTGTATTCACCTTAAACACTGTTTCAGGGCAAGAGATTGTGTTTTAGACTAAAAGGGAATGCATTATAATAAGAATCTTTACTTTGAAACTCTGTTTTTTACCTTTTTCACACTATGAAACAGCTTTGTATTCACCTTAAACACTGTTTCAGGGCAAGATATTGTGTTTTAGACTAAAAGGGAATGCATTGTAAGAAGAATCTTTACTTTGAAACTCTGTTCTTTACCTTTTTCACACTATGAAACAGCTTTGTATTCACCTTAAACACTGTTTCAGGGCAGATTGTGTTTTAGACTAAAAGGGAATACATTATAAGAAGAATCTTTACTTTGAAACTCTGTTTTTTACCTTTTTCACACTATGAAACAGCTTTGTATTCACCTTAAACACTGTTTCAGTGCAAGAGATTGTGTTTTAGACTAAAAGGTAATGCATTATAAGAAGAATCTTTACTTTGAAACTCTGTTCTTTACCTTTTTCACACTATGAAACAGCTTTGTATTCACCTTAAACACTGTTTCAGGGCAAGAGATTGTGTTTTAGACTAAAAGGGAATGCATTATAAGAAGAATCTTTACTTTGAAACTCTGTTTTTTACCTTTTTCACACTATGAAACAGCTTTGTATTCACCTTAAACACTGTTTCAGGGCAAGATATTGTGTTTTAGACTAAAAGGGAATGCATTGTAAGAAGAATCTTTACTTTGAAACTCTGTTCTTTACCTTTTTCACACTATGAAACAGCTTTGTATTCGCCTTAAACACTGTTTCAGGGCAAAAGATTGTGTTTTAGACTAAAATAGACTGCATTATAAGAAGAATCTTTACTTTGAAACTCTGTTCTTTACCTTTTTCTCACTATGAAACAGCTTTATATTCAACTTAAACACTGCTTCAGGGCAAGATATTGTGTTTTAGACTAAAAGGGAATGCATTGTCAGAAGAATCTTTACTTTGAAACTCTGTTCTTTACCTTTTTCACACTATGAAACAGCTTTGTATTCGCCTTAAACACTGTTTCAGGGCAAAAGATTGTGTTTTAGACTAAAATAGACTGCATTATAAGAAGAATCTTTACTTTGAAACTCTGTTCTTTACCTTTTTCTCACTATGAAACAGCTTTGTATTCAACTTTAACACTGTTTCAGGGCAAGAGATTGTGTTTTAGACTAAAAGGGAATGCATTATAAGAAGAATCTTTACTTTGAAACTCTGTTCTTTACCTTTTTCTCACTATGAAACAGCTTTATATTCAACTTAAACACTGCTTCAGTGCAAGAGATTGTGTTTTAGACTAAAAGGGAATGCATTATAAGAAGAATCTTTACTTTGAAACTCTGTTCTTTACCTTTTAAACAATATGAAACAGCTTTGTATTCACCTTAAACACTGTTTCAGGGCAAGAGATTGTGTTTTAGACTAAAAGGGAATGCATTATAAGAAGAATCTTTACTTTGAAACTCTGTTCTTTACCTTTTTCACACTATGTAACAGCTTTGTTTCATGAAACAGCTTTGAAACAGCTTTGTATTCAACTTAAACACTGTTTCAGAGCTAGACATCTTGTTTTTAACCAAACTGAATAACTTACAATATGTTAAGAAAACACATATTTCAAATGAAAAGAGTTTATAACAAGGGGAGATCAAGTTGTTTGTAATATGACCAATTAAAGTAATTGCAATTCTGTTTGTACACTTCTAACCAAAAAGAAGCAGGGCTTCTATGCATTGTAATCAGCTTATACACCATTTCAGAGCAAGACATCTTGTTTTTAACCAAACTGAATAACTTACAATATCCTAAGAAAACACATATTTCAAGTGAAAAGAGTTTATCCAGGGGAGAAAAAGTTGTTTTAACATGGTTCTAATGTGACCCTTGAAAGTAATTGTAACTCTGTTTTTACACCTCTAACCACAAGGAGGCAACGTTTCCACGCATTATAATTGGCTTATACATAGTTTCAGAGTAAGAAATATTGTTTTTAACCAAACTGAACAACTAAAAGGGAATGCATTATAAGAAGAATGTTTACTTTGAAACTCTGTTCTTTACCTTTTTCACACTATGAAACAGCTTTGTATTCACCTTAAACACTGTTTCAGGGCAAGAGATTGTGTTTTAGACTAAAAGGGAATGCATTATAAGAAGAATCTTTACTTTGAAACTCTGTTCTTTACCTTTTTCACACTATGAAATAGC
This sequence comes from Electrophorus electricus, assembly GCF_041902795.1. Lineage (NCBI taxonomy): Eukaryota > Metazoa > Chordata > Actinopteri > Gymnotiformes > Gymnotidae > Electrophorus > Electrophorus electricus. The sequence continues at coordinate 1,998,604 of NW_027658572.1, read as the reverse complement.
TTTGTATTCACCTTAAACACTGTTTAAGGGCAAGAGATTGTGTTTTAGACTAAAATAGACTGCATTATAAGAAGAATCTTTACTTTGAAACTCTGTTCTTTACCTTTTTCTCACTATGAAACAGCTTTATATTCAACTTAAACACTGCTTCAGGGCAAGAGATTGTGTTTTAGACTAAAAGGGAATGCATTATAAGAAGAATCTTTACTTTGAAACTCTGTTCTTTACCTTTTTCACACTATGTAACAGCTTTGTATTCACCTTAAACACTGTTTCAGGGCAGATTGTGTTTTAGACTAAAAGGGAATACATTATAAGAAGAATCTTTACTTTGAAACTTTGTTCTTTACCTTTTTCTCACTATGAAACAGCTTTATATTCAACTTAAACACTGCTTCAGTGCAAGAGATTGTGTTTTAGAGTAAAAGGGAATGCATTATAAGAAGAATCTTTACTTTGAAACTCTGTTCTTTACCTTTTTCACACTATGTAACAGCTTTGTATTCACCTTAAACACTGTTTCAGGGCAGATTGTGTTTTAGACTAAAAGGGAATACATTATAAGAAGAATCTTTACTTTGAAACTTTGTTCTTTACCTTTTTCTCACTATGAAACAGCTTTATATTCAACTTAAACACTGCTTCAGTGCAAGAGATTGTGTTTTAGACTAAAAGGGAATGCATTATAAGAAGAATCTTTACTTTGAAACTCTGTTCTTTACCTTTTTCACACTATGTAACAGCTTTGTATTCACCTTAAACACTGTTTCAGGGCAGATTGTGTTTTAGACTAAAAGGGAATACATTTTAAGAAGAATCTTTACTTTGAAACTCTGTTCTTTACCTTTTTCTCACTATGAAACAGCTTTATATTCAACTTAAACACTGCTTCAGGGCAAGAGATTGTGTTTTAGACTAAAAGGGAATGCATTATAAGAAGAATCTTTACTTTGAAACTCTGTTCTTTACCTTTTTCACACTATGAAACAGCTTTGTATTCACCTTAAACACTGTTTCAGGGCAAGAGATTGTGTTTTAGACTAAAAGGTAATGCATTATAAGAAGAATCTTTACTTTGAAACTCTGTTCTTTACCTTTGTCACACTATGAAACAGCTTTGTATTCACCTTAAACACTGTTTCAGGGCAAGAGATTGTGTTTTAGACTAAAATAGACTGCATTATAAGAAGAATCTTTACTTTGAAACTCTGTTTTTTACCTTTTTCACACTATGAAACAGCTTTGTATTCACCTTAAACACTGTTTCAGTGCAAGAGATTGTGTTTTAGACTAAAAGGTAATGCATTATAAGAAGAATCTTTACTTTGAAACTCTGTTCTTTACCTTTTTCACACTATGAAACAGCTTTGTATTCACCTTAAACACTGTTTCAGGGCAAGAGATTGTGTTTTAGACTAAAAGGGAATGCATTATAAGAAGAATCTTTACTTTGAAACTCTGTTTTTTACCTTTTTCACACTATGAAACAGCTTTGTATTCACCTTAAACACTGTTTCAGGGCAAGATATTGTGTTTTAGACTAAAAGGGAATGCATTGTAAGAAGAATCTTTACTTTGAAACTCTGTTCTTTACCTTTTTCACACTATGAAACAGCTTTGTATTCGCCTTAAACACTGTTTCAGGGCAAAAGATTGTGTTTTAGACTAAAATAGACTGCATTATAAGAAGAATCTTTACTTTGAAACTCTGTTCTTTACCTTTTTCTCACTATGAAACAGCTTTATATTCAACTTAAACACTGCTTCAGGGCAAGATATTGTGTTTTAGACTAAAAGGGAATGCATTGTCAGAAGAATCTTTACTTTGAAACTCTGTTCTTTACCTTTTTCACACTATGAAACAGCTTTGTATTCGCCTTAAACACTGTTTCAGGGCAAAAGATTGTGTTTTAGACTAAAATAGACTGCATTATAAGAAGAATCTTTACTTTGAAACTCTGTTCTTTACCTTTTTCTCACTATGAAACAGCTTTGTATTCAACTTAAACACTGTTTCAGGGCAAGAGATTGTGTTTTAGACTAAAAGGGAATGCATTATAAGAAGAATCTTTACTTTGAAACTCTGTTCTTTACCTTTTTCTCACTATGAAACAGCTTTATATTCAACTTAAACACTGCTTCAGTGCAAGAGATTGTGTTTTAGACTAAAAGGGAATGCATTATAAGAAGAATCTTTACTTTGAAACTCTGTTCTTTACCTTTTTCACACTATGAAACAGCTTTATATTCAACTTAAACACTGTTTCAGGGCAAGAGATTGTGTTTTAGACTAAAATAGACTGCATTATAAGAAGAATCTTTACTTTGAAACTCTGTTCTTTACCTTTTTCACACTATGAAACAGCTTTGTATTCACCTTAAACACTGTTTCAGGGCAAGAGATTGTGTTTTAGACTAAAAGGGAATGCATTGTAAGAAGAATCTTTACTTTGAAACTCTGTTCTTTACCTTTTTCACACTATGTAACAGCTTTGTATTCACCTTAAACACTGTTTCAGGGCAGATTGTGTTTTAGACTAAAAGGGAATACATTATAAGAAGAATCTTTACTTTGAAACTCTGTTCTTTACCTTTTTCTCACTATGTAACAGCTTTGTATTCACCTTAAACACTGTTTCAGGGCAGATTGTGTTTTAGACTAAAAGGGAATACATTATAAGAAGAATCTTTACTTTGAAACTTTGTTCTTTACCTTTTTCTCACTATGAAACAGCTTTATATTCAACTTAAACACTGCTTCAGTGCAAGAGATTGTGTTTTAGAGTAAAAGGGAATGCATTATAAGAAGAATCTTTACTTTGAAACTCTGTTCTTTACCTTTTTCACACTATGTAACAGCTTTGTATTCACCTTAAACACTGTTTCAGGGCAGATTGTGTTTTAGACTAAAAGGGAATACATTATAAGAAGAATCTTTACTTTGAAACTTTGTTCTTTACCTTTTTCTCACTATGAAACAGCTTTATATTCAACTTAAACACTGCTTCAGTGCAAGAGATTGTGTTTTAGACTAAAAGGGAATGCATTATAAGAAGAATCTTTACTTTGAAACTCTGTTCTTTACCTTTTTCACACTATGTAACAGCTTTGTATTCACCTTAAACACTGTTTCAGGGCAGATTGTGTTTTAGACTAAAAGGGAATACATTTTAAGAAGAATCTTTACTTTGAAACTCTGTTCTTTACCTTTTTCTCACTATGAAACAGCTTTATATTCAACTTAAACACTGCTTCAGGGCAAGAGATTGTGTTTTAGACTAAAAGGGAATGCATTATAAGAAGAATCTTTACTTTGAAACTCTGTTCTTTACCTTTTTCACACTATGAAACAGCTTTGTATTCACCTTAAACACTGTTTCAGGGCAAGAGATTGTGTTTTAGACTAAAAGGTAATGCATTATAAGAAGAATCTTTACTTTGAAAATCTGTTCTTTACCTTTTTCACACTATGAAACAGCTTTGTATTCACCTTAAACACTGTTTCAGGGCAAGAGATTGTGTTTTAGACTAAAATAGACTGCATTATAAGAAGAATCTTTACTTTGAAACTCTGTTTTTTACCTTTTTCACACTATGAAACAGCTTTGTATTCACCTTAAACACTGTTTCAGTGCAAGAGATTGTGTTTTAGACTAAAAGGTAATGCATTATAAGAAGAATCTTTACTTTGAAACTCTGTTCTTTACCTTTTTCACACTATGAAACAGCTTTGTATTCACCTTAAACACTGTTTCAGGGCAAGAGATTGTGTTTTAGACTAAAAGGGAATGCATTATAAGAAGAATCTTTACTTTGAAACTCTGTTTTTTACCTTTTTCACACTATGAAACAGCTTTGTATTCACCTTAAACACTGTTTCAGGGCAAGATATTGTGTTTTAGACTAAAAGGGAATGCATTGTAAGAAGAATCTTTACTTTGAAACTCTGTTCTTTACCTTTTTCACACTATGAAACAGCTTTGTATTCGCCTTAAACACTGTTTCAGGGCAAAAGATTGTGTTTTAGACTAAAATAGACTGCATTATAAGAAGAATCTTTACTTTGAAACTCTGTTCTTTACCTTTTTCTCACTATGAAACAGCTTTATATTCAACTTAAACACTGCTTCAGGGCAAGATATTGTGTTTTAGACTAAAAGGGAATGCATTGTCAGAAGAATCTTTACTTTGAAACTCTGTTCTTTACCTTTTTCACACTATGAAACAGCTTTGTATTCGCCTTAAACACTGTTTCAGGGCAAAAGATTGTGTTTTAGACTAAAATAGACTGCATTATAAGAAGAATCTTTACTTTGAAACTCTGTTCTTTACCTTTTTCTCACTATGAAACAGCTTTGTATTCAACTTAAACACTGTTTCAGGGCAAGAGATTGTGTTTTAGACTAAAAGGGAATGCATTATAAGAAGAATCTTTACTTTGAAACTCTGTTCTTTACCTTTTTCTCACTATGAAACAGCTTTATATTCAACTTAAACACTGCTTCAGTGCAAGAGATTGTGTTTTAGACTAAAAGGGAATGCATTATAAGAAGAATCTTTACTTTGAAACTCTGTTCTTTACCTTTTAAACAATATGAAACAGCTTTGTATTCACCTTAAACACTGTTTCAGGGCAAGAGATTGTGTTTTAGACTAAAAGGGAATGCATTATAAGAAGAATCTTTACTTTGAAACTCTGTTCTTTACCTTTTTCACACTATGTAACAGCTTTGTTTCATGAAACAGCTTTGAAACAGCTTTGTATTCAACTTAAACACTGTTTCAGAGCTAGACATCTTGTTTTTAACCAAACTGAATAACTTACAATATGTTAAGAAAACACATATTTCAAATGAAAAGAGTTTATAACAAGGGGAGATCAAGTTGTTTGTAATATGACCAATTAAAGTAATTGCAATTCTGTTTGTACACTTCTAACCAAAAAGAAGCAGGGCTTCTATGCATTGTAATCAGCTTATACACCATTTCAGAGCAAGACATCTTGTTTTTAACCAAACTGAATAACTTACAATATCCTAAGAAAACACATATTTCAAGTGAAAAGAGTTTATCCAGGGGAGAAAAAGTTGTTTTAACATGGTTCTAATGTGACCCTTGAAAGTAATTGTAACTCTGTTTTTACACCTCTAACCACAAGGAGGCAACGTTTCCACGCATTATAATTGGCTTATACATAGTTTCAGAGTAAGAAATATTGTTTTTAACCAAACTGAACAACTAAAAGGGAATGCATTATAAGAAGAATGTTTACTTTGAAACTCTGTTCTTTACCTTTTTCACACTATGAAACAGCTTTGTATTCACCTTAAACACTGTTTCAGGGCAAGAGATTGTGTTTTAGACTAAAAGGGAATGCATTATAAGAAGAATCTTTACTTTGAAACTCTGTTCTTTACCTTTTTCACACTATGAAATAGCTTTGTATTCACCTTAAACACTGTTTAAGGGCAAGAGATTGTGTTTTAGACTAAAATAGACTGCATTATAAGAAGAATCTTTACTTTGAAACTCTGTTCTTTACCTTTTTCACACTATGAAACAGCTTTGTATTCACCTTAAACACTGTTTCAGGGCAGATTGTGTTTTAGACTAAAAGGGAATACATTTTAAGAAGAATCTTTACTTTGAAACTCTGTTCTTTACCTTTTTCTCACTCTGAAACAGCTTTATATTCAACTTAAACACTGCTTCAGGGCAAGAGATTGTGTTTTAGACTAAAAGGGAATGCATTATAAGAAGAATCTTTACTTTGAAACTCTGTTCTTTACCTTTTTCACACTATGTAACAGCTTTGTTTCATGAAACAGCTTTGAAACAGCTTTGTATTCAACTTAAACACTGTTTCAGAGCTAGACATCTTGTTTTTAACCAAACTGAATAACTTACAATATGTTAAGAAAACACATATTTCAAATGAAAAGAGTTTATAACAAGGGGAGATCAAGTTGTTTGTAATATGACCAATTAAAGTAATTGCAATTCTGTTTGTACACTTCTAACCAAAAAGAAGCAGGGCTTATATGCATTGTAATCAGCTTATACACCATTTCAGAGCAAGACATCTTGTTTTTAACCAAACTGAATAACTTACAATATCCTAAGAAAACACATATTTCAAGTGAAAAGAGTTTATCCAGGGGAGAACAAGTTGTTTTAACATGGTTCTAATGTGACCCTTGAAAGTAATTGCAACTCTGTTTTTACACCTCTAACCACAAGGAGGCAACGTTTCCACGCATTATAATTGGCTTATACATAGTTTCAGAGTAAGAAATATTGTTTTTAACCAAACTGAACAACTAAAAGGGAATGCATTATAAGAAGAATGTTTACTTTGAAACTCTGTTCTTTACCTTTTAAACAATATGAAACAGCTTTGTATTCACCTTAAACACTGTTTCAGGGCAAGAGATTGTGTTTTAGACTAAAAGTTAATGCATTATAAGAAGAATCTTTACTTTGAAACTCTGTTCTTTACCTTTTTCACACTATGAAACAGCTTTGTATTCACCTTAAACACTGTTTCAGGGCAAGAGATTGTGTTTTAGACTAAAAGTTAATGCATTATAAGAAGAATCTTTACTTTGAAACTCTGTTCTTTACCTTTTTCACACTATGTAACAGCTTTGTATTCACCTTAAACACTGTTTCAGGGCAGATTGTGTTTTAGACTAAAAGGGAATACATTATAAGAAGAATCTTTACTTTGAAACTTTGTTCTTTACCTTTTTCTCACTATGAAACAGCTTTATATTCAACTTAAACACTGCTTCAGTGCAAGAGATTGTGTTTTAGACTAAAAGGGAATGCATTATAAGAAGAATCTTTACTTTGAAACTCTGTTCTTTACCTTTTTCACACTATGTAACAGCTTTGTATTCACCTTAAACACTGTTTCAGGGCAGATTGTGTTTTAGACTAAAAGGGAATACATTTTAAGAAGAATCTTTACTTTGAAACTCTGTTCTTTACCTTTTTCTCACTATGAAACAGCTTTATATTCAACTTAAACACTGCTTCAGGGCAAGAGATTGTGTTTTAGACTAAAAGGGAATGCATTATAAGAAGAATCTTTACTTTGAAACTCTGTTCTTTACCTTTTTCACACTATGAAACAGCTTTGTATTCACCTTAAACACTGTTTCAGGGCAAGAGATTGTGTTTTAGACTAAAAGGTAATGCATTATAAGAAGAATCTTTACTTTGAAACTCTGTTCTTTACCTTTTTCTCACTATGAAACAGCTTTATATTCAACTTAAACACTGCTTCAGGGCAAGAGATTGTGTTTTAGACTAAAAGGGAATGCATTATAAGAAGAATCTTTACTTTGAAACTCTGTTCTTTACCTTTTTCACACTATGAAACAGCTTTGTATTCACCTTAAACACTGTTTCAGGGCAAGAGATTGTGTTTTAGACTAAAAGGTAATGCATTATAAGAAGAATCTTTACTTTGAAACTCTGTTCTTTACCTTTTTCACACTATGAAACAGCTTTGTATTCACCTTAAACACTGTTTCAGGGCAAGAGATTGTGTTTTAGACTAAAATAGACTGCATTATAAGAAGAATCTTTACTTTGAAACTCTGTTTTTTACCTTTTTCACACTATGAAACAGCTTTGTATTCACCTTAAACACTGTTTCAGTGCAAGAGATTGTGTTTTAGACTAAAAGGTAATGCATTATAAGAAGAATCTTTACTTTGAAACTCTGTTCTTTACCTTTTTCACACTATGAAACAGCTTTGTATTCACCTTAAACACTGTTTCAGGGCAAGAGATTGTGTTTTAGACTAAAAGGGAATGCATTGTAAGAAGAATCTTTACTTTGAAACTCTGTTCTTTACCTTTTTCACACTATGAAACAGCTTTGTATTCACCTTAAACACTGTTTCAGGGCAGATTGTGTTTTAGACTAAAAGGGAATACATTATAAGAAGAATCTTTACTTTGAAACTCTGTTTTTTACCTTTTTCACACTATGAAACAGCTTTGTATTCACCTTAAACACTGTTTCAGTGCAAGAGATTGTGTTTTAGACTAAAAGGTAATGCATTATAAGAAGAATCTTTACTTTGAAACTCTGTTCTTTACCTTTTTCACACTATGAAACAGCTTTGTATTCACCTTAAACACTGTTTCAGGGCAAGAGATTGTGTTTTAGACTAAAAGGGAATGCATTATAAGAAGAATCTTTACTTTGAAACTCTGTTTTTTACCTTTTTCACACTATGAAACAGCTTTGTATTCACCTTAAACACTGTTTCAGGGCAAGATATTGTGTTTTAGACTAAAAGGGAATGCATTGTAAGAAGAATCTTTACTTTGAAACTCTGTTCTTTACCTTTTTCACACTATGAAACAGCTTTGTATTCGCCTTAAACACTGTTTCAGGGCAAAAGATTGTGTTTTAGACTAAAATAGACTGCATTATAAGAAGAATCTTTACTTTGAAACTCTGTTCTTTACCTTTTTCTCACTATGAAACAGCTTTATATTCAACTTAAACACTGCTTCAGGGCAAGATATTATGTTTTAGACTAAAAGGGAATGCATTGTCAGAAGAATCTTTACTTTGAAACTCTGTTCTTTACCTTTTTCACACTATGAAACAGCTTTGTATTCGCCTTAAACACTGTTTCAGGGCAAAAGATTGTGTTTTAGACTAAAATAGACTGCATTATAAGAAGAATCTTTACTTTGAAACTCTGTTCTTTACCTTTTTCTCACTATGAAACAGCTTTGTATTCAACTTTAACACTGTTTCAGTGCAAGAGATTGTGTTTTAGACTAAAAGGGAATGCATTATAAGAAGAATCTTTACTTTGAAACTCTGTTCTTTACCTTTTTCTCACTATGAAACAGCTTTATATTCAACTTAAACACTGCTTCAGTGCAAGAGATTGTGTTTTAGACTAAAAGGGAATGCATTATAAGAAGAATCTTTACTTTGAAACTCTGTTCTTTACCTTTTAAACAATATGAAACAGCTTTGTATTCACCTTAAACACTGTTTCAGGGCAAGAGATTGTGTTTTAGACTAAAAGGGAATGCATTATAAGAAGAATCTTTACTTTGAAACTCTGTTCTTTACCTTTTTCACACTATGTAACAGCTTTGTTTCATGAAACAGCTTTGAAACAGCTTTGTATTCAACTTAAACACTGTTTCAGAGCTAGACATCTTGTTTTTAACCAAACTGAATAACTTACAATATGTTAAGAAAACACATATTTCAAATGAAAAGAGTTTATAACAAGGGGAGATCAAGTTGTTTGTAATATGACCAATTAAAGTAATTGCAATTCTGTTTGTACACTTCTAACCAAAAAGAAGCAGGGCTTCTATGCATTGTAATCAGCTTATACACCATTTCAGAGCAAGACATCTTGTTTTTAACCAAACTGAATAACTTACAATATCCTAAGAAAACACATATTTCAAGTGAAAAGAGTTTATCCAGGGGAGAAAAAGTTGTTTTAACATGGTTCTAATGTGACCCTTGAAAGTAATTGTAACTCTGTTTTTACACCTCTAACCACAAGGAGGCAACGTTTCCACGCATTATAATTGGCTTATACATAGTTTCAGAGTAAGAAATATTGTTTTTAACCAAACTGAACAACTAAAAGGGAATGCATTATAAGAAGAATGTTTACTTTGAAACTCTGTTCTTTACCTTTTTCACACTATGAAACAGCTTTGTATTCACCTTAAACACTGTTTCAGGGCAAGAGATTGTGTTTTAGACTAAAAGGGAATGCATTATAAGAAGAATCTTTACTTTGAAACTCTGTTCTTTACCTTTTTCACACTATGAAATAGCTTTGTATTCACCTTAAACACTGTTTAAGGGCAAGAGATTGTGTTTTAGACTAAAATAGACTGCATTATAAGAAGAATCTTTACTTTGAAACTCTGTTCTTTACCTTTTTCTCACTATGAAACAGCTTTATATTCAACTTAAACACTGCTTCAGGGCAAGAGATTGTGTTTTAGACTAAAAGGGAATGCATTGTCAGAAGAATCTTTACTTTGAAACTCTGTTCTTTACCTTTTTCACACTATGAAACAGCTTTGTATTCGCCTTAAACACTGTTTCAGGGCAAAAGATTGTGTTTTAGACTAAAATAGACTGCATTATAAGAAGAATCTTTACTTTGAAACTCTGTTCTTTACCTTTTTCTCACTATGAAACAGCTTTGTATTCAACTTAAACACTGTTTCAGGGCAAGAGATTGTGTTTTAGACTAAAAGGGAATGCATTATAAGAAGAATCTTTACTTTGAAACTCTGTTCTTTACCTTTTTCTCACTATGAAACAGCTTTATATTCAACTTAAACACTGCTTCAGTGCAAGAGATTGTGTTTTAGACTAAAAGGGAATGCATTATAAGAAGAATCTTTACTTTGAAACTCTGTTCTTTACCTTTTTCACACTATGAAACAGCTTTATATTCAACTTAAACACTGTTTCAGGGCAAGAGATTGTGTTTTAGACTAAAATAGACTGCATTATAAGAAGAATCTTTACTTTGAAACTCTGTTCTTTACCTTTTTCACACTATGAAACAGCTTTGTATTCACCTTAAACACTGTTTCAGGGCAAGAGATTGTGTTTTAGACTAAAAGGGAATGCATTGTAAGAAGAATCTTTACTTTGAAACTCTGTTCTTTACCTTTTTCACACTATGTAACAGCTTTGTATTCACCTTAAACACTGTTTCAGGGCAGATTGTGTTTTAGACTAAAAGGGAATACATTATAAGAAGAATCTTTACTTTGAAACTCTGTTCTTTACCTTTTTCTCACTATGTAACAGCTTTGTATTCACCTTAAACACTGTTTCAGGGCAGATTGTGTTTTAGACTAAAAGGGAATACATTATAAGAAGAATCTTTACTTTGAAACTTTGTTCTTTACCTTTTTCTCACTATGAAACAGCTTTATATTCAACTTAAACACTGCTTCAGTGCAAGAGATTGTGTTTTAGAGTAAAAGGGAATGCATTATAAGAAGAATCTTTACTTTGAAACTCTGTTCTTTACCTTTTTCACACTATGTAACAGCTTTGTATTCACCTTAAACACTGTTTCAGGGCAGATTGTGTTTTAGACTAAAAGGGAATACATTATAAGAAGAATCTTTACTTTGAAACTTTGTTCTTTACCTTTTTCTCACTATGAAACAGCTTTATATTCAACTTAAACACTGCTTCAGTGCAAGAGATTGTGTTTTAGACTAAAAGGGAATGCATTATAAGAAGAATCTTTACTTTGAAACTCTGTTCTTTACCTTTTTCACACTATGTAACAGCTTTGTATTCACCTTAAACACTGTTTCAGGGCAGATTGTGTTTTAGACTAAAAGGGAATACATTTTAAGAAGAATCTTTACTTTGAAACTCTGTTCTTTACCTTTTTCTCACTATGAAACAGCTTTATATTCAACTTAAACACTGCTTCAGGGCAAGAGATTGTGTTTTAGACTAAAAGGGAATGCATTATAAGAAGAATCTTTACTTTGAAACTCTGTTCTTTACCTTTTTCACACTATGAAACAGCTTTGTATTCACCTTAAACACTGTTTCAGGGCAAGAGATTGTGTTTTAGACTAAAAGGTAATGCATTATAAGAAGAATCTTTACTTTGAAAATCTGTTCTTTACCTTTTTCACACTATGAAACAGCTTTGTATTCACCTTAAACACTGTTTCAGGGCAAGAGATTGTGTTTTAGACTAAAATAGACTGCATTATAAGAAGAATCTTTACTTTGAAACTCTGTTTTTTACCTTTTTCACACTATGAAACAGCTTTGTATTCACCTTAAACACTGTTTCAGTGCAAGAGATTGTGTTTTAGACTAAAAGGTAATGCATTATAAGAAGAATCTTTACTTTGAAACTCTGTTCTTTACCTTTTTCACACTATGAAACAGCTTTGTATTCACCTTAAACACTGTTTCAGGGCAAGAGATTGTGTTTTAGACTAAAAGGGAATGCATTATAAGAAGAATCTTTACTTTGAAACTCTGTTTTTTACCTTTTTCACACTATGAAACAGCTTTGTATTCACCTTAAACACTGTTTCAGGGCAAGATATTGTGTTTTAGACTAAAAGGGAATGCATTGTAAGAAGAATCTTTACTTTGAAACTCTGTTCTTTACCTTTTTCACACTATGAAACAGCTTTGTATTCGCCTTAAACACTGTTTCAGGGCAAAAGATTGTGTTTTAGACTAAAATAGACTGCATTATAAGAAGAATCTTTACTTTGAAACTCTGTTCTTTACCTTTTTCTCACTATGAAACAGCTTTATATTCAACTTAAACACTGCTTCAGGGCAAGATATTGTGTTTTAGACTAAAAGGGAATGCATTGTCAGAAGAATCTTTACTTTGAAACTCTGTTCTTTACCTTTTTCACACTATGAAACAGCTTTGTATTCGCCTTAAACACTGTTTCAGGGCAAAAGATTGTGTTTTAGACTAAAATAGACTGCATTATAAGAAGAATCTTTACTTTGAAACTCTGTTCTTTACCTTTTTCTCACTATGAAACAGCTTTGTATTCAACTTAAACACTGTTTCAGGGCAAGAGATTGTGTTTTAGACTAAAAGGGAATGCATTATAAGAAGAATCTTTACTTTGAAACTCTGTTCTTTACCTTTTTCTCACTATGAAACAGCTTTATATTCAACTTAAACACTGCTTCAGTGCAAGAGATTGTGTTTTAGACTAAAAGGGAATGCATTATAAGAAGAATCTTTACTTTGAAACTCTGTTCTTTACCTTTTAAACAATATGAAACAGCTTTGTATTCACCTTAAACACTGTTTCAGGGCAAGAGATTGTGTTTTAGACTAAAAGGGAATGCATTATAAGAAGAATCTTTACTTTGAAACTCTGTTCTTTACCTTTTTCACACTATGTAACAGCTTTGTTTCATGAAACAGCTTTGAAACAGCTTTGTATTCAACTTAAACACTGTTTCAGAGCTAGACATCTTGTTTTTAACCAAACTGAATAACTTACAATATGTTAAGAAAACACATATTTCAAATGAAAAGAGTTTATAACAAGGGGAGATCAAGTTGTTTGTAATATGACCAATTAAAGTAATTGCAATTCTGTTTGTACACTTCTAACCAAAAAGAAGCAGGGCTTCTATGCATTGTAATCAGCTTATACACCATTTCAGAGCAAGACATCTTGTTTTTAACCAAACTGAATAACTTACAATATCCTAAGAAAACACATATTTCAAGTGAAAAGAGTTTATCCAGGGGAGAAAAAGTTGTTTTAACATGGTTCTAATGTGACCCTTGAAAGTAATTGTAACTCTGTTTTTACACCTCTAACCACAAGGAGGCAACGTTTCCACGCATTATAATTGGCTTATACATAGTTTCAGAGTAAGAAATATTGTTTTTAACCAAACTGAACAACTAAAAGGGAATGCATTATAAGAAGAATGTTTACTTTGAAACTCTGTTCTTTACCTTTTTCACACTATGAAACAGCTTTGTATTCACCTTAAACACTGTTTCAGGGCAAGAGATTGTGTTTTAGACTAAAAGGGAATGCATTATAAGAAGAATCTTTACTTTGAAACTCTGTTCTTTACCTTTTTCACACTATGAAATAGCTTTGTATTCACCTTAAACACTGTTTAAGGGCAAGAGATTGTGTTTTAGACTAAAATAGACTGCATTATAAGAAGAATCTTTACTTTGAAACTCTGTTCTTTACCTTTTTCACACTATGAAACAGCTTTGTATTCACCTTAAACACTGTTTCAGGGCAGATTGTGTTTTAGACTAAAAGGGAATACATTTTAAGAAGAATCTTTACTTTGAAACTCTGTTCTTTACCTTTTTCTCACTCTGAAACAGCTTTATATTCAACTTAAACACTGCTTCAGGGCAAGAGATTGTGTTTTAGACTAAAAGGGAATGCATTATAAGAAGAATCTTTACTTTGAAACTCTGTTCTTTACCTTTTTCACACTATGTAACAGCTTTGTTTCATGAAACAGCTTTGAAACAGCTTTGTATTCAACTTAAACACTGTTTCAGAGCTAGACATCTTGTTTTTAACCAAACTGAATAACTTACAATATGTTAAGAAAACACATATTTCAAATGAAAAGAGTTCATAACAAGGGGAGATCAAGTTGTTTGTAATATGACCAATTAAAGTAATTGCAATTCTGTTTGTACACTTCTAACCAAAAAGAAGCAGGGCTTATATGCATTGTAATCAGCTTATACACCATTTCAGAGCAAGACATCTTGTTTTTAACCAAACTGAATAACTTACAATATCCTAAGAAAACACATATTTCAAGTGAAAAGAGTTTATCCAGGGGAGAACAAGTTGTTTTAACATGGTTCTAATGTGACCCTTGAAAGTAATTGCAACTCTGTTTTTACACCTCTAACCACAAGGAGGCAACGTTTCCACGCATTATAATTGGCTTATACATAGTTTCAGAGTAAGAAATATTGTTTTTAACCAAACTGAACAACTAAAAGGGAATGCATTATAAGAAGAATGTTTACTTTGAAACTCTGTTCTTTACCTTTTAAACAATATGAAACAGCTTTGTATTCACCTTAAACACTGTTTCAGGGCAAGAGATTGTGTTTTAGACTAAAAGTTAATGCATTATAAGAAGAATCTTTACTTTGAAACTCTGTTCTTTACCTTTTTCACACTATGAAACAGCTTTGTATTCACCTTAAACACTGTTTCAGGGCAAGAGATTGTGTTTTAGACTAAAAGTTAATGCATTATAAGAAGAATCTTTACTTTGAAACTCTGTTCTTTACCTTTTTCACACTATGTAACAGCTTTGTATTCACCTTAAACACTGTTTCAGGGCAGATTGTGTTTTAGACTGAAAGGGAATACATTATAAGAAGAATCTTTACTTTGAAACTTTGTTCTTTACCTTTTTCTCACTATGAAACAGCTTTATATTCAACTTAAACACTGCTTCAGTGCAAGAGATTGTGTTTTAGACTAAAAGGGAATGCATTATAAGAAGAATCTTTACTTTGAAACTCTGTTCTTTACCTTTTTCACACTATGTAACAGCTTTGTATTCACCTTAAACACTGTTTCAGGGCAGATTGTGTTTTAGACTAAAAGGGAATACATTTTAAGAAGAATCTTTACTTTGAAACTCTGTTCTTTACCTTTTTCTCACTATGAAACAGCTTTATATTCAACTTAAACACTGCTTCAGGGCAAGAGATTGTGTTTTAGACTAAAAGGGAATGCATTATAAGAAGAATCTTTACTTTGAAACTCTGTTCTTTACCTTTTTCACACTATGAAACAGCTTTGTATTCACCTTAAACACTGTTTCAGGGCAAGAGATTGTGTTTTAGACTAAAAGGTAATGCATTATAAGAAGAATCTTTACTTTGAAACTCTGTTCTTTACCTTTTTCTCACTATGAAACAGCTTTATATTCAACTTAAACACTGCTTCAGGGCAAGAGATTGTGTTTTAGACTAAAAGGGAATGCATTATAAGAAGAATCTTTACTTTGAAACTCTGTTCTTTACCTTTTTCACACTATGAAACAGCTTTGTATTCACCTTAAACACTGTTTCAGGGCAAGAGATTGTGTTTTAGACTAAAAGGTAATGCATTATAAGAAGAATCTTTACTTTGAAACTCTGTTCTTTACCTTTTTCACACTATGAAACAGCTTTGTATTCACCTTAAACACTGTTTCAGGGCAAGAGATTGTGTTTTAGACTAAAATAGACTGCATTATAAGAAGAATCTTTACTTTGAAACTCTGTTTTTTACCTTTTTCACACTATGAAACAGCTTTGTATTCACCTTAAACACTGTTTCAGTGCAAGAGATTGTGTTTTAGACTAAAAGGTAATGCATTATAAGAAGAATCTTTACTTTGAAACTCTGTTCTTTACCTTTTTCACACTATGAAACAGCTTTGTATTCACCTTAAACACTGTTTCAGGGCAAGAGATTGTGTTTTAGACTAAAAGGGAATGCATTATAATAAGAATCTTTACTTTGAAACTCTGTTTTTTACCTTTTTCACACTATGAAACAGCTTTGTATTCACCTTAAACACTGTTTCAGGGCAAGATATTGTGTTTTAGACTAAAAGGGAATGCATTGTAAGAAGAATCTTTACTTTGAAACTCTGTTCTTTACCTTTTTCACACTATGAAACAGCTTTGTATTCACCTTAAACACTGTTTCAGGGCAGATTGTGTTTTAGACTAAAAGGGAATACATTATAAGAAGAATCTTTACTTTGAAACTCTGTTTTTTACCTTTTTCACACTATGAAACAGCTTTGTATTCACCTTAAACACTGTTTCAGTGCAAGAGATTGTGTTTTAGACTAAAAGGTAATGCATTATAAGAAGAATCTTTACTTTGAAACTCTGTTCTTTACCTTTTTCACACTATGAAACAGCTTTGTATTCACCTTAAACACTGTTTCAGGGCAAGAGATTGTGTTTTAGACTAAAAGGGAATGCATTATAAGAAGAATCTTTACTTTGAAACTCTGTTTTTTACCTTTTTCACACTATGAAACAGCTTTGTATTCACCTTAAACACTGTTTCAGGGCAAGATATTGTGTTTTAGACTAAAAGGGAATGCATTGTAAGAAGAATCTTTACTTTGAAACTCTGTTCTTTCCCTTTTTCACACTATGAAACAGCTTTGTATTCGCCTTAAACACTGTTTCAGGGCAAAAGATTGTGTTTTAGACTAAAATAGACTGCATTATAAGAAGAATCTTTACTTTGAAACTCTGTTCTTTACCTTTTTCTCACTATGAAACAGCTTTATATTCAACTTAAACACTGCTTCAGGGCAAGATATTGTGTTTTAGACTAAAAGGGAATGCATTGTCAGAAGAATCTTTACTTTGAAACTCTGTTCTTTACCTTTTTCACACTATGAAACAGCTTTGTATTCGCCTTAAACACTGTTTCAGGGCAAAAGATTGTGTTTTAGACTAAAATAGACTGCATTATAAGAAGAATCTTTACTTTGAAACTCTGTTCTTTACCTTTTTCTCACTATGAAACAGCTTTGTATTCAACTTTAACACTGTTTCAGGGCAAGAGATTGTGTTTTAGACTAAAAGGGAATGCATTATAAGAAGAATCTTTACTTTGAAACTCTGTTCTTTACCTTTTTCTCACTATGAAACAGCTTTATATTCAACTTAAACACTGCTTCAGTGCAAGAGATTGTGTTTTAGACTAAAAGGGAATGCATTATAAGAAGAATCTTTACTTTGAAACTCTGTTCTTTACCTTTTAAACAATATGAAACAGCTTTGTATTCACCTTAAACACTGTTTCAGGGCAAGAGATTGTGTTTTAGACTAAAAGGGAATGCATTATAAGAAGAATCTTTACTTTGAAACTCTGTTCTTTACCTTTTTCACACTATGTAACAGCTTTGTTTCATGAAACAGCTTTGAAACAGCTTTGTATTCAACTTAAACACTGTTTCAGAGCTAGACATCTTGTTTTTAACCAAACTGAATAACTTACAATATGTTAAGAAAACACATATTTCAAATGAAAAGAGTTTATAACAAGGGGAGATCAAGTTGTTTGTAATATGACCAATTAAAGTAATTGCAATTCTGTTTGTACACTTCTAACCAAAAAGAAGCAGGGCTTCTATGCATTGTAATCAGCTTATACACCATTTCAGAGCAAGACATCTTGTTTTTAACCAAACTGAATAACTTACAATATCCTAAGAAAACACATATTTCAAGTGAAAAGAGTTTATCCAGGGGAGAAAAAGTTGTTTTAACATGGTTCTAATGTGACCCTTGAAAGTAATTGTAACTCTGTTTTTACACCTCTAACCACAAGGAGGCAACGTTTCCACGCATTATAATTGGCTTATACATAGTTTCAGAGTAAGAAATATTGTTTTTAACCAAACTGAACAACTAAAAGGGAATGCATTATAAGAAGAATGTTTACTTTGAAACTCTGTTCTTTACCTTTTTCACACTATGAAACAGCTTTGTATTCACCTTAAACACTGTTTCAGGGCAAGAGATTGTGTTTTAGACTAAAAGGGAATGCATTATAAGAAGAATCTTTACTTTGAAACTCTGTTCTTTACCTTTTTCACACTATGAAATAGCTTTGTATTCACCTTAAACACTGTTTAAGGGCAAGAGATTGTGTTTTAGACTAAAATAGACTGCATTATAAGAAGAATCTTTACTTTGAAACTCTGTTCTTTACCTTTTTCTCACTATGAAACAGCTTTATATTCAACTTAAACACTGCTTCAGGGCAAGAGATTGTGTTTTAGACTAAAAGGGAATGCATTATAAGAAGAATCTTTACTTTGAAACTCTGTTCTTTACCTTTTTCACACTATGTAACAGCTTTGTTTCATGAAACAGCTTTGAAACAGCTTTGTATTCAACTTAAACACTGTTTCAGAGCTAGACATCTTGTTTTTAACCAAACTGAATAACTTACAATATGTTAAGAAAACACATATTTCAAATGAAAAGAGTTTATAACAAGGGGAGATCAAGTTGTTTGTAATATGACCAATTAAAGTAATTGCAATTCTGTTTGTACACTTCTAACCAAAAAGAAGCAGGGCTTCTATGCATTGTAATCAGCTTATACACCATTTCAGAGCAAGACATCTTGTTTTTAACCAAACTGAATAACTTACAATATCCTAAGAAAACACATATTTCAAGTGAAAAGAGTTTATCCAGGGGAGAACAAGTTGTTTTAACATGGTTCTAATGTGACCCTTGAAAGTAATTGCAACTCTGTTTTTACACCTCTAACCACAAGGAGGCAACGTTTCCACGCATTATAATTGGCTTATACATAGTTTCAGAGTAAGAAATATTGTTTTTAACCAAACTGAACAACTAAAAGGGAATGCATTATAAGAAGAATGTTTACTTTGAAACTCTGTTCTTTACCTTTTAAACAATATGAAACAGCTTTGTATTCACCTTAAACACTGTTTCAGGGCAAGAGATTGTGTTTTAGACTAAAAGTTAATGCATTATAAGAAGAATCTTTACTTTGAAACTCTGTTCTTTACCTTTTTCACACTATGAAACAGCTTTGTATTCACCTTAAACACTGTTTCAGGGCAAGAGATTGTGTTTTAGACTAAAAGGGAATGCATTATAAGAAGAATCTTTACTTTGAAACTCTGTTCTTTACCTTTTTCACACTATGAAACAGCTTTGTATTCACCTTAAACACTGTTTCAGGGCAAGAGATTGTGTTTTAGACTAAAATAGACTGCATTATAAGAAGAATCTTTACTTTGAAACTCTGTTCTTTACCTTTTTCACACTATGAAACAGCTTTGTATTCACCTTAAACACTGTTTCAGGGCAAGAGATTGTGTTTTAGACTAAAAGGGAATGCATTATAAGAAGAATCTTTACTTTGAAACTCTGTTCTTTACCTTTTTCACACTATGTAACAGCTTTGTTTCATGAAACAGCTTTGAAACAGCTTTGTATTCAACTTAAACACTGTTTCAGAGCTAGACATCTTGTTTTTAACCAAACTGAATAACTTACAATATGTTAAGAAAACACATATTTCAAATGAAAAGAGTTTATAACAAGGGGAGATCAAGTTGTTTGTAATATGACCAATTAAAGTAATTGCAATTCTGTTTGTACACTTCTAACCAAAAAGAAGCAGGGCTTCTATGCATTGTAATCAGCTTATACACCATTTCAGAGCAAGACATCTTGTTTTTAACCAAACTGAATAACTTACAATATCCTAAGAAAACACATATTTCAAGTGAAAAGAGTTTATCCAGGGGAGAACAAGTTGTTTTAACATGGTTCTAATGTGACCCTTGAAAGTAATTGCAACTCTGTTTTTACACCTCTAACCACAAGGAGGCAACGTTTCCACGCATTATAATTGGCTTATACATAGTTTCAGAGTAAGAAATATTGTTTTTAACCAAACTGAACAACTAAAAGGGAATGCATTATAAGAAGAATGTTTACTTTGAAACTCTGTTCTTTACCTTTTAAACAATATGAAACAGCTTTGTATTCACCTTAAACACTGTTTCAGGGCAAGAGATTGTGTTTTAGACTAAAAGGGAATGCATTGTAAGAAGAATCTTTACTTTGAAACTCTGTCCTTTACCTTTTTCTCACTATGAAACAGCTTTGTATTCACCTTAAACACTGTTTCAGGGCAAGAGATTGTGTTTTAGACTAAAAGGGAATGCATTATAAGAAGAATCTTTACTTTGAAACTCTGTTCTTTACCTTTTTCACACTATGAAACAGCTTTGTATTCACCTTAAACACTGTTTCAGGGCAAGAGATTGTGTTTTAGACTAAAATAGACTGCATTATAAGAAGAATCTTTACTTTGAAACTCTGTTCTTTACCTTTTTCACACTATGTAACAGCTTTGTATACACCTTAAACACTGTTTCAGGGCAGATTGTGTTTTAGACTAAAAGGGAATACATTATAAGAAGAATCTTTACTTTGAAACTTTGTTCTTTACCTTTTTCTCACTATGAAACAGCTTTATATTCAACTTAAACACTGCTTCAGTGCAAGAGATTGTGTTTTAGACTAAAAGGGAATGCATTATAAGAAGAATCTTTACTTTGAAACTCTGTTCTTTACCTTTTTCACACTATGAAACAGCTTTGTATTCACCTTAAACACTGTTTCAGGGCAAGAGATTGTGTTTTAGACTAAAATAGACTGCATTATAAGAAGAATCTTTACTTTGAAACTCTGTTTTTTACCTTTTTCACACTATGAAACAGCTTTGTATTCACCTTAAACACTGTTTCAGTGCAAGAGATTGTGTTTTAGACTAAAAGGTAATGCATTATAAGAAGAATCTTTACTTTGAAACTCTGTTCTTTACCTTTTTCACACTATGAAACAGCTTTGTATTCACCTTAAACACTGTTTCAGGGCAAGAGATTGTGTTTTAGACTAAAAGGGAATGCATTATAAGAAGAATCTTTACTTTGAAACTCTGTTTTTTACCTTTTTCACACTATGAAACAGCTTTGTATTCACCTTAAACACTGTTTCAGGGCAAGATATTGTGTTTTAGACTAAAAGGGAATGCATTGTAAGAAGAATCTTTACTTTGAAACTCTGTTCTTTACCTTTTTCACACTATGAAACAGCTTTGTATTCACCTTAAACACTGTTTCAGGGCAGATTGTGTTTTAGACTAAAAGGGAATACATTATAAGAAGAATCTTTACTTTGAAACTTTGTTCTTTACCTTTTTCTCACTATGAAACAGCTTTATATTCAACTTAAACACTGCTTCAGTGCAAGAGATTGTGTTTTAGACTAAAAGGGAATGCATTATAAGAAGAATCTTTACTTTGAAACTCTGTTCTTTACCTTTTTCACACTATGTAACAGCTTTGTATTCACCTTAAACACTGTTTCAGGGCAAAAGATTGTGTTTTAGACTAAAATAGACTGCATTATAAGAAGAATCTTTACTTTGAAACTCTGTTCTTTACCTTTTTCTCACTATGAAACAGCTTTATATTCAACTTAAACACTGCTTCAGGGCAAGATATTGTGTTTTAGACTAAAAGGGAATGCATTGTCAGAAGAATCTTTACTTTGAAACTCTGTTCTTTACCTTTTTCACACTATGAAACAGCTTTGTATTCGCCTTAAACACTGTTTCAGGGCAAAAGATTGTGTTTTAGACTAAAATAGACTGCATTATAAGAAGAATCTTTACTTTGAAACTCTGTTCTTTACCTTTTTCTCACTATGAAACAGCTTTGTATTCAACTTAAACACTGTTTCAGGGCAAGAGATTGTGTTTTAGACTAAAAGGGAATGCATTATAAGAAGAATCTTTACTTTGAAACTCTGTTCTTTACCTTTTTCTCACTATGAAACAGCTTTATATTCAACTTAAACACTGCTTCAGTGCAAGAGATTGTGTTTTAGACTAAAAGGGAATGCATTATAAGAAGAATCTTTACTTTGACACTCTGTTCTTTACCTTTTAAACAATATGAAACAGCTTTGTATTCACCTTAAACACTGTTTCAGGGCAAGAGATTGTGTTTTAGACTAAAAGGGAATGCATTATAAGAAGAATCTTTACTTTGAAACTCTGTTCTTTACCTTTTTCACACTATGTAACAGCTTTGTTTCATGAAACAGCTTTGAAACAGCTTTGTATTCAACTTAAACACTGTTTCAGAGCTAGACATCTTGTTTTTAACCAAACTGAATAACTTACAATATGTTAAGAAAACACATATTTCAAATGAAAAGAGTTTATAACAAGGGGAGATCAAGTTGTTTGTAATATGACCAATTAAAGTAATTGCAATTCTGTTTGTACACTTCTAACCAAAAAGAAGCAGGGCTTCTATGCATTGTAATCAGCTTATACACCATTTCAGAGCAAGACATCTTGTTTTTAACCAAACTGAATAACTTACAATATCCTAAGAAAACACATATTTCAAGTGAAAAGAGTTTATCCAGGGGAGAAAAAGTTGTTTTAACATGGTTCTAATGTGACCCTTGAAAGTAATTGTAACTCTGTTTTTACACCTCTAACCACAAGGAGGCAACGTTTCCACGCATTATAATTGGCTTATACATAGTTTCAGAGTAAGAAATATTGTTTTTAACCAAACTGAACAACTAAAAGGGAATGCATTATAAGAAGAATGTTTACTTTGAAACTCTGTTCTTTACCTTTTTCACACTATGAAACAGCTTTGTATTCACCTTAAACACTGTTTCAGGGCAAGAGATTGTGTTTTAGACTAAAAGGGAATGCATTATAAGAAGAATCTTTACTTTGAAACTCTGTTCTTTACCTTTTTCACACTATGAAATAGCTTTGTATTCACCTTAAACACTGTTTAAGGGCAAGAGATTGTGTTTTAGACTAAAATAGACTGCATTATAAGAAGAATCTTTACTTTGAAACTCTGTTCTTTACCTTTTTCACACTATGAAACAGCTTTGTATTCACCTTAAACACTGTTTCAGGGCAGATTGTGTTTTAGACTAAAAGGGAATACATTTTAAGAAGAATCTTTACTTTGAAACTCTGTTCTTTACCTTTTTCTCACTATGAAACAGCTTTATATTCAACTTAAACACTGCTTCAGGGCAAGAGATTGTGTTTTAGACTAAAAGGGAATGCATTATAAGAAGAATCTTTACTTTGAAACTCTGTTCTTTACCTTTTTCACACTATGTAACAGCTTTGTTTCATGAAACAGCTTTGAAACAGCTTTGTATTCAACTTAAACACTGTTTCAGAGCTAGACATCTTGTTTTTAACCAAACTGAATAACTTACAATATGTTAAGAAAACACATATTTCAAATGAAAAGAGTTTATAACAAGGGGAGATCAAGTTGTTTGTAATATGACCAATTAAAGTAATTGCAATTCTGTTTGTACACTTCTAACCAAAAAGAAGCAGGGCTTCTATGCATTGTAATCAGCTTATACACCATTTCAGAGCAAGACATCTTGTTTTTAACCAAACTGAATAACTTACAATATCCTAAGAAAACACATATTTCAAGTGAAAAGAGTTTATCCAGGGGAGAACAAGTTGTTTTAACATGGTTCTAATGTGACCCTTGAAAGTAATTGCAACTCTGTTTTTACACCTCTAACCACAAGGAGGCAACGTTTCCACGCATTATAATTGGCTTATACATAGTTTCAGAGTAAGAAATATTGTTTTTAACCAAACTGAACAACTAAAAGGGAATGCATTATAAGAAGAATGTTTACTTTGAAACTCTGTTCTTTACCTTTTAAACAATATGAAACAGCTTTGTATTCACCTTAAACACTGTTTCAGGGCAAGAGATTGTGTTTTAGACTAAAAGTTAATGCATTATAAGAAGAATCTTTACTTTGAAACTCTGTTCTTTACCTTTTTCACACTATGAAACAGCTTTGTATTCACCTTAAACACTGTTTCAGGGCAAGAGATTGTGTTTTAGACTAAAAGGGAATGCATTATAAGAAGAATCTTTACTTTGAAACTCTGTTCTTTACCTTTTTCACACTATGAAACAGCTTTGTATTCACCTTAAACACTGTTTCAGGGCAAGAGATTGTGTTTTAGACTAAAATAGACTGCATTATAAGAAGAATCTTTACTTTGAAACTCTGTTCTTTACCTTTTTCACACTATGAAACAGCTTTGTATTCACCTTAAACACTGTTTCAGGGCAAGAGATTGTGTTTTAGACTAAAAGGGAATGCATTATAAGAAGAATCTTTACTTTGAAACTCTGTTCTTTACCTTTTTCACACTATGTAACAGCTTTGTTTCATGAAACAGCTTTGAAACAGCTTTGTATTCAACTTAAACACTGTTTCAGAGCTAGACATCTTGTTTTTAACCAAACTGAATAACTTACAATATGTTAAGAAAACACATATTTCAAATGAAAAGAGTTTATAACAAGGGGAGATCAAGTTGTTTGTAATATGACCAATTAAAGTAATTGCAATTCTGTTTGTACACTTCTAACCAAAAAGAAGCAGGGCTTCTATGCATTGTAATCAGCTTATACACCATTTCAGAGCAAGACATCTTGTTTTTAACCAAACTGAATAACTTACAATATCCTAAGAAAACACATATTTCAAGTGAAAAGAGTTTATCCAGGGGAGAACAAGTTGTTTTAACATGGTTCTAATGTGACCCTTGAAAGTAATTGCAACTCTGTTTTTACACCTCTAACCACAAGGAGGCAACGTTTCCACGCATTATAATTGGCTTATACATAGTTTCAGAGTAAGAAATATTGTTTTTAACCAAACTGAACAACTAAAAGGGAATGCATTATAAGAAGAATGTTTACTTTGAAACTCTGTTCTTTACCTTTTAAACAATATGAAACAGCTTTGTATTCACCTTAAACACTGTTTCAGGGCAAGAGATTGTGTTTTAGACTAAAAGGGAATGCATTGTAAGAAGAATCTTTACTTTGAAACTCTGTCCTTTACCTTTTTCTCACTATGAAACAGCTTTGTATTCACCTTAAACACTGTTTCAGGGCAAGAGATTGTGTTTTAGACTAAAAGGGAATGCATTATAAGAAGAATCTTTACTTTGAAACTCTGTTCTTTACCTTTTTCACACTATGAAACAGCTTTGTATTCACCTTAAACACTGTTTCAGGGCAAGAGATTGTGTTTTAGACTAAAATAGACTGCATTATAAGAAGAATCTTTACTTTGAAACTCTGTTCTTTACCTTTTTCACACTATGTAACAGCTTTGTATTCACCTTAAACACTGTTTCAGGGCAGATTGTGTTTTAGACTAAAAGGGAATACATTATAAGAAGAATCTTTACTTTGAAACTTTGTTCTTTACCTTTTTCTCACTATGAAACAGCTTTATATTCAACTTAAACACTGCTTCAGTGCAAGAGATTGTGTTTTAGACTAAAAGGGAATGCATTATAAGAAGAATCTTTACTTTGAAACTCTGTTCTTTACCTTTTTCACACTATGTAACAGCTTTGTATTCACCTTAAACACTGTTTCAGGGCAGATTGTGTTTTAGACTAAAAGGGAATACATTATAAGAAGAATCTTTACTTTGAAACTTTGTTCTTTACCTTTTTCTCACTATGAAACAGCTTTATATTCAACTTAAACACTGCTTCAGTGCAAGAGATTGTGTTTTAGACTAAAAGGGAATGCATTATAAGAAGAATCTTTACTTTGAAACTCTGTTCTTTACCTTTTTCACACTATGTAACAGCTTTGTATTCACCTTAAACACTGTTTCAGGGCAGATTGTGTTTTAGACTAAAAGGGAATACATTTTAAGAAGAATCTTTACTTTGAAACTCTGTTCTTTACCTTTTTCTCACTATGAAACAGCTTTATATTCAACTTAAACACTGCTTCAGGGCAAGAGATTGTGTTTTAGACTAAAAGGGAATGCATTATAAGAAGAATCTTTACTTTGAAACTCTGTTCTTTACCTTTTTCACACTATGAAACAGCTTTGTATTCACCTTAAACACTGTTTCAGGGCAAGAGATTGTGTTTTAGACTAAAAGGTAATGCATTATAAGAAGAATCTTTACTTTGAAACTCTGTTCTTTACCTTTTTCACACTATGAAACAGCTTTGTATTCACCTTAAACACTGTTTCAGGGCAAGAGATTGTGTTTTAGACTAAAATAGACTGCATTATAAGAAGAATCTTTACTTTGAAACTCTGTTCTTTACCTTTTTCTCACTATGAAACAGCTTTATATTCAACTTAAACACTGCTTCAGTGCAAGAGATTGTGTTTTAGACTAAAAGGGAATGCATTATAAGAAGAATCTTTACTTTGAAACTCTGTTCTTTACCTTTTTCACACTATGTAACAGCTTTGTATTCACCTTAAACACTGTTTCAGGGCAGATTGTGTTTTAGACTAAAAGGGAATACATTATAAGAAGAATCTTTACTTTGAAACTTTGTTCTTTACCTTTTTCTCACTATGAAACAGCTTTATATTCAACTTAAACACTGCTTCAGTGCAAGAGATTGTGTTTTAGACTAAAAGGGAATGCATTATAAGAAGAATCTTTACTTTGAAACTCTGTTCTTTACCTTTTTCACACTATGTAACAGCTTTGTATTCACCTTAAACACTGTTTCAGGGCAGATTGTGTTTTAGACTAAAAGGGAATACATTATAAGAAGAATCTTTACTTTGAAACTTTGTTCTTTACCTTTTTCTCACTATGAAACAGCTTTATATTCAACTTAAACACTGCTTCAGTGCAAGAGATTGTGTTTTAGACTAAAAGGGAATGCATTATAAGAAGAATCTTTACTTTGAAACTCTGTTCTTTACCTTTTTCACACTATGTAACAGCTTTGTATTCACCTTAAACACTGTTTCAGGGCAAGAGATTGTGTTTTAGACTAAAAGGGAATGCATTGTAAGAAGACTCTTTACTTTGAAACTCTGTTCTTTACCTTTTTCTCATTATGAAACAGCTTTGTATTCACCTTAAACACTGTTTCAGGGCAAGAGATTGTGTTTTAGACTAAAAGGGAATGCATTATAAGAAGAATCTTTACTTTGAAACTCTGTTCTTTACCTTTTTCACACTATGTAACAGCTTTGTATTCACCTTAAACACTGTTTCAGGGCAGATTGTGTTTTAGACTAAAAGGGAATACATTATAAGAAGAATCTTTACTTTGAAACTTTGTTCTTTACCTTTTTCTCACTATGAAACAGCTTTATATTCAACTTAAACACTGCTTCAGTGCAAGAGATTGTGTTTTAGACTAAAAGGGAATGCATTATAAGAAGAATCTTTACTTTGAAACTCTGTTCTTTACCTTTTTCACACTATGTAACAGCTTTGTATTCACCTTAAACACTGTTTCAGGGCAGATTGTGTTTTAGACTAAAAGGGAATACATTATAAGAAGAATCTTTACTTTGAAACTTTGTTCTTTACCTTTTTCTCACTATGAAACAGCTTTATATTCAACTTAAACACTGCTTCAGTGCAAGAGATTGTGTTTTAGACTAAAAGGGAATGCATTATAAGAAGAATCTTTACTTTGAAACTCTGTTCTTTACCTTTTTCACACTATGTAACAGCTTTGTATTCACCTTAAACACTGTTTCAGGGCAAGAGATTGTGTTTTAGACTAAAAGGGAATGCATTGTAAGAAGACTCTTTACTTTGAAACTCTGTCCTTTACCTTTTTCTCACTATGAAACAGCTTTGTATTCACCTTAAACACTGTTTCAGGGCAAGAGATTGTGTTTTAGACTAAAAGGGAATGCATTATAAGAAGAATCTTTACTTTGAAACTCTGTTCTTTACCTTTTTCACACTATGAAACAGCTTTGTATTCACCTTAAACACTGTTTCAGGGCAAGAGATTGTGTTTTAGACTAAAATAGACTGCATTATAAGAAGAATCTTTACTTTGAAACTCTGTTCTTTACCTTTTTCACACTATGTAACAGCTTTGTATTCACCTTAAACACTGTTTCAGGGCAGATTGTGTTTTAGACTAAAAGGGAATACATTATAAGAAGAATCTTTACTTTGAAACTTTGTTCTTTACCTTTTTCTCACTATGAAACAGCTTTATATTCAACTTAAACACTGCTTCAGTGCAAGAGATTGTGTTTTAGACTAAAAGGGAATGCATTATAAGAAGAATCTTTACTTTGAAACTCTGTTCTTTACCTTTTTCACACTATGTAACAGCTTTGTATTCACCTTAAACACTGTTTCAGGGCAGATTGTGTTTTAGACTAAAAGGGAATACATTATAAGAAGAATCTTTACTTTGAAACTTTGTTCTTTACCTTTTTCTCACTATGAAACAGCTTTATATTCAACTTAAACACTGCTTCAGTGCAAGAGATTGTGTTTTAGACTAAAAGGGAATGCATTATAAGAAGAATCTTTACTTTGAAACTCTGTTCTTTACCTTTTTCACACTATGTAACAGCTTTGTATTCACCTTAAACACTGTTTCAGGGCAGATTGTGTTTTAGACTAAAAGGGAATACATTTTAAGAAGAATCTTTACTTTGAAACTCTGTTCTTTACCTTTTTCTCACTATGAAACAGCTTTATATTCAACTTAAACACTGCTTCAGGGCAAGAGATTGTGTTTTAGACTAAAAGGGAATGCATTATAAGAAGAATCTTTACTTTGAAACTCTGTTCTTTACCTTTTTCACACTATGAAACAGCTTTGTATTCACCTTAAACACTGTTTCAGGGCAAGAGATTGTGTTTTAGACTAAAAGGTAATGCATTATAAGAAGAATCTTTACTTTGAAACTCTGTTCTTTACCTTTTTCACACTATGAAACAGCTTTGTATTCACCTTAAACACTGTTTCAGGGCAAGAGATTGTGTTTTAGACTAAAATAGACTGCATTATAAGAAGAATCTTTACTTTGAAACTCTGTTCTTTACCTTTTTCTCACTATGAAACAGCTTTATATTCAACTTAAACACTGCTTCAGTGCAAGAGATTGTGTTTTAGACTAAAAGGGAATGCATTATAAGAAGAATCTTTACTTTGAAACTCTGTTCTTTACCTTTTTCACACTATGTAACAGCTTTGTATTCACCTTAAACACTGTTTCAGGGCAAGAGATTGTGTTTTAGACTAAAAGGGAATGCATTGTAAGAAGACTCTTTACTTTGAAACTCTGTTCTTTACCTTTTTCTCATTATGAAACAGCTTTGTATTCACCTTAAACACTGTTTCAGGGCAAGAGATTGTGTTTTAGACTAAAAGGGAATGCATTATAAGAAGAATCTTTACTTTGAAACTCTGTTCTTTACCTTTTTCACACTATGTAACAGCTTTGTATTCACCTTAAACACTGTTTCAGGGCAGATTGTGTTTTAGACTAAAAGGGAATACATTATAAGAAGAATCTTTACTTTGAAACTTTGTTCTTTACCTTTTTCTCACTATGAAACAGCTTTATATTCAACTTAAACACTGCTTCAGTGCAAGAGATTGTGTTTTAGACTAAAAGGGAATGCATTATAAGAAGAATCTTTACTTTGAAACTCTGTTCTTTACCTTTTTCACACTATGTAACAGCTTTGTATTCACCTTAAACACTGTTTCAGGGCAGATTGTGTTTTAGACTAAAAGGGAATACATTATAAGAAGAATCTTTACTTTGAACCTTTGTTCTTTACCTTTTTCTCACTATGAAACAGCTTTATATTCAACTTAAACACTGCTTCAGTGCAAGAGATTGTGTTTTAGACTAAAAGGGAATGCATTATAAGAAGAATCTTTACTTTGAAACTCTGTTCTTTACCTTTTTCACACTATGTAACAGCTTTGTATTCACCTTAAACACTGTTTCAGGGCAAGAGATTGTGTTTTAGACTAAAAGGGAATGCATTGTAAGAAGACTCTTTACTTTGAAACTCTGTTCTTTACCTTTTTCTCATTATGAAACAGCTTTGTATTCACCTTAAACACTGTTTCAGGGCAAGAGATTGTGTTTTAGACTAAAAGGGAATGCATTATAAGAAGAATCTTTACTTTGAAACTCTGTTCTTTACCTTTTTCACACTATGTAACAGCTTTGTATTCACCTTAAACACTGTTTCAGGGCAGATTGTGTTTTAGACTAAAAGGGAATACATTATAAGAAGAATCTTTACTTTGAAACTTTGTTCTTTACCTTTTTCTCACTATGAAACAGCTTTATATTCAACTTAAACACTGCTTCAGTGCAAGAGATTGTGTTTTAGACTAAAAGGGAATGCATTATAAGAAGAATCTTTACTTTGAAACTCTGTTCTTTACCTTTTTCACACTATGTAACAGCTTTGTATTCACCTTAAACACTGTTTCAGGGCAAGAGATTGTGTTTTAGACTAAAATAGACTGCATTATAAGAAGAATCTTTACTTTGAAACTCTGTTTTTTACCTTTTTCACACTATGAAACAGCTTTGTATTCACCTTAAACACTGTTTCAGGGCAAGATATTGTGTTTTAGACTAAAAGGGAATGCATTGTAAGAAGAATCTTTACTTTGAAACTCTGTTCTTTACCTTTTTCACACTATGAAACAGCTTTGTATTCGCCTTAAACACTGTTTCAGGGCAAAAGATTGTGTTTTAGACTAAAATAGACTGCATTATAAGAAGAATCTTTACTTTGAAACTCTGTTCTTTACCTTTTTCTCACTATGAAACAGCTTTATATTCAACTTAAACACTGCTTCAGTGCAAGAGATTGTGTTTTAGACTAAAAGGGAATGCATTATAAGAAGAATCTTTACTTTGAAACTCTGTTCTTTACCTTTTTCACACTATGAAACAGCTTTATATTCAACTTAAACACTGTTTCAGGGCAAGAGATTGTGTTTTAGACTAAAATAGACTGCATTATAAGAAGAATCTTTACTTTGAAACTCTGTTCTTTACCTTTTTCACACTATGAAACAGCTTTGTATTCACCTTAAACACTGTTTCAGGGCAGATTGTGTTTTAGACTAAAAGGGAATACATTATAAGAAGAATCTTTACTTTGAAACTCTGTTCTTTACCTTTTTCTCACTATGAAACAGCTTTATATTCAACTTAAACACTGCTTCAGGGCAAGAGATTGTGTTTTAGACTAAAAGGGAATGCATTATAAGAAGAATCTTTACTTTGAAACTCTGTTCTTTACCTTTTTCACACTATGTAACAGCTTTGTTTCATGAAACAGCTTTGAAACAGCTTTGTATTCAACTTAAACACTGTTTCAGAGCTAGACATCTTGTTTTTAACCAAACTGAATAACTTACAATATGTTAAGAAAACACATATTTCAAATGAAAAGAGTTTATAACAAGGGAAGATCAAGTTGTTTGTAATATGACCAATTAAAGTAATTGCAATTCTGTTTGTACACTTCTAACCAAAAAGAAGCAGGGCTTCTATGCATTGTAATCAGCTTATACACCATTTCAGAGCAAGACATCTTGTTTTTAACCAAACTGAATAACTTACAATATCCTAAGAAAACACATATTTCAAGTGAAAAGAGTTTATCCAGGGGAGAACAAGTTGTTTTAACATGGTTCTAATGTGACCCTTGAAAGTAATTGCAACTCTGTTTTTACACCTCTAACCAGAAGGAGGCAACGTTTCCACGCATTATAATTGGCTTATACATAGTTTCAGAGTAAGAAATATTGTTTTTAACCAAACTGAACAACTAAAAGGGAATGCATTATAAGAAGAATATTTACTTTGAAACTCTGTTCTTTACCTTTTAAACAATATGAAACAGCTTTGTATTCACCTTAAACACTGTTTCAGGGCAAGAGATTGTGTTTTAGACTAAAAGGGAATGCATTATAAGAAGAATCTTTACTTTGAAACTCTGTTCTTTACCTTTTTCACACTATGTAACAGCTTTGTATTCACCTTAAACACTGTTTCAGGGCAGATTGTGTTTTAGACTAAAAGGGAATACATTATAAGAAGAATCTTTACTTTGAAACTTTGTTCTTTACCTTTTTCTCACTAAGAAACAGCTTTATATTCAACTTAAACACTGCTTCAGTGCAAGAGATTGTGTTTTAGACTAAAAGGGAATGCATTATAAGAAGAATCTTTACTTTGAAACTCTGTTCTTTACCTTTTTCACACTATGTAACAGCTTTGTATTCACCTTAAACACTGTTTCAGGGCAGATTGTGTTTTAGACTAAAAGGGAATACATTATAAGAAGAATCTTTACTTTGAAACTTTGTTCTTTACCTTTTTCTCACTATGAAACAGCTTTATATTCAACTTAAACACTGCTTCAGTGCAAGAGATTGTGTTTTAGACTAAAAGGGAATGCATTATAAGAAGAATCTTTACTTTGAAACTCTGTTCTTTACCTTTTTCACACTATGTAACAGCTTTGTATTCACCTTAAACACTGTTTCAGGGCAGATTGTGTTTTAGACTAAAAGGGAATACATTATAAGAAGAATCTTTACTTTGAAACTTTGTTCTTTACCTTTTTCTCACTATGAAACAGCTTTATATTCAACTTAAACACTGCTTCAGTGCAAGAGATTGTGTTTTAGACTAAAAGGGAATGCATTATAAGAAGAATCTTTACTTTGAAACTCTGTTCTTTACCTTTTTCACACTATGTAACAGCTTTGTATTCACCTTAAACACTGTTTCAGGGCAAGAGATTGTGTTTTAGACTAAAAGGGAATGCATTGTAAGAAGACTCTTTACTTTGAAACTCTGTTCTTTACCTTTTTCTCATTATGAAACAGCTTTGTATTCACCTTAAACACTGTTTCAGGGCAAGAGATTGTGTTTTAGACTAAAAGGGAATGCATTATAAGAAGAATCTTTACTTTGAAACTCTGTTCTTTACCTTTTTCACACTATGTAACAGCTTTGTATTCACCTTAAACACTGTTTCAGGGCAGATTGTGTTTTAGACTAAAAGGGAATACATTATAAGAAGAATCTTTACTTTGAAACTTTGTTCTTTACCTTTTTCTCACTATGAAACAGCTTTATATTCAACTTAAACACTGCTTCAGTGCAAGAGATTGTGTTTTAGAGTAAAAGGGAATGCATTATAAGAAGAATCTTTACTTTGAAACTCTGTTCTTTACCTTTTTCACACTATGAAACAGCTTTGTATTCACCTTAAACACTGTTTCAGGGCAGATTGTGTTTTAGACTAAAAGGGAATACATTATAAGAAGAATCTTTACTTTGAAACTCTGTTCTTTACCTTTTTCTCACTATGAAACAGCTTTATATTCAACTTAAACACTGCTTCAGGGCAAGAGATTGTGTTTTAGACTAAAAGGGAATGCATTATAAGAAGAATCTTTACTTTGAAACTCTGTTTTTTACCTTTTTCAGACTATGAAACAGCTTTGTATTCACCTTAAACACTGTTTCAGGGCAAGAGATTGTGTTTTAGACTAAAAGTTAATGCATTATAAGAAGAATCTTTACTTTGAAACTCTGTTCTTTACCTTTTTCACACTATGAAACAGCTTTGTATTCACCTTAAACACTGTTTCAGGGCAAGAGATTGTGTTTTAGACTAAAAGGGAATGCATTATAAGAAGAATCTTTACTTTGAAACTCTGTTCTTTACCTTTTTCACACTATGTAACAGCTTTGTTTCATGAAACAGCTTTGTATTCAACTTAAACACTGTTTCAGAGCTAGACATCTTGTTTTTAACCAAACTGAATAACTTACAATATGTTAAGAAAACACATATTTCAAATGAAAAGAGTTTATAACAAGGGGAGATCAAGTTGTTTGTAATATGACCAATTAAAGTAATTGCAATTCTGTTTGTACACTTCTAACCAAAAAGAAGCAGGGCTTCTATGCATTGTAATCAGCTTATACACCATTTCAGAGCAAGACATCTTGTTTTTAACCAAACTGAATAACTTACAATATCCTAAGAAAACACATATTTCAAGTGAAAAGAGTTTATCCAGGGGAGAACAAGTTGTTTTAACATGGTTCTAATGTGACCCTTGAAAGTAATTGCAACTCTGTTTTTACACCTCTAACCACAAGGAGGCAACGTTTCCACGCATTATAATTGGCTTATACATAGTTTCAGAGTAAGAAATATTGTTTTTAACCAAACTGAACAACTAAAAGGGAATGCATTATAAGAAGAATGTTTACTTTGAAACTCTGTTCTTTACCTTTTAAACAATATGAAACAGCTTTGTATTCACCTTAAACACTGTTTCAGGGCAAGAGATTGTGTTTTAGACTAAAAGGGAATGCATTGTAAGAAGAATCTTTACTTTGAAACTCTGTTCTTTACCTTTTTCTCACTATGAAACAGCTTTGTATTCACCTTAAACACTGTTTCAGGGCAAGAGATTGTGTTTTAGACTAAAAGGGAATGCATTATAAGAAGAATCTTTACTTTGAAACTCTGTTCTTTACCTTTTTCACACTATGAAACAGCTTTGTATTCTCCTTAAACACTGTTTCAGGGCAAGAGATTGTGTTTTAGACTAAAAGGGAATGCATTGTAAGAAGAATCTTTACTTTGAAACTCTGTTCTTTACCTTTTTCTCACTATGAAACAGCTTTGTATTCACCTTAAACACTGTTTCAGGGCAAGAGATTGTGTTTTAGACTAAAAGGGAATGCATTATAAGAAGAATCTTTACTTTGAAACTCTGTTCTTTACCTTTTTCACACTATGAAACAGCTTTGTATTCACCTTAAACACTGTTTCAGGGCAAGAGATTGTGTTTTAGATTAAAATAGACTGCATTATAAGAAGAATCTTTACTTTGAAACTCTGTTCTTTACATTTTTCACACTATGTAACAGCTTTGTATTCACCTTAAACACTGTTTCAGGGCAGATTGTGTTTTAGACTAAAAGGGAATACATTATAAGAAGAATCTTTACTTTGAAACTTTGTTCTTTACCTTTTTCTCACTATGAAACAGCTTTATATTCAACTTAAACACTGCTTCAGTGCAAGACATTGTGTTTTAGACTAAAAGGGAATGCATTATAAGAAGAATCTTTACTTTGAAACTCTGTTCTTTACCTTTTTCACACTATGTAACAGCTTTGTATTCACCTTAAACACTGTTTCAGGGCAGATTGTGTTTTAGACTAAAAGGGAATACATTATAAGAAGAATCTTTACTTTGAAACTTTGTTCTTTACCTTTTTCTCACTATGAAACAGCTTTATATTCAACTTAAACACTGCTTCAGTGCAAGAGATTGTGTTTTAGAGTAAAAGGGAATGCATTATAAGAAGAATCTTTACTTTGAAACTCTGTTCTTTACCTTTTTCACGCTTTGTATTCACCTTAAACACTGTTTCAGGGCAGATTGTGTTTTAGACTAAAAGGGAATACATTATAAGAAGAATCTTTACTTTGAAACTTTGTTCTTTACCTTTTTCTCACTATGAAACAGCTTTATATTCAACTTAAACACTGCTTCAGTGCAAGAGATTGTGTTTTAGACTAAAAGGGAATGCATTATAAGAAGAATCTTTACTTTGAAACTCTGTTCTTTACCTTTTTCACACTATGTAACAGCTTTGTATTCACCTTAAACACTGTTTCAGGGCAGATTGTGTTTTAGACTAAAAGGGAATACATTTTAAGAAGAATCTTTACTTTGAAACTCTGTTCTTTACCTTTTTCTCACTATGAAACAGCTTTATATTCAACTTAAACACTGCTTCAGGGCAAGAGATTGTGTTTTAGACTAAAAGGGAATGCATTATAAGAAGAATCTTTACTTTGAAACTCTGTTCTTTACCTTTTTCACACTATGAAACAGCTTTGTATTCACCTTAAACACTGTTTCAGGGCAAGAGATTGTGTTTTAGACTAAAAGGTAATGCATTATAAGAAGAATCTTTACTTTGAAACTCTGCTCTTTACCTTTTTCACACTATGAAACAGCTTTGTATTCACCTTAAACACTGTTTCAGGGCAAGAGATTGTGTTTTAGACTAAAAGGGAATGCATTATAAGAAGAATCTTTACTTTGAAACTCTGTTTTTTACCTTTTTCACACTATGAAACAGCTTTGTATTCACCTTAAACACTGTTTCAGGGCAAGATATTGTGTTTTAGACTAAACGGGAATGCATTGTAAGAAGAATCTTTACTTTGAAACTCTGTTCTTTACCTTTTTCACACTATGAAACAGCTTTGTATTCGCCTTAAACACTGTTTCAGGGCAAAAGATTGTGTTTTAGACTAAAATAGACTGCATTATAAGAAGAATCTTTACTTTGAAACTCTGTTCTTTACC
The DNA here is from genome assembly GCF_041902795.1 of Electrophorus electricus. NCBI lineage: Eukaryota > Metazoa > Chordata > Actinopteri > Gymnotiformes > Gymnotidae > Electrophorus > Electrophorus electricus. The sequence continues at coordinate 1,962,177 of NW_027658572.1, read as the reverse complement.
TTTTTCTCACTATGAAACAGCTTTATATTCAACTTAAACACTGCTTCAGTGCAAGAGATTGTGTTTTAGACTAAAAGGGAATGCATTATAAGAAGAATCTTTACTTTGAAACTCTGTTCTTTACCTTTTTCACACTATGTAACAGCTTTGTTTCATGAAACAGCTTTGTATTCAACTTAAACACTGTTTCAGAGCTAGACATCTTGTTTTTAACCAAACTGAATAACTTACAATATGTTAAGAAAACACATATTTCAAATGAAAAGAGTTTATAACAAGGGGAGATCAAGTTGTTTGTAATATGACCAATTAAAGTAATTGCAATTCTGTTTGTACACTTCTAACCAAAAAGAAGCAGGGCTTCTATGCATTGTAATCAGCTTATACACCATTTCAGAGCAAGACATCTTGTTTTTAACCAAACTGAATAACTTACAATATCCTAAGAAAACACATATTTCAAGTGAAAAGAGTTTATCCAGGGGAGAACAAGTTGTTTTAACATGGTTCTAATGTGACCCTTGAAAGTAATTGCAACTCTGTTTTTACACCTCTAACCACAAGGAGGCAACGTTTCCACGCATTATAATTGGCTTATACATAGTTTCAGAGTAAGAAATATTGTTTTTAACCAAACTGAACAACTAAAAGGGAATGCATTATAAGAAGAATGTTTACTTTGAAACTCTGTTCTTTACCTTTTAAACAATATGAAACAGCTTTGTATTCACCTTAAACACTGTTTCAGGGCAAGAGATTGTGTTTTAGACTAAAAGGGAATGCATTGTAAGAAGAATCTTTACTTTGAAACTCTGTTCTTTACCTTTTTCTCACTATGAAACAGCTTTGTATTCACCTTAAACACTGTTTCAGGGCAAGAGATTGTGTTTTAGACTAAAAGGGAATGCATTATAAGAAGAATCTTTACTTTGAAACTCTGTTCTTTACCTTTTTCACACTATGAAACAGCTTTGTATTCTCCTTAAACACTGTTTCAGGGCAAGAGATTGTGTTTTAGACTAAAAGGGAATGCATTGTAAGAAGAATCTTTACTTTGAAACTCTGTTCTTTACCTTTTTCTCACTATGAAACAGCTTTGTATTCACCTTAAACACTGTTTCAGGGCAAGAGATTGTGTTTTAGACTAAAAGGGAATGCATTATAAGAAGAATCTTTACTTTGAAACTCTGTTCTTTACCTTTTTCACACTATGAAACAGCTTTGTATTCACCTTAAACACTGTTTCAGGGCAAGAGATTGTGTTTTAGATTAAAATAGACTGCATTATAAGAAGAATCTTTACTTTGAAACTCTGTTCTTTACATTTTTCACACTATGTAACAGCTTTGTATTCACCTTAAACACTGTTTCAGGGCAGATTGTGTTTTAGACTAAAAGGGAATACATTATAAGAAGAATCTTTACTTTGAAACTTTGTTCTTTACCTTTTTCTCACTATGAAACAGCTTTATATTCAACTTAAACACTGCTTCAGTGCAAGACATTGTGTTTTAGACTAAAAGGGAATGCATTATAAGAAGAATCTTTACTTTGAAACTCTGTTCTTTACCTTTTTCACACTATGTAACAGCTTTGTATTCACCTTAAACACTGTTTCAGGGCAGATTGTGTTTTAGACTAAAAGGGAATACATTATAAGAAGAATCTTTACTTTGAAACTTTGTTCTTTACCTTTTTCTCACTATGAAACAGCTTTATATTCAACTTAAACACTGCTTCAGTGCAAGAGATTGTGTTTTAGAGTAAAAGGGAATGCATTATAAGAAGAATCTTTACTTTGAAACTCTGTTCTTTACCTTTTTCACGCTTTGTATTCACCTTAAACACTGTTTCAGGGCAGATTGTGTTTTAGACTAAAAGGGAATACATTATAAGAAGAATCTTTACTTTGAAACTTTGTTCTTTACCTTTTTCTCACTATGAAACAGCTTTATATTCAACTTAAACACTGCTTCAGTGCAAGAGATTGTGTTTTAGACTAAAAGGGAATGCATTATAAGAAGAATCTTTACTTTGAAACTCTGTTCTTTACCTTTTTCACACTATGTAACAGCTTTGTATTCACCTTAAACACTGTTTCAGGGCAGATTGTGTTTTAGACTAAAAGGGAATACATTTTAAGAAGAATCTTTACTTTGAAACTCTGTTCTTTACCTTTTTCTCACTATGAAACAGCTTTATATTCAACTTAAACACTGCTTCAGGGCAAGAGATTGTGTTTTAGACTAAAAGGGAATGCATTATAAGAAGAATCTTTACTTTGAAACTCTGTTCTTTACCTTTTTCACACTATGAAACAGCTTTGTATTCACCTTAAACACTGTTTCAGGGCAAGAGATTGTGTTTTAGACTAAAAGGTAATGCATTATAAGAAGAATCTTTACTTTGAAACTCTGCTCTTTACCTTTTTCACACTATGAAACAGCTTTGTATTCACCTTAAACACTGTTTCAGGGCAAGAGATTGTGTTTTAGACTAAAAGGGAATGCATTATAAGAAGAATCTTTACTTTGAAACTCTGTTTTTTACCTTTTTCACACTATGAAACAGCTTTGTATTCACCTTAAACACTGTTTCAGGGCAAGATATTGTGTTTTAGACTAAACGGGAATGCATTGTAAGAAGAATCTTTACTTTGAAACTCTGTTCTTTACCTTTTTCACACTATGAAACAGCTTTGTATTCGCCTTAAACACTGTTTCAGGGCAAAAGATTGTGTTTTAGACTAAAATAGACTGCATTATAAGAAGAATCTTTACTTTGAAACTCTGTTCTTTACCTTTTTCTCACTATGAAACAGCTTTATATTCAACTTAAACACTGCTTCAGTGCAAGAGATTGTGTTTTAGACTAAAAGGGAATGCATTATAAGAAGAATCTTTACTTTGAAACTCTGTTCTTTACCTTTTTCACACTATGAAACAGCTTTATATTCAACTTAAACACTGTTTCAGGGCAAGAGATTGTGTTTTAGACTAAAATAGACTGCATTATAAGAAGAATCTTTACTTTGAAACTCTGTTCTTTACCTTTTTCACACTATGAAACAGCTTTGTATTCACCTTAAACACTGTTTCAGGGCAAGAGATTGTGTTTTAGACTAAAAGGGAATGCATTGTAAGAAGAATCTTTACTTTGAAACTCTGTTCTTTACCTTTTTCTCACTATGAAACAGCTTTATATTCAACTTAAACACTGCTTCAGGGCAAGAGATTGTGTTTTAGACTAAAAGGGAATGCATTATAAGAAGAATCTTTACTTTGAAACTCTGTTCTTTACCTTTTTCACACTATGTAACAGCTTTGTTTCATGAAACAGCTTTGAAACAGCTTTGTATTCAACTTAAACACTGTTTCAGAGCTAGACATCTTGTTTTTAACCAAACTGAATAACTTACAATATGTTAAGAAAACACATATTTCAAATGAAAAGAGTTTATAACAAGGGAAGATCAAGTTGTTTGTAATATGACCAATTAAAGTAATTGCAATTCTGTTTGTACACTTCTAACCAAAAAGAAGCAGGGCTTCTATGCATTGTAATCAGCTTATACACCATTTCAGAGCAAGACATCTTGTTTTTAACCAAACTGAATAACTTACAATATCCTAAGAAAACACATATTTCAAGTGAAAAGAGTTTATCCAGGGGAGAACAAGTTGTTTTAACATGGTTCTAATGTGACCCTTGAAAGTAATTGCAACTCTGTTTTTACACCTCTAACCAGAAGGAGGCAACGTTTCCACGCATTATAATTGGCTTATACATAGTTTCAGAGTAAGAAATATTGTTTTTAACCAAACTGAACAACTAAAAGTGAATACATTATAAGAAGAATATTTACTTTGAAACTCTGTTCTTTACCTTTTAAACAATATGAAACAGCTTTGTATTCACCTTAAACACTGTTTCAGGGCAAGAGATTGTGTTTTAGACTAAAAGGGAATGCATTATAAGAAGAATCTTTACTTTGAAACTCTGTTCTTTACCTTTTTCACACTATGTAACAGCTTTGTATTCACCTTAAACACTGTTTCAGGGCAGATTGTGTTTTAGACTAAAAGGGAATACATTATAAGAAGAATCTTTACTTTGAAACTTTGTTCTTTACCTTTTTCTCACTATGAAACAGCTTTATATTCAACTTAAACACTGCTTCAGTGCAAGAGATTGTGTTTTAGACTAAAAGGGAATGCATTATAAGAAGAATCTTTACTTTGAAACTCTGTTCTTTACCTTTTTCACACTATGTAACAGCTTTGCATTCACCTTAAACACTGTTTCAGGGCAGATTGTGTTTTAGACTAAAAGGGAATACATTATAAGAAGAATCTTTACTTTGAAACTTTGTTCTTTACCTTTTTCTCACTATGAAACAGCTTTATATTCAACTTAAACACTGCTTCAGTGCAAGAGATTGTGTTTTAGACTAAAAGGGAATGCATTATAAGAAGAATCTTTACTTTGAAACTCTGTTCTTTACCTTTTTCACACTATGTAACAGCTTTGTATTCACCTTAAACACTGTTTCAGGGCAGATTGTGTTTTAGACTAAAAGGGAATACATTATAAGAAGAATCTTTACTTTGAAACTTTGTTCTTTACCTTTTTCTCACTATGAAACAGCTTTATATTCAACTTAAACACTGCTTCAGTGCAAGAGATTGTGTTTTAGACTAAAAGGGAATGCATTATAAGAAGAATCTTTACTTTGAAACTCTGTTCTTTACCTTTTTCACACTATGTAACAGCTTTGTATTCACCTTAAACACTGTTTCAGGGCAAGAGATTGTGTTTTAGACTAAAAGGGAATGCATTATAAGAAGAATCTTTACTTTGAAACTCTGTTCTTTACCTTTTTCACACTATGTAACAGCTTTGTATTCACCTTAAACACTGTTTCAGGGCAGATTGTGTTTTAGACTAAAAGGGAATACATTATAAGAAGAATCTTTACTTTGAAACTTTGTTCTTTACCTTTTTCTCACTATGAAACAGCTTTATATTCAACTTAAACACTGCTTCAGTGCAAGAGATTGTGTTTTAGAGTAAAAGGGAATGCATTATAAGAAGAATCTTTACTTTGAAACTCTGTTCTTTACCTTTTTCACACTATGAAACAGCTTTGTATTCACCTTAAACACTGTTTCAGGGCAGATTGTGTTTTAGACTAAAAGGGAATACATTATAAGAAGAATCTTTACTTTGAAACTCTGTTCTTTACCTTTTTCTCACTATGAAACAGCTTTATATTCAACTTAAACACTGCTTCAGGGCAAGAGATTGTGTTTTAGACTAAAAGGAATGCATTATAAGAAGAATCTTTACTTTGAAACTCTGTTTTTTACCTTTTTCACACTATGAAACAGCTTTGTATTCACCTTAAACACTGTTTCAGGGCAAGATATTGTGTTTTAGACTAAAAGGGAATGCATTGTAAGAAGAATCTTTACTTTGAAACTCTGTTCTTTACCTTTTTCACACTATGAAACAGCTTTGTATTCGCCTTAAACACTGTTTCAGGGCAAAAGATTGTGTTTTAGACTAAAATAGACTGCATTATAAGAAGAATCTTTACTTTGAAACTCTGTTCTTTACCTTTTTCTCACTATGAAACAGCTTTATATTCAACTTAAACACTGCTTCAGTGCAAGAGATTGTGTTTTAGACTAAAAGGGAATGCATTATAAGAAGAATCTTTACTTTGAAACTCTGTTCTTTACCTTTTTCACACTATGAAACAGCTTTATATTCAACTTAAACACTGTTTCAGGGCAAGAGATTGTGTTTTAGACTAAAATAGACTGCATTATAAGAAGAATCTTTACTTTGAAACTCTGTTCTTTACCTTTTTCACACTATGAAACAGCTTTGTATTCACCTTAAACACTGTTTCAGGGCAAGAGATTGTGTTTTAGACTAAAAGGGAATGCATTGTAAGAAGAATCTTTACTTTGAAACTCTGTTCTTTACCTTTTTCACACTATGTAACAGCTTTGTATTCACCTTAAACACTGTTTCAGGGCAGATTGTGTTTTAGACTAAAAGGGAATACATTATAAGAAGAATCTTTACTTTGAAACTCTGTTCTTTACCTTTTTCTCACTATGAAACAGCTTTATATTCAACTTAAACACTGCTTCAGGGCAAGAGATTGTGTTTTAGACTAAAAGGGAATGCATTATAAGAAGAATCTTTACTTTGAAACTCTGTTCTTTACCTTTTTCACACTATGTAACAGCTTTGTTTCATGAAACAGCTTTGAAACAGCTTTGTATTCAACTTAAACACTGTTTCAGAGCTAGACATCTTGTTTTTAACCAAACTGAATAACTTACAATATGTTAAGAAAACACATATTTCAAATGAAAAGAGTTTATAACAAGGGAAGATCAAGTTGTTTGTAATATGACCAATTAAAGTAATTGCAATTCTGTTTGTACACTTCTAACCAAAAAGAAGCAGGGCTTCTATGCATTGTAATCAGCTTATACACCATTTCAGAGCAAGACATCTTGTTTTTAACCAAACTGAATAACTTACAATATCCTAAGAAAACACATATTTCAAGTGAAAAGAGTTTATCCAGGGGAGAACAAGTTGTTTTAACATGGTTCTAATGTGACCCTTGAAAGTAATTGCAACTCTGTTTTTACACCTCTAACCAGAAGGAGGCAACGTTTCCACGCATTATAATTGGCTTATACATAGTTTCAGAGTAAGAAATATTGTTTTTAACCAAACTGAACAACTAAAAGGGAATGCATTATAAGAAGAATATTTACTTTGAAACTCTGTTCTTTACCTTTTAAACAATATGAAACAGCTTTGTATTCACCTTAAACACTGTTTCAGGGCAAGAGATTGTGTTTTAGACTAAAAGGGAATGCATTGTAAGAAGAATCTTTACTTTGAAACTCTGTTCTTTACCTTTTTCTCACTATGAAACAGCTTTGTATTCACCTTAAACACTGTTTCAGGGCAAGAGATTGTGTTTTAGACTAAAAGGGAATGCATTATAAGAAGAATTTTTACTTTGAAACTCTGTTCTTTACCTTTTTCACACTATGAAACAGCTTTGTATTCACCTTAAACACTGTTTCAGGGCAAGAGATTGTGTTTTAGACTAAAAGGGAATGCATTGTAAGAAGAATCTTTACTTTGAAACTCTGTTCTTTACCTTTTTCTCACTATGAAACAGCTTTGTATTCACCTTAAACACTGTTTCAGGGCAAGAGATTGTGTTTTAGACTAAAATAGACTGCATTATAAGAAGAATCTTTACTTTGAAACTCTGTTCTTTACCTTTTTCACACTATGTAACAGCTTTGTATTCACCTTAAACACTGTTTCAGGGCAGATTGTGTTTTAGACTAAAAGGGAATACATTATAAGAAGAATCTTTACTTTGAAACTTTGTTCTTTACCTTTTTCTCACTATGAAACAGCTTTATATTCAACTTAAACACTGCTTCAGTGCAAGAGATTGTGTTTTAGACTAAAAGGGAATGCATTATAAGAAGAATCTTTACTTTGAAACTCTGTTCTTTACCTTTTTCACACTATGTAACAGCTTTGTATTCACCTTAAACACTGTTTCAGGGCAGATTGTGTTTTAGACTAAAAGGGAATACATTATAAGAAGAATCTTTACTTTGAAACTTTGTTCTTTACCTTTTTCTCACTATGAAACAGCTTTATATTCAACTTAAACACTGCTTCAGTGCAAGAGATTGTGTTTTAGAGTAAAAGGGAATGCATTATAAGAAGAATCTTTACTTTGAAACTCTGTTCTTTACCTTTTTCACACTATGTAACAGCTTTGTATTCACCTTAAACACTGTTTCAGGGCAGATTGTGTTTTAGACTAAAAGGGAATACATTATAAGAAGAATCTTTACTTTGAAACTTTGTTCTTTACCTTTTTCTCACTATGAAACAGCTTTATATTCAACTTAAACACTGCTTCAGTGCAAGAGATTGTGTTTTAGACTAAAAGGGAATGCATTATAAGAAGAATCTTTACTTTGAAACTCTGTTCTTTACCTTTTTCACACTATGTAACAGCTTTGTATTCACCTTAAACACTGTTTCATGGCAGATTGTGTTTTAGACTAAAAGGGAATACATTTTAAGAAGAATCTTTACTTTGAAACTCTGTTCTTTACCTTTTTCTCACTATGAAACAGCTTTATATTCAACTTAAACACTGCTTCAGGGCAAGAGATTGTGTTTTAGACTAAAAGGGAATGCATTATAAGAAGAATCTTTACTTTGAAACTCTGTTCTTTACCTTTTTCACACTATGAAACAGCTTTGTATTCACCTTAAACACTGTTTCAGGGCAAGAGATTGTGTTTTAGACTAAAAGGTAATGCATTATAAGAAGAATCTTTACTTTGAAACTCTGTTCTTTACCTTTTTCACACTATGAAACAGCTTTGTATTCACCTTAAACACTGTTTCAGGGCAAGAGATTGTGTTTTAGACTAAAATAGACTGCATTATAAGAAGAATCTTTACTTTGAAACTCTGTTTTTTACCTTTTTCACACTATGAAACAGCTTTGTATTCACCTTAAACACTGTTTCAGGGCAGATTGTGTTTTAGACTAAAAGGGAATACATTATAAGAAGAATCTTTACTTTGAAACTTTGTTCTTTACCTTTTTCTCACTATGAAACAGCTTTATATTCAACTTAAACACTGCTTCAGTGCAAGAGATTGTGTTTTAGACTAAAAGGGAATGCATTATAAGAAGAATCTTTACTTTGAAACTCTGTTCTTTACCTTTTTCACACTATGTAACAGCTTTGTATTCACCTTAAACACTGTTTCAGGGCAGATTGTGTTTTAGACTAAAAGGGAATACATTATAAGAAGAATCTTTACTTTGAAACTTTGTTCTTTACCTTTTTCTCACTATGAAACAGCTTTATATTCAACTTAAACACTGCTTCAGTGCAAGAGATTGTGTTTTAGAGTAAAAGGGAATGCATTATAAGAAGAATCTTTACTTTGAAACTCTGTTCTTTACCTTTTTCACACTATGTAACAGCTTTGTATTCACCTTAAACACTGTTTCAGGGCAGATTGTGTTTTAGACTAAAAGGGAATACATTATAAGAAGAATCTTTACTTTGAAACTTTGTTCTTTACCTTTTTCTCACTATGAAACAGCTTTATATTCAACTTAAACACTGCTTCAGTGCAAGAGATTGTGTTTTAGACTAAAAGGGAATGCATTATAAGAAGAATCTTTACTTTGAAACTCTGTTCTTTACCTTTTTCACACTATGTAACAGCTTTGTATTCACCTTAAACACTGTTTCAGGGCAAGAGATTGTGTTTTAGACTAAAAGGGAATGCATTATAAGAAGAATCTTTACTTTGAAACTCTGTTCTTTACCTTTTTCACACTATGTAACAGCTTTGTATTCACCTTAAACACTGTTTCAGGGCAGATTGTGTTTTAGACTAAAAGGGAATACATTATAAGAAGAATCTTTACTTTGAAACTTTGTTCTTTACCTTTTTCTCACTATGAAACAGCTTTATATTCAACTTAAACACTGCTTCAGTGCAAGAGATTGTGTTTTAGAGTAAAAGGGAATGCATTATAAGAAGAATCTTTACTTTGAAACTCTGTTCTTTACCTTTTTCACACTATGAAACAGCTTTGTATTCACCTTAAACACTGTTTCAGGGCAGATTGTGTTTTAGACTAAAAGGGAATACATTATAAGAAGAATCTTTACTTTGAAACTCTGTTCTTTACCTTTTTCTCACTATGAAACAGCTTTATATTCAACTTAAACACTGCTTCAGGGCAAGAGATTGTGTTTTAGACTAAAAGGAATGCATTATAAGAAGAATCTTTACTTTGAAACTCTGTTTTTTACCTTTTTCACACTATGAAACAGCTTTGTATTCACCTTAAACACTGTTTCAGGGCAAGATATTGTGTTTTAGACTAAAAGGGAATGCATTGTAAGAAGAATCTTTACTTTGAAACTCTGTTCTTTACCTTTTTCACACTATGAAACAGCTTTGTATTCGCCTTAAACACTGTTTCAGGGCAAAAGATTGTGTTTTAGACTAAAATAGACTGCATTATAAGAAGAATCTTTACTTTGAAACTCTGTTCTTTACCTTTTTCTCACTATGAAACAGCTTTATATTCAACTTAAACACTGCTTCAGTGCAAGAGATTGTGTTTTAGACTAAAAGGGAATGCATTATAAGAAGAATCTTTACTTTGAAACTCTGTTCTTTACCTTTTTCACACTATGTAACAGCTTTGTATTCACCTTAAACACTGTTTCAGGGCAGATTGTGTTTTAGACTAAAAGGGAATACATTATAAGAAGAATCTTTACTTTGAAACTTTGTTCTTTACCTTTTTCTCACTATGAAACAGCTTTATATTCAACTTAAACACTGCTTCAGTGCAAGAGATTGTGTTTTAGAGTAAAAGGGAATGCATTATAAGAAGAATCTTTACTTTGAAACTCTGTTCTTTACCTTTTTCACACTATGTAACAGCTTTGTATTCACCTTAAACACTGTTTCAGGGCAGATTGTGTTTTAGACTAAAAGGGAATACATTATAAGAAGAATCTTTACTTTGAAACTTTGTTCTTTACCTTTTTCTCACTATGAAACAGCTTTATATTCAACTTAAACACTGCTTCAGTGCAAGAGATTGTGTTTTAGACTAAAAGGGAATGCATTATAAGAAGAATCTTTACTTTGAAACTCTGTTCTTTACCTTTTTCACACTATGTAACAGCTTTGTATTCACCTTAAACACTGTTTCATGGCAGATTGTGTTTTAGACTAAAAGGGAATACATTTTAAGAAGAATCTTTACTTTGAAACTCTGTTCTTTACCTTTTTCTCACTATGAAACAGCTTTATATTCAACTTAAACACTGCTTCAGGGCAAGAGATTGTGTTTTAGACTAAAAGGGAATGCATTATAAGAAGAATCTTTACTTTGAAACTCTGTTCTTTACCTTTTTCACACTATGAAACAGCTTTGTATTCACCTTAAACACTGTTTCAGGGCAAGAGATTGTGTTTTAGACTAAAAGGTAATGCATTATAAGAAGAATCTTTACTTTGAAACTCTGTTCTTTACCTTTTTCACACTATGAAACAGCTTTGTATTCACCTTAAACACTGTTTCAGGGCAAGAGATTGTGTTTTAGACTAAAATAGACTGCATTATAAGAAGAATCTTTACTTTGAAACTCTGTTTTTTACCTTTTTCACACTATGAAACAGCTTTGTATTCACCTTAAACACTGTTTCAGGGCAGATTGTGTTTTAGACTAAAAGGGAATACATTATAAGAAGAATCTTTACTTTGAAACTTTGTTCTTTACCTTTTTCTCACTATAAAACAGCTTTATATTCAACTTAAACACTGCTTCAGTGCAAGAGATTGTGTTTTAGACTAAAAGGGAATGCATTATAAGAAGAATCTTTACTTTGAAACTCTGTTCTTTACCTTTTTCACACTATGTAACAGCTTTGTATTCACCTTAAACACTGTTTCAGGGCAGATTGTGTTTTAGACTAAAAGGGAATACATTATAAGAAGAATCTTTACTTTGAAACTTTGTTCTTTACCTTTTTCTCACTATGAAACAGCTTTATATTCAACTTAAACACTGCTTCAGTGCAAGAGATTGTGTTTTAGAGTAAAAGGGAATGCATTATAAGAAGAATCTTTACTTTGAAACTCTGTTCTTTACCTTTTTCACACTATGTAACAGCTTTGTATTCACCTTAAACACTGTTTCAGGGCAGATTGTGTTTTAGACTAAAAGGGAATACATTATAAGAAGAATCTTTACTTTGAAACTTTGTTCTTTACCTTTTTCTCACTATGAAACAGCTTTATATTCAACTTAAACACTGCTTCAGTGCAAGAGATTGTGTTTTAGACTAAAAGGGAATGCATTATAAGAAGAATCTTTACTTTGAAACTCTGTTCTTTACCTTTTTCACACTATGTAACAGCTTTGTATTCACCTTAAACACTGTTTCAGGGCAGATTGTGTTTTAGACTAAAAGGGAATACATTTTAAGAAGAATCTTTACTTTGAAACTCTGTTCTTTACCTTTTTCTCACTATGAAACAGCTTTATATTCAACTTAAACACTGCTTCAGGGCAAGAGATTGTGTTTTAGACTAAAAGGGAATGCATTATAAGAAGAATCTTTACTTTGAAACTCTGTTCTTTACCTTTTTCACACTATGAAACAGCTTTGTATTCACCTTAAACACTGTTTCAGGGCAAGAGATTGTGTTTTAGACTAAAAGGTAATGCATTATAAGAAGAATCTTTACTTTGAAACTCTGTTCTTTACCTTTTTCACACTATGAAACAGCTTTGTATTCACCTTAAACACTGTTTCAGGGCAAGAGATTGTGTTTTAGACTAAAATAGACTGCATTATAAGAAGAATCTTTACTTTGAAACTCTGTTTTTTACCTTTTTCACACTATGAAACAGCTTTGTATTCACCTTAAACACTGTTTCAGTGCAAGAGATTGTGTTTTAGACTAAAAGGTAATGCATTATAAGAAGAATCTTTACTTTGAAACTCTGTTCTTTACCTTTTTCACACTATGAAACAGCTTTGTATTCACCTTAAACACTGTTTCAGGGCAAGAGATTGTGTTTTAGACTAAAAGGGAATGCATTATAAGAAGAATCTTTACTTTGAAACTCTGTTTTTTACCTTTTTCACACTATGAAACAGCTTTGTATTCACCTTAAACACTGTTTCAGGGCAAGATATTGTGTTTTAGACTAAAAGGGAATGCATTGTAAGAAGAATCTTTACTTTGAAACTCTGTTCTTTACCTTTTTCACACTATGAAACAGCTTTGTATTCGCCTTAAACACTGTTTCAGGGCAAAAGATTGTGTTTTAGACTAAAATAGACTGCATTATAAGAAGAATCTTTACTTTGAAACTCTGTTCTTTACCTTTTTCTCACTATGAAACAGCTTTATATTCAACTTAAACACTGCTTCAGGGCAAGATATTGTGTTTTAGACTAAAAGGGAATGCATTGTCAGAAGAATCTTTACTTTGAAACTCTGTTCTTTACCTTTTTCACACTATGAAACAGCTTTGTATTCGCCTTAAACACTGTTTCAGGGCAAAAGATTGTGTTTTAGACTAAAATAGACTGCATTATAAGAAGAATCTTTACTTTGAAACTCTGTTCTTTACCTTTTTCTCACTATGAAACAGCTTTGTATTCAACTTAAACACTGTTTCAGGGCAAGAGATTGTGTTTTAGACTAAAAGGGAATGCATTATAAGAAGAATCTTTACTTTGAAACTCTGTTCTTTACCTTTTTCTCACTATGAAACAGCTTTATATTCAACTTAAACACTGCTTCAGTGCAAGAGATTGTGTTTTAGACTAAAAGGGAATGCATTATAAGAAGAATCTTTACTTTGAAACTCTGTTCTTTACCTTTTTCACACTATGAAACAGCTTTATATTCAACTTAAACACTGTTTCAGGGCAAGAGATTGTGTTTTAGACTAAAATAGACTGCATTATAAGAAGAATCTTTACTTTGAAACTCTGTTCTTTACCTTTTTCACACTATGAAACAGCTTTGTATTCACCTTAAACACTGTTTCAGGGCAAGAGATTGTGTTTTAGACTAAAAGGGAATGCATTGTAAGAAGAATCTTTACTTTGAAACTCTGTTCTTTACCTTTTTCACACTATGTAACAGCTTTGTATTCACCTTAAACACTGTTTCAGGGCAGATTGTGTTTTAGACTAAAAGGGAATACATTATAAGAAGAATCTTTACTTTGAAACTCTGTTCTTTACCTTTTTCTCACTATGTAACAGCTTTGTATTCACCTTAAACACTGTTTCAGGGCAGATTGTGTTTTAGACTAAAAGGGAATACATTATAAGAAGAATCTTTACTTTGAAACTTTGTTCTTTACCTTTTTCTCACTATGAAACAGCTTTATATTCAACTTAAACACTGCTTCAGTGCAAGAGATTGTGTTTTAGACTAAAAGGGAATGCATTATAAGAAGAATCTTTACTTTGAAACTCTGTTCTTTACCTTTTTCACACTATGTAACAGCTTTGTATTCACCTTAAACACTGTTTCAGGGCAGATTGTGTTTTAGACTAAAAGGGAATACATTATAAGAAGAATCTTTACTTTGAAACTTTGTTCTTTACCTTTTTCTCACTATGAAACAGCTTTATATTCAACTTAAACACTGCTTCAGTGCAAGAGATTGTGTTTTAGACTAAAAGGGAATGCATTATAAGAAGAATCTTTACTTTGAAACTCTGTTCTTTACCTTTTTCACACTATGTAACAGCTTTGTATTCACCTTAAACACTGTTTCAGGGCAGATTGTGTTTTAGACTAAAAGGGAATACATTTTAAGAAGAATCTTTACTTTGAAACTCTGTTCTTTACCTTTTTCTCACTATGAAACAGCTTTATATTCAACTTAAACACTGCTTCAGGGCAAGAGATTGTGTTTTAGACTAAAAGGGAATGCATTATAAGAAGAATCTTTACTTTGAAACTCTGTTCTTTACCTTTTTCACACTATGAAACAGCTTTGTATTCACCTTAAACACTGTTTCAGGGCAAGAGATTGTGTTTTAGACTAAAAGGTAATGCATTATAAGAAGAATCTTTACTTTGAAACTCTGTTCTTTACCTTTTTCACACTATGAAACAGCTTTGTATTCACCTTAAACACTGTTTCAGGGCAAGAGATTGTGTTTTAGACTAAAAGGGAATGCATTATAAGAAGAATCTTTACTTTGAAACTCTGTTTTTTACCTTTTTCACACTATGAAACAGCTTTGTATTCACCTTAAACACTGTTTCAGGGCAAGATATTGTGTTTTAGACTAAAAGGGAATGCATTGTAAGAAGAATCTTTACTTTGAAACTCTGTTCTTTACCTTTTTCACACTATGAAACAGCTTTGTATTCGCCTTAAACACTGTTTCAGGGCAAAAGATTGTGTTTTAGACTAAAATAGACTGCATTATAAGAAGAATCTTTACTTTGAAACTCTGTTCTTTACCTTTTTCTCACTATGAAACAGCTTTATATTCAACTTAAACACTGCTTCAGGGCAAGATATTGTGTTTTAGACTAAAAGGGAATGCATTGTCAGAAGAATCTTTACTTTGAAACTCTGTTCTTTACCTTTTTCACACTATGAAACAGCTTTGTATTCGCCTTAAACACTGTTTCAGGGCAAAAGATTGTGTTTTAGACTAAAATAGACTGCATTATAAGAAGAATCTTTACTTTGAAACTCTGTTCTTTACCTTTTTCTCACTATGAAACAGCTTTGTATTCAACTTAAACACTGTTTCAGGGCAAGAGATTGTGTTTTAGACTAAAAGGGAATGCATTATAAGAAGAATCTTTACTTTGAAACTCTGTTCTTTACCTTTTTCTCACTATGAAACAGCTTTGTATTCACCTTAAACACTGTTTCAGGGCAAGAGATTGTGTTTTAGACTAAAAGGGAATGCATTATAAG
The DNA here is from genome assembly GCF_041902795.1 of Electrophorus electricus. NCBI lineage: Eukaryota > Metazoa > Chordata > Actinopteri > Gymnotiformes > Gymnotidae > Electrophorus > Electrophorus electricus. The sequence continues at coordinate 1,946,569 of NW_027658572.1, read as the reverse complement.
AAGAATCTTTACTTTGAAACTCTGTTCTTTACCTTTTTCACACTATGTAACAGCTTTGTTTCATGAAACAGCTTTGTATTCAACTTAAACACTGTTTCAGAGCTAGACATCTTGTTTTTAACCAAACTGAATAACTTACAATATGTTAAGAAAACACATATTTCAAATGAAAAGAGTTTATAACAAGGGGAGATCAAGTTGTTTGTAATATGACCAATTAAAGTAATTGCAATTCTGTTTGTACACTTCTAACCAAAAAGAAGCAGGGCTTCTATGCATTGTAATCAGCTTATACACCATTTCAGAGCAAGACATCTTGTTTTTAACCAAACTGAATAACTTACAATATCCTAAGAAAACACATATTTCAAGTGAAAAGAGTTTATCCAGGGGAGAACAAGTTGTTTTAACATGGTTCTAATGTGACCCTTGAAAGTAATTGCAACTCTGTTTTTACACCTCTAACCACAAGGAGGCAACGTTTCCACGCATTATAATTGGCTTATACATAGTTTCAGAGTAAGAAATATTGTTTTTAACCAAACTGAACAACTAAAAGGGAATGCATTATAAGAAGAATGTTTACTTTGAAACTCTGTTCTTTACCTTTTAAACAATATGAAACAGCTTTGTATTCACCTTAAACACTGTTTCAGGGCAAGAGATTGTGTTTTAGACTAAAAGGGAATGCATTGTAAGAAGAATCTTTACTTTGAAACTCTGTTCTTTACCTTTTTCTCACTATGAAACAGCTTTGTATTCACCTTAAACACTGTTTCAGGGCAAGAGATTGTGTTTTAGACTAAAAGGGAATGCATTATAAGAAGAATCTTTACTTTGAAACTCTGTTCTTTACCTTTTTCACACTATGAAACAGCTTTGTATTCACCTTAAACACTGTTTCAGGGCAAGAGATTGTGTTTTAGACTAAAAGGTAATGCATTATAAGAAGAATCTTTACTTTGAAACTCTGTTCTTTACCTTTTTCACACTATGAAACAGCTTTGTATTCACCTTAAACACTGTTTCAGGGCAAGAGATTGTGTTTTAGACTAAAATAGACTGCATTATAAGAAGAATCTTTACTTTGAAACTCTGTTTTTTACCTTTTTCACACTATGAAACAGCTTTGTATTCACCTTAAACACTGTTTCAGTGCAAGAGATTGTGTTTTAGACTAAAAGGTAATGCATTATAAGAAGAATCTTTACTTTGAAACTCTGTTCTTTACCTTTTTCACACTATGAAACAGCTTTGTATTCACCTTAAACACTGTTTCAGGGCAAGAGATTGTGTTTTAGACTAAAAGGGAATGCATTATAAGAAGAATCTTTACTTTGAAACTCTGTTTTTTACCTTTTTCACACTATGAAACAGCTTTGTATTCACCTTAAACACTGTTTCAGGGCAAGATATTGTGTTTTAGACTAAAAGGGAATGCATTGTAAGAAGAATCTTTACTTTGAAACTCTGTTCTTTACCTTTTTCACACTATGAAACAGCTTTGTATTCGCCTTAAACACTGTTTCAGGGCAAAAGATTGTGTTTTAGACTAAAATAGACTGCATTATAAGAAGAATCTTTACTTTGAAACTCTGTTCTTTACCTTTTTCTCACTATGAAACAGCTTTATATTCAACTTAAACACTGCTTCAGGGCAAGATATTGTGTTTTAGACTAAAAGGGAATGCATTGTCAGAAGAATCTTTACTTTGAAACTCTGTTCTTTACCTTTTTCACACTATGAAACAGCTTTGTATTCGCCTTAAACACTGTTTCAGGGCAAAAGATTGTGTTTTAGACTAAAATAGACTGCATTATAAGAAGAATCTTTACTTTGAAACTCTGTTCTTTACCTTTTTCTCACTATGAAACAGCTTTGTATTCAACTTAAACACTGTTTCAGGGCAAGAGATTGTGTTTTAGACTAAAAGGGAATGCATTATAAGAAGAATCTTTACTTTGAAACTCTGTTCTTTACCTTTTTCTCACTATGAAACAGCTTTATATTCAACTTAAACACTGCTTCAGTGCAAGAGATTGTGTTTTAGACTAAAAGGGAATGCATTATAAGAAGAATCTTTACTTTGAAACTCTGTTCTTTACCTTTTAAACAATATGAAACAGCTTTGTATTCACCTTAAACACTGTTTCAGGGCAAGAGATTGTGTTTTAGACTAAAAGGGAATGCATTATAAGAAGAATCTTTACTTTGAAACTCTGTTCTTTACCTTTTTCACACTATGTAACAGCTTTGTTTCATGAAACAGCTTTGTATTCAACTTAAACACTGTTTCAGAGCTAGACATCTTGTTTTTAACCAAACTGAATAACTTACAATATGTTAAGAAAACACATATTTCAAATGAAAAGAGTTTATAACAAGGGGAGATCAAGTTGTTTGTAATATGACCAATTAAAGTAATTGCAATTCTGTTTGTACACTTCTAACCAAAAAGAAGCAGGGCTTCTATGCATTGTAATCAGCTTATACACCATTTCAGAGCAAGACATCTTGTTTTTAACCAAACTGAATAACTTACAATATCCTAAGAAAACACATATTTCAAGTGAAAAGAGTTTATCCAGGGGAGAACAAGTTGTTTTAACATGGTTCTAATGTGACCCTTGAAAGTAATTGCAACTCTGTTTTTACACCTCTAACCAGAAGGAGGCAACGTTTCCACGCATTATAATTGGCTTATACATAGTTTCAGAGTAAGAAATATTGTTTTTAACCAAACTGAACAACTAAAAGGGAATGCATTATAAGAAGAATATTTACTTTGAAACTCTGTTCTTTACCTTTTAAACAATATGAAACAGCTTTGTATTCACCTTAAACACTGTTTCAGGGCAAGATATTGTGTTTTAGACTAAAAGGGAATGCATTTTAAGAAGAATCTTTACTTTGAAACTCTGTTCTTTACCTTTTTCACACTATGTAACAGCTTTGTATTCACCTTAAACACTGTTTCAGGGCAGATTGTGTTTTAGACTAAAAGGGAATACATTATAAGAAGAATCTTTACTTTGAAACTTTGTTCTTTACCTTTTTCTCACTATGAAACAGCTTTATATTCAACTTAAACACTGCTTCAGTGCAAGAGATTGTGTTTTAGACTAAAAGGGAATGCATTATAAGAAGAATCTTTACTTTGAAACTCTGTTCTTTACCTTTTTCACACTATGTAACAGCTTTGTATTCACCTTAAACACTGTTTCAGGGCAGATTGTGTTTTAGACTAAAAGGGAATACATTATAAGAAGAATCTTTACTTTGAAACTTTGTTCTTTACCTTTTTCTCACTATGAAACAGCTTTATATTCAACTTAAACACTGCTTCAGTGCAAGAGATTGTGTTTTAGACTAAAAGGGAATGCATTATAAGAAGAATCTTTACTTTGAAACTCTGTTCTTTACCTTTTTCACACTATGAAACAGCTTTGTATTCACCTTAAACACTGTTTCAGGGCAAGAGATTGTGTTTTAGACTAAAAGGGAATGCATTATAAGAAGAATCTTTACTTTGAAACTCTGTTTTTTACCTTTTTCACACTATGAAACAGCTTTGTATTCACCTTAAACACTGTTTCAGGGCAAGATATTGTGTTTTAGACTAAAAGGGAATGCATTGTAAGAAGAATCTTTACTTTGAAACTCTGTTCTTTACCTTTTTCACACTATGAAACAGCTTTGTATTCACCTTAAACACTGTTTCAGGGCAGATTGTGTTTTAGACTAAAAGGGAATACATTATAAGAAGAATCTTTACTTTGAAACTTTGTTCTTTACCTTTTTCTCACTATGAAACAGCTTTATATTCAACTTAAACACTGCTTCAGTGCAAGAGATTGTGTTTTAGACTAAAAGGGAATGCATTATAAGAAGAATCTTTACTTTGAAACTCTGTTCTTTACCTTTTTCACACTATGTAACAGCTTTGTATTCACCTTAAACACTGTTTCAGGGCAAAAGATTGTGTTTTAGACTAAAATAGACTGCATTATAAGAAGAATCTTTACTTTGAAACTCTGTTCTTTACCTTTTTCTCACTATGAAACAGCTTTATATTCAACTTAAACACTGCTTCAGGGCAAGATATTGTGTTTTAGACTAAAAGGGAATGCATTGTCAGAAGAATCTTTACTTTGAAACTCTGTTCTTTACCTTTTTCACACTATGAAACAGCTTTGTATTCGCCTTAAACACTGTTTCAGGGCAAAAGATTGTGTTTTAGACTAAAATAGACTGCATTATAAGAAGAATCTTTACTTTGAAACTCTGTTCTTTACCTTTTTCTCACTATGAAACAGCTTTGTATTCAACTTAAACACTGTTTCAGGGCAAGAGATTGTGTTTTAGACTAAAAGGGAATGCATTATAAGAAGAATCTTTACTTTGAAACTCTGTTCTTTACCTTTTTCTCACTATGAAACAGCTTTATATTCAACTTAAACACTGCTTCAGTGCAAGAGATTGTGTTTTAGACTAAAAGGGAATGCATTATAAGAAGAATCTTTACTTTGACACTCTGTTCTTTACCTTTTAAACAATATGAAACAGCTTTGTATTCACCTTAAACACTGTTTCAGGGCAAGAGATTGTGTTTTAGACTAAAAGGGAATGCATTATAAGAAGAATCTTTACTTTGAAACTCTGTTCTTTACCTTTTTCACACTATGTAACAGCTTTGTTTCATGAAACAGCTTTGAAACAGCTTTGTATTCAACTTAAACACTGTTTCAGAGCTAGACATCTTGTTTTTAACCAAACTGAATAACTTACAATATGTTAAGAAAACACATATTTCAAATGAAAAGAGTTTATAACAAGGGGAGATCAAGTTGTTTGTAATATGACCAATTAAAGTAATTGCAATTCTGTTTGTACACTTCTAACCAAAAAGAAGCAGGGCTTCTATGCATTGTAATCAGCTTATACACCATTTCAGAGCAAGACATCTTGTTTTTAACCAAACTGAATAACTTACAATATCCTAAGAAAACACATATTTCAAGTGAAAAGAGTTTATCCAGGGGAGAAAAAGTTGTTTTAACATGGTTCTAATGTGACCCTTGAAAGTAATTGTAACTCTGTTTTTACACCTCTAACCACAAGGAGGCAACGTTTCCACGCATTATAATTGGCTTATACATAGTTTCAGAGTAAGAAATATTGTTTTTAACCAAACTGAACAACTAAAAGGGAATGCATTATAAGAAGAATGTTTACTTTGAAACTCTGTTCTTTACCTTTTAAACAATATGAAACAGCTTTGTATTCAACTTAAACACTGCTTCAGTGCAAGAGATTGTGTTTTAGAGTAAAAGGGAATGCATTATAAGAAGAATCTTTACTTTGAAACTCTGTTCTTTACCTTTTTCTCACTATGAAACAGCTTTGTATTCACCTTAAACACTGTTTCAGGGCAAGAGATTGTGTTTTAGACTAAAAGGGAATGCATTATAAGAAGAATCTTTACTTTGAAACTCTGTTCTTTACCTTTTTCACACTATGAAACAGCTTTGTATTCACCTTAAACACTGTTTCAGGGCAAGAGATTGTGTTTTAGACTAAAATAGACTGCATTATAAGAAGAATCTTTACTTTGAAACTCTGTTCTTTACCTTTTTCACACTATGTAACAGCTTTGTATTCACCTTAAACACTGTTTCAGGGCAGATTGTGTTTTAGACTAAAAGGGAATACATTATAAGAAGAATCTTTACTTTGAAACTTTGTTCTTTACCTTTTTCTCACTATGAAACAGCTTTATATTCAACTTAAACACTGCTTCAGTGCAAGAGATTGTGTTTTAGACTAAAAGGGAATGCATTATAAGAAGAATCTTTACTTTGAAACTCTGTTCTTTACCTTTTTCACACTATGTAACAGCTTTGTATTCACCTTAAACACTGTTTCAGGGCAGATTGTGTTTTAGACTAAAAGGGAATACATTATAAGAAGAATCTTTACTTTGAAACTTTGTTCTTTACCTTTTTCTCACTATGAAACAGCTTTATATTCAACTTAAACACTGCTTCAGTGCAAGAGATTGTGTTTTAGAGTAAAAGGGAATGCATTATAAGAAGAATCTTTACTTTGAAACTCTGTTCTTTACCTTTTTCACACTATGTAACAGCTTTGTATTCACCTTAAACACTGTTTCAGGGCAGATTGTGTTTTAGACTAAAAGGGAATACATTATAAGAAGAATCTTTACTTTGAAACTTTGTTCTTTACCTTTTTCTCACTATGAAACAGCTTTATATTCAACTTAAACACTGCTTCAGTGCAAGAGATTGTGTTTTAGAGTAAAAGGGAATGCATTATAAGAAGAATCTTTACTTTGAAACTCTGTTCTTTACCTTTTTCACACTATGTAACAGCTTTGTATTCACCTTAAACACTGTTTCAGGGCAGATTGTGTTTTAGACTAAAAGGGAATAAATTATAAGAAGAATCTTTACTTTGAAACTTTGTTCTTTACCTTTTTCTCACTATGAAACAGCTTTATATTCAACTTAAACACTGCTTCAGTGCAAGAGATTGTGTTTTAGAGTAAAAGGGAATGCATTATAAGAAGAATCTTTACTTTGAAACTCTGTTCTTTACCTTTTTCACACTATGAAACAGCTTTGTATTCACCTTAAACACTGTTTCAGGGCAGATTGTGTTTTAGACTAAAAGGGAATACATTATAAGAAGAATCTTTACTTTGAAACTCTGTTCTTTACCTTTTTCTCACTATGAAACAGCTTTATATTCAACTTAAACACTGCTTCAGGGCAAGAGATTGTGTTTTAGACTAAAAGGGAATGCATTATAAGAAGAATCTTTACTTTGAAACTCTGTTTTTTACCTTTTTCAGACTATGAAACAGCTTTGTATTCACCTTAAACACTGTTTCAGGGCAAGAGATTGTGTTTTAGACTAAAAGTTAATGCATTATAAGAAGAATCTTTACTTTGAAACTCTGTTCTTTACCTTTTTCACACTATGAAACAGCTTTGTATTCACCTTAAACACTGTTTCAGGGCAAGAGATTGTGTTTTAGACTAAAAGGGAATGCATTATAAGAAGAATCTTTACTTTGAAACTCTGTTCTTTACCTTTTTCACACTATGTAACAGCTTTGTTTCATGAAACAGCTTTGTATTCAACTTAAACACTGTTTCAGAGCTAGACATCTTGTTTTTAACCAAACTGAATAACTTACAATATGTTAAGAAAACACATATTTCAAATGAAAAGAGTTTATAACAAGGGGAGATCAAGTTGTTTGTAATATGACCAATTAAAGTAATTGCAATTCTGTTTGTACACTTCTAACCAAAAAGAAGCAGGGCTTCTATGCATTGTAATCAGCTTATACACCATTTCAGAGCAAGACATCTTGTTTTTAACCAAACTGAATAACTTACAATATCCTAAGAAAACACATATTTCAAGTGAAAAGAGTTTATCCAGGGGAGAACAAGTTGTTTTAACATGGTTCTAATGTGACCCTTGAAAGTAATTGCAACTCTGTTTTTACACCTCTAACCACAAGGAGGCAACGTTTCCACGCATTATAATTGGCTTATACATAGTTTCAGAGTAAGAAATATTGTTTTTAACCAAACTGAACAACTAAAAGGGAATGCATTATAAGAAGAATGTTTACTTTGAAACTCTGTTCTTTACCTTTTAAACAATATGAAACAGCTTTGTATTCACCTTAAACACTGTTTCAGGGCAAGAGATTGTGTTTTAGACTAAAAGGGAATGCATTGTAAGAAGAATCTTTACTTTGAAACTCTGTTCTTTACCTTTTTCTCACTATGAAACAGCTTTGTATTCACCTTAAACACTGTTTCAGGGCAAGAGATTGTGTTTTAGACTAAAAGGGAATGCATTATAAGAAGAATCTTTACTTTGAAACTCTGTTCTTTACCTTTTTCACACTATGAAACAGCTTTGTATTCACCTTAAACACTGTTTCAGGGCAAGAGATTGTGTTTTAGACTAAAAGGGAATGCATTGTAAGAAGAATCTTTACTTTGAAACTCTGTTCTTTACCTTTTTCTCACTATGAAACAGCTTTGTATTCACCTTAAACACTGTTTCAGGGCAAGAGATTGTGTTTTAGACTAAAAGGGAATGCATTATAAGAAGAATCTTTACTTTGAAACTCTGTTCTTTACCTTTTTCACACTATGAAACAGCTTTGTATTCACCTTAAACACTGTTTCAGGGCAAGAGATTGTGTTTTAGACTAAAATAGACTGCATTATAAGAAGAATCTTTACTTTGAAACTCTGTTCTTTACCTTTTTCACACTATGTAACAGCTTTGTATTCACCTTAAACACTGTTTCAGGGCAGATTGTGTTTTAGACTAAAAGGGAATACATTATAAGAAGAATCTTTACTTTGAAACTTTGTTCTTTACCTTTTTCTCACTATGAAACAGCTTTATATTCAACTTAAACACTGCTTCAGTGCAAGAGATTGTGTTTTAGACTAAAAGGGAATGCATTATAAGAAGAATCTTTACTTTGAAACTCTGTTCTTTACCTTTTTCACACTATGTAACAGCTTTGTATTCACCTTAAACACTGTTTCAGGGCAGATTGTGTTTTAGACTAAAAGGGAATACATTATAAGAAGAATCTTTACTTTGAAACTTTGTTCTTTACCTTTTTCTCACTATGAAACAGCTTTATATTCAACTTAAACACTGCTTCAGTGCAAGAGATTGTGTTTTAGAGTAAAAGGGAATGCATTATAAGAAGAATCTTTACTTTGAAACTCTGTTCTTTACCTTTTTCACACTATGTAACAGCTTTGTATTCACCTTAAACACTGTTTCAGGGCAGATTGTGTTTTAGACTAAAAGGGAATACATTATAAGAAGAATCTTTACTTTGAAACTTTGTTCTTTACCTTTTTCTCACTATGAAACAGCTTTATATTCAACTTAAACACTGCTTCAGTGCAAGAGATTGTGTTTTAGACTAAAAGGGAATGCATTATAAGAAGAATCTTTACTTTGAAACTCTGTTCTTTACCTTTTTCACACTATGTAACAGCTTTGTATTCACCTTAAACACTGTTTCAGGGCAGATTGTGTTTTAGACTAAAAGGGAATACATTTTAAGAAGAATCTTTACTTTGAAACTCTGTTCTTTACCTTTTTCTCACTATGAAACAGCTTTATATTCAACTTAAACACTGCTTCAGGGCAAGAGATTGTGTTTTAGACTAAAAGGGAATGCATTATAAGAAGAATCTTTACTTTGAAACTCTGTTCTTTACCTTTTTCACACTATGAAACAGCTTTGTATTCACCTTAAACACTGTTTCAGGGCAAGAGATTGTGTTTTAGACTAAAAGGTAATGCATTATAAGAAGAATCTTTACTTTGAAACTCTGTTCTTTACCTTTTTCACACTATGAAACAGCTTTGTATTCACCTTAAACACTGTTTCAGGGCAAGAGATTGTGTTTTAGACTAAAATAGACTGCATTATAAGAAGAATCTTTACTTTGAAACTCTGTTTTTTACCTTTTTCACACTATGAAACAGCTTTGTATTCACCTTAAACACTGTTTCAGTGCAAGAGATTGTGTTTTAGACTAAAAGGTAATGCATTATAAGAAGAATCTTTACTTTGAAACTCTGTTCTTTACCTTTTTCACACTATGAAACAGCTTTGTATTCACCTTAAACACTGTTTCAGGGCAAGAGATTGTGTTTTAGACTAAAAGGGAATGCATTATAAGAAGAATCTTTACTTTGAAACTCTGTTTTTTACCTTTTTCACACTATGAAACAGCTTTGTATTCACCTTAAACACTGTTTCAGGGCAAGATATTGTGTTTTAGACTAAAAGGGAATGCATTGTAAGAAGAATCTTTACTTTGAAACTCTGTTCTTTACCTTTTTCACACTATGAAACAGCTTTGTATTCGCCTTAAACACTGTTTCAGGGCAAAAGATTGTGTTTTAGACTAAAATAGACTGCATTATAAGAAGAATCTTTACTTTGAAACTCTGTTCTTTACCTTTTTCTCACTATGAAACAGCTTTATATTCAACTTAAACACTGCTTCAGGGCAAGATATTGTGTTTTAGACTAAAAGGGAATGCATTGTCAGAAGAATCTTTACTTTGAAACTCTGTTCTTTACCTTTTTCACACTATGAAACAGCTTTGTATTCGCCTTAAACACTGTTTCAGGGCAAAAGATTGTGTTTTAGACTAAAATAGACTGCATTATAAGAAGAATCTTTACTTTGAAACTCTGTTCTTTACCTTTTTCTCACTATGAAACAGCTTTGTATTCAACTTAAACACTGTTTCAGGGCAAGAGATTGTGTTTTAGACTAAAAGGGAATGCATTATAAGAAGAATCTTTACTTTGAAACTCTGTTCTTTACCTTTTTCTCACTATGAAACAGCTTTATATTCAACTTAAACACTGCTTCAGTGCAAGAGATTGTGTTTTAGACTAAAAGGGAATGCATTATAAGAAGAATCTTTACTTTGAAACTCTGTTCTTTACCTTTTTCACACTATGAAACAGCTTTATATTCAACTTAAACACTGTTTCAGGGCAAGAGATTGTGTTTTAGACTAAAATAGACTGCATTATAAGAAGAATCTTTACTTTGAAACTCTGTTCTTTACCTTTTTCTCACTATGAAACAGCTTTATATTCAACTTAAACACTGCTTCAGTGCAAGAGATTGTGTTTTAGACTAAAAGGGAATGCATTATAAGAAGAATCTTTACTTTGAAACTCTGTTCTTTACCTTTTTCACACTATGAAACAGCTTTGTATTCACCTTAAACACTGTTTCAGGGCAAGAGATTGTGTTTTAGACTAAAAGGGAATGCATTGTAAGAAGAATCTTTACTTTGAAACTCTGTTCTTTACCTTTTTCACACTATGTAACAGCTTTGTATTCACCTTAAACACTGTTTCAGGGCAGATTGTGTTTTAGACTAAAAGGGAATACATTATAAGAAGAATCTTTACTTTGAAACTCTGTTCTTTACCTTTTTCTCACTATGTAACAGCTTTGTATTCACCTTAAACACTGTTTCAGGGCAGATTGTGTTTTAGACTAAAAGGGAATACATTATAAGAAGAATCTTTACTTTGAAACTTTGTTCTTTACCTTTTTCTCACTATGAAACAGCTTTATATTCAACTTAAACACTGCTTCAGTGCAAGAGATTGTGTTTTAGAGTAAAAGGGAATGCATTATAAGAAGAATCTTTACTTTGAAACTCTGTTCTTTACCTTTTTCACACTATGTAACAGCTTTGTATTCACCTTAAACACTGTTTCAGGGCAGATTGTGTTTTAGACTAAAAGGGAATACATTATAAGAAGAATCTTTACTTTGAAACTTTGTTCTTTACCTTTTTCTCACTATGAAACAGCTTTATATTCAACTTAAACACTGCTTCAGTGCAAGAGATTGTGTTTTAGACTAAAAGGGAATGCATTATAAGAAGAATCTTTACTTTGAAACTCTGTTCTTTACCTTTTTCACACTATGTAACAGCTTTGTATTCACCTTAAACACTGTTTCAGGGCAGATTGTGTTTTAGACTAAAAGGGAATACATTATAAGAAGAATCTTTACTTTGAAACTTTGTTCTTTACCTTTTTCTCACTATGAAACAGCTTTATATTCAACTTAAACACTGCTTCAGTGCAAGAGATTGTGTTTTAGAGTAAAAGGGAATGCATTATAAGAAGAATCTTTACTTTGAAACTCTGTTCTTTACCTTTTTCACACTATGTAACAGCTTTGTATTCACCTTAAACACTGTTTCAGGGCAGATTGTGTTTTAGACTAAAAGGGAATACATTATAAGAAGAATCTTTACTTTGAAACTTTGTTCTTTACCTTTTTCTCACTATGAAACAGCTTTATATTCAACTTAAACACTGCTTCAGTGCAAGAGATTGTGTTTTAGACTAAAAGGGAATGCATTATAAGAAGAATCTTTACTTTGAAACTCTGTTCTTTACCTTTTTCACACTATGTAACAGCTTTGTATTCACCTTAAACACTGTTTCAGGGCAGATTGTGTTTTAGACTAAAAGGGAATACATTTTAAGAAGAATCTTTACTTTGAAACTCTGTTCTTTACCTTTTTCTCACTATGAAACAGCTTTATATTCAACTTAAACACTGCTTCAGGGCAAGAGATTGTGTTTTAGACTAAAAGGGAATGCATTATAAGAAGAATCTTTACTTTGAAACTCTGTTCTTTACCTTTTTCACACTATGAAACAGCTTTGTATTCACCTTAAACACTGTTTCAGGGCAAGAGATTGTGTTTTAGACTAAAAGGTAATGCATTATAAGAAGAATCTTTACTTTGAAACTCTGTTCTTTACCTTTTTCACACTATGAAACAGCTTTGTATTCACCTTAAACACTGTTTCAGGGCAAGAGATTGTGTTTTAGACTAAAATAGACTGCATTATAAGAAGAATCTTTACTTTGAAACTCTGTTTTTTACCTTTTTCACACTATGAAACAGCTTTGTATTCACCTTAAACACTGTTTCAGTGCAAGAGATTGTGTTTTAGACTAAAAGGTAATGCATTATAAGAAGAATCTTTACTTTGAAACTCTGTTCTTTACCTTTTTCACACTATGAAACAGCTTTGTATTCACCTTAAACACTGTTTCAGGGCAAGAGATTGTGTTTTAGACTAAAAGGGAATGCATTATAAGAAGAATCTTTACTTTGAAACTCTGTTTTTTACCTTTTTCACACTATGAAACAGCTTTGTATTCACCTTAAACACTGTTTCAGGGCAAGATATTGTGTTTTAGACTAAAAGGGAATGCATTGTAAGAAGAATCTTTACTTTGAAACTCTGTTCTTTACCTTTTTCACACTATGAAACAGCTTTGTATTCGCCTTAAACACTGTTTCAGGGCAAAAGATTGTGTTTTAGACTAAAATAGACTGCATTATAAGAAGAATCTTTACTTTGAAACTCTGTTCTTTACCTTTTTCTCACTATGAAACAGCTTTATATTCAACTTAAACACTGCTTCAGGGCAAGATATTGTGTTTTAGACTAAAAGGGAATGCATTGTCAGAAGAATCTTTACTTTGAAACTCTGTTCTTTACCTTTTTCACACTATGAAACAGCTTTGTATTCGCCTTAAACACTGTTTCAGGGCAAAAGATTGTGTTTTAGACTAAAATAGACTGCATTATAAGAAGAATCTTTACTTTGAAACTCTGTTCTTTACCTTTTTCTCACTATGAAACAGCTTTGTATTCAACTTAAACACTGTTTCAGGGCAAGAGATTGTGTTTTAGACTAAAAGGGAATGCATTATAAGAAGAATCTTTACTTTGAAACTCTGTTCTTTACCTTTTTCTCACTATGAAACAGCTTTATATTCAACTTAAACACTGCTTCAGTGCAAGAGATTGTGTTTTAGACTAAAAGGGAATGCATTATAAGAAGAATCTTTACTTTGAAACTCTGTTCTTTACCTTTTTCACACTATGAAACAGCTTTATATTCAACTTAAACACTGTTTCAGGGCAAGAGATTGTGTTTTAGACTAAAATAGACTGCATTATAAGAAGAATCTTTACTTTGAAACTCTGTTCTTTACCTTTTTCACACTATGAAACAGCTTTGTATTCACCTTAAACACTGTTTCAGGGCAAGAGATTGTGTTTTAGACTAAAAGGGAATGCATTGTAAGAAGAATCTTTACTTTGAAACTCTGTTCTTTACCTTTTTCACACTATGTAACAGCTTTGTATTCACCTTAAACACTGTTTCAGGGCAGATTGTGTTTTAGACTAAAAGGGAATACATTATAAGAAGAATCTTTACTTTGAAACTCTGTTCTTTACCTTTTTCTCACTATGTAACAGCTTTGTATTCACCTTAAACACTGTTTCAGGGCAGATTGTGTTTTAGACTAAAAGGGAATACATTATAAGAAGAATCTTTACTTTGAAACTTTGTTCTTTACCTTTTTCTCACTATGAAACAGCTTTATATTCAACTTAAACACTGCTTCAGTGCAAGAGATTGTGTTTTAGAGTAAAAGGGAATGCATTATAAGAAGAATCTTTACTTTGAAACTCTGTTCTTTACCTTTTTCACACTATGTAACAGCTTTGTATTCACCTTAAACACTGTTTCAGGGCAGATTGTGTTTTAGACTAAAAGGGAATACATTATAAGAAGAATCTTTACTTTGAAACTTTGTTCTTTACCTTTTTCTCACTATGAAACAGCTTTATATTCAACTTAAACACTGCTTCAGTGCAAGAGATTGTGTTTTAGACTAAAAGGGAATGCATTATAAGAAGAATCTTTACTTTGAAACTCTGTTCTTTACCTTTTTCACACTATGTAACAGCTTTGTATTCACCTTAAACACTGTTTCAGGGCAGATTGTGTTTTAGACTAAAAGGGAATACATTTTAAGAAGAATCTTTACTTTGAAACTCTGTTCTTTACCTTTTTCTCACTATGAAACAGCTTTATATTCAACTTAAACACTGCTTCAGGGCAAGAGATTGTGTTTTAGACTAAAAGGGAATGCATTATAAGAAGAATCTTTACTTTGAAACTCTGTTCTTTACCTTTTTCACACTATGAAACAGCTTTGTATTCACCTTAAACACTGTTTCAGGGCAAGAGATTGTGTTTTAGACTAAAAGGTAATGCATTATAAGAAGAATCTTTACTTTGAAAATCTGTTCTTTACCTTTTTCACACTATGAAACAGCTTTGTATTCACCTTAAACACTGTTTCAGGGCAAGAGATTGTGTTTTAGACTAAAATAGACTGCATTATAAGAAGAATCTTTACTTTGAAACTCTGTTTTTTACCTTTTTCACACTATGAAACAGCTTTGTATTCACCTTAAACACTGTTTCAGTGCAAGAGATTGTGTTTTAGACTAAAAGGTAATGCATTATAAGAAGAATCTTTACTTTGAAACTCTGTTCTTTACCTTTTTCACACTATGAAACAGCTTTGTATTCACCTTAAACACTGTTTCAGGGCAAGAGATTGTGTTTTAGACTAAAAGGGAATGCATTATAAGAAGAATCTTTACTTTGAAACTCTGTTTTTTACCTTTTTCACACTATGAAACAGCTTTGTATTCACCTTAAACACTGTTTCAGGGCAAGATATTGTGTTTTAGACTAAAAGGGAATGCATTGTAAGAAGAATCTTTACTTTGAAACTCTGTTCTTTACCTTTTTCACACTATGAAACAGCTTTGTATTCGCCTTAAACACTGTTTCAGGGCAAAAGATTGTGTTTTAGACTAAAATAGACTGCATTATAAGAAGAATCTTTACTTTGAAACTCTGTTCTTTACCTTTTTCTCACTATGAAACAGCTTTATATTCAACTTAAACACTGCTTCAGGGCAAGATATTGTGTTTTAGACTAAAAGGGAATGCATTGTCAGAAGAATCTTTACTTTGAAACTCTGTTCTTTACCTTTTTCACACTATGAAACAGCTTTGTATTCGCCTTAAACACTGTTTCAGGGCAAAAGATTGTGTTTTAGACTAAAATAGACTGCATTATAAGAAGAATCTTTACTTTGAAACTCTGTTCTTTACCTTTTTCTCACTATGAAACAGCTTTGTATTCAACTTAAACACTGTTTCAGGGCAAGAGATTGTGTTTTAGACTAAAAGGGAATGCATTATAAGAAGAATCTTTACTTTGAAACTCTGTTCTTTACCTTTTTCTCACTATGAAACAGCTTTATATTCAACTTAAACACTGCTTCAGTGCAAGAGATTGTGTTTTAGACTAAAAGGGAATGCATTATAAGAAGAATCTTTACTTTGAAACTCTGTTCTTTACCTTTTAAACAATATGAAACAGCTTTGTATTCACCTTAAACACTGTTTCAGGGCAAGAGATTGTGTTTTAGACTAAAAGGGAATGCATTATAAGAAGAATCTTTACTTTGAAACTCTGTTCTTTACCTTTTTCACACTATGTAACAGCTTTGTTTCATGAAACAGCTTTGAAACAGCTTTGTATTCAACTTAAACACTGTTTCAGAGCTAGACATCTTGTTTTTAACCAAACTGAATAACTTACAATATGTTAAGAAAACACATATTTCAAATGAAAAGAGTTTATAACAAGGGGAGATCAAGTTGTTTGTAATATGACCAATTAAAGTAATTGCAATTCTGTTTGTACACTTCTAACCAAAAAGAAGCAGGGCTTCTATGCATTGTAATCAGCTTATACACCATTTCAGAGCAAGACATCTTGTTTTTAACCAAACTGAATAACTTACAATATCCTAAGAAAACACATATTTCAAGTGAAAAGAGTTTATCCAGGGGAGAAAAAGTTGTTTTAACATGGTTCTAATGTGACCCTTGAAAGTAATTGTAACTCTGTTTTTACACCTCTAACCACAAGGAGGCAACGTTTCCACGCATTATAATTGGCTTATACATAGTTTCAGAGTAAGAAATATTGTTTTTAACCAAACTGAACAACTAAAAGGGAATGCATTATAAGAAGAATGTTTACTTTGAAACTCTGTTCTTTACCTTTTTCACACTATGAAACAGCTTTGTATTCACCTTAAACACTGTTTCAGGGCAAGAGATTGTGTTTTAGACTAAAAGGGAATGCATTATAAGAAGAATCTTTACTTTGAAACTCTGTTCTTTACCTTTTTCACACTATGAAATAGCTTTGTATTCACCTTAAACACTGTTTAAGGGCAAGAGATTGTGTTTTAGACTAAAATAGACTGCATTATAAGAAGAATCTTTACTTTGAAACTCTGTTCTTTACCTTTTTCACACTATGAAACAGCTTTGTATTCACCTTAAACACTGTTTCAGGGCAGATTGTGTTTTAGACTAAAAGGGAATACATTTTAAGAAGAATCTTTACTTTGAAACTCTGTTCTTTACCTTTTTCTCACTCTGAAACAGCTTTATATTCAACTTAAACACTGCTTCAGGGCAAGAGATTGTGTTTTAGACTAAAAGGGAATGCATTATAAGAAGAATCTTTACTTTGAAACTCTGTTCTTTACCTTTTTCACACTATGTAACAGCTTTGTTTCATGAAACAGCTTTGAAACAGCTTTGTATTCAACTTAAACACTGTTTCAGAGCTAGACATCTTGTTTTTAACCAAACTGAATAACTTACAATATGTTAAGAAAACACATATTTCAAATGAAAAGAGTTTATAACAAGGGGAGATCAAGTTGTTTGTAATATGACCAATTAAAGTAATTGCAATTCTGTTTGTACACTTCTAACCAAAAAGAAGCAGGGCTTATATGCATTGTAATCAGCTTATACACCATTTCAGAGCAAGACATCTTGTTTTTAACCAAACTGAATAACTTACAATATCCTAAGAAAACACATATTTCAAGTGAAAAGAGTTTATCCAGGGGAGAACAAGTTGTTTTAACATGGTTCTAATGTGACCCTTGAAAGTAATTGCAACTCTGTTTTTACACCTCTAACCACAAGGAGGCAACGTTTCCACGCATTATAATTGGCTTATACATAGTTTCAGAGTAAGAAATATTGTTTTTAACCAAACTGAACAACTAAAAGGGAATGCATTATAAGAAGAATGTTTACTTTGAAACTCTGTTCTTTACCTTTTAAACAATATGAAACAGCTTTGTATTCACCTTAAACACTGTTTCAGGGCAAGAGATTGTGTTTTAGACTAAAAGTTAATGCATTATAAGAAGAATCTTTACTTTGAAACTCTGTTCTTTACCTTTTTCACACTATGAAACAGCTTTGTATTCACCTTAAACACTGTTTCAGGGCAAGAGATTGTGTTTTAGACTAAAAGTTAATGCATTATAAGAAGAATCTTTACTTTGAAACTCTGTTCTTTACCTTTTTCACACTATGTAACAGCTTTGTATTCACCTTAAACACTGTTTCAGGGCAGATTGTGTTTTAGACTAAAAGGGAATACATTATAAGAAGAATCTTTGCTTTGAAACTTTGTTCTTTACCTTTTTCTCACTATGAAACAGCTTTATATTCAACTTAAACACTGCTTCAGTGCAAGAGATTGTGTTTTAGACTAAAAGGGAATGCATTATAAGAAGAATCTTTACTTTGAAACTCTGTTCTTTACCTTTTTCACACTATGTAACAGCTTTGTATTCACCTTAAACACTGTTTCAGGGCAGATTGTGTTTTAGACTAAAAGGGAATACATTTTAAGAAGAATCTTTACTTTGAAACTCTGTTCTTTACCTTTTTCTCACTATGAAACAGCTTTATATTCAACTTAAACACTGCTTCAGGGCAAGAGATTGTGTTTTAGACTAAAAGGGAATGCATTATAAGAAGAATCTTTACTTTGAAACTCTGTTCTTTACCTTTTTCACACTATGAAACAGCTTTGTATTCACCTTAAACACTGTTTCAGGGCAAGAGATTGTGTTTTAGACTAAAAGGTAATGCATTATAAGAAGAATCTTTACTTTGAAACTCTGTTCTTTACCTTTTTCTCACTATGAAACAGCTTTATATTCAACTTAAACACTGCTTCAGGGCAAGAGATTGTGTTTTAGACTAAAAGGGAATGCATTATAAGAAGAATCTTTACTTTGAAACTCTGTTCTTTACCTTTTTCACACTATGAAACAGCTTTGTATTCACCTTAAACACTGTTTCAGGGCAAGAGATTGTGTTTTAGACTAAAAGGTAATGCATTATAAGAAGAATCTTTACTTTGAAACTCTGTTCTTTACCTTTTTCACACTATGAAACAGCTTTGTATTCACCTTAAACACTGTTTCAGGGCAAGAGATTGTGTTTTAGACTAAAATAGACTGCATTATAAGAAGAATCTTTACTTTGAAACTCTGTTTTTTACCTTTTTCACACTATGAAACAGCTTTGTATTCACCTTAAACACTGTTTCAGTGCAAGAGATTGTGTTTTAGACTAAAAGGTAATGCATTATAAGAAGAATCTTTACTTTGAAACTCTGTTCTTTACCTTTTTCACACTATGAAACAGCTTTGTATTCACCTTAAACACTGTTTCAGGGCAAGAGATTGTGTTTTAGACTAAAAGGGAATGCATTATAATAAGAATCTTTACTTTGAAACTCTGTTTTTTACCTTTTTCACACTATGAAACAGCTTTGTATTCACCTTAAACACTGTTTCAGGGCAAGATATTGTGTTTTAGACTAAAAGGGAATGCATTGTAAGAAGAATCTTTACTTTGAAACTCTGTTCTTTACCTTTTTCACACTATGAAACAGCTTTGTATTCACCTTAAACACTGTTTCAGGGCAGATTGTGTTTTAGACTAAAAGGGAATACATTATAAGAAGAATCTTTACTTTGAAACTCTGTTTTTTACCTTTTTCACACTATGAAACAGCTTTGTATTCACCTTAAACACTGTTTCAGTGCAAGAGATTGTGTTTTAGACTAAAAGGTAATGCATTATAAGAAGAATCTTTACTTTGAAACTCTGTTCTTTACCTTTTTCACACTATGAAACAGCTTTGTATTCACCTTAAACACTGTTTCAGGGCAAGAGATTGTGTTTTAGACTAAAAGGGAATGCATTATAAGAAGAATCTTTACTTTGAAACTCTGTTTTTTACCTTTTTCACACTATGAAACAGCTTTGTATTCACCTTAAACACTGTTTCAGGGCAAGATATTGTGTTTTAGACTAAAAGGGAATGCATTGTAAGAAGAATCTTTACTTTGAAACTCTGTTCTTTACCTTTTTCACACTATGAAACAGCTTTGTATTCGCCTTAAACACTGTTTCAGGGCAAAAGATTGTGTTTTAGACTAAAATAGACTGCATTATAAGAAGAATCTTTACTTTGAAACTCTGTTCTTTACCTTTTTCTCACTATGAAACAGCTTTATATTCAACTTAAACACTGCTTCAGGGCAAGATATTGTGTTTTAGACTAAAAGGGAATGCATTGTCAGAAGAATCTTTACTTTGAAACTCTGTTCTTTACCTTTTTCACACTATGAAACAGCTTTGTATTCGCCTTAAACACTGTTTCAGGGCAAAAGATTGTGTTTTAGACTAAAATAGACTGCATTATAAGAAGAATCTTTACTTTGAAACTCTGTTCTTTACCTTTTTCTCACTATGAAACAGCTTTGTATTCAACTTTAACACTGTTTCAGGGCAAGAGATTGTGTTTTAGACTAAAAGGGAATGCATTATAAGAAGAATCTTTACTTTGAAACTCTGTTCTTTACCTTTTTCTCACTATGAAACAGCTTTATATTCAACTTAAACACTGCTTCAGTGCAAGAGATTGTGTTTTAGACTAAAAGGGAATGCATTATAAGAAGAATCTTTACTTTGAAACTCTGTTCTTTACCTTTTAAACAATATGAAACAGCTTTGTATTCACCTTAAACACTGTTTCAGGGCAAGAGATTGTGTTTTAGACTAAAAGGGAATGCATTATAAGAAGAATCTTTACTTTGAAACTCTGTTTTTTACCTTTTTCACACTATGAAACAGCTTTGTATTCACCTTAAACACTGTTTCAGGGCAAGATATTGTGTTTTAGACTAAAAGGGAATGCATTGTAAGAAGAATCTTTACTTTGAAACTCTGTTCTTTACCTTTTTCACACTATGAAACAGCTTTGTATTCGCCTTAAACACTGTTTCAGGGCAAAAGATTGTGTTTTAGACTAAAATAGACTGCATTATAAGAAGAATCTTTACTTTGAAACTCTGTTCTTTACCTTTTTCTCACTATGAAACAGCTTTATATTCAACTTAAACACTGCTTCAGGGCAAGATATTGTGTTTTAGACTAAAAGGGAATGCATTGTCAGAAGAATCTTTACTTTGAAACTCTGTTCTTTACCTTTTTCACACTATGAAACAGCTTTGTATTCGCCTTAAACACTGTTTCAGGGCAAAAGATTGTGTTTTAGACTAAAATAGACTGCATTATAAGAAGAATCTTTACTTTGAAACTCTGTTCTTTACCTTTTTCTCACTATGAAACAGCTTTGTATTCAACTTAAACACTGTTTCAGGGCAAGAGATTGTGTTTTAGACTAAAAGGGAATGCATTATAAGAAGAATCTTTACTTTGAAACTCTGTTCTTTACCTTTTTCACACTATGAAATAGCTTTGTATTCACCTTAAACACTGTTTAAGGGCAAGAGATTGTGTTTTAGACTAAAATAGACTGCATTATAAGAAGAATCTTTACTTTGAAACTCTGTTCTTTACCTTTTTCTCACTATGAAACAGCTTTATATTCAACTTAAACACTGCTTCAGGGCAAGAGATTGTGTTTTAGACTAAAAGGGAATGCATTATAAGAAGAATCTTTACTTTGAAACTCTGTTCTTTACCTTTTTCACACTATGTAACAGCTTTGTATTCACCTTAAACACTGTTTCAGGGCAGATTGTGTTTTAGACTAAAAGGGAATACATTATAAGAAGAATCTTTACTTTGAAACTTTGTTCTTTACCTTTTTCTCACTATGAAACAGCTTTATATTCAACTTAAACACTGCTTCAGTGCAAGAGATTGTGTTTTAGACTAAAAGGGAATGCATTATAAGAAGAATCTTTACTTTGAAACTCTGTTCTTTACCTTTTTCACACTATGTAACAGCTTTGTATTCACCTTAAACACTGTTTCAGGGCAGATTGTGTTTTAGACTAAAAGGGAATACATTATAAGAAGAATCTTTACTTTGAAACTTTGTTCTTTACCTTTTTCTCACTATGAAACAGCTTTATATTCAACTTAAACACTGCTTCAGTGCAAGAGATTGTGTTTTAGAGTAAAAGGGAATGCATTATAAGAAGAATCTTTACTTTGAAACTCTGTTCTTTACCTTTTTCACACTATGTAACAGCTTTGTATTCACCTTAAACACTGTTTCAGGGCAGATTGTGTTTTAGACTAAAAGGGAATACATTATAAGAAGAATCTTTACTTTGAAACTTTGTTCTTTACCTTTTTCTCACTATGAAACAGCTTTATATTCAACTTAAACACTGCTTCAGTGCAAGAGATTGTGTTTTAGACTAAAAGGGAATGCATTATAAGAAGAATCTTTACTTTGAAACTCTGTTCTTTACCTTTTTCACACTATGTAACAGCTTTGTATTCACCTTAAACACTGTTTCAGGGCAGATTGTGTTTTAGACTAAAAGGGAATGCATTATAAGAAGAATCTTTACTTTGAAACTCTGTTTTTTACCTTTTTCACACTATGAAACAGCTTTGTATTCACCTTAAACACTGTTTCAGGGCAAGATATTGTGTTTTAGACTAAAAGGGAATGCATTGTAAGAAGAATCTTTACTTTGAAACTCTGTTCTTTACCTTTTTCACACTATGAAACAGCTTTGTATTCGCCTTAAACACTGTTTCAGGGCAAAAGATTGTGTTTTAGACTAAAATAGACTGCATTATAAGAAGAATCTTTACTTTGAAACTCTGTTCTTTACCTTTTTCTCACTATGAAACAGCTTTATATTCAACTTAAACACTGCTTCAGGGCAAGATATTGTGTTTTAGACTAAAAGGGAATGCATTGTCAGAAGAATCTTTACTTTGAAACTCTGTTCTTTACCTTTTTCACACTATGAAACAGCTTTGTATTCGCCTTAAACACTGTTTCAGGGCAAAAGATTGTGTTTTAGACTAAAATAGACTGCATTATAAGAAGAATCTTTACTTTGAAACTCTGTTCTTTACCTTTTTCTCACTATGAAACAGCTTTGTATTCAACTTAAACACTGTTTCAGGGCAAGAGATTGTGTTTTAGACTAAAAGGGAATGCATTATAAGAAGAATCTTTACTTTGAAACTCTGTTCTTTACCTTTTTCTCACTATGAAACAGCTTTGTATTCACCTTAAACACTGTTTCAGGGCAAGAGATTGTGTTTTAGACTAAAAGGGAATGCATTATAAGAAGAATCTTTACTTTGAAACTCTGTTCTTTACCTTTTTCACACTATGTAACAGCTTTGTTTCATGAAACAGCTTTGTATTCAACTTAAACACTGTTTCAGAGCTAGACATCTTGTTTTTAACCAAACTGAATAACTTACAATATGTTAAGAAAACACATATTTCAAATGAAAAGAGTTTATAACAAGGGGAGATCAAGTTGTTTGTAATATGACCAATTAAAGTAATTGCAATTCTGTTTGTACACTTCTAACCAAAAAGAAGCAGGGCTTCTATGCATTGTAATCAGCTTATACACCATTTCAGAGCAAGACATCTTGTTTTTAACCAAACTGAATAACTTACAATATCCTAAGAAAACACATATTTCAAGTGAAAAGAGTTTATCCAGGGGAGAACAAGTTGTTTTAACATGGTTCTAATGTGACCCTTGAAAGTAATTGCAACTCTGTTTTTACACCTCTAACCACAAGGAGGCAACGTTTCCACGCATTATAATTGGCTTATACATAGTTTCAGAGTAAGAAATATTGTTTTTAACCAAACTGAACAACTAAAAGGGAATGCATTATAAGAAGAATGTTTACTTTGAAACTCTGTTCTTTACCTTTTAAACAATATGAAACAGCTTTGTATTCACCTTAAACACTGTTTCAGGGCAAGAGATTGTGTTTTAGACTAAAAGGGAATGCATTGTAAGAAGAATCTTTACTTTGAAACTCTGTTCTTTACCTTTTTCTCACTATGAAACAGCTTTGTATTCACCTTAAACACTGTTTCAGGGCAAGAGATTGTGTTTTAGACTAAAAGGGAATGCATTATAAGAAGAATCTTTACTTTGAAACTCTGTTCTTTACCTTTTTCACACTATGAAACAGCTTTGTATTCACCTTAAACACTGTTTCAGGGCAAGAGATTGTGTTTTAGACTAAAAGGTAATGCATTATAAGAAGAATCTTTACTTTGAAACTCTGTTCTTTACCTTTTTCACACTATGAAACAGCTTTGTATTCACCTTAAACACTGTTTCAGGGCAAGAGATTGTGTTTTAGACTAAAATAGACTGCATTATAAGAAGAATCTTTACTTTGAAACTCTGTTTTTTACCTTTTTCACACTATGAAACAGCTTTGTATTCACCTTAAACACTGTTTCAGTGCAAGAGATTGTGTTTTAGACTAAAAGGTAATGCATTATAAGAAGAATCTTTACTTT
This sequence comes from Electrophorus electricus, assembly GCF_041902795.1. Lineage (NCBI taxonomy): Eukaryota > Metazoa > Chordata > Actinopteri > Gymnotiformes > Gymnotidae > Electrophorus > Electrophorus electricus. The sequence continues at coordinate 1,922,343 of NW_027658572.1, read as the reverse complement.
GAAACTCTGTTCTTTACCTTTTTCACACTATGAAACAGCTTTGTATTCACCTTAAACACTGTTTCAGGGCAAGAGATTGTGTTTTAGACTAAAAAGGAATGCATTATAAGAAGAATCTTTACTTTGAAACTCTGTTTTTTACCTTTTTCACACTATGAAACAGCTTTGTATTCACCTTAAACACTGTTTCAGGGCAAGATATTGTGTTTTAGACTAAAAGGGAATGCATTGTAAGAAGAATCTTTACTTTGAAACTCTGTTCTTTACCTTTTTCACACTATGAAACAGCTTTGTATTCGCCTTAAACACTGTTTCAGGGCAAAAGATTGTGTTTTAGACTAAAATAGACTGCATTATAAGAAGAATCTTTACTTTGAAACTCTGTTCTTTACCTTTTTCTCACTATGAAACAGCTTTATATTCAACTTAAACACTGCTTCAGGGCAAGATATTGTGTTTTAGACTAAAAGGGAATGCATTGTCAGAAGAATCTTTACTTTGAAACTCTGTTCTTTACCTTTTTCACACTATGAAACAGCTTTGTATTCGCCTTAAACACTGTTTCAGGGCAAAAGATTGTGTTTTAGACTAAAATAGACTGCATTATAAGAAGAATCTTTACTTTGAAACTCTGTTCTTTACCTTTTTCTCACTATGAAACAGCTTTGTATTCAACTTAAACACTGTTTCAGGGCAAGAGATTGTGTTTTAGACTAAAAGGGAATGCATTATAAGAAGAATCTTTACTTTGAAACTCTGTTCTTTACCTTTTTCTCACTATGAAACAGCTTTATATTCAACTTAAACACTGCTTCAGTGCAAGAGATTGTGTTTTAGACTAAAAGGGAATGCATTATAAGAAGAATCTTTACTTTGAAACTCTGTTCTTTACCTTTTAAACAATATGAAACAGCTTTGTATTCACCTTAAACACTGTTTCAGGGCAAGAGATTGTGTTTTAGACTAAAAGGGAATGCATTATAAGAAGAATCTTTACTTTGAAACTCTGTTCTTTACCTTTTTCACACTATGTAACAGCTTTGTTTCATGAAACAGCTTTGTATTCAACTTAAACACTGTTTCAGAGCTAGACATCTTGTTTTTAACCAAACTGAATAACTTACAATATGTTAAGAAAACACATATTTCAAATGAAAAGAGTTTATAACAAGGGGAGATCAAGTTGTTTGTAATATGACCAATTAAAGTAATTGCAATTCTGTTTGTACACTTCTAACCAAAAAGAAGCAGGGCTTCTATGCATTGTAATCAGCTTATACACCATTTCAGAGCAAGACATCTTGTTTTTAACCAAACTGAATAACTTACAATATCCTAAGAAAACACATATTTCAAGTGAAAAGAGTTTATCCAGGGGAGAACAAGTTGTTTTAACATGGTTCTAATGTGACCCTTGAAAGTAATTGCAACTCTGTTTTTACACCTCTAACCAGAAGGAGGCAACGTTTCCACGCATTATAATTGGCTTATACATAGTTTCAGAGTAAGAAATATTGTTTTTAACCAAACTGAACAACTAAAAGGGAATGCATTATAAGAAGAATATTTACTTTGAAACTCTGTTCTTTACCTTTTAAACAATATGAAACAGCTTTGTATTCACCTTAAACACTGTTTCAGGGCAAGAGATTGTGTTTTAGACTAAAAGGGAATGCATTTTAAGAAGAATCTTTACTTTGAAACTCTGTTCTTTACCTTTTTCACACTATGTAACAGCTTTGTATTCACCTTAAACACTGTTTCAGGGCAGATTGTGTTTTAGACTAAAAGGGAATACATTATAAGAAGAATCTTTACTTTGAAACTTTGTTCTTTACCTTTTTCTCACTATGAAACAGCTTTATATTCAACTTAAACACTGCTTCAGTGCAAGAGATTGTGTTTTAGACTAAAAGGGAATGCATTATAAGAAGAATCTTTACTTTGAAACTCTGTTCTTTACCTTTTTCACACTATGTAACAGCTTTGTATTCACCTTAAACACTGTTTCAGGGCAGATTGTGTTTTAGACTAAAAGGGAATACATTATAAGAAGAATCTTTACTTTGAAACTTTGTTCTTTACCTTTTTCTCACTATGAAACAGCTTTATATTCAACTTAAACACTGCTTCAGTGCAAGAGATTGTGTTTTAGACTAAAAGGGAATGCATTATAAGAAGAATCTTTACTTTGAAACTCTGTTCTTTACCTTTTTCACACTATGAAACAGCTTTGTATTCACCTTAAACACTGTTTCAGGGCAAGAGATTGTGTTTTAGACTAAAAGGGAATGCATTATAAGAAGAATCTTTACTTTGAAACTCTGTTTTTTACCTTTTTCACACTATGAAACAGCTTTGTATTCACCTTAAACACTGTTTCAGGGCAAGATATTGTGTTTTAGACTAAAAGGGAATGCATTGTAAGAAGAATCTTTACTTTGAAACTCTGTTCTTTACCTTTTTCACACTATGAAACAGCTTTGTATTCACCTTAAACACTGTTTCAGGGCAGATTGTGTTTTAGACTAAAAGGGAATACATTATAAGAAGAATCTTTACTTTGAAACTTTGTTCTTTACCTTTTTCTCACTATGAAACAGCTTTATATTCAACTTAAACACTGCTTCAGTGCAAGAGATTGTGTTTTAGACTAAAAGGGAATGCATTATAAGAAGAATCTTTACTTTGAAACTCTGTTCTTTACCTTTTTCACACTATGTAACAGCTTTGTATTCACCTTAAACACTGTTTCAGGGCAAAAGATTGTGTTTTAGACTAAAATAGACTGCATTATAAGAAGAATCTTTACTTTGAAACTCTGTTCTTTACCTTTTTCTCACTATGAAACAGCTTTATATTCAACTTAAACACTGCTTCAGGGCAAGATATTGTGTTTTAGACTAAAAGGGAATGCATTGTCAGAAGAATCTTTACTTTGAAACTCTGTTCTTTACCTTTTTCACACTATGAAACAGCTTTGTATTCGCCTTAAACACTGTTTCAGGGCAAAAGATTGTGTTTTAGACTAAAATAGACTGCATTATAAGAAGAATCTTTACTTTGAAACTCTGTTCTTTACCTTTTTCTCACTATGAAACAGCTTTGTATTCAACTTAAACACTGTTTCAGGGCAAGAGATTGTGTTTTAGACTAAAAGGGAATGCATTATAAGAAGAATCTTTACTTTGAAACTCTGTTCTTTACCTTTTTCTCACTATGAAACAGCTTTATATTCAACTTAAACACTGCTTCAGTGCAAGAGATTGTGTTTTAGACTAAAAGGGAATGCATTATAAGAAGAATCTTTACTTTGACACTCTGTTCTTTACCTTTTAAACAATATGAAACAGCTTTGTATTCACCTTAAACACTGTTTCAGGGCAAGAGATTGTGTTTTAGACTAAAAGGGAATGCATTATAAGAAGAATCTTTACTTTGAAACTCTGTTCTTTACCTTTTTCACACTATGTAACAGCTTTGTTTCATGAAACAGCTTTGAAACAGCTTTGTATTCAACTTAAACACTGTTTCAGAGCTAGACATCTTGTTTTTAACCAAACTGAATAACTTACAATATGTTAAGAAAACACATATTTCAAATGAAAAGAGTTTATAACAAGGGGAGATCAAGTTGTTTGTAATATGACCAATTAAAGTAATTGCAATTCTGTTTGTACACTTCTAACCAAAAAGAAGCAGGGCTTCTATGCATTGTAATCAGCTTATACACCATTTCAGAGCAAGACATCTTGTTTTTAACCAAACTGAATAACTTACAATATCCTAAGAAAACACATATTTCAAGTGAAAAGAGTTTATCCAGGGGAGAAAAAGTTGTTTTAACATGGTTCTAATGTGACCCTTGAAAGTAATTGTAACTCTGTTTTTACACCTCTAACCACAAGGAGGCAACGTTTCCACGCATTATAATTGGCTTATACATAGTTTCAGAGTAAGAAATATTGTTTTTAACCAAACTGAACAACTAAAAGGGAATGCATTATAAGAAGAATGTTTACTTTGAAACTCTGTTCTTTACCTTTTAAACAATATGAAACAGCTTTGTATTCAACTTAAACACTGCTTCAGTGCAAGAGATTGTGTTTTAGAGTAAAAGGGAATGCATTATAAGAAGAATCTTTACTTTGAAACTCTGTTCTTTACCTTTTTCTCACTATGAAACAGCTTTGTATTCACCTTAAACACTGTTTCAGGGCAAGAGATTGTGTTTTAGACTAAAAGGGAATGCATTATAAGAAGAATCTTTACTTTGAAACTCTGTTCTTTACCTTTTTCACACTATGAAACAGCTTTGTATTCACCTTAAACACTGTTTCAGGGCAAGAGATTGTGTTTTAGACTAAAATAGACTGCATTATAAGAAGAATCTTTACTTTGAAACTCTGTTCTTTACCTTTTTCACACTATGTAACAGCTTTGTATTCACCTTAAACACTGTTTCAGGGCAGATTGTGTTTTAGACTAAAAGGGAATACATTATAAGAAGAATCTTTACTTTGAAACTTTGTTCTTTACCTTTTTCTCACTATGAAACAGCTTTATATTCAACTTAAACACTGCTTCAGTGCAAGAGATTGTGTTTTAGACTAAAAGGGAATGCATTATAAGAAGAATCTTTACTTTGAAACTCTGTTCTTTACCTTTTTCACACTATGTAACAGCTTTGTATTCACCTTAAACACTGTTTCAGGGCAGATTGTGTTTTAGACTAAAAGGGAATACATTATAAGAAGAATCTTTACTTTGAAACTTTGTTCTTTACCTTTTTCTCACTATGAAACAGCTTTATATTCAACTTAAACACTGCTTCAGTGCAAGAGATTGTGTTTTAGAGTAAAAGGGAATGCATTATAAGAAGAATCTTTACTTTGAAACTCTGTTCTTTACCTTTTTCACACTATGTAACAGCTTTGTATTCACCTTAAACACTGTTTCAGGGCAGATTGTGTTTTAGACTAAAAGGGAATACATTATAAGAAGAATCTTTACTTTGAAACTTTGTTCTTTACCTTTTTCTCACTATGAAACAGCTTTATATTCAACTTAAACACTGCTTCAGTGCAAGAGATTGTGTTTTAGAGTAAAAGGGAATGCATTATAAGAAGAATCTTTACTTTGAAACTCTGTTCTTTACCTTTTTCACACTATGTAACAGCTTTGTATTCACCTTAAACACTGTTTCAGGGCAGATTGTGTTTTAGACTAAAAGGGAATAAATTATAAGAAGAATCTTTACTTTGAAACTTTGTTCTTTACCTTTTTCTCACTATGAAACAGCTTTATATTCAACTTAAACACTGCTTCAGTGCAAGAGATTGTGTTTTAGAGTAAAAGGGAATGCATTATAAGAAGAATCTTTACTTTGAAACTCTGTTCTTTACCTTTTTCACACTATGAAACAGCTTTGTATTCACCTTAAACACTGTTTCAGGGCAGATTGTGTTTTAGACTAAAAGGGAATACATTATAAGAAGAATCTTTACTTTGAAACTCTGTTCTTTACCTTTTTCTCACTATGAAACAGCTTTATATTCAACTTAAACACTGCTTCAGGGCAAGAGATTGTGTTTTAGACTAAAAGGGAATGCATTATAAGAAGAATCTTTACTTTGAAACTCTGTTTTTTACCTTTTTCAGACTATGAAACAGCTTTGTATTCACCTTAAACACTGTTTCAGGGCAAGAGATTGTGTTTTAGACTAAAAGTTAATGCATTATAAGAAGAATCTTTACTTTGAAACTCTGTTCTTTACCTTTTTCACACTATGAAACAGCTTTGTATTCACCTTAAACACTGTTTCAGGGCAAGAGATTGTGTTTTAGACTAAAAGGGAATGCATTATAAGAAGAATCTTTACTTTGAAACTCTGTTCTTTACCTTTTTCACACTATGTAACAGCTTTGTTTCATGAAACAGCTTTGTATTCAACTTAAACACTGTTTCAGAGCTAGACATCTTGTTTTTAACCAAACTGAATAACTTACAATATGTTAAGAAAACACATATTTCAAATGAAAAGAGTTTATAACAAGGGGAGATCAAGTTGTTTGTAATATGACCAATTAAAGTAATTGCAATTCTGTTTGTACACTTCTAACCAAAAAGAAGCAGGGCTTCTATGCATTGTAATCAGCTTATACACCATTTCAGAGCAAGACATCTTGTTTTTAACCAAACTGAATAACTTACAATATCCTAAGAAAACACATATTTCAAGTGAAAAGAGTTTATCCAGGGGAGAACAAGTTGTTTTAACATGGTTCTAATGTGACCCTTGAAAGTAATTGCAACTCTGTTTTTACACCTCTAACCACAAGGAGGCAACGTTTCCACGCATTATAATTGGCTTATACATAGTTTCAGAGTAAGAAATATTGTTTTTAACCAAACTGAACAACTAAAAGGGAATGCATTATAAGAAGAATGTTTACTTTGAAACTCTGTTCTTTACCTTTTAAACAATATGAAACAGCTTTGTATTCACCTTAAACACTGTTTCAGGGCAAGAGATTGTGTTTTAGACTAAAAGGGAATGCATTGTAAGAAGAATCTTTACTTTGAAACTCTGTTCTTTACCTTTTTCTCACTATGAAACAGCTTTGTATTCACCTTAAACACTGTTTCAGGGCAAGAGATTGTGTTTTAGACTAAAAGGGAATGCATTATAAGAAGAATCTTTACTTTGAAACTCTGTTCTTTACCTTTTTCACACTATGAAACAGCTTTGTATTCACCTTAAACACTGTTTCAGGGCAAGAGATTGTGTTTTAGACTAAAAGGGAATGCATTGTAAGAAGAATCTTTACTTTGAAACTCTGTTCTTTACCTTTTTCTCACTATGAAACAGCTTTGTATTCACCTTAAACACTGTTTCAGGGCAAGAGATTGTGTTTTAGACTAAAAGGGAATGCATTATAAGAAGAATCTTTACTTTGAAACTCTGTTCTTTACCTTTTTCACACTATGAAACAGCTTTGTATTCACCTTAAACACTGTTTCAGGGCAAGAGATTGTGTTTTAGACTAAAATAGACTGCATTATAAGAAGAATCTTTACTTTGAAACTCTGTTCTTTACCTTTTTCACACTATGTAACAGCTTTGTATTCACCTTAAACACTGTTTCAGGGCAGATTGTGTTTTAGACTAAAAGGGAATACATTATAAGAAGAATCTTTACTTTGAAACTTTGTTCTTTACCTTTTTCTCACTATGAAACAGCTTTATATTCAACTTAAACACTGCTTCAGTGCAAGAGATTGTGTTTTAGACTAAAAGGGAATGCATTATAAGAAGAATCTTTACTTTGAAACTCTGTTCTTTACCTTTTTCACACTATGTAACAGCTTTGTATTCACCTTAAACACTGTTTCAGGGCAGATTGTGTTTTAGACTAAAAGGGAATACATTATAAGAAGAATCTTTACTTTGAAACTTTGTTCTTTACCTTTTTCTCACTATGAAACAGCTTTATATTCAACTTAAACACTGCTTCAGTGCAAGAGATTGTGTTTTAGAGTAAAAGGGAATGCATTATAAGAAGAATCTTTACTTTGAAACTCTGTTCTTTACCTTTTTCACACTATGTAACAGCTTTGTATTCACCTTAAACACTGTTTCAGGGCAGATTGTGTTTTAGACTAAAAGGGAATACATTATAAGAAGAATCTTTACTTTGAAACTTTGTTCTTTACCTTTTTCTCACTATGAAACAGCTTTATATTCAACTTAAACACTGCTTCAGTGCAAGAGATTGTGTTTTAGACTAAAAGGGAATGCATTATAAGAAGAATCTTTACTTTGAAACTCTGTTCTTTACCTTTTTCACACTATGTAACAGCTTTGTATTCACCTTAAACACTGTTTCAGGGCAGATTGTGTTTTAGACTAAAAGGGAATACATTTTAAGAAGAATCTTTACTTTGAAACTCTGTTCTTTACCTTTTTCTCACTATGAAACAGCTTTATATTCAACTTAAACACTGCTTCAGGGCAAGAGATTGTGTTTTAGACTAAAAGGGAATGCATTATAAGAAGAATCTTTACTTTGAAACTCTGTTCTTTACCTTTTTCACACTATGAAACAGCTTTGTATTCACCTTAAACACTGTTTCAGGGCAAGAGATTGTGTTTTAGACTAAAAGGTAATGCATTATAAGAAGAATCTTTACTTTGAAACTCTGTTCTTTACCTTTTTCACACTATGAAACAGCTTTGTATTCACCTTAAACACTGTTTCAGGGCAAGAGATTGTGTTTTAGACTAAAATAGACTGCATTATAAGAAGAATCTTTACTTTGAAACTCTGTTTTTTACCTTTTTCACACTATGAAACAGCTTTGTATTCACCTTAAACACTGTTTCAGTGCAAGAGATTGTGTTTTAGACTAAAAGGTAATGCATTATAAGAAGAATCTTTACTTTGAAACTCTGTTCTTTACCTTTTTCACACTATGAAACAGCTTTGTATTCACCTTAAACACTGTTTCAGGGCAAGAGATTGTGTTTTAGACTAAAAGGGAATGCATTATAAGAAGAATCTTTACTTTGAAACTCTGTTTTTTACCTTTTTCACACTATGAAACAGCTTTGTATTCACCTTAAACACTGTTTCAGGGCAAGATATTGTGTTTTAGACTAAAAGGGAATGCATTGTAAGAAGAATCTTTACTTTGAAACTCTGTTCTTTACCTTTTTCACACTATGAAACAGCTTTGTATTCGCCTTAAACACTGTTTCAGGGCAAAAGATTGTGTTTTAGACTAAAATAGACTGCATTATAAGAAGAATCTTTACTTTGAAACTCTGTTCTTTACCTTTTTCTCACTATGAAACAGCTTTATATTCAACTTAAACACTGCTTCAGGGCAAGATATTGTGTTTTAGACTAAAAGGGAATGCATTGTCAGAAGAATCTTTACTTTGAAACTCTGTTCTTTACCTTTTTCACACTATGAAACAGCTTTGTATTCGCCTTAAACACTGTTTCAGGGCAAAAGATTGTGTTTTAGACTAAAATAGACTGCATTATAAGAAGAATCTTTACTTTGAAACTCTGTTCTTTACCTTTTTCTCACTATGAAACAGCTTTGTATTCAACTTAAACACTGTTTCAGGGCAAGAGATTGTGTTTTAGACTAAAAGGGAATGCATTATAAGAAGAATCTTTACTTTGAAACTCTGTTCTTTACCTTTTTCTCACTATGAAACAGCTTTATATTCAACTTAAACACTGCTTCAGTGCAAGAGATTGTGTTTTAGATTAAAAGGGAATGCATTATAAGAAGAATCTTTACTTTGAAACTCTGTTCTTTACCTTTTTCACACTATGAAACAGCTTTATATTCAACTTAAACACTGTTTCAGGGCAAGAGATTGTGTTTTAGACTAAAATAGACTGCATTATAAGAAGAATCTTTACTTTGAAACTCTGTTCTTTACCTTTTTCACACTATGAAACAGCTTTGTATTCACCTTAAACACTGTTTCAGGGCAAGAGATTGTGTTTTAGACTAAAAGGGAATGCATTGTAAGAAGAATCTTTACTTTGAAACTCTGTTCTTTACCTTTTTCACACTATGTAACAGCTTTGTATTCACCTTAAACACTGTTTCAGGGCAGATTGTGTTTTAGACTAAAAGGGAATACATTATAAGAAGAATCTTTACTTTGAAACTCTGTTCTTTACCTTTTTCTCACTATGTAACAGCTTTGTATTCACCTTAAACACTGTTTCAGGGCAGATTGTGTTTTAGACTAAAAGGGAATACATTATAAGAAGAATCTTTACTTTGAAACTTTGTTCTTTACCTTTTTCTCACTATGAAACAGCTTTATATTCAACTTAAACACTGCTTCAGTGCAAGAGATTGTGTTTTAGAGTAAAAGGGAATGCATTATAAGAAGAATCTTTACTTTGAAACTCTGTTCTTTACCTTTTTCACACTATGTAACAGCTTTGTATTCACCTTAAACACTGTTTCAGGGCAGATTGTGTTTTAGACTAAAAGGGAATACATTATAAGAAGAATCTTTACTTTGAAACTTTGTTCTTTACCTTTTTCTCACTATGAAACAGCTTTATATTCAACTTAAACACTGCTTCAGTGCAAGAGATTGTGTTTTAGACTAAAAGGGAATGCATTATAAGAAGAATCTTTACTTTGAAACTCTGTTCTTTACCTTTTTCACACTATGTAACAGCTTTGTATTCACCTTAAACACTGTTTCAGGGCAGATTGTGTTTTAGACTAAAAGGGAATACATTTTAAGAAGAATCTTTACTTTGAAACTCTGTTCTTTACCTTTTTCTCACTATGAAACAGCTTTATATTCAACTTAAACACTGCTTCAGGGCAAGAGATTGTGTTTTAGACTAAAAGGGAATGCATTATAAGAAGAATCTTTACTTTGAAACTCTGTTCTTTACCTTTTTCACACTATGAAACAGCTTTGTATTCACCTTAAACACTGTTTCAGGGCAAGAGATTGTGTTTTAGACTAAAAGGTAATGCATTATAAGAAGAATCTTTACTTTGAAAATCTGTTCTTTACCTTTTTCACACTATGAAACAGCTTTGTATTCACCTTAAACACTGTTTCAGGGCAAGAGATTGTGTTTTAGACTAAAATAGACTGCATTATAAGAAGAATCTTTACTTTGAAACTCTGTTTTTTACCTTTTTCACACTATGAAACAGCTTTGTATTCACCTTAAACACTGTTTCAGTGCAAGAGATTGTGTTTTAGACTAAAAGGTAATGCATTATAAGAAGAATCTTTACTTTGAAACTCTGTTCTTTACCTTTTTCACACTATGAAACAGCTTTGTATTCACCTTAAACACTGTTTCAGGGCAAGAGATTGTGTTTTAGACTAAAAGGGAATGCATTATAAGAAGAATCTTTACTTTGAAACTCTGTTTTTTACCTTTTTCACACTATGAAACAGCTTTGTATTCACCTTAAACACTGTTTCAGGGCAAGATATTGTGTTTTAGACTAAAAGGGAATGCATTGTAAGAAGAATCTTTACTTTGAAACTCTGTTCTTTACCTTTTTCACACTATGAAACAGCTTTGTATTCGCCTTAAACACTGTTTCAGGGCAAAAGATTGTGTTTTAGACTAAAATAGACTGCATTATAAGAAGAATCTTTACTTTGAAACTCTGTTCTTTACCTTTTTCTCACTATGAAACAGCTTTATATTCAACTTAAACACTGCTTCAGGGCAAGATATTGTGTTTTAGACTAAAAGGGAATGCATTGTCAGAAGAATCTTTACTTTGAAACTCTGTTCTTTACCTTTTTCACACTATGAAACAGCTTTGTATTCGCCTTAAACACTGTTTCAGGGCAAAAGATTGTGTTTTAGACTAAAATAGACTGCATTATAAGAAGAATCTTTACTTTGAAACTCTGTTCTTTACCTTTTTCTCACTATGAAACAGCTTTGTATTCAACTTAAACACTGTTTCAGGGCAAGAGATTGTGTTTTAGACTAAAAGGGAATGCATTATAAGAAGAATCTTTACTTTGAAACTCTGTTCTTTACCTTTTTCTCACTATGAAACAGCTTTATATTCAACTTAAACACTGCTTCAGTGCAAGAGATTGTGTTTTAGACTAAAAGGGAATGCATTATAAGAAGAATCTTTACTTTGAAACTCTGTTCTTTACCTTTTAAACAATATGAAACAGCTTTGTATTCACCTTAAACACTGTTTCAGGGCAAGAGATTGTGTTTTAGACTAAAAGGGAATGCATTATAAGAAGAATCTTTACTTTGAAACTCTGTTCTTTACCTTTTTCACACTATGTAACAGCTTTGTTTCATGAAACAGCTTTGAAACAGCTTTGTATTCAACTTAAACACTGTTTCAGAGCTAGACATCTTGTTTTTAACCAAACTGAATAACTTACAATATGTTAAGAAAACACATATTTCAAATGAAAAGAGTTTATAACAAGGGGAGATCAAGTTGTTTGTAATATGACCAATTAAAGTAATTGCAATTCTGTTTGTACACTTCTAACCAAAAAGAAGCAGGGCTTCTATGCATTGTAATCAGCTTATACACCATTTCAGAGCAAGACATCTTGTTTTTAACCAAACTGAATAACTTACAATATCCTAAGAAAACACATATTTCAAGTGAAAAGAGTTTATCCAGGGGAGAAAAAGTTGTTTTAACATGGTTCTAATGTGACCCTTGAAAGTAATTGTAACTCTGTTTTTACACCTCTAACCACAAGGAGGCAACGTTTCCACGCATTATAATTGGCTTATACATAGTTTCAGAGTAAGAAATATTGTTTTTAACCAAACTGAACAACTAAAAGGGAATGCATTATAAGAAGAATGTTTACTTTGAAACTCTGTTCTTTACCTTTTTCACACTATGAAACAGCTTTGTATTCACCTTAAACACTGTTTCAGGGCAAGAGATTGTGTTTTAGACTAAAAGGGAATGCATTATAAGAAGAATCTTTACTTTGAAACTCTGTTCTTTACCTTTTTCACACTATGAAATAGCTTTGTATTCACCTTAAACACTGTTTAAGGGCAAGAGATTGTGTTTTAGACTAAAATAGACTGCATTATAAGAAGAATCTTTACTTTGAAACTCTGTTCTTTACCTTTTTCACACTATGAAACAGCTTTGTATTCACCTTAAACACTGTTTCAGGGCAGATTGTGTTTTAGACTAAAAGGGAATACATTTTAAGAAGAATCTTTACTTTGAAACTCTGTTCTTTACCTTTTTCTCACTCTGAAACAGCTTTATATTCAACTTAAACACTGCTTCAGGGCAAGAGATTGTGTTTTAGACTAAAAGGGAATGCATTATAAGAAGAATCTTTACTTTGAAACTCTGTTCTTTACCTTTTTCACACTATGTAACAGCTTTGTTTCATGAAACAGCTTTGAAACAGCTTTGTATTCAACTTAAACACTGTTTCAGAGCTAGACATCTTGTTTTTAACCAAACTGAATAACTTACAATATGTTAAGAAAACACATATTTCAAATGAAAAGAGTTTATAACAAGGGGAGATCAAGTTGTTTGTAATATGACCAATTAAAGTAATTGCAATTCTGTTTGTACACTTCTAACCAAAAAGAAGCAGGGCTTATATGCATTGTAATCAGCTTATACACCATTTCAGAGCAAGACATCTTGTTTTTAACCAAACTGAATAACTTACAATATCCTAAGAAAACACATATTTCAAGTGAAAAGAGTTTATCCAGGGGAGAACAAGTTGTTTTAACATGGTTCTAATGTGACCCTTGAAAGTAATTGCAACTCTGTTTTTACACCTCTAACCACAAGGAGGCAACGTTTCCACGCATTATAATTGGCTTATACATAGTTTCAGAGTAAGAAATATTGTTTTTAACCAAACTGAACAACTAAAAGGGAATGCATTATAAGAAGAATGTTTACTTTGAAACTCTGTTCTTTACCTTTTAAACAATATGAAACAGCTTTGTATTCACCTTAAACACTGTTTCAGGGCAAGAGATTGTGTTTTAGACTAAAAGTTAATGCATTATAAGAAGAATCTTTACTTTGAAACTCTGTTCTTTACCTTTTTCACACTATGAAACAGCTTTGTATTCACCTTAAACACTGTTTCAGGGCAAGAGATTGTGTTTTAGACTAAAAGTTAATGCATTATAAGAAGAATCTTTACTTTGAAACTCTGTTCTTTACCTTTTTCACACTATGTAACAGCTTTGTATTCACCTTAAACACTGTTTCAGGGCAGATTGTGTTTTAGACTAAAAGGGAATACATTATAAGAAGAATCTTTGCTTTGAAACTTTGTTCTTTACCTTTTTCTCACTATGAAACAGCTTTATATTCAACTTAAACACTGCTTCAGTGCAAGAGATTGTGTTTTAGACTAAAAGGGAATGCATTATAAGAAGAATCTTTACTTTGAAACTCTGTTCTTTACCTTTTTCACACTATGTAACAGCTTTGTATTCACCTTAAACACTGTTTCAGGGCAGATTGTGTTTTAGACTAAAAGGGAATACATTTTAAGAAGAATCTTTACTTTGAAACTCTGTTCTTTACCTTTTTCTCACTATGAAACAGCTTTATATTCAACTTAAACACTGCTTCAGGGCAAGAGATTGTGTTTTAGACTAAAAGGGAATGCATTATAAGAAGAATCTTTACTTTGAAACTCTGTTCTTTACCTTTTTCACACTATGAAACAGCTTTGTATTCACCTTAAACACTGTTTCAGGGCAAGAGATTGTGTTTTAGACTAAAAGGTAATGCATTATAAGAAGAATCTTTACTTTGAAACTCTGTTCTTTACCTTTTTCACACTATGAAACAGCTTTGTATTCACCTTAAACACTGTTTCAGGGCAAGAGATTGTGTTTTAGACTAAAATAGACTGCATTATAAGAAGAATCTTTACTTTGAAACTCTGTTTTTTACCTTTTTCACACTATGAAACAGCTTTGTATTCACCTTAAACACTGTTTCAGTGCAAGAGATTGTGTTTTAGACTAAAAGGTAATGCATTATAAGAAGAATCTTTACTTTGAAACTCTGTTCTTTACCTTTTTCACACTATGAAACAGCTTTGTATTCACCTTAAACACTGTTTCAGGGCAAGAGATTGTGTTTTAGACTAAAAGGGAATGCATTATAAGAAGAATCTTTACTTTGAAACTCTGTTTTTTACCTTTTTCACACTATGAAACAGCTTTGTATTCACCTTAAACACTGTTTCAGGGCAAGATATTGTGTTTTAGACTAAAAGGGAATGCATTGTAAGAAGAATCTTTACTTTGAAACTCTGTTCTTTACCTTTTTCACACTATGAAACAGCTTTGTATTCGCCTTAAACACTGTTTCAGGGCAAAAGATTGTGTTTTAGACTAAAATAGACTGCATTATAAGAAGAATCTTTACTTTGAAACTCTGTTCTTTACCTTTTTCTCACTATGAAACAGCTTTATATTCAACTTAAACACTGCTTCAGGGCAAGATATTGTGTTTTAGACTAAAAGGGAATGCATTGTCAGAAGAATCTTTACTTTGAAACTCTGTTCTTTACCTTTTTCACACTATGAAACAGCTTTGTATTCGCCTTAAACACTGTTTCAGGGCAAAAGATTGTGTTTTAGACTAAAATAGACTGCATTATAAGAAGAATCTTTACTTTGAAACTCTGTTCTTTACCTTTTTCTCACTATGAAACAGCTTTGTATTCAACTTAAACACTGTTTCAGGGCAAGAGATTGTGTTTTAGACTAAAAGGGAATGCATTATAAGAAGAATCTTTACTTTGAAACTCTGTTCTTTACCTTTTTCTCACTATGAAACAGCTTTATATTCAACTTAAACACTGCTTCAGTGCAAGAGATTGTGTTTTAGACTAAAAGGGAATGCATTATAAGAAGAATCTTTACTTTGAAACTCTGTTCTTTACCTTTTTCACACTATGAAACAGCTTTATATTCAACTTAAACACTGTTTCAGGGCAAGAGATTGTGTTTTAGACTAAAATAGACTGCATTATAAGAAGAATCTTTACTTTGAAACTCTGTTCTTTACCTTTTTCACACT
Source organism: Electrophorus electricus (assembly GCF_041902795.1). NCBI lineage: Eukaryota > Metazoa > Chordata > Actinopteri > Gymnotiformes > Gymnotidae > Electrophorus > Electrophorus electricus. The sequence goes on along the minus strand of NW_027658572.1, from coordinate 1,906,718 downwards.
ATGAAACAGCTTTGTATTCACCTTAAACACTGTTTCAGGGCAAGAGATTGTGTTTTAGACTAAAAGGGAATGCATTGTAAGAAGAATCTTTACTTTGAAACTCTGTTCTTTACCTTTTTCACACTATGTAACAGCTTTGTATTCACCTTAAACACTGTTTCAGGGCAGATTGTGTTTTAGACTAAAAGGGAATACATTATAAGAAGAATCTTTACTTTGAAACTCTGTTCTTTACCTTTTTCTCACTATGTAACAGCTTTGTATTCACCTTAAACACTGTTTCAGGGCAGATTGTGTTTTAGACTAAAAGGGAATACATTATAAGAAGAATCTTTACTTTGAAACTTTGTTCTTTACCTTTTTCTCACTATGAAACAGCTTTATATTCAACTTAAACACTGCTTCAGTGCAAGAGATTGTGTTTTAGAGTAAAAGGGAATGCATTATAAGAAGAATCTTTACTTTGAAACTCTGTTCTTTACCTTTTTCACACTATGTAACAGCTTTGTATTCACCTTAAACACTGTTTCAGGGCAGATTGTGTTTTAGACTAAAAGGGAATACATTATAAGAAGAATCTTTACTTTGAAACTTTGTTCTTTACCTTTTTCTCACTATGAAACAGCTTTATATTCAACTTAAACACTGCTTCAGTGCAAGAGATTGTGTTTTAGACTAAAAGGGAATGCATTATAAGAAGAATCTTTACTTTGAAACTCTGTTCTTTACCTTTTTCACACTATGTAACAGCTTTGTATTCACCTTAAACACTGTTTCAGGGCAGATTGTGTTTTAGACTAAAAGGGAATACATTTTAAGAAGAATCTTTACTTTGAAACTCTGTTCTTTACCTTTTTCTCACTATGAAACAGCTTTATATTCAACTTAAACACTGCTTCAGGGCAAGAGATTGTGTTTTAGACTAAAAGGGAATGCATTATAAGAAGAATCTTTACTTTGAAACTCTGTTCTTTACCTTTTTCACACTATGAAACAGCTTTGTATTCACCTTAAACACTGTTTCAGGGCAAGAGATTGTGTTTTAGACTAAAAGGTAATGCATTATAAGAAGAATCTTTACTTTGAAAATCTGTTCTTTACCTTTTTCACACTATGAAACAGCTTTGTATTCACCTTAAACACTGTTTCAGGGCAAGAGATTGTGTTTTAGACTAAAATAGACTGCATTATAAGAAGAATCTTTACTTTGAAACTCTGTTTTTTACCTTTTTCACACTATGAAACAGCTTTGTATTCACCTTAAACACTGTTTCAGTGCAAGAGATTGTGTTTTAGACTAAAAGGTAATGCATTATAAGAAGAATCTTTACTTTGAAACTCTGTTCTTTACCTTTTTCACACTATGAAACAGCTTTGTATTCACCTTAAACACTGTTTCAGGGCAAGAGATTGTGTTTTAGACTAAAAGGGAATGCATTATAAGAAGAATCTTTACTTTGAAACTCTGTTTTTTACCTTTTTCACACTATGAAACAGCTTTGTATTCACCTTAAACACTGTTTCAGGGCAAGATATTGTGTTTTAGACTAAAAGGGAATGCATTGTAAGAAGAATCTTTACTTTGAAACTCTGTTCTTTACCTTTTTCACACTATGAAACAGCTTTGTATTCGCCTTAAACACTGTTTCAGGGCAAAAGATTGTGTTTTAGACTAAAATAGACTGCATTATAAGAAGAATCTTTACTTTGAAACTCTGTTCTTTACCTTTTTCTCACTATGAAACAGCTTTATATTCAACTTAAACACTGCTTCAGGGCAAGATATTGTGTTTTAGACTAAAAGGGAATGCATTGTCAGAAGAATCTTTACTTTGAAACTCTGTTCTTTACCTTTTTCACACTATGAAACAGCTTTGTATTCGCCTTAAACACTGTTTCAGGGCAAAAGATTGTGTTTTAGACTAAAATAGACTGCATTATAAGAAGAATCTTTACTTTGAAACTCTGTTCTTTACCTTTTTCTCACTATGAAACAGCTTTGTATTCAACTTAAACACTGTTTCAGGGCAAGAGATTGTGTTTTAGACTAAAAGGGAATGCATTATAAGAAGAATCTTTACTTTGAAACTCTGTTCTTTACCTTTTTCTCACTATGAAACAGCTTTATATTCAACTTAAACACTGCTTCAGTGCAAGAGATTGTGTTTTAGACTAAAAGGGAATGCATTATAAGAAGAATCTTTACTTTGAAACTCTGTTCTTTACCTTTTAAACAATATGAAACAGCTTTGTATTCACCTTAAACACTGTTTCAGGGCAAGAGATTGTGTTTTAGACTAAAAGGGAATGCATTATAAGAAGAATCTTTACTTTGAAACTCTGTTCTTTACCTTTTTCACACTATGTAACAGCTTTGTTTCATGAAACAGCTTTGAAACAGCTTTGTATTCAACTTAAACACTGTTTCAGAGCTAGACATCTTGTTTTTAACCAAACTGAATAACTTACAATATGTTAAGAAAACACATATTTCAAATGAAAAGAGTTTATAACAAGGGGAGATCAAGTTGTTTGTAATATGACCAATTAAAGTAATTGCAATTCTGTTTGTACACTTCTAACCAAAAAGAAGCAGGGCTTCTATGCATTGTAATCAGCTTATACACCATTTCAGAGCAAGACATCTTGTTTTTAACCAAACTGAATAACTTACAATATCCTAAGAAAACACATATTTCAAGTGAAAAGAGTTTATCCAGGGGAGAAAAAGTTGTTTTAACATGGTTCTAATGTGACCCTTGAAAGTAATTGTAACTCTGTTTTTACACCTCTAACCACAAGGAGGCAACGTTTCCACGCATTATAATTGGCTTATACATAGTTTCAGAGTAAGAAATATTGTTTTTAACCAAACTGAACAACTAAAAGGGAATGCATTATAAGAAGAATGTTTACTTTGAAACTCTGTTCTTTACCTTTTTCACACTATGAAACAGCTTTGTATTCACCTTAAACACTGTTTCAGGGCAAGAGATTGTGTTTTAGACTAAAAGGGAATGCATTATAAGAAGAATCTTTACTTTGAAACTCTGTTCTTTACCTTTTTCACACTATGAAATAGCTTTGTATTCACCTTAAACACTGTTTAAGGGCAAGAGATTGTGTTTTAGACTAAAATAGACTGCATTATAAGAAGAATCTTTACTTTGAAACTCTGTTCTTTACCTTTTTCACACTATGAAACAGCTTTGTATTCACCTTAAACACTGTTTCAGGGCAGATTGTGTTTTAGACTAAAAGGGAATACATTTTAAGAAGAATCTTTACTTTGAAACTCTGTTCTTTACCTTTTTCTCACTCTGAAACAGCTTTATATTCAACTTAAACACTGCTTCAGGGCAAGAGATTGTGTTTTAGACTAAAAGGGAATGCATTATAAGAAGAATCTTTACTTTGAAACTCTGTTCTTTACCTTTTTCACACTATGTAACAGCTTTGTTTCATGAAACAGCTTTGAAACAGCTTTGTATTCAACTTAAACACTGTTTCAGAGCTAGACATCTTGTTTTTAACCAAACTGAATAACTTACAATATGTTAAGAAAACACATATTTCAAATGAAAAGAGTTTATAACAAGGGGAGATCAAGTTGTTTGTAATATGACCAATTAAAGTAATTGCAATTCTGTTTGTACACTTCTAACCAAAAAGAAGCAGGGCTTATATGCATTGTAATCAGCTTATACACCATTTCAGAGCAAGACATCTTGTTTTTAACCAAACTGAATAACTTACAATATCCTAAGAAAACACATATTTCAAGTGAAAAGAGTTTATCCAGGGGAGAACAAGTTGTTTTAACATGGTTCTAATGTGACCCTTGAAAGTAATTGCAACTCTGTTTTTACACCTCTAACCACAAGGAGGCAACGTTTCCACGCATTATAATTGGCTTATACATAGTTTCAGAGTAAGAAATATTGTTTTTAACCAAACTGAACAACTAAAAGGGAATGCATTATAAGAAGAATGTTTACTTTGAAACTCTGTTCTTTACCTTTTAAACAATATGAAACAGCTTTGTATTCACCTTAAACACTGTTTCAGGGCAAGAGATTGTGTTTTAGACTAAAAGTTAATGCATTATAAGAAGAATCTTTACTTTGAAACTCTGTTCTTTACCTTTTTCACACTATGAAACAGCTTTGTATTCACCTTAAACACTGTTTCAGGGCAAGAGATTGTGTTTTAGACTAAAAGTTAATGCATTATAAGAAGAATCTTTACTTTGAAACTCTGTTCTTTACCTTTTTCACACTATGTAACAGCTTTGTATTCACCTTAAACACTGTTTCAGGGCAGATTGTGTTTTAGACTAAAAGGGAATACATTATAAGAAGAATCTTTGCTTTGAAACTTTGTTCTTTACCTTTTTCTCACTATGAAACAGCTTTATATTCAACTTAAACACTGCTTCAGTGCAAGAGATTGTGTTTTAGACTAAAAGGGAATGCATTATAAGAAGAATCTTTACTTTGAAACTCTGTTCTTTACCTTTTTCACACTATGTAACAGCTTTGTATTCACCTTAAACACTGTTTCAGGGCAGATTGTGTTTTAGACTAAAAGGGAATACATTTTAAGAAGAATCTTTACTTTGAAACTCTGTTCTTTACCTTTTTCTCACTATGAAACAGCTTTATATTCAACTTAAACACTGCTTCAGGGCAAGAGATTGTGTTTTAGACTAAAAGGGAATGCATTATAAGAAGAATCTTTACTTTGAAACTCTGTTCTTTACCTTTTTCACACTATGAAACAGCTTTGTATTCACCTTAAACACTGTTTCAGGGCAAGAGATTGTGTTTTAGACTAAAAGGTAATGCATTATAAGAAGAATCTTTACTTTGAAACTCTGTTCTTTACCTTTTTCTCACTATGAAACAGCTTTATATTCAACTTAAACACTGCTTCAGGGCAAGAGATTGTGTTTTAGACTAAAAGGGAATGCATTATAAGAAGAATCTTTACTTTGAAACTCTGTTCTTTACCTTTTTCACACTATGAAACAGCTTTGTATTCACCTTAAACACTGTTTCAGGGCAAGAGATTGTGTTTTAGACTAAAAGGTAATGCATTATAAGAAGAATCTTTACTTTGAAACTCTGTTCTTTACCTTTTTCACACTATGAAACAGCTTTGTATTCACCTTAAACACTGTTTCAGGGCAAGAGATTGTGTTTTAGACTAAAATAGACTGCATTATAAGAAGAATCTTTACTTTGAAACTCTGTTTTTTACCTTTTTCACACTATGAAACAGCTTTGTATTCACCTTAAACACTGTTTCAGTGCAAGAGATTGTGTTTTAGACTAAAAGGTAATGCATTATAAGAAGAATCTTTACTTTGAAACTCTGTTCTTTACCTTTTTCACACTATGAAACAGCTTTGTATTCACCTTAAACACTGTTTCAGGGCAAGAGATTGTGTTTTAGACTAAAAGGGAATGCATTATAATAAGAATCTTTACTTTGAAACTCTGTTTTTTACCTTTTTCACACTATGAAACAGCTTTGTATTCACCTTAAACACTGTTTCAGGGCAAGATATTGTGTTTTAGACTAAAAGGGAATGCATTGTAAGAAGAATCTTTACTTTGAAACTCTGTTCTTTACCTTTTTCACACTATGAAACAGCTTTGTATTCACCTTAAACACTGTTTCAGGGCAGATTGTGTTTTAGACTAAAAGGGAATACATTATAAGAAGAATCTTTACTTTGAAACTCTGTTTTTTACCTTTTTCACACTATGAAACAGCTTTGTATTCACCTTAAACACTGTTTCAGTGCAAGAGATTGTGTTTTAGACTAAAAGGTAATGCATTATAAGAAGAATCTTTACTTTGAAACTCTGTTCTTTACCTTTTTCACACTATGAAACAGCTTTGTATTCACCTTAAACACTGTTTCAGGGCAAGAGATTGTGTTTTAGACTAAAAGGGAATGCATTATAAGAAGAATCTTTACTTTGAAACTCTGTTTTTTACCTTTTTCACACTATGAAACAGCTTTGTATTCACCTTAAACACTGTTTCAGGGCAAGATATTGTGTTTTAGACTAAAAGGGAATGCATTGTAAGAAGAATCTTTACTTTGAAACTCTGTTCTTTACCTTTTTCACACTATGAAACAGCTTTGTATTCGCCTTAAACACTGTTTCAGGGCAAAAGATTGTGTTTTAGACTAAAATAGACTGCATTATAAGAAGAATCTTTACTTTGAAACTCTGTTCTTTACCTTTTTCTCACTATGAAACAGCTTTATATTCAACTTAAACACTGCTTCAGGGCAAGATATTGTGTTTTAGACTAAAAGGGAATGCATTGTCAGAAGAATCTTTACTTTGAAACTCTGTTCTTTACCTTTTTCACACTATGAAACAGCTTTGTATTCGCCTTAAACACTGTTTCAGGGCAAAAGATTGTGTTTTAGACTAAAATAGACTGCATTATAAGAAGAATCTTTACTTTGAAACTCTGTTCTTTACCTTTTTCTCACTATGAAACAGCTTTGTATTCAACTTTAACACTGTTTCAGGGCAAGAGATTGTGTTTTAGACTAAAAGGGAATGCATTATAAGAAGAATCTTTACTTTGAAACTCTGTTCTTTACCTTTTTCTCACTATGAAACAGCTTTATATTCAACTTAAACACTGCTTCAGTGCAAGAGATTGTGTTTTAGACTAAAAGGGAATGCATTATAAGAAGAATCTTTACTTTGAAACTCTGTTCTTTACCTTTTAAACAATATGAAACAGCTTTGTATTCACCTTAAACACTGTTTCAGGGCAAGAGATTGTGTTTTAGACTAAAAGGGAATGCATTATAAGAAGAATCTTTACTTTGAAACTCTGTTTTTTACCTTTTTCACACTATGAAACAGCTTTGTATTCACCTTAAACACTGTTTCAGGGCAAGATATTGTGTTTTAGACTAAAAGGGAATGCATTGTAAGAAGAATCTTTACTTTGAAACTCTGTTCTTTACCTTTTTCACACTATGAAACAGCTTTGTATTCGCCTTAAACACTGTTTCAGGGCAAAAGATTGTGTTTTAGACTAAAATAGACTGCATTATAAGAAGAATCTTTACTTTGAAACTCTGTTCTTTACCTTTTTCTCACTATGAAACAGCTTTATATTCAACTTAAACACTGCTTCAGGGCAAGATATTGTGTTTTAGACTAAAAGGGAATGCATTGTCAGAAGAATCTTTACTTTGAAACTCTGTTCTTTACCTTTTTCACACTATGAAACAGCTTTGTATTCGCCTTAAACACTGTTTCAGGGCAAAAGATTGTGTTTTAGACTAAAATAGACTGCATTATAAGAAGAATCTTTACTTTGAAACTCTGTTCTTTACCTTTTTCTCACTATGAAACAGCTTTGTATTCAACTTAAACACTGTTTCAGGGCAAGAGATTGTGTTTTAGACTAAAAGGGAATGCATTATAAGAAGAATCTTTACTTTGAAACTCTGTTCTTTACCTTTTTCACACTATGAAATAGCTTTGTATTCACCTTAAACACTGTTTAAGGGCAAGAGATTGTGTTTTAGACTAAAATAGACTGCATTATAAGAAGAATCTTTACTTTGAAACTCTGTTCTTTACCTTTTTCTCACTATGAAACAGCTTTATATTCAACTTAAACACTGCTTCAGGGCAAGAGATTGTGTTTTAGACTAAAAGGGAATGCATTATAAGAAGAATCTTTACTTTGAAACTCTGTTCTTTACCTTTTTCACACTATGTAACAGCTTTGTATTCACCTTAAACACTGTTTCAGGGCAGATTGTGTTTTAGACTAAAAGGGAATACATTATAAGAAGAATCTTTACTTTGAAACTTTGTTCTTTACCTTTTTCTCACTATGAAACAGCTTTATATTCAACTTAAACACTGCTTCAGTGCAAGAGATTGTGTTTTAGACTAAAAGGGAATGCATTATAAGAAGAATCTTTACTTTGAAACTCTGTTCTTTACCTTTTTCACACTATGTAACAGCTTTGTATTCACCTTAAACACTGTTTCAGGGCAGATTGTGTTTTAGACTAAAAGGGAATACATTATAAGAAGAATCTTTACTTTGAAACTTTGTTCTTTACCTTTTTCTCACTATGAAACAGCTTTATATTCAACTTAAACACTGCTTCAGTGCAAGAGATTGTGTTTTAGAGTAAAAGGGAATGCATTATAAGAAGAATCTTTACTTTGAAACTCTGTTCTTTACCTTTTTCACACTATGTAACAGCTTTGTATTCACCTTAAACACTGTTTCAGGGCAGATTGTGTTTTAGACTAAAAGGGAATACATTATAAGAAGAATCTTTACTTTGAAACTTTGTTCTTTACCTTTTTCTCACTATGAAACAGCTTTATATTCAACTTAAACACTGCTTCAGTGCAAGAGATTGTGTTTTAGACTAAAAGGGAATGCATTATAAGAAGAATCTTTACTTTGAAACTCTGTTCTTTACCTTTTTCACACTATGTAACAGCTTTGTATTCACCTTAAACACTGTTTCAGGGCAGATTGTGTTTTAGACTAAAAGGGAATACATTTTAAGAAGAATCTTTACTTTGAAACTCTGTTCTTTACCTTTTTCTCACTATGAAACAGCTTTATATTCAACTTAAACACTGCTTCAGGGCAAGAGATTGTGTTTTAGACTAAAAGGGAATGCATTATAAGAAGAATCTTTACTTTGAAACTCTGTTCTTTACCTTTTTCACACTATGAAACAGCTTTGTATTCACCTTAAACACTGTTTCAGGGCAAGAGATTGTGTTTTAGACTAAAAGGTAATGCATTATAAGAAGAATCTTTACTTTGAAACTCTGTTCTTTACCTTTTTCACACTATGAAACAGCTTTGTATTCACCTTAAACACTGTTTCAGGGCAAGAGATTGTGTTTTAGACTAAAATAGACTGCATTATAAGAAGAATCTTTACTTTGAAACTCTGTTTTTTACCTTTTTCACACTATGAAACAGCTTTGTATTCACCTTAAACACTGTTTCAGTGCAAGAGATTGTGTTTTAGACTAAAAGGTAATGCATTATAAGAAGAATCTTTACTTTGAAACTCTGTTCTTTACCTTTTTCACACTATGAAACAGCTTTGTATTCACCTTAAACACTGTTTCAGGGCAAGAGATTGTGTTTTAGACTAAAAGGGAATGCATTATAAGAAGAATCTTTACTTTGAAACTCTGTTTTTTACCTTTTTCACACTATGAAACAGCTTTGTATTCACCTTAAACACTGTTTCAGGGCAAGATATTGTGTTTTAGACTAAAAGGGAATGCATTGTAAGAAGAATCTTTACTTTGAAACTCTGTTCTTTACCTTTTTCACACTATGAAACAGCTTTGTATTCGCCTTAAACACTGTTTCAGGGCAAAAGATTGTGTTTTAGACTAAAATAGACTGCATTATAAGAAGAATCTTTACTTTGAAACTCTGTTCTTTACCTTTTTCTCACTATGAAACAGCTTTATATTCAACTTAAACACTGCTTCAGGGCAAGATATTGTGTTTTAGACTAAAAGGGAATGCATTGTCAGAAGAATCTTTACTTTGAAACTCTGTTCTTTACCTTTTTCACACTATGAAACAGCTTTGTATTCGCCTTAAACACTGTTTCAGGGCAAAAGATTGTGTTTTAGACTAAAATAGACTGCATTATAAGAAGAATCTTTACTTTGAAACTCTGTTCTTTACCTTTTTCTCACTATGAAACAGCTTTGTATTCAACTTAAACACTGTTTCAGGGCAAGAGATTGTGTTTTAGACTAAAAGGGAATGCATTATAAGAAGAATCTTTACTTTGAAACTCTGTTCTTTACCTTTTTCTCACTATGAAACAGCTTTATATTCAACTTAAACACTGCTTCAGTGCAAGAGATTGTGTTTTAGACTAAAAGGGAATGCATTATAAGAAGAATCTTTACTTTGAAACTCTGTTCTTTACCTTTTTCACACTATGAAACAGCTTTATATTCAACTTAAACACTGTTTCAGGGCAAGAGATTGTGTTTTAGACTAAAATAGACTGCATTATAAGAAGAATCTTTACTTTGAAACTCTGTTCTTTACCTTTTTCACACTATGAAACAGCTTTGTATTCACCTTAAACACTGTTTCAGGGCAAGAGATTGTGTTTTAGACTAAAAGGGAATGCATTGTAAGAAGAATCTTTACTTTGAAACTCTGTTCTTTACCTTTTTCACACTATGTAACAGCTTTGTATTCACCTTAAACACTGTTTCAGGGCAGATTGTGTTTTAGACTAAAAGGGAATACATTATAAGAAGAATCTTTACTTTGAAACTCTGTTCTTTACCTTTTTCTCACTATGTAACAGCTTTGTATTCACCTTAAACACTGTTTCAGGGCAGATTGTGTTTTAGACTAAAAGGGAATACATTATAAGAAGAATCTTTACTTTGAAACTTTGTTCTTTACCTTTTTCTCACTATGAAACAGCTTTATATTCAACTTAAACACTGCTTCAGTGCAAGAGATTGTGTTTTAGAGTAAAAGGGAATGCATTATAAGAAGAATCTTTACTTTGAAACTCTGTTCTTTACCTTTTTCACACTATGTAACAGCTTTGTATTCACCTTAAACACTGTTTCAGGGCAGATTGTGTTTTAGACTAAAAGGGAATACATTATAAGAAGAATCTTTACTTTGAAACTTTGTTCTTTACCTTTTTCTCACTATGAAACAGCTTTATATTCAACTTAAACACTGCTTCAGTGCAAGAGATTGTGTTTTAGACTAAAAGGGAATGCATTATAAGAAGAATCTTTACTTTGAAACTCTGTTCTTTACCTTTTTCACACTATGTAACAGCTTTGTATTCACATTAAACACTGTTTCAGGGCAGATTGTGTTTTAGACTAAAAGGGAATACATTTTAAGAAGAATCTTTACTTTGAAACTCTGTTCTTTACCTTTTTCTCACTATGAAACAGCTTTATATTCAACTTAAACACTGCTTCAGGGCAAGAGATTGTGTTTTAGACTAAAAGGGAATGCATTATAAGAAGAATCTTTACTTTGAAACTCTGTTCTTTACCTTTTTCACACTATGAAACAGCTTTGTATTCACCTTAAACACTGTTTCAGGGCAAGAGATTGTGTTTTAGACTAAAAGGTCATGCATTATAAGAAGAATCTTTACTTTGAAAATCTGTTCTTTACCTTTTTCACACTATGAAACAGCTTTGTATTCACCTTAAACACTGTTTCAGGGCAAGAGATTGTGTTTTAGACTAAAATAGACTGCATTATAAGAAGAATCTTTACTTTGAAACTCTGTTTTTTACCTTTTTCACACTATGAAACAGCTTTGTATTCACCTTAAACACTGTTTCAGTGCAAGAGATTGTGTTTTAGACTAAAAGGTAATGCATTATAAGAAGAATCTTTACTTTGAAACTCTGTTCTTTACCTTTTTCACACTATGAAACAGCTTTGTATTCACCTTAAACACTGTTTCAGGGCAAGATATTGTGTTTTAGACTAAAAGGGAATGCATTGTAAGAAGAATCTTTACTTTGAAACTCTGTTCTTTACCTTTTTCACACTATGAAACAGCTTTGTATTCGCCTTAAACACTGTTTCAGGGCAAAAGATTGTGTTTTAGACTAAAATAGACTGCATTATAAGAAGAATCTTTACTTTGAAACTCTGTTCTTTACCTTTTTCTCACTATGAAACAGCTTTATATTCAACTTAAACACTGCTTCAGGGCAAGATATTGTGTTTTAGACTAAAAGGGAATGCATTGTCAGAAGAATCTTTACTTTGAAACTCTGTTCTTTACCTTTTTCACACTATGAAACAGCTTTGTATTCGCCTTAAACACTGTTTCAGGGCAAAAGATTGTGTTTTAGACTAAAATAGACTGCATTATAAGAAGAATCTTTACTTTGAAACTCTGTTCTTTACCTTTTTCTCACTATGAAACAGCTTTGTATTCAACTTAAACACTGTTTCAGGGCAAGAGATTGTGTTTTAGACTAAAAGGGAATGCATTATAAGAAGAATCTTTACTTTGAAACTCTGTTCTTTACCTTTTTCTCACTATGAAACAGCTTTATATTCAACTTAAACACTGCTTCAGTGCAAGAGATTGTGTTTTAGACTAAAAGGGAATGCATTATAAGAAGAATCTTTACTTTGAAACTCTGTTCTTTACCTTTTAAACAATATGAAACAGCTTTGTATTCACCTTAAACACTGTTTCAGGGCAAGAGATTGTGTTTTAGACTAAAAGGGAATGCATTATAAGAAGAATCTTTACTTTGAAACTCTGTTCTTTACCTTTTTCACACTATGTAACAGCTTTGTTTCATGAAACAGCTTTGAAACAGCTTTGTATTCAACTTAAACACTGTTTCAGAGCTAGACATCTTGTTTTTAACCAAACTGAATAACTTACAATATGTTAAGAAAACACATATTTCAAATGAAAAGAGTTTATAACAAGGGGAGATCAAGTTGTTTGTAATATGACCAATTAAAGTAATTGCAATTCTGTTTGTACACTTCTAACCAAAAAGAAGCAGGGCTTCTATGCATTGTAATCAGCTTATACACCATTTCAGAGCAAGACATCTTGTTTTTAACCAAACTGAATAACTTACAATATCCTAAGAAAACACATATTTCAAGTGAAAAGAGTTTATCCAGGGGAGAAAAAGTTGTTTTAACATGGTTCTAATGTGACCCTTGAAAGTAATTGTAACTCTGTTTTTACACCTCTAACCACAAGGAGGCAACGTTTCCACGCATTATAATTGGCTTATACATAGTTTCAGAGTAAGAAATATTGTTTTTAACCAAACTGAACAACTAAAAGGGAATGCATTATAAGAAGAATGTTTACTTTGAAACTCTGTTCTTTACCTTTTTCACACTATGAAACAGCTTTGTATTCACCTTAAACACTGTTTCAGGGCAAGAGATTGTGTTTTAGACTAAAAGGGAATGCATTATAAGAAGAATCTTTACTTTGAAACTCTGTTCTTTACCTTTTTCACACTATGAAATAGCTTTGTATTCACCTTAAACACTGTTTAAGGGCAAGAGATTGTGTTTTAGACTAAAATAGACTGCATTATAAGAAGAATCTTTACTTTGAAACTCTGTTCTTTACCTTTTTCTCACTATGAAACAGCTTTATATTCAACTTAAACACTGCTTCAGGGCAAGAGATTGTGTTTTAGACTAAAAGGGAATGCATTGTCAGAAGAATCTTTACTTTGAAACTCTGTTCTTTACCTTTTTCACACTATGAAACAGCTTTGTATTCGCCTTAAACACTGTTTCAGGGCAAAAGATTGTGTTTTAGACTAAAATAGACTGCATTATAAGAAGAATCTTTACTTTGAAACTCTGTTCTTTACCTTTTTCTCACTATGAAACAGCTTTGTATTCAACTTAAACACTGTTTCAGGGCAAGAGATTGTGTTTTAGACTAAAAGGGAATGCATTATAAGAAGAATCTTTACTTTGAAACTCTGTTCTTTACCTTTTTCTCACTATGAAACAGCTTTATATTCAACTTAAACACTGCTTCAGTGCAAGAGATTGTGTTTTAGACTAAAAGGGAATGCATTATAAGAAGAATCTTTACTTTGAAACTCTGTTCTTTACCTTTTTCACACTATGAAACAGCTTTATATTCAACTTAAACACTGTTTCAGGGCAAGAGATTGTGTTTTAGACTAAAATAGACTGCATTATAAGAAGAATCTTTACTTTGAAACTCTGTTCTTTACCTTTTTCACACTATGAAACAGCTTTGTATTCACCTTAAACACTGTTTCAGGGCAAGAGATTGTGTTTTAGACTAAAAGGGAATGCATTGTAAGAAGAATCTTTACTTTGAAACTCTGTTCTTTACCTTTTTCACACTATGTAACAGCTTTGTATTCACCTTAAACACTGTTTCAGGGCAGATTGTGTTTTAGACTAAAAGGGAATACATTATAAGAAGAATCTTTACTTTGAAACTCTGTTCTTTACCTTTTTCTCACTATGTAACAGCTTTGTATTCACCTTAAACACTGTTTCAGGGCAGATTGTGTTTTAGACTAAAAGGGAATACATTATAAGAAGAATCTTTACTTTGAAACTTTGTTCTTTACCTTTTTCTCACTATGAAACAGCTTTATATTCAACTTAAACACTGCTTCAGTGCAAGAGATTGTGTTTTAGAGTAAAAGGGAATGCATTATAAGAAGAATCTTTACTTTGAAACTCTGTTCTTTACCTTTTTCACACTATGTAACAGCTTTGTATTCACCTTAAACACTGTTTCAGGGCAGATTGTGTTTTAGACTAAAAGGGAATACATTATAAGAAGAATCTTTACTTTGAAACTTTGTTCTTTACCTTTTTCTCACTATGAAACAGCTTTATATTCAACTTAAACACTGCTTCAGTGCAAGAGATTGTGTTTTAGACTAAAAGGGAATGCATTATAAGAAGAATCTTTACTTTGAAACTCTGTTCTTTACCTTTTTCACACTATGTAACAGCTTTGTATTCACCTTAAACACTGTTTCAGGGCAGATTGTGTTTTAGACTAAAAGGGAATACATTTTAAGAAGAATCTTTACTTTGAAACTCTGTTCTTTACCTTTTTCTCACTATGAAACAGCTTTATATTCAACTTAAACACTGCTTCAGGGCAAGAGATTGTGTTTTAGACTAAAAGGGAATGCATTATAAGAAGAATCTTTACTTTGAAACTCTGTTCTTTACCTTTTTCACACTATGAAACAGCTTTGTATTCACCTTAAACACTGTTTCAGGGCAAGAGATTGTGTTTTAGACTAAAAGGTAATGCATTATAAGAAGAATCTTTACTTTGAAAATCTGTTCTTTACCTTTTTCACACTATGAAACAGCTTTGTATTCACCTTAAACACTGTTTCAGGGCAAGAGATTGTGTTTTAGACTAAAATAGACTGCATTATAAGAAGAATCTTTACTTTGAAACTCTGTTTTTTACCTTTTTCACACTATGAAACAGCTTTGTATTCACCTTAAACACTGTTTCAGTGCAAGAGATTGTGTTTTAGACTAAAAGGTAATGCATTATAAGAAGAATCTTTACTTTGAAACTCTGTTCTTTACCTTTTTCACACTATGAAACAGCTTTGTATTCACCTTAAACACTGTTTCAGGGCAAGAGATTGTGTTTTAGACTAAAAGGGAATGCATTATAAGAAGAATCTTTACTTTGAAACTCTGTTTTTTACCTTTTTCACACTATGAAACAGCTTTGTATTCACCTTAAACACTGTTTCAGGGCAAGATATTGTGTTTTAGACTAAAAGGGAATGCATTGTAAGAAGAATCTTTACTTTGAAACTCTGTTCTTTACCTTTTTCTCACTATGTAACAGCTTTGTATTCACCTTAAACACTGTTTCAGGGCAGATTGTGTTTTAGACTAAAAGGGAATACATTATAAGAAGAATCTTTACTTTGAAACTTTGTTCTTTACCTTTTTCTCACTATGAAACAGCTTTATATTCAACTTAAACACTGCTTCAGTGCAAGAGATTGTGTTTTAGAGTAAAAGGGAATGCATTATAAGAAGAATCTTTACTTTGAAACTCTGTTCTTTACCTTTTTCACACTATGTAACAGCTTTGTATTCACCTTAAACACTGTTTCAGGGCAGATTGTGTTTTAGACTAAAAGGGAATACATTTTAAGAAGAATCTTTACTTTGAAACTTTGTTCTTTACCTTTTTCTCACTATGAAACAGCTTTATATTCAACTTAAACACTGCTTCAGTGCAAGAGATTGTGTTTTAGACTAAAAGGGAATGCATTATAAGAAGAATCTTTACTTTGAAACTCTGTTCTTTACCTTTTTCACACTATGTAACAGCTTTGTATTCACCTTAAACACTGTTTCAGGGCAGATTGTGTTTTAGACTAAAAGGGAATACATTTTAAGAAGAATCTTTACTTTGAAACTCTGTTCTTTACCTTTTTCTCACTATGAAACAGCTTTATATTCAACTTAAACACTGCTTCAGTGCAAGAGATTGTGTTTTAGACTAAAAGGGAATGCATTATAAGAAGAATCTTTACTTTGAAACTCTGTTCTTTACCTTTTTCACACTATGTAACAGCTTTGTATTCACCTTAAACACTGTTTCAGGGCAGATTGTGTTTTAGACTAAAAGGGAATACATTATAAGAAGAATCTTTACTTTGAAACTTTGTTCTTTACCTTTTTCTCACTATGAAACAGCTTTATATTCAACTTAAACACTGCTTCAGTGCAAGAGATTGTGTTTTAGACTAAAAGGGAATGCATTATAAGAAGAATCTTTACTTTGAAACTCTGTTCTTTACCTTTTTCACACTATGTAACAGCTTTGTATTCACCTTAAACACTGTTTCAGGGCAAGAGATTGTGTTTTAGACTAAAAGGGAATGCATTGTAAGACGACTCTTTACTTTGAAACTCTGTTCTTTACCTTTTTCTCATTATGAAACAGCTTTGTATTCACCTTAAACACTGTTTCAGGGCAAGAGATTGTGTTTTAGACTAAAAGGGAATGCATTATAAGAAGAATCTTTACTTTGAAACTCTGTTCTTTACCTTTTTCACACTATGTAACAGCTTTGTATTCACCTTAAACACTGTTTCAGGGCAGATTGTGTTTTAGACTAAAAGGGAATACATTATAAGAAGAATCTTTACTTTGAAACTTTGTTCTTTACCTTTTTCTCACTATGAAACAGCTTTATATTCAACTTAAACACTGCTTCAGTGCAAGAGATTGTGTTTTAGAGTAAAAGGGAATGCATTATAAGAAGAATCTTTACTTTGAAACTCTGTTCTTTACCTTTTTCACACTATGAAACAGCTTTGTATTCACCTTAAACACTGTTTCAGGGCAGATTGTGTTTTAGACTAAAAGGGAATACATTATAAGAAGAATCTTTACTTTGAAACTCTGTTCTTTACCTTTTTCTCACTATGAAACAGCTTTATATTCAACTTAAACACTGCTTCAGGGCAAGAGATTGTGTTTTAGACTAAAAGGGAATGCATTATAAGAAGAATCTTTACTTTGAAACTCTGTTTTTTACCTTTTTCAGACTATGAAACAGCTTTGTATTCACCTTAAACACTGTTTCAGGGCAAGAGATTGTGTTTTAGACTAAAAGTTAATGCATTATAAGAAGAATCTTTACTTTGAAACTCTGTTCTTTACCTTTTTCACACTATGAAACAGCTTTGTATTCACCTTAAACACTGTTTCAGGGCAAGAGATTGTGTTTTAGACTAAAAGGGAATGCATTATAAGAAGAATCTTTACTTTGAAACTCTGTTCTTTACCTTTTTCACACTATGTAACAGCTTTGTTTCATGAAACAGCTTTGTATTCAACTTAAACACTGTTTCAGAGCTAGACATCTTGTTTTTAACCAAACTGAATAACTTACAATATGTTAAGAAAACACATATTTCAAATGAAAAGAGTTTATAACAAGGGGAGATCAAGTTGTTTGTAATATGACCAATTAAAGTAATTGCAATTCTGTTTGTACACTTCTAACCAAAAAGAAGCAGGGCTTCTATGCATTGTAATCAGCTTATACACCATTTCAGAGCAAGACATCTTGTTTTTAACCAAACTGAATAACTTACAATATCCTAAGAAAACACATATTTCAAGTGAAAAGAGTTTATCCAGGGGAGAACAAGTTGTTTTAACATGGTTCTAATGTGACCCTTGAAAGTAATTGCAACTCTGTTTTTACACCTCTAACCACAAGGAGGCAACGTTTCCACGCATTATAATTGGCTTATACATAGTTTCAGAGTAAGAAATATTGTTTTTAACCAAACTGAACAACTAAAAGGGAATGCATTATAAGAAGAATGTTTACTTTGAAACTCTGTTCTTTACCTTTTAAACAATATGAAACAGCTTTGTATTCACCTTAAACACTGTTTCAGGGCAAGAGATTGTGTTTTAGACTAAAAGGGAATGCATTGTAAGAAGAATCTTTACTTTGAAACTCTGTTCTTTACCTTTTTCTCACTATGAAACAGCTTTGTATTCACCTTAAACACTGTTTCAGGGCAAGAGATTGTGTTTTAGACTAAAAGGGAATGCATTATAAGAAGAATCTTTACTTTGAAACTCTGTTCTTTACCTTTTTCACACTATGAAACAGCTTTGTATTCACCTTAAACACTGTTTCAGGGCAAGAGATTGTGTTTTAGACTAAAAGGGAATGCATTGTAAGAAGAATCTTTACTTTGAAACTCTGTTCTTTACCTTTTTCTCACTATGAAACAGCTTTGTATTCACCTTAAACACTGTTTCAGGGCAAGAGATTGTGTTTTAGACTAAAAGGGAATGCATTATAAGAAGAATCTTTACTTTGAAACTCTGTTCTTTACCTTTTTCACACTATGAAACAGCTTTGTATTCACCTTAAACACTGTTTCAGGGCAAGAGATTGTGTTTTAGACTAAAATAGACTGCATTATAAGAAGAATCTTTACTTTGAAACTCTGTTCTTTACCTTTTTCACACTATGTAACAGCTTTGTATTCACCTTAAACACTGTTTCAGGGCAGATTGTGTTTTAGACTAAAAGGGAATACATTATAAGAAGAATCTTTACTTTGAAACTTTGTTCTTTACCTTTTTCTCACTATGAAACAGCTTTATATTCAACTTAAACACTGCTTCAGTGCAAGACATTGTGTTTTAGACTAAAAGGGAATGCATTATAAGAAGAATCTTTACTTTGAAACTCTGTTCTTTACCTTTTTCACACTATGTAACAGCTTTGTATTCACCTTAAACACTGTTTCAGGGCAGATTGTGTTTTAGACTAAAAGGGAATACATTATAAGAAGAATCTTTACTTTGAAACTTTGTTCTTTACCTTTTTCTCACTATGAAACAGCTTTATATTCAACTTAAACACTGCTTCAGTGCAAGAGATTGTGTTTTAGAGTAAAAGGGAATGCATTATAAGAAGAATCTTTACTTTGAAACTCTGTTCTTTACCTTTTTCACGCTTTGTATTCACCTTAAACACTGTTTCAGGGCAGATTGTGTTTTAGACTAAAAGGGAATACATTATAAGAAGAATCTTTACTTTGAAACTTTGTTCTTTACCTTTTTCTCACTATGAAACAGCTTTATATTCAACTTAAACACTGCTTCAGTGCAAGAGATTGTGTTTTAGACTAAAAGGGAATGCATTATAAGAAGAATCTTTACTTTGAAACTCTGTTCTTTACCTTTTTCACACTATGTAACAGCTTTGTATTCACCTTAAACACTGTTTCAGGGCAGATTGTGTTTTAGACTAAAAGGGAATACATTTTAAGAAGAATCTTTACTTTGAAACTCTGTTCTTTACCTTTTTCTCACTATGAAACAGCTTTATATTCAACTTAAACACTGCTTCAGGGCAAGAGATTGTGTTTTAGACTAAAAGGGAATGCATTATAAGAAGAATCTTTACTTTGAAACTCTGTTCTTTACCTTTTTCACACTATGAAACAGCTTTGTATTCACCTTAAACACTGTTTCAGGGCAAGAGATTGTGTTTTAGACTAAAAGGGAATGCATTATAAGAAGAATCTTTACTTTGAAACTCTGTTTTTTACCTTTTTCACACTATGAAACAGCTTTGTATTCACCTTAAACACTGTTTCAGGGCAAGATATTGTGTTTTAGACTAAACGGGAATGCATTGTAAGAAGAATCTTTACTTTGAAACTCTGTTCTTTACCTTTTTCACACTATGAAACAGCTTTGTATTCGCCTTAAACACTGTTTCAGGGCAAAAGATTGTGTTTTAGACTAAAATAGACTGCATTATAAGAAGAATCTTTACTTTGAAACTCTGTTCTTTACCTTTTTCTCACTATGAAACAGCTTTATATTCAACTTAAACACTGCTTCAGTGCAAGAGATTGTGTTTTAGACTAAAAGGGAATGCATTATAAGAAGAATCTTTACTTTGAAACTCTGTTCTTTACCTTTTTCACACTATGAAACAGCTTTATATTCAACTTAAACACTGTTTCAGGGCAAGAGATTGTGTTTTAGACTAAAATAGACTGCATTATAAGAAGAATCTTTACTTTGAAACTCTGTTCTTTACCTTTTTCACACTATGAAACAGCTTTGTATTCACCTTAAACACTGTTTCAGGGCAAGAGATTGTGTTTTAGACTAAAAGGGAATGCATTGTAAGAAGAATCTTTACTTTGAAACTCTGTTCTTTACCTTTTTCACACTATGTAACAGCTTTGTATTCACCTTAAACACTGTTTCAGGGCAGATTGTGTTTTAGACTAAAAGGGAATACATTATAAGAAGAATCTTTACTTTGAAACTCTGTTCTTTACCTTTTTCTCACTATGAAACAGCTTTATATTCAACTTAAACACTGCTTCAGGGCAAGAGATTGTGTTTTAGACTAAAAGGGAATGCATTATAAGAAGAATCTTTACTTTGAAACTCTGTTCTTTACCTTTTTCACACTATGTAACAGCTTTGTTTCATGAAACAGCTTTGAAACAGCTTTGTATTCAACTTAAACACTGTTTCAGAGCTAGACATCTTGTTTTTAACCAAACTGAATAACTTACAATATGTTAAGAAAACACATATTTCAAATGAAAAGAGTTTATAACAAGGGAAGATCAAGTTGTTTGTAATATGACCAATTAAAGTAATTGCAATTCTGTTTGTACACTTCTAACCAAAAAGAAGCAGGGCTTCTATGCATTGTAATCAGCTTATACACCATTTCAGAGCAAGACATCTTGTTTTTAACCAAACTGAATAACTTACAATATCCTAAGAAAACACATATTTCAAGTGAAAAGAGTTTATCCAGGGGAGAACAAGTTGTTTTAACATGGTTCTAATGTGACCCTTGAAAGTAATTGCAACTCTGTTTTTACACCTCTAACCAGAAGGAGGCAACGTTTCCACGCATTATAATTGGCTTATACATAGTTTCAGAGTAAGAAATATTGTTTTTAACCAAACTGAACAACTAAAAGGGAATGCATTATAAGAAGAATATTTACTTTGAAACTCTGTTCTTTACCTTTTAAACAATATGAAACAGCTTTGTATTCACCTTAAACACTGTTTCAGGGCAAGAGATTGTGTTTTAGACTAAAAGGGAATGCATTATAAGAAGAATCTTTACTTTGAAACTCTGTTCTTTACCTTTTTCACACTATGTAACAGCTTTGTATTCACCTTAAACACTGTTTCAGGGCAGATTGTGTTTTAGACTAAAAGGGAATACATTATAAGAAGAATCTTTACTTTGAAACTTTGTTCTTTACCTTTTTCTCACTATGAAACAGCTTTATATTCAACTTAAACACTGCTTCAGTGCAAGAGATTGTGTTTTAGACTAAAAGGGAATGCATTATAAGAAGAATCTTTACTTTGAAACTCTGTTCTTTACCTTTTTCACACTATGTAACAGCTTTGTATTCACCTTAAACACTGTTTCAGGGCAGATTGTGTTTTAGACTAAAAGGGAATACATTATAAGAAGAATCTTTACTTTGAAACTTTGTTCTTTACCTTTTTCTCACTATGAAACAGCTTTATATTCAACTTAAACACTGCTTCAGTGCAAGAGATTGTGTTTTAGACTAAAAGGGAATGCATTATAAGAAGAATCTTTACTTTGAAACTCTGTTCTTTACCTTTTTCACACTATGTAACAGCTTTGTATTCACCTTAAACACTGTTTCAGGGCAAGAGATTGTGTTTTAGACTAAAAGGGAATGCATTATAAGAAGAATCTTTACTTTGAAACTCTGTTCTTTACCTTTTTCACACTATGTAACAGCTTTGTATTCACCTTAAACACTGTTTCAGGGCAGATTGTGTTTTAGACTAAAAGGGAATACATTATAAGAAGAATCTTTACTTTGAAACTTTGTTCTTTACCTTTTTCTCACTATGAAACAGCTTTATATTCAACTTAAACACTGCTTCAGTGCAAGAGATTGTGTTTTAGAGTAAAAGGGAATGCATTATAAGAAGAATCTTTACTTTGAAACTCTGTTCTTTACCTTTTTCACACTATGAAACAGCTTTGTATTCACCTTAAACACTGTTTCAGGGCAGATTGTGTTTTAGACTAAAAGGGAATACATTATAAGAAGAATCTTTACTTTGAAACTCTGTTCTTTACCTTTTTCTCACTATGAAACAGCTTTATATTCAACTTAAACACTGCTTCAGGGCAAGAGATTGTGTTTTAGACTAAAAGGGAATGCATTATAAGAAGAATCTTTACTTTGAAACTCTGTTTTTTACCTTTTTCACACTATGAAACAGCTTTGTATTCACCTTAAACACTGTTTCAGGGCAAGATATTGTGTTTTAGACTAAAAGGGAATGCATTGTAAGAAGAATCTTTACTTTGAAACTCTGTTCTTTACCTTTTTCACACTATGAAACAGCTTTGTATTCGCCTTAAACACTGTTTCAGGGCAAAAGATTGTGTTTTAGACTAAAATAGACTGCATTATAAGAAGAATCTTTACTTTGAAACTCTGTTCTTTACCTTTTTCTCACTATGAAACAGCTTTATATTCAACTTAAACACTGCTTCAGTGCAAGAGATTGTGTTTTAGACTAAAAGGGAATGCATTATAAGAAGAATCTTTACTTTGAAACTCTGTTCTTTACCTTTTTCACACTATGAAACAGCTTTATATTCAACTTAAACACTGTTTCAGGGCAAGAGATTGTGTTTTAGACTAAAATAGACTGCATTATAAGAAGAATCTTTACTTTGAAACTCTGTTCTTTACCTTTTTCACACTATGAAACAGCTTTGTATTCACCTTAAACACTGTTTCAGGGCAAGAGATTGTGTTTTAGACTAAAAGGGAATGCATTGTAAGAAGAATCTTTACTTTGAAACTCTGTTCTTTACCTTTTTCACACTATGTAACAGCTTTGTATTCACCTTAAACACTGTTTCAGGGCAGATTGTGTTTTAGACTAAAAGGGAATACATTATAAGAAGAATCTTTACTTTGAAACTCTGTTCTTTACCTTTTTCTCACTATGAAACAGCTTTATATTCAACTTAAACACTGCTTCAGGGCAAGAGATTGTGTTTTAGACTAAAAGGGAATGCATTATAAGAAGAATCTTTACTTTGAAACTCTGTTCTTTACCTTTTTCACACTATGTAACAGCTTTGTTTCATGAAACAGCTTTGAAACAGCTTTGTATTCAACTTAAACACTGTTTCAGAGCTAGACATCTTGTTTTTAACCAAACTGAATAACTTACAATATGTTAAGAAAACACATATTTCAAATGAAAAGAGTTTATAACAAGGGAAGATCAAGTTGTTTGTAATATGACCAATTAAAGTAATTGCAATTCTGTTTGTACACTTCTAACCAAAAAGAAGCAGGGCTTCTATGCATTGTAATCAGCTTATACACCATTTCAGAGCAAGACATCTTGTTTTTAACCAAACTGAATAACTTACAATATCCTAAGAAAACACATATTTCAAGTGAAAAGAGTTTATCCAGGGGAGAACAAGTTGTTTTAACATGGTTCTAATGTGACCCTTGAAAGTAATTGCAACTCTGTTTTTACACCTCTAACCAGAAGGAGGCAACGTTTCCACGCATTATAATTGGCTTATACATAGTTTCAGAGTAAGAAATATTGTTTTTAACCAAACTGAACAACTAAAAGGGAATGCATTATAAGAAGAATATTTACTTTGAAACTCTGTTCTTTACCTTTTAAACAATATGAAACAGCTTTGTATTCACCTTAAACACTGTTTCAGGGCAAGAGATTGTGTTTTAGACTAAAAGGGAATGCATTGTAAGAAGAATCTTTACTTTGAAACTCTGTTCTTTACCTTTTTCTCACTATGAAACAGCTTTGTATTCACCTTAAACACTGTTTCAGGGCAAGAGATTGTGTTTTAGACTAAAAGGGAATGCATTATAAGAAGAATCTTTACTTTGAAACTCTGTTCTTTACCTTTTTCACACTATGAAACAGCTTTGTATTCACCTTAAACACTGTTTCAGGGCAAGAGATTGTGTTTTAGACTAAAAGGGAATGCATTGTAAGAAGAATCTTTACTTTGAAACTCTGTTCTTTACCTTTTTCTCACTATGAAACAGCTTTGTATTCACCTTAAACACTGTTTCAGGGCAAGAGATTGTGTTTTAGACTAAAATAGACTGCATTATAAGAAGAATCTTTACTTTGAAACTCTGTTCTTTACCTTTTTCACACTATGTAACAGCTTTGTATTCACCTTAAACACTGTTTCAGGGCAGATTGTGTTTTAGACTAAAAGGGAATACATTATAAGAAGAATCTTTACTTTGAAACTTTGTTCTTTACCTTTTTCTCACTATGAAACAGCTTTATATTCAACTTAAACACTGCTTCAGTGCAAGAGATTGTGTTTTAGACTAAAAGGGAATGCATTATAAGAAGAATCTTTACTTTGAAACTCTGTTCTTTACCTTTTTCACACTATGTAACAGCTTTGTATTCACCTTAAACACTGTTTCAGGGCAGATTGTGTTTTAGACTAAAAGGGAATACATTATAAGAAGAATCTTTACTTTGAAACTTTGTTCTTTACCTTTTTCTCACTATGAAACAGCTTTATATTCACCTTAAACACTGTTTCAGGGCAAGAGATTGTGTTTTAGACTAAAATAGACTGCATTATAAGAAGAATCTTTACTTTGAAACTCTGTTCTTTACCTTTTTCACACTATGTAACAGCTTTGTATTCACCTTAAACACTGTTTCAGGGCAGATTGTGTTTTAGACTAAAAGGGAATACATTATAAGAAGAATCTTTACTTTGAAACTTTGTTCTTTACCTTTTTCTCACTATGAAACAGCTTTATATTCAACTTAAACACTGCTTCAGTGCAAGAGATTGTGTTTTAGACTAAAAGGGAATGCATTATAAGAAGAATCTTTACTTTGAAACTCTGTTCTTTACCTTTTTCACACTATGTAACAGCTTTGTATTCACCTTAAACACTGTTTCAGGGCAGATTGTGTTTTAGACTAAAAGGGAATACATTATAAGAAGAATCTTTACTTTGAAACTTTGTTCTTTACCTTTTTCTCACTATGAAACAGCTTTATATTCAACTTAAACACTGCTTCATTGCAAGAGATTGTGTTTTAGACTAAAAGGGAATGCATTATAAGAAGAATCTTTACTTTGAAACTCTGTTCTTTACCTTTTTCACACTATGTAACAGCTTTGTATTCACCTTAAACACTGTTTCAGGGCAGATTGTGTTTTAGACTAAAAGGGAATACATTATAAGAAGAATCTTTACTTTGAAACTTTGTTCTTTACCTTTTTCTCACTATGAAACAGCTTTATATTCAACTTAAACACTGCTTCAGTGCAAGAGATTGTGTTTTAGACTAAAAGGGAATGCATTATAAGAAGAATCTTTACTTTGAAACTCTGTTCTTTACCTTTTTCACACTATGTAACAGCTTTGTATTCACCTTAAACACTGTTTCAGGGCAGATTGTGTTTTAGACTAAAAGGGAATACATTTTAAGAAGAATCTTTACTTTGAAACTCTGTTCTTTACCTTTTTCTCACTATGAAACAGCTTTATATTCAACTTAAACACTGCTTCAGGGCAAGAGATTGTGTTTTAGACTAAAAGGGAATGCATTATAAGAAGAATCTTTACTTTGAAACTCTGTTCTTTACCTTTTTCACACTATGAAACAGCTTTGTATTCACCTTAAACACTGTTTCAGGGCAAGAGATTGTGTTTTAGACTAAAAGGTAATGCATTATAAGAAGAATCTTTACTTTGAAACTCTGTTCTTTACCTTTTTCACACTATGAAACAGCTTTGTATTCACCTTAAACACTGTTTCAGGGCAAGAGATTGTGTTTTAGACTAAAATAGACTGCATTATAAGAAGAATCTTTACTTTGAAACTCTGTTTTTTACCTTTTTCACACTATGAAACAGCTTTGTATTCACCTTAAACACTGTTTCAGGGCAGATTGTGTTTTAGACTAAAAGGGAATACATTATAAGAAGAATCTTTACTTTGAAACTTTGTTCTTTACCTTTTTCTCACTATGAAACAGCTTTATATTCAACTTAAACACTGCTTCAGTGCAAGAGATTGTGTTTTAGACTAAAAGGGAATGCATTATAAGAAGAATCTTTACTTTGAAACTCTGTTCTTTACCTTTTTCACACTATGTAACAGCTTTGTATTCACCTTAAACACTGTTTCAGGGCAGATTGTGTTTTAGACTAAAAGGGAATACATTATAAGAAGAATCTTTACTTTGAAACTTTGTTCTTTACCTTTTTCTCACTATGAAACAGCTTTATATTCAACTTAAACACTGCTTCAGTGCAAGAGATTGTGTTTTAGAGTAAAAGGGAATGCATTATAAGAAGAATCTTTACTTTGAAACTCTGTTCTTTACCTTTTTCACACTATGTAACAGCTTTGTATTCACCTTAAACACTGTTTCAGGGCAGATTGTGTTTTAGACTAAAAGGGAATACATTATAAGAAGAATCTTTACTTTGAAACTTTGTTCTTTACCTTTTTCTCACTATGAAACAGCTTTATATTCAACTTAAACACTGCTTCAGTGCAAGAGATTGTGTTTTAGACTAAAAGGGAATGCATTATAAGAAGAATCTTTACTTTGAAACTCTGTTCTTTACCTTTTTCACACTATGAAACAGCTTTGTATTCACCTTAAACACTGTTTCAGGGCAAGAGATTGTGTTTTAGACTAAAAGGTAATGCATTATAAGAAGAATCTTTACTTTGAAACTCTGTTCTTTACCTTTTTCACACTATGAAACAGCTTTGTATTCACCTTAAACACTGTTTCAGGGCAAGAGATTGTGTTTTAGACTAAAATAGACTGCATTATAAGAAGAATCTTTACTTTGAAACTCTGTTTTTTACCTTTTTCACACTATGAAACAGCTTTGTATTCACCTTAAACACTGTTTCAGTGCAAGAGATTGTGTTTTAGACTAAAAGGTAATGCATTATAAGAAGAATCTTTACTTTGAAACTCTGTTCTTTACCTTTTTCACACTATGAAACAGCTTTGTATTCACCTTAAACACTGTTTCAGGGCAAGAGATTGTGTTTTAGACTAAAAGGGAATGCATTATAAGAAGAATCTTTACTTTGAAACTCTGTTTTTTACCTTTTTCACACTATGAAACAGCTTTGTATTCACCTTAAACACTGTTTCAGGGCAAGATATTGTGTTTTAGACTAAAAGGGAATGCATTGTAAGAAGAATCTTTACTTTGAAACTCTGTTCTTTACCTTTTTCACACTATGAAACAGCTTTGTATTCGCCTTAAACACTGTTTCAGGGCAAAAGATTGTGTTTTAGACTAAAATAGACTGCATTATAAGAAGAATCTTTACTTTGAAACTCTGTTCTTTACCTTTTTCTCACTATGAAACAGCTTTATATTCAACTTAAACACTGCTTCAGGGCAAGATATTGTGTTTTAGACTAAAAGGGAATGCATTGTCAGAAGAATCTTTACTTTGAAACTCTGTTCTTTACCTTTTTCTCACTATGAAACAGCTTTATATTCAACTTAAACACTGCTTCAGTGCAAGAGATTGTGTTTTAGACTAAAAGGGAATGCATTATAAGAAGAATCTTTACTTTGAAACTCTGTTCTTTACCTTTTAAACAATATGAAACAGCTTTGTATTCACCTTAAACACTGTTTCAGGGCAAGAGATTGTGTTTTAGACTAAAAGGGAATGCATTATAAGAAGAATCTTTACTTTGAAACTCTGTTCTTTACCTTTTTCACACTATGTAACAGCTTTGTTTCATGAAACAGCTTTGAAACAGCTTTGTATTCAACTTAAACACTGTTTCAGAGCTAGACATCTTGTTTTTAACCAAACTGAATAACTTACAATATGTTAAGAAAACACATATTTCAAATGAAAAGAGTTTATAACAAGGGGAGATCAAGTTGTTTGTAATATGACCAATTAAAGTAATTGCAATTCTGTTTGTACACTTCTAACCAAAAAGAAGCAGGGCTTCTATGCATTGTAATCAGCTTATACACCATTTCAGAGCAAGACATCTTGTTTTTAACCAAACTGAATAACTTACAATATCCTAAGAAAACACATATTTCAAGTGAAAAGAGTTTATCCAGGGGAGAAAAAGTTGTTTTAACATGGTTCTAATGTGACCCTTGAAAGTAATTGTAACTCTGTTTTTACACCTCTAACCACAAGGAGGCAACGTTTCCACGCATTATAATTGGCTTATACATAGTTTCAGAGTAAGAAATATTGTTTTTAACCAAACTGAACAACTAAAAGGGAATGCATTATAAGAAGAATGTTTACTTTGAAACTCTGTTCTTTACCTTTTTCACACTATGAAACAGCTTTGTATTCACCTTAAACACTGTTTCAGGGCAAGAGATTGTGTTTTAGACTAAAAGGGAATGCATTATAAGAAGAATCTTTACTTTGAAACTCTGTTCTTTACCTTTTTCACACTATGAAATAGCTTTGTATTCACCTTAAACACTGTTTAAGGGCAAGAGATTGTGTTTTAGACTAAAATAGACTGCATTATAAGAAGAATCTTTACTTTGAAACTCTGTTCTTTACCTTTTTCACACTATGAAACAGCTTTGTATTCACCTTAAACACTGTTTCAGGGCAGATTGTGTTTTAGACTAAAAGGGAATACATTTTAAGAAGAATCTTTACTTTGAAACTCTGTTCTTTACCTTTTTCTCACTCTGAAACAGCTTTATATTCAACTTAAACACTGCTTCAGGGCAAGAGATTGTGTTTTAGACTAAAAGGGAATGCATTATAAGAAGAATCTTTACTTTGAAACTCTGTTCTTTACCTTTTTCACACTATGTAACAGCTTTGTTTCATGAAACAGCTTTGAAACAGCTTTGTATTCAACTTAAACACTGTTTCAGAGCTAGACATCTTGTTTTTAACCAAACTGAATAACTTACAATATGTTAAGAAAACACATATTTCAAATGAAAAGAGTTTATAACAAGGGGAGATCAAGTTGTTTGTAATATGACCAATTAAAGTAATTGCAATTCTGTTTGTACACTTCTAACCAAAAAGAAGCAGGGCTTATATGCATTGTAATCAGCTTATACACCATTTCAGAGCAAGACATCTTGTTTTTAACCAAACTGAATAACTTACAATATCCTAAGAAAACACATATTTCAAGTGAAAAGAGTTTATCCAGGGGAGAACAAGTTGTTTTAACATGGTTCTAATGTGACCCTTGAAAGTAATTGCAACTCTGTTTTTACACCTCTAACCACAAGGAGGCAACGTTTCCACGCATTATAATTGGCTTATACATAGTTTCAGAGTAAGAAATATTGTTTTTAACCAAACTGAACAACTAAAAGGGAATGCATTATAAGAAGAATGTTTACTTTGAAACTCTGTTCTTTACCTTTTAAACAATATGAAACAGCTTTGTATTCACCTTAAACACTGTTTCAGGGCAAGAGATTGTGTTTTAGACTAAAAGTTAATGCATTATAAGAAGAATCTTTACTTTGAAACTCTGTTCTTTACCTTTTTCACACTATGAAACAGCTTTGTATTCACCTTAAACACTGTTTCAGGGCAAGAGATTGTGTTTTAGACTAAAAGTTAATGCATTATAAGAAGAATCTTTACTTTGAAACTCTGTTCTTTACCTTTTTCACACTATGTAACAGCTTTGTATTCACCTTAAACACTGTTTCAGGGCAGATTGTGTTTTAGACTAAAAGGGAATACATTATAAGAAGAATCTTTACTTTGAAACTTTGTTCTTTACCTTTTTCTCACTATGAAACAGCTTTATATTCAACTTAAACACTGCTTCAGTGCAAGAGATTGTGTTTTAGACTAAAAGGGAATGCATTATAAGAAGAATCTTTACTTTGAAACTCTGTTCTTTACCTTTTTCACACTATGTAACAGCTTTGTATTCACCTTAAACACTGTTTCAGGGCAGATTGTGTTTTAGACTAAAAGGGAATACATTTTAAGAAGAATCTTTACTTTGAAACTCTGTTCTTTACCTTTTTCTCACTATGAAACAGCTTTATATTCAACTTAAACACTGCTTCAGGGCAAGAGATTGTGTTTTAGACTAAAAGGGAATGCATTATAAGAAGAATCTTTACTTTGAAACTCTGTTCTTTACCTTTTTCACACTATGAAACAGCTTTGTATTCACCTTAAACACTGTTTCAGGGCAAGAGATTGTGTTTTAGACTAAAAGGTAATGCATTATAAGAAGAATCTTTACTTTGAAACTCTGTTCTTTACCTTTTTCTCACTATGAAACAGCTTTATATTCAACTTAAACACTGCTTCAGGGCAAGAGATTGTGTTTTAGACTAAAAGGGAATGCATTGTAAGAAGAATCTTTACTTTGAAACTCTGTTCTTTACCTTTTTCACACTATGTAACAGCTTTGTATTCACCTTAAACACTGTTTCAGGGCAGATTGTGTTTTAGACTAAAAGGGAATACATTATAAGAAGAATCTTTACTTTGAAACTCTGTTCTTTACCTTTTTCTCACTATGTAACAGCTTTGTATTCACCTTAAACACTGTTTCAGGGCAAGATATTGTGTTTTAGACTAAAAGGGAATGCATTGTAAGAAGAATCTTTACTTTGAAACTCTGTTCTTTACCTTTTTCACACTATGAAACAGCTTTGTATTCGCCTTAAACACTGTTTCAGGGCAAAAGATTGTGTTTTAGACTAAAATAGACTGCATTATAAGAAGAATCTTTACTTTGAAACTCTGTTCTTTACCTTTTTCTCACTATGAAACAGCTTTATATTCAACTTAAACACTGCTTCAGGGCAAGATATTGTGTTTTAGACTAAAAGGGAATGCATTGTCAGAAGAATCTTTACTTTGAAACTCTGTTCTTTACCTTTTTCACACTATGAAACAGCTTTGTATTCGCCTTAAACACTGTTTCAGGGCAAAAGATTGTGTTTTAGACTAAAATAGACTGCATTATAAGAAGAATCTTTACTTTGAAACTCTGTTCTTTACCTTTTTCTCACTATGAAACAGCTTTGTATTCAACTTAAACACTGTTTCAGGGCAAGAGATTGTGTTTTAGACTAAAAGGGAATGCATTATAAGAAGAATCTTTACTTTGAAACTCTGTTCTTTACCTTTTTCTCACTATGAAACAGCTTTATATTCAACTTAAACACTGCTTCAGTGCAAGAGATTGTGTTTTAGACTAAAAGGGAATGCATTATAAGAAGAATCTTTACTTTGAAACTCTGTTCTTTACCTTTTTCACACTATGAAACAGCTTTATATTCAACTTAAACACTGTTTCAGGGCAAGAGATTGTGTTTTAGACTAAAATAGACTGCATTATAAGAAGAATCTTTACTTTGAAACTCTGTTCTTTACCTTTTTCACACTATGAAACAGCTTTGTATTCACCTTAAACACTGTTTCAGGGCAAGAGATTGTGTTTTAGACTAAAAGGGAATGCATTGTAAGAAGAATCTTTACTTTGAAACTCTGTTCTTTACCTTTTTCACACTATGTAACAGCTTTGTATTCACCTTAAACACTGTTTCAGGGCAGATTGTGTTTTAGACTAAAAGGGAATACATTATAAGAAGAATCTTTACTTTGAAACTCTGTTCTTTACCTTTTTCTCACTATGTAACAGCTTTGTATTCACCTTAAACACTGTTTCAGGGCAGATTGTGTTTTAGACTAAAAGGGAATACATTATAAGAAGAATCTTTACTTTGAAACTTTGTTCTTTACCTTTTTCTCACTATGAAACAGCTTTATATTCAACTTAAACACTGCTTCAGTGCAAGAGATTGTGTTTTAGACTAAAAGGGAATGCATTATAAGAAGAATCTTTACTTTGAAACTCTGTTCTTTACCTTTTTCACACTATGTAACAGCTTTGTATTCACCTTAAACACTGTTTCAGGGCAGATTGTGTTTTAGACTAAAAGGGAATACATTATAAGAAGAATCTTTACTTTGAAACTTTGTTCTTTACCTTTTTCTCACTATGAAACAGCTTTATATTCAACTTAAACACTGCTTCAGTGCAAGAGATTGTGTTTTAGACTAAAAGGGAATGCATTATAAGAAGAATCTTTACTTTGAAACTCTGTTCTTTACCTTTTTCACACTATGTAACAGCTTTGTATTCACCTTAAACACTGTTTCAGGGCAGATTGTGTTTTAGACTAAAAGGGAATACATTTTAAGAAGAATCTTTACTTTGAAACTCTGTTCTTTACCTTTTTCTCACTATGAAACAGCTTTATATTCAACTTAAACACTGCTTCAGGGCAAGAGATTGTGTTTTAGACTAAAAGGGAATGCATTATAAGAAGAATCTTTACTTTGAAACTCTGTTCTTTACCTTTTTCACACTATGAAACAGCTTTGTATTCACCTTAAACACTGTTTCAGGGCAAGAGATTGTGTTTTAGACTAAAAGGTAATGCATTATAAGAAGAATCTTTACTTTGAAACTCTGTTCTTTACCTTTTTCACACTATGAAACAGCTTTGTATTCACCTTAAACACTGTTTCAGGGCAAGAGATTGTGTTTTAGACTAAAAGGGAATGCATTATAAGAAGAATCTTTACTTTGAAACTCTGTTTTTTACCTTTTTCACACTATGAAACAGCTTTGTATTCACCTTAAACACTGTTTCAGGGCAAGATATTGTGTTTTAGACTAAAAGGGAATGCATTGTAAGAAGAATCTTTACTTTGAAACTCTGTTCTTTACCTTTTTCACACTATGAAACAGCTTTGTATTCGCCTTAAACACTGTTTCAGGGCAAAAGATTGTGTTTTAGACTAAAATAGACTGCATTATAAGAAGAATCTTTACTTTGAAACTCTGTTCTTTACCTTTTTCTCACTATGAAACAGCTTTATATTCAACTTAAACACTGCTTCAGGGCAAGATATTGTGTTTTAGACTAAAAGGGAATGCAGTGTCAGAAGAATCTTTACTTTGAAACTCTGTTCTTTACCTTTTTCACACTATGAAACAGCTTTGTATTCGCCTTAAACACTGTTTCAGGGCAAAAGATTGTGTTTTAGACTAAAATAGACTGCATTATAAGAAGAATCTTTACTTTGAAACTCTGTTCTTTACCTTTTTCTCACTATGAAACAGCTTTGTATTCAACTTAAACACTGTTTCAGGGCAAGAGATTGTGTTTTAGACTAAAAGGGAATGCATTATAAGAAGAATCTTTACTTTGAAACTCTGTTCTTTACCTTTTTCTCACTATGAAACAGCTTTATATTCAACTTAAACACTGCTTCATTGCAAGAGATTGTGTTTTAGACTAAAAGGGAATGCATTATAAGAAGAATCTTTACTTTGAAACTCTGTTCTTTACCTTTTAAACAATATGAAACAGCTTTGTATTCACCTTAAACACTGTTTCAGGGCAAGAGATTGTGTTTTAGACTAAAAGGGAATGCATTATAAGAAGAATCTTTACTTTGAAACTCTGTTCTTTACCTTTTTCACACTATGTAACAGCTTTGTTTCATGAAACAGCTTTGTATTCAACTTAAACACTGTTTCAGAGCTAGACATCTTGTTTTTAACCAAACTGAATAACTTACAATATGTTAAGAAAACACATATTTCAAATGAAAAGAGTTTATAACAAGGGGAGATCAAGTTGTTTGTAATATGACCAATTAAAGTAATTGCAATTCTGTTTGTACACTTCTAACCAAAAAGAAGCAGGGCTTCTATGCATTGTAATCAGCTTATACACCATTTCAGAGCAAGACATCTTGTTTTTAACCAAACTGAATAACTTACAATATCCTAAGAAAACACATATTTCAAGTGAAAAGAGTTTATCCAGGGGAGAACAAGTTGTTTTAACATGGTTCTAATGTGACCCTTGAAAGTAATTGCAACTCTGTTTTTACACCTCTAACCACAAGGAGGCAACGTTTCCACGCATTATAATTGGCTTATACATAGTTTCAGAGTAAGAAATATTGTTTTTAACCAAACTGAACAACTAAAAGGGAATGCATTATAAGAAGAATGTTTACTTTGAAACTCTGTTCTTTACCTTTTAAACAATATGAAACAGCTTTGTATTCACCTTAAACACTGTTTCAGGGCAAGAGATTGTGTTTTAGACTAAAAGGGAATGCATTGTAAGAAGAATCTTTACTTTGAAACTCTGTTCTTTACCTTTTTCTCACTATGAAACAGCTTTGTATTCACCTTAAACACTGTTTCAGGGCAAGAGATTGTGTTTTAGACTAAAAGGGAATGCATTATAAGAAGAATCTTTACTTTGAAACTCTGTTCTTTACCTTTTTCACACTATGAAACAGCTTTGTATTCACCTTAAACACTGTTTCAGGGCAAGAGATTGTGTTTTAGACTAAAAGGTAATGCATTATAAGAAGAATCTTTACTTTGAAACTCTGTTCTTTACCTTTTTCACACTATGAAACAGCTTTGTATTCACCTTAAACACTGTTTCAGGGCAAGAGATTGTGTTTTAGACTAAAATAGACTGCATTATAAGAAGAATCTTTACTTTGAAACTCTGTTTTTTACCTTTTTCACACTATGAAACAGCTTTGTATTCACCTTAAACACTGTTTCAGTGCAAGAGATTGTGTTTTAGACTAAAAGGTAATGCATTATAAGAAGAATCTTTACTTTGAAACTCTGTTCTTTACCTTTTTCACACTATGAAACAGCTTTGTATTCACCTTAAACACTGTTTCAGGGCAAGAGATTGTGTTTTAGACTAAAAGGGAATGCATTATAAGAAGAATCTTTACTTTGAAACTCTGTTTTTTACCTTTTTCACACTATGAAACAGCTTTGTATTCACCTTAAACACTGTTTCAGGGCAAGATATTGTGTTTTAGACTAAAAGGGAATGCATTGTAAGAAGAATCTTTACTTTGAAACTCTGTTCTTTACCTTTTTCACACTATGAAACAGCTTTGTATTCGCCTTAAACACTGTTTCAGGGCAAAAGATTGTGTTTTAGACTAAAATAGACTGCATTATAAGAAGAATCTTTACTTTGAAACTCTGTTCTTTACCTTTTTCTCACTATGAAACAGCTTTATATTCAACTTAAACACTGCTTCAGGGCAAGATATTGTGTTTTAGACTAAAAGGGAATGCATTGTCAGAAGAATCTTTACTTTGAAACTCTGTTCTTTACCTTTTTCACACTATGAAACAGCTTTGTATTCGCCTTAAACACTGTTTCAGGGCAAAAGATTGTGTTTTAGACTAAAATAGACTGCATTATAAGAAGAATCTTTACTTTGAAACTCTGTTCTTTACCTTTTTCTCACTATGAAACAGCTTTGTATTCAACTTAAACACTGTTTCAGGGCAAGAGATTGTGTTTTAGACTAAAAGGGAATGCATTATAAGAAGAATCTTTACTTTGAAACTCTGTTCTTTACCTTTTTCTCACTATGAAACAGCTTTATATTCAACTTAAACACTGCTTCAGTGCAAGAGATTGTGTTTTAGACTAAAAGGGAATGCATTATAAGAAGAATCTTTACTTTGAAACTCTGTTCTTTACCTTTTAAACAATATGAAACAGCTTTGTATTCACCTTAAACACTGTTTCAGGGCAAGAGATTGTGTTTTAGACTAAAAGGGAATGCATTATAAGAAGAATCTTTACTTTGAAACTCTGTTCTTTACCTTTTTCACACTATGTAACAGCTTTGTTTCATGAAACAGCTTTGTATTCAACTTAAACACTGTTTCAGAGCTAGACATCTTGTTTTTAACCAAACTGAATAACTTACAATATGTTAAGAAAACACATATTTCAAATGAAAAGAGTTTATAACAAGGGGAGATCAAGTTGTTTGTAATATGACCAATTAAAGTAATTGCAATTCTGTTTGTACACTTCTAACCAAAAAGAAGCAGGGCTTCTATGCATTGTAATCAGCTTATACACCATTTCAGAGCAAGACATCTTGTTTTTAACCAAACTGAATAACTTACAATATCCTAAGAAAACACATATTTCAAGTGAAAAGAGTTTATCCAGGGGAGAACAAGTTGTTTTAACATGGTTCTAATGTGACCCTTGAAAGTAATTGCAACTCTGTTTTTACACCTCTAACCAGAAGGAGGCAACGTTTCCACGCATTATAATTGGCTTATACATAGTTTCAGAGTAAGAAATATTGTTTTTAACCAAACTGAACAACTAAAAGGGAATGCATTATAAGAAGAATATTTACTTTGAAACTCTGTTCTTTACCTTTTAAACAATATGAAACAGCTTTGTATTCACCTTAAACACTGTTTCAGGGCAAGAGATTGTGTTTTAGACTAAAAGGGAATGCATTTTAAGAAGAATCTTTACTTTGAAACTCTGTTCTTTACCTTTTTCACACTATGTAACAGCTTTGTATTCACCTTAAACACTGTTTCAGGGCAGATTGTGTTTTAGACTAAAAGGGAATACATTATAAGAAGAATCTTTACTTTGAAACTTTGTTCTTTACCTTTTTCTCACTATGAAACAGCTTTATATTCAACTTAAACACTGCTTCAGTGCAAGAGATTGTGTTTTAGACTAAAAGGGAATGCATTATAAGAAGAATCTTTACTTTGAAACTCTGTTCTTTACCTTTTTCACACTATGTAACAGCTTTGTATTCACCTTAAACACTGTTTCAGGGCAGATTGTGTTTTAGACTAAAAGGGAATACATTATAAGAAGAATCTTTACTTTGAAACTTTGTTCTTTACCTTTTTCTCACTATGAAACAGCTTTATATTCAACTTAAACACTGCTTCAGTGCAAGAGATTGTGTTTTAGACTAAAAGGGAATGCATTATAAGAAGAATCTTTACTTTGAAACTCTGTTCTTTACCTTTTTCACACTATGAAACAGCTTTGTATTCACCTTAAACACTGTTTCAGGGCAAGAGATTGTGTTTTAGACTAAAAGGGAATGCATTATAAGAAGAATCTTTACTTTGAAACTCTGTTTTTTACCTTTTTCACACTATGAAACAGCTTTGTATTCACCTTAAACACTGTTTCAGGGCAAGATATTGTGTTTTAGACTAAAAGGGAATGCATTGTAAGAAGAATCTTTACTTTGAAACTCTGTTCTTTACCTTTTTCACACTATGAAACAGCTTTGTATTCACCTTAAACACTGTTTCAGGGCAGATTGTGTTTTAGACTAAAAGGGAATACATTATAAGAAGAATCTTTACTTTGAAACTTTGTTCTTTACCTTTTTCTCACTATGAAACAGCTTTATATTCAACTTAAACACTGCTTCAGTGCAAGAGATTGTGTTTTAGACTAAAAGGGAATGCATTATAAGAAGAATCTTTACTTTGAAACTCTGTTCTTTACCTTTTTCACACTATGTAACAGCTTTGTATTCACCTTAAACACTGTTTCAGGGCAAAAGAATGTGTTTTAGACTAAAATAGACTGCGTTATAAGAAGAATCTTTACTTTGAAACTCTGTTCTTTACCTTTTTCTCACTATGAAACAGCTTTATATTCAACTTAAACACTGCTTCAGGGCAAGATATTGTGTTTTAGACTAAAAGGGAATGCATTGTCAGAAGAATCTTTACTTTGAAACTCTGTTCTTTACCTTTTTCACACTATGAAACAGCTTTGTATTCGCCTTAAACACTGTTTCAGGGCAAAAGATTGTGTTTTAGACTAAAATAGACTGCATTATAAGAAGAATCTTTACTTTGAAACTCTGTTCTTTACCTTTTTCTCACTATGAAACAGCTTTGTATTCAACTTAAACACTGTTTCAGGGCAAGAGATTGTGTTTTAGACTAAAAGGGAATGCATTATAAGAAGAATCTTTACTTTGAAACTCTGTTCTTTACCTTTTTCTCACTATGAAACAGCTTTATATTCAACTTAAACACTGCTTCAGTGCAAGAGATTGTGTTTTAGACTAAAAGGGAATGCATTATAAGAAGAATCTTTACTTTGACACTCTGTTCTTTACCTTTTAAACAATATGAAACAGCTTTGTATTCACCTTAAACACTGTTTCAGGGCAAGAGATTGTGTTTTAGACTAAAAGGGAATGCATTATAAGAAGAATCTTTACTTTGAAACTCTGTTCTTTACCTTTTTCACACTATGTAACAGCTTTGTTTCATGAAACAGCTTTGAAACAGCTTTGTATTCAACTTAAACACTGTTTCAGAGCTAGACATCTTGTTTTTAACCAAACTGAATAACTTACAATATGTTAAGAAAACACATATTTCAAATGAAAAGAGTTTATAACAAGGGGAGATCAAGTTGTTTGTAATATGACCAATTAAAGTAATTGCAATTCTGTTTGTACACTTCTAACCAAAAAGATGCAGGGCTTCTATGCATTGTAATCAGCTTATACACCATTTCAGAGCAAGACATCTTGTTTTTAACCAAACTGAATAACTTACAATATCCTAAGAAAACACATATTTCAAGTGAAAAGAGTTTATCCAGGGGAGAAAAAGTTGTTTTAACATGGTTCTAATGTGACCCTTGAAAGTAATTGTAACTCTGTTTTTACACCTCTAACCACAAGGAGGCAACGTTTCCACGCATTATAATTGGCTTATACATAGTTTCAGAGTAAGAAATATTGTTTTTAACCAAACTGAACAACTAAAAGGGAATGCATTATAAGAAGAATGTTTACTTTGAAACTCTGTTCTTTACCTTTTTCACACTATGAAACAGCTTTGTATTCACCTTAAACACTGTTTCAGGGCAAGAGATTGTGTTTTAGACTAAAAGGGAATGCATTATAAGAAGAATCTTTACTTTGAAACTCTGTTCTTTACCTTTTTCACACTATGAAATAGCTTTGTATTCACCTTAAACACTGTTTAAGGGCAAGAGATTGTGTTTTAGACTAAAATAGACTGCATTATAAGAAGAATCTTTACTTTGAAACTCTGTTCTTTACCTTTTTCACACTATGAAACAGCTTTGTATTCACCTTAAACACTGTTTCAGGGCAGATTGTGTTTTAGACTAAAAGGGAATACATTTTAAGAAGAATCTTTACTTTGAAACTCTGTTCTTTACCTTTTTCTCACTATGAAACAGCTTTATATTCAACTTAAACACTGCTTCAGGGCAAGAGATTGTGTTTTAGACTAAAAGGGAATGCATTATAAGAAGAATCTTTACTTTGAAACTCTGTTCTTTACCTTTTTCACACTATGTAACAGCTTTGTTTCATGAAACAGCTTTGAAACAGCTTTGTATTCAACTTAAACACTGTTTCAGAGCTAGACATCTTGTTTTTAACCAAACTGAATAACTTACAATATGTTAAGAAAACACATATTTCAAATGAAAAGAGTTTATAACAAGGGGAGATCAAGTTGTTTGTAATATGACCAATTAAAGTAATTGCAATTCTGTTTGTACACTTCTAACCAAAAAGAAGCAGGGCTTCTATGCATTGTAATCAGCTTATACACCATTTCAGAGCAAGACATCTTGTTTTTAACCAAACTGAATAACTTACAATATCCTAAGAAAACACATATTTCAAGTGAAAAGAGTTTATCCAGGGGAGAACAAGTTGTTTTAACATGGTTCTAATGTGACCCTTGAAAGTAATTGCAACTCTGTTTTTACACCTCTAACCACAAGGAGGCAACGTTTCCACGCATTATAATTGGCTTATACATAGTTTCAGAGTAAGAAATATTGTTTTTAACCAAACTGAACAACTAAAAGGGAATGCATTATAAGAAGAATGTTTACTTTGAAACTCTGTTCTTTACCTTTTAAACAATATGAAACAGCTTTGTATTCACCTTAAACACTGTTTCAGGGCAAGAGATTGTGTTTTAGACTAAAAGTTAATGCATTATAAGAAGAATCTTTACTTTGAAACTCTGTTCTTTACCTTTTTCACACTATGAAACAGCTTTGTATTCACCTTAAACACTGTTTCAGGGCAAGAGATTGTGTTTTAGACTAAAAGGGAATGCATTATAAGAAGAATCTTTACTTTGAAACTCTGTTCTTTACCTTTTTCACACTATGAAACAGCTTTGTATTCACCTTAAACACTGTTTCAGGGCAAGAGATTGTGTTTTAGACTAAAATAGACTGCATTATAAGAAGAATCTTTACTTTGAAACTCTGTTCTTTACCTTTTTCACACTATGAAACAGCTTTGTATTCACCTTAAACACTGTTTCAGGGCAAGAGATTGTGTTTTAGACTAAAAGGGAATGCATTATAAGAAGAATCTTTACTTTGAAACTCTGTTCTTTACCTTTTTCACACTATGTAACAGCTTTGTTTCATGAAACAGCTTTGAAACAGCTTTGTATTCAACTTAAACACTGTTTCAGAGCTAGACATCTTGTTTTTAACCAAACTGAATAACTTACAATATGTTAAGAAAACACATATTTCAAATGAAAAGAGTTTATAACAAGGGGAGATCAAGTTGTTTGTAATATGACCAATTAAAGTAATTGCAATTCTGTTTGTACACTTCTAACCAAAAAGAAGCAGGGCTTCTATGCATTGTAATCAGCTTATACACCATTTCAGAGCAAGACATCTTGTTTTTAACCAAACTGAATAACTTACAATATCCTAAGAAAACACATATTTCAAGTGAAAAGAGTTTATCCAGGGGAGAACAAGTTGTTTTAACATGGTTCTAATGTGACCCTTGAAAGTAATTGCAACTCTGTTTTTACACCTCTAACCACAAGGAGGCAACGTTTCCACGCATTATAATTGGCTTATACATAGTTTCAGAGTAAGAAATATTGTTTTTAACCAAACTGAACAACTAAAAGGGAATGCATTATAAGAAGAATGTTTACTTTGAAACTCTGTTCTTTACCTTTTAAACAATATGAAACAGCTTTGTATTCACCTTAAACACTGTTTCAGGGCAAGAGATTGTGTTTTAGACTAAAAGGGAATGCATTGTAAGAAGAATCTTTACTTTGAAACTCTGTCCTTTACCTTTTTCTCACTATG
The DNA here is from genome assembly GCF_041902795.1 of Electrophorus electricus. NCBI lineage: Eukaryota > Metazoa > Chordata > Actinopteri > Gymnotiformes > Gymnotidae > Electrophorus > Electrophorus electricus. The sequence continues at coordinate 1,865,450 of NW_027658572.1, read as the reverse complement.
AAACAGCTTTGTATTCACCTTAAACACTGTTTCAGGGCAAGAGATTGTGTTTTAGACTAAAAGGGAATGCATTATAAGAAGAATCTTTACTTTGAAACTCTGTTCTTTACCTTTTTCACACTATGAAACAGCTTTGTATTCACCTTAAACACTGTTTCAGGGCAAGAGATTGTGTTTTAGACTAAAATAGACTGCATTATAAGAAGAATCTTTACTTTGAAACTCTGTTCTTTACCTTTTTCACACTATGTAACAGCTTTGTATTCACCTTAAACACTGTTTCAGGGCAGATTGTGTTTTAGACTAAAAGGGAATACATTATAAGAAGAATCTTTACTTTGAAACTTTGTTCTTTACCTTTTTCTCACTATGAAACAGCTTTATATTCAACTTAAACACTGCTTCAGTGCAAGAGATTGTGTTTTAGACTAAAAGGGAATGCATTATAAGAAGAATCTTTACTTTGAAACTCTGTTCTTTACCTTTTTCACACTATGTAACAGCTTTGTATTCACCTTAAACACTGTTTCAGGGCAGATTGTGTTTTAGACTAAAAGGGAATACATTATAAGAAGAATCTTTACTTTGAAACTTTGTTCTTTACCTTTTTCTCACTATGAAACAGCTTTATATTCAACTTAAACACTGCTTCAGTGCAAGAGATTGTGTTTTAGACTAAAAGGGAATGCATTATAAGAAGAATCTTTACTTTGAAACTCTGTTCTTTACCTTTTTCACACTATGTAACAGCTTTGTATTCACCTTAAACACTGTTTCAGGGCAGATTGTGTTTTAGACTAAAAGGGAATACATTTTAAGAAGAATCTTTACTTTGAAACTCTGTTCTTTACCTTTTTCTCACTATGAAACAGCTTTATATTCAACTTAAACACTGCTTCAGGGCAAGAGATTGTGTTTTAGACTAAAAGGGAATGCATTATAAGAAGAATCTTTACTTTGAAACTCTGTTCTTTACCTTTTTCACACTATGAAACAGCTTTGTATTCACCTTAAACACTGTTTCAGGGCAAGAGATTGTGTTTTAGACTAAAAGGTAATGCATTATAAGAAGAATCTTTACTTTGAAACTCTGTTCTTTACCTTTTTCACACTATGAAACAGCTTTGTATTCACCTTAAACACTGTTTCAGGGCAAGAGATTGTGTTTTAGACTAAAATAGACTGCATTATAAGAAGAATCTTTACTTTGAAACTCTGTTTTTTACCTTTTTCACACTATGAAACAGCTTTGTATTCACCTTAAACACTGTTTCAGTGCAAGAGATTGTGTTTTAGACTAAAAGGTAATGCATTATAAGAAGAATCTTTACTTTGAAACTCTGTTCTTTACCTTTTTCACACTATGAAACAGCTTTGTATTCACCTTAAACACTGTTTCAGGGCAAGAGATTGTGTTTTAGACTAAAAGGGAATGCATTATAAGAAGAATCTTTACTTTGAAACTCTGTTTTTTACCTTTTTCACACTATGAAACAGCTTTGTATTCACCTTAAACACTGTTTCAGGGCAAGATGTGTTTTAGACTAAAAGGGAATGCATTGTAAGAAGAATCTTTACTTTGAAACTCTGTTCTTTACCTTTTTCACACTATGAAACAGCTTTGTATTCACCTTAAACACTGTTTCAGGGCAGATTGTGTTTTAGACTAAAAGGGAATACATTATAAGAAGAATCTTTACTTTGAAACTTTGTTCTTTACCTTTTTCTCACTATGAAACAGCTTTATATTCAACTTAAACACTGCTTCAGTGCAAGAGATTGTGTTTTAGACTAAAAGGGAATGCATTATAAGAAGAATCTTTACTTTGAAACTCTGTTCTTTACCTTTTTCACACTATGTAACAGCTTTGTATTCACCTTAAACACTGTTTCAGGGCAGATTGTGTTTTAGACTAAAAGGGAATACATTATAAGAAGAATCTTTACTTTGAAACTTTGTTCTTTACCTTTTTCTCACTATGAAACAGCTTTATATTCAACTTAAACACTGCTTCAGTGCAAGAGATTGTGTTTTAGACTAAAAGGGAATGCATTATAAGAAGAATCTTTACTTTGAAACTCTGTTCTTTACCTTTTTCACACTATGTAACAGCTTTGTATTCACCTTAAACACTGTTTCAGGGCAGATTGTGTTTTAGACTAAAAGGGAATACATTATAAGAAGAATCTTTACTTTGAAACTTTGTTCTTTACCTTTTTCTCACTATGAAACAGCTTTATATTCAACTTAAACACTGCTTCAGTGCAAGAGATTGTGTTTTAGACTAAAAGGGAATGCATTATAAGAAGAATCTTTACTTTGAAACTCTGTTCTTTACCTTTTTCACACTATGTAACAGCTTTGTATTCACCTTAAACACTGTTTCAGGGCAAGAGATTGTGTTTTAGACTAAAAGGGAATGCATTGTAAGAAGACTCTTTACTTTGAAACTCTGTTCTTTACCTTTTTCTCATTATGAAACAGCTTTGTATTCACCTTAAACACTGTTTCAGGGCAAGAGATTGTGTTTTAGACTAAAAGGGAATGCATTATAAGAAGAATCTTTACTTTGAAACTCTGTTCTTTACCTTTTTCACACTATGTAACAGCTTTGTATTCACCTTAAACACTGTTTCAGGGCAGATTGTGTTTTAGACTAAAAGGGAATACATTATAAGAAGAATCTTTACTTTGAAACTTTGTTCTTTACCTTTTTCTCACTATGAAACAGCTTTATATTCAACTTAAACACTGCTTCAGTGCAAGAGATTGTGTTTTAGACTAAAAGGGAATGCATTATAAGAAGAATCTTTACTTTGAAACTCTGTTCTTTACCTTTTTCACACTATGTAACAGCTTTGTATTCACCTTAAACACTGTTTCAGGGCAGATTGTGTTTTAGACTAAAAGGGAATACATTATAAGAAGAATCTTTACTTTGAAACTTTGTTCTTTACCTTTTTCTCACTATGAAACAGCTTTATATTCAACTTAAACACTGCTTCAGTGCAAGAGATTGTGTTTTAGACTAAAAGGGAATGCATTATAAGAAGAATCTTTACTTTGAAACTCTGTTCTTTACCTTTTTCACACTATGTAACAGCTTTGTATTCACCTTAAACACTGTTTCAGGGCAAGAGATTGTGTTTTAGACTAAAAGGGAATGCATTGTAAGAAGACTCTTTACTTTGAAACTCTGTTCTTTACCTTTTTCTCATTATGAAACAGCTTTGTATTCACCTTAAACACTGTTTCAGGGCAAGAGATTGTGTTTTAGACTAAAAGGGAATGCATTATAAGAAGAATCTTTACTTTGAAACTCTGTTCTTTACCTTTTTCACACTATGTAACAGCTTTGTATTCACCTTAAACACTGTTTCAGGGCAGATTGTGTTTTAGACTAAAAGGGAATACATTATAAGAAGAATCTTTACTTTGAAACTTTGTTCTTTACCTTTTTCTCACTATGAAACAGCTTTATATTCAACTTAAACACTGCTTCAGTGCAAGAGATTGTGTTTTAGACTAAAAGGGAATGCATTATAAGAAGAATCTTTACTTTGAAACTCTGTTCTTTACCTTTTTCACACTATGTAACAGCTTTGTATTCACCTTAAACACTGTTTCAGGGCAAGAGATTGTGTTTTAGACTAAAAGGGAATGCATTGTAAGAAGACTCTTTACTTTGAAACTCTGTTCTTTACCTTTTTCTCATTATGAAACAGCTTTGTATTCACCTTAAACACTGTTTCAGGGCAAGAGATTGTGTTTTAGACTAAAAGGGAATGCATTATAAGAAGAATCTTTACTTTGAAACTCTGTTCTTTACCTTTTTCACACTATGTAACAGCTTTGTATTCACCTTAAACACTGTTTCAGGGCAGATTGTGTTTTAGACTAAAAGGGAATACATTATAAGAAGAATCTTTACTTTGAAACTTTGTTCTTTACCTTTTTCTCACTATGAAACAGCTTTATATTCAACTTAAACACTGCTTCAGTGCAAGAGATTGTGTTTTAGACTAAAAGGGAATGCATTATAAGAAGAATCTTTACTTTGAAACTCTGTTCTTTACCTTTTTCACACTATGTAACAGCTTTGTATTCACCTTAAACACTGTTTCAGGGCAGATTGTGTTTTAGACTAAAAGGGAATACATTATAAGAAGAATCTTTACTTTGAAACTTTGTTCTTTACCTTTTTCTCACTATGAAACAGCTTTATATTCAACTTAAACACTGCTTCAGTGCAAGAGATTGTGTTTTAGACTAAAAGGGAATGCATTATAAGAAGAATCTTTACTTTGAAACTCTGTTCTTTACCTTTTTCACACTATGTAACAGCTTTGTATTCACCTTAAACACTGTTTCAGGGCAAGAGATTGTGTTTTAGACTAAAAGGGAATGCATTGTAAGAAGACTCTTTACTTTGAAACTCTGTTCTTTACCTTTTTCTCATTATGAAACAGCTTTGTATTCACCTTAAACACTGTTTCAGGGCAAGAGATTGTGTTTTAGACTAAAAGGGAATGCATTATAAGAAGAATCTTTACTTTGAAACTCTGTTCTTTACCTTTTTCACACTATGTAACAGCTTTGTATTCACCTTAAACACTGTTTCAGGGCAGATTGTGTTTTAGACTAAAAGGGAATACATTATAAGAAGAATCTTTACTTTGAAACTTTGTTCTTTACCTTTTTCTCACTATGAAACAGCTTTATATTCAACTTAAACACTGCTTCAGTGCAAGAGATTGTGTTTTAGACTAAAAGGGAATGCATTATAAGAAGAATCTTTACTTTGAAACTCTGTTCTTTACCTTTTTCACACTATGTAACAGCTTTGTATTCACCTTAAACACTGTTTCAGGGCAAGAGATTGTGTTTTAGACTAAAATAGACTGCATTATAAGAAGAATCTTTACTTTGAAACTCTGTTTTTTACCTTTTTCACACTATGAAACAGCTTTGTATTCACCTTAAACACTGTTTCAGTGCAAGAGATTGTGTTTTAGACTAAAAGGTAATGCATTATAAGAAGAATCTTTACTTTGAAACTCTGTTCTTTACCTTTTTCACACTATTAAACACCTTTGTATTCACCTTAAACACTGTTTCAGGGCAAGAGATTGTGTTTTAGACTAAAAGGGAATGCATTATAAGAAGAATCTTTACTTTGAAACTCTGTTTTTTACCTTTTTCACACTATGAAACAGCTTTGTATTCACCTTAAACACTGTTTCAGGGCAAGATATTGTGTTTTAGACTAAAAGGGAATGCATTGTAAGAAGAATCTTTACTTTGAAACTCTGTTCTTTACCTTTTTCACACTATGAAACAGCTTTGTATTCGCCTTAAACACTGTTTCAGGGCAAAAGATTGTGTTTTAGACTAAAATAGACTGCATTATAAGAAGAATCTTTACTTTGAAACTCTGTTCTTTACCTTTTTCTCACTATGAAACAGCTTTATATTCAACTTAAACACTGCTTCAGTGCAAGAGATTGTGTTTTAGACTAAAAGGGAATGCATTATAAGAAGAATCTTTACTTTGAAACTCTGTTCTTTACCTTTTTCACACTATGAAACAGCTTTATATTCAACTTAAACACTGTTTCAGGGCAAGAGATTGTGTTTTAGACTAAAATAGACTGCATTATAAGAAGAATCTTTACTTTGAAACTCTGTTCTTTACCTTTTTCACACTATGAAACAGCTTTGTATTCACCTTAAACACTGTTTCAGGGCAGATTGTGTTTTAGACTAAAAGGGAATACATTATAAGAAGAATCTTTACTTTGAAACTCTGTTCTTTACCTTTTTCTCACTATGAAACAGCTTTATATTCAACTTAAACACTGCTTCAGGGCAAGAGATTGTGTTTTAGACTAAAAGGGAATGCATTATAAGAAGAATCTTTACTTTGAAACTCTGTTCTTTACCTTTTTCACACTATGTAACAGCTTTGTTTCATGAAACAGCTTTGAAACAGCTTTGTATTCAACTTAAACACTGTTTCAGAGCTAGACATCTTGTTTTTAACCAAACTGAATAACTTACAATATGTTAAGAAAACACATATTTCAAATGAAAAGAGTTTATAACAAGGGAAGATCAAGTTGTTTGTAATATGACCAATTAAAGTAATTGCAATTCTGTTTGTACACTTCTAACCAAAAAGAAGCAGGGCTTCTATGCATTGTAATCAGCTTATACACCATTTCAGAGCAAGACATCTTGTTTTTAACCAAACTGAATAACTTACAATATCCTAAGAAAACACATATTTCAAGTGAAAAGAGTTTATCCAGGGGAGAACAAGTTGTTTTAACATGGTTCTAATGTGACCCTTGAAAGTAATTGCAACTCTGTTTTTACACCTCTAACCAGAAGGAGGCAACGTTTCCACGCATTATAATTGGCTTATACATAGTTTCAGAGTAAGAAATATTGTTTTTAACCAAACTGAACAACTAAAAGGGAATGCATTATAAGAAGAATATTTACTTTGAAACTCTGTTCTTTACCTTTTAAACAATATGAAACAGCTTTGTATTCACCTTAAACACTGTTTCAGGGCAAGAGATTGTGTTTTAGACTAAAAGGGAATGCATTATAAGAAGAATCTTTACTTTGAAACTCTGTTCTTTACCTTTTTCACACTATGTAACAGCTTTGTATTCACCTTAAACACTGTTTCAGGGCAGATTGTGTTTTAGACTAAAAGGGAATACATTATAAGAAGAATCTTTACTTTGAAACTTTGTTCTTTACCTTTTTCTCACTATGAAACAGCTTTATATTCAACTTAAACACTGCTTCAGTGCAAGAGATTGTGTTTTAGACTAAAAGGGAATGCATTATAAGAAGAATCTTTACTTTGAAACTCTGTTCTTTACCTTTTTCACACTATGTAACAGCTTTGTATTCACCTTAAACACTGTTTCAGGGCAGATTGTGTTTTAGACTAAAAGGGAATACATTATAAGAAGAATCTTTACTTTGAAACTTTGTTCTTTACCTTTTTCTCACTATGAAACAGCTTTATATTCAACTTAAACACTGCTTCAGTGCAAGAGATTGTGTTTTAGACTAAAAGGGAATGCATTATAAGAAGAATCTTTACTTTGAAACTCTGTTCTTTACCTTTTTCACACTATGTAACAGCTTTGTATTCACCTTAAACACTGTTTCAGGGCAGATTGTGTTTTAGACTAAAAGGGAATACATTATAAGAAGAATCTTTACTTTGAAACTTTGTTCTTTACCTTTTTCTCACTATGAAACAGCTTTATATTCAACTTAAACACTGCTTCAGTGCAAGAGATTGTGTTTTAGACTAAAAGGGAATGCATTATAAGAAGAATCTTTACTTTGAAACTCTGTTCTTTACCTTTTTCACACTATGTAACAGCTTTGTATTCACCTTAAACACTGTTTCAGGGCAAGAGATTGTGTTTTAGACTAAAAGGGAATGCATTGTAAGAAGACTCTTTACTTTGAAACTCTGTTCTTTACCTTTTTCTCATTATGAAACAGCTTTGTATTCACCTTAAACACTGTTTCAGGGCAAGAGATTGTGTTTTAGACTAAAAGGGAATGCATTATAAGAAGAATCTTTACTTTGAAACTCTGTTCTTTACCTTTTTCACACTATGTAACAGCTTTGTATTCACCTTAAACACTGTTTCAGGGCAGATTGTGTTTTAGACTAAAAGGGAATACATTATAAGAAGAATCTTTACTTTGAAACTTTGTTCTTTACCTTTTTCTCACTATGAAACAGCTTTATATTCAACTTAAACACTGCTTCAGTGCAAGAGATTGTGTTTTAGAGTAAAAGGGAATGCATTATAAGAAGAATCTTTACTTTGAAACTCTGTTCTTTACCTTTTTCACACTATGAAACAGCTTTGTATTCACCTTAAACACTGTTTCAGGGCAGATTGTGTTTTAGACTAAAAGGGAATACATTATAAGAAGAATCTTTACTTTGAAACTCTGTTCTTTACCTTTTTCTCACTATGAAACAGCTTTATATTCAACTTAAACACTGCTTCAGGGCAAGAGATTGTGTTTTAGACTAAAAGGGAATGCATTATAAGAAGAATCTTTACTTTGAAACTCTGTTTTTTACCTTTTTCAGACTATGAAACAGCTTTGTATTCACCTTAAACACTGTTTCAGGGCAAGAGATTGTGTTTTAGACTAAAAGTTAATGCATTATAAGAAGAATCTTTACTTTGAAACTCTGTTCTTTACCTTTTTCACACTATGAAACAGCTTTGTATTCACCTTAAACACTGTTTCAGGGCAAGAGATTGTGTTTTAGACTAAAAGGGAATGCATTATAAGAAGAATCTTTACTTTGAAACTCTGTTCTTTACCTTTTTCACACTGTGTAACAGCTTTGTTTCATGAAACAGCTTTGTATTCAACTTAAACACTGTTTCAGAGCTAGACATCTTGTTTTTAACCAAACTGAATAACTTACAATATGTTAAGAAAACACATATTTCAAATGAAAAGAGTTTATAACAAGGGGAGATCAAGTTGTTTGTAATATGACCAATTAAAGTAATTGCAATTCTGTTTGTACACTTCTAACCAAAAAGAAGCAGGGCTTCTATGCATTGTAATCAGCTTATACACCATTTCAGAGCAAGACATCTTGTTTTTAACCAAACTGAATAACTTACAATATCCTAAGAAAACACATATTTCAAGTGAAAAGAGTTTATCCAGGGGAGAACAAGTTGTTTTAACATGGTTCTAATGTGACCCTTGAAAGTAATTGCAACTCTGTTTTTACACCTCTAACCACAAGGAGGCAACGTTTCCACGCATTATAATTGGCTTATACATAGTTTCAGAGTAAGAAATATTGTTTTTAACCAAACTGAACAACTAAAAGGGAATGCATTATAAGAAGAATGTTTACTTTGAAACTCTGTTCTTTACCTTTTAAACAATATGAAACAGCTTTGTATTCACCTTAAACACTGTTTCAGGGCAAGAGATTGTGTTTTAGACTAAAAGGGAATGCATTGTAAGAAGAATCTTTACTTTGAAACTCTGTTCTTTACCTTTTTCTCACTATGAAACAGCTTTGTATTCACCTTAAACACTGTTTCAGGGCAAGAGATTGTGTTTTAGACTAAAAGGGAATGCATTATAAGAAGAATCTTTACTTTGAAACTCTGTTCTTTACCTTTTTCACACTATGAAACAGCTTTGTATTCACCTTAAACACTGTTTCAGGGCAAGAGATTGTGTTTTAGACTAAAAGGGAATGCATTGTAAGAAGAATCTTTACTTTGAAACTCTGTTCTTTACCTTTTTCTCACTATGAAACAGCTTTGTATTCACCTTAAACACTGTTTCAGGGCAAGAGATTGTGTTTTAGACTAAAAGGGAATGCATTATAAGAAGAATCTTTACTTTGAAACTCTGTTCTTTACCTTTTTCACACTATGAAACAGCTTTGTATTCACCTTAAACACTGTTTCAGGGCAAGAGATTGTGTTTTAGACTAAAATAGACTGCATTATAAGAAGAATCTTTACTTTGAAACTCTGTTCTTTACCTTTTTCACACTATGTAACAGCTTTGTATTCACCTTAAACACTGTTTCAGGGCAGATTGTGTTTTAGACTAAAAGGGAATACATTATAAGAAGAATCTTTACTTTGAAACTTTGTTCTTTACCTTTTTCTCACTATGAAACAGCTTTATATTCAACTTAAACACTGCTTCAGTGCAAGACATTGTGTTTTAGACTAAAAGGGAATGCATTATAAGAAGAATCTTTACTTTGAAACTCTGTTCTTTACCTTTTTCACACTATGTAACAGCTTTGTATTCACCTTAAACACTGTTTCAGGGCAGATTGTGTTTTAGACTAAAAGGGAATACATTATAAGAAGAATCTTTACTTTGAAACTTTGTTCTTTACCTTTTTCTCACTATGAAACAGCTTTATATTCAACTTAAACACTGCTTCAGTGCAAGAGATTGTGTTTTAGAGTAAAAGGGAATGCATTATAAGAAGAATCTTTACTTTGAAACTCTGTTCTTTACCTTTTTCACGCTTTGTATTCACCTTAAACACTGTTTCAGGGCAGATTGTGTTTTAGACTAAAAGGGAATACATTATAAGAAGAATCTTTACTTTGAAACTTTGTTCTTTACCTTTTTCTCACTATGAAACAGCTTTATATTCAACTTAAACACTGCTTCAGTGCAAGAGATTGTGTTTTAGACTAAAAGGGAATGCATTATAAGAAGAATCTTTACTTTGAAACTCTGTTCTTTACCTTTTTCACACTATGTAACAGCTTTGTATTCACCTTAAACACTGTTTCAGGGCAGATTGTGTTTTAGACTAAAAGGGAATACATTTTAAGAAGAATCTTTACTTTGAAACTCTGTTCTTTACCTTTTTCTCACTATGAAACAGCTTTATATTCAACTTAAACACTGCTTCAGGGCAAGAGATTGTGTTTTAGACTAAAAGGGAATGCATTATAAGAAGAATCTTTACTTTGAAACTCTGTTCTTTACCTTTTTCACACTATGAAACAGCTTTGTATTCACCTTAAACACTGTTTCAGGGCAAGAGATTGTGTTTTAGACTAAAAGGTAATGCATTATAAGAAGAATCTTTACTTTGAAACTCTGTTCTTTACCTTTTTCACACTATGAAACAGCTTTGTATTCACCTTAAACACTGTTTCAGGGCAAGAGATTGTGTTTTAGACTAAAAGGGAATGCATTATAAGAAGAATCTTTACTTTGAAACTCTGTTTTTTACCTTTTTCACACTATGAAACAGCTTTGTATTCACCTTAAACACTGTTTCAGGGCAAGATATTGTGTTTTAGACTAAACGGGAATGCATTGTAAGAAGAATCTTTACTTTGAAACTCTGTTCTTTACCTTTTTCACACTATGAAACAGCTTTGTATTCGCCTTAAACACTGTTTCAGGGCAAAAGATTGTGTTTTAGACTAAAATAGACTGCATTATAAGAAGAATCTTTACTTTGAAACTCTGTTCTTTACCTTTTTCTCACTATGAAACAGCTTTATATTCAACTTAAACACTGCTTCAGTGCAAGAGATTGTGTTTTAGACTAAAAGGGAATGCATTATAAGAAGAATCTTTACTTTGAAACTCTGTTCTTTACCTTTTTCACACTATGAAACAGCTTTATATTCAACTTAAACACTGTTTCAGGGCAAGAGATTGTGTTTTAGACTAAAATAGACTGCATTATAAGAAGAATCTTTACTTTGAAACTCTGTTCTTTACCTTTTTCACACTATGAAACAGCTTTGTATTCACCTTAAACACTGTTTCAGGGCAAGAGATTGTGTTTTAGACTAAAAGGGAATGCATTGTAAGAAGAATCTTTACTTTGAAACTCTGTTCTTTACCTTTTTCACACTATGTAACAGCTTTGTATTCACCTTAAACACTGTTTCAGGGCAGATTGTGTTTTAGACTAAAAGGGAATACATTATAAGAAGAATCTTTACTTTGAAACTCTGTTCTTTACCTTTTTCTCACTATGAAACAGCTTTATATTCAACTTAAACACTGCTTCAGGGCAAGAGATTGTGTTTTAGACTAAAAGGGAATGCATTATAAGAAGAATCTTTACTTTGAAACTCTGTTCTTTACCTTTTTCACACTATGTAACAGCTTTGTTTCATGAAACAGCTTTGAAACAGCTTTGTATTCAACTTAAACACTGTTTCAGAGCTAGACATCTTGTTTTTAACCAAACTGAATAACTTACAATATGTTAAGAAAACACATATTTCAAATGAAAAGAGTTTATAACAAGGGAAGATCAAGTTGTTTGTAATATGACCAATTAAAGTAATTGCAATTCTGTTTGTACACTTCTAACCAAAAAGAAGCAGGGCTTCTATGCATTGTAATCAGCTTATACACCATTTCAGAGCAAGACATCTTGTTTTTAACCAAACTGAATAACTTACAATATCCTAAGAAAACACATATTTCAAGTGAAAAGAGTTTATCCAGGGGAGAACAAGTTGTTTTAACATGGTTCTAATGTGACCCTTGAAAGTAATTGCAACTCTGTTTTTACACCTCTAACCAGAAGGAGGCAACGTTTCCACGCATTATAATTGGCTTATACATAGTTTCAGAGTAAGAAATATTGTTTTTAACCAAACTGAACAACTAAAAGGGAATGCATTATAAGAAGAATATTTACTTTGAAACTCTGTTCTTTACCTTTTAAACAATATGAAACAGCTTTGTATTCACCTTAAACACTGTTTCAGGGCAAGAGATTGTGTTTTAGACTAAAAGGGAATGCATTATAAGAAGAATCTTTACTTTGAAACTCTGTTCTTTACCTTTTTCACACTATGTAACAGCTTTGTATTCACCTTAAACACTGTTTCAGGGCAGATTGTGTTTTAGACTAAAAGGGAATACATTATAAGAAGAATCTTTACTTTGAAACTTTGTTCTTTACCTTTTTCTCACTATGAAACAGCTTTATATTCAACTTAAACACTGCTTCAGTGCAAGAGATTGTGTTTTAGACTAAAAGGGAATGCATTATAAGAAGAATCTTTACTTTGAAACTCTGTTCTTTACCTTTTTCACACTATGTAACAGCTTTGTATTCACCTTAAACACTGTTTCAGGGCAGATTGTGTTTTAGACTAAAAGGGAATACATTATAAGAAGAATCTTTACTTTGAAACTTTGTTCTTTACCTTTTTCTCACTATGAAACAGCTTTATATTCAACTTAAACACTGCTTCAGTGCAAGAGATTGTGTTTTAGACTAAAAGGGAATGCATTATAAGAAGAATCTTTACTTTGAAACTCTGTTCTTTACCTTTTTCACACTATGTAACAGCTTTGTATTCACCTTAAACACTGTTTCAGGGCAGATTGTGTTTTAGACTAAAAGGGAATACATTATAAGAAGAATCTTTACTTTGAAACTTTGTTCTTTACCTTTTTCTCACTATGAAACAGCTTTATATTCAACTTAAACACTGCTTCAGTGCAAGAGATTGTGTTTTAGACTAAAAGGGAATGCATTATAAGAAGAATCTTTACTTTGAAACTCTGTTCTTTACCTTTTTCACACTATGTAACAGCTTTGTATTCACCTTAAACACTGTTTCAGGGCAAGAGATTGTGTTTTAGACTAAAAGGGAATGCATTATAAGAAGAATCTTTACTTTGAAACTCTGTTCTTTACCTTTTTCACACTATGTAACAGCTTTGTATTCACCTTAAACACTGTTTCAGGGCAGATTGTGTTTTAGACTAAAAGGGAATACATTATAAGAAGAATCTTTACTTTGAAACTTTGTTCTTTACCTTTTTCTCACTATGAAACAGCTTTATATTCAACTTAAACACTGCTTCAGTGCAAGAGATTGTGTTTTAGAGTAAAAGGGAATGCATTATAAGAAGAATCTTTACTTTGAAACTCTGTTCTTTACCTTTTTCACACTATGAAACAGCTTTGTATTCACCTTAAACACTGTTTCAGGGCAGATTGTGTTTTAGACTAAAAGGGAATACATTATAAGAAGAATCTTTACTTTGAAACTCTGTTCTTTACCTTTTTCTCACTATGAAACAGCTTTATATTCAACTTAAACACTGCTTCAGGGCAAGAGATTGTGTTTTAGACTAAAAGGGAATGCATTATAAGAAGAATCTTTACTTTGAAACTCTGTTTTTTACCTTTTTCACACTATGAAACAGCTTTGTATTCACCTTAAACACTGTTTCAGGGCAAGATATTGTGTTTTAGACTAAAAGGGAATGCATTGTAAGAAGAATCTTTACTTTGAAACTCTGTTCTTTACCTTTTTCACACTATGAAACAGCTTTGTATTCGCCTTAAACACTGTTTCAGGGCAAAAGATTGTGTTTTAGACTAAAATAGACTGCATTATAAGAAGAATCTTTACTTTGAAACTCTGTTCTTTACCTTTTTCTCACTATGAAACAGCTTTATATTCAACTTAAACACTGCTTCAGTGCAAGAGATTGTGTTTTAGACTAAAAGGGAATGCATTATAAGAAGAATCTTTACTTTGAAACTCTGTTCTTTACCTTTTTCACACTATGAAACAGCTTTATATTCAACTTAAACACTGTTTCAGGGCAAGAGATTGTGTTTTAGACTAAAATAGACTGCATTATAAGAAGAATCTTTACTTTGAAACTCTGTTCTTTACCTTTTTCACACTATGAAACAGCTTTGTATTCACCTTAAACACTGTTTCAGGGCAAGAGATTGTGTTTTAGACTAAAAGGGAATGCATTGTAAGAAGAATCTTTACTTTGAAACTCTGTTCTTTACCTTTTTCACACTATGTAACAGCTTTGTATTCACCTTAAACACTGTTTCAGGGCAGATTGTGTTTTAGACTAAAATAGACTGCATTATAAGAAGAATCTTTACTTTGAAACTCTGTTCTTTACCTTTTTCACACTATGAAACAGCTTTATATTCAACTTAAACACTGTTTCAGGGCAAGAGATTGTGTTTTAGACTAAAATAGACTGCATTATAAGAAGAATCTTTACTTTGAAACTCTGTTCTTTACCTTTTTCTCACTATGAAACAGCTTTATATTCAACTTAAACACTGCTTCAGGGCAAGAGATTGTGTTTTAGACTAAAAGGGAATGCATTATAAGAAGAATCTTTACTTTGAAACTCTGTTCTTTACCTTTTTCACACTATGTAACAGCTTTGTTTCATGAAACAGCTTTGAAACAGCTTTGTATTCAACTTAAACACTGTTTCAGAGCTAGACATCTTGTTTTTAACCAAACTGAATAACTTACAATATGTTAAGAAAACACATATTTCAAATGAAAAGAGTTTATAACAAGGGAAGATCAAGTTGTTTGTAATATGACCAATTAAAGTAATTGCAATTCTGTTTGTACACTTCTAACCAAAAAGAAGCAGGGCTTCTATGCATTGTAATCAGCTTATACACCATTTCAGAGCAAGACATCTTGTTTTTAACCAAACTGAATAACTTACAATATCCTAAGAAAACACATATTTCAAGTGAAAAGAGTTTATCCAGGGGAGAACAAGTTGTTTTAACATGGTTCTAATGTGACCCTTGAAAGTAATTGCAACTCTGTTTTTACACCTCTAACCAGAAGGAGGCAACGTTTCCACGCATTATAATTGGCTTATACATAGTTTCAGAGTAAGAAATATTGTTTTTAACCAAACTGAACAACTAAAAGGGAATGCATTATAAGAAGAATATTTACTTTGAAACTCTGTTCTTTACCTTTTAAACAATATGAAACAGCTTTGTATTCACCTTAAACACTGTTTCAGGGCAAGAGATTGTGTTTTAGACTAAAAGGGAATGCATTGTAAGAAGAATCTTTACTTTGAAACTCTGTTCTTTACCTTTTTCTCACTATGAAACAGCTTTGTATTCACCTTAAACACTGTTTCAGGGCAAGAGATTGTGTTTTAGACTAAAAGGGAATGCATTATAAGAAGAATCTTTACTTTGAAACTCTGTTCTTTACCTTTTTCACACTATGAAACAGCTTTGTATTCACCTTAAACACTGTTTCAGGGCAAGAGATTGTGTTTTAGACTAAAAGGGAATGCATTGTAAGAAGAATCTTTACTTTGAAACTCTGTTCTTTACCTTTTTCTCACTATGAAACAGCTTTGTATTCACCTTAAACACTGTTTCAGGGCAAGAGATTGTGTTTTAGACTAAAATAGACTGCATTATAAGAAGAATCTTTACTTTGAAACTCTGTTCTTTACCTTTTTCACACTATGTAACAGCTTTGTATTCACCTTAAACACTGTTTCAGGGCAGATTGTGTTTTAGACTAAAAGGGAATACATTATAAGAAGAATCTTTACTTTGAAACTTTGTTCTTTACCTTTTTCTCACTATGAAACAGCTTTATATTCAACTTAAACACTGCTTCAGTGCAAGAGATTGTGTTTTAGACTAAAAGGGAATGCATTATAAGAAGAATCTTTACTTTGAAACTCTGTTCTTTACCTTTTTCACACTATGTAACAGCTTTGTATTCACCTTAAACACTGTTTCAGGGCAGATTGTGTTTTAGACTAAAAGGGAATACATTATAAGAAGAATCTTTACTTTGAAACTTTGTTCTTTACCTTTTTCTCACTATGAAACAGCTTTATATTCAACTTAAACACTGCTTCAGTGCAAGAGATTGTGTTTTAGAGTAAAAGGGAATGCATTATAAGAAGAATCTTTACTTTGAAACTCTGTTCTTTACCTTTTTCACACTATGTAACAGCTTTGTATTCACCTTAAACACTGTTTCAGGGCAGATTGTGTTTTAGACTAAAAGGGAATACATTATAAGAAGAATCTTTACTTTGAAACTTTGTTCTTTACCTTTTTCTCACTATGAAACAGCTTTATATTCAACTTAAACACTGCTTCAGTGCAAGAGATTGTGTTTTAGACTAAAAGGGAATGCATTATAAGAAGAATCTTTACTTTGAAACTCTGTTCTTTACCTTTTTCACACTATGTAACAGCTTTGTATTCACCTTAAACACTGCTTCAGTGCAAGAGATTGTGTTTTAGACTAAAAGGGAATGCATTATAAGAAGAATCTTTACTTTGAAACTCTGTTCTTTACCTTTTTCACACTATGAAACAGCTTTATATTCAACTTAAACACTGTTTCAGGGCAAGAGATTGTGTTTTAGACTAAAATAGACTGCATTATAAGAAGAATCTTTACTTTGAAACTCTGTTCTTTACCTTTTTCACACTATGAAACAGCTTTGTATTCACCTTAAACACTGTTTCAGGGCAAGAGATTGTGTTTTAGACTAAAAGGGAATGCATTGTAAGAAGAATCTTTACTTTGAAACTCTGTTCTTTACCTTTTTCACACTATGTAACAGCTTTGTATTCACCTTAAACACTGTTTCAGGGCAGATTGTGTTTTAGACTAAAAGGGAATACATTATAAGAAGAATCTTTACTTTGAAACTCTGTTCTTTACCTTTTTCTCACTATGAAACAGCTTTATATTCAACTTAAACACTGCTTCAGGGCAAGAGATTGTGTTTTAGACTAAAAGGGAATGCATTATAAGAAGAATCTTTACTTTGAAACTCTGTTCTTTACCTTTTTCACACTATGTAACAGCTTTGTTTCATGAAACAGCTTTGAAACAGCTTTGTATTCAACTTAAACACTGTTTCAGAGCTAGACATCTTGTTTTTAACCAAACTGAATAACTTACAATATGTTAAGAAAACACATATTTCAAATGAAAAGAGTTTATAACAAGGGAAGATCAAGTTGTTTGTAATATGACCAATTAAAGTAATTGCAATTCTGTTTGTACACTTCTAACCAAAAAGAAGCAGGGCTTCTATGCATTGTAATCAGCTTATACACCATTTCAGAGCAAGACATCTTGTTTTTAACCAAACTGAATAACTTACAATATCCTAAGAAAACACATATTTCAAGTGAAAAGAGTTTATCCAGGGGAGAACAAGTTGTTTTAACATGGTTCTAATGTGACCCTTGAAAGTAATTGCAACTCTGTTTTTACACCTCTAACCAGAAGGAGGCAACGTTTCCACGCATTATAATTGGCTTATACATAGTTTCAGAGTAAGAAATATTGTTTTTAACCAAACTGAACAACTAAAAGGGAATGCATTATAAGAAGAATATTTACTTTGAAACTCTGTTCTTTACCTTTTAAACAATATGAAACAGCTTTGTATTCACCTTAAACACTGTTTCAGGGCAAGAGATTGTGTTTTAGACTAAAAGGGAATGCATTGTAAGAAGAATCTTTACTTTGAAACTCTGTTCTTTACCTTTTTCTCACTATGAAACAGCTTTGTATTCACCTTAAACACTGTTTCAGGGCAAGAGATTGTGTTTTAGACTAAAAGGGAATGCATTATAAGAAGAATCTTTACTTTGAAACTCTGTTCTTTACCTTTTTCACACTATGAAACAGCTTTGTATTCACCTTAAACACTGTTTCAGGGCAAGAGATTGTGTTTTAGACTAAAAGGGAATGCATTGTAAGAAGAATCTTTACTTTGAAACTCTGTTCTTTACCTTTTTCTCACTATGAAACAGCTTTGTATTCACCTTAAACACTGTTTCAGGGCAAGAGATTGTGTTTTAGACTAAAATAGACTGCATTATAAGAAGAATCTTTACTTTGAAACTCTGTTCTTTACCTTTTTCACACTATGTAACAGCTTTGTATTCACCTTAAACACTGTTTCAGGGCAGATTGTGTTTTAGACTAAAAGGGAATACATTATAAGAAGAATCTTTACTTTGAAACTTTGTTCTTTACCTTTTTCTCACTATGAAACAGCTTTATATTCAACTTAAACACTGCTTCAGTGCAAGAGATTGTGTTTTAGACTAAAAGGGAATGCATTATAAGAAGAATCTTTACTTTGAAACTCTGTTCTTTACCTTTTTCACACTATGTAACAGCTTTGTATTCACCTTAAACACTGTTTCAGGGCAGATTGTGTTTTAGACTAAAAGGGAATACATTATAAGAAGAATCTTTACTTTGAAACTTTGTTCTTTACCTTTTTCTCACTATGAAACAGCTTTATATTCAACTTAAACACTGCTTCAGTGCAAGAGATTGTGTTTTAGAGTAAAAGGGAATGCATTATAAGAAGAATCTTTACTTTGAAACTCTGTTCTTTACCTTTTTCACACTATGTAACAGCTTTGTATTCACCTTAAACACTGTTTCAGGGCAGATTGTGTTTTAGACTAAAAGGGAATACATTATAAGAAGAATCTTTACTTTGAAACTTTGTTCTTTACCTTTTTCTCACTATGAAACAGCTTTATATTCAACTTAAACACTGCTTCAGTGCAAGAGATTGTGTTTTAGACTAAAAGGGAATGCATTATAAGAAGAATCTTTACTTTGAAACTCTGTTCTTTACCTTTTTCACACTATGTAACAGCTTTGTATTCACCTTAAACACTGCTTCAGTGCAAGAGATTGTGTTTTAGACTAAAAGGGAATGCATTATAAGAAGAATCTTTACTTTGAAACTCTGTTCTTTACCTTTTTCACACTATGAAACAGCTTTATATTCAACTTAAACACTGTTTCAGGGCAAGAGATTGTGTTTTAGACTAAAATAGACTGCATTATAAGAAGAATCTTTACTTTGAAACTCTGTTCTTTACCTTTTTCACACTATGAAACAGCTTTGTATTCACCTTAAACACTGTTTCAGGGCAAGAGATTGTGTTTTAGACTAAAAGGGAATGCATTGTAAGAAGAATCTTTACTTTGAAACTCTGTTCTTTACCTTTTTCACACTATGTAACAGCTTTGTATTCACCTTAAACACTGTTTCAGGGCAGATTGTGTTTTAGACTAAAAGGGAATACATTATAAGAAGAATCTTTACTTTGAAACTCTGTTCTTTACCTTTTTCTCACTATGAAACAGCTTTATATTCAACTTAAACACTGCTTCAGGGCAAGAGATTGTGTTTTAGACTAAAAGGGAATGCATTATAAGAAGAATCTTTACTTTGAAACTCTGTTCTTTACCTTTTTCACACTATGTAACAGCTTTGTTTCATGAAACAGCTTTGAAACAGCTTTGTATTCAACTTAAACACTGTTTCAGAGCTAGACATCTTGTTTTTAACCAAACTGAATAACTTACAATATGTTAAGAAAACACATATTTCAAATGAAAAGAGTTTATAACAAGGGAAGATCAAGTTGTTTGTAATATGACCAATTAAAGTAATTGCAATTCTGTTTGTACACTTCTAACCAAAAAGAAGCAGGGCTTCTATGCATTGTAATCAGCTTATACACCATTTCAGAGCAAGACATCTTGTTTTTAACCAAACTGAATAACTTACAATATCCTAAGAAAACACATATTTCAAGTGAAAAGAGTTTATCCAGGGGAGAACAAGTTGTTTTAACATGGTTCTAATGTGACCCTTGAAAGTAATTGCAACTCTGTTTTTACACCTCTAACCAGAAGGAGGCAACGTTTCCACGCATTATAATTGGCTTATACATAGTTTCAGAGTAAGAAATATTGTTTTTAACCAAACTGAACAACTAAAAGGGAATGCATTATAAGAAGAATATTTACTTTGAAACTCTGTTCTTTACCTTTTAAACAATATGAAACAGCTTTGTATTCACCTTAAACACTGTTTCAGGGCAAGAGATTGTGTTTTAGACTAAAAGGGAATGCATTGTAAGAAGAATCTTTACTTTGAAACTCTGTTCTTTACCTTTTTCTCACTATGAAACAGCTTTGTATTCACCTTAAACACTGTTTCAGGGCAAGAGATTGTGTTTTAGACTAAAAGGGAATGCATTATAAGAAGAATCTTTACTTTGAAACTCTGTTCTTTACCTTTTTCACACTATGAAACAGCTTTGTATTCACCTTAAACACTGTTTCAGGGCAAGAGATTGTGTTTTAGACTAAAAGGGAATGCATTGTAAGAAGAATCTTTACTTTGAAACTCTGTTCTTTACCTTTTTCTCACTATGAAACAGCTTTGTATTCACCTTAAACACTGTTTCAGGGCAAGAGATTGTGTTTTAGACTAAAATAGACTGCATTATAAGAAGAATCTTTACTTTGAAACTCTGTTCTTTACCTTTTTCACACTATGTAACAGCTTTGTATTCACCTTAAACACTGTTTCAGGGCAGATTGTGTTTTAGACTAAAAGGGAATACATTATAAGAAGAATCTTTACTTTGAAACTTTGTTCTTTACCTTTTTCTCACTATGAAACAGCTTTATATTCAACTTAAACACTGCTTCAGTGCAAGAGATTGTGTTTTAGACTAAAAGGGAATGCATTATAAGAAGAATCTTTACTTTGAAACTCTGTTCTTTACCTTTTTCACACTATGTAACAGCTTTGTATTCACCTTAAACACTGTTTCAGGGCAGATTGTGTTTTAGACTAAAAGGGAATACATTATAAGAAGAATCTTTACTTTGAAACTTTGTTCTTTACCTTTTTCTCACTATGAAACAGCTTTATATTCAACTTAAACACTGCTTCAGTGCAAGAGATTGTGTTTTAGAGTAAAAGGGAATGCATTATAAGAAGAATCTTTACTTTGAAACTCTGTTCTTTACCTTTTTCACACTATGTAACAGCTTTGTATTCACCTTAAACACTGTTTCAGGGCAGATTGTGTTTTAGACTAAAAGGGAATACATTATAAGAAGAATCTTTACTTTGAAACTTTGTTCTTTACCTTTTTCTCACTATGAAACAGCTTTATATTCAACTTAAACACTGCTTCAGTGCAAGAGATTGTGTTTTAGACTAAAAGGGAATGCATTATAAGAAGAATCTTTACTTTGAAACTCTGTTCTTTACCTTTTTCACACTATGTAACAGCTTTGTATTCACCTTAAACACTGTTTCAGGGCAGATTGTGTTTTAGACTAAAAGGGAATACATTTTAAGAAGAATCTTTACTTTGAAACTCTGTTCTTTACCTTTTTCTCACTATGAAACAGCTTTATATTCAACTTAAACACTGCTTCAGGGCAAGAGATTGTGTTTTAGACTAAAAGGGAATGCATTATAAGAAGAATCTTTACTTTGAAACTCTGTTCTTTACCTTTTTCACACTATGAAACAGCTTTGTATTCACCTTAAACACTGTTTCAGGGCAAGAGATTGTGTTTTAGACTAAAAGGTAATGCATTATAAGAAGAATCTTTACTTTGAAACTCTGTTCTTTACCTTTTTCACACTATGAAACAGCTTTGTATTCACCTTAAACACTGTTTCAGGGCAAGAGATTGTGTTTTAGACTAAAATAGACTGCATTATAAGAAGAATCTTTACTTTGAAACTCTGTTTTTTACCTTTTTCACACTATGAAACAGCTTTGTATTCACCTTAAACACTGTTTCAGGGCAGATTGTGTTTTAGACTAAAAGGGAATACATTATAAGAAGAATCTTTACTTTGAAACTTTGTTCTTTACCTTTTTCTCACTATGAAACAGCTTTATATTCAACTTAAACACTGCTTCAGTGCAAGAGATTGTGTTTTAGACTAAAAGGGAATGCATTATAAGAAGAATCTTTACTTTGAAACTCTGTTCTTTACCTTTTTCACACTATGTAACAGCTTTGTATTCACCTTAAACACTGTTTCAGGGCAGATTGTGTTTTAGACTAAAAGGGAATACATTATAAGAAGAATCTTTACTTTGAAACTTTGTTCTTTACCTTTTTCTCACTATGAAACAGCTTTATATTCAACTTAAACACTGCTTCAGTGCAAGAGATTGTGTTTTAGAGTAAAAGGGAATGCATTATAAGAAGAATCTTTACTTTGAAACTCTGTTCTTTACCTTTTTCACACTATGTAACAGCTTTGTATTCACCTTAAACACTGTTTCAGGGCAGATTGTGTTTTAGACTAAAAGGGAATACATTATAAGAAGAATCTTTACTTTGAAACTTTGTTCTTTACCTTTTTCTCACTATGAAACAGCTTTATATTCAACTTAAACACTGCTTCAGTGCAAGAGATTGTGTTTTAGACTAAAAGGGAATGCATTATAAGAAGAATCTTTACTTTGAAACTCTGTTCTTTACCTTTTTCACACTATGTAACAGCTTTGTATTCACCTTAAACACTGTTTCAGGGCAGATTGTGTTTTAGACTAAAAGGGAATACATTTTAAGAAGAATCTTTACTTTGAAACTCTGTTCTTTACCTTTTTCTCACTATGAAACAGCTTTATATTCAACTTAAACACTGCTTCAGGGCAAGAGATTGTGTTTTAGACTAAAAGGGAATGCATTATAAGAAGAATCTTTACTTTGAAACTCTGTTCTTTACCTTTTTCACACTATGAAACAGCTTTGTATTCACCTTAAACACTGTTTCAGGGCAAGAGATTGTGTTTTAGACTAAAAGGTAATGCATTATAAGAAGAATCTTTACTTTGAAACTCTGTTCTTTACCTTTTTCACACTATGAAACAGCTTTGTATTCACCTTAAACACTGTTTCAGGGCAAGAGATTGTGTTTTAGACTAAAATAGACTGCATTATAAGAAGAATCTTTACTTTGAAACTCTGTTTTTTACCTTTTTCACACTATGAAACAGCTTTGTATTCACCTTAAACACTGTTTCAGTGCAAGAGATTGTGTTTTAGACTAAAAGGTAATGCATTATAAGAAGAATCTTTACTTTGAAACTCTGTTCTTTACCTTTTTCACACTATGAAACAGCTTTGTATTCACCTTAAACACTGTTTCAGGGCAAGAGATTGTGTTTTAGACTAAAAGGGAATGCATTATAAGAAGAATCTTTACTTTGAAACTCTGTTTTTTACCTTTTTCACACTATGAAACAGCTTTATATTCAACTTAAACACTGCTTCAGGGCAAGATATTGTGTTTTAGACTAAAAGGGAATGCATTGTCAGAAGAATCTTTACTTTGAAACTCTGTTCTTTACCTTTTTCACACTATGAAACAGCTTTGTATTCGCCTTAAACACTGTTTCAGGGCAAAAGATTGTGTTTTAGACTAAAATAGACTGCATTATAAGAAGAATCTTTACTTTGAAACTCTGTTCTTTACCTTTTTCTCACTATGAAACAGCTTTGTATTCAACTTAAACACTGTTTCAGGGCAAGAGATTGTGTTTTAGACTAAAAGGGAATGCATTATAAGAAGAATCTTTACTTTGAAACTCTGTTCTTTACCTTTTTCTCACTATGAAACAGCTTTATATTCAACTTAAACACTGCTTCAGTGCAAGAGATTGTGTTTTAGACTAAAAGGGAATGCATTATAAGAAGAATCTTTACTTTGAAACTCTGTTCTTTACCTTTTTCACACTATGAAACAGCTTTATATTCAACTTAAACACTGTTTCAGGGCAAGAGATTGTGTTTTAGACTAAAATAGACTGCATTATAAGAAGAATCTTTACTTTGAAACTCTGTTCTTTACCTTTTTCACACTATGAAACAGCTTTGTATTCACCTTAAACACTGTTTCAGGGCAAGAGATTGTGTTTTAGACTAAAAGGGAATGCATTGTAAGAAGAATCTTTACTTTGAAACTCTGTTCTTTACCTTTTTCACACTATGAAACAGCTTTGTATTCACCTTAAACACTGTTTCAGGGCAAGAGATTGTGTTTTAGACTAAAAGGGAATGCATTATAAGAAGAATCTTTACTTTGAAACTCTGTTTTTTACCTTTTTCACACTATGAAACAGCTTTGTATTCACCTTAAACACTGTTTCAGGGCAAGATATTGTGTTTTAGACTAAAAGGGAATGCATTGTAAGAAGAATCTTTACTTTGAAACTCTGTTCTTTACCTTTTTCACACTATGAAACAGCTTTGTATTCGCCTTAAACACTGTTTCAGGGCAAAAGATTGTGTTTTAGACTAAAATAGACTGCATTATAAGAAGAATCTTTACTTTGAAACTCTGTTCTTTACCTTTTTCTCACTATGAAACAGCTTTATATTCAACTTAAACACTGCTTCAGGGCAAGATATTGTGTTTTAGACTAAAAGGGAATGCATTGTCAGAAGAATCTTTACTTTGAAACTCTGTTCTTTACCTTTTTCACACTATGAAACAGCTTTGTATTCGCCTTAAACACTGTTTCAGGGCAAAAGATTGTGTTTTAGACTAAAATAGACTGCATTATAAGAAGAATCTTTACTTTGAAACTCTGTTCTTTACCTTTTTCTCACTATGAAACAGCTTTGTATTCAACTTAAACACTGTTTCAGGGCAAGAGATTGTGTTTTAGACTAAAAGGGAATGCATTATAAGAAGAATCTTTACTTTGAAACTCTGTTCTTTACCTTTTTCTCACTATGAAACAGCTTTATATTCAACTTAAACACTGCTTCAGTGCAAGAGATTGTGTTTTAGACTAAAAGGGAATGCATTATAAGAAGAATCTTTACTTTGAAACTCTGTTCTTTACCTTTTTCACACTATGAAACAGCTTTATATTCAACTTAAACACTGTTTCAGGGCAAGAGATTGTGTTTTAGACTAAAATAGACTGCATTATAAGAAGAATCTTTACTTTGAAACTCTGTTCTTTACCTTTTTCACACTATGAAACAGCTTTGTATTCACCTTAAACACTGTTTCAGGGCAAGAGATTGTGTTTTAGACTAAAAGGGAATGCATTGTAAGAAGAATCTTTACTTTGAAACTCTGTTCTTTACCTTTTTCACACTATGTAACAGCTTTGTATTCACCTTAAACACTGTTTCAGGGCAGATTGTGTTTTAGACTAAAAGGGAATACATTATAAGAAGAATCTTTACTTTGAAACTCTGTTCTTTACCTTTTTCTCACTATGTAACAGCTTTGTATTCACCTTAAACACTGTTTCAGGGCAGATTGTGTTTTAGACTAAAAGGGAATACATTATAAGAAGAATCTTTACTTTGAAACTTTGTTCTTTACCTTTTTCTCACTATGAAACAGCTTTATATTCAACTTAAACACTGCTTCAGTGCAAGAGATTGTGTTTTAGACTAAAAGGGAATGCATTATAAGAAGAATCTTTACTTTGAAACTCTGTTCTTTACCTTTTTCACACTATGTAACAGCTTTGTATTCACCTTAAACACTGTTTCAGGGCAGATTGTGTTTTAGACTAAAAGGGAATACATTATAAGAAGAATCTTTACTTTGAAACTTTGTTCTTTACCTTTTTCTCACTATGAAACAGCTTTATATTCAACTTAAACACTGCTTCAGTGCAAGAGATTGTGTTTTAGACTAAAAGGGAATGCATTATAAGAAGAATCTTTACTTTGAAACTCTGTTCTTTACCTTTTTCACACTATGTAACAGCTTTGTATTCACCTTAAACACTGTTTCAGGGCAGATTGTGTTTTAGACTAAAAGGGAATACATTTTAAGAAGAATCTTTACTTTGAAACTCTGTTCTTTACCTTTTTCTCACTATGAAACAGCTTTATATTCAACTTAAACACTGCTTCAGGGCAAGAGATTGTGTTTTAGACTAAAAGGGAATGCATTATAAGAAGAATCTTTACTTTGAAACTCTGTTCTTTACCTTTTTCACACTATGAAACAGCTTTGTATTCACCTTAAACACTGTTTCAGGGCAAGAGATTGTGTTTTAGACTAAAAGGTAATGCATTATAAGAAGAATCTTTACTTTGAAACTCTGTTCTTTACCTTTTTCACACTATGAAACAGCTTTGTATTCACCTTAAACACTGTTTCAGGGCAAGAGATTGTGTTTTAGACTAAAAGGGAATGCATTATAAGAAGAATCTTTACTTTGAAACTCTGTTTTTTACCTTTTTCACACTATGAAACAGCTTTGTATTCACCTTAAACACTGTTTCAGGGCAAGATATTGTGTTTTAGACTAAAAGGGAATGCATTGTAAGAAGAATCTTTACTTTGAAACTCTGTTCTTTACCTTTTTCACACTATGAAACAGCTTTGTATTCGCCTTAAACACTGTTTCAGGGCAAAAGATTGTGTTTTAGACTAAAATAGACTGCATTATAAGAAGAATCTTTACTTTGAAACTCTGTTCTTTACCTTTTTCTCACTATGAAACAGCTTTATATTCAACTTAAACACTGCTTCAGGGCAAGATATTGTGTTTTAGACTAAAAGGGAATGCATTGTCAGAAGAATCTTTACTTTGAAACTCTGTTCTTTACCTTTTTCACACTATGAAACAGCTTTGTATTCGCCTTAAACACTGTTTCAGGGCAAAAGATTGTGTTTTAGACTAAAATAGACTGCATTATAAGAAGAATCTTTACTTTGAAACTCTGTTCTTTACCTTTTTCTCACTATGAAACAGCTTTGTATTCAACTTAAACACTGTTTCAGGGCAAGAGATTGTGTTTTAGACTAAAAGGGAATGCATTATAAGAAGAATCTTTACTTTGAAACTCTGTTCTTTACCTTTTTCACACTATGAAACAGCTTTGTATTCACCTTAAACACTGTTTCAGGGCAAGAGATTGTGTTTTAGACTAAAAGGTAATGCATTATAAGAAGAATCTTTACTTTGAAACTCTGTTCTTTACCTTTTTCACACTATGAAACAGCTTTGTATTCACCTTAAACACTGCTTCAGTGCAAGAGATTGTGTTTTAGACTAAAAGGGAATGCATTATAAGAAGAATCTTTACTTTGAAACTCTGTTCTTTACCTTTTTCACACTATGTAACAGCTTTGTATTCACCTTAAACACTGTTTCAGGGCAGATTGTGTTTTAGACTAAAAGGGAATACATTTTAAGAAGAATCTTTACTTTGAAACTCTGTTCTTTACCTTTTTCTCACTATGTAACAGCTTTGTTTCATGAAACAGCTTTGTATTCAACTTAAACACTGTTTCAGAGCTAGACATCTTGTTTTTAACCAAACTGAATAACTTACAATATGTTAAGAAAACACATATTTCAAATGAAAAGAGTTTATAACAAGGGGAGATCAAGTTGTTTGTAATATGACCAATTAAAGTAATTGCAATTCTGTTTGTACACTTCTAACCAAAAAGAAGCAGGGCTTCTATGCATTGTAATCAGCTTATACACCATTTCAGAGCAAGACATCTTGTTTTTAACCAAACTGAATAACTTACAATATCCTAAGAAAACACATATTTCAAGTGAAAAGAGTTTATCCAGGGGAGAACAAGTTGTTTTAACATGGTTCTAATGTGACCCTTGAAAGTAATTGCAACTCTGTTTTTACACCTCTAACCACAAGGAGGCAACGTTTCCACGCATTATAATTGGCTTATACATAGTTTCAGAGTAAGAAATATTGTTTTTAACCAAACTGAACAACTAAAAGGGAATGCATTATAAGAAGAATGTTTACTTTGAAACTCTGTTCTTTACCTTTTAAACAATATGAAACAGCTTTGTATTCACCTTAAACACTGTTTCAGGGCAAGAGATTGTGTTTTAGACTAAAAGGGAATGCATTGTAAGAAGAATCTTTACTTTGAAACTCTGTTCTTTACCTTTTTCTCACTATGAAACAGCTTTGTATTCACCTTAAACACTGTTTCAGGGCAAGAGATTGTGTTTTAGACTAAAAGGGAATGCATTATAAGAAGAATCTTTACTTTGAAACTCTGTTCTTTACCTTTTTCACACTATGAAACAGCTTTGTATTCACCTTAAACACTGTTTCAGGGCAAGAGATTGTGTTTTAGACTAAAAGGTAATGCATTATAAGAAGAATCTTTACTTTGAAACTCTGTTCTTTACCTTTTTCACACTATGAAACAGCTTTGTATTCACCTTAAACACTGTTTCAGGGCAAGAGATTGTGTTTTAGACTAAAATAGACTGCATTATAAGAAGAATCTTTACTTTGAAACTCTGTTTTTTACCTTTTTCACACTATGAAACAGCTTTGTATTCACCTTAAACACTGTTTCAGTGCAAGAGATTGTGTTTTAGACTAAAAGGTAATGCATTATAAGAAGAATCTTTACTTTGAAACTCTGTTCTTTACCTTTTTCACACTATGAAACAGCTTTGTATTCACCTTAAACACTGTTTCAGGGCAAGAGATTGTGTTTTAGACTAAAAGGGAATGCATTATAAGAAGAATCTTTACTTTGAAACTCTGTTTTTTACCTTTTTCACACTATGAAACAGCTTTGTATTCACCTTAAACACTGTTTCAGGGCAAGATATTGTGTTTTAGACTAAAAGGGAATGCATTGTAAGAAGAATCTTTACTTTGAAACTCTGTTCTTTACCTTTTTCACACTATGAAACAGCTTTGTATTCGCCTTAAACACTGTTTCAGGGCAAAAGATTGTGTTTTAGACTAAAATAGACTGCATTATAAGAAGAATCTTTACTTTGAAACTCTGTTCTTTACCTTTTTCTCACTATGAAACAGCTTTATATTCAACTTAAACACTGCTTCAGGGCAAGATATTGTGTTTTAGACTAAAAGGGAATGCATTGTCAGAAGAATCTTTACTTTGAAACTCTGTTCTTTACCTTTTTCACACTATGAAACAGCTTTGTATTCGCCTTAAACACTGTTTCAGGGCAAAAGATTGTGTTTTAGACTAAAATAGACTGCATTATAAGAAGAATCTTTACTTTGAAACTCTGTTCTTTACCTTTTTCTCACTATGAAACAGCTTTGTATTCAACTTAAACACTGTTTCAGGGCAAGAGATTGTGTTTTAGACTAAAAGGGAATGCATTATAAGAAGAATCTTTACTTTGAAACTCTGTTCTTTACCTTTTTCTCACTATGAAACAGCTTTATATTCAACTTAAACACTGCTTCAGTGCAAGAGATTGTGTTTTAGACTAAAAGGGAATGCATTATAAGAAGAATCTTTACTTTGAAACTCTGTTCTTTACCTTTTAAACAATATGAAACAGCTTTGTATTCACCTTAAACACTGTTTCAGGGCAAGAGATTGTGTTTTAGACTAAAAGGGAATGCATTATAAGAAGAATCTTTACTTTGAAACTCTGTTCTTTACCTTTTTCACACTATGTAACAGCTTTGTTTCATGAAACAGCTTTGTATTCAACTTAAACACTGTTTCAGAGCTAGACATCTTGTTTTTAACCAAACTGAATAACTTACAATATGTTAAGAAAACACATATTTCAAATGAAAAGAGTTTATAACAAGGGGAGATCAAGTTGTTTGTAATATGACCAATTAAAGTAATTGCAATTCTGTTTGTACACTTCTAACCAAAAAGAAGCAGGGCTTCTATGCATTGTAATCAGCTTATACACCATTTCAGAGCAAGACATCTTGTTTTTAACCAAACTGAATAACTTACAATATCCTAAGAAAACACATATTTCAAGTGAAAAGAGTTTATCCAGGGGAGAACAAGTTGTTTTAACATGGTTCTAATGTGACCCTTGAAAGTAATTGCAACTCTGTTTTTACACCTCTAACCAGAAGGAGGCAACGTTTCCACGCATTATAATTGGCTTATACATAGTTTCAGAGTAAGAAATATTGTTTTTAACCAAACTGAACAACTAAAAGGGAATGCATTATAAGAAGAATATTTACTTTGAAACTCTGTTCTTTACCTTTTAAACAATATGAAACAGCTTTGTATTCACCTTAAACACTGTTTCAGGGCAAGAGATTGTGTTTTAGACTAAAAGGGAATGCATTTTAAGAAGAATCTTTACTTTGAAACTCTGTTCTTTACCTTTTTCACACTATGTAACAGCTTTGTATTCACCTTAAACACTGTTTCAGGGCAGATTGTGTTTTAGACTAAAAGGGAATACATTATAAGAAGAATCTTTACTTTGAAACTTTGTTCTTTACCTTTTTCTCACTATGAAACAGCTTTATATTCAACTTAAACACTGCTTCAGTGCAAGAGATTGTGTTTTAGACTAAAAGGGAATGCATTATAAGAAGAATCTTTACTTTGAAACTCTGTTCTTTACCTTTTTCACACTATGTAACAGCTTTGTATTCACCTTAAACACTGTTTCAGGGCAGATTGTGTTTTAGACTAAAAGGGAATACATTATAAGAAGAATCTTTACTTTGAAACTTTGTTCTTTACCTTTTTCTCACTATGAAACAGCTTTATATTCAACTTAAACACTGCTTCAGTGCAAGAGATTGTGTTTTAGACTAAAAGGGAATGCATTATAAGAAGAATCTTTACTTTGAAACTCTGTTCTTTACCTTTTTCACACTATGAAACAGCTTTGTATTCACCTTAAACACTGTTTCAGGGCAAGAGATTGTGTTTTAGACTAAAAGGTAATGCATTATAAGAAGAATCTTTACTTTGAAACTCTGTTCTTTACCTTTTTCACACTATGAAACAGCTTTGTATTCACCTTAAACACTGTTTCAGGGCAAGAGATTGTGTTTTAGACTAAAATAGACTGCATTATAAGAAGAATCTTTACTTTGAAACTCTGTTTTTTACCTTTTTCACACTATGAAACAGCTTTGTATTCACCTTAAACACTGTTTCAGTGCAAGAGATTGTGTTTTAGACTAAAAGGTAATGCATTATAAGAAGAATCTTTACTTTGAAACTCTGTTCTTTACCTTTTTCACACTATGAAACAGCTTTGTATTCACCTTAAACACTGTTTCAGGGCAAGAGATTGTGTTTTAGACTAAAAGGGAATGCATTATAAGAAGAATCTTTACTTTGAAACTCTGTTTTTTACCTTTTTCACACTATGAAACAGCTTTGTATTCACCTTAAACACTGTTTCAGGGCAAGATATTGTGTTTTAGACTAAAAGGGAATGCATTGTAAGAAGAATCTTTACTTTGAAACTCTGTTCTTTACCTTTTTCACACTATGAAACAGCTTTGTATTCGCCTTAAACACTGTTTCAGGGCAAAAGATTGTGTTTTAGACTAAAATAGACTGCATTATAAGAAGAATCTTTACTTTGAAACTCTGTTCTTTACCTTTTTCTCACTATGAAACAGCTTTATATTCAACTTAAACACTGCTTCAGGGCAAGATATTGTGTTTTAGACTAAAAGGGAATGCATTGTCAGAAGAATCTTTACTTTGAAACTCTGTTCTTTACCTTTTTCACACTATGAAACAGCTTTGTATTCGCCTTAAACACTGTTTCAGGGCAAAAGATTGTGTTTTAGACTAAAATAGACTGCATTATAAGAAGAATCTTTACTTTGAAACTCTGTTCTTTACCTTTTTCTCACTATGAAACAGCTTTGTATTCAACTTAAACACTGTTTCAGGGCAAGAGATTGTGTTTTAGACTAAAAGGGAATGCATTATAAGAAGAATCTTTACTTTGAAACTCTGTTCTTTACCTTTTTCTCACTATGAAACAGCTTTATATTCAACTTAAACACTGCTTCAGTGCAAGAGATTGTGTTTTAGACTAAAAGGGAATGCATTATAAGAAGAATCTTTACTTTGAAACTCTGTTCTTTACCTTTTAAACAATATGAAACAGCTTTGTATTCACCTTAAACACTGTTTCAGGGCAAGAGATTGTGTTTTAGACTAAAAGGGAATGCATTATAAGAAGAATCTTTACTTTGAAACTCTGTTCTTTACCTTTTTCACACTATGTAACAGCTTTGTTTCATGAAACAGCTTTGTATTCAACTTAAACACTGTTTCAGAGCTAGACATCTTGTTTTTAACCAAACTGAATAACTTACAATATGTTAAGAAAACACATATTTCAAATGAAAAGAGTTTATAACAAGGGGAGATCAAGTTGTTTGTAATATGACCAATTAAAGTAATTGCAATTCTGTTTGTACACTTCTAACCAAAAAGAAGCAGGGCTTCTATGCATTGTAATCAGCTTATACACCATTTCAGAGCAAGACATCTTGTTTTTAACCAAACTGAATAACTTACAATATCCTAAGAAAACACATATTTCAAGTGAAAAGAGTTTATCCAGGGGAGAACAAGTTGTTTTAACATGGTTCTAATGTGACCCTTGAAAGTAATTGCAACTCTGTTTTTACACCTCTAACCAGAAGGAGGCAACGTTTCCACGCATTATAATTGGCTTATACATAGTTTCAGAGTAAGAAATATTGTTTTTAACCAAACTGAACAACTAAAAGGGAATGCATTATAAGAAGAATATTTACTTTGAAACTCTGTTCTTTACCTTTTAAACAATATGAAACAGCTTTGTATTCACCTTAAACACTGTTTCAGGGCAAGAGATTGTGTTTTAGACTAAAAGGGAATGCATTATAAGAAGAATCTTTACTTTGAAACTCTGTTCTTTACCTTTTTCACACTATGTAACAGCTTTGTATTCACCTTAAACACTGTTTCAGGGCAGATTGTGTTTTAGACTAAAAGGGAATACATTATAAGAAGAATCTTTACTTTGAAACTTTGTTCTTTACCTTTTTCTCACTATGAAACAGCTTTATATTCAACTTAAACACTGCTTCAGTGCAAGAGATTGTGTTTTAGACTAAAAGGGAATGCATTATAAGAAGAATCTTTACTTTGAAACTCTGTTCTTTACCTTTTTCACACTATGTAACAGCTTTGTATTCACCTTAAACACTGTTTCAGGGCAGATTGTGTTTTAGACTAAAAGGGAATACATTATAAGAAGAATCTTTACTTTGAAACTTTGTTCTTTACCTTTTTCTCACTATGAAACAGCTTTATATTCAACTTAAACACTGCTTCAGTGCAAGAGATTGTGTTTTAGACTAAAAGGGAATGCATTATAAGAAGAATCTTTACTTTGAAACTCTGTTCTTTACCTTTTTCACACTATGTAACAGCTTTGTATTCACCTTAAACACTGTTTCAGGGCAGATTGTGTTTTAGACTAAAAGGGAATACATTATAAGAAGAATCTTTACTTTGAAACTTTGTTCTTTACCTTTTTCTCACTATGAAACAGCTTTATATTCAACTTAAACACTGCTTCAGTGCAAGAGATTGTGTTTTAGACTAAAAGGGAATGCATTATAAGAAGAATCTTTACTTTGAAACTCTGTTCTTTACCTTTTTCACACTATGTAACAGCTTTGTATTCACCTTAAACACTGTTTCAGGGCAGATTGTGTTTTAGACTAAAAGGGAATACATTTTAAGAAGAATCTTTACTTTGAAACTCTGTTCTTTACCTTTTTCTCACTATGAAACAGCTTTATATTCAACTTAAACACTGCTTCAGGGCAAGAGATTGTGTTTTAGACTAAAAGGGAATGCATTATAAGAAGAATCTTTACTTTGAAACTCTGTTCTTTACCTTTTTCACACTATGAAACAGCTTTGTATTCACCTTAAACACTGTTTCAGGGCAAGAGATTGTGTTTTAGACTAAAAGGTAATGCATTATAAGAAGAATCTTTACTTTGAAACTCTGTTCTTTACCTTTTTCACACTATGAAACAGCTTTGTATTCACCTTAAACACTGTTTCAGGGCAAGAGATTGTGTTTTAGACTAAAATAGACTGCATTATAAGAAGAATCTTTACTTTGAAACTCTGTTTTTTACCTTTTTCACACTATGAAACAGCTTTGTATTCACCTTAAACACTGTTTCAGTGCAAGAGATTGTGTTTTAGACTAAAAGGTAATGCATTATAAGAAGAATCTTTACTTTGAAACTCTGTTCTTTACCTTTTTCACACTATGAAACAGCTTTGTATTCACCTTAAACACTGTTTCAGGGCAAGAGATTGTGTTTTAGACTAAAAGGGAATGCATTATAAGAAGAATCTTTACTTTGAAACTCTGTTTTTTACCTTTTTCACACTATGAAACAGCTTTGTATTCACCTTAAACACTGTTTCAGGGCAAGATATTGTGTTTTAGACTAAAAGGGAATGCATTGTAAGAAGAATCTTTACTTTGAAACTCTGTTCTTTACCTTTTTCACACTATGAAACAGCTTTATATTCAACTTAAACACTGCTTCAGGGCAAGATATTGTGTTTTAGACTAAAAGGGAATGCATTGTCAGAAGAATCTTTACTTTGAAACTCTGTTCTTTACCTTTTTCACACTATGAAACAGCTTTGTATTCGCCTTAAACACTGTTTCAGGGCAAAAGATTGTGTTTTAGACTAAAATAGACTGCATTATAAGAAGAATCTTTACTTTGAAACTCTGTTCTTTACCTTTTTCTCACTATGAAACAGCTTTGTATTCAACTTAAACACTGTTTCAGGGCAAGAGATTGTGTTTTAGACTAAAAGGGAATGCATTATAAGAAGAATCTTTACTTTGAAACTCTGTTCTTTACCTTTTTCTCACTATGAAACAGCTTTATATTCAACTTAAACACTGCTTCAGTGCAAGAGATTGTGTTTTAGACTAAAAGGGAATGCATTATAAGAAGAATCTTTACTTTGAAACTCTGTTCTTTACCTTTTAAACAATATGAAACAGCTTTGTATTCACCTTAAACACTGTTTCAGGGCAAGAGATTGTGTTTTAGACTAAAAGGGAATGCATTATAAGAAGAATCTTTACTTTGAAACTCTGTTCTTTACCTTTTTCACACTATGTAACAGCTTTGTTTCATGAAACAGCTTTGTATTCAACTTAAACACTGTTTCAGAGCTAGACATCTTGTTTTTAACCAAACTGAATAACTTACAATATGTTAAGAAAACACTTATTTCAAATGAAAAGAGTTTATAACAAGGGGAGATCAAGTTGTTTGTAATATGACCAATTAAAGTAATTGCAATTCTGTTTGTACACTTCTAACCAAAAAGAAGCAGGGCTTCTATGCATTGTAATCAGCTTATACACCATTTCAGAGCAAGACATCTTGTTTTTAACCAAACTGAATAACTTACAATATCCTAAGAAAACACATATTTCAAGTGAAAAGAGTTTATCCAGGGGAGAACAAGTTGTTTTAACATGGTTCTAATGTGACCCTTGAAAGTAATTGCAACTCTGTTTTTACACCTCTAACCAGAAGGAGGCAACGTTTCCACGCATTATAATTGGCTTATACATAGTTTCAGAGTAAGAAATATTGTTTTTAACCAAACTGAACAACTAAAAGGGAATGCATTATAAGAAGAATATTTACTTTGAAACTCTGTTCTTTACCTTTTAAACAATATGAAACAGCTTTGTATTCACCTTAAACACTGTTTCAGGGCAAGAGATTGTGTTTTAGACTAAAAGGGAATGCATTTTAAGAAGAATCTTTACTTTGAAACTCTGTTCTTTACCTTTTTCACACTATGTAACAGCTTTGTATTCACCTTAAACACTGTTTCAGGGCAGATTGTGTTTTAGACTAAAAGGGAATACATTATAAGAAGAATCTTTACTTTGAAACTTTGTTCTTTACCTTTTTCTCACTATGAAACAGCTTTATATTCAACTTAAACACTGCTTCAGTGCAAGAGATTGTGTTTTAGACTAAAAGGGAATGCATTATAAGAAGAATCTTTACTTTGAAACTCTGTTCTTTACCTTTTTCACACTATGTAACAGCTTTGTATTCACCTTAAACACTGTTTCAGGGCAGATTGTGTTTTAGACTAAAAGGGAATACATTATAAGAAGAATCTTTACTTTGAAACTTTGTTCTTTACCTTTTTCTCACTATGAAACAGCTTTATATTCAACTTAAACACTGCTTCAGTGCAAGAGATTGTGTTTTAGACTAAAAGGGAATGCATTATAAGAAGAATCTTTACTTTGAAACTCTGTTCTTTACCTTTTTCACACTATGAAACAGCTTTGTATTCACCTTAAACACTGTTTCAGGGCAAGAGATTGTGTTTTAGACTAAAAGGTAATGCATTATAAGAAGAATCTTTACTTTGAAACTCTGTTCTTTACCTTTTTCACACTATGAAACAGCTTTGTATTCACCTTAAACACTGTTTCAGGGCAAGAGATTGTGTTTTAGACTAAAATAGACTGCATTATAAGAAGAATCTTTACTTTGAAACTCTGTTTTTTACCTTTTTCACACTATGAAACAGCTTTGTATTCACCTTAAACACTGTTTCAGTGCAAGAGATTGTGTTTTAGACTAAAAGGTAATGCATTATAAGAAGAATCTTTACTTTGAAACTCTGTTCTTTACCTTTTTCACACTATGAAACAGCTTTGTATTCACCTTAAACACTGTTTCAGGGCAAGAGATTGTGTTTTAGACTAAAAGGGAATGCATTATAAGAAGAATCTTTACTTTGAAACTCTGTTTTTTACCTTTTTCACACTATGAAACAGCTTTGTATTCACCTTAAACACTGTTTCAGGGCAAGATATGTGTTTTAGACTAAAAGGGAATGCATTGTAAGAAGAATCTTTACTTTGAAACTCTGTTCTTTACCTTTTTCACACTATGAAACAGCTTTGTATTCGCCTTAAACACTGTTTCAGGGCAAAAGATTGTGTTTTAGACTAAAATAGACTGCATTATAAGAAGAATCTTTACTTTGAAACTCTGTTCTTTACCTTTTTCTCACTATGAAACAGCTTTATATTCAACTTAAACACTGCTTCAGGGCAAGATATTGTGTTTTAGACTAAAAGGGAATGCATTGTCAGAAGAATCTTTACTTTGAAACTCTGTTCTTTACCTTTTTCACACTATGAAACAGCTTTGTATTCGCCTTAAACACTGTTTCAGGGCAAAAGATTGTGTTTTAGACTAAAATAGACTGCATTATAAGAAGAATCTTTACTTTGAAACTCTGTTCTTTACCTTTTTCTCACTATGAAACAGCTTTGTATTCAACTTAAACACTGTTTCAGGGCAAGAGATTGTGTTTTAGACTAAAAGGGAATGCATTATAAGAAGAATCTTTACTTTGAAACTCTGTTCTTTACCTTTTTCTCACTATGAAACAGCTTTATATTCAACTTAAACACTGCTTCAGTGCAAGAGATTGTGTTTTAGACTAAAAGGGAATGCATTATAAGAAGAATCTTTACTTTGAAACTCTGTTCTTTACCTTTTAAACAATATGAAACAGCTTTGTATTCACCTTAAACACTGTTTCAGGGCAAGAGATTGTGTTTTAGACTAAAAGGGAATGCATTATAAGAAGAATCTTTACTTTGAAACTCTGTTCTTTACCTTTTTCACACTATGTAACAGCTTTGTTTCATGAAACAGCTTTGTATTCAACTTAAACACTGTTTCAGAGCTAGACATCTTGTTTTTAACCAAACTGAATAACTTACAATATGTTAAGAAAACACATATTTCAAATGAAAAGAGTTTATAACAAGGGGAGATCAAGTTGTTTGTAATATGACCAATTAAAGTAATTGCAATTCTGTTTGTACACTTCTAACCAAAAAGAAGCAGGGCTTCTATGCATTGTAATCAGCTTATACACCATTTCAGAGCAAGACATCTTGTTTTTAACCAAACTGAATAACTTACAATATCCTAAGAAAACACATATTTCAAGTGAAAAGAGTTTATCCAGGGGAGAACAAGTTGTTTTAACATGGTTCTAATGTGACCCTTGAAAGTAATTGCAACTCTGTTTTTACACCTCTAACCAGAAGGAGGCAACGTTTCCACGCATTATAATTGGCTTATACATAGTTTCAGAGTAAGAAATATTGTTTTTAACCAAACTGAACAACTAAAAGGGAATGCATTATAAGAAGAATATTTACTTTGAAACTCTGTTCTTTACCTTTTAAACAATATGAAACAGCTTTGTATTCACCTTAAACACTGTTTCAGGGCAAGAGATTGTGTTTTAGACTAAAAGGGAATGCATTATAAGAAGAATATTTACTTTGAAACTCTGTTCTTTACCTTTTAAACAATATGAAACAGCTTTGTATTCACCTTAAACACTGTTTCAGGGCAAGAGATTGTGTTTTAGACTAAAAGGGAATGCATTATAAGAAGAATCTTTACTTTGAAACTCTGTTCTTTACCTTTTTCACACTATGTAACAGCTTTGTATTCACCTTAAACACTGTTTCAGGGCAGATTGTGTTTTAGACTAAAAGGGAATACATTATAAGAAGAATCTTTACTTTGAAACTTTGTTCTTTACCTTTTTCTCACTATGAAACAGCTTTATATTCAACTTAAACACTGCTTCAGTGCAAGAGATTGTGTTTTAGACTAAAAGGGAATGCATTATAAGAAGAATCTTTACTTTGAAACTCTGTTCTTTACCTTTTTCACACTATGTAACAGCTTTGTATTCACCTTAAACACTGTTTCAGGGCAGATTGTGTTTTAGACTAAAAGGGAATACATTATAAGAAGAATCTTTACTTTGAAACTTTGTTCTTTACCTTTTTCTCACTATGAAACAGCTTTATATTCAACTTAAACACTGCTTCAGTGCAAGAGATTGTGTTTTAGACTAAAAGGGAATGCATTATAAGAAGAATCTTTACTTTGAAACTCTGTTCTTTACCTTTTTCACACTATGAAACAGCTTTGTATTCACCTTAAACACTGTTTCAGGGCAAGAGATTGTGTTTTAGACTAAAAGGTAATGCATTATAAGAAGAATCTTTACTTTGAAACTCTGTTCTTTACCTTTTTCACACTATGAAACAGCTTTGTATTCACCTTAAACACTGTTTCAGGGCAAGAGATTGTGTTTTAGACTAAAATAGACTGCATTATAAGAAGAATCTTTACTTTGAAACTCTGTTTTTTACCTTTTTCACACTATGAAACAGCTTTGTATTCACCTTAAACACTGTTTCAGTGCAAGAGATTGTGTTTTAGACTAAAAGGTAATGCATTATAAGAAGAATCTTTACTTTGAAACTCTGTTCTTTACCTTTTTCACACTATGAAACAGCTTTGTATTCACCTTAAACACTGTTTCAGGGCAAGAGATTGTGTTTTAGACTAAAAGGGAATGCATTATAAGAAGAATCTTTACTTTGAAACTCTGTTTTTTACCTTTTTCACACTATGAAACAGCTTTGTATTCACCTTAAACACTGTTTCAGGGCAAGATATTGTGTTTTAGACTAAAAGGGAATGCATTGTAAGAAGAATCTTTACTTTGAAACTCTGTTCTTTACCTTTTTCACACTATGAAACAGCTTTGTATTCGCCTTAAACACTGTTTCAGGGCAAAAGATTGTGTTTTAGACTAAAATAGACTGCATTATAAGAAGAATCTTTACTTTGAAACTCTGTTCTTTACCTTTTTCACACTATGAAACAGCTTTGTATTCACCTTAAACACTGTTTCAGGGCAAGAGATTGTGTTTTAGACTAAAAGTTAATGCATTATAAGAAGAATCTTTACTTTGAAACTCTGTTCTTTACCTTTTTCACACTATGAAACAGCTTTGTATTCGCCTTAAACACTGTTTCAGGGCAAAAGATTGTGTTTTAGACTAAAATAGACTGCATTATAAGAAGAATCTTTACTTTGAAACTCTGTTCTTTACCTTTTTCTCACTATGAAACAGCTTTGTATTCAACTTAAACACTGTTTCAGGGCAAGAGATTGTGTTTTAGACTAAAAGGGAATGCATTATAAGAAGAATCTTTACTTTGAAACTCTGTTCTTTACCTTTTTCTCACTATGAAACAGCTTTATATTCAACTTAAACACTGCTTCAGTGCAAGAGATTGTGTTTTAGACTAAAAGGGAATGCATTATAAGAAGAATCTTTACTTTGAAACTCTGTTCTTTACCTTTTAAACAATATGAAACAGCTTTGTATTCACCTTAAACACTGTTTCAGGGCAAGAGATTGTGTTTTAGACTAAAAGGGAATGCATTATAAGAAGAATCTTTACTTTGAAACTCTGTTCTTTACCTTTTTCACACTATGTAACAGCTTTGTTTCATGAAACAGCTTTGTATTCAACTTAAACACTGTTTCAGAGCTAGACATCTTGTTTTTAACCAAACTGAATAACTTACAATATGTTAAGAAAACACATATTTCAAATGAAAAGAGTTTATAACAAGGGGAGATCAAGTTGTTTGTAATATGACCAATTAAAGTAATTGCAATTCTGTTTGTACACTTCTAACCAAAAAGAAGCAGGGCTTCTATGCATTGTAATCAGCTTATACACCATTTCAGAGCAAGACATCTTGTTTTTAACCAAACTGAATAACTTACAATATCCTAAGAAAACACATATTTCAAGTGAAAAGAGTTTATCCAGGGGAGAACAAGTTGTTTTAACATGGTTCTAATGTGACCCTTGAAAGTAATTGCAACTCTGTTTTTACACCTCTAACCACAAGGAGGCAACGTTTCCACGCATTATAATTGGCTTATACATAGTTTCAGAGTAAGAAATATTGTTTTTAACCAAACTGAACAACTAAAAGGGAATGCATTATAAGAAGAATGTTTACTTTGAAACTCTGTTCTTTACCTTTTAAACAATATGAAACAGCTTTGTATTCACCTTAAACACTGTTTCAGGGCAAGAGATTGTGTTTTAGACTAAAAGGGAATGCATTGTAAGAAGAATCTTTACTTTGAAACTCTGTTCTTTACCTTTTTCTCACTATGAAACAGCTTTGTATTCACCTTAAACACTGTTTCAGGGCAAGAGATTGTGTTTTAGACTAAAAGGGAATGCATTATAAGAAGAATCTTTACTTTGAAACTCTGTTCTTTACCTTTTTCACACTATGAAACAGCTTTGTATTCACCTTAAACACTGTTTCAGGGCAAGAGATTGTGTTTTAGACTAAAAGGGAATGCATTGTAAGAAGAATCTTTACTTTGAAACTCTGTTCTTTACCTTTTTCTCACTATGAAACAGCTTTGTATTCACCTTAAACACTGTTTCAGGGCAAGAGATTGTGTTTTAGACTAAAAGGGAATGCATTATAAGAAGAATCTTTACTTTGAAACTCTGTTCTTTACCTTTTTCACACTATGAAACAGCTTTGTATTCACCTTAAACACTGTTTCAGGGCAAGAGATTGTGTTTTAGACTAAAATAGACTGCATTATAAGAAGAATCTTTACTTTGAAACTCTGTTCTTTACCTTTTTCACACTATGTAACAGCTTTGTATTCACCTTAAACACTGTTTCAGGGCAGATTGTGTTTTAGACTAAAAGGGAATACATTATAAGAAGAATCTTTACTTTGAAACTTTGTTCTTTACCTTTTTCTCACTATGAAACAGCTTTATATTCAACTTAAACACTGCTTCAGTGCAAGATATTGTGTTTTAGACTAAAAGGGAATGCATTGTAAGAAGAATCTTTACTTTGAAACTCTGTTCTTTACCTTTTTCACACTATGAAACAGCTTTGTATTCGCCTTAAACACTGTTTCAGGGCAAAAGATTGTGTTTTAGACTAAAATAGACTGCATTATAAGAAGAATCTTTACTTTGAAACTCTGTTCTTTACCTTTTTCACACTATGAAACAGCTTTGTATTCACCTTAAATACTGTTTCAGGGCAAGAGATTGTGTTTTAGACTAAAAGGTAATGCATTATAAGAAGAATCTTTACTTTGAAACTCTGTTCTTTACCTTTTTCACACTATGAAACAGCTTTGTATTCGCCTTAAACACTGTTTCAGGGCAAAAGATTGTGTTTTAGACTAAAATAGACTGCATTATAAGAAGAATCTTTACTTTGAAACTCTGTTCTTTACCTTTTTCTCACTATGAAACAGCTTTGTATTCAACTTAAACACTGTTTCAGGGCAAGAGATTGTGTTTTAGACTAAAAGGGAATGCATTATAAGAAGAATCTTTACTTTGAAACTCTGTTCTTTACCTTTTTCTCACTATGAAACAGCTTTATATTCAACTTAAACACTGCTTCAGTGCAAGAGATTGTGTTTTAGACTAAAAGGGAATGCATTATAAGAAGAATCTTTACTTTGAAACTCTGTTCTTTACCTTTTAAACAATATGAAACAGCTTTGTATTCACCTTAAACACTGTTTCAGGGCAAGAGATTGTGTTTTAGACTAAAAGGGAATGCATTATAAGAAGAATCTTTACTTTGAAACTCTGTTCTTTACCTTTTTCACACTATGTAACAGCTTTGTTTCATGAAACAGCTTTGTATTCAACTTAAACACTGTTTCAGAGCTAGACATCTTGTTTTTAACCAAACTGAATAACTTACAATATGTTAAGAAAACACATATTTCAAATGAAAAGAGTTTATAACAAGGGGAGATCAAGTTGTTTGTAATATGACCAATTAAAGTAATTGCAATTCTGTTTGTACACTTCTAACCAAAAAGAAGCAGGGCTTCTATGCATTGTAATCAGCTTATACACCATTTCAGAGCAAGACATCTTGTTTTTAACCAAACTGAATAACTTACAATATCCTAAGAAAACACATATTTCAAGTGAAAAGAGTTTATCCAGGGGAGAACAAGTTGTTTTAACATGGTTCTAATGTGACCCTTGAAAGTAATTGCAACTCTGTTTTTACACCTCTAACCACAAGGAGGCAACGTTTCCACGCATTATAATTGGCTTATACATAGTTTCAGAGTAAGAAATATTGTTTTTAACCAAACTGAACAACTAAAAGGGAATGCATTATAAGAAGAATGTTTACTTTGAAACTCTGTTCTTTACCTTTTAAACAATATGAAACAGCTTTGTATTCACCTTAAACACTGTTTCAGGGCAAGAGATTGTGTTTTAGACTAAAAGGGAATGCATTGTAAGAAGAATCTTTACTTTGAAACTCTGTTCTTTACCTTTTTCTCACTATGAAACAGCTTTGTATTCACCTTAAACACTGTTTCAGGGCAAGAGATTGTGTTTTAGACTAAAAGGGAATGCATTATAAGAAGAATCTTTACTTTGAAACTCTGTTCTTTACCTTTTTCACACTATGAAACAGCTTTGTATTCACCTTAAACACTGTTTCAGGGCAAGAGATTGTGTTTTAGACTAAAAGGGAATGCATTGTAAGAAGAATCTTTACTTTGAAACTCTGTTCTTTACCTTTTTCTCACTATGAAACAGCTTTGTATTCACCTTAAACACTGTTTCAGGGCAAGAGATTGTGTTTTAGACTAAAAGGGAATGCATTATAAGAAGAATCTTTACTTTGAAACTCTGTTCTTTACCTTTTTCACACTATGAAACAGCTTTGTATTCACCTTAAACACTGTTTCAGGGCAAGAGATTGTGTTTTAGACTAAAATAGACTGCATTATAAGAAGAATCTTTACTTTGAAACTCTGTTCTTTACCTTTTTCACACTATGTAACAGCTTTGTATTCACCTTAAACACTGTTTCAGGGCAGATTGTGTTTTAGACTAAAAGGGAATACATTATAAGAAGAATCTTTACTTTGAAACTTTGTTCTTTACCTTTTTCTGACTATGAAACAGCTTTATATTCAACTTAAACACTGCTTCAGTGCAAGAGATTGTGTTTTAGACTAAAAGGGAATGCATTATAAGAAGAATCTTTACTTTGAAACTCTGTTCTTTACCTTTTTCACACTATGTAACAGCTTTGTATTCACCTTAAACACTGTTTCAGGGCAGATTGTGTTTTAGACTAAAAGGGAATACATTATAAGAAGAATCTTTACTTTGAAACTTTGTTCTTTACCTTTTTCTCACTATGAAACAGCTTTATATTCAACTTAAACACTGCTTCAGTGCAAGAGATTGTGTTTTAGAGTAAAAGGGAATGCATTATAAGAAGAATCTTTACTTTGAAACTCTGTTCTTTACCTTTTTCACACTATGTAACAGCTTTGTATTCACCTTAAACACTGTTTCAGGGCAGATTGTGTTTTAGACTAAAAGGGAATACATTATAAGAAGAATCTTTACTTTGAAACTTTGTTCTTTACCTTTTTCTCACTATGAAACAGCTTTATATTCAACTTAAACACTGCTTCAGTGCAAGAGATTGTGTTTTAGACTAAAAGGGAATGCATTATAAGAAGAATCTTTACTTTGAAACTCTGTTCTTTACCTTTTTCACACTATGTAACAGCTTTGTATTCACCTTAAACACTGTTTCAGGGCAGATTGTGTTTTAGACTAAAAGGGAATACATTTTAAGAAGAATCTTTACTTTGAAACTCTGTTCTTTACCTTTTTCTCACTATGAAACAGCTTTATATTCAACTTAAACACTGCTTCAGGGCAAGAGATTGTGTTTTAGACTAAAAGGGAATGCATT
This sequence comes from Electrophorus electricus, assembly GCF_041902795.1. NCBI lineage: Eukaryota > Metazoa > Chordata > Actinopteri > Gymnotiformes > Gymnotidae > Electrophorus > Electrophorus electricus. Next base: position 1,820,695 of record NW_027658572.1, on the reverse strand, counting down.
ATAAGAAGAATCTTTACTTTGAAACTCTGTTCTTTACCTTTTTCACACTATGAAACAGCTTTGTATTCACCTTAAACACTGTTTCAGGGCAAGAGATTGTGTTTTAGACTAAAAGGTAATGCATTATAAGAAGAATCTTTACTTTGAAACTCTGTTCTTTACCTTTTTCACACTATGAAACAGCTTTGTATTCACCTTAAACACTGTTTCAGGGCAAGAGATTGTGTTTTAGACTAAAATAGACTGCATTATAAGAAGAATCTTTACTTTGAAACTCTGTTTTTTACCTTTTTCACACTATGAAACAGCTTTGTATTCACCTTAAACACTGTTTCAGTGCAAGAGATTGTGTTTTAGACTAAAAGGTAATGCATTATAAGAAGAATCTTTACTTTGAAACTCTGTTCTTTACCTTTTTCACACTATGAAACAGCTTTGTATTCACCTTAAACACTGTTTCAGGGCAAGAGATTGTGTTTTAGACTAAAAGGGAATGCATTATAAGAAGAATCTTTACTTTGAAACTCTGTTTTTTACCTTTTTCACACTATGAAACAGCTTTGTATTCACCTTAAACACTGTTTCAGGGCAAGATATTGTGTTTTAGACTAAAAGGGAATGCATTGTAAGAAGAATCTTTACTTTGAAACTCTGTTCTTTACCTTTTTCACACTATGAAACAGCTTTGTATTCGCCTTAAACACTGTTTCAGGGCAAAAGATTGTGTTTTAGACTAAAATAGACTGCATTATAAGAAGAATCTTTACTTTGAAACTCTGTTCTTTACCTTTTTCTCACTATGAAACAGCTTTATATTCAACTTAAACACTGCTTCAGGGCAAGATATTGTGTTTTAGACTAAAAGGGAATGCATTGTCAGAAGAATCTTTACTTTGAAACTCTGTTCTTTACCTTTTTCACACTATGAAACAGCTTTGTATTCGCCTTAAACACTGTTTCAGGGCAAAAGATTGTGTTTTAGACTAAAATAGACTGCATTATAAGAAGAATCTTTACTTTGAAACTCTGTTCTTTACCTTTTTCTCACTATGAAACAGCTTTGTATTCAACTTAAACACTGTTTCAGGGCAAGAGATTGTGTTTTAGACTAAAAGGGAATGCATTATAAGAAGAATCTTTACTTTGAAACTCTGTTCTTTACCTTTTTCTCACTATGTAACAGCTTTGTATTCACCTTAAACACTGTTTCAGGGCAGATTGTGTTTTAGACTAAAAGGGAATACATTATAAGAAGAATCTTTACTTTGAAACTTTGTTCTTTACCTTTTTCTCACTATGAAACAGCTTTATATTCAACTTAAACACTGCTTCAGTGCAAGAGATTGTGTTTTAGACTAAAAGGGAATGCATTATAAGAAGAATCTTTACTTTGAAACTCTGTTCTTTACCTTTTTCACACTATGTAACAGCTTTGTATTCACCTTAAACACTGTTTCAGGGCAGATTGTGTTTTAGACTAAAAGGGAATACATTATAAGAAGAATCTTTACTTTGAAACTTTGTTCTTTACCTTTTTCTCACTATGAAACAGCTTTATATTCAACTTAAACACTGCTTCAGTGCAAGAGATTGTGTTTTAGACTAAAAGGGAATGCATTATAAGAAGAATCTTTACTTTGAAACTCTGTTCTTTACCTTTTTCACACTATGTAACAGCTTTGTATTCACCTTAAACACTGTTTCAGGGCAGATTGTGTTTTAGACTAAAAGGGAATACATTTTAAGAAGAATCTTTACTTTGAAACTCTGTTCTTTACCTTTTTCTCACTATGAAACAGCTTTATATTCAACTTAAACACTGCTTCAGGGCAAGAGATTGTGTTTTAGACTAAAAGGGAATGCATTATAAGAAGAATCTTTACTTTGAAACTCTGTTCTTTACCTTTTTCACACTATGAAACAGCTTTGTATTCACCTTAAACACTGTTTCAGGGCAAGAGATTGTGTTTTAGACTAAAAGGTAATGCATTATAAGAAGAATCTTTACTTTGAAACTCTGTTCTTTACCTTTTTCACACTATGAAACAGCTTTGTATTCACCTTAAACACTGTTTCAGGGCAAGAGATTGTGTTTTAGACTAAAATAGACTGCATTATAAGAAGAATCTTTACTTTGAAACTCTGTTTTTTACCTTTTTCACACTATGAAACAGCTTTGTATTCACCTTAAACACTGTTTCAGTGCAAGAGATTGTGTTTTAGACTAAAAGGTAATGCATTATAAGAAGAATCTTTACTTTGAAACTCTGTTCTTTACCTTTTTCACACTATGAAACAGCTTTGTATTCACCTTAAACACTGTTTCAGGGCAAGAGATTGTGTTTTAGACTAAAAGGGAATGCATTATAAGAAGAATCTTTACTTTGAAACTCTGTTTTTTACCTTTTTCACACTATGAAACAGCTTTGTATTCACCTTAAACACTGTTTCAGGGCAAGATATTGTGTTTTAGACTAAAAGGGAATGCATTGTAAGAAGAATCTTTACTTTGAAACTCTGTTCTTTACCTTTTTCACACTATGAAACAGCTTTGTATTCGCCTTAAACACTGTTTCAGGGCAAAAGATTGTGTTTTAGACTAAAATAGACTGCATTATAAGAAGAATCTTTACTTTGAAACTCTGTTCTTTACCTTTTTCTCACTATGAAACAGCTTTATATTCAACTTAAACACTGCTTCAGGGCAAGATATTGTGTTTTAGATTAAAAGGGAATGCATTGTCAGAAGAATCTTTACTTTGAAACTCTGTTCTTTACCTTTTTCACACTATGAAACAGCTTTGTATTCGCCTTAAACACTGTTTCAGGGCAAAAGATTGTGTTTTAGACTAAAATAGACTGCATTATAAGAAGAATCTTTACTTTGAAACTCTGTTCTTTACCTTTTTCTCACTATGAAACAGCTTTGTATTCAACTTAAACACTGTTTCAGGGCAAGAGATTGTGTTTTAGACTAAAAGGGAATGCATTATAAGAAGAATCTTTACTTTGAAACTCTGTTCTTTACCTTTTTCTCACTATGTAACAGCTTTGTATTCACCTTAAACACTGTTTCAGGGCAGATTGTGTTTTAGACTAAAAGGGAATACATTATAAGAAGAATCTTTACTTTGAAACTTTGTTCTTTACCTTTTTCTCACTATGAAACAGCTTTATATTCAACTTAAACACTGCTTCAGTGCAAGAGATTGTGTTTTAGACTAAAAGGGAATGCATTATAAGAAGAATCTTTACTTTGAAACTCTGTTCTTTACCTTTTTCACACTATGTAACAGCTTTGTATTCACCTTAAACACTGTTTCAGGGCAGATTGTGTTTTAGACTAAAAGGGAATACATTATAAGAAGAATCTTTACTTTGAAACTTTGTTCTTTACCTTTTTCTCACTATGAAACAGCTTTATATTCAACTTAAACACTGCTTCAGTGCAAGAGATTGTGTTTTAGACTAAAAGGGAATGCATTATAAGAAGAATCTTTACTTTGAAACTCTGTTCTTTACCTTTTTCACACTATGTAACAGCTTTGTATTCACCTTAAACACTGTTTCAGGGCAGATTGTGTTTCAGACTAAAAGGGAATACATTTTAAGAAGAATCTTTACTTTGAAACTCTGTTCTTTACCTTTTTCTCACTATGAAACAGCTTTATATTCAACTTAAACACTGCTTCAGTGCAAGAGATTGTGTTTTAGACTAAAAGGGAATGCATTATAAGAAGAATCTTTACTTTGAAACTCTGTTCTTTACCTTTTTCACACTATGAAACAGCTTTGTATTCACCTTAAACACTGTTTCAGGGCAAGAGATTGTGTTTTAGACTAAAATAGACTGCATTATAAGAAGATTCTTTACTTTGAAACTCTGTTTTTTACCTTTTTCACACTATGAAACAGCTTTGTATTCACCTTAAACACTGTTTCAGTGCAAGAGATTGTGTTTTAGACTAAAAGGTAATGCATTATAAGAAGAATCTTTACTTTGAAACTCTGTTCTTTACCTTTTTCACACTATGAAACAGCTTTGTATTCACCTTAAACACTGTTTCAGGGCAAGAGATTGTGTTTTAGACTAAAAGGGAATGCATTATAAGAAGAATCTTTACTTTGAAACTCTGTTTTTTACCTTTTTCACACTATGAAACAGCTTTGTATTCACCTTAAACACTGTTTCAGGGCAAGATATTGTGTTTTAGACTAAAAGGGAATGCATTGTAAGAAGAATCTTTACTTTGAAACTCTGTTCTTTACCTTTTTCACACTATGAAACAGCTTTGTATTCGCCTTAAACACTGTTTCAGGGCAAAAGATTGTGTTTTAGACTAAAATAGACTGCATTATAAGAAGAATCTTTACTTTGAAACTCTGTTCTTTACCTTTTTCTCACTATGAAACAGCTTTATATTCAACTTAAACACTGCTTCAGGGCAAGATATTGTGTTTTAGACTAAAAGGGAATGCATTGTCAGAAGAATCTTTACTTTGAAACTCTGTTCTTTACCTTTTTCACACTATGAAACAGCTTTGTATTCGCCTTAAACACTGTTTCAGGGCAAAAGATTGTGTTTTAGACTAAAATAGACTGCATTATAAGAAGAATCTTTACTTTGAAACTCTGTTCTTTACCTTTTTCTCACTATGAAACAGCTTTGTATTCAACTTAAACACTGTTTCAGGGCAAGAGATTGTGTTTTAGACTAAAAGGGAATGCATTATAAGAAGAATCTTTACTTTGAAACTCTGTTCTTTACCTTTTTCTCACTATGAAACAGCTTTATATTCAACTTAAACACTGCTTCAGTGCAAGAGATTGTGTTTTAGACTAAAAGGGAATGCATTATAAGAAGAATCTTTACTTTGAAACTCTGTTCTTTACCTTTTAAACAATATGAAACAGCTTTGTATTCACCTTAAACACTGTTTCAGGGCAAGAGATTGTGTTTTAGACTAAAAGGGAATGCATTATAAGAAGAATCTTTACTTTGAAACTCTGTTCTTTACCTTTTTCACACTATGTAACAGCTTTGTTTCATGAAACAGCTTTGTATTCAACTTAAACACTGTTTCAGAGCTAGACATCTTGTTTTTAACCAAACTGAATAACTTACAATATGTTAAGAAAACACATATTTCAAATGAAAAGAGTTTATAACAAGGGGAGATCAAGTTGTTTGTAATATGACCAATTAAAGTAATTGCAATTCTGTTTGTACACTTCTAACCAAAAAGAAGCAGGGCTTCTATGCATTGTAATCAGCTTATACACCATTTCAGAGCAAGACATCTTGTTTTTAACCAAACTGAATAACTTACAATATCCTAAGAAAACACATATTTCAAGTGAAAAGAGTTTATCCAGGGGAGAACAAGTTGTTTTAACATGGTTCTAATGTGACCCTTGAAAGTAATTGCAACTCTGTTTTTACACCTCTAACCAGAAGGAGGCAACGTTTCCACGCATTATAATTGGCTTATACATAGTTTCAGAGTAAGAAATATTGTTTTTAACCAAACTGAACAACTAAAAGGGAATGCATTATAAGAAGAATATTTACTTTGAAACTCTGTTCTTTACCTTTTAAACAATATGAAACAGCTTTGTATTCACCTTAAACACTGTTTCAGGGCAAGAGATTGTGTTTTAGACTAAAAGGGAATGCATTATAAGAAGAATCTTTACTTTGAAACTCTGTTCTTTACCTTTTTCACACTATGTAACAGCTTTGTATTCACCTTAAACACTGTTTCAGGGCAGATTGTGTTTTAGACTAAAAGGGAATACATTATAAGAAGAATCTTTACTTTGAAACTTTGTTCTTTACCTTTTTCTCACTATGAAACAGCTTTATATTCAACTTAAACACTGCTTCAGTGCAAGAGATTGTGTTTTAGACTAAAAGGGAATGCATTATAAGAAGAATCTTTACTTTGAAACTCTGTTCTTTACCTTTTTCACACTATGTAACAGCTTTGTATTCACCTTAAACACTGTTTCAGGGCAGATTGTGTTTTAGACTAAAAGGGAATACATTATAAGAAGAATCTTTACTTTGAAACTTTGTTCTTTACCTTTTTCTCACTATGAAACAGCTTTATATTCAACTTAAACACTGCTTCAGTGCAAGAGATTGTGTTTTAGACTAAAAGGGAATGCATTATAAGAAGAATCTTTACTTTGAAACTCTGTTCTTTACCTTTTTCACACTATGTAACAGCTTTGTATTCACCTTAAACACTGTTTCAGGGCAGATTGTGTTTTAGACTAAAAGGGAATACATTATAAGAAGAATCTTTACTTTGAAACTTTGTTCTTTACCTTTTTCTCACTATGAAACAGCTTTATATTCAACTTAAACACTGCTTCAGTGCAAGAGATTGTGTTTTAGACTAAAAGGGAATGCATTATAAGAAGAATCTTTACTTTGAAACTCTGTTCTTTACCTTTTTCACACTATGTAACAGCTTTGTATTCACCTTAAACACTGTTTCAGGGCAAGAGATTGTGTTTTAGACTAAAAGGGAATACATTTTAAGAAGAATCTTTACTTTGAAACTCTGTTCTTTACCTTTTTCTCACTATGAAACAGCTTTATATTCAACTTAAACACTGCTTCAGGGCAAGAGATTGTGTTTTAGACTAAAAGGGAATGCATTATAAGAAGAATCTTTACTTTGAAACTCTGTTCTTTACCTTTTTCACACTATGAAACAGCTTTGTATTCACCTTAAACACTGTTTCAGGGCAAGAGATTGTGTTTTAGACTAAAAGGTAATGCATTATAAGAAGAATCTTTACTTTGAAACTCTGTTCTTTACCTTTTTCACACTATGAAACAGCTTTGTATTCACCTTAAACACTGTTTCAGGGCAAGAGATTGTGTTTTAGACTAAAATAGACTGCATTATAAGAAGAATCTTTACTTTGAAACTCTGTTTTTTACCTTTTTCACACTATGAAACAGCTTTGTATTCACCTTAAACACTGTTTCAGGGCAAGATATTGTGTTTTAGACTAAAAGGGAATGCATTGTAAGAAGAATCTTTACTTTGAAACTCTGTTCTTTACCTTTTTCACACTATGAAACAGCTTTGTATTCGCCTTAAACACTGTTTCAGGGCAAAAGATTGTGTTTTAGACTAAAATAGACTGCATTATAAGAAGAATCTTTACTTTGAAACTCTGTTCTTTACCTTTTTCACACTATGAAACAGCTTTGTATTCACCTTAAACACTGTTTCAGGGCAAGAGATTGTGTTTTAGACTAAAAGGTAATGCATTATAAGAAGAATCTTTACTTTGAAACTCTGTTCTTTACCTTTTTCACACTATGAAACAGCTTTGTATTCGCCTTAAACACTGTTTCAGGGCAAAAGATTGTGTTTTAGACTAAAATAGACTGCATTATAAGAAGAATCTTTACTTTGAAACTCTGTTCTTTACCTTTTTCTCACTATGAAACAGCTTTGTATTCAACTTAAACACTGTTTCAGGGCAAGAGATTGTGTTTTAGACTAAAAGGGAATGCATTATAAGAAGAATCTTTACTTTGAAACTCTGTTCTTTACCTTTTTCTCACTATGAAACAGCTTTATATTCAACTTAAACACTGCTTCAGTGCAAGAGATTGTGTTTTAGACTAAAAGGGAATGCATTATAAGAAGAATCTTTACTTTGAAACTCTGTTCTTTACCTTTTAAACAATATGAAACAGCTTTGTATTCACCTTAAACACTGTTTCAGGGCAAGAGATTGTGTTTTAGACTAAAAGGGAATGCATTATAAGAAGAATCTTTACTTTGAAACTCTGTTCTTTACCTTTTTCACACTATGTAACAGCTTTGTTTCATGAAACAGCTTTGTATTCAACTTAAACACTGTTTCAGAGCTAGACATCTTGTTTTTAACCAAACTGAATAACTTACAATATGTTAAGAAAACACATATTTCAAATGAAAAGAGTTTATAACAAGGGGAGATCAAGTTGTTTGTAATATGACCAATTAAAGTAATTGCAATTCTGTTTGTACACTTCTAACCAAAAAGAAGCAGGGCTTCTATGCATTGTAATCAGCTTATACACCATTTCAGAGCAAGACATCTTGTTTTTAACCAAACTGAATAACTTACAATATCCTAAGAAAACACATATTTCAAGTGAAAAGAGTTTATCCAGGGGAGAACAAGTTGTTTTAACATGGTTCTAATGTGACCCTTGAAAGTAATTGCAACTCTGTTTTTACACCTCTAACCACAAGGAGGCAACGTTTCCACGCATTATAATTGGCTTATACATAGTTTCAGAGTAAGAAATATTGTTTTTAACCAAACTGAACAACTAAAAGGGAATGCATTATAAGAAGAATGTTTACTTTGAAACTCTGTTCTTTACCTTTTAAACAATATGAAACAGCTTTGTATTCACCTTAAACACTGTTTCAGGGCAAGAGATTGTGTTTTAGACTAAAAGGGAATGCATTGTAAGAAGAATCTTTACTTTGAAACTCTGTTCTTTACCTTTTTCTCACTATGAAACAGCTTTGTATTCACCTTAAACACTGTTTCAGGGCAAGAGATTGTGTTTTAGACTAAAAGGGAATGCATTATAAGAAGAATCTTTACTTTGAAACTCTGTTCTTTACCTTTTTCACACTATGAAACAGCTTTGTATTCACCTTAAACACTGTTTCAGGGCAAGAGATTGTGTTTTAGACTAAAAGGGAATGCATTGTAAGAAGAATCTTTACTTTGAAACTCTGTTCTTTACCTTTTTCTCACTATGAAACAGCTTTGTATTCACCTTAAACACTGTTTCAGGGCAAGAGATTGTGTTTTAGACTAAAAGGGAATGCATTATAAGAAGAATCTTTACTTTGAAACTCTGTTCTTTACCTTTTTCACACTATGAAACAGCTTTGTATTCACCTTAAACACTGTTTCAGGGCAAGAGATTGTGTTTTAGACTAAAATAGACTGCATTATAAGAAGAATCTTTACTTTGAAACTCTGTTCTTTACCTTTTTCACACTATGTAACAGCTTTGTATTCACCTTAAACACTGTTTCAGGGCAGATTGTGTTTTAGACTAAAAGGGAATACATTATAAGAAGAATCTTTACTTTGAAACTTTGTTCTTTACCTTTTTCTCACTATGAAACAGCTTTATATTCAACTTAAACACTGCTTCAGTGCAAGATATTGTGTTTTAGACTAAAAGGGAATGCATTGTAAGAAGAATCTTTACTTTGAAACTCTGTTCTTTACCTTTTTCACACTATGAAACAGCTTTGTATTCACCTTAAATACTGTTTCAGGGCAAGAGATTGTGTTTTAGACTAAAAGGTAATGCATTATAAGAAGAATCTTTACTTTGAAACTCTGTTCTTTACCTTTTTCACACTATGAAACAGCTTTGTATTCGCCTTAAACACTGTTTCAGGGCAAAAGATTGTGTTTTAGACTAAAATAGACTGCATTATAAGAAGAATCTTTACTTTGAAACTCTGTTCTTTACCTTTTTCTCACTATGAAACAGCTTTGTATTCAACTTAAACACTGTTTCAGGGCAAGAGATTGTGTTTTAGACTAAAAGGGAATGCATTATAAGAAGAATCTTTACTTTGAAACTCTGTTCTTTACCTTTTTCTCACTATGAAACAGCTTTATATTCAACTTAAACACTGCTTCAGTGCAAGAGATTGTGTTTTAGACTAAAAGGGAATGCATTATAAGAAGAATCTTTACTTTGAAACTCTGTTCTTTACCTTTTAAACAATATGAAACAGCTTTGTATTCACCTTAAACACTGTTTCAGGGCAAGAGATTGTGTTTTAGACTAAAAGGGAATGCATTATAAGAAGAATCTTTACTTTGAAACTCTGTTCTTTACCTTTTTCACACTATGTAACAGCTTTGTTTCATGAAACAGCTTTGTATTCAACTTAAACACTGTTTCAGAGCTAGACATCTTGTTTTTAACCAAACTGAATAACTTACAATATGTTAAGAAAACACATATTTCAAATGAAAAGAGTTTATAACAAGGGGAGATCAAGTTGTTTGTAATATGACCAATTAAAGTAATTGCAATTCTGTTTGTACACTTCTAACCAAAAAGAAGCAGGGCTTCTATGCATTGTAATCAGCTTATACACCATTTCAGAGCAAGACATCTTGTTTTTAACCAAACTGAATAACTTACAATATCCTAAGAAAACACATATTTCAAGTGAAAAGAGTTTATCCAGGGGAGAACAAGTTGTTTTAACATGGTTCTAATGTGACCCTTGAAAGTAATTGCAACTCTGTTTTTACACCTCTAACCACAAGGAGGCAACGTTTCCACGCATTATAATTGGCTTATACATAGTTTCAGAGTAAGAAATATTGTTTTTAACCAAACTGAACAACTAAAAGGGAATGCATTATAAGAAGAATGTTTACTTTGAAACTCTGTTCTTTACCTTTTAAACAATATGAAACAGCTTTGTATTCACCTTAAACACTGTTTCAGGGCAAGAGATTGTGTTTTAGACTAAAAGGGAATGCATTATAAGAAGAATCTTTACTTTGAAACTCTGTTCTTTACCTTTTTCACACTATGTAACAGCTTTGTATTCACCTTAAACACTGTTTCAGGGCAGATTGTGTTTTAGACTAAAAGGGAATACATTTTAAGAAGAATCTTTACTTTGAAACTCTGTTCTTTACCTTTTTCTCACTATGAAACAGCTTTATATTCAACTTAAACACTGCTTCAGGGCAAGAGATTGTGTTTTAGACTAAAAGGGAATGCATTATAAGAAGAATCTTTACTTTGAAACTCTGTTCTTTACCTTTTTCACACTATGAAACAGCTTTGTATTCACCTTAAACACTGTTTCAGGGCAAGAGATTGTGTTTTAGACTAAAAGGTAATGCATTATAAGAAGAATCTTTACTTTGAAACTCTGTTCTTTACCTTTTTCACACTATGAAACAGCTTTGTATTCACCTTAAACACTGTTTCAGGGCAAGAGATTGTGTTTTAGACTAAAATAGACTGCATTATAAGAAGAATCTTTACTTTGAAACTCTGTTTTTTACCTTTTTCACACTATGAAACAGCTTTGTATTCACCTTAAACACTGTTTCAGTGCAAGAGATTGTGTTTTAGACTAAAAGGTAATGCATTATAAGAAGAATCTTTACTTTGAAACTCTGTTCTTTACCTTTTTCACACTATGAAACAGCTTTGTATTCACCTTAAACACTGTTTCAGGGCAAGAGATTGTGTTTTAGACTAAAAGGGAATGCATTATAAGAAGAATCTTTACTTTGAAACTCTGTTTTTTACCTTTTTCACACTATGAAACAGCTTTGTATTCACCTTAAACACTGTTTCAGGGCAAGATATTGTGTTTTAGACTAAAAGGGAATGCATTGTAAGAAGAATCTTTACTTTGAAACTCTGTTCTTTACCTTTTTCACACTATGAAACAGCTTTGTATTCGCCTTAAACACTGTTTCAGGGCAAAAGATTGTGTTTTAGACTAAAATAGACTGCATTATAAGAAGAATCTTTACTTTGAAACTCTGTTCTTTACCTTTTTCTCACTATGAAACAGCTTTATATTCAACTTAAACACTGCTTCAGGGCAAGATATTGTGTTTTAGACTAAAAGGGAATGCATTGTCAGAAGAATCTTTACTTTGAAACTCTGTTCTTTACCTTTTTCACACTATGAAACAGCTTTGTATTCGCCTTAAACACTGTTTCAGGGCAAAAGATTGTGTTTTAGACTAAAATAGACTGCATTATAAGAAGAATCTTTACTTTGAAACTCTGTTCTTTACCTTTTTCTCACTATGAAACAGCTTTGTATTCAACTTAAACACTGTTTCAGGGCAAGAGATTGTGTTTTAGACTAAAAGGGAATGCATTATAAGAAGAATCTTTACTTTGAAACTCTGTTCTTTACCTTTTTCACACTATGAAACAGCTTTGTATTCACCTTAAACACTGTTTCAGGGCAAGAGATTGTGTTTTAGACTAAAAGGTAATGCATTATAAGAAGAATCTTTACTTTGAAACTCTGTTCTTTACCTTTTTCACACTATGAAACAGCTTTGTATTCACCTTAAACACTGTTTCAGGGCAAGAGATTGTGTTTTAGACTAAAATAGACTGCATTATAAGAAGAATCTTTACTTTGAAACTCTGTTTTTTACCTTTTTCACACTATGAAACAGCTTTGTATTCACCTTAAACACTGTTTCAGTGCAAGAGATTGTGTTTTAGACTAAAAGGTAATGCATTATAAGAAGAATCTTTACTTTGAAACTCTGTTCTTTACCTTTTTCACACTATGAAACAGCTTTGTATTCACCTTAAACACTGTTTCAGGGCAAGAGATTGTGTTTTAGACTAAAAGGGAATGCATTATAAGAAGAATCTTTACTTTGAAACTCTGTTTTTTACCTTTTTCACACTATGAAACAGCTTTGTATTCACCTTAAACACTGTTTCAGGGCAAGATATTGTGTTTTAGACTAAAAGGGAATGCATTGTAAGAAGAATCTTTACTTTGAAACTCTGTTCTTTACCTTTTTCACACTATGAAACAGCTTTGTATTCGCCTTAAACACTGTTTCAGGGCAAAAGATTGTGTTTTAGACTAAAATAGACTGCATTATAAGAAGAATCTTTACTTTGAAACTCTGTTCTTTACCTTTTTCTCACTATGAAACAGCTTTATATTCAACTTAAACACTGCTTCAGGGCAAGATATTGTGTTTTAGACTAAAAGGGAATGCATTGTCAGAAGAATCTTTACTTTGAAACTCTGTTCTTTACCTTTTTCACACTATGAAACAGCTTTGTATTCGCCTTAAACACTGTTTCAGGGCAAAAGATTGTGTTTTAGACTAAAATAGACTGCATTATAAGAAGAATCTTTACTTTGAAACTCTGTTCTTTACCTTTTTCTCACTATGAAACAGCTTTGTATTCAACTTAAACACTGTTTCAGGGCAAGAGATTGTGTTTTAGACTAAAAGGGAATGCATTATAAGAAGAATCTTTACTTTGAAACTCTGTTCTTTACCTTTTTCTCACTATGTAACAGCTTTGTATTCACCTTAAACACTGTTTCAGGGCAGATTGTGTTTTAGACTAAAAGGGAATACATTATAAGAAGAATCTTTACTTTGAAACTTTGTTCTTTACCTTTTTCTCACTATGAAACAGCTTTATATTCAACTTAAACACTGCTTCAGTGCAAGAGATTGTGTTTTAGACTAAAAGGGAATGCATTATAAGAAGAATCTTTACTTTGAAACTCTGTTCTTTACCTTTTTCACACTATGTAACAGCTTTGTATTCACCTTAAACACTGTTTCAGGGCAGATTGTGTTTTAGACTAAAAGGGAATACATTATAAGAAGAATCTTTACTTTGAAACTTTGTTCTTTACCTTTTTCTCACTATGAAACAGCTTTATATTCAACTTAAACACTGCTTCAGTGCAAGAGATTGTGTTTTAGACTAAAAGGGAATGCATTATAAGAAGAATCTTTACTTTGAAACTCTGTTCTTTACCTTTTTCACACTATGTAACAGCTTTGTATTCACCTTAAACACTGTTTCAGGGCAGATTGTGTTTTAGACTAAAAGGGAATACATTTTAAGAAGAATCTTTACTTTGAAACTCTGTTCTTTACCTTTTTCTCACTATGAAACAGCTTTATATTCAACTTAAACACTGCTTCAGGGCAAGAGATTGTGTTTTAGACTAAAAGGGAATGCATTATAAGAAGAATCTTTACTTTGAAACTCTGTTCTTTACCTTTTTCACACTATGAAACAGCTTTGTATTCACCTTAAACACTGTTTCAGGGCAAGAGATTGTGTTTTAGACTAAAAGGTAATGCATTATAAGAAGAATCTTTACTTTGAAACTCTGTTCTTTACCTTTTTCACACTATGAAACAGCTTTATATTCACCTTAAACACTGTTTCAGGGCAAGAGATTGTGTTTTAGACTAAAATAGACTGCATTATAAGAAGAATCTTTACTTTGAAACTCTGTTTTTTACCTTTTTCACACTATGAAACAGCTTTGTATTCACCTTAAACACTGTTTCAGTGCAAGAGATTGTGTTTTAGACTAAAAGGTAATGCATTATAAGAAGAATCTTTACTTTGAAACTCTGTTCTTTACCTTTTTCACACTATGAAACAGCTTTGTATTCACCTTAAACACTGTTTCAGGGCAAGAGATTGTGTTTTAGACTAAAAGGGAATGCATTATAAGAAGAATCTTTACTTTGAAACTCTGTTTTTTACCTTTTTCACACTATGAAACAGCTTTGTATTCACCTTAAACACTGTTTCAGGGCAAGATATTGTGTTTTAGACTAAAAGGGAATGCATTGTAAGAAGAATCTTTACTTTGAAACTCTGTTCTTTACCTTTTTCACACTATGAAACAGCTTTGTATTCGCCTTAAACACTGTTTCAGGGCAAAAGATTGTGTTTTAGACTAAAATAGACTGCATTATAAGAAGAATCTTTACTTTGAAACTCTGTTCTTTACCTTTTTCTCACTATGAAACAGCTTTATATTCAACTTAAACACTGCTTCAGGGCAAGATATTGTGTTTTAGACTAAAAGGGAATGCATTGTCAGAAGAATCTTTACTTTGAAACTCTGTTCTTTACCTTTTTCACACTATGAAACAGCTTTGTATTCGCCTTAAACACTGTTTCAGGGCAAAAGATTGTGTTTTAGACTAAAATAGACTGCATTATAAGAAGAATCTTTACTTTGAAACTCTGTTCTTTACCTTTTTCTCACTATGAAACAGCTTTATATTCAACTTAAACACTGCTTCAGGGCAAGATATTGTGTTTTAGACTAAAAGGGAATGCATTGTCAGAAGAATCTTTACTTTGAAACTCTGTTCTTTACCTTTTTCACACTATGAAACAGCTTTGTATTCGCCTTAAACACTGTTTCAGGGCAAAAGATTGTGTTTTAGACTAAAATAGACTGCATTATAAGAAGAATCTTTACTTTGAAACTCTGTTCTTTACCTTTTTCTCACTATGAAACAGCTTTGTATTCAACTTAAACACTGTTTCAGGGCAAGAGATTGTGTTTTAGACTAAAAGGGAATGCATTATAAGAAGAATCTTTACTTTGAAACTCTGTTCTTTACCTTTTTCTCACTATGTAACAGCTTTGTATTCACCTTAAACACTGTTTCAGGGCAGATTGTGTTTTAGACTAAAAGGGAATACATTATAAGAAGAATCTTTACTTTGAAACTTTGTTCTTTACCTTTTTCTCACTATGAAACAGCTTTATATTCAACTTAAACACTGCTTCAGTGCAAGAGATTGTGTTTTAGACTAAAAGGGAATGCATTATAAGAAGAATCTTTACTTTGAAACTCTGTTCTTTACCTTTTTCACACTATGTAACAGCTTTGTATTCACCTTAAACACTGTTTCAGGGCAGATTGTGTTTTAGACTAAAAGGGAATACATTATAAGAAGAATCTTTACTTTGAAACTTTGTTCTTTACCTTTTTCTCACTATGAAACAGCTTTATATTCAACTTAAACACTGCTTCAGTGCAAGAGATTGTGTTTTAGACTAAAAGGGAATGCATTATAAGAAGAATCTTTACTTTGAAACTCTGTTCTTTACCTTTTTCACACTATGTAACAGCTTTGTATTCACCTTAAACACTGTTTCAGGGCAGATTGTGTTTTAGACTAAAAGGGAATACATTTTAAGAAGAATCTTTACTTTGAAACTCTGTTCTTTACCTTTTTCTCACTATGAAACAGCTTTATATTCAACTTAAACACTGCTTCAGGGCAAGAGATTGTGTTTTAGACTAAAAGGGAATGCATTATAAGAAGAATCTTTACTTTGAAACTCTGTTCTTTACCTTTTTCACACTATGAAACAGCTTTGTATTCACCTTAAACACTGTTTCAGGGCAAGAGATTGTGTTTTAGACTAAAAGGTAATGCATTATAAGAAGAATCTTTACTTTGAAACTCTGTTCTTTACCTTTTTCACACTATGAAACAGCTTTGTATTCACCTTAAACACTGTTTCAGGGCAAGAGATTGTGTTTTAGACTAAAATAGACTGCATTATAAGAAGAATCTTTACTTTGAAACTCTGTTTTTTACCTTTTTCACACTATGAAACAGCTTTGTATTCACCTTAAACACTGTTTCAGTGCAAGAGATTGTGTTTTAGACTAAAAGGTAATGCATTATAAGAAGAATCTTTACTTTGAAACTCTGTTCTTTACCTTTTTCACACTATGAAACAGCTTTGTATTCACCTTAAACACTGTTTCAGGGCAAGAGATTGTGTTTTAGACTAAAAGGGAATGCATTATAAGAAGAATCTTTACTTTGAAACTCTGTTTTTTACCTTTTTCACACTATGAAACAGCTTTGTATTCACCTTAAACACTGTTTCAGGGCAAGATATTGTGTTTTAGACTAAAAGGGAATGCATTGTAAGAAGAATCTTTACTTTGAAACTCTGTTCTTTACCTTTTTCTCACTATGTAACAGCTTTGTATTCACCTTAAACACTGTTTCAGGGCAGATTGTGTTTTAGACTAAAAGGGAATACATTATAAGAAGAATCTTTACTTTGAAACTTTGTTCTTTACCTTTTTCTCACTATGAAACAGCTTTATATTCAACTTAAACACTGCTTCAGTGCAAGAGATTGTGTTTTAGACTAAAAGGGAATGCATTATAAGAAGAATCTTTACTTTGAAACTCTGTTCTTTACCTTTTTCACACTATGTAACAGCTTTGTATTCACCTTAAACACTGTTTCAGGGCAGATTGTGTTTTAGACTAAAAGGGAATACATTTTAAGAAGAATCTTTACTTTGAAACTCTGTTCTTTACCTTTTTCTCACTATGAAACAGCTTTATATTCAACTTAAACACTGCTTCAGGGCAAGAGATTGTGTTTTAGACTAAAAGTTAATGCATTATAAGAAGAATCTTTACTTTGAAACTCTGTTCTTTACCTTTTTCACACTATGAAACAGCTTTGTATTCACCTTAAACACTGTTTCAGGGCAAGAGATTGTGTTTTAGACTAAAATAGACTGCATTATAAGAAGAATCTTTACTTTGAAACTCTGTTCTTTACCTTTTTCACACTATGAAACAGCTTTGTATTCACCTTAAACACTGCTTCAGTGCAAGAGATTGTGTTTTAGACTAAAAGGGAATGCATTATAAGAAGAATCTTTACTTTGAAACTCTGTTCTTTACCTTTTAAACACTATGAAACAGCTTTGTATTCACCTTAAACACTGTTTCAGGGCAAGAGATTGTGTTTTAGACTAAAAGGGAATGCATTATAAGAAGAATCTTTACTTTGAAACTCTGTTCTTTACCTTTTTCACACTATGTAACAGCTTTGTTTCATGAAACAGCTTTGAAACAGCTTTGTATTCAACTTAAACACTGTTTCAGAGCTAGACATCTTGTTTTTAACCAAACTGAATAACTTACAATATGTTAAGAAAACACATATTTCAAATGAAAAGAGTTTATAACAAGGGGAGATCAAGTTGTTTGTAATATGACCAATTAAAGTAATTGCAATTCTGTTTGTACACTTCTAACCAAAAAGAAGCAGGGCTTCTATGCATTGTAATCAGCTTATACACCATTTCAGAGCAAGACATCTTGTTTTTAACCAAACTGAATAACTTACAATATCCTAAGAAAACACATATTTCAAGTGAAAAGAGTTTATCCAGGGGAGAAAAAGTTGTTTTAACATGGTTCTAATGTGACCCTTGAAAGTAATTGTAACTCTGTTTTTACACCTCTAACCACAAGGAGGCAACGTTTCCACGCATTATAATTGGCTTATACATAGTTTCAGAGTAAGAAATATTGTTTTTAACCAAACTGAACAACTAAAAGGGAATGCATTATAAGAAGAATGTTTACTTTGAAACTCTGTTCTTTACCTTTTTCACACTATGAAACAGCTTTGTATTCACCTTAAACACTGTTTCAGGGCAAGAGATTGTGTTTTAGACTAAAAGGGAATGCATTATAAGAAGAATCTTTACTTTGAAACTCTGTTCTTTACCTTTTTCACACTATGAAATAGCTTTGTATTCACCTTAAACACTGTTTAAGGGCAAGAGATTGTGTTTTAGACTAAAATAGACTGCATTATAAGAAGAATCTTTACTTTGAAACTCTGTTCTTTACCTTTTTCACACTATGAAACAGCTTTGTATTCACCTTAAACACTGTTTCAGGGCAGATTGTGTTTTAGACTAAAAGGGAATACATTTTAAGAAGAATCTTTACTTTGAAACTCTGTTCTTTACCTTTTTCTCACTATGAAACAGCTTTATATTCAACTTAAACACTGCTTCAGGGCAAGAGATTGTGTTTTAGACTAAAAGGGAATGCATTATAAGAAGAATCTTTACTTTGAAACTCTGTTCTTTACCTTTTTCACACTATGTAACAGCTTTGTTTCATGAAACAGCTTTGAAACAGCTTTGTATTCAACTTAAACACTGTTTCAGAGCTAGACATCTTGTTTTTAACCAAACTGAATAACTTACAATATGTTAAGAAAACACATATTTCAAATGAAAAGAGTTTATAACAAGGGGAGATCAAGTTGTTTGTAATATGACCAATTAAAGTAATTGCAATTCTGTTTGTACACTTCTAACCAAAAAGAAGCAGGGCTTCTATGCATTGTAATCAGCTTATACACCATTTCAGAGCAAGACATCTTGTTTTTAACCAAACTGAATAACTTACAATATCCTAAGAAAACACATATTTCAAGTGAAAAGAGTTTATCCAGGGGAGAACAAGTTGTTTTAACATGGTTCTAATGTGACCCTTGAAAGTAATTGCAACTCTGTTTTTACACCTCTAACCACAAGGAGGCAACGTTTCCACGCATTATAATTGGCTTATACATAGTTTCAGAGTAAGAAATATTGTTTTTAACCAAACTGAACAACTAAAAGGGAATGCATTATAAGAAGAATGTTTACTTTGAAACTCTGTTCTTTACCTTTTAAACAATATGAAACAGCTTTGTATTCACCTTAAACACTGTTTCAGGGCAAGAGATTGTGTTTTAGACTAAAAGTTAATGCATTATAAGAAGAATCTTTACTTTGAAACTCTGTTCTTTACCTTTTTCTCACTATGAAACAGCTTTGTATTCACCTTAAACACTGTTTCAGGGCAAGAGATTGTGTTTTAGACTAAAAGGGAATGCATTATAAGAAGAATCTTTACTTTGAAACTCTGTTCTTTACCTTTTTCACACTATGAAACAGCTTTGTATTCACCTTAAACACTGTTTCAGGGCAAGAGATTGTGTTTTAGACTAAAATAGACTGCATTATAAGAAGAATCTTTACTTTGAAACTCTGTTCTTTACCTTTTTCACACTATGAAACAGCTTTATATTCAACTTAAACACTGTTTCAGGGCAAGAGATTGTGTTTTAGACTAAAATAGACTGCATTATAAGAAGAATCTTTACTTTGAAACTCTGTTCTTTACCTTTTTCACACTATGAAACAGCTTTGTATTCACCTTAAACACTGTTTCAGGGCAAGAGATTGTGTTTTAGACTAAAAGGGAATGCATTGTAAGAAGAATCTTTACTTTGAAACTCTGTTTTTTACCTTTTTCTCACTATGAAACAGCTTTGTATTCACCTTAAACACTGTTTCAGGGCAAGAGATTGTGTTTTAGACTAAAAGGGAATGCATTATAAGAAGAATCTTTACTTTGAAACGCTGTTCTTTACCTTTTTCACACTATGTAACAGCTTTGTATTCACCTTAAACACTGTTTCAGGGCAGATTGTGTTTTAGACTAAAAGGGAATACATTATAAGAAGAATCTTTACTTTGAAACTCTGTTCTTTACCTTTTTCTCACTATGAAACAGCTTTATATTCAACTTAAACACTGTTTCAGGGCAAGAGATTGTGTTTTAGACTAAAAGGTAATGCATTATAAGAAGAATCTTTACTTTGAAACTCTGTTCTTTACCTTTTTCACACTATGAAACAGCTTTGTATTCGCCTTAAACACTGTTTCAGGGCAAAAGATTGTGTTTTAGACTAAAATAGACTGCATTATAAGAAGAATCTTTACTTTGAAACTCTGTTCTTTACCTTTTAAACAATATGAAACAGCTTTGTATTCACCTTAAACACTGTTTCAGGGCAAGAGATTGTGTTTTAGACTAAAAGGGAATGCATTATAAGAAGAATCTTTACTTTGAAACTCTGTTCTTTACCTTTTTCACACTATGTAACAGCTTTGTTTCATGAAACAGCTTTGTATTCAACTTAAACACTGTTTCAGAGCTAGACATCTTGTTTTTAACCAAACTGAATAACTTACAATATGTTAAGAAAACACATATTTCAAATGAAAAGAGTTTATAACAAGGGGAGATCAAGTTGTTTGTAATATGACCAATTAAAGTAATTGCAATTCTGTTTGTACACTTCTAACCAAAAAGAAGCAGGGCTTCTATGCATTGTAATCAGCTTATACACCATTTCAGAGCAAGACATCTTGTTTTTAACCAAACTGAATAACTTACAATATCCTAAGAAAACACATATTTCAAGTGAAAAGAGTTTATCCAGGGGAGAACAAGTTGTTTTAACATGGTTCTAATGTGACCCTTGAAAGTAATTGCAACTCTGTTTTTACACCTCTAACCACAAGGAGGCAACGTTTCCACGCATTATAATTGGCTTATACATAGTTTCAGAGTAAGAAATATTGTTTTTAACCAAACTGAACAACTAAAAGGGAATGCATTATAAGAAGAATGTTTACTTTGAAACTCTGTTCTTTACCTTTTAAACAATATGAAACAGCTTTGTATTCACCTTAAACACTGTTTCAGGGCAAGAGATTGTGTTTTAGACTAAAAGGGAATGCATTGTAAGAAGAATCTTTACTTTGAAACTCTGTTCTTTACCTTTTTCTCACTATGAAACAGCTTTGTATTCACCTTAAACACTGTTTCAGGGCAAGAGATTGTGTTTTAGACTAAAAGGGAATGCATTATAAGAAGAATCTTTACTTTGAAACTCTGTTCTTTACCTTTTTCACACTATGAAACAGCTTTGTATTCACCTTAAACACTGTTTCAGGGCAAGAGATTGTGTTTTAGACTAAAAGGGAATGCATTGTAAGAAGAATCTTTACTTTGAAACTCTGTTCTTTACCTTTTTCTCACTATGAAACAGCTTTGTATTCACCTTAAACACTGTTTCAGGGCAAGAGATTGTGTTTTAGACTAAAAGGGAATGCATTATAAGAAGAATCTTTACTTTGAAACTCTGTTCTTTACCTTTTTCACACTATGAAACAGCTTTGTATTCACCTTAAACACTGTTTCAGGGCAAGAGATTGTGTTTTAGACTAAAATAGACTGCATTATAAGAAGAATCTTTACTTTGAAACTCTGTTCTTTACCTTTTTCACACTATGTAACAGCTTTGTATTCACCTTAAACACTGTTTCAGGGCAGATTGTGTTTTAGACTAAAAGGGAATACATTATAAGAAGAATCTTTACTTTGAAACTTTGTTCTTTACCTTTTTCTCACTATGAAACAGCTTTATATTCAACTTAAACACTGCTTCAGTGCAAGAGATTGTGTTTTAGACTAAAAGGGAATGCATTATAAGAAGAATCTTTACTTTGAAACTCTGTTCTTTACCTTTTTCACACTATGTAACAGCTTTGTATTCACCTTAAACACTGTTTCAGGGCAGATTGTGTTTTAGACTAAAAGGGAATACATTATAAGAAGAATCTTTACTTTGAAACTTTGTTCTTTACCTTTTTCTCACTATGAAACAGCTTTATATTCAACTTAAACACTGCTTCAGTGCAAGAGATTGTGTTTTAGAGTAAAAGGGAATGCATTATAAGAAGAATCTTTACTTTGAAACTCTGTTCTTTACCTTTTTCACACTATGTAACAGCTTTGTATTCACCTTAAACACTGTTTCAGGGCAGATTGTGTTTTAGACTAAAAGGGAATACATTATAAGAAGAATCTTTACTTTGAAACTTTGTTCTTTACCTTTTTCTCACTATGAAACAGCTTTATATTCAACTTAAACACTGCTTCAGTGCAAGAGATTGTGTTTTAGACTAAAAGGGAATGCATTATAAGAAGAATCTTTACTTTGAAACTCTGTTCTTTACCTTTTTCACACTATGTAACAGCTTTGTATTCACCTTAAACACTGTTTCAGGGCAGATTGTGTTTTAGACTAAAAGGGAATACATTTTAAGAAGAATCTTTACTTTGAAACTCTGTTCTTTACCTTTTTCTCACTATGAAACAGCTTTATATTCAACTTAAACACTGCTTCAGGGCAAGAGATTGTGTTTTAGACTAAAAGGGAATGCATTATAAGAAGAATCTTTACTTTGAAACTCTGTTCTTTACCTTTTTCACACTATGAAACAGCTTTGTATTCACCTTAAACACTGTTTCAGGGCAAGAGATTGTGTTTTAGACTAAAAGGTAATGCATTATAAGAAGAATCTTTACTTTGAAACTCTGTTCTTTACCTTTTTCACACTATGAAACAGCTTTGTATTCACCTTAAACACTGTTTCAGGGCAAGAGATTGTGTTTTAGACTAAAATAGACTGCATTATAAGAAGAATCTTTACTTTGAAACTCTGTTTTTTACCTTTTTCACACTATGAAACAGCTTTGTATTCACCTTAAACACTGTTTCAGTGCAAGAGATTGTGTTTTAGACTAAAAGGTAATGCATTATAAGAAGAATCTTTACTTTGAAACTCTGTTCTTTACCTTTTTCACACTATGAAACAGCTTTGTATTCACCTTAAACACTGTTTCAGGGCAAGAGATTGTGTTTTAGACTAAAAGGGAATGCATTATAAGAAGAATCTTTACTTTGAAACTCTGTTTTTTACCTTTTTCACACTATGAAACAGCTTTGTATTCACCTTAAACACTGTTTCAGGGCAAGATATTGTGTTTTAGACTAAAAGGGAATGCATTGTAAGAAGAATCTTTACTTTGAAACTCTGTTCTTTACCTTTTTCACACTATGAAACAGCTTTGTATTCGCCTTAAACACTGTTTCAGGGCAAAAGATTGTGTTTTAGACTAAAATAGACTGCATTATAAGAAGAATCTTTACTTTGAAACTCTGTTCTTTACCTTTTTCTCACTATGAAACAGCTTTATATTCAACTTAAACACTGCTTCAGGGCAAGATATTGTGTTTTAGACTAAAAGGGAATGCATTGTCAGAAGAATCTTTACTTTGAAACTCTGTTCTTTACCTTTTTCACACTATGAAACAGCTTTGTATTCGCCTTAAACACTGTTTCAGGGCAAAAGATTGTGTTTTAGACTAAAATAGACTGCATTATAAGAAGAATCTTTACTTTGAAACTCTGTTCTTTACCTTTTTCTCACTATGAAACAGCTTTGTATTCAACTTAAACACTGTTTCAGGGCAAGAGATTGTGTTTTAGACTAAAAGGGAATGCATTATAAGAAGAATCTTTACTTTGAAACTCTGTTCTTTACCTTTTTCTCACTATGTAACAGCTTTGTATTCACCTTAAACACTGTTTCAGGGCAGATTGTGTTTTAGACTAAAAGGGAATACATTATAAGAAGAATCTTTACTTTGAAACTTTGTTCTTTACCTTTTTCTCACTATGAAACAGCTTTATATTCAACTTAAACACTGCTTCAGTGCAAGAGATTGTGTTTTAGACTAAAAGGGAATGCATTATAAGAAGAATCTTTACTTTGAAACTCTGTTCTTTACCTTTTTCACACTATGTAACAGCTTTGTATTCACCTTAAACACTGTTTCAGGGCAGATTGTGTTTTAGACTAAAAGGGAATACATTATAAGAAGAATCTTTACTTTGAAACTTTGTTCTTTACCTTTTTCTCACTATGAAACAGCTTTATATTCAACTTAAACACTGCTTCAGTGCAAGAGATTGTGTTTTAGACTAAAAGGGAATGCATTATAAGAAGAATCTTTACTTTGAAACTCTGTTCTTTACCTTTTTCACACTATGTAACAGCTTTGTATTCACCTTAAACACTGTTTCAGGGCAGATTGTGTTTTAGACTAAAAGGGAATACATTTTAAGAAGAATCTTTACTTTGAAACTCTGTTCTTTACCTTTTTCTCACTATGAAACAGCTTTATATTCAACTTAAACACTGCTTCAGGGCAAGAGATTGTGTTTTAGACTAAAAGGGAATGCATTATAAGAAGAATCTTTACTTTGAAACTCTGTTCTTTACCTTTTTCACACTATGAAACAGCTTTGTATTCACCTTAAACACTGTTTCAGGGCAAGAGATTGTGTTTTAGACTAAAAGGTAATGCATTATAAGAAGAATCTTTACTTTGAAACTCTGTTCTTTACCTTTTTCACACTATGAAACAGCTTTGTATTCACCTTAAACACTGTTTCAGGGCAAGAGATTGTGTTTTAGACTAAAATAGACTGCATTATAAGAAGAATCTTTACTTTGAAACTCTGTTTTTTACCTTTTTCACACTATGAAACAGCTTTGTATTCACCTTAAACACTGTTTCAGTGCAAGAGATTGTGTTTTAGACTAAAAGGTAATGCATTATAAGAAGAATCTTTACTTTGAAACTCTGTTCTTTACCTTTTTCACACTATGAAACAGCTTTGTATTCACCTTAAACACTGTTTCAGGGCAAGAGATTGTGTTTTAGACTAAAAGGGAATGCATTATAAGAAGAATCTTTACTTTGAAACTCTGTTTTTTACCTTTTTCACACTATGAAACAGCTTTGTATTCACCTTAAACACTGTTTCAGGGCAAGATATTGTGTTTTAGACTAAAAGGGAATGCATTGTAAGAAGAATCTTTACTTTGAAACTCTGTTCTTTACCTTTTTCACACTATGAAACAGCTTTGTATTCGCCTTAAACACTGTTTCAGGGCAAAAGATTGTGTTTTAGACTAAAATAGACTGCATTATAAGAAGAATCTTTACTTTGAAACTCTGTTCTTTACCTTTTTCTCACTATGAAACAGCTTTATATTCAACTTAAACACTGCTTCAGGGCAAGATATTGTGTTTTAGACTAAAAGGGAATGCATTGTCAGAAGAATCTTTACTTTGAAACTCTGTTCTTTACCTTTTTCACACTATGAAACAGCTTTGTATTCGCCTTAAACACTGTTTCAGGGCAAAAGATTGTGTTTTAGACTAAAATAGACTGCATTATAAGAAGAATCTTTACTTTGAAACTCTGTTCTTTACCTTTTTCTCACTATGAAACAGCTTTATATTCAACTTAAACACTGCTTCAGGGCAAGATATTGTGTTTTAGACTAAAAGGGAATGCATTGTCAGAAGAATCTTTACTTTGAAACTCTGTTCTTTACCTTTTTCACACTATGAAACAGCTTTGTATTCGCCTTAAACACTGTTTCAGGGCAAAAGATTGTGTTTTAGACTAAAATAGACTGCATTATAAGAAGAATCTTTACTTTGAAACTCTGTTCTTTACCTTTTTCTCACTATGAAACAGCTTTGTATTCAACTTAAACACTGTTTCAGGGCAAGAGATTGTGTTTTAGACTAAAAGGGAATGCATTATAAGAAGAATCTTTACTTTGAAACTCTGTTCTTTACCTTTTTCTCACTATGTAACAGCTTTGTATTCACCTTAAACACTGTTTCAGGGCAGATTGTGTTTTAGACTAAAAGGGAATACATTATAAGAAGAATCTTTACTTTGAAACTTTGTTCTTTACCTTTTTCTCACTATGAAACAGCTTTATATTCAACTTAAACACTGCTTCAGTGCAAGAGATTGTGTTTTAGACTAAAAGGGAATGCATTATAAGAAGAATCTTTACTTTGAAACTCTGTTCTTTACCTTTTTCACACTATGTAACAGCTTTGTATTCACCTTAAACACTGTTTCAGGGCAGATTGTGTTTTAGACTAAAAGGGAATACATTATAAGAAGAATCTTTACTTTGAAACTTTGTTCTTTACCTTTTTCTCACTATGAAACAGCTTTATATTCAACTTAAACACTGCTTCAGTGCAAGAGATTGTGTTTTAGACTAAAAGGGAATGCATTATAAGAAGAATCTTTACTTTGAAACTCTGTTCTTTACCTTTTTCACACTATGTAACAGCTTTGTATTCACCTTAAACACTGTTTCAGGGCAGATTGTGTTTTAGACTAAAAGGGAATACATTTTAAGAAGAATCTTTACTTTGAAACTCTGTTCTTTACCTTTTTCTCACTATGAAACAGCTTTATATTCAACTTAAACACTGCTTCAGGGCAAGAGATTGTGTTTTAGACTAAAAGGGAATGCATTATAAGAAGAATCTTTACTTTGAAACTCTGTTCTTTACCTTTTTCACACTATGAAACAGCTTTGTATTCACCTTAAACACTGTTTCAGGGCAAGAGATTGTGTTTTAGACTAAAAGGTAATGCATTATAAGAAGAATCTTTACTTTGAAACTCTGTTCTTTACCTTTTTCACACTATGAAACAGCTTTGTATTCACCTTAAACACTGTTTCAGGGCAAGAGATTGTGTTTTAGACTAAAATAGACTGCATTATAAGAAGAATCTTTACTTTGAAACTCTGTTTTTTACCTTTTTCACACTATGAAACAGCTTTGTATTCACCTTAAACACTGTTTCAGTGCAAGAGATTGTGTTTTAGACTAAAAGGTAATGCATTATAAGAAGAATCTTTACTTTGAAACTCTGTTCTTTACCTTTTTCACACTATGAAACAGCTTTGTATTCACCTTAAACACTGTTTCAGGGCAAGAGATTGTGTTTTAGACTAAAAGGGAATGCATTATAAGAAGAATCTTTACTTTGAAACTCTGTTTTTTACCTTTTTCACACTATGAAACAGCTTTGTATTCACCTTAAACACTGTTTCAGGGCAAGATATTGTGTTTTAGACTAAAAGGGAATGCATTGTAAGAAGAATCTTTACTTTGAAACTCTGTTCTTTACCTTTTTCTCACTATGTAACAGCTTTGTATTCACCTTAAACACTGTTTCAGGGCAGATTGTGTTTTAGACTAAAAGGGAATACATTATAAGAAGAATCTTTACTTTGAAACTTTGTTCTTTACCTTTTTCTCACTATGAAACAGCTTTATATTCAACTTAAACACTGCTTCAGTGCAAGAGATTGTGTTTTAGACTAAAAGGGAATGCATTATAAGAAGAATCTTTACTTTGAAACTCTGTTCTTTACCTTTTTCACACTATGTAACAGCTTTGTATTCACCTTAAACACTGTTTCAGGGCAGATTGTGTTTTAGACTAAAAGGGAATACATTATAAGAAGAATCTTTACTTTGAAACTTTGTTCTTTACCTTTTTCTCACTATGAAACAGCTTTATATTCAACTTAAACACTGCTTCAGTGCAAGAGATTGTGTTTTAGACTAAAAGGGAATGCATTATAAGAAGAATCTTTACTTTGAAACTCTGTTCTTTACCTTTTTCACACTATGTAACAGCTTTGTATTCACCTTAAACACTGTTTCAGGGCAGATTGTGTTTTAGACTAAAAGGGAATACATTTTAAGAAGAATCTTTACTTTGAAACTCTGTTCTTTACCTTTTTCTCACTATGAAACAGCTTTATATTCAACTTAAACACTGCTTCAGGGCAAGAGATTGTGTTTTAGACTAAAAGTTAATGCATTATAAGAAGAATCTTTACTTTGAAACTCTGTTCTTTACCTTTTTCTCACTATGAAACAGCTTTGTATTCACCTTAAACACTGTTTCAGGGCAAGAGATTGTGTTTTAGACTAAAAGGGAATGCATTATAAGAAGAATCTTTCCTTTGAAACTCTGTTCTTTACCTTTTTCACACTATGAAACAGCTTTGTATTCACCTTAAACACTGTTTCAGGGCAAGAGATTGTGTTTTAGACTAAAATAGACTGCATTATAAGAAGAATCTTTACTTTGAAACTCTGTTCTTTACCTTTTTCACACTATGAAACAGCTTTGTATTCACCTTAAACACTGCTTCAGTGCAAGAGATTGTGTTTTAGACTAAAAGGGAATGCATTATAAGAAGAATCTTTACTTTGAAACTCTGTTCTTTACCTTTTAAACACTATGAAACAGCTTTGTATTCACCTTAAACACTGTTTCAGGGCAAGAGATTGTGTTTTAGACTAAAAGGGAATGCATTATAAGAAGAATCTTTACTTTGAAACTCTGTTCTTTACCTTTTTCACACTATGTAACAGCTTTGTTTCATGAAACAGCTTTGAAACAGCTTTGTATTCAACTTAAACACTGTTTCAGAGCTAGACATCTTGTTTTTAACCAAACTGAATAACTTACAATATGTTAAGAAAACACATATTTCAAATGAAAAGAGTTTATAACAAGGGGAGATCAAGTTGTTTGTAATATGACCAATTAAAGTAATTGCAATTCTGTTTGTACACTTCTAACCAAAAAGAAGCAGGGCTTCTATGCATTGTAATCAGCTTATACACCATTTCAGAGCAAGACATCTTGTTTTTAACCAAACTGAATAACTTACAATATCCTAAGAAAACACATATTTCAAGTGAAAAGAGTTTATCCAGGGGAGAAAAAGTTGTTTTAACATGGTTCTAATGTGACCCTTGAAAGTAATTGTAACTCTGTTTTTACACCTCTAACCACAAGGAGGCAACGTTTCCACGCATTATAATTGGCTTATACATAGTTTCAGAGTAAGAAATATTGTTTTTAACCAAACTGAACAACTAAAAGGGAATGCATTATAAGAAGAATGTTTACTTTGAAACTCTGTTCTTTACCTTTTTCACACTATGAAACAGCTTTGTATTCACCTTAAACACTGTTTCAGGGCAAGAGATTGTGTTTTAGACTAAAAGGGAATGCATTATAAGAAGAATCTTTACTTTGAAACTCTGTTCTTTACCTTTTTCACACTATGAAATAGCTTTGTATTCACCTTAAACACTGTTTAAGGGCAAGAGATTGTGTTTTAGACTAAAATAGACTGCATTATAAGAAGAATCTTTACTTTGAAACTCTGTTCTTTACCTTTTTCACACTATGAAACAGCTTTGTATTCACCTTAAACACTGTTTCAGGGCAGATTGTGTTTTAGACTAAAAGGGAATACATTTTAAGAAGAATCTTTACTTTGAAACTCTGTTCTTTACCTTTTTCTCACTATGAAACAGCTTTATATTCAACTTAAACACTGCTTCAGGGCAAGAGATTGTGTTTTAGACTAAAAGGGAATGCATTATAAGAAGAATCTTTACTTTGAAACTCTGTTCTTTACCTTTTTCACACTATGTAACAGCTTTGTTTCATGAAACAGCTTTGAAACAGCTTTGTATTCAACTTAAACACTGTTTCAGAGCTAGACATCTTGTTTTTAACCAAACTGAATAACTTACAATATGTTAAGAAAACACATATTTCAAATGAAAAGAGTTTATAACAAGGGGAGATCAAGTTGTTTGTAATATGACCAATTAAAGTAATTGCAATTCTGTTTGTACACTTCTAACCAAAAAGAAGCAGGGCTTCTATGCATTGTAATCAGCTTATACACCATTTCAGAGCAAGACATCTTGTTTTTAACCAAACTGAATAACTTACAATATCCTAAGAAAACACATATTTCAAGTGAAAAGAGTTTATCCAGGGGAGAACAAGTTGTTTTAACATGGTTCTAATGTGACCCTTGAAAGTAATTGCAACTCTGTTTTTACACCTCTAACCACAAGGAGGCAACGTTTCCACGCATTATAATTGGCTTATACATAGTTTCAGAGTAAGAAATATTGTTTTTAACCAAACTGAACAACTAAAAGGGAATGCATTATAAGAAGAATGTTTACTTTGAAACTCTGTTCTTTACCTTTTAAACAATATGAAACAGCTTTGTATTCACCTTAAACACTGTTTCAGGGCAAGAGATTGTGTTTTAGACTAAAAGTTAATGCATTATAAGAAGAATCTTTACTTTGAAACTCTGTTCTTTACCTTTTTCTCACTATGAAACAGCTTTGTATTCACCTTAAACACTGTTTCAGGGCAAGAGATTGTGTTTTAGACTAAAAGGGAATGCATTATAAGAAGAATCTTTACTTTGAAACTCTGTTCTTTACCTTTTTCACACTATGAAACAGCTTTGTATTCACCTTAAACACTGTTTCAGGGCAAGAGATTGTGTTTTAGACTAAAATAGACTGCATTATAAGAAGAATCTTTACTTTGAAACTCTGTTCTTTACCTTTTTCACACTATGAAACAGCTTTATATTCAACTTAAACACTGTTTCAGGGCAAGAGATTGTGTTTTAGACTAAAATAGACTGCATTATAAGAAGAATCTTTACTTTGAAACTCTGTTCTTTACCTTTTTCACACTATGAAACAGCTTTGTATTCACCTTAAACACTGTTTCAGGGCAAGAGATTGTGTTTTAGACTAAAAGGGAATGCATTGTAAGAAGAATCTTTACTTTGAAACTCTGTTTTTTACCTTTTTCTCACTATGAAACAGCTTTGTATTCACCTTAAACACTGTTTCAGGGCAAGAGATTGTGTTTTAGACTAAAAGGGAATGCATTATAAGAAGAATCTTTACTTTGAAACGCTGTTCTTTACCTTTTTCACACTATGTAACAGCTTTGTATTCACCTTAAACACTGTTTCAGGGCAGATTGTGTTTTAGACTAAAAGGGAATACATTATAAGAAGAATCTTTACTTTGAAACTCTGTTCTTTACCTTTTTCTCACTATGAAACAGCTTTATATTCAACTTAAACACTGCTTCAGGGCAAGAGATTGTGTTTTAGACTAAAAGGGAATGCATTATAAGAAGAATCTTTACTTTGAAACTCTGTTTTTTACCTTTTTCACACTATGAAACAGCTTTGTATTCACCTTAAACACTGTTTCAGGGCAAGAGATTGTGTTTTAGACTAAAAGGGAATGCATTGTAAGAAGAATCTTTACTTTGAAACTCTGTTCTTTACCTTTTTCACACTATGAAACAGCTTTGTATTCACCTTAAACACTGTTTCAGGGCAGATTGTGTTTTAGACTAAAAGGGAATACATTATAAGAAGAATCTTTACTTTGAAACTCTGTTCTTTACCTTTTTCTCACTATGAAACAGCTTTATATTCAACTTAAACACTGCTTCAGGGCAAGAGATTGTGTTTTAGACTAACAGGGAATGCATTATAAGAAGAATCTTTACTTTGAAACTCTGTTTTTTACCTTTTTCACACTATGAAACAGCTTTGTATTCACCTTAAACACTGTTTCAGGGCAAGAGATTGTGTTTTAGACTAAAAGTTAATGCATTATAAGAAGAATCTTTACTTTGAAACTCTGTTCTTTACCTTGTTCTCACTATGAAACAGCTTTATATTCAACTTAAACACTGCTTCAGGGCAAGAGATTGTGTTTTAGACTAAAAGGGAATGCATTATAAGAAAATCTTTACTTTGAAACTCTGTTCTTTACCATTTTCACACTATGTAACAGCTTTATATTCAACTTAAACACTGCTTCAGTGCAAGAGATTGTGTTTTAGACTAAAAGGGAATGCATTATAAGAAGAATCTTTACTTTGAAACTCTGTTCTTTACCTTTTTCACACTATGAAACAGCTTTGTATTCACCTTAAACACTGTTTCAGGGCAGATTGTGTTTTAGACTAAAAGGGAATACATTATAAGAAGAATCTTTACTTTGAAACTCTGTTCTTTACCTTTTTCACACTATGAAACAGCTTTATATTCAACTTAAACACTGTTTCAGGGCAAGAGATTGTGTTTTAGACTAAAATAGACTGCATTATAAGAAGAATCTTTACTTTGAAACTCTGTTCTTTACCTTTTTCACACTATGAAACAGCTTTGTATTCACCTTAAACACTGTTTCAGGGCAAGAGATTGTGTTTTAGACTAAAAGGGAATGCATTGTAAGAAGAATCTTTACTTTGAAACTCTGTTCTTTACCTTTTTCTCACTATGAAACAGCTTTGTATTCACCTTAAACACTGTTTCAGGGCAAGAGATTGTGTTTTAGACTAAAAGGGAATGCATTATAAGAAGAATCTTTACTTTGAAACGCTGTTCTTTACCTTTTTCACACTATGTAACAGCTTTGTATTCACCTTAAACACTGTTTCAGGGCAGATTGTGTTTTAGACTAAAAGGGAATACATTATAAGAAGAATCTTTCCTTTGAAACTCTGTTCTTTACCTTTTTCTCACTATGAAACAGCTTTATATTCAACTTAAACACTGCTTCAGGGCAAGAGATTGTGTTTTAGACTAAAAGGGAATGCATTATAAGAAGAATCTTTACTTTGAAACTCTGTTTTTTACCTTTTTCACACTATGAAACAGCTTTGTATTCACCTTAAACACTGTTTCAGGGCAAGAGATTGTGTTTTAGACTAAAAGGGAATGCATTGTAAGAAGAATCTTTACTTTGAAACTCTGTTCTTTACCTTTTTCACACTATGAAACAGCTTTGTATTCACCTTAAACACTGTTTCAGGGCAGATTGTGTTTTAGACTAAAAGGGAATACATTATAAGAAGAATCTTTACTTTGAAACTCTGTTCTTTACCTTTTTCTCACTATGAAACAGCTTTATATTCAACTTAAACACTGCTTCAGGGCAAGAGATTGTGTTTTAGACTAAAAGGGAATGCATTATAAGAAGAATCTTTACTTTGAAACTCTGTTTTTTACCTTTTTCACACTATGAAACAGCTTTGTATTCACCTTAAACACTGTTTCAGGGCAAGAGATTGTGTTTTAGACTAAAAGTTAATGCATTATAAGAAGAATCTTTACTTTGAAACTCTGTTCTTTACCTTTTTCACACTATGAAACAGCTTTGTATTCACCTTAAACACTGTTTCAGGGCAAGAGATTGTGTTTTAGACTAAAAGGGAATGCATTATAAGAAGAATCTTTACTTTGAAACTCTGTTCTTTACCTTTTTCACACTATGAAACAGCTTTGTATTCACCTTAAACACTGTTTCAGGGCAAGAGATTGTGTTTTAGACTAAAAGGGAATGCATTGTAAGAAGACTCTTTACTTTGAAACTCTGTTCTTTACCTTTTTCTCATTATGAAACAGCTTTGTATTCACCTTAAACACTGTTTCAGGGCAAGAGATTGTGTTTTAGACTAAAAGGGAATGCATTATAAGAAGAATCTTTACTTTGAAACTCTGTTCTTTACCTTTTTCACACTATGTAACAGCTTTGTATTCACCTTAAACACTGTTTCAGGGCAGATTGTGTTTTAGACTAAAAGGGAATACATTATAAGAAGAATCTTTACTTTGAAACTTTGTTCTTTACCTTTTTCTCACTATGAAACAGCTTTATATTCAACTTAAACACTGCTTCAGTGCAAGAGATTGTGTTTTAGACTAAAAGGGAATGCATTATAAGAAGAATCTTTACTTTGAAACTCTGTTCTTTACCTTTTTCACACTATGAAACAGCTTTGTATTCACCTTAAACACTGTTTCAGGGCAAGAGATTGTGTTTTAGACTAAAAGGGAATGCATTGTAAGAAGAATCTTTACTTTGAAACTCTGTTCTTTACCTTTTTCTCACTATGAAACAGCTTTATATTCAACTTAAACACTGCTTCAGGGCAAGAGATTGTGTTTTAGCCTAAAAGGGAATACATTATAAGAAGAATCTTTACTTTGAAACTCTGTTCTTTACCTTTTTCACACTATGAAACAGCTTTATATTCAACTTAAACACTGTTTCAGGGCAAGAGATTGTGTTTTAGACTAAAATAGACTGCATTATAAGAAGAATCTTTACTTTGAAACTCTGTTCTTTACCTTTTTCACACTATGAAACAGCTTTGTATTCACCTTAAACACTGTTTCAGGGCAAGAGATTGTGTTTTAGACTAAAAGGGAATGCATTGTAAGAAGAATCTTTACTTTGAAACTCTGTTCTTTACCTTTTTCTCACTATGAAACAGCTTTGTATTCACCTTAAACAATGTTTCAGAGCAAGAGATTGTGTTTTAGACTAAAAGGGAATGCATTATAAGAAGAATCTTTACTTTGAAACGCTGTTCTTTACCTTTTTCACACTATGTAACAGCTTTGTATTCACCTTAAACACTGTTTCAGGGCAGATTGTGTTTTAGACTAAAAGGGAATACATTATAAGAAGAATCTTTACTTTGAAACTCTGTTCTTTACCTTTTTCTCACTATGAAACAGCTTTATATTCAACTTAAACACTGCTTCAGGGCAAGAGATTGTGTTTTAGACTAAAAGGGAATGCATTATAAGAAGAATCTTTACTTTGAAACTCTGTTTTTTACCTTTTTCACACTATGAAACAGCTTTGTATTCACCTTAAACACTGTTTCAGGGCAAGAGATTGTGTTTTAGACTAAAAGGGAATGCATTGTAAGAAGAATCTTTACTTTGAAACTCTGTTCTTTACCTTTTTCACACTATGAAACAGCTTTGTATTCACCTTAAACACTGTTTCAGGGCAGATTGTGTTTTAGACTAAAAGGGAATACATTATAAGAAGAATCTTTACTTTGAAACTCTGTTCTTTACCTTTTTCTCACTATGAAACAGCTTTATATTCAACTTAAACACTGCTTCAGGGCAAGAGATTGTGTTTTAGACTAAAAGGGAATGCATTATAAGAAGAATCTTTACTTTGAAACTCTGTTTTTTACCTTTTTCACACTATGAAACAGCTTTGTATTCACCTTAAACACTGTTTCAGGGCAAGAGATTGTGTTTTAGACTAAAAGTTAATGCATTATAAGAAGAATCTTTACTTTGAAATTCTGATCTTTACCTTTTTCTCACTATGAAACAGCTTTATATTCAACTTAAACACTGCTTCAGTGCAAGAGATTGTGTTTTAGACTAAAAGGGAATGCATTATAAGAAGAATCTTTACTTTGAAACTCTGTTCTTTACCTTTTTCACACTATGAAACAGCTTTGTATTCACCTTAAACACTGTTTCAGGGCAGATTGTGTTTTAGACTAAAAGGGAATACATTATAAGAAGAATCTTTACTTTGAAACTCTGTTCTTTACCTTTTTCACACTATGAAACAGCTTTATATTCAACTTAAACACTGTTTCAGGGCAAGAGATTGTGTTTTAGACTAAAATAGACTGCATTATAAGAAGAATCTTTACTTTGAAACTCTGTTCTTTACCTTTTTCTCACTATGAAACAGCTTTGTATTCACCTTAAACACTGTTTCAGGGCAAGAGATTGTGTTTTAGACTAAAAGGGAATGCATTGTAAGAAGAATCTTTACTTTGAAACTCTGTTCTTTACCTTTTTCTCACTATGAAACAGCTTTGTATTCACCTTAAACACTGCTTCAGGGCAAGAGATTGTGTTTTAGACTAAAAGGGAATGCATTATAAGAAGAATCTTTACTTTGAAACTCTGTTTTTTACCTTTTTCACACTATGAAACAGCTTTGTATTCACCTTAAACACTGTTTCAGGGCAAGAGATTGTGTTTTAGACTAAAAGGGAATGCATTGTAAGAAGAATCTTTACTTTGAAACTCTGTTCTTTACCTTTTTCACACTATGAAACAGCTTTGTATTCACCTTAAACACTGTTTCAGGGCAGATTGTGTTTTAGACTAAAAGGGAATACATTATAAGAAGAATCTTTACTTTGAAACTCTGTTCTTTACCTTTTTCTCACTATGAAACAGCTTTATATTCAACTTAAACACTGCTTCAGGGCAAGAGATTGTGTTTTAGACTAAAAGGGAATGCATTATAAGAAGAATCTTTACTTTGAAACTCTGTTCTTTACCTTTTTCTCACTATGAAACAGCTTTATATTCAACTTAAACACTGCTTCAGGGCAAGAGATTGTGTTTTAGACTAAAAGGGAATGCATTATAAGAAGAATCTTTACTTTGAAACTCTGTTTTTTACCTTTTTCAGACTATGAAACAGCTTTGTATTCACCTTAAACACTGTTTCAGGGCAAGAGATTGTGTTTTAGACTAAAAGTTAATGCATTATAAGAAGAATCTTTACTTTGAAACTCTGTTCTTTACCTTTTTCACACTATGAAACAGCTTTGTATTCACCTTAAACACTGTTTCAGGGCAGATTGTGTTTTAGACTCAAAGGGAATACATTTTAAGAAGAATCTTTACTTTGAAACTCTGTTCTTTACCTTTTTCTCACTATGAAACAGCTTTATATTCAACTTAAACTGTTTCAGGGCAAGAGATTGTGTTTTAGACTAAAAGGGAATGCATTATAAGAAGAATCTTTACTTTGAAACTCTGTTCTTTACCTTTTTCACACTATGTAACAGCTTTGTTTCATGAAACAGCTTTGAAACAGCTTTGTATTCAACTTAAACACTGTTTCAGAGCTAGACATCTTGTTTTTAACCAAACTGAATAACTTACAATATGTTAAGAAAACACATATTTCAAATGAAAAGAGTTTATAACAAGGGGAGATCAAGTTGTTTGTAATATGACCAATTAAAGTAATTGCAATTCTGTTTGTACACTTCTAACCAAAAAGAAGCAGGGCTTCTATGCATTGTAATCAGCTTATACACCATTTCAGAGCAAGACAACTTGTTTTTAACCAAACTGAATAACTTACAATATCCTAAGAAAACACATATTTCAAGTGAAAAGAGTTTATCCAGGGGAGAAAAAGTTGTTTTAACATGGTTCTAATGTGACCCTTGAAAGTAATTGTAACTCTGTTTTTACACCTCTAACCACAAGGAGGCAACGTTTCCAAGCATTATATTTGGCTTATACATAGTTTCAGAGTAAGAAATATTGTTTTTAACCAAACTGAACAACTAAAAGAGAATGCATTATAAGAAGAATGTTTACTTTGAAACTCTGTTCTTTACCTTTTAAACAATATGAAACAGCTTTGTATTCACCTTAAACACTGTTTCAGGGCAAGAGATTGTGTTTTAGACTAAAAGGGAATGCATTGTAAGAAGAATCTTTACTTTGAAACTATGTTCTTTACCTTTTTCTCACTATGAAACAGCTTTGTATTCACCTTAAACACTGTTTCAGGGCAAGAGATTGTGTTTTAGACTAAAAGGGAATGCATTATAAGAAGAATCTTTACTTTGAAACTCTGTTCTTTACCATTTTCACACTATGTAACAGCTTTATATTCAACTTAAACACTGCTTCAATGCAAGAGATTGTGTTTTAGACTAAAAGGGAATGCATTATAAGAAGAATCTTTACTTTGAAACTCTGTTCTTTACCTTTTTCTCACTATGAAACAGCTTTATATTCAACTTAAACACTGCTTCAGTGCAAGAGATTGTGTTTTAGACTAAAAGGGAATGCATTATAAGAAGAATCTTTACTTTGAAACTCTGTTCTTTACCTTTTTCTCACTATGAAACAGCTTTATATTCAACTTAAACACTGCTTCAGGGCAAGAGATTGTGTTTTAGACTAAAAGGGAATGCATTATAAGAAGAATCTTTACTTTGAAACTCTGTTCTTTACCTTTTTCACACTATGAAACAGCTTTGTATTCACCTTAAACACTGTTTCAGGGCAAGAGATTGTGTTTTAGACTAAAATAGAGTGCATTATAAGAAGAATCTTTACTTTGAAACTCTGTTCTTTACCTTTTTCACACTATGAAACAGCTTTGTATTCACCTTAAACACTGTTTCAGGGCAAGAGATTGTGTTTTAGACTAAAAGGGAATGCATTGTAAGAAGAATCTTTACTTTGAAACTCTGTTCTTTACCTTTTTCTCATTATGAAACAGCTTTGTATTCACCTTAAACACTGTTTCAGGGCAAGAGATTGTGTTTTAGACTAAAAGGGAATGCATTATAAGAAGAATCTTTACTTTGAAACTCTGTTCTTTACCATTTTCACACTATGTAACAGCTTTATATTCAACTTAAACACTGCTTCAATGCAAGAGATTGTGTTTTAGACTAAAAGGGAATGCATTATAAGAAGAATCTTTACTTTGAAACTCTGTTCTTTACCTTTTTCACACTATGTAACAGCTTTGTTTCATGAAACAGCTTTGAAACAGCTTTGTATTCAACTTAAACACTGTTTCAGAGCTAGACATCTTGTTTTTAACCAAACTGAATAACTTACAATATGTTAAGAAAACACATATTTCAAATGAAAAGAGTTTATAACAAGGGGAGATCAAGTTGTTTGTAATATGACCAATTAAAGTAATTGCAATTCTGTTTGTACACTTCTAACCAAAAAGAAGCAGGGCTTCTATGCATTGTAATCAGCTTATACACCATTTCAGAGCAAGACATCTTGTTTTTAACCAAACTGAATAACTTACAATATCCTAAGAAAACACATATTTCAAGTGAAAAGAGTTTATCCAGGGGAGAACAAGTTGTTTTAACATGGTTCTAATGTGACCCTTGAAAGTAATTGCAACTCTGTTTTTACACCTCTAACCAGAAGGAGGCAACGTTTCCACGCATTATAATTGGCTTATACATAGTTTCAGAGTAAGAAATATTGTTTTTAACCAAACTGAACAACTAAAAGGGAATGCATTATAAGAAGAATGTTTACTTTGAAACTCTGTTCTTTACCTTTTAAACAATATGAAACAGCTTTGTATTCACCTTAAACACTGTTTCAGGGCAAGAGATTGTGTTTTAGACTAAAAGGGAATGCATTATAAGAAGAATCTTTACTTTGAAACTCTGTTCTTTACCTTTTTCACACTATGTAACAGCTTTGTTTCATGAAACAGCTTTGAAACAGCTTTGTATTCAACTTAAACACTGTTTCAGAGCTAGACATCTTGTTTTTAACCAAACTGAATAACTTACAATATGTTAAGAAAACACATATTTCAAATGAAAAGAGTTTATAACAAGGGGAGATCAAGTTGTTTGTAATATGACCAATTAAAGTATTTGCAATTCTGTTTGTACACTTCTAACCAAAAAGAAGCAGGGCTTCTATGCATTGTAATCAGCTTATACACCATTTCAGAGCAAGACATCTTGTTTTTAACCAAACTGAATAACTTACAATATCCTAAGAAAACACATATTTCAAGTGAAAAGAGTTTATCCAGGGGAGAACAAGTTGTTTTAACATGGTTCTAATGTGACCCTTGAAAGTAATTGCAACTCTGTTTTTACACCTCTAACCACAAGGAGGCAACGTTTCCACGCATTATAATTGGCTTATACATAGTTTCAGAGTAAGAAATATTGTTTTTAACCAAACTGAACAACTAAAAGGGAATGCATTATAAGAAGAATCTTTACTTTGAAACTCTGTTCTTTACCTTTTTCACACTATGTAACAGCTTTGTATTCACCTTAAACACTGTTTCAGGGCAGATTGTGTTTTAGACTAAAAGGGAATACATTTTAAGAAGAATCTTTACTTTGAAACTCTGTTCTTTACCTTTTTCTCACTATGAAACAGCTTTATATTCAACTTAAACACTGCTTCAGGGCAAGAGATTGTGTTTTAGACTAAAAGGGAATGCATTATAAGAAGAATCTTTACTTTGAAACTCTGTTCTTTACCTTTTTCACACTATGTAACAGCTTTGTTTCATGAAACAGCTTTGAAACAGCTTTGTATTCAACTTAAACACTGTTTCAGAGCTAGACATCTTGTTTTTAACCAAACTGAATAACTTACAATATGTTAAGAAAACACATATTTCAAATGAAAAGAGTTTATAACAAGGGGAGATCAAGTTGTTTGTAATATGACCAATTAAAGTATTTGCAATTCTGTTTGTACACTTCTAACCAAAAAGAAGCAGGGCTTCTATGCATTGTAATCAGCTTATACACCATTTCAGAGCAAGACATCTTGTTTTTAACCAAACTGAATAACTTACAATATCCTAAGAAAACACATATTTCAAGTGAAAAGAGTTTATCCAGGGGAGAACAAGTTGTTTTAACATGGTTCTAATGTGACCCTTGAAAGTAATTGCAACTCTGTTTTTACACCTCTAACCACAAGGAGGCAACGTTTCCACGCATTATAATTGGCTTATACATAGTTTCAGAGTAAGAAATATTGTTTTTAACCAAACTGAACAACTAAAAGGGAATGCATTATAAGAAGAATCTTTACTTTGAAACTCTGTTCTTTACCTTTTTCACACTATGTAACAGCTTTGTATTCACCTTAAACACTGTTTCAGGGCAGATTGTGTTTTAGACTAAAAGGGAATACATTTTAAGAAGAATCTTTACTTTGAAACTCTGTTCTTTACCTTTTTCTCACTATGAAACAGCTTTATATTCAACTTAAACACTGCTTCAGGGCAAGAGATTGTGTTTTAGACTAAAAGGGAATGCATTATAAGAAGAATCTTTACTTTGAAACTCTGTTCTTTACCTTTTTCACACTATGTAACAGCTTTGTTTCATGAAACAGCTTTGAAACAGCTTTGTATTCAACTTAAACACTGTTTCAGAGCTAGACATCTTGTTTTTAACCAAACTGAATAACTTACAATATGTTAAGAAAACACATATTTCAAATGAAAAGAGTTTATAACAAGGGGAGATCAAGTTGTTTGTAATATGACCAATTAAAGTAATTGCAATTCTGTTTGTACACTTCTAACCAAAAAGAAGCAGGGCTTCTATGCATTGTAATCAGCTTATACACCATTTCAGAGCAAGACATCTTGTTTTTAACCAAACTGAATAACTTACAATATCCTAAGAAAACACATATTTCAAGTGAAAAGAGTTTATCCAGGGGAGAACAAGTTGTTTTAACATGGTTCTAATGTGACCCTTGAAAGTAATTGCAACTCTGTTTTTACACCTCTAACCACAAGGAGGCAACGTTTCCACGCATTATAATTGGCTTATACATAGTTTCAGAGTAAGAAATATTGTTTTTAACCAAACTGAACAACTAAAAGGGAATGCATTATAAGAAGAATCTTTACTTTGAAACTCTGTTCTTTACCTTTTTCACACTATGAAACAGCTTTGTATTCACCTTAAACACTGTTTCAGGGCAGATTGTGTTTTAGACTAAAAGGGAATACATTATAAGAAGAATCTTTACTTTGAAACTCTGTTCTTTACCTTTTTCTCACTATGAAACAGCTTTATATTCAACTTAAACACTGCTTCAGGGCAAGAGATTGTGTTTTAGACTAAAAGGGAATGCATTATAAGAAGAATCTTTACTTTGAAACTCTGTTTTTTACCTTTTTCACACTATGAAACAGCTTTGTATTCACCTTAAACACTGTTTCAGGGCAAGAGATTGTGTTTTAGACTAAAAGTTAATGCATTATAAGAAGAATCTTTACTTTGAAACTCTGTTCTTTACCTTTTTCACACTATGAAACAGCTTTGTATTCACCTTAAACACTGTTTCAGGGCAAGAGATTGTGTTTTAGACTAAAAGGGAATGCATTATAAGAAGAATCTTTACTTTGAAACTCTGTTCTTTACCTTTTTCACACTATGAAATAGCTTTGTATTCACCTTAAACACTGTTTAAGGGCAAGAGATTGTGTTTTAGACTAAAATAGACTGCATTATAAGAAGAATCTTTACTTTGAAACTCTGTTCTTTACCTTTTTCACACTATGAAACAGCTTTGTATTCACCTTAAACACTGTTTCAGGGCAAGAGATTGTGTTTTAGACTAAAAGGGAATGCATTGTAAGTAGAATCTTTACTTTGAAACTCTGTTCTTTACCTTTTTCTCATTATGAAACAGCTTTGTATTCACCTTAAACACTGTTTCAGGGCAAGAGATTGTGTTTTAGACTAAAAGGGAATGCATTATAAGAAGAATCTTTACTTTGAAACTCTTTTCTTTACCTTTTTCACACTATGTAACAGCTTTGTATTCACCTTAAACACTGTTTCAGGGCAGATTGTGTTTTAGACTAAAAGGGAATACATTATAAGAAGAATCTTTACTTTGAAACTCTGTTCTTTACCTTTTTCTCACTATGAAACAGCTTTATATTCAACTTAAACACTGCTTCAGGGCAAGAGATTGTGTTTTAGACTAAAAGGGAATGCAGTATAAGAAGAATCTTTACTTTGAAACTCTGTTCTTTACCTTTTTCTCACTATGAAACAGCTTTATATTCAACTTAAACACTGCTTCAGGGCAAGAGATTGTGTTTTAGACTAAAAGGGAATGCATTATAAGAAGAATCTTTACTTTGAAACTCTGTTTTTTACCTTTTTCACACTATGAAACAGCTTTGTATTCACCTTAAACACTGTTTCAGGGCAAGAGATTGTGTTTTAGACTAAAAGTTAATGCATTATAAGAAGAATCTTTACTTTGAAACTCTGTTCTTTACCTTTTTCACACTATGAAACAGCTTTGTATTCACCTGAAACACTGTTTCAGGGCACGAGATTGTGTTTTAGACTAAAAGGGAATGCATTATAAGAAGAATCTTTACTTTGAAACTCTGTTCTTTACCTTTTTCACACTATGA
Organism: Electrophorus electricus; assembly: GCF_041902795.1. NCBI lineage: Eukaryota > Metazoa > Chordata > Actinopteri > Gymnotiformes > Gymnotidae > Electrophorus > Electrophorus electricus. Next base: position 1,777,984 of record NW_027658572.1, on the reverse strand, counting down.
AATAGCTTTGTATTCACCTTAAACACTGTTTAAGGGCAAGAGATTGTGTTTTAGACTAAAATAGACTGCATTATAAGAAGAATCTTTACTTTGAAACTCTGTTCTTTACCTTTTTCACACTATGAAACAGCTTTGTATTCACCTTAAACACTGTTTCAGGGCAAGAGATTGTGTTTTAGACTAAAAGGGAATGCATTGTAAGTAGAATCTTTACTTTGAAACTCTGTTCTTTACCTTTTTCTCATTATGAAACAGCTTTGTATTCACCTTAAACACTGTTTCAGGGCAAGAGATTGTGTTTTAGACTAAAAGGGAATGCATTATAAGAAGAATCTTTACTTTGAAACTCTGTTCTTTACCTTTTTCACACTATGTAACAGCTTTGTATTCACCTTAAACACTGTTTCAGGGCAGATTGTGTTTTAGACTAAAAAGGAATACATTATAAGAAGAATCTTTACTTTGAAACTCTGTTCTTTACCTTTTTCTCACTATGAAACAGCTTTATATTCAACTTAAACACTGCTTCAGGGCAAGAGATTGTGTTTTAGACTAAAAGGGAATGCAGTATAAGAAGAATCTTTACTTTGAAACTCTGTTCTTTACCTTTTTCTCACTATGAAACAGCTTTATATTCAACTTAAACACTGCTTCAGGGCAAGAGATTGTGTTTTAGACTAAAAGGGAATGCATTATAAGAAGAATCTTTACTTTGAAACTCTGTTCTTTACCTTTTTCTCATTATGAAACAGCTTTGTATTCACCTTAAACACTGTTTCAGGGCAAGAGATTGTGTTTTAGACTAAAAGGGAATGCATTATAAGAAGAATCTTTACTTTGAAACTCTGTTCTTTACCTTTTTCACACTATGTAACAGCTTTGTATTCACCTTAAACACTGTTTCAGGGCAGATTGTGTTTTAGACTAAAAGGGAATACATTATAAGAAGAATCTTTACTTTGAAACTCTGTTCTTTACCTTTTTCTCACTATGAAACAGCTTTATATTCAACTTAAACACTGCTTCAGGGCAAGAGATTGTGTTTTAGACTAAAAGGGAATGCAGTATAAGAAGAATCTTTACTTTGAAACTCTGTTCTTTACCTTTTTCTCACTATGAAACAGCTTTATATTCAACTTAAACACTGCTTCAGGGCAAGAGATTGTGTTTTAGACTAAAAGGGAATGCATTATAAGAAGAATCTTTACTTTGAAACTCTGTTTTTTACCTTTTTCACACTATGAAACAGCTTTGTATTCACCTTAAACACTGTTTCAGGGCAAGAGATTGTGTTTTAGACTAAAAGTTAATGCATTATAAGAAGAATCTTTACTTTGAAACTCTGTTCTTTACCTTTTTCACACTATGAAACAGCTTTGTATTCACCTTAAACACTGTTTCAGGGCAAGAGATTGTGTTTTAGACTAAAATAGACTGCATTATAAGAAGAATCTTTACTTTGAAACTCTGTTCTTTACCTTTTTCTCACTATGAAACAGCTTTGTATTCACCTTAAACACTGTTTCAGGGCAAGAGATTGTGTTTTAGACTAAAAGGGAATGCATTATAAGAAGAATCTTTACTTTGAAACTCTGTTCTTTACCTTTTTCTCACTATGTTACAGCTTTGTATTCACCTTAAACACTGTTTCAGGGCAGATTGTGTTTTAGACTAAAAGGGAATACATTATAAGAAGAATCTTTACTTTGAAACTCTGTTCTTTACCTTTTTCTCACTATGAAACAGCTTTATATTCAACTTAAACACTGCTTCAGGGCAAGAGATTGTGTTTTAGACTAAAATAGACTGCATTATAAGAAGAATCTTTACTTTGAAACTCTGTTCTTTACCTTTTTCACACTATGTAACAGCTTTGTATTCACCTTAAACACTGTTTCAGGGCAGATTGTGTTTTAGACTAAAAGGGAATGCATTATAAGAAGAATCTTTACTTTGAAACTCTGTTTTTTACCTTTTTCACACTATGAAACAGCTTTGTATTCACCTTAAACACTGTTTCAGGGCAAGAGATTGTGTTTTAGACTAAAAGTTAATGCATTATAAGAAGAATCTTTACTTTGAAACTCTGTTCTTTACCTTTTTCACACTATGAAACAGCTTTGTATTCACCTTAAACACTGTTTCAGGGCAAGAGATTGTGTTTTAGACTAAAATAGACTGCATTATAAGAAGAATCTTTACTTTGAAACTCTGTTCTTTACCTTTTTCTCACTATGAAACAGCTTTGTATTCACCTTAAACACTGTTTCAGGGCAAGAGATTGTGTTTTAGACTAAAAGGGAATGCATTATAAGAAGAATCTTTACTTTGAAACTCTGTTCTTTACCTTTTTCTCACTATGTTACAGCTTTGTATTCACCTTAAACACTGTTTCAGGGCAGATTGTGTTTTAGACTAAAAGGGAATACATTATAAGAAGAATCTTTACTTTGAAACTCTGTTCTTTACCTTTTTCACACTATGAAACAGCTTTATATTCAACTTAAACACTGTTTCAGGGCAAGAGATTGTGTTTTAGACTAAAATAGACTGCATTATAAGAAGAATCTTTACTTTGAAACTCTGTTCTTTACCTTTTTCACACTATGTAACAGCTTTGTATTCACCTTAAACACTATTTCAGGGCAGATTGTGTTTTAGACTAAAAGGGAATACATTATAAGAAGAATCTTTACTTTGAAACTCTGTTCTTTACCTTTTTCTCACTATGAAACAGCTTTATATTCAACTTAAACACTGCTTCAGGGCAAGAGATTGTGTTTTAGACTAAAAGGGAATGCATTATAAGAAGAATCTTTACTTTGAAACTCTGTTTTTTACCTTTTTCACACTATGAAACAGCTTTGTATTCACCTTAAACACTGTTTCAGGGCAAGAGATTGTGTTTTAGACTAAAAGTTAATGCATTATAAGAAGAATCTTTACTTTGAAACTCTATTCTTTACCTTTTTCACACTATGAAACAGCTTTGTATTCACCTTAAACACTGTTTAAGGGCAAGAGATTGTGTTTTAGACTAAAATAGACTGCATTATAAGAAGAATCTTTACTTTGAAACTCTGTTCTTTACCTTTTTCACACTATGAAACAGCTTTGTATTCACCTTAAACACTGTTTCAGGGCAAGAGATTGTGTTTTAGACTAAAAGGGAATGCATTGTAAGAAGAATCTTTACTTTGAAACTCTGTTCTTTACCTTTTTCTCATTATGAAACAGCTTTGTATTCACCTTAAACACTGTTTCAGGGCAAGAGATTGTGTTTTAGACTAAAAGGGAATGCATTATAAGAAGAATCTTTACTTTGAAACTCTGTTCTTTACCTTTTTCACACTATGTAACAGCTTTGTATTCACCTTAAACACTGTTTCAGGGCAGATTGTGTTTTAGACTAAAAGGGAATACATTATAAGAAGAATCTTTACTTTGAAACTCTGTTCTTTACCTTTTTCTCACTATGAAACAGCTTTATATTCAACTTAAACACTGCTTCAGGGCAAGAGATTGTGTTTTAGACTAAAAGGGAATGCAGTATAAGAAGAATCTTTACTTTGAAACTCTGTTCTTTACCTTTTTCACACTATGTAACAGCTTTGTTTCTTGAAACAGCTTTGTATTCAACTTAAACACTGTTTCAGAGCTAGACATCTTGTTTTTAACCAAACTGAATAACTTACAATATGTTAAGAAAACACATATTTCAAATGAAAAGAGTTTATAACAAGGGGAGATCAAGTTGTTTGTAATATGACCAATTAAAGTAATTGCAATTCTGTTTGTACACTTCTAACCAAAAAGAAGCAGGGCTTCTATGCATTGTAATCAGCTTATACACCATTTCAGAGCAAGACATCTTGTTTTTAACCAAACTGAATAACTTACAATATCCTAAGAAAACACATATTTCAAGTGAAAAGAGTTTATCCAGGGGAGAACAAGTTGTTTTAACATGGTTCTAATGTGACCCTTGAAAGTAATTGCAACTCTGTTTTTACACCTCTAACCACAAGGAGGCAACGTTTCCACGCATTATAATTGGCTTATACATAGTTTCAGAGTAAGAAATATTGTTTTTAACCAAACTGAACAACTAAAAGGAAATGCAGTATAAGAAGAATGTTTACTTTGAAACTCTGTTCTTTACCTTTTAAACAATATGAAACAGCTTTGTATTCACCTTAAACACTGTTTCAGGGCAAGAGATTGTGTTTTAGACTAAAAGGGAATGCATTGTAAGAAGAATCTTTACTTTGAAACTCTGTTCTTTACCTTTTTCTCACTATGAAACAGCTTTGTATTCACCTTAAACACTGTTTCAGGGCAAGAGATTGTGTTTTAGACTAAAAGGGAATGCATTATAAGAAGAATCTTTACTTTGAAACTCTGTTCTTTACCATTTTCACACTATGTAACAGCTTTATATTCAACTTAAACACTGCTTCAGTGCAAGAGATTGTGTTTTAGACTAAAAGGGAATGCATTATAAGAAGAATCTTTACTTTGAAACTCTGTTCTTTACCTTTTTCACACTATGAAACAGCTTTGTATTCACCTTAAACACTGTTTCAGGGCAGATTGTGTTTTAGACTAAAAGGGAATACATTATAAGAAGAATCTTTACTTTGAAACTCTGTTCTTTACCTTTTTCTCACTATGAAACAGCTTTATATTCAACTTAAACACTGCTTCAGGGCAAGAGATTGTGTTTTAGACTAAAAGGGAATGCATTATAAGAAGAATCTTTACTTTGAAACTCTGTTTTTTACCTTTTTCACACTATGAAACAGCTTTGTATTCACCTTAAACACTGTTTCAGGGCAAGAGATTGTGTTTTAGACTAAAAGGGAATGCATTGTAAGAAGAATCTTTACTTTGAAACTCTGTTCTTTACCTTTTTCACACTATGAAACAGCTTTGTATTCACCTTAAACACTGTTTCAGGGCAAGAGATTGTGTTTTAGACTATAAGGGAATGCATTATAAGAAGAATCTTTACTTTGAAACTCTGTTCTTTACCATTTTCACACTATGAAACAGCTTTGTATTCACCTTAAACACTGTTTCAGGGCAAGAGATTGTGTTTTAGACTAAAAGGGAATGCATTATAAGAAGAATCTTTACTTTGAAACTCTGTTCTTTACCTTTTTCTCACTATGAAACAGCTTTGTATTCAACTTAAACACTGTTTCAGGGGAAGAGATTGTGTTTTAGACTAAAAGGGAATGCATTATAAGAAGAATCTTTACTTTGAAACTCTGTTCTTTACCTTTTTCTCACTATGAAACAGCTTTATATTCAACTTAAACACTGCTTCAGTGCAAGAGATTGTGTTTTAGACTAAAAGGGAATGCATTATAAGAAGAATCTTTACTTTGAAACTCTGTTCTTTACCTTTTTCACACTATGAAACAGCTTTGTATTCACCTTAAACACTGTTTCAGGGCAGATTGTGTTTTAGACTAAAAGGGAATACATTATAAGAAGAATCTTTACTTTGAAACTCTGTTCTTTACCTTTTTCTCACTATGAAACAGCTTTATATTCAACTTAAACACTGCTTCAGGGCAAGAGATTGTGTTTTAGACTAAAAGGGAATGCATTATAAGAAGAATCTTTACTTTGAAACTCTGTTCTTTACCTTTTTCACACTATGTAACAGCTTTGTTTCATGAAACAGGTTTGAAACAGCTTTGTATTCAACTTAAACACTGTTTCAGAGCTAGACATCTTGTTTTTAACCAAACTGAATAACTTACAATATGTTAAGAAAACACATATTTCAAATGAAAAGAGTTTATAACAAGGGGAGATGAAGTTGTTTGTAATATGACCAATTAAAGTAATTGCAATTCTGTTTATACACTTCTAACCAAAAAGAAGCAGGGCTTCTATGCATTGTAATCAGCTTATACACCATTTCAGAGCAAGACATCTTGTTTTTAACCAAACTGAATAACTTACAATATCCTAAGAAAACACATAAACACTCTGTTCTTTACCTTTTTCTCACTATGAAACAGCTTTATATTCAACTTAAACACTGCTTCAGGGCAAGAGATTGTGTTTTAGACTAAAAGGGAATGCATTATAAGAAGAATCTTTACTTTGAAACTCTGTTCTTTACCTTTTTCACACTATGTAACAGCTTTGTTTCATGAAACAGGTTTGAAACAGCTTTGTATTCAACTTAAACACTGTTTCAGAGCTAGACATCTTGTTTTTAACCAAACTGAATAACTTACAATATGTTAAGAAAACACATATTTCAAATGAAAAGAGTTTATAACAAGGGGAGATCAAGTTGTTTGTAATATGACCAATTAAAGTAATTGCAATTCTGTTTGTACACTTCTAACCAAAAAGAAGCAGGGCTTCTATGCATTGTAATCAGCTTATACACCATTTCAGAGCAAGACATCTTGTTTTTAACCAAACTGAATAACTTACAATATCCTAAGAAAACACATATTTCAAGTGAAAAGAGTTTATCCAGGGGAGAACAAGTTGTTTTAACATGGTTCTAATGTGACCCTTGAAAGTAATTGCAACTCTGTTTTTACACCTCTAACCACAAGGAGGCAACGTTTCCACGCATTATAATTGGCTTATACATAGTTTCAGAGTAAGAAATATTGTTTTTAACCAAACTGAACAACTAAAAGGGAATGCATTATAAGAAGAATGTTTACTTTGAAACTCTGTTCTTTACCTTTTAAACAATATGAAACAGCTTTGTATTCACCTTAAACACTGTTTCAGGGCAAGAGATTGTGTTTTAGACTAAAAGGGAATGCATTGTAAGAAGAATCTTTACTTTGAAACTCTGTTCTTTACCTTTTTCTCACTATGAAACAGCTTTGTATTCACCTTAAACACTGTTTCAGGGCAAGAGATTGTGTTTTAGACTAAAAGGGAATGCATTATAAGAAGAATCTTTACTTTGAAACTCTGTTCTTTACCATTTTCACACTATGTAACAGCTTTATATTCAACTTAAACACTGCTTCAGTGCAAGAGATTGTGTTTTAGACTAAAAGGGAATGCATTATAAGAAGAATCTTTACTTTGAAACTCTGTTCTTTACCTTTTTCTCATTATGAAACAGCTTTGTATTCACCTTAAACACTGCTTCAGGGCAAGAGATTGTGTTTTAGACTAAAAGGGAATGCATTATAAGAAGAATCTTTACTTTGAAACTCTGTTCTTTACCTTTTTCACACTATGAAACAGCTTTATATTCAACTTAAACACTGTTTCAGGGCAAGAGATTGTGCTTTAGACTAAAATAGACTGCATTATAAGAAGAATCTTTACTTTGAAACTCTGTTCTTTACCTTTTTCACACTACGAAACAGCTTTGTATTCACCTTAAACACTGTTTCAGGGCAAGAGATTGTGTTTTAGACTAAAAGGGAATGCATTGTAAGAAGAATCTTTACTTTGAAACTCTGTTCTTTACCTTTTTCTCACTATGAAACAGCTTTGTATTCACCTTAAACACTGTTTCAGGGCAAGAGATTGTGTTTTAGACTAAAAGGGAATGCATTATAAGAAGAATCTTTACTTTGAAACTCTGTTCTTTACCTTTTTCTCACTATGAAACAGCTTTGTATTCAACTTAAACACTGTTTCAGGGGAAGAGATTGTGTTTTAGACTAAAAGGGAATGCATTATAAGAAGAATCTTTACTTTGAAACTCTGTTCTTTACCTTTTTCTCACTATGAAACAGCTTTATATTCAACTTAAACACTGCTTCAGGGCAAGAGATTGTGTTTTAGACTAAAAGGGAATGCATTATAAGAAGAATCTTTACTTTGAAACTCTGTTCTTTACCTTTTTCACACTATGTAACAGCTTTGTTTCATGAAACAGGTTTGAAACAGCTTTGTATTCAACTTAAACACTGTTTCAGAGCTAGACATCTTGTTTTTAACCAAACTGAATAACTTACAATATGTTAAGAAAACACATATTTCAAATGAAAAGAGTTTATAACAAGGGGAGATGAAGTTGTTTGTAATATGACCAATTAAAGTAATTGCAATTCTGTTTATACACTTCTAACCAAAAAGAAGCAGGGCTTCTATGCATTGTAATCAGCTTATACACCATTTCAGAGCAAGACATCTTGTTTTTAACCAAACTGAATAACTTACAATATCCTAAGAAAACACATATTTCAAGTGAAAAGAGTTTATCCAGGGGAGAACAAGTTGTTTTAACATGGTTCTAATGTGACCCTTGAAAGTAATTGCAACTCTGTTTTTACACCTCTAACCACAAGGAGGCAACGTTTCCACGCATTATAATTGGCTTATACATAGTTTCAGAGTAAGAAATATTGTTTTTAACCAAACTGAACAACTAAAAGGGAATGCATTATAAGAAGAATGTTTACTTTGAAACTCTGTTCTTTACCTTTTAAACAATATGAAACAGCTTTGTATTCACCTTAAACACTGTTTCAGGGCAAGAGATTGTGTTTTAGACTAAAAGGGTATGCATTGTAAGAAGAATCTTTACTTTGAAACTCTGTTCTTTACCTTTTTCTCACTATGAAACAGCTTTGTATTCAACTTAAACACTGTTTCAGGGCAAGAGATTGTGTTTTAGACTAAAAGGGAATGCATTATAAGAAGAATCTTTACTTTGAAACTCTGTTCTTTACTATTTTCACACTATGTAACAGCTTTATATTCAACTTAAACACTGCTTCAGTGCAAGAGATTGTGTTTTAGACTAAAAGGGAATGCATTATAAGAAGAATCTTTACTTTGAAACTCTGTTCTTTACCTTTTTCACACTATGTAACAGCTTTGTATTCACCTTAAACACTGTTTCAGGGCAGATTGTGTTTTAGACTAAAAGGGAATACATTATAAGAAGAATCTTTACTTTGAAACTCTGTTCTTTACCTTTTTCTCACTATGAAACAGCTTTATATTCAACTTAAACACTGCTTCAGGGCAAGAGATTGTGTTTTAGACTAAAAGGGAATGCATTATAAGAAGAATCTTTACTTTGAAACTCTGTTCTTTACCTTTTTCACACTATGTAACAGCTTTGTTTCATGAAACAGGTTTGAAACAGCTTTGTATTCAACTTAAACACTGTTTCAGAGCTAGACATCTTGTTTTTAACCAAACTGAATAACTTACAATATGTTAAGAAAACACATATTTCAAATGAAAAGAGTTTATAACAAGGGGAGATCAAGTTGTTTGTAATATGACCAATTAAAGTAATTGCAATTCTGTTTGTACACTTCTAACCAAAAAGAAGCAGGGCTTCTATGCATTGTAATCAGCTTATACACCATTTCAGAGCAAGACATCTTGTTTTTAACCAAACTGAATAACTTACAATATCCTAAGAAAACACATATTTCAAGTGAAAAGAGTTTATCCAGGGGAGAACAAGTTGTTTTAACATGGTTCTAATGTGACCCTTGAAAGTAATTGCAACTCTGTTTTTACACCTCTAACCACAAGGAGGCAACGTTTCCACGCATTATAATTGGCTTATACATAGTTTCAGAGTAAGAAATATTGTTTTTAACCAAACTGAACAACTAAAAGGGAATGCATTATAAGAAGAATGTTTACTTTGAAACTCTGTTCTTTACCTTTTAAACAATATGAAACAGCTTTGTATTCACCTTAAACACTGTTTCAGGGCAAGAGATTGTGTTTTAGACTAAAAGGGAATGCATTGTAAGAAGAATCTTTACTTTGAAACTCTGTTCTTTACCTTTTTCTCACTATGAAACAGCTTTGTATTCACCTTAAACACTGTTTCAGGGCAAGAGATTGTGTTTTAGACTAAAAGGGAATGCATTATAAGAAGAATCTTTACTTTGAAACTCTGTTCTTTACCTTTTTCTCATTATGAAACAGCTTTGTATTCACCTTAAACACTGCTTCAGGGCAAGAGATTGTGTTTTAGACTAAAAGGGAATGCATTATAAGAAGAATCTTTACTTTGAAACTCTGTTCTTTACCTTTTTCACACTATGAAACAGCTTTATATTCAACTTAAACACTGTTTCAGGGCAAGAGATTGTGCTTTAGACTAAAATAGACTGCATTATAAGAAGAATCTTTACTTTGAAACTCTGTTCTTTACCTTTTTCACACTACGAAACAGCTTTGTATTCACCTTAAACACTGTTTCAGGGCAAGAGATTGTGTTTTAGACTAAAAGGGAATGCATTGTAAGAAGAATCTTTACTTTGAAACTCTGTTCTTTACCTTTTTCTCACTATGAAACAGCTTTGTATTCACCTTAAACACTGTTTCAGGGCAAGAGATTGTGTTTTAGACTAAAAGGGAATGCATTATAAGAAGAATCTTTACTTTGAAACTCTGTTCTTTACCTTTTTCTCACTATGAAACAGCTTTGTATTCAACTTAAACACTGTTTCAGGGGAAGAGATTGTGTTTTAGACTAAAAGGGAATGCATTATAAGAAGAATCTTTACTTTGAAACTCTGTTCTTTACCTTTTTCTCACTATGAAACAGCTTTATATTCAACTTAAACACTGCTTCAGGGCAAGAGATTGTGTTTTAGACTAAAAGGGAATGCATTATAAGAAGAATCTTTACTTTGAAACTCTGTTTTTTACCTTTTTCACACTATGAAACAGTTTTGTATTCACCTTAAACACTGTTTCAGGGCAAGAGATTGTGTTTTAGACTAAAAGGGAATGCATTATAAGAAGAATCTTTACTTTGAAACTCTGTTCTTTACCTTTTTCTCACTATGAAACAGCTTTGTATTCAACTTAAACACTGTTTCAGGGGAAGAGATTGTGTTTTAGACTAAAAGGGAATGCATTATAAGAAGAATCTTTACTTTGAAACTCTGTTCTTTACCTTTTTCTCACTATGAAACAGCTTTATATTCAACTTAAACACTGCTTCAGTGCAAGAGATTGTGTTTTAGACTAAAAGGGAATGCATTATAAGAAGAATCTTTACTTTGAAACTCTGTTCTTTACCTTTTTCACACTATGAAACAGCTTTGTATTCACCTTAAACACTGTTTCAGGGCAGATTGTGTTTTAGACTAAAAGGGAATACATTATAAGAAGAATCTTTACTTTGAAACTCTGTTCTTTACCTTTTTCTCACTATGAAACAGCTTTATATTCAACTTAAACACTGCTTCAGGGCAAGAGATTGTGTTTTAGACTAAAAGGGAATGCATTATAAGAAGAATCTTTACTTTGAAACTCTGTTCTTTACCTTTTTCACACTATGTAACAGCTTTGTTTCATGAAACAGGTTTGAAACAGCTTTGTATTCAACTTAAACACTGTTTCAGAGCTAGACATCTTGTTTTTAACCAAACTGAATAACTTACAATATGTTAAGAAAACACATATTTCAAATGAAAAGAGTTTATAACAAGGGGAGATCAAGTTGTTTGTAATATGACCAATTAAAGTAATTGCAATTCTGTTTGTACACTTCTAACCAAAAAGAAGCAGGGCTTCTATGCATTGTAATCAGCTTATACACCATTTCAGAGCAAGACATCTTGTTTTTAACCAAACTGAATAACTTACAATATCCTAAGAAAACACATATTTCAAGTGAAAAGAGTTTATCCAGGGGAGAACAAGTTGTTTTAACATGGTTCTAATGTGACCCTTGAAAGTAATTGCAACTCTGTTTTTACACCTCTAACCACAAGGAGGCAACGTTTCCACGCATTATAATTGGCTTATACATAGTTTCAGAGTAAGAAATATTGTTTTTAACCAAACTGAACAACTAAAAGGGAATGCATTATAAGAAGAATGTTTACTTTGAAACTCTGTTCTTTACCTTTTAAACAATATGAAACAGCTTTGTATTCACCTTAAACACTGTTTCAGGGCAAGAGATTGTGTTTTAGACTAAAAGGGAATGCATTATAAGAAGAATCTTTACTTTGAAACTCTGTTCTTTACCTTTTTCTCACTATGAAACAGCTTTGTATTCAACTTAAACACTGTTTCAGGGGAAGAGATTGTGTTTTAGACTAAAAGGGAATGCATTATAAGAAGAATCTTTACTTTGAAACTCTGTTCTTTACCTTTTTCTCACTATGAAACAGCTTTATATTCAACTTAAACACTGCTTCAGGGCAAGAGATTGTGTTTTAGACTAAAAGGGAATGCATTATAAGAAGAATCTTTACTTTGAAACTCTGTTTTTTACCTTTTTCACACTATGAAACAGTTTTGTATTCACCTTAAACACTGTTTCAGGGCAAGAGATTGTGTTTTAGACTAAAAGGGAATGCATTATAAGAAGAATCTTTACTTTGAAACTCTGTTCTTTACCTTTTTCTCACTATGAAACAGCTTTGTATTCAACTTAAACACTGTTTCAGGGGAAGAGATTGTGTTTTAGACTAAAAGGGAATGCATTATAAGAAGAATCTTTACTTTGAAACTCTGTTCTTTACCTTTTTCTCACTATGAAACAGCTTTATATTCAACTTAAACACTGCTTCAGTGCAAGAGATTGTGTTTTAGACTAAAAGGGAATGCATTATAAGAAGAATCTTTACTTTGAAACTCTGTTCTTTACCTTTTTCACACTATGAAACAGCTTTGTATTCACCTTAAACACTGTTTCAGGGCAGATTGTGTTTTAGACTAAAAGGGAATACATTATAAGAAGAATCTTTACTTTGAAACTCTGTTCTTTACCTTTTTCTCACTATGAAACAGCTTTATATTCAACTTAAACACTGCTTCAGGGCAAGAGATTGTGTTTTAGACTAAAAGGGAATGCATTATAAGAAGAATCTTTACTTTGAAACTCTGTTCTTTACCTTTTTCACACTATGTAACAGCTTTGTTTCATGAAACAGGTTTGAAACAGCTTTGTATTCAACTTAAACACTGTTTCAGAGCTAGACATCTTGTTTTTAACCAAACTGAATAACTTACAATATGTTAAGAAAACACATATTTCAAATGAAAAGAGTTTATAACAAGGGGAGATCAAGTTGTTTGTAATATGACCAATTAAAGTAATTGCAATTCTGTTTGTACACTTCTAACCAAAAAGAAGCAGGGCTTCTATGCATTGTAATCAGCTTATACACCATTTCAGAGCAAGACATCTTGTTTTTAACCAAACTGAATAACTTACAATATCCTAAGAAAACACATATTTCAAGTGAAAAGAGTTTATCCAGGGGAGAACAAGTTGTTTTAACATGGTTCTAATGTGACCCTTGAAAGTAATTGCAACTCTGTTTTTACACCTCTAACCACAAGGAGGCAACGTTTCCACGCATTATAATTGGCTTATACATAGTTTCAGAGTAAGAAATATTGTTTTTAACCAAACTGAACAACTAAAAGGGAATGCATTATAAGAAGAATGTTTACTTTGAAACTCTGTTCTTTACCTTTTAAACAATATGAAACAGCTTTGTATTCACCTTAAACACTGTTTCAGGGCAAGAGATTGTGTTTTAGACTAAAAGGGAATGCATTGTAAGAAGAATCTTTACTTTGAAACTCTGTTCTTTACCTTTTTCTCACTATGAAACAGCTTTGTATTCACCTTAAACACTGTTTCAGGGCAAGAGATTGTGTTTTAGACTAAAAGGGAATGCATTATAAGAAGAATCTTTACTTTGAAACTCTGTTCTTTACCATTTTCACACTATGTAACAGCTTTATATTCAACTTAAACACTGCTTCAGTGCAAGAGATTGTGTTTTAGACTAAAAGGGAATGCATTATAAGAAGAATCTTTACTTTGAAACTCTGTTCTTTACCTTTTTCTCATTATGAAACAGCTTTGTATTCACCTTAAACACTGCTTCAGGGCAAGAGATTGTGTTTTAGACTAAAAGGGAATGCATTATAAGAAGAATCTTTACTTTGAAACTCTGTTCTTTACCTTTTTCACACTATGAAACAGCTTTATATTCAACTTAAACACTGTTTCAGGGCAAGAGATTGTGCTTTAGACTAAAATAGACTGCATTATAAGAAGAATCTTTACTTTGAAACTCTGTTCTTTACCTTTTTCACACTACGAAACAGCTTTGTATTCACCTTAAACACTGTTTCAGGGCAAGAGATTGTGTTTTAGACTAAAAGGGAATGCATTGTAAGAAGAATCTTTACTTTGAAACTCTGTTCTTTACCTTTTTCTCACTATGAAACAGCTTTGTATTCACCTTAAACACTGTTTCAGGGCAAGAGATTGTGTTTTAGACTAAAAGGGAATGCATTATAAGAAGAATCTTTACTTTGAAACTCTGTTCTTTACCTTTTTCTCACTATGAAACAGCTTTGTATTCAACTTAAACACTGTTTCAGGGGAAGAGATTGTGTTTTAGACTAAAAGGGAATGCATTATAAGAAGAATCTTTACTTTGAAACTCTGTTCTTTACCTTTTTCTCACTATGAAACAGCTTTATATTCAACTTAAACACTGCTTCAGTGCAAGAGATTGTGTTTTAGACTAAAAGGGAATGCATTATAAGAAGAATCTTTACTTTGAAACTCTGTTCTTTACCTTTTTCACACTATGAAACAGCTTTGTATTCACCTTAAACACTGTTTCAGGGCAGATTGTGTTTTAGACTAAAAGGGAATACATTATAAGAAGAATCTTTACTTTGAAACTCTGTTCTTTACCTTTTTCTCACTATGAAACAGCTTTATATTCAACTTAAACACTGCTTCAGGGCAAGAGATTGTGTTTTAGACTAAAAGGGAATGCATTATAAGAAGAATCTTTACTTTGAAACTCTGTTCTTTACCTTTTTCACACTATGTAACAGCTTTGTTTCATGAAACAGGTTTGAAACAGCTTTGTATTCAACTTAAACACTGTTTCAGAGCTAGACATCTTGTTTTTAACCAAACTGAATAACTTACAATATGTTAAGAAAACACATATTTCAAATGAAAAGAGTTTATGACAAGGGGAGATGAAGTTGTTTGTAATATGACCAATTAAAGTAATTGCAATTCTGTTTATACACTTCTAACCAAAAAGAAGCAGGGCTTCTATGCATTGTAATCAGCTTATACACCATTTCAGAGCAAGACATCTTGTTTTTAACCAAACTGAATAACTTACAATATCCTAAGAAAACACATATTTCAAGTGAAAAGAGTTTATCCAGGGGAGAACAAGTTGTTTTAACATGGTTCTAATGTGACCCTTGAAAGTAATTGCAACTCTGTTTTTACACCTCTAACCACAAGGAGGCAACGTTTCCACGCATTATAATTGGCTTATACATAGTTTCAGAGTAAGAAATATTGTTTTTAACCAAACTGAACAACTAAAAGGGAATGCATTATAAGAAGAATGTTTACTTTGAAACTCTGTTCTTTACCTTTTTCACACTACGAAACAGCTTTGTATTCACCTTAAACACTGTTTCAGGGCAAGAGATTGTGTTTTAGACTAAAAGGGAATGCATTGTAAGAAGAATCTTTACTTTGAAACTCTGTTCTTTACCTTTTTCTCACTATGAAACAGCTTTGTATTCACCTTAAACACTGTTTCAGGGCAAGAGATTGTGTTTTAGACTAAAAGGGAATGCATTATAAGAAGAATCTTTACTTTGAAACTCTGTTCTTTACCTTTTTCTCACTATGAAACAGCTTTGTATTCAACTTAAACACTGTTTCAGGGGAAGAGATTGTGTTTTAGACTAAAAGGGAATGCATTATAAGAAGAATCTTTACTTTGAAACTCTGTTCTTTACCTTTTTCTCACTATGAAACAGCTTTATATTCAACTTAAACACTGCTTCAGTGCAAGAGATTGTGTTTTAGACTAAAAGGGAATGCATTATAAGAAGAATCTTTACTTTGAAACTCTGTTCTTTACCTTTTTCACACTATGAAACAGCTTTGTATTCACCTTAAACACTGTTTCAGGGCAGATTGTGTTTTAGACTAAAAGGGAATACATTATAAGAAGAATCTTTACTTTGAAACTCTGTTCTTTACCTTTTTCTCACTATGAAACAGCTTTATATTCAACTTAAACACTGCTTCAGGGCAAGAGATTGTGTTTTAGACTAAAAGGGAATGCATTATAAGAAGAATCTTTACTTTGAAACTCTGTTCTTTACCTTTTTCACACTATGTAACAGCTTTGTTTCATGAAACAGGTTTGAAACAGCTTTGTATTCAACTTAAACACTGTTTCAGAGCTAGACATCTTGTTTTTAACCAAACTGAATAACTTACAATATGTTAAGAAAACACATATTTCAAATGAAAAGAGTTTATAACAAGGGGAGATGAAGTTGTTTGTAATATGACCAATTAAAGTAATTGCAATTCTGTTTATACACTTCTAACCAAAAAGAAGCAGGGCTTCTATGCATTGTAATCAGCTTATACACCATTTCAGAGCAAGACATCTTGTTTTTAACCAAACTGAATAACTTACAATATCCTAAGAAAACACATATTTCAAGTGAAAAGAGTTTATCCAGGGGAGAACAAGTTGTTTTAACATGGTTCTAATGTGACCCTTGAAAGTAATTGCAACTCTGTTTTTACACCTCTAACCACAAGGAGGCAACGTTTCCACGCATTATAATTGGCTTATACATAGTTTCAGAGTAAGAAATATTGTTTTTAACCAAACTGAACAACTAAAAGGGAATGCATTATAAGAAGAATGTTTACTTTGAAACTCTGTTCTTTACCTTTTAAACAATATGAAACAGCTTTGTATTCACCTTAAACACTGTTTCAGGGCAAGAGATTGTGTTTTAGACTAAAAGGGAATGCATTGTAAGAAGAATCTTTACTTTGAAACTCTGTTCTTTACCTTTTTCTCACTATGAAACAGCTTTGTATTCACCTTAAACACTGTTTCAGGGCAAGAGATTGTGTTTTAGACTAAAAGGGAATGCATTATAAGAAGAATCTTTACTTTGAAACTCTGTTCTTTACCATTTTCACACTATGTAACAGCTTTATATTCAACTTAAACACTGCTTCAGTGCAAGAGATTGTGTTTTAGACTAAAAGGGAATGCATTATAAGAAGAATCTTTACTTTGAAACTCTGTTCTTTACCTTTTTCTCATTATGAAACAGCTTTGTATTCACCTTAAACACTGCTTCAGGGCAAGAGATTGTGTTTTAGACTAAAAGGGAATGCATTATAAGAAGAATCTTTACTTTGAAACTCTGTTCTTTACCTTTTTCACACTATGAAACAGCTTTATATTCAACTTAAACACTGTTTCAGGGCAAGAGATTGTGCTTTAGACTAAAATAGACTGCATTATAAGAAGAATCTTTACTTTGAAACTCTGTTCTTTACCTTTTTCACACTACGAAACAGCTTTGTATTCACCTTAAACACTGTTTCAGGGCAAGAGATTGTGTTTTAGACTAAAAGGGAATGCATTGTAAGAAGAATCTTTACTTTGAAACTCTGTTCTTTACCTTTTTCTCACTATGAAACAGCTTTGTATTCACCTTAAACACTGTTTCAGGGCAAGAGATTGTGTTTTAGACTAAAAGGGAATGCATTATAAGAAGAATCTTTACTTTGAAACTCTGTTCTTTACCTTTTTCTCACTATGAAACAGCTTTGTATTCAACTTAAACACTGTTTCAGGGGAAGAGATTGTGTTTTAGACTAAAAGGGAATGCATTATAAGAAGAATCTTTACTTTGAAACTCTGTTCTTTACCTTTTTCTCACTATGAAACAGCTTTATATTCAACTTAAACACTGCTTCAGTGCAAGAGATTGTGTTTTAGACTAAAAGGGAATGCATTATAAGAAGAATCTTTACTTTGAAACTCTGTTCTTTACCTTTTTCACACTATGAAACAGCTTTGTATTCACCTTAAACACTGTTTCAGGGCAGATTGTGTTTTAGACTAAAAGGGAATACATTATAAGAAGAATCTTTACTTTGAAACTCTGTTCTTTACCTTTTTCTCACTATGAAACAGCTTTATATTCAACTTAAACACTGCTTCAGGGCAAGAGATTGTGTTTTAGACTAAAAGGGAATGCATTATAAGAAGAATCTTTACTTTGAAACTCTGTTCTTTACCTTTTTCACACTATGTAACAGCTTTGTTTCATGAAACAGGTTTGAAACAGCTTTGTATTCAACTTAAACACTGTTTCAGAGCTAGACATCTTGTTTTTAACCAAACTGAATAACTTACAATATGTTAAGAAAACACATATTTCAAATGAAAAGAGTTTATAACAAGGGGAGATGAAGTTGTTTGTAATATGACCAATTAAAGTAATTGCAATTCTGTTTATACACTTCTAACCAAAAAGAAGCAGGGCTTCTATGCATTGTAATCAGCTTATACACCATTTCAGAGCAAGACATCTTGTTTTTAACCAAACTGAATAACTTACAATATCCTAAGAAAACACATATTTCAAGTGAAAAGAGTTTATCCAGGGGAGAACAAGTTGTTTTAACATGGTTCTAATGTGACCCTTGAAAGTAATTGCAACTCTGTTTTTACACCTCTAACCACAAGGAGGCAACGTTTCCACGCATTATAATTGGCTTATACATAGTTTCAGAGTAAGAAATATTGTTTTTAACCAAACTGAACAACTAAAAGGGAATGCATTATAAGAAGAATGTTTACTTTGAAACTCTGTTCTTTACCTTTTAAACAATATGAAACAGCTTTGTATTCACCTTAAACACTGTTTCAGGGCAAGAGATTGTGTTTTAGACTAAAAGGGTATGCATTGTAAGAAGAATCTTTACTTTGAAACTCTGTTCTTTACCTTTTTCTCACTATGAAACAGCTTTGTATTCAACTTAAACACTGTTTCAGGGCAAGAGATTGTGTTTTAGACTAAAAGGGAATGCATTATAAGAAGAATCTTTACTTTGAAACTCTGTTCTTTACTATTTTCACACTATGTAACAGCTTTATATTCAACTTAAACACTGCTTCAGTGCAAGAGATTGTGTTTTAGACTAAAAGGGAATGCATTATAAGAAGAATCTTTACTTTGAAACTCTGTTCTTTACCTTTTTCACACTATGTAACAGCTTTGTATTCACCTTAAACACTGTTTCAGGGCAGATTGTGTTTTAGACTAAAAGGGAATACATTATAAGAAGAATCTTTACTTTGAAACTCTGTTCTTTACCTTTTTCTCACTATGAAACAGCTTTATATTCAACTTAAACACTGCTTCAGGGCAAGAGATTGTGTTTTAGACTAAAAGGGAATGCATTATAAGAAGAATCTTTACTTTGAAACTCTGTTCTTTACCTTTTTCACACTATGTAACAGCTTTGTTTCATGAAACAGGTTTGAAACAGCTTTGTATTCAACTTAAACACTGTTTCAGAGCTAGACATCTTGTTTTTAACCAAACTGAATAACTTACAATATGTTAAGAAAACACATATTTCAAATGAAAAGAGTTTATAACAAGGGGAGATCAAGTTGTTTGTAATATGACCAATTAAAGTAATTGCAATTCTGTTTGTACACTTCTAACCAAAAAGAAACAGGGCTTCTATGCATTGTAATCAGCTTATACACCATTTCAGAGCAAGACATCTTGTTTTTAACCAAACTGAATAACTTACAATATCCTAAGAAAACACATATTTCAAGTGAAAAGAGTTTATCCAGGGGAGAACAAGTTGTTTTAACATGGTTCTAATGTGACCCTTGAAAGTAATTGCAACTCTGTTTTTACACCTCTAACCACAAGGAGGCAACGTTTCCACGCATTATAATTGGCTTATACATAGTTTCAGAGTAAGAAATATTGTTTTTAACCAAACTGAACAACTAAAAGGGAATGCATTATAAGAAGAATGTTTACTTTGAAACTCTGTTCTTTACCTTTTAAACAATATGAAACAGCTTTGTATTCACCTTAAACACTGTTTCAGGGCAAGAGATTGTGTTTTAGACTAAAAGGGAATGCATTGTATGAAGAATCTTTACTTTGAAACTCTGTTCTTTACCTTTTTCTCACTATGAAACAGCTTTGTATTCACCTTAAACACTGTTTCAGGGCAAGAGATTGTGTTTTAGACTAAAAGGGAATGCATTATAAGAAGAATCTTTACTTTGAAACTCTGTTCTTTACCATTTTCAGACTATGTAACAGCTTTATATTCAACTTAAACACTGCTTCAGTGCAAGAGATTGTGTTTTAGACTAAAAGGGAATGCATTATAAGAAGAATCTTTACTTTGAAACTCTGTTTTTTACCTTTTTCACACTATGAAACAGCTTTATATTCAACTTAAACACTGCTTCAGGGCAAGAGATTGTGTTTTAGACTAAAAGGGAATGCATTATAAGAAGAATCTTTACTTTGAAACTCTGTTTTTTACCTTTTTCACACTATGAAACAGCTTTGTATTCACCTTAAACACTGTTTCAGGGCAAGAGATTGTGTTTTAGACTAAAAGGGAATGCATCATAAGAAGAATCTTTACTTTGAAACTCTGTTCTTTACCTTTTTCTCACTATGAAACAGCTTTGTATTCAACTTAAACACTGCTTCAGTGCAAGAGATTGTGTTTTAGACTAAAAGGGAATGCATTATAAGAAGAATCTTTACTTTGAAACTCTGTTCTTTACCTTTTTCTCACTATGAAACAGCTTTATATTCACCTTAAACACTGTTTCAGGGCAGATTGTGTTTTAGACTAAAAGGGAATACATTATAAGAAGAATCTTTACTTTGAAACTCTGTTCTTTACCTTTTTCTCACTATGAAACAGCTTTATATTCAACTTAAACACTGCTTCAGGGCAAGAGATTGTGTTTTAGACTAAAAGGGAATGCATTATAAGAAGAATCTTTACTTTGAAACTCTGTTCTTTACCTTTTTCACACTATGTAACAGCTTTGTTTCATGAAACAGGTTTGAAACAGCTTTGTATTCAACTTAAACACTGTTTCAGAGCTAGACATCTTGTTTTTAACCAAACTGAATAACTTACAATATGTTAAGAAAACACATATTTCAAATGAAAAGAGTTTATAACAAGGGGAGATCAAGTTGTTTGTAATATGACCAATTAAAGTAATTGCAATTCTGTTTGTACACTTCTAACCAAAAAGAAACAGGGCTTCTATGCATTGTAATCAGCTTATACACCATTTCAGAGCAAGACATCTTGTTTTTAACCAAACTGAATAACTTACAATATCCTAAGAAAACACATATTTCAAGTGAAAAGAGTTTATCCAGGGGAGAACAAGTTGTTTTAACATGGTTCTAATGTGACCCTTGAAAGTAATTGCAACTCTGTTTTTACACCTCTAACCACAAGGAGGCAACGTTTCCACGCATTATAATTGGCTTATACATAGTTTCAGAGTAAGAAATATTGTTTTTAACCAAACTGAACAACTAAAAGGGAATGCATTATAAGAAGAATGTTTACTTTGAAACTCTGTTCTTTACCTTTTAAACAATATGAAACAGCTTTGTATTCACCTTAAACACTGTTTCAGGGCAAGAGATTGTGTTTTAGACTAAAAGGGAATGCATTGTATGAAGAATCTTTACTTTGAAACTCTGTTCTTTACCTTTTTCTCACTATGAAACAGCTTTGTATTCACCTTAAACACTGTTTCAGGGCAAGAGATTGTGTTTTAGACTAAAAGGGAATGCATTATAAGAAGAATCTTTACTTTGAAACTCTGTTCTTTACCATTTTCAGACTATGTAACAGCTTTATATTCAACTTAAACACTGCTTCAGTGCAAGAGATTGTGTTTTAGACTAAAAGGGAATGCATTATAAGAAGAATCTTTACTTTGAAACTCTGTTTTTTACCTTTTTCACACTATGAAACAGCTTTATATTCAACTTAAACACTGCTTCAGGGCAAGAGATTGTGTTTTAGACTAAAAGGGAATGCATTATAAGAAGAATCTTTACTTTGAAACTCTGTTTTTTACCTTTTTCACACTATGAAACAGCTTTGTATTCACCTTAAACACTGTTTCAGGGCAAGAGATTGTGTTTTAGACTAAAAGGGAATGCATCATAAGAAGAATCTTTACTTTGAAACTCTGTTCTTTACCTTTTTCTCACTATGAAACAGCTTTGTATTCAACTTAAACACTGCTTCAGTGCAAGAGATTGTGTTTTAGACTAAAAGGGAATGCATTATAAGAAGAATCTTTACTTTGAAACTCTGTTCTTTACCTTTTTCTCACTATGAAACAGCTTTGTATTCACCTTAAACACTGTTTCAGGGCAAGAGATTGTGTTTTAGACTAAAAGGGAATGCATTATAAGAAGAATCTTTACTTTGAAACTCTGTTCTTTACCTTTTTCACACTATGTAACAGCTTTGTTTCATGAAACAGCTTTGAAACAGCTTTGTATTCAACTTAAACACTGTTTCAGAGCTAGACATCTTGTTTTTAACCAAACTGAATAACTTACAATATGTTAAGAAAACACATATTTCAAATGAAAAGAGTTTATAACAAGGGGAGATCAAGTTGTTTGTAATATGACCAATTAAAGTAATTGCAATTCTGTTTGTACACTTCTAACCAAAAAGAAGCAGGGCTTCTATGCATTGTAATCAGCTTATACACCATTTCAGAGCAAGACATCTTGTTTTTAACCAAACTGAATAACTTACAATATCCTAAGAAAACACATATTTCAAGTGAAAAGAGTTTATCCAGGGGAGAACAAGTTGTTTTAACATGGTTCTAATGTGACCCTTGAAAGTAATTGCAACTCTGTTTTTACACCTCTAACCACAAGGAGGCAACGTTTCCACGCATTATAATTGGCTTATACATAGTTTCAGAGTAAGAAATATTGTTTTTAACCAAACTGAACAACTAAAAGGGAATGCATTATAAGAAGAATGTTTACTTTGAAACTCTGTTCTTTACCTTTTTCTCACTATGAAACAGCTTTATATTCAACTTAAACACTGCTTCAGGGCAAGAGATTGTGTTTTAGACTAAAAGGGAATGCATTATAAGAAGAATCTTTACTTTGAAACTCTGTTTTTTACCTTTTTCACACTATGAAACAGCTTTGTATTCACCTTAAACACTGTTTCAGGGCAAGAGATTGTGTTTTAGACTAAAAGGGAATGCATCATAAGAAGAATCTTTACTTTGAAACTCTGTTCTTTACCTTTTTCTCACTATGAAACAGCTTTGTATTCAACTTAAACACTGCTTCAGTGCAAGAGATTGTGTTTTAGACTAAAAGGGAATGCATTATAAGAAGAATCTTTACTTTGAAACTCTGTTCTTTACCTTTTTCTCACTATGAAACAGCTTTGTATTCACCTTAAACACTGTTTCAGGGCAAGAGATTGTGTTTTAGACTAAAAGGGAATGCATTATAAGAAGAATCTTTACTTTGAAACTCTGTTCTTTACCTTTTTCACACTATGTAACAGCTTTGTTTCATGAAACAGCTTTGAAACAGCTTTGTATTCAACTTAAACACTGTTTCAGAGCTAGACATCTTGTTTTTAACCAAACTGAATAACTTACAATATGTTAAGAAAACACATATTTCAAATGAAAAGAGTTTATAACAAGGGGAGATCAAGTTGTTTGTAATATGACCAATTAAAGTAATTGCAATTCTGTTTGTACACTTCTAACCAAAAAGAAGCAGGGCTTCTATGCATTGTAATCAGCTTATACACCATTTCAGAGCAAGACATCTTGTTTTTAACCAAACTGAATAACTTACAATATCCTAAGAAAACACATATTTCAAGTGAAAAGAGTTTATCCAGGGGAGAACAAGTTGTTTTAACATGGTTCTAATGTGACCCTTGAAAGTAATTGCAACTCTGTTTTTACACCTCTAACCACAAGGAGGCAACGTTTCCACGCATTATAATTGGCTTATACATAGTTTCAGAGTAAGAAATATTGTTTTTAACCAAACTGAACAACTAAAAGGGAATGCATTATAAGAAGAATGTTTACTTTGAAACTCTGTTCTTTACCTTTTAAACAATATGAAACAGCTTTGTATTCACCTTAAACACTGTTTCAGGGCAAGAGATTGTGTTTTAGACTAAAAGGGAATGCATTGTATGAAGAATCTTTACTTTGAAACTCTGTTCTTTACCTTTTTCTCACTATGAAACAGCTTTGTATTCACCTTAAACACTGTTTCAGGGCAAGAGATTGTGTTTTAGACTAAAAGGGACTGCATTATAAGAAGAATCTTTACTTTGAAACTCTGTTCTTTACCATTTTCACACTATGTAACAGCTTTATATTCAACTTAAACACTGCTTCAGTGCAAGAGATTGTGTTTTAGACTAAAAGGGAATGCATTATAAGAAGAATCTTTACTTTGAAACTCTGTTCTTTACCTTTTTCACACTATGAAACAGCTTTGTATTCACCTTAAACACTGTTTCAGGGCAGATTGTGTTTTAGACTAAAAGGGAATACATTATAAGAAGAATCTTTACTTTGAAACTCTGTTCTTTACCTTTTTCACACTATGAAACAGCTTTATATTCAACTTAAACACTGTTTCAGGGCAAGAGATTGTGTTTTAGACTAAAATAGACTGCATTATAAGAAGAATCTTTACTTTGAAACTCTGTTCTTTACCTTTTTCACACTATGAAACAGCTTTGTATTCACCTTAAACACTGTTTCAGGGCAAGAGATTGTGTTTTAGACTAAAAGGGAATGCATTGTAAGAAGAATCTTTACTTTGAAACTCTGTTCTTTACCTTTTTCTCACTATGAAACAGCTTTGTATTCACCTTAAACACTGTTTCAGGGCAAGAGATTGTGTTTTAGACTAAAAGGGAATGCATTATAAGAAGAATCTTTACTTTGAAACTCTGTTCTTTACCTTTTTCACACTATGAAACAGCTTTGTATTCACCTTAAACACTGTTTCAGGGCAGATTGTGTTTTAGACTAAAAGGGAATACATTATAAGAAGAATCTTTACTTTGAAACTCTGTTCTTTACCTTTTTCACACTATGAAACAGCTTTATATTCAACTTAAACACTGTTTCAGGGCAAGAGATTGTGTTTTAGACTAAAATAGACTGCATTATAAGAAGAATCTTTACTTTGAAACTCTGTTCTTTACCTTTTTCTCACTATGAAACAGCTTTGTATTCACCTTAAAAACTGTTTCAGGGCAAGAGATTGTGTTTTAGACTAAAAGGGAATGCATTATAAGAAGAATCTTTACTTTGAAACTCTGTTCTTTACCATTTTCACACTATGTAACAGCTTTATATTCAACTTAAACACTGCTTCAGTGCAAGAGATTGTGTTTTAGACTAAAAGGGAATGCATTATAAGAAGAATCTTTACTTTGAAACTCTGTTCTTTACCTTTTTCACACTATGAAACAGCTTTGTATTCACCTTAAACACTGTTTCAGGGCAGATTGTGTTTTAGACTAAAAGGGAATACATTATAAGAAGAATCTTTACTTTGAAAGTCTGTTCTTTACCTTTTTCACACTATGAAACAGCTTTATATTCAACTTAAACACTGTTTCAGGGCAAGAGATTGTGTTTTAGACTAAAATAGACTGCATTATAAGAAGAATCTTTACTTTGAAACTCTGTTCTTTACCTTTTTCACACTACGAAACAGCTTTGTATTCACCTTAAACACTGTTTCAGGGCAAGAGATTGTGTTTTAGACTAAAAGGGAATGCATTGTAAGAAGAATCTTTACTTTGAAACTCTGTTCTTTACCTTTTTCTCACTATGAAACAGCTTTGTATTCACCTTAAACACTGTTTCAGGGCAAGAGATTGTGTTTTAGACTAAAAGGGAATGCATTATAAGAAGAATCTTTACTTTGAAACTCTGTTCTTTACCTTTTTCTCACTATGAAACAGCTTTGTATTCAACTTAAACACTGTTTCAGGGGAAGAGATTGTGTTTTAGACTAAAAGGGAATGCATTATAAGAAGAATCTTTACTTTGAAACTCTGTTCTTTACCTTTTTCTCACTATGAAACAGCTTTATATTCAACTTAAACACTGCTTCAGGGCAAGAGATTGTGTTTTAGACTAAAAGGGAATGCATGATAAGAAGAATCTTTACTTTGAAACTCTGTTTTTTACCTTTTTCACACTATGAAACAGCTTTGTATTCACCTTAAACACTGTTTCAGGGCAAGAGATTGTGTTTTAGACTAAAAGGGAATGCATTATAAGAAGAATCTTTACTTTGAAACTCTGTTCTTTACCTTTTTCACACTATGAAACAGCTTTGTATTCACCTTAAACACTGTTTCAGGGCAAGAGATTGTGTTTTAGACTAAAATAGACTGCATTATAAGAAGAATCTTTACTTTGAAACTCTGTTCTTTACCTTTTTCACACTATGTAACAGCTTTGTTTCATGAAACAGGTTTGAAACAGCTTTGTATTCAACTTAAACACTGTTTCAGAGCTAGACATCTTGTTTTTAACCAAACTGAATAACTTACAATATGTTAAGAAAACACATATTTCAAATGAAAAGAGTTTATAACAAGGGGAGATCAAGTTGTTTGTAATATGACCAATTAAAGTAATTGCAATTCTGTTTATACACTTCTAACCAAAAAGAAGCAGGGCTTCTATGCATTGTAATCAGCTTATACACCATTTCAGAGCAAGACATCTTGTTTTTAACCAAACTGAATAACTTACAATATCCTAAGAAAACACATATTTCAAGTGAAAAGAGTTTATCCAGGGGAGAACAAGTTGTTTTAACATGGTTCTAATGTGACCCTTGAAAGTAATTGCAACTCTGTTTTTACACCTCTAACCACAAGGAGGCAACGTTTCCACGCATTATAATTGGCTTATACATAGTTTCAGAGTAAGAAATATTGTTTTTAACCAAACTGAACAACTAAAAGGGAATGCATTATAAGAAGAATGTTTACTTTGAAACTCTGTTCTTTACCTTTTAAACAATATGAAACAGCTTTGTATTCACCTTAAACACTGTTTCAGGGCAAGAGATTGTGTTTTAGACTAAAAGGGAATGCATTGTATGAAGAATCTTTACTTTGAAACTCTGTTCTTTACCTTTTTCTCACTATGAAACAGCTTTGTATTCACCTTAAACACTGTTTCAGGGCAAGAGATTGTGTTTTAGACTAAAAGGGAATGCATTATAAGAAGAATCTTTACTTTGAAACTCTGTTCTTTACCATTTTCAGACTATGTAACAGCTTTATATTCAACTTAAACACTGCTTCAGTGCAAGAGATTGTGTTTTAGACTAAAAGGGAATGCATTATAAGAAGAATCTTTACTTTGAAACTCTGTTCTTTACCTTTTTCTCACTATGAAACAGCTTTATATTCAACTTAAACACTGCTTCAGGGCAAGAGATTGTGTTTTAGACTAAAAGGGAATGCATTATAAGAAGAATCTTTACTTTGAAACTCTGTTTTTTACCTTTTTCACACTATGAAACAGCTTTGTATTCACCTTAAACACTGTTTCAGGGCAAGAGATTGTGTTTTTGACTAAAAGGGAATGCATCATAAGAAGAATCTTTACTTTGAAACTCTGTTCTTTACCTTTTTCTCACTATGAAACAGCTTTGTATTCAACTTAAACACTGCTTCAGTGCAAGAGATTGTGTTTTAGACTAAAAGGGAATGCATTATAAGAAGAATCTTTACTTTGAAACTCTGTTCTTTACCTTTTTCTCACTATGAAACAGCTTTGTATTCACCTTAAACACTGTTTCAGGGCAAGAGATTGTGTTTTAGACTAAAAGGGAATGCATTATAAGAAGAATCTTTACTTTGAAACTCTGTTCTTTACCTTTTTCACACTATGTAACAGCTTTGTTTCATGAAACAGCTTTGAAACAGCTTTGTATTCAACTTAAACACTGTTTCAGAGCTAGACATCTTGTTTTTAACCAAACTGAATAACTTACAATATGTTAAGAAAACACATATTTCAAATGAAAAGAGTTTATAACAAGGGGAGATCAAGTTGTTTGTAATATGACCAATTAAAGTAATTGCAATTCTGTTTGTACACTTCTAACCAAAAAGAAGCAGGGCTTCTATGCATTGTAATCAGCTTATACACCATTTCAGAGCAAGACATCTTGTTTTTAACCAAACTGAATAACTTACAATATCCTAAGAAAACACATATTTCAAGTGAAAAGAGTTTATCCAGGGGAGAACAAGTTGTTTTAACATGGTT
Organism: Electrophorus electricus; assembly: GCF_041902795.1. Classification (NCBI taxonomy): domain Eukaryota; kingdom Metazoa; phylum Chordata; class Actinopteri; order Gymnotiformes; family Gymnotidae; genus Electrophorus; species Electrophorus electricus. The sequence continues at coordinate 1,749,749 of NW_027658572.1, read as the reverse complement.
CTAATGTGACCCTTGAAAGTAATTGCAACTCTGTTTTTACACCTCTAACCACAAGGAGGCAACGTTTCCACGCATTATAATTGGCTTATACATAGTTTCAGAGTAAGAAATATTGTTTTTAACCAAACTGAACAACTAAAAGGGAATGCATTATAAGAAGAATGTTTACTTTGAAACTCTGTTCTTTACCTTTTAAACAATATGAAACAGCTTTGTATTCACCTTAAACACTGTTTCAGGGCAAGAGATTGTGTTTTAGACTAAAAGGGAATGCATTGTATGAAGAATCTTTACTTTGAAACTCTGTTCTTTACCTTTTTCTCACTATGAAACAGCTTTGTATTCACCTTAAACACTGTTTCAGGGCAAGAGATTGTGTTTTAGACTAAAAGGGACTGCATTATAAGAAGAATCTTTACTTTGAAACTCTGTTCTTTACCATTTTCACACTATGTAACAGCTTTATATTCAACTTAAACACTGCTTCAGTGCAAGAGATTGTGTTTTAGACTAAAATAGACTGCATTATAAGAAGAATCTTTACTTTGAAACTCTGTTCTTTACCTTTTTCACACTATGAAACAGCTTTGTATTCACCTTAAACACTGTTTCAGGGCAAGAGATTGTGTTTTAGACTAAAAGGGAATGCATTGTAAGAAGAATCTTTACTTTGAAACTCTGTTCTTTACCTTTTTCTCACTATGAAACAGCTTTGTATTCACCTTAAACACTGTTTCAGGGCAAGAGATTGTGTTTTAGACTAAAAGGGAATGCATTATAAGAAGAATCTTTACTTTGAAACTCTGTTCTTTACCTTTTTCACACTATGAAACAGCTTTGTATTCACCTTAAACACTGTTTCAGGGCAGATTGTGTTTTAGACTAAAAGGGAATACATTATAAGAAGAATCTTTACTTTGAAACTCTGTTCTTTACCTTTTTCACACTATGAAACAGCTTTATATTCAACTTAAACACTGTTTCAGGGCAAGAGATTGTGTTTTAGACTAAAATAGACTGCATTATAAGAAGAATCTTTACTTTGAAACTCTGTTCTTTACCTTTTTCTCACTATGAAACAGCTTTATATTCAACTTAAACACTGCTTCAGGGCAAGAGATTGTGTTTTAGACTAAAAGGGAATGCATGATAAGAAGAATCTTTACTTTGAAACTCTGTTTTTTACCTTTTTCACACTATGAAACAGCTTTGTATTCACCTTAAACACTGTTTCAGGGCAAGAGATTGTGTTTTAGACTAAAAGGGAATGCATTATAAGAAGAATCTTTACTTTGAAACTCTGTTCTTTACCTTTTTCTCACTATGAAACAGCTTTATATTCAACTTAAACACTGCTTCAGGGCAAGAGATTGTGTTTTAGACTAAAAGGGAATGCATTATAAGAAGAATCTTTACTTTGAAACTCTGTTCTTTACCTTTTTCACACTATGAAACAGCTTTGTATTCACCTTAAACACTGTTTCAGGGCAAGAGATTGTGTTTTAGACTAAAATAGACTGCATTATAAGAAGAATCTTTACTTTGAAACTCTGTTCTTTACCTTTTTCACACTATGAAACAGCTTTGTATTCACCTTAAACACTGTTTCAGGGCAAGAGATTGTGTTTTAGACTAAAAGGGAATGCATTGTAAGAAGAATCTTTACTTTGAAACTCTGTTCTTTACCTTTTTCTCATTATGAAACAGCTTTGTATTCACCTTAAACACTGTTTCAGGGCAAGAGATTGTGTTTTAGACTAAAAGGGAATGCATTATAAGAAGAATCTTTACTTTGAAACTCTGTTCTTTACCATTTTCACACTATGTAACAGCTTTATATTCAACTTAAACACTGCTTCAATGCAAGAGATTGTGTTTTAGACTAAAAGGGAATGCATTATAAGAAGAATCTTTACTTTGAAACTCTGTTCTTTACCTTTTTCACACTATGTAACAGCTTTGTTTCATGAAACAGCTTTGAAACAGCTTTGTATTCAACTTAAACACTGTTTCAGAGCTAGACATCTTGTTTTTAACCAAACTGAATAACTTACAATATGTTAAGAAAACACATATTTCAAATGAAAAGAGTTTATAACAAGGGGAGATCAAGTTGTTTGTAATATGACCAATTAAAGTAATTGCAATTCTGTTTGTACACTTCTAACCAAAAAGAAGCAGGGCTTCTATGCATTGTAATCAGCTTATACACCATTTCAGAGCAAGACATCTTGTTTTTAACCAAACTGAATAACTTACAATATCCTAAGAAAACACATATTTCAAGTGAAAAGAGTTTATCCAGGGGAGAACAAGTTGTTTTAACATGGTTCTAATGTGACCCTTGAAAGTAATTGCAACTCTGTTTTTACACCTCTAACCAGAAGGAGGCAACGTTTCCACGCATTATAATTGGCTTATACATAGTTTCAGAGTAAGAAATATTGTTTTTAACCAAACTGAACAACTAAAAGGGAATGCATTATAAGAAGAATATTTACTTTGAAACTCTGTTCTTTACCTTTTAAACAATATGAAACAGCTTTGTATTCACCTTAAACACTGTTTCAGGGCAAGAGATTGTGTTTTAGACTAAAAGGGAATGCATTATAAGAAGAATCTTTACTTTGAAACTCTGTTCTTTACCTTTTTCACACTATGTAACAGCTTTGTTTCATGAAACAGCTTTGAAATAGCTTTGTATTCAACTTAAACACTGTTTCAGAGCTAGACATCTTGTTTTTAACCAAACTGAATAACTTACAATATGTTAAGAAAACACATATTTCAAATGAAAAGAGTTTATAACAAGGGGAGATCAAGTTGTTTGTAATATGACCAATTAAAGTAATTGCAATTCTGTTTGTACACTTCTAACCAAAAAGAAGCAGGGCTTCTATGCATTGTAATCAGCTTATACACCATTTCAGAGCAAGACATCTTGTTTTTAACCAAACTGAATAACTTACAATATCCTAAGAAAACACATATTTCAAGTGAAAAGAGTTTATCCAGGGGAGAACAAGTTGTTTTAACATGGTTCTAATGTGACCCTTGAAAGTAATTGCAACTCTGTTTTTACACCTCTAACCACAAGGAGGCAACGTTTCCACGCATTATAATTGGCTTATACATAGTTTCAGAGTAAGAAATATTGTTTTTAACCAAACTGAACAACTAAAAGGGAATGCATTATAAGAAGAATCTTTACTTTGAAACTCTGTTCTTTACCTTTTTCACACTATGAAACAGCTTTGTATTCACCTTAAACACTGTTTCAGGGCAGATTGTGTTTTAGACTAAAAGGGAATACATTATAAGAAGAATCTTTACTTTGAAACTCTGTTCTTTACCTTTTTCTCACTATGAAACAGCTTTATATTCAACTTAAACACTGCTTCAGGGCAAGAGATTGTGTTTTAGACTAAAAGGGAATGCATTATAAGAAGAATCTTTACTTTGAAACTCTGTTCTTTACCTTTTTCACACTATGAAATAGCTTTGTATTCACCTTAAACACTGTTTAAGGGCAAGAGATTGTGTTTTAGACTAAAATAGACTGCATTATAAGAAGAATCTTTACTTTGAAACTCTGTTCTTTACCTTTTTCACACTATGAAACAGCTTTGTATTCACCTTAAACACTGTTTCAGGGCAAGAGATTGTGTTTTAGACTAAAAGGGAATGCATTGTAAGTAGAATCTTTACTTTGAAACTCTGTTCTTTACCTTTTTCTCATTATGAAACAGCTTTGTATTCACCTTAAACACTGTTTCAGGGCAAGAGATTGTGTTTTAGACTAAAAGGGAATGCATTATAAGAAGAATCTTTACTTTGAAACTCTGTTCTTTACCTTTTTCACACTATGTAACAGCTTTGTATTCACCTTAAACACTGTTTCAGGGCAGATTGTGTTTTAGACTAAAAGGGAATACATTATAAGAAGAATCTTTACTTTGAAACTCTGTTCTTTACCTTTTTCTCACTATGAAACAGCTTTATATTCAACTTAAACACTGCTTCAGGGCAAGAGATTGTGTTTTAGACTAAAAGGGAATGCAGTATAAGAAGAATCTTTACTTTGAAACTCTGTTCTTTACCTTTTTCTCACTATGAAACAGCTTTATATTCAACTTAAACACTGCTTCAGGGCAAGAGATTGTGTTTTAGACTAAAAGGGAATGCATTATAAGAAGAATCTTTACTTTGAAACTCTGTTTTTTACCTTTTTCACACTATGAAACAGCTTTGTATTCACCTTAAACACTGTTTCAGGGCAAGAGATTGTGTTTTAGACTAAAAGTTAAAGCATTATAAGAAGAATCTTTACTTTGAAACTCTGTTCTTTACCTTTTTCACACTATGAAACAGCTTTGTATTCACCTGAAACACTGTTTCAGGGCACGAGATTGTGTTTTAGACTAAAAGGGAATGCATTATAAGAAGAATCTTTACTTTGAAACTCTGTTCTTTACCTTTTTCACACTATGAAATAGCTTTGTATTCACCTTAAACACTGTTTAAGGGCAAGAGATTGTGTTTTAGACTAAAATAGACTGCATTATAAGAAGAATCTTTACTTTGAAACTCTGTTCTTTACCTTTTTCACACTATGAAACAGCTTTGTATTCACCTTAAACACTGTTTCAGGGCAAGAGATTGTGTTTTAGACTAAAAGGGAATGCATTGTAAGTAGAATCTTTACTTTGAAACTCTGTTCTTTACCTTTTTCTCATTATGAAACAGCTTTGTATTCACCTTAAACACTGTTTCAGGGCAAGAGATTGTGTTTTAGACTAAAAGGGAATGCATTATAAGAAGAATCTTTACTTTGAAACTCTGTTCTTTACCTTTTTCACACTATGTAACAGCTTTGTATTCACCTTAAACACTGTTTCAGGGCAGATTGTGTTTTAGACTAAAAGGGAATACATTATAAGAAGAATCTTTACTTTGAAACTCTGTTCTTTACCTTTTTCTCACTATGAAACAGCTTTATATTCAACTTAAACACTGCTTCAGGGCAAGAGATTGTGTTTTAGACTAAAAGGGAATGCAGTATAAGAAGAATCTTTACTTTGAAACTCTGTTCTTTACCTTTTTCTCACTATGAAACAGCTTTATATTCAACTTAAACACTGCTTCAGGGCAAGAGATTGTGTTTTAGACTAAAAGGGAATGCATTATAAGAAGAATCTTTACTTTGAAACTCTGTTCTTTACCTTTTTCTCATTATGAAACAGCTTTGTATTCACCTTAAACACTGTTTCAGGGCAAGAGATTGTGTTTTAGACTAAAAGGGAATGCATTATAAGAAGAATCTTTACTTTGAAACTCTGTTCTTTACCTTTTTCACACTATGTAACAGCTTTGTATTCACCTTAAACACTGTTTCAGGGCAGATTGTGTTTTAGACTAAAAGGGAATACATTATAAGAAGAATCTTTACTTTGAAACTCTGTTCTTTACCTTTTTCTCACTATGAAACAGCTTTATATTCAACTTAAACACTGCTTCAGGGCAAGAGATTGTGTTTTAGACTAAAAGGGAATGCAGTATAAGAAGAATCTTTACTTTGAAACTCTGTTCTTTACCTTTTTCTCACTATGAAACAGCTTTATATTCAACTTAAACACTGCTTCAGGGCAAGAGATTGTGTTTTAGACTAAAAGGGAATGCATTATAAGAAGAATCTTTACTTTGAAACTCTGTTTTTTACCTTTTTCACACTATGAAACAGCTTTGTATTCACCTTAAACACTGTTTCAGGGCAAGAGATTGTGTTTTAGACTAAAAGTTAATGCATTATAAGAAGAATCTTTACTTTGAAACTCTGTTCTTTACCTTTTTCACACTATGAAACAGCTTTGTATTCACCTTAAACACTGTTTCAGGGCAAGAGATTGTGTTTTAGACTAAAATAGACTGCATTATAAGAAGAATCTTTACTTTGAAACTCTGTTCTTTACCTTTTTCTCACTATGAAACAGCTTTGTATTCACCTTAAACACTGTTTCAGGGCAAGAGATTGTGTTTTAGACTAAAAGGGAATGCATTATAAGAAGAATCTTTACTTTGAAACTCTGTTCTTTACCTTTTTCTCACTATGTTACAGCTTTGTATTCACCTTAAACACTGTTTCAGGGAAGATTGTGTTTTAGACTAAAAGGGAATACATTATAAGAAGAATCTTTACTTTGAAACTCTGTTCTTTACCTTTTTCACACTATGAAACAGCTTTATATTCAACTTAAACAGTGATTCAGGGCAAGAGATTGTGTTTTAGACTAAAATAGACTGCATTATAAGAAGAATCTTTACTTTGAAACTCTGTTCTTTACCTTTTTCACACTATGTAACAGCTTTGTATTCACCTTAAACACTGTTTCAGGGCAGATTGTGTTTTAGACTAAAAGGGAATACATTATAAGAAGAATCTTTACTTTGAAACTCTGTTCTTTACCTTTTTCTCACTATGAAACAGCTTTATATTCAACTTAAACACTGCTTCAGGGCAAGAGATTGTGTTTTAGACTAAAAGGGAATGCATTATAAGAAGAATCTTTACTTTGAAACTCTGTTTTTTACCTTTTTCACACTATGAAACAGCTTTGTATTCACCTTAAACACTGTTTCAGGGCAAGAGATTGTGTTTTAGACTAAAAGTTAATGCATTATAAGAAGAATCTTTACTTTGAAACTCTATTCTTTACCTTTTTCACACTATGAAACAGCTTTGTATTCACCTTAAACACTGTTTAAGGGCAAGAGATTGTGTTTTAGACTAAAATAGACTGCATTATAAGAAGAATCTTTACTTTGAAACTCTGTTCTTTACCTTTTTCACACTATGAAACAGCTTTGTATTCACCTTAAACACTGTTTCAGGGCAAGAGATTGTGTTTTAGACTAAAAGGGAATGCATTGTAAGAAGAATCTTTACTTTGAAACTCTGTTCTTTACCTTTTTCTCATTATGAAACAGCTTTGTATTCACCTTAAACACTGTTTCAGGGCAAGAGATTGTGTTTTAGACTAAAAGGGAATGCATTATAAGAAGAATCTTTACTTTGAAACTCTGTTCTTTACCTTTTTCACACTATGTAACAGCTTTGTATTCACCTTAAACACTGTTTCAGGGCAGATTGTGTTTTAGACTAAAAGGGAATACATTATAAGAAGAATCTTTACTTTGAAACTCTGTTCTTTACCTTTTTCTCACTATGAAACAGCTTTATATTCAACTTAAACACTGCTTCAGGGCAAGAGATTGTGTTTTAGACTAAAAGGGAATGCAGTATAAGAAGAATCTTTACTTTGAAACTCTGTTCTTTACCTTTTTCACACTATGTAACAGCTTTGTTTCATGAAACAGGTTTGAAACAGCTTTGTATTCAACTTAAACACTGTTTCAGAGCTAGACATCTTGTTTTTAACCAAACTGAATAACTTACAATATGTTAAGAAAACACATATTTCAAATGAAAAGAGTTTATAACAAGGGGAGATGAAGTTGTTTGTAATATGACCAATTAAAGTAATTGCAATTCTGTTTGTACACTTCTAACCAAAAAGAAGCAGGGCTTCTATGCATTGTAATCAGCTTATACACCATTTCAGAGCAAGACATCTTGTTTTTAACCAAACTGAATAACTTACAATATCCTAAGAAAACACATATTTCAAGTGAAAAGAGTTTATCCAGGGGAGAACAAGTTGTTTTAACATGGTTCTAATGTGACCCTTGAAAGTAATTGCAACTCTGTTTTTACACCTCTAACCACAAGGAGGCAACGTTTCCACGCATTATAATTGGCTTATACATAGTTTCAGAGTAAGAAATATTGTTTTTAACCAAACTGAACAACTAAAAGGAAATGCAGTATAAGAAGAATGTTTACTTTGAAACTCTGTTCTTTACCTTTTAAACAATATGAAACAGCTTTGTATTCACCTTAAACACTGTTTCAGGGCAAGAGATTGTGTTTTAGACTAAAAGGGAATGCATTGTAAGAAGAATCTTTACTTTGAAACTCTGTTCTTTACCTTTTTCTCACTATGAAACAGCTTTGTATTCACCTTAAACACTGTTTCAGGGCAAGAGATTGTGTTTTAGACTAAAAGGGAATGCATTATAAGAAGAATCTTTACTTTGAAACTCTGTTCTTTACCATTTTCACACTATGTAACAGCTTTATATTCAACTTAAACACTGCTTCAGTGCAAGAGATTGTGTTTTAGACTAAAAGGGAATGCATTATAAGAAGAATCTTTACTTTGAAACTCTGTTCTTTACCTTTTTCACACTATGAAACAGCTTTGTATTCACCTTAAACACTGTTTCAGGGCAGATTGTGTTTTAGACTAAAAGGGAATACATTATAAGAAGAATCTTTACTTTGAAACTCTGTTCTTTACCTTTTTCTCACTATGAAACAGCTTTATATTCAACTTAAACACTGCTTCAGGGCAAGAGATTGTGTTTTAGACTAAAAGGGAATGCATTATAAGAAGAATCTTTACTTTGAAACTCTGTTTTTTACCTTTTTCACACTATGAAACAGCTTTGTATTCACCTTAAACACTGTTTCAGGGCAAGAGATTGTGTTTTAGACTAAAAGGGAATGCATTGTAAGAAGAATCTTTACTTTGAAACTCTGTTCTTTACCATTTTCACACTATGTAACAGCTTTATATTCAACTTAAACACTGCTTCAGTGCAAGAGATTGTGTTTTAGACTAAAAGGGAATGCATTATAAGAAGAATCTTTACTTTGAAACTCTGTTCTTTACCTTTTTCACACTATGAAACAGCTTTGTATTCACCTTAAACACTGTTTCAGGGCAGATTGTGTTTTAGACTAAAAGGGAATACATTGTAAGAAGAATCTTTACTTTGAAACTCTGTTCTTTACCTTTTTCTCACTATGAAACAGCTTTGTATTCACCTTAAACACTGTTTCAGGGCAGATTGTGTTTTAGACTAAAAGGGAATACATTATAAGAAGAATCTTTACTTTGAAACTCTGTTCTTTACCTTTTTCTCACTATGAAACAGCTTTATATTCAACTTAAACACTGCTTCAGGGCAAGAGATTGTGTTTTAGACTAAAAGGGAATGCAGTATAAGAAGAATCTTTACTTTGAAACTCTGTTCTTTACCTTTTTCACACTATGTAACAGCTTTGTTTCATGAAACAGGTTTGAAACAGCTTTGTATTCAACTTAAACACTGTTTCAGAGCTAGACATCTTGTTTTTAACCAAACTGAATAACTTACAATATGTTAAGAAAACACATATTTCAAATGAAAAGAGTTTATAACAAGGGGAGATCAAGTTGTTTGTAATATGACCAATTAAAGTAATTGCAATTCTGTTTGTACACTTCTAACCAAAAAGAAGCCTGGCTTCTATGCATTGTAATCAGCTTATACACCATTTCAGAGCAAGACATCTTGTTTTTAACCAAACTGAATAACTTACAATATCCTAAGAAAACACATATTTCAAGTGAAAAGAGTTTATCCATGGGAGAACAAGTTGTTTTAACATGGTTCTAATGTGACCCTTGAAAGTAATTGCAACTCTGTTTTTACACCTCTAACCACAAGGAGGCAACGTTTCCACGCATTATAATTGGCTTATACATAGTTTCAGAGTAAGAAATATTGTTTTTAACCAAACTGAACAACTAAAAGGGAATGCATTATAAGAAGAATGTTTACTTTGAAACTCTGTTCTTTACCTTTTAAACAATATGAAACAGCTTTGTATTCACCTTAAACACTGTTTCAGGGCAAGAGATTGTGTTTTAGACTAAAAGGGAATGCATTGTAAGAAGAATCTTTACTTTGAAACTCTGTTCTTTACCTTTTTCTCACTATGAAACAGCTTTGTATTCACCTTAAACACTGTTTCAGGGCAAGAGATTGTGTTTTAGACTAAAAGGGAATGCATTATAAGAAGAATCTTTACTTTGAAACTCTGTTCTTTACCATTTTCACACTATGTAACAGCTTTATATTCAACTTAAACACTGCTTCAGTGCAAGAGATTGTGTTTTAGACTAAAAGGGAATGCATTATAAGAAGAATCTTTACTTTGAAACTCTGTTCTTTACCTTTTTCACACTATGAAATAGCTTTGTATTCACCTTAAACACTGTTTAAGGGCAAGAGATTGTGTTTTAGACTAAAATAGACTGCATTATAAGAAGAATCTTTACTTTGAAACTCTGTTCTTTACCTTTTTCACACTATGAAACAGCTTTGTATTCACCTTAAACACTGTTTCAGGGCAAGAGATTGTGTTTTAGACTAAAAGGGAATGCATTATAAGAAGAATCTTTACTTTGAAACTCTGTTCTTTACCTTTTTCACACTATGTAACAGCTTTGTATTCACCTTAAACACTGTTTCAGGGCAGATTGTGTTTTAGACTAAAAGGGAATACATTATAAGAAGAATCTTTACTTTGAAACTCTGTTCTTTACCTTTTTCTCACTATGAAACAGCTTTATATTCAACTTAAACACTGCTTCAGGGCAAGAGATTGTGTTTTAGACTAAAAGGGAATGCAGTATAAGAAGAATCTTTATTTTGAAACTCTGTTCTTTACCTTTTTCACACTATGTAACAGCTTTGTATTCACCTTAAACACTGTTTCAGGGCAGATTGTGTTTTAGACTACAAGGGAATACATTATAAGAAGAATCTTTACTTTGAAACTCTGTTCTTTACCTTTTTCTCACTATGAAACAGCTTTATATTCAACTTAAAAACTGCTTCCGGGCAAGAGATTGTGTTTTAGACTAAAAGGGAATGCAGTATAAGAAGAATCTTTACTTTGAAACTCTGTTCTTTACCTTTTTCTCACTATGAAACAGCTTTATATTCAACTTAAACACTGCTTCAGGGCAAGAGATTGTGTTTTAGACTAAAAGGGAATGCATTATAAGAAGAATCTTTACTTTGAAACTCTGTTTTTTACCTTTTTCACACTATGAAACAGCTTTGTATTCACCTTAAACACTGTTTCAGGGCAAGAGATTGTGTTTTAGACTAAAAGTTAATGCATTATAAGAAGAATCTTTACTTTGAAACTCTGTTCTTTACCTTTTTCACACTATGTAACAGCTTTGTATTCACCTTAAACACTGTTTCAGGGCAGATTGTGTTTTAGACTAAAAGGGAATACATTATAAGAAGAATCTTTACTTTGAAACTCTGTTCTTTACCTTTTTCTCACTATGAAACAGCTTTATATTCAACTTAAACACTGCTTCAGGGCAAGAGATTGTGTTTTAGACTAAAAGGGAATGCAGTATAAGAAGAATCTTTACTTTGAAACTCTGTTCTTTACCTTTTTCACACTATGTAACAGCTTTGTTTCATGAAACAGCTTTGAAACAGCTTTGTATTCAACTTAAACACTGTTTCAGAGCTAGACATCTTGTTTTTAACCAAACTGAATAACTTACAATATGTTAAGAAAACATATTTCAAATGAAAAGAGTTTATAACAAGGGGAGATCAAGTTGTTTGTAATATGACCAATTAAAGTAATTGCAATTCTGTTTGTACACTTCTAACCAAAAAGAAGCAGGGCTTCTATGCATTGTAATCAGCTTATACACCATTTCAGAGCAAGACATCTTGTTTTTAACCAAACTGAATAACTTACAATATCCTAAGAAAACACATATTTCAAGTGAAAAGAGTTTATCCAGGGGAGAACAAGTTGTTTTAACATGGTTCTAATGTGACCCTTGAAAGTAATTGCAACTCTGTTTTTACACCTCTAACCACAAGGAGGCAACGTTTCCACGCATTATAATTGGCTTATACATAGTTTCAGAGTAAGAAATATTGTTTTTAACCAAACTGAACAACTAAAAGGGAATGCATTATAAGAAGAATGTTTACTTTGAAACTCTGTTCTTTACCTTTTAAACAATATGAAACAGCTTTGTATTCACCTTAAACACTGTTTCAGGGCAAGAGATTGTGTTTTAGACTAAAAGGGAATGCATTGTAAGAAGAATCTTTACTTTGAAACTCTGTTCTTTACCTTTTTCTCACTATGAAACAGCTTTGTATTCACCTTAAACACTGTTTCAGGGCAAGAGATTGTGTTTTAGACTAAAAGGGAATGCATTATAAGAAGAATCTTTACTTTGAAACTCTGTTCTTTACCTTTTTCACACTATGAAACAGCTTTGTATTCACCTTAAACACTGTTTCAGGGCAAGAGATTGTGTTTTAGACTAAAAGGGAATGCATTGTAAGAAGAATCTTTACTTTGAAACTCTGTTCTTTACCTTTTTCTCACTATGAAACAGCTTTGTATTCACCTTAAACACTGTTTCAGGGCAAGAGATTGTGTTTTAGACTAAAAGGGAATGCATTATAAGAAGAATCTTTACTTTGAAACTCTGTTCTTTACCTTTTTCACACTATGAAACAGCTTTGTATTCACCTTAAACACTGTTTCAGGGCAAGAGATTGTGTTTTAGACTAAAATAGACTGCATTATAAGAAGAATCTTTACTTTGAAACTCTGTTCTTTACCTTTTTCACACTATGTAACAGCTTTGTATTCACCTTAAACACTGTTTCAGGGCAGATTGTGTTTTAGACTAAAAGGGAATACATTATAAGAAGAATCTTTACTTTGAAACTTTGTTCTTTACCTTTTTCTCACTATGAAACAGCTTTATATTCAACTTAAACACTGCTTCAGTGCAAGAGATTGTGTTTTAGACTAAAAGGGAATGCATTATAAGAAGAATCTTTACTTTGAAACTCTGTTCTTTACCTTTTTCACACTATGTAACAGCTTTGTATTCACCTTAAACACTGTTTCAGGGCAGATTGTGTTTTAGACTAAAAGGGAATACATTATAAGAAGAATCTTTACTTTGAAACTTTGTTCTTTACCTTTTTCTCACTATGAAACAGCTTTATATTCAACTTAAACACTGCTTCAGTGCAAGAGATTGTGTTTTAGAGTAAAAGGGAATGCATTATAAGAAGAATCTTTACTTTGAAACTCTGTTCTTTACCTTTTTCACACTATGTAACAGCTTTGTATTCACCTTAAACACTGTTTCAGGGCAGATTGTGTTTTAGACTAAAAGGGAATACATTATAAGAAGAATCTTTACTTTGAAACTTTGTTCTTTACCTTTTTCTCACTATGAAACAGCTTTATATTCAACTTAAACACTGCTTCAGTGCAAGAGATTGTGTTTTAGACTAAAAGGGAATGCATTATAAGAAGAATCTTTACTTTGAAACTCTGTTCTTTACCTTTTTCACACTATGTAACAGCTTTGTATTCACCTTAAACACTGTTTCAGGGCAGATTGTGTTTTAGACTAAAAGGGAATACATTTTAAGAAGAATCTTTACTTTGAAACTCTGTTCTTTACCTTTTTCTCACTATGAAACAGCTTTATATTCAACTTAAACACTGCTTCAGGGCAAGAGATTGTGTTTTAGACTAAAAGGGAATGCATTATAAGAAGAATCTTTACTTTGAAACTCTGTTCTTTACCTTTTTCACACTATGAAACAGCTTTGTATTCACCTTAAACACTGTTTCAGGGCAAGAGATTGTGTTTTAGACTAAAAGGTAATGCATTATAAGAAGAATCTTTACTTTGAAACTCTGTTCTTTACCTTTTTCACACTATGAAACAGCTTTGTATTCACCTTAAACACTGTTTCAGGGCAAGAGATTGTGTTTTAGACTAAAATAGACTGCATTATAAGAAGAATCTTTACTTTGAAACTCTGTTTTTTACCTTTTTCACACTATGAAACAGCTTTGTATTCACCTTAAACACTGTTTCAGTGCAAGAGATTGTGTTTTAGACTAAAAGGTAATGCATTATAAGAAGAATCTTTACTTTGAAACTCTGTTCTTTACCTTTTTCACACTATGAAACAGCTTTGTATTCACCTTAAACACTGTTTCAGGGCAAGAGATTGTGTTTTAGACTAAAAGGGAATGCATTATAAGAAGAATCTTTACTTTGAAACTCTGTTTTTTACCTTTTTCACACTATGAAACAGCTTTGTATTCACCTTAAACACTGTTTCAGGGCAAGATATTGTGTTTTAGACTAAAAGGGAATGCATTGTAAGAAGAATCTTTACTTTGAAACTCTGTTCTTTACCTTTTTCACACTATGAAACAGCTTTGTATTCGCCTTAAACACTGTTTCAGGGCAAAAGATTGTGTTTTAGACTAAAATAGACTGCATTATAAGAAGAATCTTTACTTTGAAACTCTGTTCTTTACCTTTTTCTCACTATGAAACAGCTTTATATTCAACTTAAACACTGCTTCAGGGCAAGATATTGTGTTTTAGACTAAAAGGGAATGCATTGTCAGAAGAATCTTTACTTTGAAACTCTGTTCTTTACCTTTTTCACACTATGAAACAGCTTTGTATTCGCCTTAAACACTGTTTCAGGGCAAAAGATTGTGTTTTAGACTAAAATAGACTGCATTATAAGAAGAATCTTTACTTTGAAACTCTGTTCTTTACCTTTTTCTCACTATGAAACAGCTTTGTATTCAACTTAAACACTGTTTCAGGGCAAGAGATTGTGTTTTAGACTAAAAGGGAATGCATTATAAGAAGAATCTTTACTTTGAAACTCTGTTCTTTACCTTTTTCTCACTATGAAACAGCTTTATATTCAACTTAAACACTGCTTCAGTGCAAGAGATTGTGTTTTAGACTAAAAGGGAATGCATTATAAGAAGAATCTTTACTTTGAAACTCTGTTCTTTACCTTTTTCACACTATGAAACAGCTTTATATTCAACTTAAACACTGTTTCAGGGCAAGAGATTGTGTTTTAGACTAAAATAGACTGCATTATAAGAAGAATCTTTACTTTGAAACTCTGTTCTTTACCTTTTTCACACTATGAAACAGCTTTGTATTCACCTTAAACACTGTTTCAGGGCAAGAGATTGTGTTTTAGACTAAAAGGGAATGCATTGTAAGAAGAATCTTTACTTTGAAACTCTGTTCTTTACCTTTTTCACACTATGTAACAGCTTTGTATTCACCTTAAACACTGTTTCAGGGCAGATTGTGTTTTAGACTAAAAGGGAATACATTATAAGAAGAATCTTTACTTTGAAACTCTGTTCTTTACCTTTTTCTCACTATGTAACAGCTTTGTATTCACCTTAAACACTGTTTCAGGGCAGATTGTGTTTTAGACTAAAAGGGAATACATTATAAGAAGAATCTTTACTTTGAAACTTTGTTCTTTACCTTTTTCTCACTATGAAACAGCTTTATATTCAACTTAAACACTGCTTCAGTGCAAGAGATTGTGTTTTAGAGTAAAAGGGAATGCATTATAAGAAGAATCTTTACTTTGAAACTCTGTTCTTTACCTTTTTCACACTATGTAACAGCTTTGTATTCACCTTAAACACTGTTTCAGGGCAGATTGTGTTTTAGACTAAAAGGGAATACATTATAAGAAGAATCTTTACTTTGAAACTTTGTTCTTTACCTTTTTCTCACTATGAAACAGCTTTATATTCAACTTAAACACTGCTTCAGTGCAAGAGATTGTGTTTTAGACTAAAAGGGAATGCATTATAAGAAGAATCTTTACTTTGAAACTCTGTTCTTTACCTTTTTCACACTATGTAACAGCTTTGTATTCACCTTAAACACTGTTTCAGGGCAGATTGTGTTTTAGACTAAAAGGGAATACATTTTAAGAAGAATCTTTACTTTGAAACTCTGTTCTTTACCTTTTTCTCACTATGAAACAGCTTTATATTCAACTTAAACACTGCTTCAGGGCAAGAGATTGTGTTTTAGACTAAAAGGGAATGCATTATAAGAAGAATCTTTACTTTGAAACTCTGTTCTTTACCTTTTTCACACTATGAAACAGCTTTGTATTCACCTTAAACACTGTTTCAGGGCAAGAGATTGTGTTTTAGACTAAAAGGTAATGCATTATAAGAAGAATCTTTACTTTGAAAATCTGTTCTTTACCTTTTTCACACTATGAAACAGCTTTGTATTCACCTTAAACACTGTTTCAGGGCAAGAGATTGTGTTTTAGACTAAAATAGACTGCATTGTAAGAAGAATCTTTACTTTGAAACTCTGTTTTTTACCTTTTTCACACTATGAAACAGCTTTGTATTCACCTTAAACACTGTTTCAGTGCAAGAGATTGTGTTTTAGACTAAAAGGTAATGCATTATAAGAAGAATCTTTACTTTGAAACTCTGTTCTTTACCTTTTTCACACTATGAAACAGCTTTGTATTCACCTTAAACACTGTTTCAGGGCAAGAGATTGTGTTTTAGACTAAAAGGGAATGCATTATAAGAAGAATCTTTACTTTGAAACTCTGTTTTTTACCTTTTTCACACTATGAAACAGCTTTGTATTCACCTTAAACACTGTTTCAGGGCAAGATATTGTGTTTTAGACTAAAAGGGAATGCATTGTAAGAAGAATCTTTACTTTGAAACTCTGTTCTTTACCTTTTTCACACTATGAAACAGCTTTGTATTCGCCTTAAACACTGTTTCAGGGCAAAAGATTGTGTTTTAGACTAAAATAGACTGCATTATAAGAAGAATCTTTACTTTGAAACTCTGTTCTTTACCTTTTTCTCACTATGAAACAGCTTTATATTCAACTTAAACACTGCTTCAGGGCAAGATATTGTGTTTTAGACTAAAAGGGAATGCATTGTCAGAAGAATCTTTACTTTGAAACTCTGTTCTTTACCTTTTTCACACTATGAAACAGCTTTGTATTCGCCTTAAACACTGTTTCAGGGCAAAAGATTGTGTTTTAGACTAAAATAGACTGCATTATAAGAAGAATCTTTACTTTGAAACTCTGTTCTTTACCTTTTTCTCACTATGAAACAGCTTTGTATTCAACTTAAACACTGTTTCAGGGCAAGAGATTGTGTTTTAGACTAAAAGGGAATGCATTATAAGAAGAATCTTTACTTTGAAACTCTGTTCTTTACCTTTTTCTCACTATGAAACAGCTTTATATTCAACTTAAACACTGCTTCAGTGCAAGAGATTGTGTTTTAGACTAAAAGGGAATGCATTATAAGAAGAATCTTTACTTTGAAACTCTGTTCTTTACCTTTTAAACAATATGAAACAGCTTTGTATTCACCTTAAACACTGTTTCAGGGCAAGAGATTGTGTTTTAGACTAAAAGGGAATGCATTATAAGAAGAATCTTTACTTTGAAACTCTGTTCTTTACCTTTTTCACACTATGTAACAGCTTTGTTTCATGAAACAGCTTTGAAACAGCTTTGTATTCAACTTAAACACTGTTTCAGAGCTAGACATCTTGTTTTTAACCAAACTGAATAACTTACAATATGTTAAGAAAACACATATTTCAAATGAAAAGAGTTTATAACAAGGGGAGATCAAGTTGTTTGTAATATGACCAATTAAAGTAATTGCAATTCTGTTTGTACACTTCTAACCAAAAAGAAGCAGGGCTTCTATGCATTGTAATCAGCTTATACACCATTTCAGAGCAAGACATCTTGTTTTTAACCAAACTGAATAACTTACAATATCCTAAGAAAACACATATTTCAAGTGAAAAGAGTTTATCCAGGGGAGAAAAAGTTGTTTTAACATGGTTCTAATGTGACCCTTGAAAGTAATTGTAACTCTGTTTTTACACCTCTAACCACAAGGAGGCAACGTTTCCACGCATTATAATTGGCTTATACATAGTTTCAGAGTAAGAAATATTGTTTTTAACCAAACTGAACAACTAAAAGGGAATGCATTATAAGAAGAATGTTTACTTTGAAACTCTGTTCTTTACCTTTTTCACACTATGAAACAGCTTTGTATTCACCTTAAACACTGTTTCAGGGCAAGAGATTGTGTTTTAGACTAAAAGGGAATGCATTATAAGAAGAATCTTTACTTTGAAACTCTGTTCTTTACCTTTTTCACACTATGAAATAGCTTTGTATTCACCTTAAACACTGTTTAAGGGCAAGAGATTGTGTTTTAGACTAAAATAGACTGCATTATAAGAAGAATCTTTACTTTGAAACTCTGTTCTTTACCTTTTTCACACTATGAAACAGCTTTGTATTCACCTTAAACACTGTTTCAGGGCAGATTGTGTTTTAGACTAAAAGGGAATACATTTTAAGAAGAATCTTTACTTTGAAACTCTGTTCTTTACCTTTTTCTCACTCTGAAACAGCTTTATATTCAACTTAAACACTGCTTCAGGGCAAGAGATTGTGTTTTAGACTAAAAGGGAATGCATTATAAGAAGAATCTTTACTTTGAAACTCTGTTCTTTACCTTTTTCACACTATGTAACAGCTTTGTTTCATGAAACAGCTTTGAAACAGCTTTGTATTCAACTTAAACACTGTTTCAGAGCTAGACATCTTGTTTTTAACCAAACTGAATAACTTACAATATGTTAAGAAAACACATATTTCAAATGAAAAGAGTTTATAACAAGGGGAGATCAAGTTGTTTGTAATATGACCAATTAAAGTAATTGCAATTCTGTTTGTACACTTCTAACCAAAAAGAAGCAGGGCTTATATGCATTGTAATCAGCTTATACACCATTTCAGAGCAAGACATCTTGTTTTTAACCAAACTGAATAACTTACAATATCCTAAGAAAACACATATTTCAAGTGAAAAGAGTTTATCCAGGGGAGAACAAGTTGTTTTAACATGGTTCTAATGTGACCCTTGAAAGTAATTGCAACTCTGTTTTTACACCTCTAACCACAAGGAGGCAACGTTTCCACGCATTATAATTGGCTTATACATAGTTTCAGAGTAAGAAATATTGTTTTTAACCAAACTGAACAACTAAAAGGGAATGCATTATAAGAAGAATGTTTACTTTGAAACTCTGTTCTTTACCTTTTAAACAATATGAAACAGCTTTGTATTCACCTTAAACACTGTTTCAGGGCAAGAGATTGTGTTTTAGACTAAAAGTTAATGCATTATAAGAAGAATCTTTACTTTGAAACTCTGTTCTTTACCTTTTTCACACTATGAAACAGCTTTGTATTCACCTTAAACACTGTTTCAGGGCAAGAGATTGTGTTTTAGACTAAAAGTTAATGCATTATAAGAAGAATCTTTACTTTGAAACTCTGTTCTTTACCTTTTTCACACTATGTAACAGCTTTGTATTCACCTTAAACACTGTTTCAGGGCAGATTGTGTTTTAGACTAAAAGGGAATACATTATAAGAAGAATCTTTACTTTGAAACTTTGTTCTTTACCTTTTTCTCACTATGAAACAGCTTTATATTCAACTTAAACACTGCTTCAGTGCAAGAGATTGTGTTTTAGACTAAAAGGGAATGCATTATAAGAAGAATCTTTACTTTGAAACTCTGTTCTTTACCTTTTTCACACTATGTAACAGCTTTGTATTCACCTTAAACACTGTTTCAGGGCAGATTGTGTTTTAGACTAAAAGGGAATACATTTTAAGAAGAATCTTTACTTTGAAACTCTGTTCTTTACCTTTTTCTCACTATGAAACAGCTTTATATTCAACTTAAACACTGCTTCAGGGCAAGAGATTGTGTTTTAGACTAAAAGGGAATGCATTATAAGAAGAATCTTTACTTTGAAACTCTGTTCTTTACCTTTTTCACACTATGAAACAGCTTTGTATTCACCTTAAACACTGTTTCAGGGCAAGAGATTGTGTTTTAGACTAAAAGGTAATGCATTATAAGAAGAATCTTTACTTTGAAACTCTGTTCTTTACCTTTTTCTCACTATGAAACAGCTTTATATTCAACTTAAACACTGCTTCAGGGCAAGAGATTGTGTTTTAGACTAAAAGGGAATGCATTATAAGAAGAATCTTTACTTTGAAACTCTGTTCTTTACCTTTTTCACACTATGAAACAGCTTTGTATTCACCTTAAACACTGTTTCAGGGCAAGAGATTGTGTTTTAGACTAAAAGGTAATGCATTATAAGAAGAATCTTTACTTTGAAACTCTGTTCTTTACCTTTTTCACACTATGAAACAGCTTTGTATTCACCTTAAACACTGTTTCAGGGCAAGAGATTGTGTTTTAGACTAAAATAGACTGCATTATAAGAAGAATCTTTACTTTGAAACTCTGTTTTTTACCTTTTTCACACTATGAAACAGCTTTGTATTCACCTTAAACACTGTTTCAGTGCAAGAGATTGTGTTTTAGACTAAAAGGTAATGCATTATAAGAAGAATCTTTACTTTGAAACTCTGTTCTTTACCTTTTTCTCACTATGAAACAGCTTTATATTCAACTTAAACACTGCTTCAGTGCAAGAGATTGTGTTTTAGACTAAAAGGGAATGCATTATAAGAAGAATCTTTACTTTGAAACTCTGTTCTTTACCTTTTAAACAATATGAAACAGCTTTGTATTCACCTTAAACACTGTTTCAGGGCAAGAGATTGTGTTTTAGACTAAAAGGGAATGCATTATAAGAAGAATCTTTACTTTGAAACTCTGTTCTTTACCTTTTTCACACTATGTAACAGCTTTGTTTCATGAAACAGCTTTGAAACAGCTTTGTATTCAACTTAAACACTGTTTCAGAGCTAGACATCTTGTTTTTAACCAAACTGAATAACTTACAATATGTTAAGAAAACACATATTTCAAATGAAAAGAGTTTATAACAAGGGGAGATCAAGTTGTTTGTAATATGACCAATTAAAGTAATTGCAATTCTGTTTGTACACTTCTAACCAAAAAGAAGCAGGGCTTCTATGCATTGTAATCAGCTTATACACCATTTCAGAGCAAGACATCTTGTTTTTAACCAAACTGAATAACTTACAATATCCTAAGAAAACACATATTTCAAGTGAAAAGAGTTTATCCAGGGGAGAAAAAGTTGTTTTAACATGGTTCTAATGTGACCCTTGAAAGTAATTGTAACTCTGTTTTTACACCTCTAACCACAAGGAGGCAACGTTTCCACGCATTATAATTGGCTTATACATAGTTTCAGAGTAAGAAATATTGTTTTTAACCAAACTGAACAACTAAAAGGGAATGCATTATAAGAAGAATGTTTACTTTGAAACTCTGTTCTTTACCTTTTTCACACTATGAAACAGCTTTGTATTCACCTTAAACACTGTTTCAGGGCAAGAGATTGTGTTTTAGACTAAAAGGGAATGCATTATAAGAAGAATCTTTACTTTGAAACTCTGTTCTTTACCTTTTTCACACTATGAAATAGCTTTGTATTCACCTTAAACACTGTTTAAGGGCAAGAGATTGTGTTTTAGACTAAAATAGACTGCATTATAAGAAGAATCTTTACTTTGAAACTCTGTTCTTTACCTTTTTCACACTATGAAACAGCTTTGTATTCACCTTAAACACTGTTTCAGGGCAGATTGTGTTTTAGACTAAAAGGGAATACATTTTAAGAAGAATCTTTACTTTGAAACTCTGTTCTTTACCTTTTTCTCACTCTGAAACAGCTTTATATTCAACTTAAACACTGCTTCAGGGCAAGAGATTGTGTTTTAGACTAAAAGGGAATGCATTATAAGAAGAATCTTTACTTTGAAACTCTGTTCTTTACCTTTTTCACACTATGTAACAGCTTTGTTTCATGAAACAGCTTTGAAACAGCTTTGTATTCAACTTAAACACTGTTTCAGAGCTAGACATCTTGTTTTTAACCAAACTGAATAACTTACAATATGTTAAGAAAACACATATTTCAAATGAAAAGAGTTTATAACAAGGGGAGATCAAGTTGTTTGTAATATGACCAATTAAAGTAATTGCAATTCTGTTTGTACACTTCTAACCAAAAAGAAGCAGGGCTTATATGCATTGTAATCAGCTTATACACCATTTCAGAGCAAGACATCTTGTTTTTAACCAAACTGAATAACTTACAATATCCTAAGAAAACACATATTTCAAGTGAAAAGAGTTTATCCAGGGGAGAACAAGTTGTTTTAACATGGTTCTAATGTGACCCTTGAAAGTAATTGCAACTCTGTTTTTACACCTCTAACCACAAGGAGGCAACGTTTCCACGCATTATAATTGGCTTATACATAGTTTCAGAGTAAGAAATATTGTTTTTAACCAAACTGAACAACTAAAAGGGAATGCATTATAAGAAGAATGTTTACTTTGAAACTCTGTTCTTTACCTTTTAAACAATATGAAACAGCTTTGTATTCACCTTAAACACTGTTTCAGGGCAAGAGATTGTGTTTTAGACTAAAAGTTAATGCATTATAAGAAGAATCTTTACTTTGAAACTCTGTTCTTTACCTTTTTCACACTATGAAACAGCTTTGTATTCACCTTAAACACTGTTTCAGGGCAAGAGATTGTGTTTTAGACTAAAAGTTAATGCATTATAAGAAGAATCTTTACTTTGAAACTCTGTTCTTTACCTTTTTCACACTATGTAACAGCTTTGTATTCACCTTAAACACTGTTTCAGGGCAGATTGTGTTTTAGACTAAAAGGGAATACATTATAAGAAGAATCTTTACTTTGAAACTTTGTTCTTTACCTTTTTCTCACTATGAAACAGCTTTATATTCAACTTAAACACTGCTTCAGTGCAAGAGATTGTGTTTTAGACTAAAAGGGAATGCATTATAAGAAGAATCTTTACTTTGAAACTCTGTTCTTTACCTTTTTCACACTATGTAACAGCTTTGTATTCACCTTAAACACTGTTTCAGGGCAGATTGTGTTTTAGACTAAAAGGGAATACATTTTAAGAAGAATCTTTACTTTGAAACTCTGTTCTTTACCTTTTTCTCACTATGAAACAGCTTTATATTCAACTTAAACACTGCTTCAGGGCAAGAGATTGTGTTTTAGACTAAAAGGGAATGCATTATAAGAAGAATCTTTACTTTGAAACTCTGTTCTTTACCTTTTTCACACTATGAAACAGCTTTGTATTCACCTTAAACACTGTTTCAGGGCAAGAGATTGTGTTTTAGACTAAAAGGTAATGCATTATAAGAAGAATCTTTACTTTGAAACTCTGTTCTTTACCTTTTTCTCACTATGAAACAGCTTTATATTCAACTTAAACACTGCTTCAGGGCAAGAGATTGTGTTTTAGACTAAAAGGGAATGCATTATAAGAAGAATCTTTACTTTGAAACTCTGTTCTTTACCTTTTTCACACTATGAAACAGCTTTGTATTCACCTTAAACACTGTTTCAGGGCAAGAGATTGTGTTTTAGACTAAAAGGTAATGCATTATAAGAAGAATCTTTACTTTGAAACTCTGTTCTTTACCTTTTTCACACTATGAAACAGCTTTGTATTCACCTTAAACACTGTTTCAGGGCAAGAGATTGTGTTTTAGACTAAAATAGACTGCATTATAAGAAGAATCTTTACTTTGAAACTCTGTTTTTTACCTTTTTCACACTATGAAACAGCTTTGTATTCACCTTAAACACTGTTTCAGTGCAAGAGATTGTGTTTTAGACTAAAAGGTAATGCATTATAAGAAGAATCTTTACTTTGAAACTCTGTTCTTTACCTTTTTCACACTATGAAACAGCTTTGTATTCACCTTAAACACTGTTTCAGGGCAAGAGATTGTGTTTTAGACTAAAAGGGAATGCATTATAATAAGAATCTTTACTTTGAAACTCTGTTTTTTACCTTTTTCACACTATGAAACAGCTTTGTATTCACCTTAAACACTGTTTCAGGGCAAGATATTGTGTTTTAGACTAAAAGGGAATGCATTGTAAGAAGAATCTTTACTTTGAAACTCTGTTCTTTACCTTTTTCACACTATGAAACAGCTTTGTATTCACCTTAAGCACTGTTTCAGGGCAGATTGTGTTTTAGACTAAAAGGGAATACATTATAAGAAGAATCTTTACTTTGAAACTCTGTTTTTTACCTTTTTCACACTATGAAACAGCTTTGTATTCACCTTAAACACTGTTTCAGTGCAAGAGATTGTGTTTTAGACTAAAAGGTAATGCATTATAAGAAGAATCTTTACTTTGAAACTCTGTTCTTTACCTTTTTCACACTATGAAACAGCTTTGTATTCACCTTAAACACTGTTTCAGGGCAAGAGATTGTGTTTTAGACTAAAAGGGAATGCATTATAAGAAGAATCTTTACTTTGAAACTCTGTTTTTTACCTTTTTCACACTATGAAACAGCTTTGTATTCACCTTAAACACTGTTTCAGGGCAAGATATTGTGTTTTAGACTAAAAGGGAATGCATTGTAAGAAGAATCTTTACTTTGAAACTCTGTTCTTTACCTTTTTCACACTATGAAACAGCTTTGTATTCGCCTTAAACACTGTTTCAGGGCAAAAGATTGTGTTTTAGACTAAAATAGACTGCATTATAAGAAGAATCTTTACTTTGAAACTCTGTTCTTTACCTTTTTCTCACTATGAAACAGCTTTATATTCAACTTAAACACTGCTTCAGGGCAAGATATTGTGTTTTAGACTAAAAGGGAATGCATTGTCAGAAGAATCTTTACTTTGAAACTCTGTTCTTTACCTTTTTCACACTATGAAACAGCTTTGTATTCGCCTTAAACACTGTTTCAGGGCAAAAGATTGTGTTTTAGACTAAAATAGACTGCATTATAAGAAGAATCTTTACTTTGAAACTCTGTTCTTTACCTTTTTCTCACTATGAAACAGCTTTGTATTCAACTTTAACACTGTTTCAGGGCAAGAGATTGTGTTTTAGACTAAAAGGGAATGCATTATAAGAAGAATCTTTACTTTGAAACTCTGTTCTTTACCTTTTTCTCACTATGAAACAGCTTTATATTCAACTTAAACACTGCTTCAGTGCAAGAGATTGTGTTTTAGACTAAAAGGGAATGCATTATAAGAAGAATCTTTACTTTGAAACTCTGTTCTTTACCTTTTAAACAATATGAAACAGCTTTGTATTCACCTTAAACACTGTTTCAGGGCAAGAGATTGTGTTTTAGACTAAAAGGGAATGCATTATAAGAAGAATCTTTACTTTGAAACTCTGTTCTTTACCTTTTTCACACTATGTAACAGCTTTGTTTCATGAAACAGCTTTGAAACAGCTTTGTATTCAACTTAAACACTGTTTCAGAGCTAGACATCTTGTTTTTAACCAAACTGAATAACTTACAATATGTTAAGAAAACACATATTTCAAATGAAAAGAGTTTATAACAAGGGGAGATCAAGTTGTTTGTAATATGACCAATTAAAGTAATTGCAATTCTGTTTGTACACTTCTAACCAAAAAGAAGCAGGGCTTCTATGCATTGTAATCAGCTTATACACCATTTCAGAGCAAGACATCTTGTTTTTAACCAAACTGAATAACTTACAATATCCTAAGAAAACACATATTTCAAGTGAAAAGAGTTTATCCAGGGGAGAAAAAGTTGTTTTAACATGGTTCTAATGTGACCCTTGAAAGTAATTGTAACTCTGTTTTTACACCTCTAACCACAAGGAGGCAACGTTTCCACGCATTATAATTGGCTTATACATAGTTTCAGAGTAAGAAATATTGTTTTTAACCAAACTGAACAACTAAAAGGGAATGCATTATAAGAAGAATGTTTACTTTGAAACTCTGTTCTTTACCTTTTTCACACTATGAAACAGCTTTGTATTCACCTTAAACACTGTTTCAGGGCAAGAGATTGTGTTTTAGACTAAAAGGGAATGCATTATAAGAAGAATCTTTACTTTGAAACTCTGTTCTTTACCTTTTTCACACTATGAAATAGCTTTGTATTCACCTTAAACACTGTTTAAGGGCAAGAGATTGTGTTTTAGACTAAAATAGACTGCATTATAAGAAGAATCTTTACTTTGAAACTCTGTTCTTTACCTTTTTCTCACTATGAAACAGCTTTATATTCAACTTAAACACTGCTTCAGGGCAAGAGATTGTGTTTTAGACTAAAAGGGAATGCATTATAAGAAGAATCTTTACTTTGAAACTCTGTTCTTTACCTTTTTCACACTATGTAACAGCTTTGTATTCACCTTAAACACTGTTTCAGGGCAAATTGTGTTTTAGACTAAAAGGGAATACATTATAAGAAGAATCTTTACTTTGAAACTTTGTTCTTTACCTTTTTCTCACTATGAAACAGCTTTATATTCAACTTAAACACTGCTTCAGTGCAAGAGATTGTGTTTTAGACTAAAAGGGAATGCATTATAAGAAGAATCTTTACTTTGAAACTCTGTTCTTTACCTTTTTCACACTATGTAACAGCTTTGTATTCACCTTAAACACTGTTTCAGGGCAGATTGTGTTTTAGACTAAAAGGGAATACATTATAAGAAGAATCTTTACTTTGAAACTTTGTTCTTTACCTTTTTCTCACTATGAAACAGCTTTATATTCAACTTAAACACTGCTTCAGTGCAAGAGATTGTGTTTTAGAGTAAAAGGGAATGCATTATAAGAAGAATCTTTACTTTGAAACTCTGTTCTTTACCTTTTTCACACTATGTAACAGCTTTGTATTCACCTTAAACACTGTTTCAGGGCAGATTGTGTTTTAGACTAAAAGGGAATACATTATAAGAAGAATCTTTACTTTGAAACTTTGTTCTTTACCTTTTTCTCACTATGAAACAGCTTTATATTCAACTTAAACACTGCTTCAGTGCAAGAGATTGTGTTTTAGACTAAAAGGGAATGCATTATAAGAAGAATCTTTACTTTGAAACTCTGTTCTTTACCTTTTTCACACTATGTAACAGCTTTGTATTCACCTTAAACACTGTTTCAGGGCAGATTGTGTTTTAGACTAAAAGGGAATACATTTTAAGAAGAATCTTTACTTTGAAACTCTGTTCTTTACCTTTTTCTCACTATGAAACAGCTTTATATTCAACTTAAACACTGCTTCAGGGCAAGAGATTGTGTTTTAGACTAAAAGGGAATGCATTATAAGAAGAATCTTTACTTTGAAACTCTGTTCTTTACCTTTTTCACACTATGAAACAGCTTTGTATTCACCTTAAACACTGTTTCAGGGCAAGAGATTGTGTTTTAGACTAAAAGGTAATGCATTATAAGAAGAATCTTTACTTTGAAACTCTGTTCTTTACCTTTTTCACACTATGAAACAGCTTTGTATTCACCTTAAACACTGTTTCAGGGCAAGAGATTGTGTTTTAGACTAAAATAGACTGCATTATAAGAAGAATCTTTACTTTGAAACTCTGTTTTTTACCTTTTTCACACTATGAAACAGCTTTGTATTCACCTTAAACACTGTTTCAGTGCAAGAGATTGTGTTTTAGACTAAAAGGTAATGCATTATAAGAAGAATCTTTACTTTGAAACTCTGTTCTTTACCTTTTTCACACTATGAAACAGCTTTGTATTCACCTTAAACACTGTTTCAGGGCAAGAGATTGTGTTTTAGACTAAAAGGGAATGCATTATAAGAAGAATCTTTACTTTGAAACTCTGTTTTTTACCTTTTTCACACTATGAAACAGCTTTGTATTCACCTTAAACACTGTTTCAGGGCAAGATATTGTGTTTTAGACTAAAAGGGAATGCATTGTAAGAAGAATCTTTACTTTGAAACTCTGTTCTTTACCTTTTTCACACTATGAAACAGCTTTGTATTCGCCTTAAACACTGTTTCAGGGCAAAAGATTGTGTTTTAGACTAAAATAGACTGCATTATAAGAAGAATCTTTACTTTGAAACTCTGTTCTTTACCTTTTTCTCACTATGAAACAGCTTTATATTCAACTTAAACACTGCTTCAGGGCAAGATATTGTGTTTTAGACTAAAAGGGAATGCATTGTCAGAAGAATCTTTACTTTGAAACTCTGTTCTTTACCTTTTTCACACTATGAAACAGCTTTGTATTCGCCTTAAACACTGTTTCAGGGCAAAAGATTGTGTTTTAGACTAAAATAGACTGCATTATAAGAAGAATCTTTACTTTGAAACTCTGTTCTTTACCTTTTTCTCACTATGAAACAGCTTTGTATTCAACTTAAACACTGTTTCAGGGCAAGAGATTGTGTTTTAGACTAAAAGGGAATGCATTATAAGAAGAATCTTTACTTTGAAACTCTGTTCTTTACCTTTTTCTCACTATGAAACAGCTTTATATTCAACTTAAACACTGCTTCAGTGCAAGAGATTGTGTTTTAGACTAAAAGGGAATGCATTATAAGAAGAATCTTTACTTTGAAACTCTGTTCTTTACCTTTTTCACACTATGAAACAGCTTTATATTCAACTTAAACACTGTTTCAGGGCAAGAGATTGTGTTTTAGACTAAAATAGACTGCATTATAAGAAGAATCTTTACTTTGAAACTCTGTTCTTTACCTTTTTCACACTATGAAACAGCTTTGTATTCACCTTAAACACTGTTTCAGGGCAAGAGATTGTGTTTTAGACTAAAAGGGAATGCATTGTAAGAAGAATCTTTACTTTGAAACTCTGTTCTTTACCTTTTTCACACTATGTAACAGCTTTGTATTCACCTTAAACACTGTTTCAGGGCAGATTGTGTTTTAGACTAAAAGGGAATACATTATAAGAAGAATCTTTACTTTGAAACTCTGTTCTTTACCTTTTTCTCACTATGTAACAGCTTTGTATTCACCTTAAACACTGTTTCAGGGCAGATTGTGTTTTAGACTAAAAGGGAATACATTATAAGAAGAATCTTTACTTTGAAACTTTGTTCTTTACCTTTTTCTCACTATGAAACAGCTTTATATTCAACTTAAACACTGCTTCAGTGCAAGAGATTGTGTTTTAGAGTAAAAGGGAATGCATTATAAGAAGAATCTTTACTTTGAAACTCTGTTCTTTACCTTTTTCACACTATGTAACAGCTTTGTATTCACCTTAAACACTGTTTCAGGGCAGATTGTGTTTTAGACTAAAAGGGAATACATTATAAGAAGAATCTTTACTTTGAAACTTTGTTCTTTACCTTTTTCTCACTATGAAACAGCTTTATATTCAACTTAAACACTGCTTCAGTGCAAGAGATTGTGTTTTAGACTAAAAGGGAATGCATTATAAGAAGAATCTTTACTTTGAAACTCTGTTCTTTACCTTTTTCACACTATGAAACAGCTTTGTATTCACCTTAAACACTGTTTCAGGGCAAGAGATTGTGTTTTAGACTAAAAGGTAATGCATTATAAGAAGAATCTTTACTTTGAAAATCTGTTCTTTACCTTTTTCACACTATGAAACAGCTTTGTATTCACCTTAAACACTGTTTCAGGGCAAGAGATTGTGTTTTAGACTAAAATAGACTGCATTATAAGAAGAATCTTTACTTTGAAACTCTGTTTTTTACCTTTTTCACACTATGAAACAGCTTTGTATTCACCTTAAACACTGTTTCAGTGCAAGAGATTGTGTTTTAGACTAAAAGGTAATGCATTATAAGAAGAATCTTTACTTTGAAACTCTGTTCTTTACCTTTTTCACACTATGAAACAGCTTTGTATTCACCTTAAACACTGTTTCAGGGCAAGAGATTGTGTTTTAGACTAAAAGGGAATGCATTATAAGAAGAATCTTTACTTTGAAACTCTGTTTTTTACCTTTTTCACACTATGAAACAGCTTTGTATTCACCTTAAACACTGTTTCAGGGCAAGATATTGTGTTTTAGACTAAAAGGGAATGCATTGTAAGAAGAATCTTTACTTTGAAACTCTGTTCTTTACCTTTTTCACACTATGAAACAGCTTTGTATTCGCCTTAAACACTGTTTCAGGGCAAAAGATTGTGTTTTAGACTAAAATAGACTGCATTATAAGAAGAATCTTTACTTTGAAACTCTGTTCTTTACCTTTTTCTCACTATGAAACAGCTTTATATTCAACTTAAACACTGCTTCAGGGCAAGATATTGTGTTTTAGACTAAAAGGGAATGCATTGTCAGAAGAATCTTTACTTTGAAACTCTGTTCTTTACCTTTTTCACACTATGAAACAGCTTTGTATTCGCCTTAAACACTGTTTCAGGGCAAAAGATTGTGTTTTAGACTAAAATAGACTGCATTATAAGAAGAATCTTTACTTTGAAACTCTGTTCTTTACCTTTTTCTCACTATGAAACAGCTTTGTATTCAACTTAAACACTGTTTCAGGGCAAGAGATTGTGTTTTAGACTAAAAGGGAATGCATTATAAGAAGAATCTTTACTTTGAAACTCTGTTCTTTACCTTTTTCTCACTATGAAACAGCTTTATATTCAACTTAAACACTGCTTCAGTGCAAGAGATTGTGTTTTAGACTAAAAGGGAATGCATTATAAGAAGAATCTTTACTTTGAAACTCTGTTCTTTACCTTTTAAACAATATGAAACAGCTTTGTATTCACCTTAAACACTGTTTCAGGGCAAGAGATTGTGTTTTAGACTAAAAGGGAATGCATTATAAGAAGAATCTTTACTTTGAAACTCTGTTCTTTACCTTTTTCACACTATGTAACAGCTTTGTTTCATGAAACAGCTTTGAAACAGCTTTGTATTCAACTTAAACACTGTTTCAGAGCTAGACATCTTGTTTTTAACCAAACTGAATAACTTACAATATGTTAAGAAAACACATATTTCAAATGAAAAGAGTTTATAACAAGGGGAGATCAAGTTGTTTGTAATATGACCAATTAAAGTAATTGCAATTCTGTTTGTACACTTCTAACCAAAAAGAAGCAGGGCTTCTATGCATTGTAATCAGCTTATACACCATTTCAGAGCAAGACATCTTGTTTTTAACCAAACTGAATAACTTACAATATCCTAAGAAAACACATATTTCAAGTGAAAAGAGTTTATCCAGGGGAGAAAAAGTTGTTTTAACATGGTTCTAATGTGACCCTTGAAAGTAATTGTAACTCTGTTTTTACACCTCTAACCACAAGGAGGCAACGTTTCCACGCATTATAATTGGCTTATACATAGTTTCAGAGTAAGAAATATTGTTTTTAACCAAACTGAACAACTAAAAGGGAATGCATTATAAGAAGAATGTTTACTTTGAAACTCTGTTCTTTACCTTTTTCACACTATGAAACAGCTTTGTATTCACCTTAAACACTGTTTCAGGGCAAGAGATTGTGTTTTAGACTAAAAGGGAATGCATTATAAGAAGAATCTTTACTTTGAAACTCTGTTCTTTACCTTTTTCACACTATGAAATAGCTTTGTATTCACCTTAAACACTGTTTAAGGGCAAGAGATTGTGTTTTAGACTAAAATAGACTGCATTATAAGAAGAATCTTTACTTTGAAACTCTGTTCTTTACCTTTTTCTCACTATGAAACAGCTTTATATTCAACTTAAACACTGCTTCAGGGCAAGAGATTGTGTTTTAGACTAAAAGGGAATGCATTATAAGAAGAATCTTTACTTTGAAACTCTGTTCTTTACCTTTTTCACACTATGTAACAGCTTTGTATTCACCTTAAACACTGTTTCAGGGCAGATTGTGTTTTAGACTAAAAGGGAATACATTATAAGAAGAATCTTTACTTTGAAACTTTGTTCTTTACCTTTTTCTCACTATGAAACAGCTTTATATTCAACTTAAACACTGCTTCAGTGCAAGAGATTGTGTTTTAGACTAAAAGGGAATGCATTATAAGAAGAATCTTTACTTTGAAACTCTGTTCTTTACCTTTTTCACACTATGTAACAGCTTTGTATTCACCTTAAACACTGTTTCAGGGCAGATTGTGTTTTAGACTAAAAGGGAATACATTATAAGAAGAATCTTTACTTTGAAACTTTGTTCTTTACCTTTTTCTCACTATGAAACAGCTTTATATTCAACTTAAACACTGCTTCAGTGCAAGAGATTGTGTTTTAGAGTAAAAGGGAATGCATTATAAGAAGAATCTTTACTTTGAAACTCTGTTCTTTACCTTTTTCACACTATGTAACAGCTTTGTATTCACCTTAAACACTGTTTCAGGGCAGATTGTGTTTTAGACTAAAAGGGAATACATTATAAGAAGAATCTTTACTTTGAAACTTTGTTCTTTACCTTTTTCTCACTATGAAACAGCTTTATATTCAACTTAAACACTGCTTCAGTGCAAGAGATTGTGTTTTAGACTAAAAGGGAATGCATTATAAGAAGAATCTTTACTTTGAAACTCTGTTCTTTACCTTTTTCACACTATGTAACAGCTTTGTATTCACCTTAAACACTGTTTCAGGGCAGATTGTGTTTTAGACTAAAAGGGAATACATTTTAAGAAGAATCTTTACTTTGAAACTCTGTTCTTTACCTTTTTCTCACTATGAAACAGCTTTATATTCAACTTAAACACTGCTTCAGGGCAAGAGATTGTGTTTTAGACTAAAAGGGAATGCATTATAAGAAGAATCTTTACTTTGAAACTCTGTTCTTTACCTTTTTCACACTATGAAACAGCTTTGTATTCACCTTAAACACTGTTTCAGGGCAAGAGATTGTGTTTTAGACTAAAAGGTAATGCATTATAAGAAGAATCTTTACTTTGAAACTCTGTTCTTTACCTTTTTCACACTATGAAACAGCTTTGTATTCACCTTAAACACTGTTTCAGGGCAAGAGATTGTGTTTTAGACTAAAATAGACTGCATTATAAGAAGAATCTTTACTTTGAAACTCTGTTTTTTACCTTTTTCACACTATGAAACAGCTTTGTATTCACCTTAAACACTGTTTCAGTGCAAGAGATTGTGTTTTAGACTAAAAGGTAATGCATTATAAGAAGAATCTTTACTTTGAAACTCTGTTCTTTACCTTTTTCACACTATGAAACAGCTTTGTATTCACCTTAAACACTGTTTCAGGGCAAGAGATTGTGTTTTAGACTAAAAGGGAATGCATTATAAGAAGAATCTTTACTTTGAAACTCTGTTTTTTACCTTTTTCACACTATGAAACAGCTTTGTATTCACCTTAAACACTGTTTCAGGGCAAGATATTGTGTTTTAGACTAAAAGGGAATGCATTGTAAGAAGAATCTTTACTTTGAAACTCTGTTCTTTACCTTTTTCACACTATGAAACAGCTTTGTATTCGCCTTAAACACTGTTTCAGGGCAAAAGATTGTGTTTTAGACTAAAATAGACTGCATTATAAGAAGAATCTTTACTTTGAAACTCTGTTCTTTACCTTTTTCTCACTATGAAACAGCTTTATATTCAACTTAAACACTGCTTCAGGGCAAGATATTGTGTTTTAGACTAAAAGGGAATGCATTGTCAGAAGAATCTTTACTTTGAAACTCTGTTCTTTACCTTTTTCACACTATGAAACAGCTTTGTATTCGCCTTAAACACTGTTTCAGGGCAAAAGATTGTGTTTTAGACTAAAATAGACTGCATTATAAGAAGAATCTTTACTTTGAAACTCTGTTCTTTACCTTTTTCTCACTATGAAACAGCTTTGTATTCAACTTAAACACTGTTTCAGGGCAAGAGATTGTGTTTTAGACTAAAAGGGAATGCATTATAAGAAGAATCTTTACTTTGAAACTCTGTTCTTTACCTTTTTCTCACTATGAAACAGCTTTATATTCAACTTAAACACTGCTTCAGTGCAAGAGATTGTGTTTTAGACTAAAAGGGAATGCATTATAAGAAGAATCTTTACTTTGAAACTCTGTTCTTTACCTTTTTCACACTATGAAACAGCTTTATATTCAACTTAAACACTGTTTCAGGGCAAGAGATTGTGTTTTAGACTAAAATAGACTGCATTATAAGAAGAATCTTTACTTTGAAACTCTGTTCTTTACCTTTTTCATACTATGAAACAGCTTTGTATTCACCTTAAACACTGTTTCAGGGCAAGAGATTGTGTTTTAGACTAAAAGGGAATGCATTGTAAGAAGAATCTTTACTTTGAAACTCTGTTCTTTACCTTTTTCACACTATGTAACAGCTTTGTATTCACCTTAAACACTGTTTCAGGGCAGATTGTGTTTTAGACTAAAAGGGAATACATTATAAGAAGAATCTTTACTTTGAAACTCTGTTCTTTACCTTTTTCTCACTATGTAACAGCTTTGTATTCACCTTAAACACTGTTTCAGGGCAGATTGTGTTTTAGACTAAAAGGGAATACATTATAAGAAGAATCTTTACTTTGAAACTTTGTTCTTTACCTTTTTCTCACTATGAAACAGCTTTATATTCAACTTAAACACTGCTTCAGTGCAAGAGATTGTGTTTTAGAGTAAAAGGGAATGCATTATAAGAAGAATCTTTACTTTGAAACTCTGTTCTTTACCTTTTTCACACTATGTAACAGCTTTGTATTCACCTTAAACACTGTTTCAGGGCAGATTGTGTTTTAGACTAAAAGGGAATACATTATAAGAAGAATCTTTACTTTGAAACTTTGTTCTTTACCTTTTTCTCACTATGAAACAGCTTTATATTCAACTTAAACACTGCTTCAGTGCAAGAGATTGTGTTTTAGACTAAAAGGGAATGCATTATAAGAAGAATCTTTACTTTGAAACTCTGTTCTTTACCTTTTTCACACTATGAAACAGCTTTGTATTCACCTTAAACACTGTTTCAGGGCAAGAGATTGTGTTTTAGACTAAAAGGTAATGCATTATAAGAAGAATCTTTACTTTGAAAATCTGTTCTTTACCTTTTTCACACTATGAAACAGCTTTGTATTCACCTTAAACACTGTTTCAGGGCAAGAGATTGTGTTTTAGACTAAAATAGACTGCATTATAAGAAGAATCTTTACTTTGAAACTCTGTTTTTTACCTTTTTCACACTATGAAACAGCTTTGTATTCACCTTAAACACTGTTTCAGTGCAAGAGATTGTGTTTTAGACTAAAAGGTAATGCATTATAAGAAGAATCTTTACTTTGAAACTCTGTTCTTTACCTTTTTCACACTATGAAACAGCTTTGTATTCACCTTAAACACTGTTTCAGGGCAAGAGATTGTGTTTTAGACTAAAAGGGAATGCATTATAAGAAGAATCTTTACTTTGAAACTCTGTTTTTTACCTTTTTCACACTATGAAACAGCTTTGTATTCACCTTAAACACTGTTTCAGGGCAAGATATTGTGTTTTAGACTAAAAGGGAATGCATTGTAAGAAGAATCTTTACTTTGAAACTCTGTTCTTTACCTTTTTCACACTATGAAACAGCTTTGTATTCGCCTTAAACACTGTTTCAGGGCAAAAGATTGTATTTTAGACTAAAATAGACTGCATTATAAGAAGAATCTTTACTTTGAAACTCTGTTCTTTACCTTTTTCTCACTATGAAACAGCTTTATATTCAACTTAAACACTGCTTCAGGGCAAGATATTGTGTTTTAGACTAAAAGGGAATGCATTGTCAGAAGAATCTTTACTTTGAAACTCTGTTCTTTACCTTTTTCACACTATGAAACAGCTTTGTATTCGCCTTAAACACTGTTTCAGGGCAAAAGATTGTGTTTTAGACTAAAATAGACTGCATTATAAGAAGAATCTTTACTTTGAAACTCTGTTCTTTACCTTTTTCTCACTATGAAACAGCTTTGTATTCAACTTAAACACTGTTTCAGGGCAAGAGATTGTGTTTTAGACTAAAAGGGAATGCATTATAAGAAGAATCTTTACTTTGAAACTCTGTTCTTTACCTTTTTCTCACTATGAAACAGCTTTATATTCAACTTAAACACTGCTTCAGTGCAAGAGATTGTGTTTTAGACTAAAAGGGAATGCATTATAAGAAGAATCTTTACTTTGAAACTCTGTTCTTTACCTTTTAAACAATATGAAACAGCTTTGTATTCACCTTAAACACTGTTTCAGGGCAAGAGATTGTGTTTTAGACTAAAAGGGAATGCATTATAAGAAGAATCTTTACTTTGAAACTCTGTTCTTTACCTTTTTCACACTATGTAACAGCTTTGTTTCATGAAACAGCTTTGAAACAGCTTTGTATTCAACTTAAACACTGTTTCAGAGCTAGACATCTTGTTTTTAACCAAACTGAATAACTTACAATATGTTAAGAAAACACATATTTCAAATGAAAAGAGTTTATAACAAGGGGAGATCAAGTTGTTTGTAATATGACCAATTAAAGTAATTGCAATTCTGTTTGTACACTTCTAACCAAAAAGAAGCAGGGCTTCTATGCATTGTAATCAGCTTATACACCATTTCAGAGCAAGACATCTTGTTTTTAACCAAACTGAATAACTTACAATATCCTAAGAAAACACATATTTCAAGTGAAAAGAGTTTATCCAGGGGAGAAAAAGTTGTTTTAACATGGTTCTAATGTGACCCTTGAAAGTAATTGTAACTCTGTTTTTACACCTCTAACCACAAGGAGGCAACGTTTCCACGCATTATAATTGGCTTATACATAGTTTCAGAGTAAGAAATATTGTTTTTAACCAAACTGAACAACTAAAAGGGAATGCATTATAAGAAGAATGTTTACTTTGAAACTCTGTTCTTTACCTTTTTCACACTATGAAACAGCTTTGTATTCACCTTAAACACTGTTTCAGGGCAAGAGATTGTGTTTTAGACTAAAAGGGAATGCATTATAAGAAGAATCTTTACTTTGAAACTCTGTTCTTTACCTTTTTCACACTATGAAATAGCTTTGTATTCACCTTAAACACTGTTTAAGGGCAAGAGATTGTGTTTTAGACTAAAATAGACTGCATTATAAGAAGAATCTTTACTTTGAAACTCTGTTCTTTACCTTTTTCACACTATGAAACAGCTTTGTATTCACCTTAAACACTGTTTCAGGGCAGATTGTGTTTTAGACTAAAAGGGAATACATTTTAAGAAGAATCTTTACTTTGAAACTCTGTTCTTTACCTTTTTCTCACTCTGAAACAGCTTTATATTCAACTTAAACACTGCTTCAGGGCAAGAGATTGTGTTTTAGACTAAAAGGGAATGCATTATAAGAAGAATCTTTACTTTGAAACTCTGTTCTTTACCTTTTTCACACTATGTAACAGCTTTGTTTCATGAAACAGCTTTGAAACAGCTTTGTATTCAACTTAAACACTGTTTCAGAGCTAGACATCTTGTTTTTAACCAAACTGAATAACTTACAATATGTTAAGAAAACACATATTTCAAATGAAAAGAGTTTATAACAAGGGGAGATCAAGTTGTTTGTAATATGACCAATTAAAGTAATTGCAATTCTGTTTGTACACTTCTAACCAAAAAGAAGCAGGGCTTATATGCATTGTAATCAGCTTATACACCATTTCAGAGCAAGACATCTTGTTTTTAACCAAACTGAATAACTTACAATATCCTAAGAAAACACATATTTCAAGTGAAAAGAGTTTATCCAGGGGAGAACAAGTTGTTTTAACATGGTTCTAATGTGACCCTTGAAAGTAATTGCAACTCTGTTTTTACACCTCTAACCACAAGGAGGCAACGTTTCCACGCATTATAATTGGCTTATACATAGTTTCAGAGTAAGAAATATTGTTTTTAACCAAACTGAACAACTAAAAGGGAATGCATTATAAGAAGAATGTTTACTTTGAAACTCTGTTCTTTACCTTTTAAACAATATGAAACAGCTTTGTATTCACCTTAAACACTGTTTCAGGGCAAGAGATTGTGTTTTAGACTAAAAGTTAATGCATTATAAGAAGAATCTTTACTTTGAAACTCTGTTCTTTACCTTTTTCACACTATGAAACAGCTTTGTATTCACCTTAAACACTGTTTCAGGGCAAGAGATTGTGTTTTAGACTAAAAGTTAATGCATTATAAGAAGAATCTTTACTTTGAAACTCTGTTCTTTACCTTTTTCACACTATGTAACAGCTTTGTATTCACCTTAAACACTGTTTCAGGGCAGATTGTGTTTTAGACTAAAAGGGAATACATTATAAGAAGAATCTTTACTTTGAAACTTTGTTCTTTACCTTTTTCTCACTATGAAACAGCTTTATATTCAACTTAAACACTGCTTCAGTGCAAGAGATTGTGTTTTAGACTAAAAGGGAATGCATTATAAGAAGAATCTTTACTTTGAAACTCTGTTCTTTACCTTTTTCACACTATGTAACAGCTTTGTATTCACCTTAAACACTGTTTCAGGGCAGATTGTGTTTTAGACTAAAAGGGAATACATTTTAAGAAGAATCTTTACTTTGAAACTCTGTTCTTTACCTTTTTCTCACTATGAAACAGCTTTATATTCAACTTAAACACTGCTTCAGGGCAAGAGATTGTGTTTTAGACTAAAAGGGAATGCATTATAAGAAGAATCTTTACTTTGAAACTCTGTTCTTTACCTTTTTCACACTATGAAACAGCTTTGTATTCACCTTAAACACTGTTTCAGGGCAAGAGATTGTGTTTTAGACTAAAAGGTAATGCATTATAAGAAGAATCTTTACTTTGAAACTCTGTTCTTTACCTTTTTCTCACTATGAAACAGCTTTATATTCAACTTAAACACTGCTTCAGGGCAAGAGATTGTGTTTTAGACTAAAAGGGAATGCATTATAAGAAGAATCTTTACTTTGAAACTCTGTTCTTTACCTTTTTCACACTATGAAACAGCTTTGTATTCACCTTAAACACTGTTTCAGGGCAAGAGATTGTGTTTTAGACTAAAAGGTAATGCATTATAAGAAGAATCTTTACTTTGAAACTCTGTTCTTTACCTTTTTCACACTATGAAACAGCTTTGTATTCACCTTAAACACTGTTTCAGGGCAAGAGATTGTGTTTTAGACTAAAATAGACTGCATTATAAGAAGAATCTTTACTTTGAAACTCTGTTTTTTACCTTTTTCACACTATGAAACAGCTTTGTATTCACCTTAAACACTGTTTCAGTGCAAGAGATTGTGTTTTAGACTAAAAGGTAATGCATTATAAGAAGAATCTTTACTTTGAAACTCTGTTCTTTACCTTTTTCACACTATGAAACAGCTTTGTATTCACCTTAAACACTGTTTCAGGGCAAGAGATTGTGTTTTAGACTAAAAGGGAATGCATTATAATAAGAATCTTTACTTTGAAACTCTGTTTTTTACCTTTTTCACACTATGAAACAGCTTTGTATTCACCTTAAACACTGTTTCAGGGCAAGATATTGTGTTTTAGACTAAAAGGGAATGCATTGTAAGAAGAATCTTTACTTTGAAACTCTGTTCTTTACCTTTTTCACACTATGAAACAGCTTTGTATTCACCTTAAACACTGTTTCAGGGCAGATTGTGTTTTAGACTAAAAGGGAATACATTATAAGAAGAATCTTTACTTTGAAACTCTGTTTTTTACCTTTTTCACACTATGAAACAGCTTTGTATTCACCTTAAACACTGTTTCAGTGCAAGAGATTGTGTTTTAGACTAAAAGGTAATGCATTATAAGAAGAATCTTTACTTTGAAACTCTGTTCTTTACCTTTTTCACACTATGAAACAGCTTTGTATTCACCTTAAACACTGTTTCAGGGCAAGAGATTGTGTTTTAGACTAAAAGGGAATGCATTATAAGAAGAATCTTTACTTTGAAACTCTGTTTTTTACCTTTTTCACACTATGAAACAGCTTTGTATTCACCTTAAACACTGTTTCAGGGCAAGATATTGTGTTTTAGACTAAAAGGGAATGCATTGTAAGAAGAATCTTTACTTTGAAACTCTGTTCTTTACCTTTTTCACACTATGAAACAGCTTTGTATTCGCCTTAAACACTGTTTCAGGGCAAAAGATTGTGTTTTAGACTAAAATAGACTGCATTATAAGAAGAATCTTTACTTTGAAACTCTGTTCTTTACCTTTTTCTCACTATGAAACAGCTTTATATTCAACTTAAACACTGCTTCAGGGCAAGATATTGTGTTTTAGACTAAAAGGGAATGCATTGTCAGAAGAATCTTTACTTTGAAACTCTGTTCTTTACCTTTTTCACACTATGAAACAGCTTTGTATTCGCCTTAAACACTGTTTCAGGGCAAAAGATTGTGTTTTAGACTAAAATAGACTGCATTATAAGAAGAATCTTTACTTTGAAACTCTGTTCTTTACCTTTTTCTCACTATGAAACAGCTTTGTATTCAACTTTAACACTGTTTCAGGGCAAGAGATTGTGTTTTAGACTAAAAGGGAATGCATTATAAGAAGAATCTTTACTTTGAAACTCTGTTCTTTACCTTTTTCTCACTATGAAACAGCTTTATATTCAACTTAAACACTGCTTCAGTGCAAGAGATTGTGTTTTAGACTAAAAGGGAATGCATTATAAGAAGAATCTTTACTTTGAAACTCTGTTCTTTACCTTTTAAACAATATGAAACAGCTTTGTATTCACCTTAAACACTGTTTCAGGGCAAGAGATTGTGTTTTAGACTAAAAGGGAATGCATTATAAGAAGAATCTTTACTTTGAAACTCTGTTCTTTACCTTTTTCACACTATGTAACAGCTTTGTTTCATGAAACAGCTTTGAAACAGCTTTGTATTCAACTTAAACACTGTTTCAGAGCTAGACATCTTGTTTTTAACCAAACTGAATAACTTACAATATGTTAAGAAAACACATATTTCAAATGAAAAGAGTTTATAACAAGGGGAGATCAAGTTGTTTGTAATATGACCAATTAAAGTAATTGCAATTCTGTTTGTACACTTCTAACCAAAAAGAAGCAGGGCTTCTATGCATTGTAATCAGCTTATACACCATTTCAGAGCAAGACATCTTGTTTTTAACCAAACTGAATAACTTACAATATCCTAAGAAAACACATATTTCAAGTGAAAAGAGTTTATCCAGGGGAGAAAAAGTTGTTTTAACATGGTTCTAATGTGACCCTTGAAAGTAATTGTAACTCTGTTTTTACACCTCTAACCACAAGGAGGCAACGTTTCCACACATTATAATTGGCTTATACATAGTTTCAGAGTAAGAAATATTGTTTTTAACCAAACTGAACAACTAAAAGGGAATGCATTATAAGAAGAATGTTTACTTTGAAACTCTGTTCTTTACCTTTTTCACACTATGAAACAGCTTTGTATTCACCTTAAACACTGTTTCAGGGCAAGAGATTGTGTTTTAGACTAAAAGGGAATGCATTATAAGAAGAATCTTTACTTTGAAACTCTGTTCTTTACCTTTTTCACACTATGAAATAGCTTTGTATTCACCTTAAACACTGTTTAAGGGCAAGAGATTGTGTTTTAGACTAAAATAGACTGCATTATAAGAAGAATCTTTACTTTGAAACTCTGTTCTTTACCTTTTTCTCACTATGAAACAGCTTTATATTCAACTTAAACACTGCTTCAGGGCAAGAGATTGTGTTTTAGACTAAAAGGTAATGCATTATAAG
The DNA here is from genome assembly GCF_041902795.1 of Electrophorus electricus. NCBI lineage: Eukaryota > Metazoa > Chordata > Actinopteri > Gymnotiformes > Gymnotidae > Electrophorus > Electrophorus electricus. The sequence continues at coordinate 1,708,295 of NW_027658572.1, read as the reverse complement.
AAGAATCTTTACTTTGAAAATCTGTTCTTTACCTTTTTCACACTATGAAACAGCTTTGTATTCACCTTAAACACTGTTTCAGGGCAAGAGATTGTGTTTTAGACTAAAATAGACTGCATTATAAGAAGAATCTTTACTTTGAAACTCTGTTTTTTACCTTTTTCACACTATGAAACAGCTTTGTATTCACCTTAAACACTGTTTCAGTGCAAGAGATTGTGTTTTAGACTAAAAGGTAATGCATTATAAGAAGAATCTTTACTTTGAAACTCTGTTCTTTACCTTTTTCACACTATGAAACAGCTTTGTATTCACCTTAAACACTGTTTCAGGGCAAGAGATTGTGTTTTAGACTAAAAGGGAATGCATTATAAGAAGAATCTTTACTTTGAAACTCTGTTTTTTACCTTTTTCACACTATGAAACAGCTTTGTATTCACCTTAAACACTGTTTCAGGGCAAGATATTGTGTTTTAGACTAAAAGGGAATGCATTGTAAGAAGAATCTTTACTTTGAAACTCTGTTCTTTACCTTTTTCACACTATGAAACAGCTTTGTATTCGCCTTAAACACTGTTTCAGGGCAAAAGATTGTGTTTTAGACTAAAATAGACTGCATTATAAGAAGAATCTTTACTTTGAAACTCTGTTCTTTACCTTTTTCTCACTATGAAACAGCTTTATATTCAACTTAAACACTGCTTCAGGGCAAGATATTGTGTTTTAGACTAAAAGGGAATGCATTGTCAGAAGAATCTTTACTTTGAAACTCTGTTCTTTACCTTTTTCACACTATGAAACAGCTTTGTATTCGCCTTAAACACTGTTTCAGGGCAAAAGATTGTGTTTTAGACTAAAATAGACTGCATTATAAGAAGAATCTTTACTTTGAAACTCTGTTCTTTACCTTTTTCTCACTATGAAACAGCTTTGTATTCAACTTAAACACTGTTTCAGGGCAAGAGATTGTGTTTTAGACTAAAAGGGAATGCATTATAAGAAGAATCTTTACTTTGAAACTCTGTTCTTTACCTTTTTCTCACTATGAAACAGCTTTATATTCAACTTAAACACTGCTTCAGTGCAAGAGATTGTGTTTTAGACTAAAAGGGAATGCATTATAAGAAGAATCTTTACTTTGAAACTCTGTTCTTTACCTTTTAAACAATATGAAACAGCTTTGTATTCACCTTAAACACTGTTTCAGGGCAAGAGATTGTGTTTTAGACTAAAAGGGAATGCATTATAAGAAGAATCTTTACTTTGAAACTCTGTTCTTTACCTTTTTCACACTATGTAACAGCTTTGTTTCATGAAACAGCTTTGAAACAGCTTTGTATTCAACTTAAACACTGTTTCAGAGCTAGACATCTTGTTTTTAACCAAACTGAATAACTTACAATATGTTAAGAAAACACATATTTCAAATGAAAAGAGTTTATAACAAGGGGAGATCAAGTTGTTTGTAATATGACCAATTAAAGTAATTGCAATTCTGTTTGTACACTTCTAACCAAAAAGAAGCAGGGCTTCTATGCATTGTAATCAGCTTATACACCATTTCAGAGCAAGACATCTTGTTTTTAACCAAACTGAATAACTTACAATATCCTAAGAAAACACATATTTCAAGTGAAAAGAGTTTATCCAGGGGAGAAAAAGTTGTTTTAACATGGTTCTAATGTGACCCTTGAAAGTAATTGTAACTCTGTTTTTACACCTCTAACCACAAGGAGGCAACGTTTCCACGCATTATAATTGGCTTATACATAGTTTCAGAGTAAGAAATATTGTTTTTAACCAAACTGAACAACTAAAAGGGAATGCATTATAAGAAGAATGTTTACTTTGAAACTCTGTTCTTTACCTTTTTCACACTATGAAACAGCTTTGTATTCACCTTAAACACTGTTTCAGGGCAAGAGATTGTGTTTTAGACTAAAAGGGAATGCATTATAAGAAGAATCTTTACTTTGAAACTCTGTTCTTTACCTTTTTCACACTATGAAATAGCTTTGTATTCACCTTAAACACTGTTTAAGGGCAAGAGATTGTGTTTTAGACTAAAATAGACTGCATTATAAGAAGAATCTTTACTTTGAAACTCTGTTCTTTACCTTTTTCTCACTATGAAACAGCTTTATATTCAACTTAAACACTGCTTCAGGGCAAGAGATTGTGTTTTAGACTAAAAGGTAATGCATTATAAGAAGAATCTTTACTTTGAAAATCTGTTCTTTACCTTTTTCACACTATGAAACAGCTTTGTATTCACCTTAAACACTGTTTCAGGGCAAGAGATTGTGTTTTAGACTAAAATAGACTGCATTATAAGAAGAATCTTTACTTTGAAACTCTGTTTTTTACCTTTTTCACACTATGAAACAGCTTTGTATTCACCTTAAACACTGTTTCAGTGCAAGAGATTGTGTTTTAGACTAAAAGGTAATGCATTATAAGAAGAATCTTTACTTTGAAACTCTGTTCTTTACCTTTTTCACACTATGAAACAGCTTTGTATTCACCTTAAACACTGTTTCAGGGCAAGAGATTGTGTTTTAGACTAAAAGGGAATGCATTATAAGAAGAATCTTTACTTTGAAACTCTGTTTTTTACCTTTTTCACACTATGAAACAGCTTTGTATTCACCTTAAACACTGTTTCAGGGCAAGATATTGTGTTTTAGACTAAAAGGGAATGCATTGTAAGAAGAATCTTTACTTTGAAACTCTGTTCTTTACCTTTTTCACACTATGAAACAGCTTTGTATTCGCCTTAAACACTGTTTCAGGGCAAAAGATTGTGTTTTAGACTAAAATAGACTGCATTATAAGAAGAATCTTTACTTTGAAACTCTGTTCTTTACCTTTTTCTCACTATGAAACAGCTTTATATTCAACTTAAACACTGCTTCAGGGCAAGATATTGTGTTTTAGACTAAAAGGGAATGCATTGTCAGAAGAATCTTTACTTTGAAACTCTGTTCTTTACCTTTTTCACACTATGAAACAGCTTTGTATTCGCCTTAAACACTGTTTCAGGGCAAAAGATTGTGTTTTAGACTAAAATAGACTGCATTATAAGAAGAATCTTTACTTTGAAACTCTGTTCTTTACCTTTTTCTCACTATGAAACAGCTTTGTATTCAACTTAAACACTGTTTCAGGGCAAGAGATTGTGTTTTAGACTAAAAGGGAATGCATTATAAGAAGAATCTTTACTTTGAAACTCTGTTCTTTACCTTTTTCTCACTATGAAACAGCTTTATATTCAACTTAAACACTGCTTCAGTGCAAGAGATTGTGTTTTAGACTAAAAGGGAATGCATTATAAGAAGAATCTTTACTTTGAAACTCTGTTCTTTACCTTTTAAACAATATGAAACAGCTTTGTATTCACCTTAAACACTGTTTCAGGGCAAGAGATTGTGTTTTAGACTAAAAGGGAATGCATTATAAGAAGAATCTTTACTTTGAAACTCTGTTCTTTACCTTTTTCACACTATGTAACAGCTTTGTTTCATGAAACAGCTTTGAAACAGCTTTGTATTCAACTTAAACACTGTTTCAGAGCTAGACATCTTGTTTTTAACCAAACTGAATAACTTACAATATGTTAAGAAAACACATATTTCAAATGAAAAGAGTTTATAACAAGGGGAGATCAAGTTGTTTGTAATATGACCAATTAAAGTAATTGCAATTCTGTTTGTACACTTCTAACCAAAAAGAAGCAGGGCTTCTATGCATTGTAATCAGCTTATACACCATTTCAGAGCAAGACATCTTGTTTTTAACCAAACTGAATAACTTACAATATCCTAAGAAAACACATATTTCAAGTGAAAAGAGTTTATCCAGGGGAGAAAAAGTTGTTTTAACATGGTTCTAATGTGACCCTTGAAAGTAATTGTAACTCTGTTTTTACACCTCTAACCACAAGGAGGCAACGTTTCCACGCATTATAATTGGCTTATACATAGTTTCAGAGTAAGAAATATTGTTTTTAACCAAACTGAACAACTAAAAGGGAATGCATTATAAGAAGAATGTTTACTTTGAAACTCTGTTCTTTACCTTTTTCACACTATGAAACAGCTTTGTATTCACCTTAAACACTGTTTCAGGGCAAGAGATTGTGTTTTAGACTAAAAGGGAATGCATTATAAGAAGAATCTTTACTTTGAAACTCTGTTCTTTACCTTTTTCACACTATGAAATAGCTTTGTATTCACCTTAAACACTGTTTAAGGGCAAGAGATTGTGTTTTAGACTAAAATAGACTGCATTATAAGAAGAATCTTTACTTTGAAACTCTGTTCTTTACCTTTTTCACACTATGAAACAGCTTTGTATTCACCTTAAACACTGTTTCAGGGCAGATTGTGTTTTAGACTAAAAGGGAATACATTTTAAGAAGAATCTTTACTTTGAAACTCTGTTCTTTACCTTTTTCTCACTCTGAAACAGCTTTATATTCAACTTAAACACTGCTTCAGGGCAAGAGATTGTGTTTTAGACTAAAAGGGAATGCATTATAAGAAGAATCTTTACTTTGAAACTCTGTTCTTTACCTTTTTCACACTATGTAACAGCTTTGTTTCATGAAACAGCTTTGAAACAGCTTTGTATTCAACTTAAACACTGTTTCAGAGCTAGACATCTTGTTTTTAACCAAACTGAATAACTTACAATATGTTAAGAAAACACATATTTCAAATGAAAAGAGTTTATAACAAGGGGAGATCAAGTTGTTTGTAATATGACCAATTAAAGTAATTGCAATTCTGTTTGTACACTTCTAACCAAAAAGAAGCAGGGCTTATATGCATTGTAATCAGCTTATACACCATTTCAGAGCAAGAAATCTTGTTTTTAACCAAACTGAATAACTTACAATATCCTAAGAAAACACATATTTCAAGTGAAAAGAGTTTATCCAGGGGAGAAGAAGTTGTTTTAACATGGTTCTAATGTGACCCTTGAAAGTAATTGCAACTCTGTTTTTACACCTCTAACCACAAGGAGGCAACGTTTCCACGCATTATAATTGGCTTATACATAGTTTCAGAGTAAGAAATATTGTTTTTAACCAAACTGAACAACTAAAAGGGAATGCATTATAAGAAGAATGTTTACTTTGAAACTCTGTTCTTTACCTTTTAAACAATATGAAACAGCTTTGTATTCACCTTAAACACTGTTTCAGGGCAAGAGATTGTGTTTTAGACTAAAAGTTAATGCATTATAAGAAGAATCTTTACTTTGAAACTCTGTTCTTTACCTTTTTCACACTATGAAACAGCTTTGTATTCACCTTAAACACTGTTTCAGGGCAAGAGATTGTGTTTTAGACTAAAAGTTAATGCATTATAAGAAGAATCTTTACTTTGAAACTCTGTTCTTTACCTTTTTCTCACTATGAAACAGCTTTATATTCAACTTAAACACTGCTTCAGTGCAAGAGATTGTGTTTTAGACTAAAAGGGAATGCATTATAAGAAGAATCTTTACTTTGAAACTCTGTTCTTTACCTTTTTCACACTATGTAACAGCTTTGTATTCACCTTAAACACTGTTTCAGGGCAGATTGTGTTTTAGACTAAAAGGGAATACATTTTAAGAAGAATCTTTACTTTGAAACTCTGTTCTTTACCTTTTTCTCACTATGAAACAGCTTTATATTCAACTTAAACACTGCTTCAGGGCAAGAGATTGTGTTTTAGACTAAAAGGGAATGCATTATAAGAAGAATCTTTACTTTGAAACTCTGTTCTTTACCTTTTTCACACTATGAAACAGCTTTGTATTCACCTTAAACACTGTTTCAGGGCAAGAGATTGTGTTTTAGACTAAAAGGTAATGCATTATAAGAAGAATCTTTACTTTGAAACTCTGTTCTTTACCTTTTTCTCACTATGAAACAGCTTTATATTCAACTTAAACACTGCTTCAGGGCAAGAGATTGTGTTTTAGACTAAAAGGGAATGCATTATAAGAAGAATCTTTACTTTGAAACTCTGTTCTTTACCTTTTTCACACTATGAAACAGCTTTGTATTCACCTTAAACACTGTTTCAGGGCAAGAGATTGTGTTTTAGACTAAAAGGTAATGCATTATAAGAAGAATCTTTACTTTGAAACTCTGTTCTTTACCTTTTTCACACTATGAAACAGCTTTGTATTCACCTTAAACACTGTTTCAGGGCAAGAGATTGTGTTTTAGACTAAAATAGACTGCATTATAAGAAGAATCTTTACTTTGAAACTCTGTTTTTTACCTTTTTCACACTATGAAACAGCTTTGTATTCACCTTAAACACTGTTTCAGTGCAAGAGATTGTGTTTTAGACTAAAAGGTAATGCATTATAAGAAGAATCTTTACTTTGAAACTCTGTTCTTTACCTTTTTCACACTATGAAACAGCTTTGTATTCACCTTAAACACTGTTTCAGGGCAAGAGATTGTGTTTTAGACTAAAAGGGAATGCATTATAATAAGAATCTTTACTTTGAAACTCTGTTTTTTACCTTTTTCACACTATGAAACAGCTTTGTATTCACCTTAAACACTGTTTCAGGGCAAGATATTGTGTTTTAGACTAAAAGGGAATGCATTGTAAGAAGAATCTTTACTTTGAAACTCTGTTCTTTACCTTTTTCACACTATGAAACAGCTTTGTATTCACCTTAAACACTGTTTCAGGGCAGATTGTGTTTTAGACTAAAAGGGAATACATTATAAGAAGAATCTTTACTTTGAAACTCTGTTTTTTACCTTTTTCACACTATGAAACAGCTTTGTATTCACCTTAAACACTGTTTCAGTGCAAGAGATTGTGTTTTAGACTAAAAGGTAATGCATTATAAGAAGAATCTTTACTTTGAAACTCTGTTCTTTACCTTTTTCACACTATGAAACAGCTTTGTATTCACCTTAAACACTGTTTCAGGGCAAGAGATTGTGTTTTAGACTAAAAGGGAATGCATTATAAGAAGAATCTTTACTTTGAAACTCTGTTTTTTACCTTTTTCACACTATGAAACAGCTTTGTATTCACCTTAAACACTGTTTCAGGGCAAGATATTGTGTTTTAGACTAAAAGGGAATGCATTGTAAGAAGAATCTTTACTTTGAAACTCTGTTCTTTACCTTTTTCACACTATGAAACAGCTTTGTATTCGCCTTAAACACTGTTTCAGGGCAAAAGATTGTGTTTTAGACTAAAATAGACTGCATTATAAGAAGAATCTTTACTTTGAAACTCTGTTCTTTACCTTTTTCTCACTATGAAACAGCTTTATATTCAACTTAAACACTGCTTCAGGGCAAGATATTGTGTTTTAGACTAAAAGGGAATGCATTGTCAGAAGAATCTTTACTTTGAAACTCTGTTCTTTACCTTTTTCACACTATGAAACAGCTTTGTATTCGCCTTAAACACTGTTTCAGGGCAAAAGATTGTGTTTTAGACTAAAATAGACTGCATTATAAGAAGAATCTTTACTTTGAAACTCTGTTCTTTACCTTTTTCTCACTATGAAACAGCTTTGTATTCAACTTTAACACTGTTTCAGGGCAAGAGATTGTGTTTTAGACTAAAAGGGAATGCATTATAAGAAGAATCTTTACTTTGAAACTCTGTTCTTTACCTTTTTCTCACTATGAAACAGCTTTATATTCAACTTAAACACTGCTTCAGTGCAAGAGATTGTGTTTTAGACTAAAAGGGAATACATTATAAGAAGAATCTTTACTTTGAAACTCTGTTCTTTACCTTTTAAACAATATGAAACAGCTTTGTATTCACCTTAAACACTGTTTCAGGGCAAGAGATTGTGTTTTAGACTAAAAGGGAATGCATTATAAGAAGAATCTTTACTTTGAAACTCTGTTCTTTACCTTTTTCACACTATGTAACAGCTTTGTTTCATGAAACAGCTTTGAAACAGCTTTGTATTCAACTTAAACACTGTTTCAGAGCTAGACATCTTGTTTTTAACCAAACTGAATAACTTATATAACTGAATAACTGAATAACTGAATAACTGAATAACTAAGAAAACACATATTTCAAATGAAAAGAGTTTATAACAAGGGGAGATCAAGTTGTTTGTAATATGACCAATTAAAGTAATTGCAATTCTGTTTGTACACTTCTAACCAAAAAGAAGCAGGGCTTCTATGCATTGTAATCAGCTTATACACCATTTCAGAGCAAGACATCTTGTTTTTAACCAAACTGAATAACTTACAATATCCTAAGAAAACACATATTTCAAGTGAAAAGAGTTTATCCAGGGGAGAAAAAGTTGTTTTAACATGGTTCTAATGTGACCCTTGAAAGTAATTGTAACTCTGTTTTTACACCTCTAACCACAAGGAGGCAACGTTTCCACGCATTATAATTGGCTTATACATAGTTTCAGAGTAAGAAATATTGTTTTTAACCAAACTGAACAACTAAAAGGGAATGCATTATAAGAAGAATGTTTACTTTGAAACTCTGTTCTTTACCTTTTTCACACTATGAAACAGCTTTGTATTCACCTTAAACACTGTTTCAGGGCAAGAGATTGTGTTTTAGACTAAAAGGGAATGCATTATAAGAAGAATCTTTACTTTGAAACTCTGTTCTTTACCTTTTTCACACTATGAAATAGCTTTGTATTCACCTTAAACACTGTTTAAGGGCAAGAGATTGTGTTTTAGACTAAAATAGACTGCATTATAAGAAGAATCTTTACTTTGAAACTCTGTTCTTTACCTTTTTCTCACTATGAAACAGCTTTATATTCAACTTAAACACTGCTTCAGGGCAAGAGATTGTGTTTTAGACTAAAAGGGAATGCATTGTCAGAAGAATCTTTACTTTGAAACTCTGTTCTTTACCTTTTTCACACTATGAAACAGCTTTGTATTCGCCTTAAACACTGTTTCAGGGCAAAAGATTGTGTTTTAGACTAAAATAGACTGCATTATAAGAAGAATCTTTACTTTGAAACTCTGTTCTTTACCTTTTTCTCACTATGAAACAGCTTTGTATTCAACTTAAACACTGTTTCAGGGCAAGAGATTGTGTTTTAGACTAAAAGGGAATGCATTATAAGAAGAATCTTTACTTTGAAACTCTGTTCTTTACCTTTTTCTCACTATGAAACAGCTTTATATTCAACTTAAACACTGCTTCAGTGCAAGAGATTGTGTTTTAGACTAAAAGGGAATGCATTATAAGAAGAATCTTTACTTTGAAACTCTGTTCTTTACCTTTTTCACACTATGAAACAGCTTTATATTCAACTTAAACACTGTTTCAGGGCAAGAGATTGTGTTTTAGACTAAAATAGACTGCATTATAAGAAGAATCTTTACTTTGAAACTCTGTTCTTTACCTTTTTCACACTATGAAACAGCTTTGTATTCACCTTAAACACTGTTTCAGGGCAAGAGATTGTGTTTTAGACTAAAAGGGAATGCATTGTAAGAAGAATCTTTACTTTGAAACTCTGTTCTTTACCTTTTTCACACTATGTAACAGCTTTGTATTCACCTTAAACACTGTTTCAGGGCAGATTGTGTTTTAGACTAAAAGGGAATACATTATAAGAAGAATCTTTACTTTGAAACTCTGTTCTTTACCTTTTTCTCACTATGTAACAGCTTTGTATTCACCTTAAACACTGTTTCAGGGCAGATTGTGTTTTAGACTAAAAGGGAATACATTATAAGAAGAATCTTTACTTTGAAACTTTGTTCTTTACCTTTTTCTCACTATGAAACAGCTTTATATTCAACTTAAACACTGCTTCAGTGCAAGAGATTGTGTTTTAGAGTAAAAGGGAATGCATTATAAGAAGAATCTTTACTTTGAAACTCTGTTCTTTACCTTTTTCACACTATGTAACAGCTTTGTATTCACCTTAAACACTGTTTCAGGGCAGATTGTGTTTTAGACTAAAAGGGAATACATTATAAGAAGAATCTTTACTTTGAAACTTTGTTCTTTACCTTTTTCTCACTATGAAACAGCTTTATATTCAACTTAAACACTGCTTCAGTGCAAGAGATTGTGTTTTAGACTAAAAGGGAATGCATTATAAGAAGAATCTTTACTTTGAAACTCTGTTCTTTACCTTTTTCACACTATGTAACAGCTTTGTATTCACCTTAAACACTGTTTCAGGGCAGATTGTGTTTTAGACTAAAAGGGAATACATTTTAAGAAGAATCTTTACTTTGAAACTCTGTTCTTTACCTTTTTCTCACTATGAAACAGCTTTATATTCAACTTAAACACTGCTTCAGGGCAAGAGATTGTGTTTTAGACTAAAAGGGAATGCATTATAAGAAGAATCTTTACTTTGAAACTCTGTTCTTTACCTTTTTCACACTATGAAACAGCTTTGTATTCACCTTAAACACTGTTTCAGGGCAAGAGATTGTGTTTTAGACTAAAAGGTAATGCATTATAAGAAGAATCTTTACTTTGAAAATCTGTTCTTTACCTTTTTCACACTATGAAACAGCTTTGTATTCACCTTAAACACTGTTTCAGGGCAAGAGATTGTGTTTTAGACTAAAATAGACTGCATTATAAGAAGAATCTTTACTTTGAAACTCTGTTTTTTACCTTTTTCACACTATGAAACAGCTTTGTATTCACCTTAAACACTGTTTCAGTGCAAGAGATTGTGTTTTAGACTAAAAGGTAATGCATTATAAGAAGAATCTTTACTTTGAAACTCTGTTCTTTACCTTTTTCACACTATGAAACAGCTTTGTATTCACCTTAAACACTGTTTCAGGGCAAGAGATTGTGTTTTAGACTAAAAGGGAATGCATTATAAGAAGAATCTTTACTTTGAAACTCTGTTTTTTACCTTTTTCACACTATGAAACAGCTTTGTATTCACCTTAAACACTGTTTCAGGGCAAGATATTGTGTTTTAGACTAAAAGGGAATGCATTGTAAGAAGAATCTTTACTTTGAAACTCTGTTCTTTACCTTTTTCACACTATGAAACAGCTTTGTATTCGCCTTAAACACTGTTTCAGGGCAAAAGATTGTGTTTTAGACTAAAATAGACTGCATTATAAGAAGAATCTTTACTTTGAAACTCTGTTCTTTACCTTTTTCTCACTATGAAACAGCTTTATATTCAACTTAAACACTGCTTCAGGGCAAGATATTGTGTTTTAGACTAAAAGGGAATGCATTGTCAGAAGAATCTTTACTTTGAAACTCTGTTCTTTACCTTTTTCACACTATGAAACAGCTTTGTATTCGCCTTAAACACTGTTTCAGGGCAAAAGATTGTGTTTTAGACTAAAATAGACTGCATTATAAGAAGAATCTTTACTTTGAAACTCTGTTCTTTACCTTTTTCTCACTATGAAACAGCTTTGTATTCAACTTAAACACTGTTTCAGGGCAAGAGATTGTGTTTTAGACTAAAAGGGAATGCATTATAAGAAGAATCTTTACTTTGAAACTCTGTTCTTTACCTTTTAAACAATATGAAACAGCTTTGTATTCACCTTAAACACTGTTTCAGGGCAAGAGATTGTGTTTTAGACTAAAAGGGAATGCATTATAAGAAGAATCTTTACTTTGAAACTCTGTTCTTTACCTTTTTCACACTATGTAACAGCTTTGTTTCATGAAACAGCTTTGAAACAGCTTTGTATTCAACTTAAACACTGTTTCAGAGCTAGACATCTTGTTTTTAACCAAACTGAATAACTTACAATATGTTAAGAAAACACATATTTCAAATGAAAAGAGTTTATAACAAGGGGAGATCAAGTTGTTTGTAATATGACCAATTAAAGTAATTGCAATTCTGTTTGTACACTTCTAACCAAAAAGAAGCAGGGCTTCTATGCATTGTAATCAGCTTATACACCATTTCAGAGCAAGACATCTTGTTTTTAACCAAACTGAATAACTTACAATATCCTAAGAAAACACATATTTCAAGTGAAAAGAGTTTATCCAGGGGAGAAAAAGTTGTTTTAACATGGTTCTAATGTGACCCTTGAAAGTAATTGTAACTCTGTTTTTACACCTCTAACCACAAGGAGGCAACGTTTCCACGCATTATAATTGGCTTATACATAGTTTCAGAGTAAGAAATATTGTTTTTAACCAAACTGAACAACTAAAAGGGAATGCATTATAAGAAGAATGTTTACTTTGAAACTCTGTTCTTTACCTTTTTCACACTATGAAACAGCTTTGTATTCACCTTAAACACTGTTTCAGGGCAAGAGATTGTGTTTTAGACTAAAAGGGAATGCATTATAAGAAGAATCTTTACTTTGAAACTCTGTTCTTTACCTTTTTCACACTATGAAATAGCTTTGTATTCACCTTAAACACTGTTTAAGGGCAAGAGATTGTGTTTTAGACTAAAATAGACTGCATTATAAGAAGAATCTTTACTTTGAAACTCTGTTCTTTACCTTTTTCACACTATGAAACAGCTTTGTATTCACCTTAAACACTGTTTCAGGGCAGATTGTGTTTTAGACTAAAAGGGAATACATTTTAAGAAGAATCTTTACTTTGAAACTCTGTTCTTTACCTTTTTCTCACTCTGAAACAGCTTTATATTCAACTTAAACACTGCTTCAGGGCAAGAGATTGTGTTTTAGACTAAAAGGGAATGCATTATAAGAAGAATCTTTACTTTGAAACTCTGTTCTTTACCTTTTTCACACTATGTAACAGCTTTGTTTCATGAAACAGCTTTGAAACAGCTTTGTATTCAACTTAAACACTGTTTCAGAGCTAGACATCTTGTTTTTAACCAAACTGAATAACTTACAATATGTTAAGAAAACACATATTTCAAATGAAAAGAGTTTATAACAAGGGGAGATCAAGTTGTTTGTAATATGACCAATTAAAGTAATTGCAATTCTGTTTGTACACTTCTAACCAAAAAGAAGCAGGGCTTATATGCATTGTAATCAGCTTATACACCATTTCAGAGCAAGACATCTTGTTTTTAACCAAACTGAATAACTTACAATATCCTAAGAAAACACATATTTCAAGTGAAAAGAGTTTATCCAGGGGAGAACAAGTTGTTTTAACATGGTTCTAATGTGACCCTTGAAAGTAATTGCAACTCTGTTTTTACACCTCTAACCACAAGGAGGCAACGTTTCCACGCATTATAATTGGCTTATACATAGTTTCAGAGTAAGAAATATTGTTTTTAACCAAACTGAACAACTAAAAGGGAATGCATTATAAGAAGAATGTTTACTTTGAAACTCTGTTCTTTACCTTTTAAACAATATGAAACAGCTTTGTATTCACCTTAAACACTGTTTCAGGGCAAGAGATTGTGTTTTAGACTAAAAGTTAATGCATTATAAGAAGAATCTTTACTTTGAAACTCTGTTCTTTACCTTTTTCACACTATGAAACAGCTTTGTATTCACCTTAAACACTGTTTCAGGGCAAGAGATTGTGTTTTAGACTAAAAGTTAATGCATTATAAGAAGAATCTTTACTTTGAAACTCTGTTCTTTACCTTTTTCACACTATGTAACAGCTTTGTATTCACCTTAAACACTGTTTCAGGGCAGATTGTGTTTTAGACTAAAAGGGAATACATTATAAGAAGAATCTTTACTTTGAAACTTTGTTCTTTACCTTTTTCTCACTATGAAACAGCTTTATATTCAACTTAAACACTGCTTCAGTGCAAGAGATTGTGTTTTAGACTAAAAGGGAATGCATTATAAGAAGAATCTTTACTTTGAAACTCTGTTCTTTACCTTTTTCACACTATGTAACAGCTTTGTATTCACCTTAAACACTGTTTCAGGGCAGATTGTGTTTTAGACTAAAAGGTAATGCATTATAAGAAGAATCTTTACTTTGAAACTCTGTTCTTTACCTTTTTCTCACTATGAAACAGCTTTATATTCAACTTAAACACTGCTTCAGGGCAAGAGATTGTGTTTTAGACTAAAAGGGAATGCATTATAAGAAGAATCTTTACTTTGAAACTCTGTTCTTTACCTTTTTCACACTATGAAACAGCTTTGTATTCACCTTAAACACTGTTTCAGGGCAAGAGATTGTGTTTTAGACTAAAAGGTAATGCATTATAAGAAGAATCTTTACTTTGAAACTCTGTTCTTTACCTTTTTCACACTATGAAACAGCTTTGTATTCACCTTAAACACTGTTTCAGGGCAAGAGATTGTGTTTTAGACTAAAATAGACTGCATTATAAGAAGAATCTTTACTTTGAAACTCTGTTTTTTACCTTTTTCACACTATGAAACAGCTTTGTATTCACCTTAAACACTGTTTCAGTGCAAGAGATTGTGTTTTAGACTAAAAGGTAATGCATTATAAGAAGAATCTTTACTTTGAAACTCTGTTCTTTACCTTTTTCACACTATGAAACAGCTTTGTATTCACCTTAAACACTGTTTCAGGGCAAGAGATTGTGTTTTAGACTAAAAGGGAATGCATTATAATAAGAATCTTTACTTTGAAACTCTGTTTTTTACCTTTTTCACACTATGAAACAGCTTTGTATTCACCTTAAACACTGTTTCAGGGCAAGATATTGTGTTTTAGACTAAAAGGGAATGCATTGTAAGAAGAATCTTTACTTTGAAACTCTGTTCTTTACCTTTTTCACACTATGAAACAGCTTTGTATTCACCTTAAACACTGTTTCAGGGCAGATTGTGTTTTAGACTAAAAGGGAATACATTATAAGAAGAATCTTTACTTTGAAACTCTGTTTTTTACCTTTTTCACACTATGAAACAGCTTTGTATTCACCTTAAACACTGTTTCAGTGCAAGAGATTGTGTTTTAGACTAAAAGGTAATGCATTATAAGAAGAATCTTTACTTTGAAACTCTGTTCTTTACCTTTTTCACACTATGAAACAGCTTTGTATTCACCTTAAACACTGTTTCAGGGCAAGAGATTGTGTTTTAGACTAAAAGGGAATGCATTATAAGAAGAATCTTTACTTTGAAACTCTGTTTTTTACCTTTTTCACACTATGAAACAGCTTTGTATTCACCTTAAACACTGTTTCAGGGCAAGATATTGTGTTTTAGACTAAAAGGGAATGCATTGTAAGAAGAATCTTTACTTTGAAACTCTGTTCTTTACCTTTTTCACACTATGAAACAGCTTTGTATTCGCCTTAAACACTGTTTCAAGGCAAAAGATTGTGTTTTAGACTAAAATAGACTGCATTATAAGAAGAATCTTTACTTTGAAACTCTGTTCTTTACCTTTTTCTCACTATGAAACAGCTTTGTATTCAACTTTAACACTGTTTCAGGGCAAGAGATTGTGTTTTAGACTAAAAGGGAATGCATTATAAGAAGAATCTTTACTTTGAAACTCTGTTCTTTACCTTTTTCTCACTATGAAACAGCTTTATATTCAACTTAAACACTGCTTCAGTGCAAGAGATTGTGTTTTAGACTAAAAGGGAATGCATTATAAGAAGAATCTTTACTTTGAAACTCTGTTCTTTACCTTTTAAACAATATGAAACAGCTTTGTATTCACCTTAAACACTGTTTCAGGGCAAGAGATTGTGTTTTAGACTAAAAGGGAATGCATTATAAGAAGAATCTTTACTTTGAAACTCTGTTCTTTACCTTTTTCTCACTATGAAACAGCTTTATATTCAACTTAAACACTGCTTCAGTGCAAGAGATTGTGTTTTAGACTAAAAGGGAATGCATTATAAGAAGAATCTTTACTTTGAAACTCTGTTCTTTACCTTTTAAACAATATGAAACAGCTTTGTATTCACCTTAAACACTGTTTCAGGGCAAGAGATTGTGTTTTAGACTAAAAGGGAATGCATTATAAGAAGAATCTTTACTTTGAAACTCTGTTCTTTACCTTTTTCACACTATGAAACAGCTTTGTATTCACCTTAAACACTGTTTCAGGGCAAGAGATTGTGTTTTAGACTAAAAGGTAATGCATTATAAGAAGAATCTTTACTTTGAAACTCTGTTCTTTACCTTTTTCACACTATGAAACAGCTTTGTATTCACCTTAAACACTGTTTCAGGGCAAGAGATTGTGTTTTAGACTAAAATAGACTGCATTATAAGAAGAATCTTTACTTTGAAACTCTGTTTTTTACCTTTTTCACACTATGAAACAGCTTTGTATTCACCTTAAACACTGTTTCAGTGCAAGAGATTGTGTTTTAGACTAAAAGGTAATGCATTATAAGAAGAATCTTTACTTTGAAACTCTGTTCTTTACCTTTTTCACACTATGAAACAGCTTTGTATTCACCTTAAACACTGTTTCAGGGCAAGAGATTGTGTTTTAGACTAAAAGGGAATGCATTATAATAAGAATCTTTACTTTGAAACTCTGTTTTTTACCTTTTTCACACTATGAAACAGCTTTGTATTCACCTTAAACACTGTTTCAGGGCAAGATATTGTGTTTTAGACTAAAAGGGAATGCATTGTAAGAAGAATCTTTACTTTGAAACTCTGTTCTTTACCTTTTTCACACTATGAAACAGCTTTGTATTCACCTTAAACACTGTTTCAGGGCAGATTGTGTTTTAGACTAAAAGGGAATACATTATAAGAAGAATCTTTACTTTGAAACTCTGTTTTTTACCTTTTTCACACTATGAAACAGCTTTGTATTCACCTTAAACACTGTTTCAGTGCAAGAGATTGTGTTTTAGACTAAAAGGTAATGCATTATAAGAAGAATCTTTACTTTGAAACTCTGTTCTTTACCTTTTTCACACTATGAAACAGCTTTGTATTCACCTTAAACACTGTTTCAGGGCAAGAGATTGTGTTTTAGACTAAAAGGGAATGCATTATAAGAAGAATCTTTACTTTGAAACTCTGTTTTTTACCTTTTTCACACTATGAAACAGCTTTGTATTCACCTTAAACACTGTTTCAGGGCAAGATATTGTGTTTTAGACTAAAAGGGAATGCATTGTAAGAAGAATCTTTACTTTGAAACTCTGTTCTTTACCTTTTTCACACTATGAAACAGCTTTGTATTCGCCTTAAACACTGTTTCAAGGCAAAAGATTGTGTTTTAGACTAAAATAGACTGCATTATAAGAAGAATCTTTACTTTGAAACTCTGTTCTTTACCTTTTTCTCACTATGAAACAGCTTTGTATTCAACTTTAACACTGTTTCAGGGCAAGAGATTGTGTTTTAGACTAAAAGGGAATGCATTATAAGAAGAATCTTTACTTTGAAACTCTGTTCTTTACCTTTTTCTCACTATGAAACAGCTTTATATTCAACTTAAACACTGCTTCAGTGCAAGAGATTGTGTTTTAGACTAAAAGGGAATGCATTATAAGAAGAATCTTTACTTTGAAACTCTGTTCTTTACCTTTTAAACAATATGAAACAGCTTTGTATTCACCTTAAACACTGTTTCAGGGCAAGAGATTGTGTTTTAGACTAAAAGGGAATGCATTATAAGAAGAATCTTTACTTTGAAACTCTGTTCTTTACCTTTTTCTCACTATGAAACAGCTTTATATTCAACTTAAACACTGCTTCAGTGCAAGAGATTGTGTTTTAGACTAAAAGGGAATGCATTATAAGAAGAATCTTTACTTTGAAACTCTGTTCTTTACCTTTTAAACAATATGAAACAGCTTTGTATTCACCTTAAACACTGTTTCAGGGCAAGAGATTGTGTTTTAGACTAAAAGGGAATGCATTATAAGAAGAATCTTTACTTTGAAACTCTGTTCTTTACCTTTTTCACACTATGTAACAGCTTTGTTTCATGAAACAGCTTTGAAACAGCTTTGTATTCAACTTAAACACTGTTTCAGAGCTAGACATCTTGTTTTTAACCAAACTGAATAACTTACAATATGTTAAGAAAACACATATTTCAAATGAAAAGAGTTTATAACAAGGGGAGATCAAGTTGTTTGTAATATGACCAATTAAAGTAATTGCAATTCTGTTTGTACACTTCTAACCAAAAAGAAGCAGGGCTTCTATGCATTGTAATCAGCTTATACACCATTTCAGAGCAAGACATCTTGTTTTTAACCAAACTGAATAACTTACAATATCCTAAGAAAACACATATTTCAAGTGAAAAGAGTTTATCCAGGGGAGAAAAAGTTGTTTTAACATGGTTCTAATGTGACCCTTGAAAGTAATTGTAACTCTGTTTTTACACCTCTAACCACAAGGAGGCAACGTTTCCACGCATTATAATTGGCTTATACATAGTTTCAGAGTAAGAAATATTGTTTTTAACCAAACTGAACAACTAAAAGGGAATGCATTATAAGAAGAATGTTTACTTTGAAACTCTGTTCTTTACCTTTTTCACACTATGAAACAGCTTTGTATTCACCTTAAACACTGTTTCAGGGCAAGAGATTGTGTTTTAGACTAAAAGGGAATGCATTATAAGAAGAATCTTTACTTTGAAACTCTGTTCTTTACCTTTTTCACACTATGAAATAGCTTTGTATTCACCTTAAACACTGTTTAAGGGCAAGAGATTGTGTTTTAGACTAAAATAGACTGCATTATAAGAAGAATCTTTACTTTGAAACTCTGTTCTTTACCTTTTTCTCACTATGAAACAGCTTTATATTCAACTTAAACACTGCTTCAGGGCAAGAGATTGTGTTTTAGACTAAAAGGGAATGCATTATAAGAAGAATCTTTACTTTGAAACTCTGTTCTTTACCTTTTTCACACTATGTAACAGCTTTGTTTCATGAAACAGCTTTGAAACAGCTTTGTATTCAACTTAAACACTGTTTCAGAGCTAGACATCTTGTTTTTAACCAAACTGAATAACTTACAATATGTTAAGAAAACACATATTTCAAATGAAAAGAGTTTATAACAAGGGGAGATCAAGTTGTTTGTAATATGACCAATTAAAGTAATTGCAATTCTGTTTGTACACTTCTAACCAAAAAGAAGCAGGGCTTCTATGCATTGTAATCAGCTTATACACCATTTCAGAGCAAGACATCTTGTTTTTAACCAAACTGAATAACTTACAATATCCTAAGAAAACACATATTTCAAGTGAAAAGAGTTTATCCAGGGGAGAACAAGTTGTTTTAACATGGTTCTAATGTGACCCTTGAAAGTAATTGCAACTCTGTTTTTACACCTCTAACCACAAGGAGGCAACGTTTCCACGCATTATAATTGGCTTATACATAGTTTCAGAGTAAGAAATATTGTTTTTAACCAAACTGAACAACTAAAAGGGAATGCATTATAAGAAGAATGTTTACTTTGAAACTCTGTTCTTTACCTTTTAAACAATATGAAACAGCTTTGTATTCACCTTAAACACTGTTTCAGGGCAAGAGATTGTGTTTTAGACTAAAAGTTAATGCATTATAAGAAGAATCTTTACTTTGAAACTCTGTTCTTTACCTTTTTCACACTATGAAACAGCTTTGTATTCACCTTAAACACTGTTTCAGGGCAAGAGATTGTGTTTTAGACTAAAAGGGAATGCATTATAAGAAGAATCTTTACTTTGAAACTCTGTTCTTTACCTTTTTCACACTATGAAACAGCTTTGTATTCACCTTAAACACTGTTTCAGGGCAAGAGATTGTGTTTTAGACTAAAATAGACTGCATTATAAGAAGAATCTTTACTTTGAAACTCTGTTCTTTACCTTTTTCACACTATGAAACAGCTTTGTATTCACCTTAAACACTGTTTCAGGGCAAGAGATTGTGTTTTAGACTAAAAGGGAATGCATTATAAGAAGAATCTTTACTTTGAAACTCTGTTCTTTACCTTTTTCACACTATGTAACAGCTTTGTTTCATGAAACAGCTTTGAAACAGCTTTGTATTCAACTTAAACACTGTTTCAGAGCTAGACATCTTGTTTTTAACCAAACTGAATAACTTACAATATGTTAAGAAAACACATATTTCAAATGAAAAGAGTTTATAACAAGGGGAGATCAAGTTGTTTGTAATATGACCAATTAAAGTAATTGCAATTCTGTTTGTACACTTCTAACCAAAAAGAAGCAGGGCTTCTATGCATTGTAATCAGCTTATACACCATTTCAGAGCAAGACATCTTGTTTTTAACCAAACTGAATAACTTACAATATCCTAAGAAAACACATATTTCAAGTGAAAAGAGTTTATCCAGGGGAGAACAAGTTGTTTTAACATGGTTCTAATGTGACCCTTGAAAGTAATTGCAACTCTGTTTTTACACCTCTAACCACAAGGAGGCAACGTTTCCACGCATTATAATTGGCTTATACATAGTTTCAGAGTAAGAAATATTGTTTTTAACCAAACTGAACAACTAAAAGGGAATGCATTATAAGAAGAATGTTTACTTTGAAACTCTGTTCTTTACCTTTTAAACAATATGAAACAGCTTTGTATTCACCTTAAACACTGTTTCAGGGCAAGAGATTGTGTTTTAGACTAAAAGGGAATGCATTGTAAGAAGAATCTTTACTTTGAAACTCTGTCCTTTACCTTTTTCTCACTATGAAACAGCTTTGTATTCACCTTAAACACTGTTTCAGGGCAAGAGATTGTGTTTTAGACTAAAAGGGAATGCATTATAAGAAGAATCTTTACTTTGAAACTCTGTTCTTTACCTTTTTCACACTATGAAACAGCTTTGTATTCACCTTAAACACTGTTTCAGGGCAAGAGATTGTGTTTTAGACTAAAATAGACTGCATTATAAGAAGAATCTTTACTTTGAAACTCTGTTCTTTACCTTTTTCACACTATGTAACAGCTTTGTATTCACCTTAAACACTGTTTCAGGGCAGATTGTGTTTTAGACTAAAAGGGAATACATTATAAGAAGAATCTTTACTTTGAAACTTTGTTCTTTACCTTTTTCTCACTATGAAACAGCTTTATATTCAACTTAAACACTGCTTCAGTGCAAGAGATTGTGTTTTAGACTAAAAGGGAATGCATTATAAGAAGAATCTTTACTTTGAAACTCTGTTCTTTACCTTTTTCTCACTATGAAACAGCTTTATATTCAACTTAAACACTGCTTCAGGGCAAGAGATTGTGTTTTAGACTAAAAGTTAATGCATTATAAGAAGAATCTTTACTTTGAAACTCTGTTCTTTACCTTTTTCACACTATGTAACAGCTTTGTATTCACCTTAAACACTGTTTCAGGGCAGATTGTGTTTTAGACTAAAAGGGAATACATTATAAGAAGAATCTTTACTTTGAAACTTTGTTCTTTACCTTTTTCTCACTATGAAACAGCTTTATATTCAACTTAAACACTGCTTCAGTGCAAGAGATTGTGTTTTAGACTAAAAGGGAATGCATTATAAGAAGAATCTTTACTTTGAAACTCTGTTCTTTACCTTTTTCACACTATGTAACAGCTTTGTATTCACCTTAAACACTGTTTCAGGGCAGATTGTGTTTTAGACTAAAAGGTAATGCATTATAAGAAGAATCTTTACTTTGAAACTCTGTTCTTTACCTTTTTCTCACTATGAAACAGCTTTATATTCAACTTAAACACTGCTTCAGGGCAAGAGATTGTGTTTTAGACTAAAAGGGAATGCATTATAAGAAGAATCTTTACTTTGAAACTCTGTTCTTTACCTTTTTCACACTATGAAACAGCTTTGTATTCACCTTAAACACTGTTTCAGGGCAAGAGATTGTGTTTTAGACTAAAAGGTAATGCATTATAAGAAGAATCTTTACTTTGAAACTCTGTTCTTTACCTTTTTCACACTATGAAACAGCTTTGTATTCACCTTAAACACTGTTTCAGGGCAAGAGATTGTGTTTTAGACTAAAATAGACTGCATTATAAGAAGAATCTTTACTTTGAAACTCTGTTTTTTACCTTTTTCACACTATGAAACAGCTTTGTATTCACCTTAAACACTGTTTCAGTGCAAGAGATTGTGTTTTAGACTAAAAGGTAATGCATTATAAGAAGAATCTTTACTTTGAAACTCTGTTCTTTACCTTTTTCACACTATGAAACAGCTTTGTATTCACCTTAAACACTGTTTCAGGGCAAGAGATTGTGTTTTAGACTAAAAGGGAATGCATTATAATAAGAATCTTTACTTTGAAACTCTGTTTTTTACCTTTTTCACACTATGAAACAGCTTTGTATTCACCTTAAACACTGTTTCAGGGCAAGATATTGTGTTTTAGACTAAAAGGGAATGCATTGTAAGAAGAATCTTTACTTTGAAACTCTGTTCTTTACCTTTTTCACACTATGAAACAGCTTTGTATTCACCTTAAACACTGTTTCAGGGCAGATTGTGTTTTAGACTAAAAGGGAATACATTATAAGAAGAATCTTTACTTTGAAACTCTGTTTTTTACCTTTTTCACACTATGAAACAGCTTTGTATTCACCTTAAACACTGTTTCAGTGCAAGAGATTGTGTTTTAGACTAAAAGGTAATGCATTATAAGAAGAATCTTTACTTTGAAACTCTGTTCTTTACCTTTTTCACACTATGAAACAGCTTTGTATTCACCTTAAACACTGTTTCAGGGCAAGAGATTGTGTTTTAGACTAAAAGGGAATGCATTATAAGAAGAATCTTTACTTTGAAACTCTGTTTTTTACCTTTTTCACACTATGAAACAGCTTTGTATTCACCTTAAACACTGTTTCAGGGCAAGATATTGTGTTTTAGACTAAAAGGGAATGCATTGTAAGAAGAATCTTTACTTTGAAACTCTGTTCTTTACCTTTTTCACACTATGAAACAGCTTTGTATTCGCCTTAAACACTGTTTCAAGGCAAAAGATTGTGTTTTAGACTAAAATAGACTGCATTATAAGAAGAATCTTTACTTTGAAACTCTGTTCTTTACCTTTTTCTCACTATGAAACAGCTTTGTATTCAACTTTAACACTGTTTCAGGGCAAGAGATTGTGTTTTAGACTAAAAGGGAATGCATTATAAGAAGAATCTTTACTTTGAAACTCTGTTCTTTACCTTTTTCTCACTATGAAACAGCTTTATATTCAACTTAAACACTGCTTCAGTGCAAGAGATTGTGTTTTAGACTAAAAGGGAATGCATTATAAGAAGAATCTTTACTTTGAAACTCTGTTCTTTACCTTTTAAACAATATGAAACAGCTTTGTATTCACCTTAAACACTGTTTCAGGGCAAGAGATTGTGTTTTAGACTAAAAGGGAATGCATTATAAGAAGAATCTTTACTTTGAAACTCTGTTCTTTACCTTTTTCACACTATGTAACAGCTTTGTTTCATGAAACAGCTTTGAAACAGCTTTGTATTCAACTTAAACACTGTTTCAGAGCTAGACATCTTGTTTTTAACCAAACTGAATAACTTACAATATGTTAAGAAAACACATATTTCAAATGAAAAGAGTTTATAACAAGGGGAGATCAAGTTGTTTGTAATATGACCAATTAAAGTAATTGCAATTCTGTTTGTACACTTCTAACCAAAAAGAAGCAGGGCTTCTATGCATTGTAATCAGCTTATACACCATTTCAGAGCAAGACATCTTGTTTTTAACCAAACTGAATAACTTACAATATCCTAAGAAAACACATATTTCAAGTGAAAAGAGTTTATCCAGGGGAGAAAAAGTTGTTTTAACATGGTTCTAATGTGACCCTTGAAAGTAATTGTAACTCTGTTTTTACACCTCTAACCACAAGGAGGCAACGTTTCCACGCATTATAATTGGCTTATACATAGTTTCAGAGTAAGAAATATTGTTTTTAACCAAACTGAACAACTAAAAGGGAATGCATTATAAGAAGAATGTTTACTTTGAAACTCTGTTCTTTACCTTTTTCACACTATGAAACAGCTTTGTATTCACCTTAAACACTGTTTCAGGGCAAGAGATTGTGTTTTAGACTAAAAGGGAATGCATTATAAGAAGAATCTTTACTTTGAAACTCTGTTCTTTACCTTTTTCACACTATGAAATAGCTTTGTATTCACCTTAAACACTGTTTAAGGGCAAGAGATTGTGTTTTAGACTAAAATAGACTGCATTATAAGAAGAATCTTTACTTTGAAACTCTGTTCTTTACCTTTTTCTCACTATGAAACAGCTTTATATTCAACTTAAACACTGCTTCAGGGCAAGAGATTGTGTTTTAGACTAAAAGGGAATGCATTATAAGAAGAATCTTTACTTTGAAACTCTGTTCTTTACCTTTTTCACACTATGTAACAGCTTTGTTTCATGAAACAGCTTTGAAACAGCTTTGTATTCAACTTAAACACTGTTTCAGAGCTAGACATCTTGTTTTTAACCAAACTGAATAACTTACAATATGTTAAGAAAACACATATTTCAAATGAAAAGAGTTTATAACAAGGGGAGATCAAGTTGTTTGTAATATGACCAATTAAAGTAATTGCAATTCTGTTTGTACACTTCTAACCAAAAAGAAGCAGGGCTTCTATGCATTGTAATCAGCTTATACACCATTTCAGAGCAAGACATCTTGTTTTTAACCAAACTGAATAACTTACAATATCCTAAGAAAACACATATTTCAAGTGAAAAGAGTTTATCCAGGGGAGAACAAGTTGTTTTAACATGGTTCTAATGTGACCCTTGAAAGTAATTGCAACTCTGTTTTTACACCTCTAACCACAAGGAGGCAACGTTTCCACGCATTATAATTGGCTTATACATAGTTTCAGAGTAAGAAATATTGTTTTTAACCAAACTGAACAACTAAAAGGGAATGCATTATAAGAAGAATGTTTACTTTGAAACTCTGTTCTTTACCTTTTAAGCAATATGAAACAGCTTTGTATTCACCTTAAACACTGTTTCAGGGCAAGAGATTGTGTTTTAGACTAAAAGTTAATGCATTATAAGAAGAATCTTTACTTTGAAACTCTGTTCTTTACCTTTTTCACACTATGAAACAGCTTTGTATTCACCTTAAACACTGTTTCAGGGCAAGAGATTGTGTTTTAGACTAAAAGGGAATGCATTATAAGAAGAATCTTTACTTTGAAACTCTGTTCTTTACCTTTTTCACACTATGAAACAGCTTTGTATTCACCTTAAACACTGTTTCAGGGCAAGAGATTGTGTTTTAGACTAAAATAGACTGCATTATAAGAAGAATCTTTACTTTGAAACTCTGTTCTTTACCTTTTTCACACTATGAAACAGCTTTGTATTCACCTTAAACACTGTTTCAGGGCAAGAGATTGTGTTTTAGACTAAAAGGGAATGCATTATAAGAAGAATCTTTACTTTGAAACTCTGTTCTTTACCTTTTTCACACTATGTAACAGCTTTGTTTCATGAAACAGCTTTGAAACAGCTTTGTATTCAACTTAAACACTGTTTCAGAGCTAGACATCTTGTTTTTAACCAAACTGAATAACTTACAATATGTTAAGAAAACACATATTTCAAATGAAAAGAGTTTATAACAAGGGGAGATCAAGTTGTTTGTAATATGACCAATTAAAGTAATTGCAATTCTGTTTGTACACTTCTAACCAAAAAGAAGCAGGGCTTCTATGCATTGTAATCAGCTTATACACCATTTCAGAGCAAGACATCTTGTTTTTAACCAAACTGAATAACTTACAATATCCTAAGAAAACACATATTTCAAGTGAAAAGAGTTTATCCAGGGGAGAACAAGTTGTTTTAACATGGTTCTAATGTGACCCTTGAAAGTAATTGCAACTCTGTTTTTACACCTCTAACCACAAGGAGGCAACGTTTCCACGCATTATAATTGGCTTATACATAGTTTCAGAGTAAGAAATATTGTTTTTAACCAAACTGAACAACTAAAAGGGAATGCATTATAAGAAGAATGTTTACTTTGAAACTCTGTTCTTTACCTTTTAAACAATATGAAACAGCTTTGTATTCACCTTAAACACTGTTTCAGGGCAAGAGATTGTGTTTTAGACTAAAAGGGAATGCATTGTAAGAAGAATCTTTACTTTGAAACTCTGTCCTTTACCTTTTTCTCACTATGAAACAGCTTTGTATTCACCTTAAACACTGTTTCAGGGCAAGAGATTGTGTTTTAGACTAAAAGGGAATGCATTATAAGAAGAATCTTTACTTTGAAACTCTGTTCTTTACCTTTTTCACACTATGAAACAGCTTTGTATTCACCTTAAACACTGTTTCAGGGCAAGAGATTGTGTTTTAGACTAAAATAGACTGCATTATAAGAAGAATCTTTACTTTGAAACTCTGTTCTTTACCTTTTTCACACTATGTAACAGCTTTGTATTCACCTTAAACACTGTTTCAGGGCAGATTGTGTTTTAGACTAAAAGGGAATACATTATAAGAAGAATCTTTACTTTGAAACTTTGTTCTTTACCTTTTTCTCACTATGAAACAGCTTTATATTCAACTTAAACACTGCTTCAGTGCAAGAGATTGTGTTTTAGACTAAAAGGGAATGCATTATAAGAAGAATCTTTACTTTGAAACTCTGTTCTTTACCTTTTTCACACTATGAAACAGCTTTGTATTCACCTTAAACACTGTTTCAGGGCAAGAGATTGTGTTTTAGACTAAAATAGACTGCATTATAAGAAGAATCTTTACTTTGAAACTCTGTTTTTTACCTTTTTCACACTATGAAACAGCTTTGTATTCACCTTAAACACTGTTTCAGTGCAAGAGATTGTGTTTTAGACTAAAAGGTAATGCATTATAAGAAGAATCTTTACTTTGAAACTCTGTTCTTTACCTTTTTCACACTATGAAACAGCTTTGTATTCACCTTAAACACTGTTTCAGGGCAAGAGATTGTGTTTTAGACTAAAAGGGAATGCATTATAAGAAGAATCTTTACTTTGAAACTCTGTTTTTTACCTTTTTCACACTATGAAACAGCTTTGTATTCACCTTAAACACTGTTTCAGGGCAAGATATTGTGTTTTAGACTAAAAGGGAATGCATTGTAAGAAGAATCTTTACTTTGAAACTCTGTTCTTTACCTTTTTCACACTATGAAACAGCTTTGTATTCACCTTAAACACTGTTTCAGGGCAGATTGTGTTTTAGACTAAAAGGGAATACATTATAAGAAGAATCTTTACTTTGAAACTTTGTTCTTTACCTTTTTCTCACTATGAAACAGCTTTATATTCAACTTAAACACTGCTTCAGTGCAAGAGATTGTGTTTTAGACTAAAAGGGAATGCATTATAAGAAGAATCTTTACTTTGAAACTCTGTTCTTTACCTTTTTCACACTATGTAACAGCTTTGTATTCACCTTAAACACTGTTTCAGGGCAAAAGATTGTGTTTTAGACTAAAATAGACTGCATTATAAGAAGAATCTTTACTTTGAAACTCTGTTC
This sequence comes from Electrophorus electricus, assembly GCF_041902795.1. Classification (NCBI taxonomy): domain Eukaryota; kingdom Metazoa; phylum Chordata; class Actinopteri; order Gymnotiformes; family Gymnotidae; genus Electrophorus; species Electrophorus electricus. The sequence continues at coordinate 1,680,897 of NW_027658572.1, read as the reverse complement.
TTTACCTTTTTCTCACTATGAAACAGCTTTATATTCAACTTAAACACTGCTTCAGGGCAAGATATTGTGTTTTAGACTAAAAGGGAATGCATTGTCAGAAGAATCTTTACTTTGAAACTCTGTTCTTTACCTTTTTCACACTATGAAACAGCTTTGTATTCGCCTTAAACACTGTTTCAGGGCAAAAGATTGTGTTTTAGACTAAAATAGACTGCATTATAAGAAGAATCTTTACTTTGAAACTCTGTTCTTTACCTTTTTCTCACTATGAAACAGCTTTGTATTCAACTTAAACACTGTTTCAGGGCAAGAGATTGTGTTTTAGACTAAAAGGGAATGCATTATAAGAAGAATCTTTACTTTGAAACTCTGTTCTTTACCTTTTTCTCACTATGAAACAGCTTTATATTCAACTTAAACACTGCTTCAGTGCAAGAGATTGTGTTTTAGACTAAAAGGGAATGCATTATAAGAAGAATCTTTACTTTGACACTCTGTTCTTTACCTTTTAAACAATATGAAACAGCTTTGTATTCACCTTAAACACTGTTTCAGGGCAAGAGATTGTGTTTTAGACTAAAAGGGAATGCATTATAAGAAGAATCTTTACTTTGAAACTCTGTTCTTTACCTTTTTCACACTATGTAACAGCTTTGTTTCATGAAACAGCTTTGAAACAGCTTTGTATTCAACTTAAACACTGTTTCAGAGCTAGACATCTTGTTTTTAACCAAACTGAATAACTTACAATATGTTAAGAAAACACATATTTCAAATGAAAAGAGTTTATAACAAGGGGAGATCAAGTTGTTTGTAATATGACCAATTAAAGTAATTGCAATTCTGTTTGTACACTTCTAACCAAAAAGAAGCAGGGCTTCTATGCATTGTAATCAGCTTATACACCATTTCAGAGCAAGACATCTTGTTTTTAACCAAACTGAATAACTTACAATATCCTAAGAAAACACATATTTCAAGTGAAAAGAGTTTATCCAGGGGAGAAAAAGTTGTTTTAACATGGTTCTAATGTGACCCTTGAAAGTAATTGTAACTCTGTTTTTACACCTCTAACCACAAGGAGGCAACGTTTCCACGCATTATAATTGGCTTATACATAGTTTCAGAGTAAGAAATATTGTTTTTAACCAAACTGAACAACTAAAAGGGAATGCATTATAAGAAGAATGTTTACTTTGAAACTCTGTTCTTTACCTTTTTCACACTATGAAACAGCTTTGTATTCACCTTAAACACTGTTTCAGGGCAAGAGATTGTGTTTTAGACTAAAAGGGAATGCATTATAAGAAGAATCTTTACTTTGAAACTCTGTTCTTTACCTTTTTCACACTATGAAATAGCTTTGTATTCACCTTAAACACTGTTTAAGGGCAAGAGATTGTGTTTTAGACTAAAATAGACTGCATTATAAGAAGAATCTTTACTTTGAAACTCTGTTCTTTACCTTTTTCACACTATGAAACAGCTTTGTATTCACCTTAAACACTGTTTCAGGGCAGATTGTGTTTTAGACTAAAAGGGAATACATTTTAAGAAGAATCTTTACTTTGAAACTCTGTTCTTTACCTTTTTCTCACTATGAAACAGCTTTATATTCAACTTAAACACTGCTTCAGGGCAAGAGATTGTGTTTTAGACTAAAAGGGAATGCATTATAAGAAGAATCTTTACTTTGAAACTCTGTTCTTTACCTTTTTCACACTATGTAACAGCTTTGTTTCATGAAACAGCTTTGAAACAGCTTTGTATTCAACTTAAACACTGTTTCAGAGCTAGACATCTTGTTTTTAACCAAACTGAATAACTTACAATATGTTAAGAAAACACATATTTCAAATGAAAAGAGTTTATAACAAGGGGAGATCAAGTTGTTTGTAATATGACCAATTAAAGTAATTGCAATTCTGTTTGTACACTTCTAACCAAAAAGAAGCAGGGCTTCTATGCATTGTAATCAGCTTATACACCATTTCAGAGCAAGACATCTTGTTTTTAACCAAACTGAATAACTTACAATATCCTAAGAAAACACATATTTCAAGTGAAAAGAGTTTATCCAGGGGAGAACAAGTTGTTTTAACATGGTTCTAATGTGACCCTTGAAAGTAATTGCAACTCTGTTTTTACACCTCTAACCACAAGGAGGCAACGTTTCCACGCATTATAATTGGCTTATACATAGTTTCAGAGTAAGAAATATTGTTTTTAACCAAACTGAACAACTAAAAGGGAATGCATTATAAGAAGAATGTTTACTTTGAAACTCTGTTCTTTACCTTTTAAACAATATGAAACAGCTTTGTATTCACCTTAAACACTGTTTCAGGGCAAGAGATTGTGTTTTAGACTAAAAGTTAATGCATTATAAGAAGAATCTTTACTTTGAAACTCTGTTCTTTACCTTTTTCACACTATGAAACAGCTTTGTATTCACCTTAAACACTGTTTCAGGGCAAGAGATTGTGTTTTAGACTAAAAGGGAATGCATTATAAGAAGAATCTTTACTTTGAAACTCTGTTCTTTACCTTTTTCACACTATGAAACAGCTTTGTATTCACCTTAAACACTGTTTCAGGGCAAGAGATTGTGTTTTAGACTAAAATAGACTGCATTATAAGAAGAATCTTTACTTTGAAACTCTGTTCTTTACCTTTTTCACACTATGAAACAGCTTTGTATTCACCTTAAACACTGTTTCAGGGCAAGAGATTGTGTTTTAGACTAAAAGGGAATGCATTATAAGAAGAATCTTTACTTTGAAACTCTGTTCTTTACCTTTTTCACACTATGTAACAGCTTTGTTTCATGAAACAGCTTTGAAACAGCTTTGTATTCAACTTAAACACTGTTTCAGAGCTAGACATCTTGTTTTTAACCAAACTGAATAACTTACAATATGTTAAGAAAACACATATTTCAAATGAAAAGAGTTTATAACAAGGGGAGATCAAGTTGTTTGTAATATGACCAATTAAAGTAATTGCAATTCTGTTTGTACACTTCTAACCAAAAAGAAGCAGGGCTTCTATGCATTGTAATCAGCTTACACACCATTTCAGAGCAAGACATCTTGTTTTTAACCAAACTGAATAACTTACAATATCCTAAGAAAACACATATTTCAAGTGAAAAGAGTTTATCCAGGGGAGAACAAGTTGTTTTAACATGGTTCTAATGTGACCCTTGAAAGTAATTGCAACTCTGTTTTTACACCTCTAACCACAAGGAGGCAACGTTTCCACGCATTATAATTGGCTTATACATAGTTTCAGAGTAAGAAATATTGTTTTTAACCAAACTGAACAACTAAAAGGGAATGCATTATAAGAAGAATGTTTACTTTGAAACTCTGTTCTTTACCTTTTAAACAATATGAAACAGCTTTGTATTCACCTTAAACACTGTTTCAGGGCAAGAGATTGTGTTTTAGACTAAAAGGGAATGCATTGTAAGAAGAATCTTTACTTTGAAACTCTGTCCTTTACCTTTTTCTCACTATGAAACAGCTTTGTATTCACCTTAAACACTGTTTCAGGGCAAGAGATTGTGTTTTAGACTAAAAGGGAATGCATTATAAGAAGAATCTTTACTTTGAAACTCTGTTCTTTACCTTTTTCACACTATGAAACAGCTTTGTATTCACCTTAAACACTGTTTCAGGGCAAGAGATTGTGTTTTAGACTAAAATAGACTGCATTATAAGAAGAATCTTTACTTTGAAACTCTGTTCTTTACCTTTTTCACACTATGTAACAGCTTTGTATTCACCTTAAACACTGTTTCAGGGCAGATTGTGTTTTAGACTAAAAGGGAATACATTATAAGAAGAATCTTTACTTTGAAACTTTGTTCTTTACCTTTTTCTCACTATGAAACAGCTTTATATTCAACTTAAACACTGCTTCAGTGCAAGAGATTGTGTTTTAGACTAAAAGGGAATGCATTATAAGAAGAATCTTTACTTTGAAACTCTGTTCTTTACCTTTTTCACACTATGTAACAGCTTTGTATTCACCTTAAACACTGTTTCAGGGCAGATTGTGTTTTAGACTAAAAGGGAATACATTATAAGAAGAATCTTTACTTTGAAACTTTGTTCTTTACCTTTTTCTCACTATGAAACAGCTTTATATTCAACTTAAACACTGCTTCAGTGCAAGAGATTGTGTTTTAGACTAAAAGGGAATGCATTATAAGAAGAATCTTTACTTTGAAACTCTGTTCTTTACCTTTTTCACACTATGTAACAGCTTTGTATTCACCTTAAACACTGTTTCAGGGCAGATTGTGTTTTAGACTAAAAGGGAATACATTTTAAGAAGAATCTTTACTTTGAAACTCTGTTCTTTACCTTTTTCTCACTATGAAACAGCTTTATATTCAACTTAAACACTGCTTCAGGGCAAGAGATTGTGTTTTAGACTAAAAGGGAATGCATTATAAGAAGAATCTTTACTTTGAAACTCTGTTCTTTACCTTTTTCACACTATGAAACAGCTTTGTATTCACCTTAAACACTGTTTCAGGGCAAGAGATTGTGTTTTAGACTAAAAGGTAATGCATTATAAGAAGAATCTTTACTTTGAAACTCTGTTCTTTACCTTTTTCACACTATGAAACAGCTTTGTATTCACCTTAAACACTGTTTCAGGGCAAGAGATTGTGTTTTAGACTAAAATAGACTGCATTATAAGAAGAATCTTTACTTTGAAACTCTGTTCTTTACCTTTTTCTCACTATGAAACAGCTTTATATTCAACTTAAACACTGCTTCAGTGCAAGAGATTGTGTTTTAGACTAAAAGGGAATGCATTATAAGAAGAATCTTTACTTTGAAACTCTGTTCTTTACCTTTTTCACACTATGTAACAGCTTTGTATTCACCTTAAACACTGTTTCAGGGCAGATTGTGTTTTAGACTAAAAGGGAATACATTATAAGAAGAATCTTTACTTTGAAACTTTGTTCTTTACCTTTTTCTCACTATGAAACAGCTTTATATTCAACTTAAACACTGCTTCAGTGCAAGAGATTGTGTTTTAGACTAAAAGGGAATGCATTATAAGAAGAATCTTTACTTTGAAACTCTGTTCTTTACCTTTTTCACACTATGTAACAGCTTTGTATTCACCTTAAACACTGTTTCAGGGCAGATTGTGTTTTAGACTAAAAGGGAATACATTATAAGAAGAATCTTTACTTTGAAACTTTGTTCTTTACCTTTTTCTCACTATGAAACAGCTTTATATTCAACTTAAACACTGCTTCAGTGCAAGAGATTGTGTTTTAGACTAAAAGGGAATGCATTATAAGAAGAATCTTTACTTTGAAACTCTGTTCTTTACCTTTTTCACACTATGTAACAGCTTTGTATTCACCTTAAACACTGTTTCAGGGCAAGAGATTGTGTTTTAGACTAAAAGGGAATGCATTGTAAGAAGACTCTTTACTTTGAAACTCTGTTCTTTACCTTTTTCTCATTATGAAACAGCTTTGTATTCACCTTAAACACTGTTTCAGGGCAAGAGATTGTGTTTTAGACTAAAAGGGAATGCATTATAAGAAGAATCTTTACTTTGAAACTCTGTTCTTTACCTTTTTCACACTATGTAACAGCTTTGTATTCACCTTAAACACTGTTTCAGGGCAGATTGTGTTTTAGACTAAAAGGGAATACATTATAAGAAGAATCTTTACTTTGAAACTTTGTTCTTTACCTTTTTCTCACTATGAAACAGCTTTATATTCAACTTAAACACTGCTTCAGTGCAAGAGATTGTGTTTTAGACTAAAAGGGAATGCATTATAAGAAGAATCTTTACTTTGAAACTCTGTTCTTTACCTTTTTCACACTATGTAACAGCTTTGTATTCACCTTAAACACTGTTTCAGGGCAGATTGTGTTTTAGACTAAAAGGGAATACATTATAAGAAGAATCTTTACTTTGAAACTTTGTTCTTTACCTTTTTCTCACTATGAAACAGCTTTATATTCAACTTAAACACTGCTTCAGTGCAAGAGATTGTGTTTTAGACTAAAAGGGAATGCATTATAAGAAGAATCTTTACTTTGAAACTCTGTTCTTTACCTTTTTCACACTATGTAACAGCTTTGTATTCACCTTAAACACTGTTTCAGGGCAAGAGATTGTGTTTTAGACTAAAAGGGAATGCATTGTAAGAAGACTCTTTACTTTGAAACTCTGTTCTTTACCTTTTTCTCATTATGAAACAGCTTTGTATTCACCTTAAACACTGTTTCAGGGCAAGAGATTGTGTTTTAGACTAAAAGGGAATGCATTATAAGAAGAATCTTTACTTTGAAACTCTGTTCTTTACCTTTTTCACACTATGTAACAGCTTTGTATTCACCTTAAACACTGTTTCAGGGCAGATTGTGTTTTAGACTAAAAGGGAATACATTATAAGAAGAATCTTTACTTTGAAACTTTGTTCTTTACCTTTTTCTCACTATGAAACAGCTTTATATTCAACTTAAACACTGCTTCAGTGCAAGAGATTGTGTTTTAGACTAAAAGGGAATGCATTATAAGAAGAATCTTTACTTTGAAACTCTGTTCTTTACCTTTTTCACACTATGTAACAGCTTTGTATTCACCTTAAACACTGTTTCAGGGCAAGAGATTGTGTTTTAGACTAAAATAGACTGCATTATAAGAAGAATCTTTACTTTGAAACTCTGTTTTTTACCTTTTTCACACTATGAAACAGCTTTGTATTCACCTTAAACACTGTTTCAGTGCAAGAGATTGTGTTTTAGACTAAAAGGTAATGCATTATAAGAAGAATCTTTACTTTGAAACTCTGTTCTTTACCTTTTTCACACTATTAAACACCTTTGTATTCACCTTAAACACTGTTTCAGGGCAAGAGATTGTGTTTTAGACTAAAAGGGAATGCATTATAAGAAGAATCTTTACTTTGAAACTCTGTTTTTTACCTTTTTCACACTATGAAACAGCTTTGTATTCACCTTAAACACTGTTTCAGGGCAAGATATTGTGTTTTAGACTAAAAGGGAATGCATTGTAAGAAGAATCTTTACTTTGAAACTCTGTTCTTTACCTTTTTCACACTATGAAACAGCTTTGTATTCGCCTTAAACACTGTTTCAGGGCAAAAGATTGTGTTTTAGACTAAAATAGACTGCATTATAAGAAGAATCTTTACTTTGAAACTCTGTTCTTTACCTTTTTCTCACTATGAAACAGCTTTATATTCAACTTAAACACTGCTTCAGTGCAAGAGATTGTGTTTTAGACTAAAAGGGAATGCATTATAAGAAGAATCTTTACTTTGAAACTCTGTTCTTTACCTTTTTCACACTATGAAACAGCTTTATATTCAACTTAAACACTGTTTCAGGGCAAGAGATTGTGTTTTAGACTAAAATAGACTGCATTATAAGAAGAATCTTTACTTTGAAACTCTGTTCTTTACCTTTTTCACACTATGAAACAGCTTTGTATTCACCTTAAACACTGTTTCAGGGCAGATTGTGTTTTAGACTAAAAGGGAATACATTATAAGAAGAATCTTTACTTTGAAACTCTGTTCTTTACCTTTTTCTCACTATGAAACAGCTTTATATTCAACTTAAACACTGCTTCAGGGCAAGAGATTGTGTTTTAGACTAAAAGGGAATGCATTATAAGAAGAATCTTTACTTTGAAACTCTGTTCTTTACCTTTTTCACACTATGTAACAGCTTTGTTTCATGAAACAGCTTTGAAACAGCTTTGTATTCAACTTAAACACTGTTTCAGAGCTAGACATCTTGTTTTTAACCAAACTGAATAACTTACAATATGTTAAGAAAACACATATTTCAAATGAAAAGAGTTTATAACAAGGGAAGATCAAGTTGTTTGTAATATGACCAATTAAAGTAATTGCAATTCTGTTTGTACACTTCTAACCAAAAAGAAGCAGGGCTTCTATGCATTGTAATCAGCTTATACACCATTTCAGAGCAAGACATCTTGTTTTTAACCAAACTGAATAACTTACAATATCCTAAGAAAACACATATTTCAAGTGAAAAGAGTTTATCCAGGGGAGAACAAGTTGTTTTAACATGGTTCTAATGTGACCCTTGAAAGTAATTGCAACTCTGTTTTTACACCTCTAACCAGAAGGAGGCAACGTTTCCACGCATTATAATTGGCTTATACATAGTTTCAGAGTAAGAAATATTGTTTTTAACCAAACTGAACAACTAAAAGGGAATGCATTATAAGAAGAATATTTACTTTGAAACTCTGTTCTTTACCTTTTAAACAATATGAAACAGCTTTGTATTCACCTTAAACACTGTTTCAGGGCAAGAGATTGTGTTTTAGACTAAAAGGGAATGCATTATAAGAAGAATCTTTACTTTGAAACTCTGTTCTTTACCTTTTTCACACTATGTAACAGCTTTGTATTCACCTTAAACACTGTTTCAGGGCAGATTGTGTTTTAGACTAAAAGGGAATACATTATAAGAAGAATCTTTACTTTGAAACTTTGTTCTTTACCTTTTTCTCACTATGAAACAGCTTTATATTCAACTTAAACACTGCTTCAGTGCAAGAGATTGTGTTTTAGACTAAAAGGGAATGCATTATAAGAAGAATCTTTACTTTGAAACTCTGTTCTTTACCTTTTTCACACTATGTAACAGCTTTGTATTCACCTTAAACACTGTTTCAGGGCAGATTGTGTTTTAGACTAAAAGGGAATACATTATAAGAAGAATCTTTACTTTGAAACTTTGTTCTTTACCTTTTTCTCACTATGAAACAGCTTTATATTCAACTTAAACACTGCTTCAGTGCAAGAGATTGTGTTTTAGACTAAAAGGGAATGCATTATAAGAAGAATCTTTACTTTGAAACTCTGTTCTTTACCTTTTTCACACTATGTAACAGCTTTGTATTCACCTTAAACACTGTTTCAGGGCAGATTGTGTTTTAGACTAAAAGGGAATACATTATAAGAAGAATCTTTACTTTGAAACTTTGTTCTTTACCTTTTTCTCACTATGAAACAGCTTTATATTCAACTTAAACACTGCTTCAGTGCAAGAGATTGTGTTTTAGACTAAAAGGGAATGCATTATAAGAAGAATCTTTACTTTGAAACTCTGTTCTTTACCTTTTTCTCACTATGAAACAGCTTTATATTCAACTTAAACACTGCTTCAGTGCAAGAGATTGTGTTTTAGACTAAAAGGGAATACATTATAAGAAGAATCTTTACTTTGAAACTTTGTTCTTTACCTTTTTCTCACTATGAAACAGCTTTATATTCAACTTAAACACTGCTTCAGTGCAAGAGATTGTGTTTTAGAGTAAAAGGGAATGCATTATAAGAAGAATCTTTACTTTGAAACTCTGTTCTTTACCTTTTTCACACTATGAAACAGCTTTGTATTCACCTTAAACACTGTTTCAGGGCAGATTGTGTTTTAGACTAAAAGGGAATACATTATAAGAAGAATCTTTACTTTGAAACTCTGTTCTTTACCTTTTTCTCACTATGAAACAGCTTTATATTCAACTTAAACACTGCTTCAGGGCAAGAGATTGTGTTTTAGACTAAAAGGGAATGCATTATAAGAAGAATCTTTACTTTGAAACTCTGTTTTTTACCTTTTTCAGACTATGAAACAGCTTTGTATTCACCTTAAACACTGTTTCAGGGCAAGAGATTGTGTTTTAGACTAAAAGTTAATGCATTATAAGAAGAATCTTTACTTTGAAACTCTGTTCTTTACCTTTTTCACACTATGAAACAGCTTTGTATTCACCTTAAACACTGTTTCAGGGCAAGAGATTGTGTTTTAGACTAAAAGGGAATGCATTATAAGAAGAATCTTTACTTTGAAACTCTGTTCTTTACCTTTTTCACACTATGTAACAGCTTTGTTTCATGAAACAGCTTTGTATTCAACTTAAACACTGTTTCAGAGCTAGACATCTTGTTTTTAACCAAACTGAATAACTTACAATATGTTAAGAAAACACATATTTCAAATGAAAAGAGTTTATAACAAGGGGAGATCAAGTTGTTTGTAATATGACCAATTAAAGTAATTGCAATTCTGTTTGTACACTTCTAACCAAAAAGAAGCAGGGCTTCTATGCATTGTAATCAGCTTATACACCATTTCAGAGCAAGACATCTTGTTTTTAACCAAACTGAATAACTTACAATATCCTAAGAAAACACATATTTCAAGTGAAAAGAGTTTATCCAGGGGAGAACAAGTTGTTTTAACATGGTTCTAATGTGACCCTTGAAAGTAATTGCAACTCTGTTTTTACACCTCTAACCACAAGGAGGCAACGTTTCCACGCATTATAATTGGCTTATACATAGTTTCAGAGTAAGAAATATTGTTTTTAACCAAACTGAACAACTAAAAGGGAATGCATTATAAGAAGAATGTTTACTTTGAAACTCTGTTCTTTACCTTTTAAACAATATGAAACAGCTTTGTATTCACCTTAAACACTGTTTCAGGGCAAGAGATTGTGTTTTAGACTAAAAGGGAATGCATTGTAAGAAGAATCTTTACTTTGAAACTCTGTTCTTTACCTTTTTCTCACTATGAAACAGCTTTGTATTCACCTTAAACACTGTTTCAGGGCAGATTGTGTTTTAGACTAAAAGGGAATGCATTATAAGAAGAATCTTTACTTTGAAACTCTGTTCTTTACCTTTTTCACACTATGAAACAGCTTTGTATTCACCTTAAACACTGTTTCAGGGCAAGAGATTGTGTTTTAGACTAAAAGGGAATGCATTGTAAGAAGAATCTTTACTTTGAAACTCTGTTCTTTACCTTTTTCTCACTATGAAACAGCTTTGTATTCACCTTAAACACTGTTTCAGGGCAAGAGATTGTGTTTTAGACTAAAAGGGAATGCATTATAAGAAGAATCTTTACTTTGAAACTCTGTTCTTTACCTTTTTCACACTATGAAACAGCTTTGTATTCACCTTAAACACTGTTTCAGGGCAAGAGATTGTGTTTTAGACTAAAATAGACTGCATTATAAGAAGAATCTTTACTTTGAAACTCTGTTCTTTACCTTTTTCACACTATGTAACAGCTTTGTATTCACCTTAAACACTGTTTCAGGGCAGATTGTGTTTTAGACTAAAAGGGAATACATTATAAGAAGAATCTTTACTTTGAAACTTTGTTCTTTACCTTTTTCTCACTATGAAACAGCTTTATATTCAACTTAAACACTGCTTCAGTGCAAGACATTGTGTTTTAGACTAAAAGGGAATGCATTATAAGAAGAATCTTTACTTTGAAACTCTGTTCTTTACCTTTTTCACACTATGTAACAGCTTTGTATTCACCTTAAACACTGTTTCAGGGCAGATTGTGTTTTAGACTAAAAGGGAATACATTATAAGAAGAATCTTTACTTTGAAACTTTGTTCTTTACCTTTTTCTCACTATGAAACAGCTTTATATTCAACTTAAACACTGCTTCAGTGCAAGAGATTGTGTTTTAGAGTAAAAGGGAATGCATTATAAGAAGAATCTTTACTTTGAAACTCTGTTCTTTACCTTTTTCACGCTTTGTATTCACCTTAAACACTGTTTCAGGGCAGATTGTGTTTTAGACTAAAAGGGAATACATTATAAGAAGAATCTTTACTTTGAAACTTTGTTCTTTACCTTTTTCTCACTATGAAACAGCTTTATATTCAACTTAAACACTGCTTCAGTGCAAGAGATTGTGTTTTAGACTAAAAGGGAATGCATTATAAGAAGAATCTTTACTTTGAAACTCTGTTCTTTACCTTTTTCACACTATGTAACAGCTTTGTATTCACCTTAAACACTGTTTCAGGGCAGATTGTGTTTTAGACTAAAAGGGAATACATTTTAAGAAGAATCTTTACTTTGAAACTCTGTTCTTTACCTTTTTCTCACTATGAAACAGCTTTATATTCAACTTAAACACTGCTTCAGTGCAAGAGATTGTGTTTTAGACTAAAAGGGAATGCATTATAAGAAGAATCTTTACTTTGAAACTCTGTTCTTTACCTTTTTCACACTATGAAACAGCTTTATATTCAACTTAAACACTGTTTCAGGGCAAGAGATTGTGTTTTAGACTAAAATAGACTGCATTATAAGAAGAATCTTTACTTTGAAACTCTGTTCTTTACCTTTTTCACACTATGAAACAGCTTTGTATTCACCTTAAACACTGTTTCAGGGCAAGAGATTGTGTTTTAGACTAAAAGGGAATGCATTGTAAGAAGAATCTTTACTTTGAAACTCTGTTCTTTACCTTTTTCACACTATGTAACAGCTTTGTATTCACCTTAAACACTGTTTCAGGGCAGATTGTGTTTTAGACTAAAAGGGAATACATTATAAGAAGAATCTTTACTTTGAAACTCTGTTCTTTACCTTTTTCTCACTATGAAACAGCTTTATATTCAACTTAAACACTGCTTCAGGGCAAGAGATTGTGTTTTAGACTAAAAGGGAATGCATTATAAGAAGAATCTTTACTTTGAAACTCTGTTCTTTACCTTTTTCACACTATGTAACAGCTTTGTTTCATGAAACAGCTTTGAAACAGCTTTGTATTCAACTTAAACACTGTTTCAGAGCTAGACATCTTGTTTTTAACCAAACTGAATAACTTACAATATGTTAAGAAAACACATATTTCAAATGAAAAGAGTTTATAACAAGGGAAGATCAAGTTGTTTGTAATATGACCAATTAAAGTAATTGCAATTCTGTTTGTACACTTCTAACCAAAAAGAAGCAGGGCTTCTATGCATTGTAATCAGCTTATACACCATTTCAGAGCAAGACATCTTGTTTTTAACCAAACTGAATAACTTACAATATCCTAAGAAAACACATATTTCAAGTGAAAAGAGTTTATCCAGGGGAGAACAAGTTGTTTTAACATGGTTCTAATGTGACCCTTGAAAGTAATTGCAACTCTGTTTTTACACCTCTAACCAGAAGGAGGCAACGTTTCCACGCATTATAATTGGCTTATACATAGTTTCAGAGTAAGAAATATTGTTTTTAACCAAACTGAACAACTAAAAGGGAATGCATTATAAGAAGAATATTTACTTTGAAACTCTGTTCTTTACCTTTTAAACAATATGAAACAGCTTTGTATTCACCTTAAACACTGTTTCAGGGCAAGAGATTGTGTTTTAGACTAAAAGGGAATGCATTATAAGAAGAATCTTTACTTTGAAACTCTGTTCTTTACCTTTTTCACACTATGTAACAGCTTTGTATTCACCTTAAACACTGTTTCAGGGCAGATTGTGTTTTAGACTAAAAGGGAATACATTATAAGAAGAATCTTTACTTTGAAACTTTGTTCTTTACCTTTTTCTCACTATGAAACAGCTTTATATTCAACTTAAACACTGCTTCAGTGCAAGAGATTGTGTTTTAGACTAAAAGGGAATGCATTATAAGAAGAATCTTTACTTTGAAACTCTGTTCTTTACCTTTTTCACACTATGTAACAGCTTTGTATTCACCTTAAACACTGTTTCAGGGCAGATTGTGTTTTAGACTAAAAGGGAATACATTATAAGAAGAATCTTTACTTTGAAACTTTGTTCTTTACCTTTTTCTCACTATGAAACAGCTTTATATTCAACTTAAACACTGCTTCAGTGCAAGAGATTGTGTTTTAGACTAAAAGGGAATGCATTATAAGAAGAATCTTTACTTTGAAACTCTGTTCTTTACCTTTTTCACACTATGTAACAGCTTTGTATTCACCTTAAACACTGTTTCAGGGCAGATTGTGTTTTAGACTAAAAGGGAATACATTATAAGAAGAATCTTTACTTTGAAACTTTGTTCTTTACCTTTTTCTCACTATGAAACAGCTTTATATTCAACTTAAACACTGCTTCAGTGCAAGAGATTGTGTTTTAGACTAAAAGGGAATGCATTATAAGAAGAATCTTTACTTTGAAACTCTGTTCTTTACCTTTTTCACACTATGTAACAGCTTTGTATTCACCTTAAACACTGTTTCAGGGCAAGAGATTGTGTTTTAGACTAAAAGGGAATGCATTATAAGAAGAATCTTTACTTTGAAACTCTGTTCTTTACCTTTTTCACACTATGTAACAGCTTTGTATTCACCTTAAACACTGTTTCAGGGCAGATTGTGTTTTAGACTAAAAGGGAATACATTATAAGAAGAATCTTTACTTTGAAACTTTGTTCTTTACCTTTTTCTCACTATGAAACAGCTTTATATTCAACTTAAACACTGCTTCAGTGCAAGAGATTGTGTTTTAGAGTAAAAGGGAATGCATTATAAGAAGAATCTTTACTTTGAAACTCTGTTCTTTACCTTTTTCACACTATGAAACAGCTTTGTATTCACCTTAAACACTGTTTCAGGGCAGATTGTGTTTTAGACTAAAAGGGAATACATTATAAGAAGAATCTTTACTTTGAAACTCTGTTCTTTACCTTTTTCTCACTATGAAACAGCTTTATATTCAACTTAAACACTGCTTCAGGGCAAGAGATTGTGTTTTAGACTAAAAGGGAATGCATTATAAGAAGAATCTTTACTTTGAAACTCTGTTTTTTACCTTTTTCACACTATGAAACAGCTTTGTATTCACCTTAAACACTGTTTCAGGGCAAGATATTGTGTTTTAGACTAAAAGGGAATGCATTGTAAGAAGAATCTTTACTTTGAAACTCTGTTCTTTACCTTTTTCACACTATGAAACAGCTTTGTATTCGCCTTAAACACTGTTTCAGGGCAAAAGATTGTGTTTTAGACTAAAATAGACTGCATTATAAGAAGAATCTTTACTTTGAAACTCTGTTCTTTACCTTTTTCTCACTATGAAACAGCTTTATATTCAACTTAAACACTGCTTCAGTGCAAGAGATTGTGTTTTAGACTAAAAGGGAATGCATTATAAGAAGAATCTTTACTTTGAAACTCTGTTCTTTACCTTTTTCACACTATGAAACAGCTTTATATTCAACTTAAACACTGTTTCAGGGCAAGAGATTGTGTTTTAGACTAAAATAGACTGCATTATAAGAAGAATCTTTACTTTGAAACTCTGTTCTTTACCTTTTTCACACTATGAAACAGCTTTGTATTCACCTTAAACACTGTTTCAGGGCAAGAGATTGTGTTTTAGACTAAAAGGGAATGCATTGTAAGAAGAATCTTTACTTTGAAACTCTGTTCTTTACCTTTTTCACACTATGTAACAGCTTTGTATTCACCTTAAACACTGTTTCAGGGCAGATTGTGTTTTAGACTAAAAGGGAATACATTATAAGAAGAATCTTTACTTTGAAACTCTGTTCTTTACCTTTTTCTCACTATGAAACAGCTTTATATTCAACTTAAACACTGCTTCAGGGCAAGAGATTGTGTTTTAGACTAAAAGGGAATGCATTATAAGAAGAATCTTTACTTTGAAACTCTGTTCTTTACCTTTTTCACACTATGTAACAGCTTTGTTTCATGAAACAGCTTTGAAACAGCTTTGTATTCAACTTAAACACTGTTTCAGAGCTAGACATCTTGTTTTTAACCAAACTGAATAACTTACAATATGTTAAGAAAACACATATTTCAAATGAAAAGAGTTTATAACAAGGGAAGATCAAGTTGTTTGTAATATGACCAATTAAAGTAATTGCAATTCTGTTTGTACACTTCTAACCAAAAAGAAGCAGGGCTTCTATGCATTGTAATCAGCTTATACACCATTTCAGAGCAAGACATCTTGTTTTTAACCAAACTGAATAACTTACAATATCCTAAGAAAACACATATTTCAAGTGAAAAGAGTTTATCCAGGGGAGAACAAGTTGTTTTAACATGGTTCTAATGTGACCCTTGAAAGTAATTGCAACTCTGTTTTTACACCTCTAACCAGAAGGAGGCAACGTTTCCACGCATTATAATTGGCTTATACATAGTTTCAGAGTAAGAAATATTGTTTTTAACCAAACTGAACAACTAAAAGGGAATGCATTATAAGAAGAATATTTACTTTGAAACTCTGTTCTTTACCTTTTAAACAATATGAAACAGCTTTGTATTCACCTTAAACACTGTTTCAGGGCAAGAGATTGTGTTTTAGACTAAAAGGGAATGCATTGTAAGAAGAATCTTTACTTTGAAACTCTGTTCTTTACCTTTTTCTCACTATGAAACAGCTTTGTATTCACCTTAAACACTGTTTCAGGGCAAGAGATTGTGTTTTAGACTAAAAGGGAATGCATTATAAGAAGAATCTTTACTTTGAAACTCTGTTCTTTACCTTTTTCACACTATGAAACAGCTTTGTATTCACCTTAAACACTGTTTCAGGGCAAGAGATTGTGTTTTAGACTAAAAGGGAATGCATTGTAAGAAGAATCTTTACTTTGAAACTCTGTTCTTTACCTTTTTCTCACTATGAAACAGCTTTGTATTCACCTTAAACAATGTTTCAGGGCAAGAGATTGTGTTTTAGACTAAAATAGACTGCATTATAAGAAGAATCTTTACTTTGAAACTCTGTTCTTTACCTTTTTCACACTATGTAACAGCTTTGTATTCACCTTAAACACTGTTTCAGGGCAGATTGTGTTTTAGACTAAAAGGGAATACATTATAAGAAGAATCTTTACTTTGAAACTTTGTTCTTTACCTTTTTCTCACTATGAAACAGCTTTATATTCAACTTAAACACTGCTTCAGTGCAAGAGATTGTGTTTTAGACTAAAAGGGAATGCATTATAAGAAGAATCTTTACTTTGAAACTCTGTTCTTTACCTTTTTCACACTATGTAACAGCTTTGTATTCACCTTAAACACTGTTTCAGGGCAGATTGTGTTTTAGACTAAAAGGGAATACATTATAAGAAGAATCTTTACTTTGAAACTTTGTTCTTTACCTTTTTCTCACTATGAAACAGCTTTATATTCAACTTAAACACTGCTTCAGTGCAAGAGATTGTGTTTTAGAGTAAAAGGGAATGCATTATAAGAAGAATCTTTACTTTGAAACTCTGTTCTTTACCTTTTTCACACTATGTAACAGCTTTGTATTCACCTTAAACACTGTTTCAGGGCAGATTGTGTTTTAGACTAAAAGGGAATACATTATAAGAAGAATCTTTACTTTGAAACTTTGTTCTTTACCTTTTTCTCACTATGAAACAGCTTTATATTCAACTTAAACACTGCTTCAGTGCAAGAGATTGTGTTTTAGACTAAAAGGGAATGCATTATAAGAAGAATCTTTACTTTGAAACTCTGTTCTTTACCTTTTTCACACTATGTAACAGCTTTGTATTCACCTTAAACACTGTTTCAGGGCAGATTGTGTTTTAGACTAAAAGGGAATACATTTTAAGAAGAATCTTTACTTTGAAACTCTGTTCTTTACCTTTTTCTCACTATGAAACAGCTTTATATTCAACTTAAACACTGCTTCAGGGCAAGAGATTGTGTTTTAGACTAAAAGGGAATGCATTATAAGAAGAATCTTTACTTTGAAACTCTGTTCTTTACCTTTTTCACACTATGAAACAGCTTTGTATTCACCTTAAACACTGTTTCAGGGCAAGAGATTGTGTTTTAGACTAAAAGGTAATGCATTATAAGAAGAATCTTTACTTTGAAACTCTGTTCTTTACCTTTTTCACACTATGAAACAGCTTTGTATTCACCTTAAACACTGTTTCAGGGCAAGAGATTGTGTTTTAGACTAAAATAGACTGCATTATAAGAAGAATCTTTACTTTGAAACTCTGTTTTTTACCTTTTTCACACTATGAAACAGCTTTGTATTCACCTTAAACACTGTTTCAGGGCAGATTGTGTTTTAGACTAAAAGGGAATACATTATAAGAAGAATCTTTACTTTGAAACTTTGTTCTTTACCTTTTTCTCACTATGAAACAGCTTTATATTCAACTTAAACACTGCTTCAGTGCAAGAGATTGTGTTTTAGACTAAAAGGGAATGCATTATAAGAAGAATCTTTACTTTGAAACTCTGTTCTTTACCTTTTTCACACTATGTAACAGCTTTGTATTCACCTTAAACACTGTTTCAGGGCAGATTGTGTTTTAGACTAAAAGGGAATACATTATAAGAAGAATCTTTACTTTGAAACTTTGTTCTTTACCTTTTTCTCACTATGAAACAGCTTTATATTCAACTTAAACACTGCTTCAGTGCAAGAGATTGTGTTTTAGAGTAAAAGGGAATGCATTATAAGAAGAATCTTTACTTTGAAACTCTGTTCTTTACCTTTTTCACACTATGTAACAGCTTTGTATTCACCTTAAACACTGTTTCAGGGCAGATTGTGTTTTAGACTAAAAGGGAATACATTATAAGAAGAATCTTTACTTTGAAACTTTGTTCTTTACCTTTTTCTCACTATGAAACAGCTTTATATTCAACTTAAACACTGCTTCAGTGCAAGAGATTGTGTTTTAGACTAAAAGGGAATGCATTATAAGAAGAATCTTTACTTTGAAACTCTGTTCTTTACCTTTTTCACACTATGTAACAGCTTTGTATTCACCTTAAACACTGTTTCAGGGCAGATTGTGTTTTAGACTAAAAGGGAATACATTTTAAGAAGAATCTTTACTTTGAAACTCTGTTCTTTACCTTTTTCTCACTATGAAACAGCTTTATATTCAACTTAAACACTGCTTCAGGGCAAGAGATTGTGTTTTAGACTAAAAGGGAATGCATTATAAGAAGAATCTTTACTTTGAAACTCTGTTCTTTACCTTTTTCACACTATGAAACAGCTTTGTATTCACCTTAAACACTGTTTCAGGGCAAGAGATTGTGTTTTAGACTAAAAGGTAATGCATTATAAGAAGAATCTTTACTTTGAAACTCTGTTCTTTACCTTTTTCACACTATGAAACAGCTTTGTATTCACCTTAAACACTGTTTCAGGGCAAGAGATTGTGTTTTAGACTAAAATAGACTGCATTATAAGAAGAATCTTTACTTTGAAACTCTGTTTTTTACCTTTTTCACACTATGAAACAGCTTTGTATTCACCTTAAACACTGTTTCAGGGCAAGATATTGTGTTTTAGACTAAAAGGGAATGCATTGTAAGAAGAATCTTTACTTTGAAACTCTGTTCTTTACCTTTTTCACACTATGAAACAGCTTTGTATTCGCCTTAAACACTGTTTCAGGGCAAAAGATTGTGTTTTAGACTAAAATAGACTGCATTATAAGAAGAATCTTTACTTTGAAACTCTGTTCTTTACCTTTTTCTCACTATGAAACAGCTTTATATTCAACTTAAACACTGCTTCAGGGCAAGATATTGTGTTTTAGACTAAAAGGGAATGCATTGTCAGAAGAATCTTTACTTTGAAACTCTGTTCTTTACCTTTTTCACACTATGAAACAGCTTTGTATTCGCCTTAAACACTGTTTCAGGGCAAAAGATTGTGTTTTAGACTAAAATAGACTGCATTATAAGAAGAATCTTTACTTTGAAACTCTGTTCTTTACCTTTTTCTCACTATGAAACAGCTTTGTATTCAACTTAAACACTGTTTCAGGGCAAGAGATTGTGTTTTAGACTAAAAGGGAATGCATTATAAGAAGAATCTTTACTTTGAAACTCTGTTCTTTACCTTTTTCTCACTATGAAACAGCTTTATATTCAACTTAAACACTGCTTCAGTGCAAGAGATTGTGTTTTAGACTAAAAGGGAATGCATTATAAGAAGAATCTTTACTTTGAAACTCTGTTCTTTACCTTTTTCACACTATGAAACAGCTTTATATTCAACTTAAACACTGTTTCAGGGCAAGAGATTGTGTTTTAGACTAAAATAGACTGCATTATAAGAAGAATCTTTACTTTGAAACTCTGTTCTTTACCTTTTTCACACTATGAAACAGCTTTGTATTCACCTTAAACACTGTTTCAGGGCAAGAGATTGTGTTTTAGACTAAAAGGGAATGCATTGTAAGAAGAATCTTTACTTTGAAACTCTGTTCTTTACCTTTTTCACACTATGTAACAGCTTTGTATTCACCTTAAACACTGTTTCAGGGCAGATTGTGTTTTAGACTAAAAGGGAATACATTATAAGAAGAATCTTTACTTTGAAACTCTGTTCTTTACCTTTTTCTCACTATGTAACAGCTTTGTATTCACCTTAAACACTGTTTCAGGGCAGATTGTGTTTTAGACTAAAAGGGAATACATTATAAGAAGAATCTTTACTTTGAAACTTTGTTCTTTACCTTTTTCTCACTATGAAACAGCTTTATATTCAACTTAAACACTGCTTCAGTGCAAGAGATTGTGTTTTAGACTAAAAGGGAATGCATTATAAGAAGAATCTTTACTTTGAAACTCTGTTCTTTACCTTTTTCACACTATGTAACAGCTTTGTATTCACCTTAAACACTGTTTCAGGGCAGATTGTGTTTTAGACTAAAAGGGAATACATTATAAGAAGAATCTTTACTTTGAAACTTTGTTCTTTACCTTTTTCTCACTATGAAACAGCTTTATATTCAACTTAAACACTGCTTCAGTGCAAGAGATTGTGTTTTAGACTAAAAGGGAATGCATTATAAGAAGAATCTTTACTTTGAAACTCTGTTCTTTACCTTTTTCACACTATGTAACAGCTTTGTATTCACCTTAAACACTGTTTCAGGGCAGATTGTGTTTTAGACTAAAAGGGAATACATTTTAAGAAGAATCTTTACTTTGAAACTCTGTTCTTTACCTTTTTCTCACTATGAAACAGCTTTATATTCAACTTAAACACTGCTTCAGGGCAAGAGATTGTGTTTTAGACTAAAAGGGAATGCATTATAAGAAGAATCTTTACTTTGAAACTCTGTTCTTTACCTTTTTCACACTATGAAACAGCTTTGTATTCACCTTAAACACTGTTTCAGGGCAAGAGATTGTGTTTTAGACTAAAAGGTAATGCATTATAAGAAGAATCTTTACTTTGAAACTCTGTTCTTTACCTTTTTCACACTATGAAACAGCTTTGTATTCACCTTAAACACTGTTTCAGGGCAAGAGATTGTGTTTTAGACTAAAAGGGAATGCATTATAAGAAGAATCTTTACTTTGAAACTCTGTTTTTTACCTTTTTCACACTATGAAACAGCTTTGTATTCACCTTAAACACTGTTTCAGGGCAAGATATTGTGTTTTAGACTAAAAGGGAATGCATTGTAAGAAGAATCTTTACTTTGAAACTCTGTTCTTTACCTTTTTCACACTATGAAACAGCTTTGTATTCGCCTTAAACACTGTTTCAGGGCAAAAGATTGTGTTTTAGACTAAAATAGATTGCATTATAAGAAGAATCTTTACTTTGAAACTCTGTTCTTTACCTTTTTCTCACTATGAAACAGCTTTATATTCAACTTAAACACTGCTTCAGGGCAAGATATTGTGTTTTAGACTAAAAGGGAATGCATTGTCAGAAGAATCTTTACTTTGAAACTCTGTTCTTTACCTTTTTCACACTATGAAACAGCTTTGTATTCGCCTTAAACACTGTTTCAGGGCAAAAGATTGTGTTTTAGACTAAAATAGACTGCATTATAAGAAGAATCTTTACTTTGAAACTCTGTTCTTTACCTTTTTCTCACTATGAAACAGCTTTGTATTCAACTTAAACACTGTTTCAGGGCAAGAGATTGTGTTTTAGACTAAAAGGGAATGCATTATAAGAAGAATCTTTACTTTGAAACTCTGTTCTTTACCTTTTTCTCACTATGAAACAGCTTTATATTCAACTTAAACACTGCTTCAGTGCAAGAGATTGTGTTTTAGACTAAAAGGGAATGCATTATAAGAAGAATCTTTACTTTGAAACTCTGTTCTTTACCTTTTAAACAATATGAAACAGCTTTGTATTCACCTTAAACACTGTTTCAGGGCAAGAGATTGTGTTTTAGACTAAAAGGGAATGCATTATAAGAAGAATCTTTACTTTGAAACTCTGTTCTTTACCTTTTTCACACTATGTAACAGCTTTGTTTCATGAAACAGCTTTGTATTCAACTTAAACACTGTTTCAGAGCTAGACATCTTGTTTTTAACCAAACTGAATAACTTACAATATGTTAAGAAAACACATATTTCAAATGAAAAGAGTTTATAACAAGGGGAGATCAAGTTGTTTGTAATATGACCAATTAAAGTAATTGCAATTCTGTTTGTACACTTCTAACCAAAAAGAAGCAGGGCTTCTATGCATTGTAATCAGCTTATACACCATTTCAGA
Organism: Electrophorus electricus; assembly: GCF_041902795.1. Lineage (NCBI taxonomy): Eukaryota > Metazoa > Chordata > Actinopteri > Gymnotiformes > Gymnotidae > Electrophorus > Electrophorus electricus. The sequence goes on along the minus strand of NW_027658572.1, from coordinate 1,658,534 downwards.
GCAAGACATCTTGTTTTTAACCAAACTGAATAACTTACAATATCCTAAGAAAACACATATTTCAAGTGAAAAGAGTTTATCCAGGGGAGAACAAGTTGTTTTAACATGGTTCTAATGTGACCCTTGAAAGTAATTGCAACTCTGTTTTTACACCTCTAACCACAAGGAGGCAACGTTTCCACGCATTATAATTGGCTTATACATAGTTTCAGAGTAAGAAATATTGTTTTTAACCAAACTGAACAACTAAAAGGGAATGCATTATAAGAAGAATGTTTACTTTGAAACTCTGTTCTTTACCTTTTAAACAATATGAAACAGCTTTGTATTCACCTTAAACACTGTTTCAGGGCAAGAGATTGTGTTTTAGACTAAAAGGGAATGCATTGTAAGAAGAATCTTTACTTTGAAACTCTGTTCTTTACCTTTTTCTCACTATGAAACAGCTTTGTATTCACCTTAAACACTGTTTCAGGGCAAGAGATTGTGTTTTAGACTAAAAGGGAATGCATTATAAGAAGAATCTTTACTTTGAAACTCTGTTCTTTACCTTTTTCACACTATGAAACAGCTTTGTATTCACCTTAAACACTGTTTCAGGGCAAGAGATTGTGTTTTAGACTAAAAGGTAATGCATTATAAGAAGAATCTTTACTTTGAAACTCTGTTCTTTACCTTTTTCACACTATGAAACAGCTTTGTATTCACCTTAAACACTGTTTCAGGGCAAGAGATTGTGTTTTAGACTAAAATAGACTGCATTATAAGAAGAATCTTTACTTTGAAACTCTGTTTTTTACCTTTTTCACACTATGAAACAGCTTTGTATTCACCTTAAACACTGTTTCAGTGCAAGAGATTGTGTTTTAGACTAAAAGGTAATGCATTATAAGAAGAATCTTTACTTTGAAACTCTGTTCTTTACCTTTTTCACACTATGAAACAGCTTTGTATTCACCTTAAACACTGTTTCAGGGCAAGAGATTGTGTTTTAGACTAAAAGGGAATGCATTATAAGAAGAATCTTTACTTTGAAACTCTGTTTTTTACCTTTTTCACACTATGAAACAGCTTTGTATTCACCTTAAACACTGTTTCAGGGCAAGATATTGTGTTTTAGACTAAAAGGGAATGCATTGTAAGAAGAATCTTTACTTTGAAACTCTGTTCTTTACCTTTTTCACACTATGAAACAGCTTTGTATTCGCCTTAAACACTGTTTCAGGGCAAAAGATTGTGTTTTAGACTAAAATAGACTGCATTATAAGAAGAATCTTTACTTTGAAACTCTGTTCTTTACCTTTTTCTCACTATGAAACAGCTTTATATTCAACTTAAACACTGCTTCAGGGCAAGATATTGTGTTTTAGACTAAAAGGGAATGCATTGTCAGAAGAATCTTTACTATGAAACTCTGTTCTTTACCTTTTTCACACTATGAAACAGCTTTGTATTCGCCTTAAACACTGTTTCAGGGCAAAAGATTGTGTTTTAGACTAAAATAGACTGCATTATAAGAAGAATCTTTACTTTGAAACTCTGTTCTTTACCTTTTTCTCACTATGAAACAGCTTTGTATTCAACTTAAACACTGTTTCAGGGCAAGAGATTGTGTTTTAGACTAAAAGGGAATGCATTATAAGAAGAATCTTTACTTTGAAACTCTGTTCTTTACCTTTTTCTCACTATGAAACAGCTTTATATTCAACTTAAACACTGCTTCAGTGCAAGAGATTGTGTTTTAGACTAAAAGGGAATGCATTATAAGAAGAATCTTTACTTTGAAACTCTGTTCTTTACCTTTTAAACAATATGAAACAGCTTTGTATTCACCTTAAACACTGTTTCAGGGCAAGAGATTGTGTTTTAGACTAAAAGGGAATGCATTATAAGAAGAATCTTTACTTTGAAACTCTGTTCTTTACCTTTTTCACACTATGTAACAGCTTTGTTTCATGAAACAGCTTTGTATTCAACTTAAACACTGTTTCAGAGCTAGACATCTTGTTTTTAACCAAACTGAATAACTTACAATATGTTAAGAAAACACATATTTCAAATGAAAAGAGTTTATAACAAGGGGAGATCAAGTTGTTTGTAATATGACCAATTAAAGTAATTGCAATTCTGTTTGTACACTTCTAACCAAAAAGAAGCAGGGCTTCTATGCATTGTAATCAGCTTATACACCATTTCAGAGCAAGACATCTTGTTTTTAACCAAACTGAATAACTTACAATATCCTAAGAAAACACATATTTCAAGTGAAAAGAGTTTATCCAGGGGAGAACAAGTTGTTTTAACATGGTTCTAATGTGACCCTTGAAAGTAATTGCAACTCTGTTTTTACACCTCTAACCAGAAGGAGGCAACGTTTCCACGCATTATAATTGGCTTATACATAGTTTCAGAGTAAGAAATATTGTTTTTAACCAAACTGAACAACTAAAAGGGAATGCATTATAAGAAGAATATTTACTTTGAAACTCTGTTCTTTACCTTTTAAACAATATGAAACAGCTTTGTATTCACCTTAAACACTGTTTCAGGGCAAGAGATTGTGTTTTAGACTAAAAGGGAATGCATTTTAAGAAGAATCTTTACTTTGAAACTCTGTTCTTTACCTTTTTCACACTATGTAACAGCTCTGTATTCACCTTAAACACTGTTTCAGGGCAGATTGTGTTTTAGACTAAAAGGGAATACATTATAAGAAGAATCTTTACTTTGAAACTTTGTTCTTTACCTTTTTCTCACTATGAAACAGCTTTATATTCAACTTAAACACTGCTTCAGTGCAAGAGATTGTGTTTTAGACTAAAAGGGAATGCATTATAAGAAGAATCTTTACTTTGAAACTCTGTTCTTTACCTTTTTCACACTATGTAACAGCTTTGTATTCACCTTAAACACTGTTTCAGGGCAGATTGTGTTTTAGACTAAAAGGGAATACATTATAAGAAGAATCTTTACTTTGAAACTTTGTTCTTTACCTTTTTCTCACTATGAAACAGCTTTATATTCAACTTAAACACTGCTTCAGTGCAAGAGATTGTGTTTTAGACTAAAAGGGAATGCATTATAAGAAGAATCTTTACTTTGAAACTCTGTTCTTTACCTTTTTCACACTATGAAACAGCTTTGTATTCACCTTAAACACTGTTTCAGGGCAAGAGATTGTGTTTTAGACTAAAAGGGAATGCATTATAAGAAGAATCTTTACTTTGAAACTCTGTTTTTTACCTTTTTCACACTATGAAACAGCTTTGTATTCACCTTAAACACTGTTTCAGGGCAAGATATTGTGTTTTAGACTAAAAGGGAATGCATTGTAAGAAGAATCTTTACTTTGAAACTCTGTTCTTTACCTTTTTCACACTATGAAACAGCTTTGTATTCACCTTAAACACTGTTTCAGGGCAGATTGTGTTTTAGACTAAAAGGGAATACATTATAAGAAGAATCTTTACTTTGAAACTTTGTTCTTTACCTTTTTCTCACTATGAAACAGCTTTATATTCAACTTAAACACTGCTTCAGTGCAAGAGATTGTGTTTTAGACTAAAAGGGAATGCATTATAAGAAGAATCTTTACTTTGAAACTCTGTTCTTTACCTTTTTCACACTATGTAACAGCTTTGTATTCACCTTAAACACTGTTTCAGGGCAAAAGATTGTGTTTTAGACTAAAATAGACTGCATTATAAGAAGAATCTTTACTTTGAAACTCTGTTCTTTACCTTTTTCTCACTATGAAACAGCTTTATATTCAACTTAAACACTGCTTCAGGGCAAGATATTGTGTTTTAGACTAAAAGGGAATGCATTGTCAGAAGAATCTTTACTTTGAAACTCTGTTCTTTACCTTTTTCACACTATGAAACAGCTTTGTATTCGCCTTAAACACTGTTTCAGGGCAAAAGATTGTGTTTTAGACTAAAATAGACTGCATTATAAGAAGAATCTTTACTTTGAAACTCTGTTCTTTACCTTTTTCTCACTATGAAACAGCTTTGTATTCAACTTAAACACTGTTTCAGGGCAAGAGATTGTGTTTTAGACTAAAAGGGAATGCATTATAAGAAGAATCTTTACTTTGAAACTCTGTTCTTTACCTTTTTCTCACTATGAAACAGCTTTATATTCAACTTAAACACTGCTTCAGTGCAAGAGATTGTGTTTTAGACTAAAAGGGAATGCATTATAAGAAGAATCTTTACTTTGACACTCTGTTCTTTACCTTTTAAACAATATGAAACAGCTTTGTATTCACCTTAAACACTGTTTCAGGGCAAGAGATTGTGTTTTAGACTAAAAGGGAATGCATTATAAGAAGAATCTTTACTTTGAAACTCTGTTCTTTACCTTTTTCACACTATGTAACAGCTTTGTTTCATGAAACAGCTTTGAAACAGCTTTGTATTCAACTTAAACACTGTTTCAGAGCTAGACATCTTGTTTTTAACCAAACTGAATAACTTACAATATGTTAAGAAAACACATATTTCAAATGAAAAGAGTTTATAACAAGGGGAGATCAAGTTGTTTGTAATATGACCAATTAAAGTAATTGCAATTCTGTTTGTACACTTCTAACCAAAAAGAAGCAGGGCTTCTATGCATTGTAATCAGCTTATACACCATTTCAGAGCAAGACATCTTGTTTTTAACCAAACTGAATAACTTACAATATCCTAAGAAAACACATATTTCAAGTGAAAAGAGTTTATCCAGGGGAGAAAAAGTTGTTTTAACATGGTTCTAATGTGACCCTTGAAAGTAATTGTAACTCTGTTTTTACACCTCTAACCACAAGGAGGCAACGTTTCCACGCATTATAATTGGCTTATACATAGTTTCAGAGTAAGAAATATTGTTTTTAACCAAACTGAACAACTAAAAGGGAATGCATTATAAGAAGAATGTTTACTTTGAAACTCTGTTCTTTACCTTTTAAACAATATGAAACAGCTTTGTATTCAACTTAAACACTGCTTCAGTGCAAGAGATTGTGTTTTAGAGTAAAAGGGAATGCATTATAAGAAGAATCTTTACTTTGAAACTCTGTTCTTTACCTTTTTCTCACTATGAAACAGCTTTGTATTCACCTTAAACACTGTTTCAGGGCAAGAGATTGTGTTTTAGACTAAAAGGGAATGCATTATAAGAAGAATCTTTACTTTGAAACTCTGTTCTTTACCTTTTTCACACTATGAAACAGCTTTGTATTCACCTTAAACACTGTTTCAGGGCAAGAGATTGTGTTTTAGACTAAAATAGACTGCATTATAAGAAGAATCTTTACTTTGAAACTCTGTTCTTTACCTTTTTCACACTATGTAACAGCTTTGTATTCACCTTAAACACTGTTTCAGGGCAGATTGTGTTTTAGACTAAAAGGGAATACATTATAAGAAGAATCTTTACTTTGAAACTTTGTTCTTTACCTTTTTCTCACTATGAAACAGCTTTATATTCAACTTAAACACTGCTTCAGTGCAAGAGATTGTGTTTTAGACTAAAAGGGAATGCATTATAAGAAGAATCTTTACTTTGAAACTCTGTTCTTTACCTTTTTCACACTATGTAACAGCTTTGTATTCACCTTAAACACTGTTTCAGGGCAGATTGTGTTTTAGACTAAAAGGGAATACATTATAAGAAGAATCTTTACTTTGAAACTTTGTTCTTTACCTTTTTCTCACTATGAAACAGCTTTATATTCAACTTAAACACTGCTTCAGTGCAAGAGATTGTGTTTTAGAGTAAAAGGGAATGCATTATAAGAAGAATATTTACTTTGAAACTCTGTTCTTTACCTTTTTCACACTATGTAACAGCTTTGTATTCACCTTAAACACTGTTTCAGGGCAGATTGTGTTTTAGACTAAAAGGGAATACATTATAAGAAGAATCTTTACTTTGAAACTTTGTTCTTTACCTTTTTCTCACTATGAAACAGCTTTATATTCAACTTAAACACTGCTTCAGTGCAAGAGATTGTGTTTTAGAGTAAAAGGGAATGCATTATAAGAAGAATCTTTACTTTGAAACTCTGTTCTTTACCTTTTTCACACTATGTAACAGCTTTGTATTCACCTTAAACACTGTTTCAGGGCAGATTGTGTTTTAGACTAAAAGGGAATAAATTATAAGAAGAATCTTTACTTTGAAACTTTGTTCTTTACCTTTTTCTCACTATGAAACAGCTTTATATTCAACTTAAACACTGCTTCAGTGCAAGAGATTGTGTTTTAGAGTAAAAGGGAATGCATTATAAGAAGAATCTTTACTTTGAAACTCTGTTCTTTACCTTTTTCACACTATGAAACAGCTTTGTATTCACCTTAAACACTGTTTCAGGGCAGATTGTGTTTTAGACTAAAAGGGAATACATTATAAGAAGAATCTTTACTTTGAAACTCTGTTCTTTACCTTTTTCTCACTATGAAACAGCTTTATATTCAACTTAAACACTGCTTCAGGGCAAGAGATTGTGTTTTAGACTAAAAGGGAATGCATTATAAGAAGAATCTTTACTTTGAAACTCTGTTTTTTACCTTTTTCAGACTATGAAACAGCTTTGTATTCACCTTAAACACTGTTTCAGGGCAAGAGATTGTGTTTTAGACTAAAAGTTAATGCATTATAAGAAGAATCTTTACTTTGAAACTCTGTTCTTTACCTTTTTCACACTATGAAACAGCTTTGTATTCACCTTAAACACTGTTTCAGGGCAAGAGATTGTGTTTTAGACTAAAAGGGAATGCATTATAAGAAGAATCTTTACTTTGAAACTCTGTTCTTTACCTTTTTCACACTATGTAACAGCTTTGTTTCATGAAACAGCTTTGTATTCAACTTAAACACTGTTTCAGAGCTAGACATCTTGTTTTTAACCAAACTGAATAACTTACAATATGTTAAGAAAACACATATTTCAAATGAAAAGAGTTTATAACAAGGGGAGATCAAGTTGTTTGTAATATGACCAATTAAAGTAATTGCAATTCTGTTTGTACACTTCTAACCAAAAAGAAGCAGGGCTTCTATGCATTGTAATCAGCTTATACACCATTTCAGAGCAAGACATCTTGTTTTTAACCAAACTGAATAACTTACAATATCCTAAGAAAACACATATTTCAAGTGAAAAGAGTTTATCCAGGGGAGAACAAGTTGTTTTAACATGGTTCTAATGTGACCCTTGAAAGTAATTGCAACTCTGTTTTTACACCTCTAACCACAAGGAGGCAACGTTTCCACGCATTATAATTGGCTTATACATAGTTTCAGAGTAAGAAATATTGTTTTTAACCAAACTGAACAACTAAAAGGGAATGCATTATAAGAAGAATGTTTACTTTGAAACTCTGTTCTTTACCTTTTAAACAATATGAAACAGCTTTGTATTCACCTTAAACACTGTTTCAGGGCAAGAGATTGTGTTTTAGACTAAAAGGGAATGCATTGTAAGAAGAATCTTTACTTTGAAACTCTGTTCTTTACCTTTTTCTCACTATGAAACAGCTTTGTATTCACCTTAAACACTGTTTCAGGGCAAGAGATTGTGTTTTAGACTAAAAGGGAATGCATTATAAGAAGAATCTTTACTTTGAAACTCTGTTCTTTACCTTTTTCACACTATGAAACAGCTTTGTATTCACCTTAAACACTGTTTCAGGGCAAGAGATTGTGTTTTAGACTAAAAGGGAATGCATTGTAAGAAGAATCTTTACTTTGAAACTCTGTTCTTTACCTTTTTCTCACTATGAAACAGCTTTGTATTCACCTTAAACACTGTTTCAGGGCAAGAGATTGTGTTTTAGACTAAAAGGGAATGCATTATAAGAAGAATCTTTACTTTGAAACTCTGTTCTTTACCTTTTTCACACTATGAAACAGCTTTGTATTCACCTTAAACACTGTTTCAGGGCAAGAGATTGTGTTTTAGACTAAAATAGACTGCATTATAAGAAGAATCTTTACTTTGAAACTCTGTTCTTTACCTTTTTCACACTATGTAACAGCTTTGTATTCACCTTAAACACTGTTTCAGGGCAGATTGTGTTTTAGACTAAAAGGTAATACATTATAAGAAGAATCTTTACTTTGAAACTTTGTTCTTTACCTTTTTCTCACTATGAAACAGCTTTATATTCAACTTAAACACTGCTTCAGTGCAAGAGATTGTGTTTTAGACTAAAAGGGAATGCATTATAAGAAGAATCTTTACTTTGAAACTCTGTTCTTTACCTTTTTCACACTATGTAACAGCTTTGTATTCACCTTAAACACTGTTTCAGGGCAGATTGTGTTTTAGACTAAAAGGGAATACATTATAAGAAGAATCTTTACTTTGAAACTTTGTTCTTTACCTTTTTCTCACTATGAAACAGCTTTATATTCAACTTAAACACTGCTTCAGTGCAAGAGATTGTGTTTTAGAGTAAAAGGGAATGCATTATAAGAAGAATCTTTACTTTGAAACTCTGTTCTTTACCTTTTTCACACTATGTAACAGCTTTGTATTCACCTTAAACACTGTTTCAGGGCAGATTGTGTTTTAGACTAAAAGGGAATACATTATAAGAAGAATCTTTACTTTGAAACTTTGTTCTTTACCTTTTTCTCACTATGAAACAGCTTTATATTCAACTTAAACACTGCTTCAGTGCAAGAGATTGTGTTTTAGACTAAAAGGGAATGCATTATAAGAAGAATCTTTACTTTGAAACTCTGTTCTTTACCTTTTTCACACTATGTAACAGCTTTGTATTCACCTTAAACACTGTTTCAGGGCAGATTGTGTTTTAGACTAAAAGGGAATACATTTTAAGAAGAATCTTTACTTTGAAACTCTGTTCTTTACCTTTTTCTCACTATGAAACAGCTTTATATTCAACTTAAACACTGCTTCAGGGCAAGAGATTGTGTTTTAGACTAAAAGGGAATGCATTATAAGAAGAATCTTTACTTTGAAACTCTGTTCTTTACCTTTTTCACACTATGAAACAGCTTTGTATTCACCTTAAACACTGTTTCAGGGCAAGAGATTGTGTTTTAGACTAAAAGGTAATGCATTATAAGAAGAATCTTTACTTTGAAACTCTGTTCTTTACCTTTTTCACACTATGAAACAGCTTTGTATTCACCTTAAACACTGTTTCAGGGCAAGAGATTGTGTTTTAGACTAAAATAGACTGCATTATAAGAAGAATCTTTACTTTGAAACTCTGTTTTTTACCTTTTTCACACTATGAAACAGCTTTGTATTCACCTTAAACACTGTTTCAGTGCAAGAGATTGTGTTTTAGACTAAAAGGTAATGCATTATAAGAAGAATCTTTACTTTGAAACTCTGTTCTTTACCTTTTTCACACTATGAAACAGCTTTGTATTCACCTTAAACACTGTTTCAGGGCAAGAGATTGTGTTTTAGACTAAAAGGGAATGCATTATAAGAAGAATCTTTACTTTGAAACTCTGTTTTTTACCTTTTTCACACTATGAAACAGCTTTGTATTCACCTTAAACACTGTTTCAGGGCAAGATATTGTGTTTTAGACTAAAAGGGAATGCATTGTAAGAAGAATCTTTACTTTGAAACTCTGTTCTTTACCTTTTTCACACTATGAAACAGCTTTGTATTCGCCTTAAACACTGTTTCAGGGCAAAAGATTGTGTTTTAGACTAAAATAGACTGCATTATAAGAAGAATCTTTACTTTGAAACTCTGTTCTTTACCTTTTTCTCACTATGAAACAGCTTTGTATTCAACTTAAACACTGTTTCAGGGCAAGAGATTGTGTTTTAGACTAAAAGGGAATGCATTATAAGAAGAATCTTTACTTTGAAACTCTGTTCTTTACCTTTTTCTCACTATGAAACAGCTTTATATTCAACTTAAACACTGCTTCAGTGCAAGAGATTGTGTTTTAGACTAAAAGGGAATGCATTATAAGAAGAATCTTTACTTTGAAACTCTGTTCTTTACCTTTTTCACACTATGAAACAGCTTTATATTCAACTTAAACACTGTTTCAGGGCAAGAGATTGTGTTTTAGACTAAAATAGACTGCATTATAAGAAGAATCTTTACTTTGAAACTCTGTTCTTTACCTTTTTCACACTATGAAACAGCTTTGTATTCACCTTAAACACTGTTTCAGGGCAAGAGATTGTGTTTTAGACTAAAAGGGAATGCATTGTAAGAAGAATCTTTACTTTGAAACTCTGTTCTTTACCTTTTTCACACTATGTAACAGCTTTGTATTCACCTTAAACACTGTTTCAGGGCAGATTGTGTTTTAGACTAAAAGGGAATACATTATAAGAAGAATCTTTACTTTGAAACTCTGTTCTTTACCTTTTTCTCACTATGTAACAGCTTTGTATTCACCTTAAACACTGTTTCAGGGCAGATTGTGTTTTAGACTAAAAGGGAATACATTATAAGAAGAATCTTTACTTTGAAACTTTGTTCTTTACCTTTTTCTCACTATGAAACAGCTTTATATTCAACTTAAACACTGCTTCAGTGCAAGAGATTGTGTTTTAGAGTAAAAGGGAATGCATTATAAGAAGAATCTTTACTTTGAAACTCTGTTCTTTACCTTTTTCACACTATGTAACAGCTTTGTATTCACCTTAAACACTGTTTCAGGGCAGATTGTGTTTTAGACTAAAAGGGAATACATTATAAGAAGAATCTTTACTTTGAAACTTTGTTCTTTACCTTTTTCTCACTATGAAACAGCTTTATATTCAACTTAAACACTGCTTCAGTGCAAGAGATTGTGTTTTAGACTAAAAGGGAATGCATTATAAGAAGAATCTTTACTTTGAAACTCTGTTCTTTACCTTTTTCACACTATGTAACAGCTTTGTATTCACCTTAAACACTGTTTCAGGGCAGATTGTGTTTTAGACTAAAAGGGAATACATTTTAAGAAGAATCTTTACTTTGAAACTCTGTTCTTTACCTTTTTCTCACTATGAAACAGCTTTATATTCAACTTAAACACTGCTTCAGGGCAAGAGATTGTGTTTTAGACTAAAAGGGAATGCATTATAAGAAGAATCTTTACTTTGAAACTCTGTTCTTTACCTTTTTCACACTATGAAACAGCTTTGTATTCACCTTAAACACTGTTTCAGGGCAAGAGATTGTGTTTTAGACTAAAAGGTAATGCATTATAAGAAGAATCTTTACTTTGAAAATCTGTTCTTTACCTTTTTCACACTATGAAACAGCTTTGTATTCACCTTAAACACTGTTTCAGGGCAAGAGATTGTGTTTTAGACTAAAATAGACTGCATTATAAGAAGAATCTTTACTTTGAAACTCTGTTTTTTACCTTTTTCACACTATGAAACAGCTTTGTATTCACCTTAAACACTGTTTCAGTGCAAGAGATTGTGTTTTAGACTAAAAGGTAATGCATTATAAGAAGAATCTTTACTTTGAAACTCTGTTCTTTACCTTTTTCACACTATGAAACAGCTTTGTATTCACCTTAAACACTGTTTCAGGGCAAGAGATTGTGTTTTAGACTAAAAGGGAATGCATTATAAGAAGAATCTTTACTTTGAAACTCTGTTTTTTACCTTTTTCACACTATGAAACAGCTTTGTATTCACCTTAAACACTGTTTCAGGGCAAGATATTGTGTTTTAGACTAAAAGGGAATGCATTGTAAGAAGAATCTTTACTTTGAAACTCTGTTCTTTACCTTTTTCACACTATGAAACAGCTTTGTATTCGCCTTAAACACTGTTTCAGGGCAAAAGATTGTGTTTTAGACTAAAATAGACTGCATTATAAGAAGAATCTTTACTTTGAAACTCTGTTCTTTACCTTTTTCTCACTATGAAACAGCTTTATATTCAACTTAAACACTGCTTCAGGGCAAGATATTGTGTTTTAGACTAAAAGGGAATGCATTGTCAGAAGAATCTTTACTTTGAAACTCTGTTCTTTACCTTTTTCACACTATGAAACAGCTTTGTATTCGCCTTAAACACTGTTTCAGGGCAAAAGATTGTGTTTTAGACTAAAATAGACTGCATTATAAGAAGAATCTTTACTTTGAAACTCTGTTCTTTACCTTTTTCTCACTATGAAACAGCTTTGTATTCAACTTAAACACTGTTTCAGGGCAAGAGATTGTGTTTTAGACTAAAAGGGAATGCATTATAAGAAGAATCTTTACTTTGAAACTCTGTTCTTTACCTTTTTCTCACTATGAAACAGCTTTATATTCAACTTAAACACTGCTTCAGTGCAAGAGATTGTGTTTTAGACTAAAAGGGAATGCATTATAAGAAGAATCTTTACTTTGAAACTCTGTTCTTTACCTTTTAAACAATATGAAACAGCTTTGTATTCACCTTAAACACTGTTTCAGGGCAAGAGATTGTGTTTTAGACTAAAAGGGAATGCATTATAAGAAGAATCTTTACTTTGAAACTCTGTTCTTTACCTTTTTCACACTATGTAACAGCTTTGTTTCATGAAACAGCTTTGAAACAGCTTTGTATTCAACTTAAACACTGTTTCAGAGCTAGACATCTTGTTTTTAACCAAACTGAATAACTTACAATATGTTAAGAAAACACATATTTCAAATGAAAAGAGTTTATAACAAGGGGAGATCAAGTTGTTTGTAATATGACCAATTAAAGTAATTGCAATTCTGTTTGTACACTTCTAACCAAAAAGAAGCAGGGCTTCTATGCATTGTAATCAGCTTATACACCATTTCAGAGCAAGACATCTTGTTTTTAACCAAACTGAATAACTTACAATATCCTAAGAAAACACATATTTCAAGTGAAAAGAGTTTATCCAGGGGAGAAAAAGTTGTTTTAACATGGTTCTAATGTGACCCTTGAAAGTAATTGTAACTCTGTTTTTACACCTCTAACCACAAGGAGGCAACGTTTCCACGCATTATAATTGGCTTATACATAGTTTCAGAGTAAGAAATATTGTTTTTAACCAAACTGAACAACTAAAAGGGAATGCATTATAAGAAGAATGTTTACTTTGAAACTCTGTTCTTTACCTTTTTCACACTATGAAACAGCTTTGTATTCACCTTAAACACTGTTTCAGGGCAAGAGATTGTGTTTTAGACTAAAAGGGAATGCATTATAAGAAGAATCTTTACTTTGAAACTCTGTTCTTTACCTTTTTCACACTATGAAATAGCTTTGTATTCACCTTAAACACTGTTTAAGGGCAAGAGATTGTGTTTTAGACTAAAATAGACTGCATTATAAGAAGAATCTTTACTTTGAAACTCTGTTCTTTACCTTTTTCACACTATGAAACAGCTTTGTATTCACCTTAAACACTGTTTCAGGGCAGATTGTGTTTTAGACTAAAAGGGAATACATTTTAAGAAGAATCTTTACTTTGAAACTCTGTTCTTTACCTTTTTCTCACTCTGAAACAGCTTTATATTCAACTTAAACACTGCTTCAGGGCAAGAGATTGTGTTTTAGACTAAAAGGGAATGCATTATAAGAAGAATCTTTACTTTGAAACTCTGTTCTTTACCTTTTTCACACTATGTAACAGCTTTGTTTCATGAAACAGCTTTGAAACAGCTTTGTATTCAACTTAAACACTGTTTCAGAGCTAGACATCTTGTTTTTAACCAAACTGAATAACTTACAATATGTTAAGAAAACACATATTTCAAATGAAAAGAGTTTATAACAAGGGGAGATCAAGTTGTTTGTAATATGACCAATTAAAGTAATTGCAATTCTGTTTGTACACTTCTAACCAAAAAGAAGCAGGGCTTATATGCATTGTAATCAGCTTATACACCATTTCAGAGCAAGACATCTTGTTTTTAACCAAACTGAATAACTTACAATATCCTAAGAAAACACATATTTCAAGTGAAAAGAGTTTATCCAGGGGAGAACAAGTTGTTTTAACATGGTTCTAATGTGACCCTTGAAAGTAATTGCAACTCTGTTTTTACACCTCTAACCACAAGGAGGCAACGTTTCCACGCATTATAATTGGCTTATACATAGTTTCAGAGTAAGAAATATTGTTTTTAACCAAACTGAACAACTAAAAGGGAATGCATTATAAGAAGAATGTTTACTTTGAAACTCTGTTCTTTACCTTTTAAACAATATGAAACAGCTTTGTATTCACCTTAAACACTGTTTCAGGGCAAGAGATTGTGTTTTAGACTAAAAGTTAATGCATTATAAGAAGAATCTTTACTTTGAAACTCTGTTCTTTACCTTTTTCACACTATGAAACAGCTTTGTATTCACCTTAAACACTGTTTCAGGGCAAGAGATTGTGTTTTAGACTAAAAGTTAATGCATTATAAGAAGAATCTTTACTTTGAAACTCTGTTCTTTACCTTTTTCACACTATGTAACAGCTTTGTATTCACCTTAAACACTGTTTCAGGGCAGATTGTGTTTTAGACTAAAAGGGAATACATTATAAGAAGAATCTTTACTTTGAAACTTTGTTCTTTACCTTTTTCTCACTATGAAACAGCTTTATATTCAACTTAAACACTGCTTCAGTGCAAGAGATTGTGTTTTAGACTAAAAGGGAATGCATTATAAGAAGAATCTTTACTTTGAAACTCTGTTCTTTACCTTTTTCACACTATGTAACAGCTTTGTATTCACCTTAAACACTGTTTCAGGGCAGATTGTGTTTTAGACTAAAAGGGAATACATTTTAAGAAGAATCTTTACTTTGAAACTCTGTTCTTTACCTTTTTCTCACTATGAAACAGCTTTATATTCAACTTAAACACTGCTTCAGGGCAAGAGATTGTGTTTTAGACTAAAAGGGAATGCATTATAAGAAGAATCTTTACTTTGAAACTCTGTTCTTTACCTTTTTCACACTATGAAACAGCTTTGTATTCACCTTAAACACTGTTTCAGGGCAAGAGATTGTGTTTTAGACTAAAAGGTAATGCATTATAAGAAGAATCTTTACTTTGAAACTCTGTTCTTTACCTTTTTCTCACTATGAAACAGCTTTATATTCAACTTAAACACTGCTTCAGGGCAAGAGATTGTGTTTTAGACTAAAAGGGAATGCATTATAAGAAGAATCTTTACTTTGAAACTCTGTTCTTTACCTTTTTCACACTATGAAACAGCTTTGTATTCACCTTAAACACTGTTTCAGGGCAAGAGATTGTGTTTTAGACTAAAAGGTAATGCATTATAAGAAGAATCTTTACTTTGAAACTCTGTTCTTTACCTTTTTCACACTATGAAACAGCTTTGTATTCACCTTAAACACTGTTTCAGGGCAAGAGATTGTGTTTTAGACTAAAATAGACTGCATTATAAGAAGAATCTTTACTTTGAAACTCTGTTTTTTACCTTTTTCACACTATGAAACAGCTTTGTATTCACCTTAAACACTGTTTCAGTGCAAGAGATTGTGTTTTAGACTAAAAGGTAATGCATTATAAGAAGAATCTTTACTTTGAAACTCTGTTCTTTACCTTTTTCACACTATGAAACAGCTTTGTATTCACCTTAAACACTGTTTCAGGGCAAGAGATTGTGTTTTAGACTAAAAGGGAATGCATTATAATAAGAATCTTTACTTTGAAACTCTGTTTTTTACCTTTTTCACACTATGAAACAGCTTTGTATTCACCTTAAACACTGTTTCAGGGCAAGATATTGTGTTTTAGACTAAAAGGGAATGCATTGTAAGAAGAATCTTTACTTTGAAACTCTGTTCTTTACCTTTTCACACTATGAAACAGCTTTGTATTCACCTTAAACACTGTTTCAGGGCAGATTGTGTTTTAGACTAAAAGGGAATACATTATAAGAAGAATCTTTACTTTGAAACTCTGTTTTTTACCTTTTTCACACTATGAAACAGCTTTGTATTCACCTTAAACACTGTTTCAGTGCAAGAGATTGTGTTTTAGACTAAAAGGTAATGCATTATAAGAAGAATCTTTACTTTGAAACTCTGTTCTTTACCTTTTTCACACTATGAAACAGCTTTGTATTCACCTTAAACACTGTTTCAGGGCAAGAGATTGTGTTTTAGACTAAAAGGGAATGCATTATAAGAAGAATCTTTACTTTGAAACTCTGTTTTTTACCTTTTTCACACTATGAAACAGCTTTGTATTCACCTTAAACACTGTTTCAGGGCAAGATATTGTGTTTTAGACTAAAAGGGAATGCATTGTAAGAAGAATCTTTACTTTGAAACTCTGTTCTTTACCTTTTTCACACTATGAAACAGCTTTGTATTCGCCTTAAACACTGTTTCAGGGCAAAAGATTGTGTTTTAGACTAAAATAGACTGCATTATAAGAAGAATCTTTACTTTGAAACTCTGTTCTTTACCTTTTTCTCACTATGAAACAGCTTTATATTCAACTTAAACACTGCTTCAGGGCAAGATATTGTGTTTTAGACTAAAAGGGAATGCATTGTCAGAAGAATCTTTACTTTGAAACTCTGTTCTTTACCTTTTTCACACTATGAAACAGCTTTGTATTCGCCTTAAACACTGTTTCAGGGCAAAAGATTGTGTTTTAGACTAAAATAGACTGCATTATAAGAAGAATCTTTACTTTGAAACTCTGTTCTTTACCTTTTTCTCACTATGAAACAGCTTTGTATTCAACTTTAACACTGTTTCAGGGCAAGAGATTGTGTTTTAGACTAAAAGGGAATGCATTATAAGAAGAATCTTTACTTTGAAACTCTGTTCTTTACCTTTTTCTCACTATGAAACAGCTTTATATTCAACTTAAACACTGCTTCAGTGCAAGAGATTGTGTTTTAGACTAAAAGGGAATGCATTATAAGAAGAATCTTTACTTTGAAACTCTGTTCTTTACCTTTTAAACAATATGAAACAGCTTTGTATTCACCTTAAACACTGTTTCAGGGCAAGAGATTGTGTTTTAGACTAAAAGGGAATGCATTATAAGAAGAATCTTTACTTTGAAACTCTGTTCTTTACCTTTTTCACACTATGTAACAGCTTTGTTTCATGAAACAGCTTTGAAACAGCTTTGTATTCAACTTAAACACTGTTTCAGAGCTAGACATCTTGTTTTTAACCAAACTGAATAACTTACAATATGTTAAGAAAACACATATTTCAAATGAAAAGAGTTTATAACAAGGGGAGATCAAGTTGTTTGTAATATGACCAATTAAAGTAATTGCAATTCTGTTTGTACACTTCTAACCAAAAAGAAGCAGGGCTTCTATGCATTGTAATCAGCTTATACACCATTTCAGAGCAAGACATCTTGTTTTTAACCAAACTGAATAACTTACAATATCCTAAGAAAACACATATTTCAAGTGAAAAGAGTTTATCCAGGGGAGAAAAAGTTGTTTTAACATGGTTCTAATGTGACCCTTGAAAGTAATTGTAACTCTGTTTTTACACCTCTAACCACAAGGAGGCAACGTTTCCACGCATTATAATTGGCTTATACATAGTTTCAGAGTAAGAAATATTGTTTTTAACCAAACTGAACAACTAAAAGGGAATGCATTATAAGAAGAATGTTTACTTTGAAACTCTGTTCTTTACCTTTTTCACACTATGAAACAGCTTTGTATTCACCTTAAACACTGTTTCAGGGCAAGAGATTGTGTTTTAGACTAAAAGGGAATGCATTATAAGAAGAATCTTTACTTTGAAACTCTGTTCTTTACCTTTTTCACACTATGAAATAGCTTTGTATTCACCTTAAACACTGTTTAAGGGCAAGAGATTGTGTTTTAGACTAAAATAGACTGCATTATAAGAAGAATCTTTACTTTGAAACTCTGTTCTTTACCTTTTTCTCACTATGAAACAGCTTTATATTCAACTTAAACACTGCTTCAGGGCAAGAGATTGTGTTTTAGACTAAAAGGGAATGCATTATAAGAAGAATCTTTACTTTGAAACTCTGTTCTTTACCTTTTTCACACTATGTAACAGCTTTGTATTCACCTTAAACACTGTTTCAGGGCAGATTGTGTTTTAGACTAAAAGGGAATACATTATAAGAAGAATCTTTACTTTGAAACTTTGTTCTTTACCTTTTTCTCACTATGAAACAGCTTTATATTCAACTTAAACACTGCTTCAGTGCAAGAGATTGTGTTTTAGACTAAAAGGGAATGCATTATAAGAAGAATCTTTACTTTGAAACTCTGTTCTTTACCTTTTTCACACTATGTAACAGCTTTGTATTCACCTTAAACACTGTTTCAGGGCAGATTGTGTTTTAGACTAAAAGGGAATACATTATAAGAAGAATCTTTACTTTGAAACTTTGTTCTTTACCTTTTTCTCACTATGAAACAGCTTTATATTCAACTTAAACACTGCTTCAGTGCAAGAGATTGTGTTTTAGAGTAAAAGGGAATGCATTATAAGAAGAATCTTTACTTTGAAACTCTGTTCTTTACCTTTTTCACACTATGTAACAGCTTTGTATTCACCTTAAACACTGTTTCAGGGCAGATTGTGTTTTAGACTAAAAGGGAATACATTATAAGAAGAATCTTTACTTTGAAACTTTGTTCTTTACCTTTTTCTCACTATGAAACAGCTTTATATTCAACTTAAACACTGCTTCAGTGCAAGAGATTGTGTTTTAGACTAAAAGGGAATGCATTATAAGAAGAATCTTTACTTTGAAACTCTGTTCTTTACCTTTTTCACACTATGTAACAGCTTTGTATTCACCTTAAACACTGTTTCAGGGCAGATTGTGTTTTAGACTAAAAGGGAATACATTTTAAGAAGAATCTTTACTTTGAAACTCTGTTCTTTACCTTTTTCTCACTATGAAACAGCTTTATATTCAACTTAAACACTGCTTCAGGGCAAGAGATTGTGTTTTAGACTAAAAGGGAATGCATTATAAGAAGAATCTTTACTTTGAAACTCTGTTCTTTACCTTTTTCACACTATGAAACAGCTTTGTATTCACCTTAAACACTGTTTCAGGGCAAGAGATTGTGTTTTAGACTAAAAGGTAATGCATTATAAGAAGAATCTTTACTTTGAAACTCTGTTCTTTACCTTTTTCACACTATGAAACAGCTTTGTATTCACCTTAAACACTGTTTCAGGGCAAGAGATTGTGTTTTAGACTAAAATAGACTGCATTATAAGAAGAATCTTTACTTTGAAACTCTGTTTTTTACCTTTTTCACACTATGAAACAGCTTTGTATTCACCTTAAACACTGTTTCAGTGCAAGAGATTGTGTTTTAGACTAAAAGGTAATGCATTATAAGAAGAATCTTTACTTTGAAACTCTGTTCTTTACCTTTTTCACACTATGAAACAGCTTTGTATTCACCTTAAACACTGTTTCAGGGCAAGAGATTGTGTTTTAGACTAAAAGGGAATGCATTATAAGAAGAATCTTTACTTTGAAACTCTGTTTTTTACCTTTTTCACACTATGAAACAGCTTTGTATTCACCTTAAACACTGTTTCAGGGCAAGATATTGTGTTTTAGACTAAAAGGGAATGCATTGTAAGAAGAATCTTTACTTTGAAACTCTGTTCTTTACCTTTTTCACACTATGAAACAGCTTTGTATTCGCCTTAAACACTGTTTCAGGGAAAAAGATTGTGTTTTAGACTAAAATAGACTGCATTATAAGAAGAATCTTTACTTTGAAACTCTGTTCTTTACCTTTTTCTCACTATGAAACAGCTTTATATTCAACTTAAACACTGCTTCAGGGCAAGATATTGTGTTTTAGACTAAAAGGGAATGCATTGTCAGAAGAATCTTTACTTTGAAACTCTGTTCTTTACCTTTTTCACACTATGAAACAGCTTTGTATTCGCCTTAAACACTGTTTCAGGGCAAAAGATTGTGTTTTAGACTAAAATAGACTGCATTATAAGAAGAATCTTTACTTTGAAACTCTGTTCTTTACCTTTTTCTCACTATGAAACAGCTTTGTATTCAACTTAAACACTGTTTCAGGGCAAGAGATTGTGTTTTAGACTAAAAGGGAATGCATTATAAGAAGAATCTTTACTTTGAAACTCTGTTCTTTACCTTTTTCACACTATGAAATAGCTTTGTATTCACCTTAAACACTGTTTAAGGGCAAGAGATTGTGTTTTAGACTAAAATAGACTGCATTATAAGAAGAATCTTTACTTTGAAACTCTGTTCTTTACCTTTTTCTCACTATGAAACAGCTTTATATTCAACTTAAACACTGCTTCAGGGCAAGAGATTGTGTTTTAGACTAAAAGGGAATGCATTATAAGAAGAATCTTTACTTTGAAACTCTGTTCTTTACCTTTTTCACACTATGTAACAGCTTTGTATTCACCTTAAACACTGTTTCAGGGCAGATTGTGTTTTAGACTAAAAGGGAATACATTATAAGAAGAATCTTTACTTTGAAACTTTGTTCTTTACCTTTTTCTCACTATGAAACAGCTTTATATTCAACTTAAACACTGCTTCAGTGCAAGAGATTGTGTTTTAGACTAAAAGGGAATGCATTATAAGAAGAATCTTTACTTTGAAACTCTGTTCTTTACCTTTTTCACACTATGTAACAGCTTTGTATTCACCTTAAACACTGTTTCAGGGCAGATTGTGTTTTAGACTAAAAGGGAATACATTATAAGAAGAATCTTTACTTTGAAACTTTGTTCTTTACCTTTTTCTCACTATGAAACAGCTTTATATTCAACTTAAACACTGCTTCAGTGCAAGAGATTGTGTTTTAGAGTAAAAGGGAATGCATTATAAGAAGAATCTTTACTTTGAAACTCTGTTCTTTACCTTTTTCACACTATGTAACAGCTTTGTATTCACCTTAAACACTGTTTCAGGGCAGATTGTGTTTTAGACTAAAAGGGAATACATTATAAGAAGAATCTTTACTTTGAAACTTTGTTCTTTACCTTTTTCTCACTATGAAACAGCTTTATATTCAACTTAAACACTGCTTCAGTGCAAGAGATTGTGTTTTAGACTAAAAGGGAATGCATTATAAGAAGAATCTTTACTTTGAAACTCTGTTCTTTACCTTTTTCACACTATGTAACAGCTTTGTATTCACCTTAAACACTGTTTCAGGGCAGATTGTGTTTTAGACTAAAAGGGAATACATTTTAAGAAGAATCTTTACTTTGAAACTCTGTTCTTTACCTTTTTCTCACTATGAAACAGCTTTATATTCAACTTAAACACTGCTTCAGGGCAAGAGATTGTGTTTTAGACTAAAAGGGAATGCATTATAAGAAGAATCTTTACTTTGAAACTCTGTTCTTTACCTTTTTCACACTATGAAACAGCTTTGTATTCACCTTAAACACTGTTTCAGGGCAAGAGATTGTGTTTTAGACTAAAAGGTAATGCATTATAAGAAGAATCTTTACTTTGAAACTCTGTTCTTTACCTTTTTCACACTATGAAACAGCTTTGTATTCACCTTAAACACTGTTTCAGGGCAAGAGATTGTGTTTTAGACTAAAATAGACTGCATTATAAGAAGAATCTTTACTTTGAAACTCTGTTTTTTACCTTTTTCACACTATGAAACAGCTTTGTATTCACCTTAAACACTGTTTCAGTGCAAGAGATTGTGTTTTAGACTAAAAGGTAATGCATTATAAGAAGAATCTTTACTTTGAAACTCTGTTCTTTACCTTTTTCACACTATGAAACAGCTTTGTATTCACCTTAAACACTGTTTCAGGGCAAGAGATTGTGTTTTAGACTAAAAGGGAATGCATTATAAGAAGAATCTTTACTTTGAAACTCTGTTTTTTACCTTTTTCACACTATGAAACAGCTTTGTATTCACCTTAAACACTGTTTCAGGGCAAGATATTGTGTTTTAGACTAAAAGGGAATGCATTGTAAGAAGAATCTTTACTTTGAAACTCTGTTCTTTACCTTTTTCACACTATGAAACAGCTTTGTATTCGCCTTAAACACTGTTTCAGGGCAAAAGATTGTGTTTTAGACTAAAATAGACTGCATTATAAGAAGAATCTTTACTTTGAAACTCTGTTCTTTACCTTTTTCTCACTATGAAACAGCTTTATATTCAACTTAAACACTGCTTCAGGGCAAGATATTGTGTTTTAGACTAAAAGGGAATGCATTGTCAGAAGAATCTTTACTTTGAAACTCTGTTCTTTACCTTTTTCACACTATGAAACAGCTTTGTATTCGCCTTAAACACTGTTTCAGGGCAAAAGATTGTGTTTTAGACTAAAATAGACTGCATTATAAGAAGAATCTTTACTTTGAAACTCTGTTCTTTACCTTTTTCTCACTATGAAACAGCTTTGTATTCAACTTAAACACTGTTTCAGGGCAAGAGATTGTGTTTTAGACTAAAAGGGAATGCATTATAAGAAGAATCTTTACTTTGAAACTCTGTTCTTTACCTTTTTCTCACTATGAAACAGCTTTATATTCAACTTAAACACTGCTTCAGTGCAAGAGATTGTGTTTTAGACTAAAAGGGAATGCATTATAAGAAGAATCTTTACTTTGAAACTCTGTTCTTTACCTTTTTCACACTATGAAACAGCTTTATATTCAACTTAAACACTGTTTCAGGGCAAGAGATTGTGTTTTAGACTAAAATAGACTGCATTATAAGAAGAATCTTTACTTTGAAACTCTGTTCTTTACCTTTTTCACACTATGAAACAGCTTTGTATTCACCTTAAACACTGTTTCAGGGCAAGAGATTGTGTTTTAGACTAAAAGGGAATGCATTGTAAGAAGAATCTTTACTTTGAAACTCTGTTCTTTACCTTTTTCACACTATGTAACAGCTTTGTATTCACCTTAAACACTGCTTCAGTGCAAGAGATTGTGTTTTAGACTAAAAGGGAATGCATTATAAGAAGAATCTTTACTTTGAAACTCTGTTCTTTACCTTTTTCACACTATGTAACAGCTTTGTATTCACCTTAAACACTGTTTCAGGGCAGATTGTGTTTTAGACTAAAAGGGAATACATTATAAGAAGAATCTTTACTTTGAAACTTTGTTCTTTACCTTTTTCTCACTATGAAACAGCTTTATATTCAACTTAAACACTGCTTCAGTGCAAGAGATTGTGTTTTAGAGTAAAAGGGAATGCATTATAAGAAGAATCTTTACTTTGAAACTCTGTTCTTTACCTTTTTCACACTATGTAACAGCTTTGTATTCACCTTAAACACTGTTTCAGGGCAGATTGTGTTTTAGACTAAAAGGGAATACATTATAAGAAGAATCTTTACTTTGAAACTTTGTTCTTTACCTTTTTCTCACTATGAAACAGCTTTATATTCAACTTAAACACTGCTTCAGTGCAAGAGATTGTGTTTTAGACTAAAAGGGAATGCATTATAAGAAGAATCTTTACTTTGAAACTCTGTTCTTTACCTTTTTCACACTATGTAACAGCTTTGTATTCACCTTAAACACTGTTTCAGGGCAGATTGTGTTTTAGACTAAAAGGGAATACATTTTAAGAAGAATCTTTACTTTGAAACTCTGTTCTTTACCTTTTTCTCACTATGAAACAGCTTTATATTCAACTTAAACACTGCTTCAGGGCAAGAGATTGTGTTTTAGACTAAAAGGGAATGCATTATAAGAAGAATCTTTACTTTGAAACTCTGTTCTTTACCTTTTTCACACTATGAAACAGCTTTGTATTCACCTTAAACACTGTTTCAGGGCAAGAGATTGTGTTTTAGACTAAAAGGTAATGCATTATAAGAAGAATCTTTACTTTGAAACTCTGTTCTTTACCTTTTTCACACTATGAAACAGCTTTGTATTCACCTTAAACACTGTTTCAGGGCAAGAGATTGTGTTTTAGACTAAAATAGACTGCATTATAAGAAGAATCTTTACTTTGAAACTCTGTTTTTTACCTTTTTCACACTATGAAACAGCTTTGTATTCACCTTAAACACTGTTTCAGTGCAAGAGATTGTGTTTTAGACTAAAAGGTAATGCATTATAAGAAGAATCTTTACTTTGAAACTCTGTTCTTTACCTTTTTCACACTATGAAACAGCTTTGTATTCACCTTAAACACTGTTTCAGGGCAAGAGATTGTGTTTTAGACTAAAAGGGAATGCATTATAAGAAGAATCTTTACTTTGAAACTCTGTTTTTTACCTTTTTCACACTATGAAACAGCTTTGTATTCACCTTAAACACTGTTTCAGGGCAAGATATTGTGTTTTAGACTAAAAGGGAATGCATTGTAAGAAGAATCTTTACTTTGAAACTCTGTTCTTTACCTTTTTCACACTATGAAACAGCTTTGTATTCGCCTTAAACACTGTTTCAGGGCAAAAGATTGTGTTTTAGACTAAAATAGACTGCATTATAAGAAGAATCTTTACTTTGAAACTCTGTTCTTTACCTTTTTCTCACTATGAAACAGCTTTATATTCAACTTAAACACTGCTTCAGGGCAAGATATTGTGTTTTAGACTAAAAGGGAATGCATTGTCAGAAGAATCTTTACTTTGAAACTCTGTTCTTTACCTTTTTCACACTATGAAACAGCTTTGTATTCGCCTTAAACACTGTTTCAGGGCAAAAGATTGTGTTTTAGACTAAAATAGACTGCATTATAAGAAGAATCTTTACTTTGAAACTCTGTTCTTTACCTTTTTCTCACTATGAAACAGCTTTGTATTCAACTTAAACACTGTTTCAGGGCAAGAGATTGTGTTTTAGACTAAAAGGGAATGCATTATAAGAAGAATCTTTACTTTGAAACTCTGTTCTTTACCTTTTTCTCACTATGAAACAGCTTTATATTCAACTTAAACACTGCTTCAGTGCAAGAGATTGTGTTTTAGACTAAAAGGGAATGCATTATAAGAAGAATCTTTACTTTGAAACTCTGTTCTTTACCTTTTTCACACTATGAAACAGCTTTATATTCAACTTAAACACTGTTTCAGGGCAAGAGATTGTGTTTTAGACTAAAATAGACTGCATTATAAGAAGAATCTTTACTTTGAAACTCTGTTCTTTACCTTTTTCACACTATGAAACAGCTTTGTATTCACCTTAAACACTGTTTCAGGGCAAGAGATTGTGTTTTAGACTAAAAGGGAATGCATTGTAAGAAGAATCTTTACTTTGAAACTCTGTTCTTTACCTTTTTCACACTATGTAACAGCTTTGTATTCACCTTAAACACTGTTTCAGGGCAGATTGTGTTTTAGACTAAAAGGGAATACATTATAAGAAGAATCTTTACTTTGAAACTCTGTTCTTTACCTTTTTCTCACTATGTAACAGCTTTGTATTCACC
Source organism: Electrophorus electricus (assembly GCF_041902795.1). Classification (NCBI taxonomy): domain Eukaryota; kingdom Metazoa; phylum Chordata; class Actinopteri; order Gymnotiformes; family Gymnotidae; genus Electrophorus; species Electrophorus electricus. The sequence continues at coordinate 1,633,184 of NW_027658572.1, read as the reverse complement.
TTAAACACTGTTTCAGGGCAGATTGTGTTTTAGACTAAAAGGGAATACATTATAAGAAGAATCTTTACTTTGAAACTTTGTTCTTTACCTTTTTCTCACTATGAAACAGCTTTATATTCAACTTAAACACTGCTTCAGTGCAAGAGATTGTGTTTTAGAGTAAAAGGGAATGCATTATAAGAAGAATCTTTACTTTGAAACTCTGTTCTTTACCTTTTTCACACTATGTAACAGCTTTGTATTCACCTTAAACACTGTTTCAGGGCAGATTGTGTTTTAGACTAAAAGGGAATACATTATAAGAAGAATCTTTACTTTGAAACTTTGTTCTTTACCTTTTTCTCACTATGAAACAGCTTTATATTCAACTTAAACACTGCTTCAGTGCAAGAGATTGTGTTTTAGACTAAAAGGGAATGCATTATAAGAAGAATCTTTACTTTGAAACTCTGTTCTTTACCTTTTTCACACTATGTAACAGCTTTGTATTCACCTTAAACACTGTTTCAGGGCAGATTGTGTTTTAGACTAAAAGGGAATACATTTTAAGAAGAATCTTTACTTTGAAACTCTGTTCTTTACCTTTTTCTCACTATGAAACAGCTTTATATTCAACTTAAACACTGCTTCAGGGCAAGAGATTGTGTTTTAGACTAAAAGGGAATGCATTATAAGAAGAATCTTTACTTTGAAACTCTGTTCTTTACCTTTTTCACACTATGAAACAGCTTTGTATTCACCTTAAACACTGTTTCAGGGCAAGAGATTGTGTTTTAGACTAAAAGGTAATGCATTATAAGAAGAATCTTTACTTTGAAAATCTGTTCTTTACCTTTTTCACACTATGAAACAGCTTTGTATTCACCTTAAACACTGTTTCAGGGCAAGAGATTGTGTTTTAGACTAAAATAGACTGCATTATAAGAAGAATCTTTACTTTGAAACTCTGTTTTTTACCTTTTTCACACTATGAAACAGCTTTGTATTCACCTTAAACACTGTTTCAGTGCAAGAGATTGTGTTTTAGACTAAAAGGTAATGCATTATAAGAAGAATCTTTACTTTGAAACTCTGTTCTTTACCTTTTTCACACTATGAAACAGCTTTGTATTCACCTTAAACACTGTTTCAGGGCAAGATATTGTGTTTTAGACTAAAAGGGAATGCATTGTAAGAAGAATCTTTACTTTGAAACTCTGTTCTTTACCTTTTTCACACTATGAAACAGCTTTGTATTCGCCTTAAACACTGTTTCAGGGCAAAAGATTGTGTTTTAGACTAAAATAGACTGCATTATAAGAAGAATCTTTACTTTGAAACTCTGTTCTTTACCTTTTTCTCACTATGAAACAGCTTTATATTCAACTTAAACACTGCTTCAGGGCAAGATATTGTGTTTTAGACTAAAAGGGAATGCATTGTCAGAAGAATCTTTACTTTGAAACTCTGTTCTTTACCTTTTTCACACTATGAAACAGCTTTGTATTCGCCTTAAACACTGTTTCAGGGCAAAAGATTGTGTTTTAGACTAAAATAGACTGCATTATAAGAAGAATCTTTACTTTGAAACTCTGTTCTTTACCTTTTTCTCACTATGAAACAGCTTTGTATTCAACTTAAACACTGTTTCAGGGCAAGAGATTGTGTTTTAGACTAAAAGGGAATGCATTATAAGAAGAATCTTTACTTTGAAACTCTGTTCTTTACCTTTTTCTCACTATGAAACAGCTTTATATTCAACTTAAACACTGCTTCAGTGCAAGAGATTGTGTTTTAGACTAAAAGGGAATGCATTATAAGAAGAATCTTTACTTTGAAACTCTGTTCTTTACCTTTTAAACAATATGAAACAGCTTTGTATTCACCTTAAACACTGTTTCAGGGCAAGAGATTGTGTTTTAGACTAAAAGGGAATGCATTATAAGAAGAATCTTTACTTTGAAACTCTGTTCTTTACCTTTTTCACACTATGTAACAGCTTTGTTTCATGAAACAGCTTTGAAACAGCTTTGTATTCAACTTAAACACTGTTTCAGAGCTAGACATCTTGTTTTTAACCAAACTGAATAACTTACAATATGTTAAGAAAACACATATTTCAAATGAAAAGAGTTTATAACAAGGGGAGATCAAGTTGTTTGTAATATGACCAATTAAAGTAATTGCAATTCTGTTTGTACACTTCTAACCAAAAAGAAGCAGGGCTTCTATGCATTGTAATCAGCTTATACACCATTTCAGAGCAAGACATCTTGTTTTTAACCAAACTGAATAACTTACAATATCCTAAGAAAACACATATTTCAAGTGAAAAGAGTTTATCCAGGGGAGAAAAAGTTGTTTTAACATGGTTCTAATGTGACCCTTGAAAGTAATTGTAACTCTGTTTTTACACCTCTAACCACAAGGAGGCAACGTTTCCACGCATTATAATTGGCTTATACATAGTTTCAGAGTAAGAAATATTGTTTTTAACCAAACTGAACAACTAAAAGGGAATGCATTATAAGAAGAATGTTTACTTTGAAACTCTGTTCTTTACCTTTTTCACACTATGAAACAGCTTTGTATTCACCTTAAACACTGTTTCAGGGCAAGAGATTGTGTTTTAGACTAAAAGGGAATGCATTATAAGAAGAATCTTTACTTTGAAACTCTGTTCTTTACCTTTTTCACACTATGAAATAGCTTTGTATTCACCTTAAACACTGTTTAAGGGCAAGAGATTGTGTTTTAGACTAAAATAGACTGCATTATAAGAAGAATCTTTACTTTGAAACTCTGTTCTTTACCTTTTTCACACTATGAAACAGCTTTGTATTCACCTTAAACATTGTTTCAGGGCAGATTGTGTTTTAGACTAAAAGGGAATACATTTTAAGAAGAATCTTTACTTTGAAACTCTGTTCTTTACCTTTTTCTCACTCTGAAACAGCTTTATATTCAACTTAAACACTGCTTCAGGGCAAGAGATTGTGTTTTAGACTAAAAGGGAATGCATTATAAGAAGAATCTTTACTTTGAAACTCTGTTCTTTACCTTTTTCACACTATGTAACAGCTTTGTTTCATGAAACAGCTTTGAACCAGCTTTGTATTCAACTTAAACACTGTTTCAGAGCTAGACATCTTGTTTTTAACCAAACTGAATAACTTACAATATGTTAAGAAAACACATATTTCAAATGAAAAGAGTTTATAACAAGGGGAGATCAAGTTGTTTGTAATATGACCAATTAAAGTAATTGCAATTCTGTTTGTACACTTCTAACCAAAAAGAAGCAGGGCTTATATGCATTGTAATCAGCTTATACACCATTTCAGAGCAAGACATCTTGTTTTTAACCAAACTGAATAACTTACAATATCCTAAGAAAACACATATTTCAAGTGAAAAGAGTTTATCCAGGGGAGAACAAGTTGTTTTAACATGGTTCTAATGTGACCCTTGAAAGTAATTGCAACTCTGTTTTTACACCTCTAACCACAAGGAGGCAACGTTTCCACGCATTATAATTGGCTTATACATAGTTTCAGAGTAAGAAATATTGTTTTTAACCAAACTGAACAACTAAAAGGGAATGCATTATAAGAAGAATGTTTACTTTGAAACTCTGTTCTTTACCTTTTAAACAATATGAAACAGCTTTGTATTCACCTTAAACACTGTTTCAGGGCAAGAGATTGTGTTTTAGACTAAAAGTTAATGCATTATAAGAAGAATCTTTACTTTGAAACTCTGTTCTTTACCTTTTTCACACTATGAAACAGCTTTGTATTCACCTTAAACACTGTTTCAGGGCAAGAGATTGTGTTTTAGACTAAAAGTTAATGCATTATAAGAAGAATCTTTACTTTGAAACTCTGTTCTTTACCTTTTTCACACTATGTAACAGCTTTGTATTCACCTTAAACACTGTTTCAGGGCAGATTGTGTTTTAGACTAAAAGGGAATACATTATAAGAAGAATCTTTACTTTGAAACTTTGTTCTTTACCTTTTTCTCACTATGAAACAGCTTTATATTCAACTTAAACACTGCTTCAGTGCAAGAGATTGTGTTTTAGACTAAAAGGGAATGCATTATAAGAAGAATCTTTACTTTGAAACTCTGTTCTTTACCTTTTTCACACTATGTAACAGCTTTGTATTCACCTTAAACACTGTTTCAGGGCAGATTGTGTTTTAGACTAAAAGGGAATACATTTTAAGAAGAATCTTTACTTTGAAACTCTGTTCTTTACCTTTTTCTCACTATGAAACAGCTTTATATTCAACTTAAACACTGCTTCAGGGCAAGAGATTGTGTTTTAGACTAAAAGGGAATGCATTATAAGAAGAATCTTTACTTTGAAACTCTGTTCTTTACCTTTTTCACACTATGAAACAGCTTTGTATTCACCTTAAACACTGTTTCAGGGCAAGAGATTGTGTTTTAGACTAAAAGGTAATGCATTATAAGAAGAATCTTTACTTTGAAACTCTGTTCTTTACCTTTTTCTCACTATGAAACAGCTTTATATTCAACTTAAACACTGCTTCAGGGCAAGAGATTGTGTTTTAGACTAAAAGGGAATGCATTATAAGAAGAATCTTTACTTTGAAACTCTGTTCTTTACCTTTTTCACACTATGAAACAGCTTTGTATTCACCTTAAACACTGTTTCAGGGCAAGAGATTGTGTTTTAGACTAAAAGGTAATGCATTATAAGAAGAATCTTTACTTTGAAACTCTGTTCTTTACCTTTTTCACACTATGAAACAGCTTTGTATTCACCTTAAACACTGTTTCAGGGCAAGAGATTGTGTTTTAGACTAAAATAGACTGCATTATAAGAAGAATCTTTACTTTGAAACTCTGTTTTTTACCTTTTTCACACTATGAAACAGCTTTGTATTCACCTTAAACACTGTTTCAGTGCAAGAGATTGTGTTTTAGACTAAAAGGTAATGCATTATAAGAAGAATCTTTACTTTGAAACTCTGTTCTTTACCTTTTTCACACTATGAAACAGCTTTGTATTCACCTTAAACACTGTTTCAGGGCAAGAGATTGTGTTTTAGACTAAAAGGGAATGCATTATAATAAGAATCTTTACTTTGAAACTCTGTTTTTTACCTTTTTCACACTATGAAACAGCTTTGTATTCACCTTAAACACTGTTTCAGGGCAAGATATTGTGTTTTAGACTAAAAGGGAATGCATTGTAAGAAGAATCTTTACTTTGAAACTCTGTTCTTTACCTTTTTCACACTATGAAACAGCTTTGTATTCACCTTAAACACTGTTTCAGGGCAGATTGTGTTTTAGACTAAAAGGGAATACATTATAAGAAGAATCTTTACTTTGAAACTCTGTTTTTTACCTTTTTCACACTATGAAACAGCTTTGTATTCACCTTAAACACTGTTTCAGTGCAAGAGATTGTGTTTTAGACTAAAAGGTAATGCATTATAAGAAGAATCTTTACTTTGAAACTCTGTTCTTTACCTTTTTCACACTATGAAACAGCTTTGTATTCACCTTAAACATTGTTTCAGGGCAGATTGTGTTTTAGACTAAAAGGGAATACATTTTAAGAAGAATCTTTACTTTGAAACTCTGTTCTTTACCTTTTTCTCACTCTGAAACAGCTTTATATTCAACTTAAACACTGCTTCAGGGCAAGAGATTGTGTTTTAGACTAAAAGGGAATGCATTATAAGAAGAATCTTTACTTTGAAACTCTGTTTTTTACCTTTTTCACACTATGAAACAGCTTTGTATTCACCTTAAACACTGTTTCAGGGCAAGATATTGTGTTTTAGACTAAAAGGGAATGCATTGTAAGAAGAATCTTTACTTTGAAACTCTGTTCTTTACCTTTTTCACACTATGAAACAGCTTTGTATTCGCCTTAAACACTGTTTCAGGGCAAAAGATTGTGTTTTAGACTAAAATAGACTGCATTATAAGAAGAATCTTTACTTTGAAACTCTGTTCTTTACCTTTTTCTCACTATGAAACAGCTTTATATTCAACTTAAACACTGCTTCAGGGCAAGATATTGTGTTTTAGACTAAAAGGGAATGCATTGTCAGAAGAATCTTTACTTTGAAACTCTGTTCTTTACCTTTTTCACACTATGAAACAGCTTTGTATTCGCCTTAAACACTGTTTCAGGGCAAAAGATTGTGTTTTAGACTAAAATAGACTGCATTATAAGAAGAATCTTTACTTTGAAACTCTGTTCTTTACCTTTTTCTCACTATGAAACAGCTTTGTATTCAACTTTAACACTGTTTCAGGGCAAGAGATTGTGTTTTAGACTAAAAGGGAATGCATTATAAGAAGAATCTTTACTTTGAAACTCTGTTCTTTACCTTTTTCTCACTATGAAACAGCTTTATATTCAACTTAAACACTGCTTCAGTGCAAGAGATTGTGTTTTAGACTAAAAGGGAATGCATTATAAGAAGAATCTTTACTTTGAAACTCTGTTCTTTACCTTTTAAACAATATGAAACAGCTTTGTATTCACCTTAAACACTGTTTCAGGGCAAGAGATTGTGTTTTAGACTAAAAGGGAATGCATTATAAGAAGAATCTTTACTTTGAAACTCTGTTCTTTACCTTTTTCACACTATGTAACAGCTTTGTTTCATGAAACAGCTTTGAAACAGCTTTGTATTCAACTTAAACACTGTTTCAGAGCTAGACATCTTGTTTTTAACCAAACTGAATAACTTACAATATGTTAAGAAAACACATATTTCAAATGAAAAGAGTTTATAACAAGGGGAGATCAAGTTGTTTGTAATATGACCAATTAAAGTAATTGCAATTCTGTTTGTACACTTCTAACCAAAAAGAAGCAGGGCTTCTATGCATTGTAATCAGCTTATACACCATTTCAGAGCAAGACATCTTGTTTTTAACCAAACTGAATAACTTACAATATCCTAAGAAAACACATATTTCAAGTGAAAAGAGTTTATCCAGGGGAGAAAAAGTTGTTTTAACATGGTTCTAATGTGACCCTTGAAAGTAATTGTAACTCTGTTTTTACACCTCTAACCACAAGGAGGCAACGTTTCCACGCATTATAATTGGCTTATACATAGTTTCAGAGTAAGAAATATTGTTTTTAACCAAACTGAACAACTAAAAGGGAATGCATTATAAGAAGAATGTTTACTTTGAAACTCTGTTCTTTACCTTTTTCACACTATGAAACAGCTTTGTATTCACCTTAAACACTGTTTCAGGGCAAGAGATTGTGTTTTAGACTAAAAGGGAATGCATTATAAGAAGAATCTTTACTTTGAAACTCTGTTCTTTACCTTTTTCACACTATGAAACAGCTTTGTATTCGCCTTAAACACTGTTTCAGGGCAAAAGATTGTGTTTTAGACTAAAATAGACTGCATTATAAGAAGAATCTTTACTTTGAAACTCTGTTCTTTACCTTTTTCTCACTATGAAACAGCTTTGTATTCAACTTAAACACTGTTTCAGGGCAAGAGATTGTGTTTTAGACTAAAAGGGAATGCATTATAAGAAGAATCTTTACTTTGAAACTCTGTTCTTTACCTTTTTCTCACTATGAAACAGCTTTATATTCAACTTAAACACTGCTTCAGTGCAAGAGATTGTGTTTTAGACTAAAAGGGAATGCATTATAAGAAGAATCTTTACTTTGAAACTCTGTTCTTTACCTTTTTCACACTATGAAACAGCTTTATATTCAACTTAAACACTGTTTCAGGGCAAGAGATTGTGTTTTAGACTAAAATAGACTGCATTATAAGAAGAATCTTTACTTTGAAACTCTGTTCTTTACCTTTTTCACACTATGAAACAGCTTTGTATTCACCTTAAACACTGTTTCAGGGCAAGAGATTGTGTTTTAGACTAAAAGGGAATGCATTGTAAGAAGAATCTTTACTTTGAAACTCTGTTCTTTACCTTTTTCACACTATGTAACAGCTTTGTATTCACCTTAAACACTGTTTCAGGGCAGATTGTGTTTTAGACTAAAAGGGAATACATTATAAGAAGAATCTTTACTTTGAAACTCTGTTCTTTACCTTTTTCTCACTATGTAACAGCTTTGTATTCACCTTAAACACTGTTTCAGGGCAGATTGTGTTTTAGACTAAAAGGGAATACATTATAAGAAGAATCTTTACTTTGAAACTTTGTTCTTTACCTTTTTCTCACTATGAAACAGCTTTATATTCAACTTAAACACTGCTTCAGTGCAAGAGATTGTGTTTTAGAGTAAAAGGGAATGCATTATAAGAAGAATCTTTACTTTGAAACTCTGTTCTTTACCTTTTTCACACTATGTAACAGCTTTGTATTCACCTTAAACACTGTTTCAGGGCAGATTGTGTTTTAGACTAAAAGGGAATACATTATAAGAAGAATCTTTACTTTGAAACTTTGTTCTTTACCTTTTTCTCACTATGAAACAGCTTTATATTCAACTTAAACACTGCTTCAGTGCAAGAGATTGTGTTTTAGACTAAAAGGGAATGCATTATAAGAAGAATCTTTACTTTGAAACTCTGTTCTTTACCTTTTTCACACTATGTAACAGCTTTGTATTCACCTTAAACACTGTTTCAGGGCAGATTGTGTTTTAGACTAAAAGGGAATACATTTTAAGAAGAATCTTTACTTTGAAACTCTGTTCTTTACCTTTTTCTCACTATGAAACAGCTTTATATTCAACTTAAACACTGCTTCAGGGCAAGAGATTGTGTTTTAGACTAAAAGGGAATGCATTATAAGAAGAATCTTTACTTTGAAACTCTGTTCTTTACCTTTTTCACACTATGAAACAGCTTTGTATTCACCTTAAACACTGTTTCAGGGCAAGAGATTGTGTTTTAGACTAAAAGGTAATGCATTATAAGAAGAATCTTTACTTTGAAAATCTGTTCTTTACCTTTTTCACACTATGAAACAGCTTTGTATTCACCTTAAACACTGTTTCAGGGCAAGAGATTGTGTTTTAGACTAAAATAGACTGCATTATAAGAAGAATCTTTACTTTGAAACTCTGTTTTTTACCTTTTTCACACTATGAAACAGCTTTGTATTCACCTTAAACACTGTTTCAGTGCAAGAGATTGTGTTTTAGACTAAAAGGTAATGCATTATAAGAAGAATCTTTACTTTGAAACTCTGTTCTTTACCTTTTTCACACTATGAAACAGCTTTGTATTCACCTTAAACACTGTTTCAGGGCAAGAGATTGTGTTTTAGACTAAAAGGGAATGCATTATAAGAAGAATCTTTACTTTGAAACTCTGTTTTTTACCTTTTTCACACTATGAAACAGCTTTGTATTCACCTTAAACACTGTTTCAGGGCAAGATATTGTGTTTTAGACTAAAAGGGAATGCATTGTAAGAAGAATCTTTACTTTGAAACTCTGTTCTTTACCTTTTTCACACTATGAAACAGCTTTGTATTCGCCTTAAACACTGTTTCAGGGCAAAAGATTGTGTTTTAGACTAAAATAGACTGCATTATAAGAAGAATCTTTACTTTGAAACTCTGTTCTTTACCTTTTTCTCACTATGAAACAGCTTTATATTCAACTTAAACACTGCTTCAGGGCAAGATATTGTGTTTTAGACTAAAAGGGAATGCATTGTCAGAAGAATCTTTACTTTGAAACTCTGTTCTTTACCTTTTTCACACTATGAAACAGCTTTGTATTCGCCTTAAACACTGTTTCAGGGCAAAAGATTGTGTTTTAGACTAAAATAGACTGCATTATAAGAAGAATCTTTACTTTGAAACTCTGTTCTTTACCTTTTTCTCACTATGAAACAGCTTTGTATTCAACTTTAACACTGTTTCAGGGCAAGAGATTGTGTTTTAGACTAAAAGGGAATGCATTATAAGAAGAATCTTTACTTTGAAACTCTGTTCTTTACCTTTTTCTCACTATGAAACAGCTTTATATTCAACTTAAACACTGCTTCAGTGCAAGAGATTGTGTTTTAGACTAAAAGGGAATGCATTATAAGAAGAATCTTTACTTTGAAACTCTGTTCTTTACCTTTTAAACAATATGAAACAGCTTTGTATTCACCTTAAACACTGTTTCAGGGCAAGAGATTGTGTTTTAGACTAAAAGGGAATGCATTATAAGAAGAATCTTTACTTTGAAACTCTGTTCTTTACCTTTTTCACACTATGTAACAGCTTTGTTTCATGAAACAGCTTTGAAACAGCTTTGTATTCAACTTAAACACTGTTTCAGAGCTAGACATCTTGTTTTTAACCAAACTGAATAACTTACAATATGTTAAGAAAACACATATTTCAAATGAAAAGAGTTTATAACAAGGGGAGATCAAGTTGTTTGTAATATGACCAATTAAAGTAATTGCAATTCTGTTTGTACACTTCTAACCAAAAAGAAGCAGGGCTTCTATGCATTGTAATCAGCTTATACACCATTTCAGAGCAAGACATCTTGTTTTTAACCAAACTGAATAACTTACAATATCCTAAGAAAACACATATTTCAAGTGAAAAGAGTTTATCCAGGGGAGAAAAAGTTGTTTTAACATGGTTCTAATGTGACCCTTGAAAGTAATTGTAACTCTGTTTTTACACCTCTAACCACAAGGAGGCAACGTTTCCACGCATTATAATTGGCTTATACATAGTTTCAGAGTAAGAAATATTGTTTTTAACCAAACTGAACAACTAAAAGGGAATGCATTATAAGAAGAATGTTTACTTTGAAACTCTGTTCTTTACCTTTTTCACACTATGAAACAGCTTTGTATTCACCTTAAACACTGTTTCAGGGCAAGAGATTGTGTTTTAGACTAAAAGGGAATGCATTATAAGAAGAATCTTTACTTTGAAACTCTGTTCTTTACCTTTTTCACACTATGAAATAGCTTTGTATTCACCTTAAACACTGTTTAAGGGCAAGAGATTGTGTTTTAGACTAAAATAGACTGCATTATAAGAAGAATCTTTACTTTGAAACTCTGTTCTTTACCTTTTTCTCACTATGAAACAGCTTTATATTCAACTTAAACACTGCTTCAGGGCAAGAGATTGTGTTTTAGACTAAAAGGGAATGCATTGTCAGAAGAATCTTTACTTTGAAACTCTGTTCTTTACCTTTTTCACACTATGAAACAGCTTTGTATTCGCCTTAAACACTGTTTCAGGGCAAAAGATTGTGTTTTAGACTAAAATAGACTGCATTATAAGAAGAATCTTTACTTTGAAACTCTGTTCTTTACCTTTTTCTCACTATGAAACAGCTTTGTATTCAACTTAAACACTGTTTCAGGGCAAGAGATTGTGTTTTAGACTAAAAGGGAATGCATTATAAGAAGAATCTTTACTTTGAAACTCTGTTCTTTACCTTTTTCTCACTATGAAACAGCTTTATATTCAACTTAAACACTGCTTCAGTGCAAGAGATTGTGTTTTAGACTAAAAGGGAATGCATTATAAGAAGAATCTTTACTTTGAAACTCTGTTCTTTACCTTTTTCACACTATGAAACAGCTTTATATTCAACTTAAACACTGTTTCAGGGCAAGAGATTGTGTTTTAGACTAAAATAGACTGCATTATAAGAAGAATCTTTACTTTGAAACTCTGTTCTTTACCTTTTTCACACTATGAAACAGCTTTGTATTCACCTTAAACACTGTTTCAGGGCAAGAGATTGTGTTTTAGACTAAAAGGGAATGCATTGTAAGAAGAATCTTTACTTTGAAACTCTGTTCTTTACCTTTTTCACACTATGTAACAGCTTTGTATTCACCTTAAACACTGTTTCAGGGCAGATTGTGTTTTAGACTAAAAGGGAATACATTATAAGAAGAATCTTTACTTTGAAACTCTGTTCTTTACCTTTTTCTCACTATGTAACAGCTTTGTATTCACCTTAAACACTGTTTCAGGGCAGATTGTGTTTTAGACTAAAAGGGAATACATTATAAGAAGAATCTTTACTTTGAAACTTTGTTCTTTACCTTTTTCTCACTATGAAACAGCTTTATATTCAACTTAAACACTGCTTCAGTGCAAGAGATTGTGTTTTAGAGTAAAAGGGAATGCATTATAAGAAGAATCTTTACTTTGAAACTCTGTTCTTTACCTTTTTCACACTATGTAACAGCTTTGTATTCACCTTAAACACTGTTTCAGGGCAGATTGTGTTTTAGACTAAAAGGGAATACATTATAAGAAGAATCTTTACTTTGAAACTTTGTTCTTTACCTTTTTCTCACTATGAAACAGCTTTATATTCAACTTAAACACTGCTTCAGTGCAAGAGATTGTGTTTTAGACTAAAAGGGAATGCATTATAAGAAGAATCTTTACTTTGAAACTCTGTTCTTTACCTTTTTCACACTATGTAACAGCTTTGTATTCACCTTAAACACTGTTTCAGGGCAGATTGTATTTTAGACTAAAAGGGAATACATTTTAAGAAGAATCTTTACTTTGAAACTCTGTTCTTTACCTTTTTCTCACTATGAAACAGCTTTATATTCAACTTAAACACTGCTTCAGGGCAAGAGATTGTGTTTTAGACTAAAAGGGAATGCATTATAAGAAGAATCTTTACTTTGAAACTCTGTTCTTTACCTTTTTCACACTATGAAACAGCTTTGTATTCACCTTAAACACTGTTTCAGGGCAAGAGATTGTGTTTTAGACTAAAAGGTAATGCATTATAAGAAGAATCTTTACTTTGAAAATCTGTTCTTTACCTTTTTCACACTATGAAACAGCTTTGTATTCACCTTAAACACTGTTTCAGGGCAAGAGATTGTGTTTTAGACTAAAATAGACTGCATTATAAGAAGAATCTTTACTTTGAAACTCTGTTTTTTACCTTTTTCACACTATGAAACAGCTTTGTATTCACCTTAAACACTGTTTCAGTGCAAGAGATTGTGTTTTAGACTAAAAGGTAATGCATTATAAGAAGAATCTTTACTTTGAAACTCTGTTCTTTACCTTTTTCACACTATGAAACAGCTTTGTATTCACCTTAAACACTGTTTCAGGGCAAGAGATTGTGTTTTAGACTAAAAGGGAATGCATTATAAGAAGAATCTTTACTTTGAAACTCTGTTTTTTACCTTTTTCACACTATGAAACAGCTTTGTATTCACCTTAAACACTGTTTCAGGGCAAGATATTGTGTTTTAGACTAAAAGGGAATGCATTGTAAGAAGAATCTTTACTTTGAAACTCTGTTCTTTACCTTTTTCACACTATGAAACAGCTTTGTATTCGCCTTAAACACTGTTTCAGGGCAAAAGATTGTGTTTTAGACTAAAATAGACTGCATTATAAGAAGAATCTTTACTTTGAAACTCTGTTCTTTACCTTTTTCTCACTATGAAACAGCTTTATATTCAACTTAAACACTGCTTCAGGGCAAGATATTGTGTTTTAGACTAAAAGGGAATGCATTGTCAGAAGAATCTTTACTTTGAAACTCTGTTCTTTACCTTTTTCACACTATGAAACAGCTTTGTATTCGCCTTAAACACTGTTTCAGGGCAAAAGATTGTGTTTTAGACTAAAATAGACTGCATTATAAGAAGAATCTTTACTTTGAAACTCTGTTCTTTACCTTTTTCTCACTATGAAACAGCTTTGTATTCAACTTAAACACTGTTTCAGGGCAAGAGATTGTGTTTTAGACTAAAAGGGAATGCATTATAAGAAGAATCTTTACTTTGAAACTCTGTTCTTTACCTTTTTCTCACTATGAAACAGCTTTATATTCAACTTAAACACTGCTTCAGTGCAAGAGATTGTGTTTTAGACTAAAAGGGAATGCATTATAAGAAGAATCTTTACTTTGAAACTCTGTTCTTTACCTTTTAAACAATATGAAACAGCTTTGTATTCACCTTAAACACTGTTTCAGGGCAAGAGATTGTGTTTTAGACTAAAAGGGAATGCATTATAAGAAGAATCTTTACTTTGAAACTCTGTTCTTTACCTTTTTCACACTATGTAACAGCTTTGTTTCATGAAACAGCTTTGAAACAGCTTTGTATTCAACTTAAACACTGTTTCAGAGCTAGACATCTTGTTTTTAACCAAACTGAATAACTTACAATATGTTAAGAAAACACATATTTCAAATGAAAAGAGTTTATAACAAGGGGAGATCAAGTTGTTTGTAATATGACCAATTAAAGTAATTGCAATTCTGTTTGTACACTTCTAACCAAAAAGAAGCAGGGCTTCTATGCATTGTAATCAGCTTATACACCATTTCAGAGCAAGACATCTTGTTTTTAACCAAACTGAATAACTTACAATATCCTAAGAAAACACATATTTCAAGTGAAAAGAGTTTATCCAGGGGAGAAAAAGTTGTTTTAACATGGTTCTAATGTGACCCTTGAAAGTAATTGTAACTCTGTTTTTACACCTCTAACCACAAGGAGGCAACGTTTCCACGCATTATAATTGGCTTATACATAGTTTCAGAGTAAGAAATATTGTTTTTAACCAAACTGAACAACTAAAAGGGAATGCATTATAAGAAGAATGTTTACTTTGAAACTCTGTTCTTTACCTTTTTCACACTATGAAACAGCTTTGTATTCACCTTAAACACTGTTTCAGGGCAAGAGATTGTGTTTTAGACTAAAAGGGAATGCATTATAAGAAGAATCTTTACTTTGAAACTCTGTTCTTTACCTTTTTCACACTATGAAATAGCTTTGTATTCACCTTAAACACTGTTTAAGGGCAAGAGATTGTGTTTTAGACTAAAATAGACTGCATTATAAGAAGAATCTTTACTTTGAAACTCTGTTCTTTACCTTTTTCACACTATGAAACAGCTTTGTATTCACCTTAAACACTGTTTCAGGGCAGATTGTGTTTTAGACTAAAAGGGAATACATTTTAAGAAGAATCTTTACTTTGAAACTCTGTTCTTTACCTTTTTCTCACTCTGAAACAGCTTTATATTCAACTTAAACACTGCTTCAGGGCAAGAGATTGTGTTTTAGACTAAAAGGGAATGCATTATAAGAAGAATCTTTACTTTGAAACTCTGTTCTTTACCTTTTTCACACTATGTAACAGCTTTGTTTCATGAAACAGCTTTGAAACAGCTTTGTATTCAACTTAAACACTGTTTCAGAGCTAGACATCTTGTTTTTAACCAAACTGAATAACTTACAATATGTTAAGAAAACACATATTTCAAATGAAAAGAGTTTATAACAAGGGGAGATCAAGTTGTTTGTAATATGACCAATTAAAGTAATTGCAATTCTGTTTGTACACTTCTAACCAAAAAGAAGCAGGGCTTATATGCATTGTAATCAGCTTATACACCATTTCAGAGCAAGACATCTTGTTTTTAACCAAACTGAATAACTTACAATATCCTAAGAAAACACATATTTCAAGTGAAAAGAGTTTATCCAGGGGAGAACAAGTTGTTTTAACATGGTTCTAATGTGACCCTTGAAAGTAATTGCAACTCTGTTTTTACACCTCTAACCACAAGGAGGCAACGTTTCCACGCATTATAATTGGCTTATACATAGTTTCAGAGTAAGAAATATTGTTTTTAACCAAACTGAACAACTAAAAGGGAATGCATTATAAGAAGAATGTTTACTTTGAAACTCTGTTCTTTACCTTTTAAACAATATGAAACAGCTTTGTATTCACCTTAAACACTGTTTCAGGGCAAGAGATTGTGTTTTAGACTAAAAGTTAATGCATTATAAGAAGAATCTTTACTTTGAAACTCTGTTCTTTACCTTTTTCACACTATGAAACAGCTTTGTATTCACCTTAAACACTGTTTCAGGGCAAGAGATTGTGTTTTAGACTAAAAGTTAATGCATTATAAGAAGAATCTTTACTTTGAAACTCTGTTCTTTACCTTTTTCACACTATGTAACAGCTTTGTATTCACCTTAAACACTGTTTCAGGGCAGATTGTGTTTTAGACTAAAAGGGAATACATTATAAGAAGAATCTTTACTTTGAAACTTTGTTCTTTACCTTTTTCTCACTATGAAACAGCTTTATATTCAACTTAAACACTGCTTCAGTGCAAGAGATTGTGTTTTAGACTAAAAGGGAATGCATTATAAGAAGAATCTTTACTTTGAAACTCTGTTCTTTACCTTTTTCACACTATGTAACAGCTTTGTATTCACCTTAAACACTGTTTCAGGGCAGATTGTGTTTTAGACTAAAAGGGAATACATTTTAAGAAGAATCTTTACTTTGAAACTCTGTTCTTTACCTTTTTCTCACTATGAAACAGCTTTATATTCAACTTAAACACTGCTTCAGGGCAAGAGATTGTGTTTTAGACTAAAAGGGAATGCATTATAAGAAGAATCTTTACTTTGAAACTCTGTTCTTTACCTTTTTCACACTATGAAACAGCTTTGTATTCACCTTAAACACTGTTTCAGGGCAAGAGATTGTGTTTTAGACTAAAAGGTAATGCATTATAAGAAGAATCTTTACTTTGAAACTCTGTTCTTTACCTTTTTCTCACTATGAAACAGCTTTATATTCAACTTAAACACTGCTTCAGGGCAAGAGATTGTGTTTTAGACTAAAAGGGAATGCATTATAAGAAGAATCTTTACTTTGAAACTCTGTTCTTTACCTTTTTCACACTATGAAACAGCTTTGTATTCACCTTAAACACTGTTTCAGGGCAAGAGATTGTGTTTTAGACTAAAAGGTAATGCATTATAAGAAGAATCTTTACTTTGAAACTCTGTTCTTTACCTTTTTCACACTATGAAACAGCTTTGTATTCACCTTAAACACTGTTTCAGGGCAAGAGATTGTGTTTTAGACTAAAATAGACTGCATTATAAGAAGAATCTTTACTTTGAAACTCTGTTTTTTACCTTTTTCACACTATGAAACAGCTTTGTATTCACCTTAAACACTGTTTCAGTGCAAGAGATTGTGTTTTAGACTAAAAGGTAATGCATTATAAGAAGAATCTTTACTTTGAAACTCTGTTCTTTACCTTTTTCACACTATGAAACAGCTTTGTATTCACCTTAAACACTGTTTCAGGGCAAGAGATTGTGTTTTAGACTAAAAGGGAATGCATTATAATAAGAATCTTTACTTTGAAACTCTGTTTTTTACCTTTTTCACACTATGAAACAGCTTTGTATTCACCTTAAACACTGTTTCAGGGCAAGATATTGTGTTTTAGACTAAAAGGGAATGCATTGTAAGAAGAATCTTTACTTTGAAACTCTGTTCTTTACCTTTTTCACACTATGAAACAGCTTTGTATTCACCTTAAACACTGTTTCAGGGCAGATTGTGTTTTAGACTAAAAGGGAATACATTATAAGAAGAATCTTTACTTTGAAACTCTGTTTTTTACCTTTTTCACACTATGAAACAGCTTTGTATTCACCTTAAACACTGTTTCAGTGCAAGAGATTGTGTTTTAGACTAAAAGGTAATGCATTATAAGAAGAATCTTTACTTTGAAACTCTGTTCTTTACCTTTTTCACACTATGAAACAGCTTTGTATTCACCTTAAACACTGTTTCAGGGCAAGAGATTGTGTTTTAGACTAAAAGGGAATGCATTATAAGAAGAATCTTTACTTTGAAACTCTGTTTTTTACCTTTTTCACACTATGAAACAGCTTTGTATTCACCTTAAACACTGTTTCAGGGCAAGATATTGTGTTTTAGACTAAAAGGGAATGCATTGTAAGAAGAATCTTTACTTTGAAACTCTGTTCTTTACCTTTTTCACACTATGAAACAGCTTTGTATTCGCCTTAAACACTGTTTCAGGGCAAAAGATTGTGTTTTAGACTAAAATAGACTGCATTATAAGAAGAATCTTTACTTTGAAACTCTGTTCTTTACCTTTTTCTCACTATGAAACAGCTTTATATTCAACTTAAACACTGCTTCAGGGCAAGATATTGTGTTTTAGACTAAAAGGGAATGCATTGTCAGAAGAATCTTTACTTTGAAACTCTGTTCTTTACCTTTTTCACACTATGAAACAGCTTTGTATTCGCCTTAAACACTGTTTCAGGGCAAAAGATTGTGTTTTAGACTAAAATAGACTGCATTATAAGAAGAATCTTTACTTTGAAACTCTGTTCTTTACCTTTTTCTCACTATGAAACAGCTTTGTATTCAACTTTAACACTGTTTCAGGGCAAGAGATTGTGTTTTAGACTAAAAGGGAATGCATTATAAGAAGAATCTTTACTTTGAAACTCTGTTCTTTACCTTTTTCTCACTATGAAACAGCTTTATATTCAACTTAAACACTGCTTCAGTGCAAGAGATTGTGTTTTAGACTAAAAGGGAATGCATTATAAGAAGAATCTTTACTTTGAAACTCTGTTCTTTACCTTTTAAACAATATGAAACAGCTTTGTATTCACCTTAAACACTGTTTCAGGGCAAGAGATTGTGTTTTAGACTAAAAGGGAATGCATTATAAGAAGAATCTTTACTTTGAAACTCTGTTCTTTACCTTTTTCACACTATGTAACAGCTTTGTTTCATGAAACAGCTTTGAAACAGCTTTGTATTCAACTTAAACACTGTTTCAGAGCTAGACATCTTGTTTTTAACCAAACTGAATAACTTACAATATGTTAAGAAAACACATATTTCAAATGAAAAGAGTTTATAACAAGGGGAGATCAAGTTGTTTGTAATATGACCAATTAAAGTAATTGCAATTCTGTTTGTACACTTCTAACCAAAAAGAAGCAGGGCTTCTATGCATTGTAATCAGCTTATACACCATTTCAGAGCAAGACATCTTGTTTTTAACCAAACTGAATAACTTACAATATCCTAAGAAAACACATATTTCAAGTGAAAAGAGTTTATCCAGGGGAGAAAAAGTTGTTTTAACATGGTTCTAATGTGACCCTTGAAAGTAATTGTAACTCTGTTTTTACACCTCTAACCACAAGGAGGCAACGTTTCCACGCATTATAATTGGCTTATACATAGTTTCAGAGTAAGAAATATTGTTTTTAACCAAACTGAACAACTAAAAGGGAATGCATTATAAGAAGAATGTTTACTTTGAAACTCTGTTCTTTACCTTTTTCACACTATGAAACAGCTTTGTATTCACCTTAAACACTGTTTCAGGGCAAGAGATTGTGTTTTAGACTAAAAGGGAATGCATTATAAGAAGAATCTTTACTTTGAAACTCTGTTCTTTACCTTTTTCACACTATGAAATAGCTTTGTATTCACCTTAAACACTGTTTAAGGGCAAGAGATTGTGTTTTAGACTAAAATAGACTGCATTATAAGAAGAATCTTTACTTTGAAACTCTGTTCTTTACCTTTTTCTCACTATGAAACAGCTTTATATTCAACTTAAACACTGCTTCAGGGCAAGAGATTGTGTTTTAGACTAAAAGGGAATGCATTATAAGAAGAATCTTTACTTTGAAACTCTGTTCTTTACCTTTTTCACACTATGTAACAGCTTTGTTTCATGAAACAGCTTTGAAACAGCTTTGTATTCAACTTAAACACTGTTTCAGAGCTAGACATCTTGTTTTTAACCAAACTGAATAACTTACAATATGTTAAGAAAACACATATTTCAAATGAAAAGAGTTTATAACAAGGGGAGATCAAGTTGTTTGTAATATGACCAATTAAAGTAATTGCAATTCTGTTTGTACACTTCTAACCAAAAAGAAGCAGGGCTTCTATGCATTGTAATCAGCTTATACACCATTTCAGAGCAAGACATCTTGTTTTTAACCAAACTGAATAACTTACAATATCCTAAGAAAACACATATTTCAAGTGAAAAGAGTTTATCCAGGGGAGAACAAGTTGTTTTAACATGGTTCTAATGTGACCCTTGAAAGTAATTGCAACTCTGTTTTTACACCTCTAACCACAAGGAGGCAACGTTTCCACGCATTATAATTGGCTTATACATAGTTTCAGAGTAAGAAATATTGTTTTAACCAAACTGAACAACTAAAAGGGAATGCATTATAAGAAGAATGTTTACTTTGAAACTCTGTTCTTTACCTTTTAAACAATATGAAACAGCTTTGTATTCACCTTAAACACTGTTTCAGGGCAAGAGATTGTGTTTTAGACTAAAAGTTAATGCATTATAAGAAGAATCTTTACTTTGAAACTCTGTTCTTTACCTTTTTCACACTATGAAACAGCTTTGTATTCACCTTAAACACTGTTTCAGGGCAAGAGATTGTGTTTTAGACTAAAAGGGAATGCATTATAAGAAGAATCTTTACTTTGAAACTCTGTTCTTTACCTTTTTCACACTATGAAACAGCTTTGTATTCACCTTAAACACTGTTTCAGGGCAAGAGATTGTGTTTTAGACTAAAATAGACTGCATTATAAGAAGAATCTTTACTTTGAAACTCTGTTCTTTACCTTTTTCACACTATGAAACAGCTTTGTATTCACCTTAAACACTGTTTCAGGGCAAGAGATTGTGTTTTAGACTAAAAGGGAATGCATTATAAGAAGAATCTTTACTTTGAAACTCTGTTCTTTACCTTTTTCACACTATGTAACAGCTTTGTTTCATGAAACAGCTTTGAAACAGCTTTGTATTCAACTTAAACACTGTTTCAGAGCTAGACATCTTGTTTTTAACCAAACTGAATAACTTACAATATGTTAAGAAAACACATATTTCAAATGAAAAGAGTTTATAACAAGGGGAGATCAAGTTGTTTGTAATATGACCAATTAAAGTAATTGCAATTCTGTTTGTACACTTCTAACCAAAAAGAAGCAGGGCTTCTATGCATTGTAATCAGCTTATACACCATTTCAGAGCAAGACATCTTGTTTTTAACCAAACTGAATAACTTACAATATCCTAAGAAAACACATATTTCAAGTGAAAAGAGTTTATCCAGGGGAGAACAAGTTGTTTTAACATGGTTCTAATGTGACCCTTGAAAGTAATTGCAACTCTGTTTTTACACCTCTAACCACAAGGAGGCAACGTTTCCACGCATTATAATTGGCTTATACATAGTTTCAGAGTAAGAAATATTGTTTTTAACCAAACTGAACAACTAAAAGGGAATGCATTATAAGAAGAATGTTTACTTTGAAACTCTGTTCTTTACCTTTTAAACAATATGAAACAGCTTTGTATTCACCTTAAACACTGTTTCAGGGCAAGAGATTGTGTTTTAGACTAAAAGTTAATGCATTATAAGAAGAATCTTTACTTTGAAACTCTGTTCTTTACCTTTTTCACACTATGAAACAGCTTTGTATTCACCTTAAACACTGTTTCAGGGCAAGAGATTGTGTTTTAGACTAAAAGGGAATGCATTATAAGAAGAATCTTTACTTTGAAACTCTGTTCTTTACCTTTTTCACACTATGAAACAGCTTTGTATTCACCTTAAACACTGTTTCAGGGCAAGAGATTGTGTTTTAGACTAAAATAGACTGCATTATAAGAAGAATCTTTACTTTGAAACTCTGTTCTTTACCTTTTTCACACTATGAAACAGCTTTGTATTCACCTTAAACACTGTTTCAGGGCAAGAGATTGTGTTTTAGACTAAAAGGGAATGCATTATAAGAAGAATCTTTACTTTGAAACTCTGTTCTTTACCTTTTTCACACTATGTAACAGCTTTGTTTCATGAAACAGCTTTGAAACAGCTTTGTATTCAACTTAAACACTGTTTCAGAGCTAGACATCTTGTTTTTAACCAAACTGAATAACTTACAATATGTTAAGAAAACACATATTTCAAATGAAAAGAGTTTATAACAAGGGGAGATCAAGTTGTTTGTAATATGACCAATTAAAGTAATTGCAATTCTGTTTGTACACTTCTAACCAAAAAGAAGCAGGGCTTCTATGCATTGTAATCAGCTTATACACCATTTCAGAGCAAGACATCTTGTTTTTAACCAAACTGAATAACTTACAATATCCTAAGAAAACACATATTTCAAGTGAAAAGAGTTTATCCAGGGGAGAACAAGTTGTTTTAACATGGTTCTAATGTGACCCTTGAAAGTAATTGCAACTCTGTTTTTACACCTCTAACCACAAGGAGGCAACGTTTCCACGCATTATAATTGGCTTATACATAGTTTCAGAGTAAGAAATATTGTTTTTAACCAAACTGAACAACTAAAAGGGAATGCATTATAAGAAGAATGTTTACTTTGAAACTCTGTTCTTTACCTTTTAAACAATATGAAACAGCTTTGTATTCACCTTAAACACTGTTTCAGGGCAAGAGATTGTGTTTTAGACTAAAAGGGAATGCATTGTAAGAAGAATCTTTACTTTGAAACTCTGTCCTTTACCTTTTTCTCACTATGAAACAGCTTTGTATTCACCTTAAACACTGTTTCAGGGCAAGAGATTGTGTTTTAGACTAAAAGGGAATGCATTATAAGAAGAATCTTTACTTTGAAACTCTGTTCTTTACCTTTTTCACACTATGAAACAGCTTTGTATTCACCTTAAACACTGTTTCAGGGCAAGAGATTGTGTTTTAGACTAAAATAGACTGCATTATAAGAAGAATCTTTACTTTGAAACTCTGTTCTTTACCTTTTTCACACTATGTAACAGCTTTGTATTCACCTTAAACACTGTTTCAGGGCAGATTGTGTTTTAGACTAAAAGGGAATACATTATAAGAAGAATCTTTACTTTGAAACTTTGTTCTTTACCTTTTTCTCACTATGAAACAGCTTTATATTCAACTTAAACACTGCTTCAGTGCAAGAGATTGTGTTTTAGACTAAAAGGGAATGCATTATAAGAAGAATCTTTACTTTGAAACTCTGTTCTTTACCTTTTTCACACTATGAAACAGCTTTGTATTCACCTTAAACACTGTTTCAGGGCAAGAGATTGTGTTTTAGACTAAAATAGACTGCATTATAAGAAGAATCTTTACTTTGAAACTCTGTTTTTTACCTTTTTCACACTATGAAACAGCTTTGTATTCACCTTAAACACTGTTTCAGTGCAAGAGATTGTGTTTTAGACTAAAAGGTAATGCATTATAAGAAGAATCTTTACTTTGAAACTCTGTTCTTTACCTTTTTCACACTATGAAACAGCTTTGTATTCACCTTAAACACTGTTTCAGGGCAAGAGATTGTGTTTTAGACTAAAAGGGAATGCATTATAAGAAGAATCTTTACTTTGAAACTCTGTTTTTTACCTTTTTCACACTATGAAACAGCTTTGTATTCACCTTAAACACTGTTTCAGGGCAAGATATTGTGTTTTAGACTAAAAGGGAATGCATTGTAAGAAGAATCTTTACTTTGAAACTCTGTTCTTTACCTTTTTCACACTATGAAACAGCTTTGTATTCACCTTAAACACTGTTTCAGGGCAGATTGTGTTTTAGACTAAAAGGGAATACATTATAAGAAGAATCTTTACTTTGAAACTTTGTTCTTTACCTTTTTCTCACTATGAAACAGCTTTATATTCAACTTAAACACTGCTTCAGTGCAAGAGATTGTGTTTTAGACTAAAAGGGAATGCATTATAAGAAGAATCTTTACTTTGAAACTCTGTTCTTTACCTTTTTCACACTATGTAACAGCTTTGTATTCACCTTAAACACTGTTTCAGGGCAAAAGATTGTGTTTTAGACTAAAATAGACTGCATTATAAGAAGAATCTTTACTTTGAAACTCTGTTCTTTACCTTTTTCTCACTATGAAACAGCTTTATATTCAACTTAAACACTGCTTCAGGGCAAGATATTGTGTTTTAGACTAAAAGGGAATGCATTGTCAGAAGAATCTTTACTTTGAAACTCTGTTCTTTACCTTTTTCACACTATGAAACAGCTTTGTATTCGCCTTAAACACTGTTTCAGGGCAAAAGATTGTGTTTTAGACTAAAATAGACTGCATTATAAGAAGAATCTTTACTTTGAAACTCTGTTCTTTACCTTTTTCTCACTATGAAACAGCTTTGTATTCAACTTAAACACTGTTTCAGGGCAAGAGATTGTGTTTTAGACTAAAAGGGAATGCATTATAAGAAGAATCTTTACTTTGAAACTCTGTTCTTTACCTTTTTCTCACTATGAAACAGCTTTATATTCAACTTAAACACTGCTTCAGTGCAAGAGATTGTGTTTTAGACTAAAAGGGAATGCATTATAAGAAGAATCTTTACTTTGACACTCTGTTCTTTACCTTTTAAACAATATGAAACAGCTTTGTATTCACCTTAAACACTGTTTCAGGGCAAGAGATTGTGTTTTAGACTAAAAGGGAATGCATTATAAGAAGAATCTTTACTTTGAAACTCTGTTCTTTACCTTTTTCACACTATGTAACAGCTTTGTTTCATGAAACAGCTTTGAAACAGCTTTGTATTCAACTTAAACACTGTTTCAGAGCTAGACATCTTGTTTTTAACCAAACTGAATAACTTACAATATGTTAAGAAAACACATATTTCAAATGAAAAGAGTTTATAACAAGGGGAGATCAAGTTGTTTGTAATATGACCAATTAAAGTAATTGCAATTCTGTTTGTACACTTCTAACCAAAAAGAAGCAGGGCTTCTATGCATTGTAATCAGCTTATACACCATTTCAGAGCAAGACATCTTGTTTTTAACCAAACTGAATAACTTACAATATCCTAAGAAAACACATATTTCAAGTGAAAAGAGTTTATCCAGGGGAGAAAAAGTTGTTTTAACATGGTTCTAATGTGACCCTTGAAAGTAATTGTAACTCTGTTTTTACACCTCTAACCACAAGGAGGCAACGTTTCCACGCATTATAATTGGCTTATACATAGTTTCAGAGTAAGAAATATTGTTTTTAACCAAACTGAACAACTAAAAGGGAATGCATTATAAGAAGAATGTTTACTTTGAAACTCTGTTCTTTACCTTTTTCACACTATGAAACAGCTTTGTATTCACCTTAAACACTGTTTCAGGGCAAGAGATTGTGTTTTAGACTAAAAGGGAATGCATTATAAGAAGAATCTTTACTTTGAAACTCTGTTCTTTACCTTTTTCACACTATGAAATAGCTTTGTATTCACCTTAAACACTGTTTAAGGGCAAGAGATTGTGTTTTAGACTAAAATAGACTGCATTATAAGAAGAATCTTTACTTTGAAACTCTGTTCTTTACCTTTTTCACACTATGAAACAGCTTTGTATTCACCTTAAACACTGTTTCAGGGCAGATTGTGTTTTAGACTAAAAGGGAATACATTTTAAGAAGAATCTTTACTTTGAAACTCTGTTCTTTACCTTTTTCTCACTATGAAACAGCTTTATATTCAACTTAAACACTGCTTCAGGGCAAGAGATTGTGTTTTAGACTAAAAGGGAATGCATTATAAGAAGAATCTTTACTTTGAAACTCTGTTCTTTACCTTTTTCACACTATGTAACAGCTTTGTTTCATGAAACAGCTTTGAAACAGCTTTGTATTCAACTTAAACACTGTTTCAGAGCTAGACATCTTGTTTTTAACCAAACTGAATAACTTACAATATGTTAAGAAAACACATATTTCAAATGAAAAGAGTTTATAACAAGGGGAGATCAAGTTGTTTGTAATATGACCAATTAAAGTAATTGCAATTCTGTTTGTACACTTCTAACCAAAAAGAAGCAGGGCTTCTATGCATTGTAATCAGCTTATACACCATTTCAGAGCAAGACATCTTGTTTTTAACCAAACTGAATAACTTACAATATCCTAAGAAAACACATATTTCAAGTGAAAAGAGTTTATCCAGGGGAGAACAAGTTGTTTTAACATGGTTCTAATGTGACCCTTGAAAGTAATTGCAACTCTGTTTTTACACCTCTAACCACAAGGAGGCAACGTTTCCACGCATTATAATTGGCTTATACATAGTTTCAGAGTAAGAAATATTGTTTTTAACCAAACTGAACAACTAAAAGGGAATGC
This sequence comes from Electrophorus electricus, assembly GCF_041902795.1. NCBI lineage: Eukaryota > Metazoa > Chordata > Actinopteri > Gymnotiformes > Gymnotidae > Electrophorus > Electrophorus electricus. Next base: position 1,607,183 of record NW_027658572.1, on the reverse strand, counting down.
ATTATAAGAAGAATGTTTACTTTGAAACTCTGTTCTTTACCTTTTAAACAATATGAAACAGCTTTGTATTCACCTTAAACACTGTTTCAGGGCAAGAGATTGTGTTTTAGACTAAAAGTTAATGCATTATAAGAAGAATCTTTACTTTGAAACTCTGTTCTTTACCTTTTTCACACTATGAAACAGCTTTGTATTCACCTTAAACACTGTTTCAGGGCAAGAGATTGTGTTTTAGACTAAAAGGGAATGCATTATAAGAAGAATCTTTACTTTGAAACTCTGTTCTTTACCTTTTTCACACTATGAAACAGCTTTGTATTCACCTTAAACACTGTTTCAGGGCAAGAGATTGTGTTTTAGACTAAAATAGACTGCATTATAAGAAGAATCTTTACTTTGAAACTCTGTTCTTTACCTTTTTCACACTATGAAACAGCTTTGTATTCACCTTAAACACTGTTTCAGGGCAAGAGATTGTGTTTTAGACTAAAAGGAAATGCATTATAAGAAGAATCTTTACTTTGAAACTCTGTTCTTTACCTTTTTCACACTATGTAACAGCTTTGTTTCATGAAACAGCTTTGAAACAGCTTTGTATTCAACTTAAACACTGTTTCAGAGCTAGACATCTTGTTTTTAACCAAACTGAATAACTTACAATATGTTAAGAAAACACATATTTCAAATGAAAAGAGTTTATAACAAGGGGAGATCAAGTTGTTTGTAATATGACCAATTAAAGTAATTGCAATTCTGTTTGTACACTTCTAACCAAAAAGAAGCAGGGCTTCTATGCATTGTAATCAGCTTATACACCATTTCAGAGCAAGACATCTTGTTTTTAACCAAACTGAATAACTTACAATATCCTAAGAAAACACATATTTCAAGTGAAAAGAGTTTATCCAGGGGAGAACAAGTTGTTTTAACATGGTTCTAATGTGACCCTTGAAAGTAATTGCAACTCTGTTTTTACACCTCTAACCACAAGGAGGCAACGTTTCCACGCATTATAATTGGCTTATACATAGTTTCAGAGTAAGAAATATTGTTTTTAACCAAACTGAACAACTAAAAGGGAATGCATTATAAGAAGAATGTTTACTTTGAAACTCTGTTCTTTACCTTTTAAACAATATGAAACAGCTTTGTATTCACCTTAAACACTGTTTCAGGGCAAGAGATTGTGTTTTAGACTAAAAGGGAATGCATTGTAAGAAGAATCTTTACTTTGAAACTCTGTCCTTTACCTTTTTCTCACTATGAAACAGCTTTGTATTCACCTTAAACACTGTTTCAGGGCAAGAGATTGTGTTTTAGACTAAAAGGGAATGCATTATAAGAAGAATCTTTACTTTGAAACTCTGTTCTTTACCTTTTTCACACTATGAAACAGCTTTGTATTCACCTTAAACACTGTTTCAGGGCAAGAGATTGTGTTTTAGACTAAAATAGACTGCATTATAAGAAGAATCTTTACTTTGAAACTCTGTTCTTTACCTTTTTCACACTATGTAACAGCTTTGTATTCACCTTAAACACTGTTTCAGGGCAGATTGTGTTTTAGACTAAAAGGGAATACATTATAAGAAGAATCTTTACTTTGAAACTTTGTTCTTTACCTTTTTCTCACTATGAAACAGCTTTATATTCAACTTAAACACTGCTTCAGTGCAAGAGATTGTGTTTTAGACTAAAAGGGAATGCATTATAAGAAGAATCTTTACTTTGAAACTCTGTTCTTTACCTTTTTCACACTATGTAACAGCTTTGTATTCACCTTAAACACTGTTTCAGGGCAGATTGTGTTTTAGACTAAAAGGGAATACATTATAAGAAGAATCTTTACTTTGAAACTTTGTTCTTTACCTTTTTCTCACTATGAAACAGCTTTATATTCAACTTAAACACTGCTTCAGTGCAAGAGATTGTGTTTTAGACTAAAAGGGAATGCATTATAAGAAGAATCTTTACTTTGAAACTCTGTTCTTTACCTTTTTCACACTATGTAACAGCTTTGTATTCACCTTAAACACTGTTTCAGGGCAGATTGTGTTTTAGACTAAAAGGGAATACATTTTAAGAAGAATCTTTACTTTGAAACTCTGTTCTTTACCTTTTTCTCACTATGAAACAGCTTTATATTCAACTTAAACACTGCTTCAGGGCAAGAGATTGTGTTTTAGACTAAAAGGGAATGCATTATAAGAAGAATCTTTACTTTGAAACTCTGTTCTTTACCTTTTTCACACTATGAAACAGCTTTGTATTCACCTTAAACACTGTTTCAGGGCAAGAGATTGTGTTTTAGACTAAAAGGTAATGCATTATAAGAAGAATCTTTACTTTGAAACTCTGTTCTTTACCTTTTTCACACTATGAAACAGCTTTGTATTCACCTTAAACACTGTTTCAGGGCAAGAGATTGTGTTTTAGACTAAAATAGACTGCATTATAAGAAGAATCTTTACTTTGAAACTCTGTTCTTTACCTTTTTCTCACTATGAAACAGCTTTATATTCAACTTAAACACTGCTTCAGTGCAAGAGATTGTGTTTTAGACTAAAAGGGAATGCATTATAAGAAGAATCTTTACTTTGAAACTCTGTTCTTTACCTTTTTCACACTATGTAACAGCTTTGTATTCACCTTAAACACTGTTTCAGGGCAGATTGTGTTTTAGACTAAAAGGGAATACATTATAAGAAGAATCTTTACTTTGAAACTTTGTTCTTTACCTTTTTCTCACTATGAAACAGCTTTATATTCAACTTAAACACTGCTTCAGTGCAAGAGATTGTGTTTTAGACTAAAAGGGAATGCATTATAAGAAGAATCTTTACTTTGAAACTCTGTTCTTTACCTTTTTCACACTATGTAACAGCTTTGTATTCACCTTAAACACTGTTTCAGGGCAGATTGTGTTTTAGACTAAAAGGGAATACATTATAAGAAGAATCTTTACTTTGAAACTTTGTTCTTTACCTTTTTCTCACTATGAAACAGCTTTATATTCAACTTAAACACTGCTTCAGTGCAAGAGATTGTGTTTTAGACTAAAAGGGAATGCATTATAAGAAGAATCTTTACTTTGAAACTCTGTTCTTTACCTTTTTCACACTATGTAACAGCTTTGTATTCACCTTAAACACTGTTTCAGGGCAAGAGATTGTGTTTTAGACTAAAAGGGAATGCATTGTAAGAAGACTCTTTACTTTGAAACTCTGTTCTTTACCTTTTTCTCATTATGAAACAGCTTTGTATTCACCTTAAACACTGTTTCAGGGCAAGAGATTGTGTTTTAGACTAAAAGGGAATGCATTATAAGAAGAATCTTTACTTTGAAACTCTGTTCTTTACCTTTTTCACACTATGTAACAGCTTTGTATTCACCTTAAACACTGTTTCAGGGCAGATTGTGTTTTAGACTAAAAGGGAATACATTATAAGAAGAATCTTTACTTTGAAACTTTGTTCTTTACCTTTTTCTCACTATGAAACAGCTTTATATTCAACTTAAACACTGCTTCAGTGCAAGAGATTGTGTTTTAGACTAAAAGGGAATGCATTATAAGAAGAATCTTTACTTTGAAACTCTGTTCTTTACCTTTTTCACACTATGTAACAGCTTTGTATTCACCTTAAACACTGTTTCAGGGCAGATTGTGTTTTAGACTAAAAGGGAATACATTATAAGAAGAATCTTTACTTTGAAACTTTGTTCTTTACCTTTTTCTCACTATGAAACAGCTTTATATTCAACTTAAACACTGCTTCAGTGCAAGAGATTGTGTTTTAGACTAAAAGGGAATGCATTATAAGAAGAATCTTTACTTTGAAACTCTGTTCTTTACCTTTTTCACACTATGTAACAGCTTTGTATTCACCTTAAACACTGTTTCAGGGCAAGAGATTGTGTTTTAGATTAAAAGGGAATGCATTGTAAGAAGACTCTTTACTTTGAAACTCTGTTCTTTACCTTTTTCTCATTATGAAACAGCTTTGTATTCACCTTAAACACTGTTTCAGGGCAAGAGATTGTGTTTTAGACTAAAAGGGAATGCATTATAAGAAGAATCTTTACTTTGAAACTCTGTTCTTTACCTTTTTCACACTATGTAACAGCTTTGTATTCACCTTAAACACTGTTTCAGGGCAGATTGTGTTTTAGACTAAAAGGGAATACATTATAAGAAGAATCTTTACTTTGAAACTTTGTTCTTTACCTTTTTCTCACTATGAAACAGCTTTATATTCAACTTAAACACTGCTTCAGTGCAAGAGATTGTGTTTTAGACTAAAAGGGAATGCATTATAAGAAGAATCTTTACTTTGAAACTCTGTTCTTTACCTTTTTCACACTATGTAACAGCTTTGTATTCACCTTAAACACTGTTTCAGGGCAAGAGATTGTGTTTTAGACTAAAATAGACTGCATTATAAGAAGAATCTTTACTTTGAAACTCTGTTTTTTACCTTTTTCACACTATGAAACAGCTTTGTATTCACCTTAAACACTGTTTCAGTGCAAGAGATTGTGTTTTAGACTAAAAGGTAATGCATTATAAGAAGAATCTTTACTTTGAAACTCTGTTCTTTACCTTTTTCACACTATTAAACACCTTTGTATTCACCTTAAACACTGTTTCAGGGCAAGAGATTGTGTTTTAGACTAAAAGGGAATGCATTATAAGAAGAATCTTTACTTTGAAACTCTGTTTTTTACCTTTTTCACACTATGAAACAGCTTTGTATTCACCTTAAACACTGTTTCAGGGCAAGATATTGTGTTTTAGACTAAAAGGGAATGCATTGTAAGAAGAATCTTTACTTTGAAACTCTGTTCTTTACCTTTTTCACACTATGAAACAGCTTTATATTCGCCTTAAACACTGTTTCAGGGCAAAAGATTGTGTTTTAGACTAAAATAGACTGCATTATAAGAAGAATCTTTACTTTGAAACTCTGTTCTTTACCTTTTTCTCACTATGAAACAGCTTTATATTCAACTTAAACACTGCTTCAGTGCAAGAGATTGTGTTTTAGACTAAAAGGGAATGCATTATAAGAAGAATCTTTACTTTGAAACTCTGTTCTTTACCTTTTTCACACTATGAAACAGCTTTATATTCAACTTAAACACTGTTTCAGGGCAAGAGATTGTGTTTTAGACTAAAATAGACTGCATTATAAGAAGAATCTTTACTTTGAAACTCTGTTCTTTACCTTTTTCACACTATGTAACAGCTTTGTTTCATGAAACAGCTTTGTATTCAACTTAAACACTGTTTCAGAGCTAGACATCTTGTTTTTAACCAAACTGAATAACTTACAATATGTTAAGAAAACACATATTTCAAATGAAAAGAGTTTATAACAAGGGGAGATCAAGTTGTTTGTAATATGACCAATTAAAGTAATTGCAATTCTGTTTGTACACTTCTAACCAAAAAGAAGCAGGGCTTCTATGCATTGTAATCAGCTTATACACCATTTCAGAGCAAGACATCTTGTTTTTAACCAAACTGAATAACTTACAATATCCTAAGAAAACACATATTTCAAGTGAAAAGAGTTTATCCAGGGGAGAACAAGTTGTTTTAACATGGTTCTAATGTGACCCTTGAAAGTAATTGCAACTCTGTTTTTACACCTCTAACCACAAGGAGGCAACGTTTCCACGCATTATAATTGGCTTATACATAGTTTCAGAGTAAGAAATATTGTTTTTAACCAAACTGAACAACTAAAAGGGAATGCATTATAAGAAGAATGTTTACTTTGAAACTCTGTTCTTTACCTTTTAAACAATATGAAACAGCTTTGTATTCACCTTAAACACTGTTTCAGGGCAAGAGATTGTGTTTTAGACTAAAAGGGAATGCATTGTAAGAAGAATCTTTACTTTGAAACTCTGTTCTTTACCTTTTTCTCACTATGAAACAGCTTTGTATTCACCTTAAACACTGTTTCAGGGCAAGAGATTGTGTTTTAGACTAAAAGGGAATGCATTATAAGAAGAATCTTTACTTTGAAACTCTGTTCTTTACCTTTTTCACACTATGAAACAGCTTTGTATTCACCTTAAACACTGTTTCAGGGCAAGAGATTGTGTTTTAGACTAAAAGGGAATGCATTGTAAGAAGAATCTTTACTTTGAAACTCTGTTCTTTACCTTTTTCTCACTATGAAACAGCTTTGTATTCACCTTAAACACTGTTTCAGGGCAAGAGATTGTGTTTTAGACTAAAAGGGAATGCATTATAAGAAGAATCTTTACTTTGAAACTCTGTTCTTTACCTTTTTCACACTATGAAACAGCTTTGTATTCACCTTAAACACTGTTTCAGGGCAAGAGATTGTGTTTTAGACTAAAATAGACTGCATTATAAGAAGAATCTTTACTTTGAAACTCTGTTCTTTACCTTTTTCACACTATGTAACAGCTTTGTATTCACCTTAAACACTGTTTCAGGGCAGATTGTGTTTTAGACTAAAAGGGAATACATTATAAGAAGAATCTTTACTTTGAAACTTTGTTCTTTACCTTTTTCTCACTATGAAACAGCTTTATATTCAACTTAAACACTGCTTCAGTTCAAGACATTGTGTTTTAGACTAAAAGGGAATGCATTATAAGAAGAATCTTTACTTTGAAACTCTGTTCTTTACCTTTTTCACACTATGTAACAGCTTTGTATTCACCTTAAACACTGTTTCAGGGCAGATTGTGTTTTAGACTAAAAGGGAATACATTATAAGAAGAATCTTTACTTTGAAACTTTGTTCTTTACCTTTTTCTCACTATGAAACAGCTTTATATTCAACTTAAACACTGCTTCAGTGCAAGAGATTGTGTTTTAGAGTAAAAGGGAATGCATTATAAGAAGAATCTTTACTTTGAAACTCTGTTCTTTACCTTTTTCACGCTTTGTATTCACCTTAAACACTGTTTCAGGGCAGATTGTGTTTTAGACTAAAAGGGAATACATTATAAGAAGAATCTTTACTTTGAAACTTTGTTCTTTACCTTTTTCTCACTATGAAACAGCTTTATATTCAACTTAAACACTGCTTCAGTGCAAGAGATTGTGTTTTAGACTAAAAGGGAATGCATTATAAGAAGAATCTTTACTTTGAAACTCTGTTCTTTACCTTTTTCACACTATGTAACAGCTTTGTATTCACCTTAAACACTGTTTCAGGGCAGATTGTGTTTTAGACTAAAAGGGAATACATTTTAAGAAGAATCTTTACTTTGAAACTCTGTTCTTTACCTTTTTCTCACTATGAAACAGCTTTATATTCAACTTAAACACTGCTTCAGGGCAAGAGATTGTGTTTTAGACTAAAAGGGAATGCATTATAAGAAGAATCTTTACTTTGAAACTCTGTTCTTTACCTTTTTCACACTATGAAACAGCTTTGTATTCACCTTAAACACTGTTTCAGGGCAAGAGATTGTGTTTTAGACTAAAAGGTAATGCATTATAAGAAGAATCTTTACTTTGAAACTCTGTTCTTTACCTTTTTCACACTATGAAACAGCTTTGTATTCACCTTAAACACTGTTTCAGGGCAAGAGATTGTGTTTTAGACTAAAAGGGAATGCATTATAAGAAGAATCTTTACTTTGAAACTCTGTTTTTTACCTTTTTCACACTATGAAACAGCTTTGTATTCACCTTAAACACTGTTTCAGGGCAAGATATTGTGTTTTAGACTAAACGGGAATGCATTGTAAGAAGAATCTTTACTTTGAAACTCTGTTCTTTACCTTTTTCACACTATGAAACAGCTTTGTATTCGCCTTAAACACTGTTTCAGGGCAAAAGATTGTGTTTTAGACTAAAATAGACTGCATTATAAGAAGAATCTTTACTTTGAAACTCTGTTCTTTACCTTTTTCTCACTATGAAACAGCTTTATATTCAACTTAAACACTGCTTCAGTGCAAGAGATTGTGTTTTAGACTAAAAGGGAATGCATTATAAGAAGAATCTTTACTTTGAAACTCTGTTCTTTACCTTTTTCACACTATGAAACAGCTTTATATTCAACTTAAACACTGTTTCAGGGCAAGAGATTGTGTTTTAGACTAAAAGGGAATGCATTATAAGAAGAATCTTTACTTTGAAACTCTGTTCTTTACCTTTTTCACACTATGAAACAGCTTTGTATTCACCTTAAACACTGTTTCAGGGCAAGAGATTGTGTTTTAGACTAAAAGGGAATGCATTATAAGAAGAATCTTTACTTTGAAACTCTGTTTTTTACCTTTTTCACACTATGAAACAGCTTTGTATTCACCTTAAACACTGTTTCAGGGCAAGATATTGTGTTTTAGACTAAAAGGGAATACATTATAAGAAGAATCTTTACTTTGAAACTTTGTTCTTTACCTTTTTCTCACTATGAAACAGCTTTATATTCAACTTAAACACTGCTTCAGTGCAAGACATTGTGTTTTAGACTAAAAGGGAATGCATTATAAGAAGAATCTTTACTTTGAAACTCTGTTCTTTACCTTTTTCACACTATGAAACAGCTTTGTATTCACCTTAAACACTGTTTCAGGGCAGATTGTGTTTTAGACTAAAAGGGAATACATTATAAGAAGAATCTTTACTTTGAAACTCTGTTCTTTACCTTTTTCTCACTATGAAACAGCTTTATATTCAACTTAAACACTGCTTCAGGGCAAGAGATTGTGTTTTAGACTAAAAGTTAATGCATTATAAGAAGAATCTTTACTTTGAAACTCTGTTCTTTACCTTTTTCACACTATGAAACAGCTTTGTATTCACCTTAAACACTGTTTCAGGGCAAGAGATTGTGTTTTAGACTAAAAGGGAATGCATTATAAGAAGAATCTTTACTTTGAAACTCTGTTCTTTACCTTTTTCACACTATGTAACAGCTTTGTTTCATGAAACAGCTTTGTATTCAACTTAAACACTGTTTCAGAGCTAGACATCTTGTTTTTAACCAAACTGAATAACTTACAATATGTTAAGAAAACACATATTTCAAATGAAAAGAGTTTATAACAAGGGGAGATCAAGTTGTTTGTAATATGACCAATTAAAGTAATTGCAATTCTGTTTGTACACTTCTAACCAAAAAGAAGCAGGGCTTCTATGCATTGTAATCAGCTTATACACCATTTCAGAGCAAGACATCTTGTTTTTAACCAAACTGAATAACTTACAATATCCTAAGAAAACACATATTTCAAGTGAAAAGAGTTTATCCAGGGGAGAACAAGTTGTTTTAACATGGTTCTAATGTGACCCTTGAAAGTAATTGCAACTCTGTTTTTACACCTCTAACCACAAGGAGGCAACGTTTCCACGCATTATAATTGGCTTATACATAGTTTCAGAGTAAGAAATATTGTTTTTAACCAAACTGAACAACTAAAAGGGAATGCATTATAAGAAGAATGTTTACTTTGAAACTCTGTTCTTTACCTTTTAAACAATATGAAACAGCTTTGTATTCACCTTAAACACTGTTTCAGGGCAAGAGATTGTGTTTTAGACTAAAAGGGAATGCATTGTAAGAAGAATCTTTACTTTGAAACTCTGTTCTTTACCTTTTTCTCACTATGAAACAGCTTTGTATTCACCTTAAACACTGTTTCAGGGCAAGAGATTGTGTTTTAGACTAAAAGGGAATGCATTATAAGAAGAATCTTTACTTTGAAACTCTGTTCTTTACCTTTTTCACACTATGAAACAGCTTTGTATTCACCTTAAACACTGTTTCAGGGCAAGAGATTGTGTTTTAGACTAAAAGGGAATGCATTGTAAGAAGAATCTTTACTTTGAAACTCTGTTCTTTACCTTTTTCTCACTATGAAACAGCTTTGTATTCACCTTAAACACTGTTTCAGGGCAAGAGATTGTGTTTTAGACTAAAAGGGAATGCATTATAAGAAGAATCTTTACTTTGAAACTCTGTTCTTTACCTTTTTCACACTATGAAACAGCTTTGTATTCACCTTAAACACTGTTTCAGGGCAAGAGATTGTGTTTTAGACTAAAATAGACTGCATTATAAGAAGAATCTTTACTTTGAAACTCTGTTCTTTACCTTTTTCACACTATGTAACAGCTTTGTATTCACCTTAAACACTGTTTCAGGGCAGATTGTGTTTTAGACTAAAAGGGAATACATTATAAGAAGAATCTTTACTTTGAAACTTTGTTCTTTACCTTTTTCTCACTATGAAACAGCTTTATATTCAACTTAAACACTGCTTCAGTTCAAGACATTGTGTTTTAGACTAAAAGGGAATGCATTATAAGAAGAATCTTTACTTTGAAACTCTGTTCTTTACCTTTTTCACACTATGTAACAGCTTTGTATTCACCTTAAACACTGTTTCAGGGCAGATTGTGTTTTAGACTAAAAGGGAATACATTATAAGAAGAATCTTTACTTTGAAACTTTGTTCTTTACCTTTTTCTCACTATGAAACAGCTTTATATTCAACTTAAACACTGCTTCAGTGCAAGAGATTGTGTTTTAGAGTAAAAGGGAATGCATTATAAGAAGAATCTTTACTTTGAAACTCTGTTCTTTACCTTTTTCACGCTTTGTATTCACCTTAAACACTGTTTCAGGGCAGATTGTGTTTTAGACTAAAAGGGAATACATTATAAGAAGAATCTTTACTTTGAAACTTTGTTCTTTACCTTTTTCTCACTATGAAACAGCTTTATATTCAACTTAAACACTGCTTCAGTGCAAGAGATTGTGTTTTAGACTAAAAGGGAATGCATTATAAGAAGAATCTTTACTTTGAAACTCTGTTCTTTACCTTTTTCACACTATGTAACAGCTTTGTATTCACCTTAAACACTGTTTCAGGGCAGATTGTGTTTTAGACTAAAAGGGAATACATTTTAAGAAGAATCTTTACTTTGAAACTCTGTTCTTTACCTTTTTCTCACTATGAAACAGCTTTATATTCAACTTAAACACTGCTTCAGGGCAAGAGATTGTGTTTTAGACTAAAAGGGAATGCATTATAAGAAGAATCTTTACTTTGAAACTCTGTTCTTTACCTTTTTCACACTATGAAACAGCTTTGTATTCACCTTAAACACTGTTTCAGGGCAAGAGATTGTGTTTTAGACTAAAAGGTAATGCATTATAAGAAGAATCTTTACTTTGAAACTCTGTTCTTTACCTTTTTCACACTATGAAACAGCTTTGTATTCACCTTAAACACTGTTTCAGGGCAAGAGATTGTGTTTTAGACTAAAAGGGAATGCATTATAAGAAGAATCTTTACTTTGAAACTCTGTTTTTTACCTTTTTCACACTATGAAACAGCTTTGTATTCACCTTAAACACTGTTTCAGGGCAAGATATTGTGTTTTAGACTAAACGGGAATGCATTGTAAGAAGAATCTTTACTTTGAAACTCTGTTCTTTACCTTTTTCACACTATGAAACAGCTTTGTATTCGCCTTAAACACTGTTTCAGGGCAAAAGATTGTGTTTTAGACTAAAATAGACTGCATTATAAGAAGAATCTTTACTTTGAAACTCTGTTCTTTACCTTTTTCTCACTATGAAACAGCTTTATATTCAACTTAAACACTGCTTCAGTGCAAGAGATTGTGTTTTAGACTAAAAGGGAATGCATTATAAGAAGAATCTTTACTTTGAAACTCTGTTCTTTACCTTTTTCACACTATGAAACAGCTTTATATTCAACTTAAACACTGTTTCAGGGCAAGAGATTGTGTTTTAGACTAAAATAGACTGCATTATAAGAAGAATCTTTACTTTGAAACTCTGTTCTTTACCTTTTTCACACTATGAAACAGCTTTGTATTCACCTTAAACACTGTTTCAGGGCAAGAGATTGTGTTTTAGACTAAAAGGGAATGCATTGTAAGAAGAATCTTTACTTTGAAACTCTGTTCTTTACCTTTTTCACACTATGTAACAGCTTTGTATTCACCTTAAACACTGTTTCAGGGCAGATTGTGTTTTAGACTAAAAGGGAATACATTATAAGAAGAATCTTTACTTTGAAACTCTGTTCTTTACCTTTTTCTCACTATGAAACAGCTTTATATTCAACTTAAACACTGCTTCAGGGCAAGAGATTGTGTTTTAGACTAAAAGGGAATGCATTATAAGAAGAATCTTTACTTTGAAACTCTGTTCTTTACCTTTTTCACACTATGTAACAGCTTTGTTTCATGAAACAGCTTTGAAACAGCTTTGTATTCAACTTAAACACTGTTTCAGAGCTAGACATCTTGTTTTTAACCAAACTGAATAACTTACAATATGTTAAGAAAACACATATTTCAAATGAAAAGAGTTTATAACAAGGGAAGATCAAGTTGTTTGTAATATGACCAATTAAAGTAATTGCAATTCTGTTTGTACACTTCTAACCAAAAAGAAGCAGGGCTTCTATGCATTGTAATCAGCTTATACACCATTTCAGAGCAAGACATCTTGTTTTTAACCAAACTGAATAACTTACAATATCCTAAGAAAACACATATTTCAAGTGAAAAGAGTTTATCCAGGGGAGAACAAGTTGTTTTAACATGGTTCTAATGTGACCCTTGAAAGTAATTGCAACTCTGTTTTTACACCTCTAACCAGAAGGAGGCAACGTTTCCACGCATTATAATTGGCTTATACATAGTTTCAGAGTAAGAAATATTGTTTTTAACCAAACTGAACAACTAAAAGGGAATGCATTATAAGAAGAATATTTACTTTGAAACTCTGTTCTTTACCTTTTAAACAATATGAAACAGCTTTGTATTCACCTTAAACACTGTTTCAGGGCAAGAGATTGTGTTTTAGACTAAAAGGGAATGCATTATAAGAAGAATCTTTACTTTGAAACTCTGTTCTTTACCTTTTTCACACTATGAAACAGCTTTGTATTCACCTTAAACACTGTTTCAGGGCAAGAGATTGTGTTTTAGACTAAAATAGACTGCATTATAAGAAGAATCTTTACTTTGAAACTCTGTTCTTTACCTTTTTCACACTATGTAACAGCTTTGTATTCACCTTAAACACTGTTTCAGGGCAGATTGTGTTTTAGACTAAAAGGGAATACATTATAAGAAGAATCTTTACTTTGAAACTTTGTTCTTTACCTTTTTCTCACTATGAAACAGCTTTATATTCAACTTAAACACTGCTTCAGTGCAAGACATTGTGTTTTAGACTAAAAGGGAATGCATTATAAGAAGAATCTTTACTTTGAAACTCTGTTCTTTACCTTTTTCACACTATGTAACAGCTTTGTATTCACCTTAAACACTGTTTCAGGGCAGATTGTGTTTTAGACTAAAAGGGAATACATTATAAGAAGAATCTTTACTTTGAAACTTTGTTCTTTACCTTTTTCTCACTATGAAACAGCTTTATATTCAACTTAAACACTGCTTCAGTGCAAGAGATTGTGTTTTAGAGTAAAAGGGAATGCATTATAAGAAGAATCTTTACTTTGAAACTCTGTTCTTTACCTTTTTCACGCTTTGTATTCACCTTAAACACTGTTTCAGGGCAGATTGTGTTTTAGACTAAAAGGGAATACATTATAAGAAGAATCTTTACTTTGAAACTTTGTTCTTTACCTTTTTCTCACTATGAAACAGCTTTATATTCAACTTAAACACTGCTTCAGTGCAAGAGATTGTGTTTTAGACTAAAAGGGAATGCATTATAAGAAGAATCTTTACTTTGAAACTCTGTTCTTTACCTTTTTCACACTATGTAACAGCTTTGTATTCACCTTAAACACTGTTTCAGGGCAGATTGTGTTTTAGACTAAAAGGGAATACATTTTAAGAAGAATCTTTACTTTGAAACTCTGTTCTTTACCTTTTTCTCACTATGAAACAGCTTTATATTCAACTTAAACACTGCTTCAGGGCAAGAGATTGTGTTTTAGACTAAAAGGGAATGCATTATAAGAAGAATCTTTACTTTGAAACTCTGTTCTTTACCTTTTTCACACTATGAAACAGCTTTGTATTCACCTTAAACACTGTTTCAGGGCAAGAGATTGTGTTTTAGACTAAAAGGTAATGCATTATAAGAAGAATCTTTACTTTGAAACTCTGTTCTTTACCTTTTTCACACTATGAAACAGCTTTGTATTCACCTTAAACACTGTTTCAGGGCAAGAGATTGTGTTTTAGACTAAAAGGGAATGCATTATAAGAAGAATCTTTACTTTGAAACTCTGTTTTTTACCTTTTTCACACTATGAAACAGCTTTGTATTCACCTTAAACACTGTTTCAGGGCAAGATATTGTGTTTTAGACTAAACGGGAATGCATTGTAAGAAGAATCTTTACTTTGAAACTCTGTTCTTTACCTTTTTCACACTATGAAACAGCTTTGTATTCGCCTTAAACACTGTTTCAGGGCAAAAGATTGTGTTTTAGACTAAAATAGACTGCATTATAAGAAGAATCTTTACTTTGAAACTCTGTTCTTTACCTTTTTCTCACTATGAAACAGCTTTATATTCAACTTAAACACTGCTTCAGTGCAAGAGATTGTGTTTTAGACTAAAAGGGAATGCATTATAAGAAGAATCTTTACTTTGAAACTCTGTTCTTTACCTTTTTCACACTATGAAACAGCTTTATATTCAACTTAAACACTGTTTCAGGGCAAGAGATTGTGTTTTAGACTAAAATAGACTGCATTATAAGAAGAATCTTTACTTTGAAACTCTGTTCTTTACCTTTTTCACACTATGAAACAGCTTTGTATTCACCTTAAACACTGTTTCAGGGCAAGAGATTGTGTTTTAGACTAAAAGGGAATGCATTGTAAGAAGAATCTTTACTTTGAAACTCTGTTCTTTACCTTTTTCACACTATGTAACAGCTTTGTATTCACCTTAAACACTGTTTCAGGGCAGATTGTGTTTTAGACTAAAAGGGAATACATTATAAGAAGAATCTTTACTTTGAAACTCTGTTCTTTACCTTTTTCTCACTATGAAACAGCTTTATATTCAACTTAAACACTGCTTCAGGGCAAGAGATTGTGTTTTAGACTAAAAGGGAATGCATTATAAGAAGAATCTTTACTTTGAAACTCTGTTCTTTACCTTTTTCAGACTATGTAACAGCTTTGTTTCATGAAACAGCTTTGAAACAGCTTTGTATTCAACTTAAACACTGTTTCAGAGCTAGACATCTTGTTTTTAACCAAACTGAATAACTTACAATATGTTAAGAAAACACATATTTCAAATGAAAAGAGTTTATAACAAGGGAAGATCAAGTTGTTTGTAATATGACCAATTAAAGTAATTGCAATTCTGTTTGTACACTTCTAACCAAAAAGAAGCAGGGCTTCTATGCATTGTAATCAGCTTATACACCATTTCAGAGCAAGACATCTTGTTTTTAACCAAACTGAATAACTTACAATATCCTAAGAAAACACATATTTCAAGTGAAAAGAGTTTATCCAGGGGAGAACAAGTTGTTTTAACATGGTTCTAATGTGACCCTTGAAAGTAATTGCAACTCTGTTTTTACACCTCTAACCAGAAGGAGGCAACGTTTCCACGCATTATAATTGGCTTATACATAGTTTCAGAGTAAGAAATATTGTTTTTAACCAAACTGAACAACTAAAAGGGAATGCATTATAAGAAGAATATTTACTTTGAAACTCTGTTCTTTACCTTTTAAACAATATGAAACAGCTTTGTATTCACCTTAAACACTGTTTCAGGGCAAGAGATTGTGTTTTAGACTAAAAGGGAATGCATTATAAGAAGAATCTTTACTTTGAAACTCTGTTCTTTACCTTTTTCACACTATGTAACAGCTTTGTATTCACCTTAAACACTGTTTCAGGGCAGATTGTGTTTTAGACTAAAAGGGAATACATTATAAGAAGAATCTTTACTTTGAAACTTTGTTCTTTACCTTTTTCTCACTATGAAACAGCTTTATATTCAACTTAAACACTGCTTCAGTGCAAGAGATTGTGTTTTAGACTAAAAGGGAATGCATTATAAGAAGAATCTTTACTTTGAAACTCTGTTCTTTACCTTTTTCACACTATGTAACAGCTTTGTATTCACCTTAAACACTGTTTCAGGGCAAGAGATTGTGTTTTAGACTAAAAGGGAATGCATTATAAGAAGAATCTTTACTTTGAAACTCTGTTCTTTACCTTTTTCACACTATGTAACAGCTTTGTATTCACCTTAAACACTGTTTCAGGGCAGATTGTGTTTTAGACTAAAAGGGAATACATTATAAGAAGAATCTTTACTTTGAAACTTTGTTCTTTACCTTTTTCTCACTATGAAACAGCTTTATATTCAACTTAAACACTGCTTCAGTGCAAGAGATTGTGTTTTAGAGTAAAAGGGAATGCATTATAAGAAGAATCTTTACTTTGAAACTCTGTTCTTTACCTTTTTCACACTATGAAACAGCTTTGTATTCACCTTAAACACTGTTTCAGGGCAGATTGTGTTTTAGACTAAAAGGGAATACATTATAAGAAGAATCTTTACTTTGAAACTCTGTTCTTTACCTTTTTCTCACTATGAAACAGCTTTATATTCAACTTAAACACTGCTTCAGGGCAAGAGATTGTGTTTTAGACTAAAAGGGAATGCATTATAAGAAGAATCTTTACTTTGAAACTCTGTTTTTTACCTTTTTCACACTATGAAACAGCTTTGTATTCACCTTAAACACTGTTTCAGGGCAAGATATTGTGTTTTAGACTAAAAGGGAATGCATTGTAAGAAGAATCTTTACTTTGAAACTCTGTTCTTTACCTTTTTCACACTATGAAACAGCTTTGTATTCGCCTTAAACACTGTTTCAGGGCAAAAGATTGTGTTTTAGACTAAAATAGACTGCATTATAAGAAGAATCTTTACTTTGAAACTCTGTTCTTTACCTTTTTCTCACTATGAAACAGCTTTATATTCAACTTAAACACTGCTTCAGTGCAAGAGATTGTGTTTTAGACTAAAAGGGAATGCATTATAAGAAGAATCTTTACTTTGAAACTCTGTTCTTTACCTTTTTCACACTATGAAACAGCTTTATATTCAACTTAAACACTGTTTCAGGGCAAGAGATTGTGTTTTAGACTAAAATAGACTGCATTATAAGAAGAATCTTTACTTTGAAACTCTGTTCTTTACCTTTTTCACACTATGAAACAGCTTTGTATTCACCTTAAACACTGTTTCAGGGCAAGAGATTGTGTTTTAGACTAAAAGGGAATGCATTGTAAGAAGAATCTTTACTTTGAAACTCTGTTCTTTACCTTTTTCACACTATGTAACAGCTTTGTATTCACCTTAAACACTGTTTCAGGGCAGATTGTGTTTTAGACTAAAAGCGAATACATTATAAGAAGAATCTTTACTTTGAAACTCTGTTCTTTACCTTTTTCTCACTATGAAACAGCTTTATATTCAACTTAAACACTGCTTCAGGGCAAGAGATTGTGTTTTAGACTAAAAGGGAATGCATTATAAGAAGAATCTTTACTTTGAAACTCTGTTCTTTACCTTTTTCACACTATGTAACAGCTTTGTTTCATGAAACAGCTTTGAAACAGCTTTGTATTCAACTTAAACACTGTTTCAGAGCTAGACATCTTGTTTTTAACCAAACTGAATAACTTACAATATGTTAAGAAAACACATATTTCAAATGAAAAGAGTTTATAACAAGGGAAGATCAAGTTGTTTGTAATATGACCAATTAAAGTAATTGCAATTCTGTTTGTACACTTCTAACCAAAAAGAAGCAGGGCTTCTATGCATTGTAATCAGCTTATACACCATTTCAGAGCAAGACATCTTGTTTTTAACCAAACTGAATAACTTACAATATCCTAAGAAAACACATATTTCAAGTGAAAAGAGTTTATCCAGGGGAGAACAAGTTGTTTTAACATGGTTCTAATGTGACCCTTGAAAGTAATTGCAACTCTGTTTTTACACCTCTAACCAGAAGGAGGCAACGTTTCCACGCATTATAATTGGCTTATACATAGTTTCAGAGTAAGAAATATTGTTTTTAACCAAACTGAACAACTAAAAGGGAATGCATTATAAGAAGAATATTTACTTTGAAACTCTGTTCTTTACCTTTTAAACAATATGAAACAGCTTTGTATTCACCTTAAACACTGTTTCAGGGCAAGAGATTGTGTTTTAGACTAAAAGGGAATGCATTGTAAGAAGAATCTTTACTTTGAAACTCTGTTCTTTACCTTTTTCTCACTATGAAACAGCTTTGTATTCACCTTAAACACTGTTTCAGGGCAAGAGATTGTGTTTTAGACTAAAAGGGAATGCATTATAAGAAGAATCTTTACTTTGAAACTCTGTTCTTTACCTTTTTCACACTATGAAACAGCTTTGTATTCACCTTAAACACTGTTTCAGGGCAAGAGATTGTGTTTTAGACTAAAAGGGAATGCATTGTAAGAAGAATCTTTACTTTGAAACTCTGTTCTTTACCTTTTTCTCACTATGAAACAGCTTTGTATTCACCTTAAACACTGTTTCAGGGCAAGAGATTGTGTTTTAGACTAAAATAGACTGCATTATAAGAAGAATCTTTACTTTGAAACTCTGTTCTTTACCTTTTTCACACTATGTAACAGCTTTGTATTCACCTTAAACACTGTTTCAGGGCAGATTGTGTTTTAGACTAAAAGGGAATACATTATAAGAAGAATCTTTACTTTGAAACTTTGTTCTTTACCTTTTTCTCACTATGAAACAGCTTTATATTCAACTTAAACACTGCTTCAGTGCAAGAGATTGTGTTTTAGACTAAAAGGGAATGCATTATAAGAAGAATCTTTACTTTGAAACTCTGTTCTTTACCTTTTTCACACTATGTAACAGCTTTGTATTCACCTTAAACACTGTTTCAGGGCAGATTGTGTTTTAGACTAAAAGGGAATACATTATAAGAAGAATCTTTACTTTGAAACTTTGTTCTTTACCTTTTTCTCACTATGAAACAGCTTTATATTCAACTTAAACACTGCTTCAGTGCAAGAGATTGTGTTTTAGAGTAAAAGGGAATGCATTATAAGAAGAATCTTTACTTTGAAACTCTGTTCTTTACCTTTTTCACACTATGTAACAGCTTTATATTCACCTTAAACACTGTTTCAGGGCAGATTGTGTTTTAGACTAAAAGGGAATACATTATAAGAAGAATCTTTACTTTGAAACTTTGTTCTTTACCTTTTTCTCACTATGAAACAGCTTTATATTCAACTTAAACACTGCTTCAGTGCAAGAGATTGTGTTTTAGACTAAAAGGGAATGCATTATAAGAAGAATCTTTACTTTGAAACTCTGTTCTTTACCTTTTTCACACTATGTAACAGCTTTGTATTCACCTTAAACACTGTTTCAGGGCAGATTGTGTTTTAGACTAAAAGGGAATACATTTTAAGAAGAATCTTTACTTTGAAACTCTGTTCTTTACCTTTTTCTCACTATGAAACAGCTTTATATTCAACTTAAACACTGCTTCAGGGCAAGAGATTGTGTTTTAGACTAAAAGGGAATGCATTATAAGAAGAATCTTTACTTTGAAACTCTGTTCTTTACCTTTTTCACACTATGAAACAGCTTTGTATTCACCTTAAACACTGTTTCAGGGCAAGAGATTGTGTTTTAGACTAAAAGGTAATGCATTATAAG
Organism: Electrophorus electricus; assembly: GCF_041902795.1. Taxonomy (NCBI): domain Eukaryota; kingdom Metazoa; phylum Chordata; class Actinopteri; order Gymnotiformes; family Gymnotidae; genus Electrophorus; species Electrophorus electricus. Next base: position 1,587,438 of record NW_027658572.1, on the reverse strand, counting down.
AAGAATCTTTACTTTGAAACTCTGTTCTTTACCTTTTTCACACTATGAAACAGCTTTGTATTCACCTTAAACACTGTTTCAGGGCAAGAGATTGTGTTTTAGACTAAAATAGACTGCATTATAAGAAGAATCTTTACTTTGAAACTCTGTTTTTTACCTTTTTCACACTATGAAACAGCTTTGTATTCACCTTAAACACTGTTTCAGGGCAGATTGTGTTTTAGACTAAAAGGGAATACATTATAAGAAGAATCTTTACTTTGAAACTTTGTTCTTTACCTTTTTCTCACTATGAAACAGCTTTATATTCAACTTAAACACTGCTTCAGTGCAAGAGATTGTGTTTTAGACTAAAAGGGAATGCATTATAAGAAGAATCTTTACTTTGAAACTCTGTTCTTTACCTTTTTCACACTATGTAACAGCTTTGTATTCACCTTAAACACTGTTTCAGGGCAGATTGTGTTTTAGACTAAAAGGGAATACATTATAAGAAGAATCTTTACTTTGAAACTTTGTTCTTTACCTTTTTCTCACTATGAAACAGCTTTATATTCAACTTAAACACTGCTTCAGTGCAAGAGATTGTGTTTTAGAGTAAAAGGGAATGCATTATAAGAAGAATATTTACTTTGAAACTCTGTTCTTTACCTTTTTCACACTATGTAACAGCTTTGTATTCACCTTAAACACTGTTTCAGGGCAGATTGTGTTTTAGACTAAAAGGGAATACATTATAAGAAGAATCTTTACTTTGAAACTTTGTTCTTTACCTTTTTCTCACTATGAAACAGCTTTATATTCAACTTAAACACTGCTTCAGTGCAAGAGATTGTGTTTTAGACTAAAAGGGAATGCATTATAAGAAGAATCTTTACTTTGAAACTCTGTTCTTTACCTTTTTCACACTATGTAACAGCTTTGTATTCACCTTAAACACTGTTTCAGGGCAGATTGTGTTTTAGACTAAAAGGGAATACATTTTAAGAAGAATCTTTACTTTGAAACTCTGTTCTTTACCTTTTTCTCACTATGAAACAGCTTTATATTCAACTTAAACACTGCTTCAGGGCAAGAGATTGTGTTTTAGACTAAAAGGGAATGCATTATAAGAAGAATCTTTACTTTGAAACTCTGTTCTTTACCTTTTTCACACTATGAAACAGCTTTGTATTCACCTTAAACACTGTTTCAGGGCAAGAGATTGTGTTTTAGACTAAAAGGTAATGCATTATAAGAAGAATCTTTACTTTGAAACTCTGTTCTTTACCTTTTTCACACTATGAAACAGCTTTGTATTCACCTTAAACACTGTTTCAGGGCAAGAGATTGTGTTTTAGACTAAAATAGACTGCATTATAAGAAGAATCTTTACTTTGAAACTCTGTTTTTTACCTTTTTCACACTATGAAACAGCTTTGTATTCACCTTAAACACTGTTTCAGTGCAAGAGATTGTGTTTTAGACTAAAAGGTAATGCATTATAAGAAGAATCTTTACTTTGAAACTCTGTTCTTTACCTTTTTCACACTATGAAACAGCTTTGTATTCACCTTAAACACTGTTTCAGGGCAAGAGATTGTGTTTTAGACTAAAAGGGAATGCATTATAAGAAGAATCTTTACTTTGAAACTCTGTTTTTTACCTTTTTCACACTATGAAACAGCTTTGTATTCACCTTAAACACTGTTTCAGGGCAAGATATTGTGTTTTAGACTAAAAGGGAATGCATTGTAAGAAGAATCTTTACTTTGAAACTCTGTTCTTTACCTTTTTCACACTATGAAACAGCTTTGTATTCGCCTTAAACACTGTTTCAGGGCAAAAGATTGTGTTTTAGACTAAAATAGACTGCATTATAAGAAGAATCTTTACTTTGAAACTCTGTTCTTTACCTTTTTCTCACTATGAAACAGCTTTATATTCAACTTAAACACTGCTTCAGGGCAAGATATTGTGTTTTAGACTAAAAGGGAATGCATTGTCAGAAGAATCTTTACTTTGAAACTCTGTTCTTTACCTTTTTCACACTATGAAACAGCTTTGTATTCGCCTTAAACACTGTTTCAGGGCAAAAGATTGTGTTTTAGACTAAAATAGACTGCATTATAAGAAGAATCTTTACTTTGAAACTCTGTTCTTTACCTTTTTCTCACTATGAAACAGCTTTGTATTCAACTTAAACACTGTTTCAGGGCAAGAGATTGTGTTTTAGACTAAAAGGGAATGCATTATAAGAAGAATCTTTACTTTGAAACTCTGTTCTTTACCTTTTTCTCACTATGAAACAGCTTTATATTCAACTTAAACACTGCTTCAGTGCAAGAGATTGTGTTTTAGACTAAAAGGGAATGCATTATAAGAAGAATCTTTACTTTGAAACTCTGTTCTTTACCTTTTTCACACTATGAAACAGCTTTATATTCAACTTAAACACTGTTTCAGGGCAAGAGATTGTGTTTTAGACTAAAATAGACTGCATTATAAGAAGAATCTTTACTTTGAAACTCTGTTCTTTACCTTTTTCACACTATGAAACAGCTTTGTATTCACCTTAAACACTGTTTCAGGGCAAGAGATTGTGTTTTAGACTAAAAGGGAATGCATTGTAAGAAGAATCTTTACTTTGAAACTCTGTTCTTTACCTTTTTCACACTATGTAACAGCTTTGTATTCACCTTAAACACTGTTTCAGGGCAGATTGTGTTTTAGACTAAAAGGGAATACATTATAAGAAGAATCTTTACTTTGAAACTCTGTTCTTTACCTTTTTCTCACTATGTAACAGCTTTGTATTCACCTTAAACACTGTTTCAGGGCAGATTGTGTTTTAGACTAAAAGGGAATACATTATAAGAAGAATCTTTACTTTGAAACTTTGTTCTTTACCTTTTTCTCACTATGAAACAGCTTTATATTCAACTTAAACACTGCTTCAGTGCAAGAGATTGTGTTTTAGACTAAAAGGGAATGCATTATAAGAAGAATCTTTACTTTGAAACTCTGTTCTTTACCTTTTTCACACTATGTAACAGCTTTGTATTCACCTTAAACACTGTTTCAGGGCAGATTGTGTTTTAGACTAAAAGGGAATACATTATAAGAAGAATCTTTACTTTGAAACTTTGTTCTTTACCTTTTTCTCACTATGAAACAGCTTTATATTCAACTTAAACACTGCTTCAGTGCAAGAGATTGTGTTTTAGACTAAAAGGGAATGCATTATAAGAAGAATCTTTACTTTGAAACTCTGTTCTTTACCTTTTTCACACTATGTAACAGCTTTGTATTCACCTTAAACACTGTTTCAGGGCAGATTGTGTTTTAGACTAAAAGGGAATACATTTTAAGAAGAATCTTTACTTTGAAACTCTGTTCTTTACCTTTTTCTCACTATGAAACAGCTTTATATTCAACTTAAACACTGCTTCAGGGCAAGAGATTGTGTTTTAGACTAAAAGGGAATGCATTATAAGAAGAATCTTTACTTTGAAACTCTGTTCTTTACCTTTTTCACACTATGAAACAGCTTTGTATTCACCTTAAACACTGTTTCAGGGCAAGAGATTGTGTTTTAGACTAAAAGGTAATGCATTATAAGAAGAATCTTTACTTTGAAACTCTGTTCTTTACCTTTTTCACACTATGAAACAGCTTTGTATTCACCTTAAACACTGTTTCAGGGCAAGAGATTGTGTTTTAGACTAAAAGGGAATGCATTATAAGAAGAATCTTTACTTTGAAACTCTGTTTTTTACCTTTTTCACACTATGAAACAGCTTTGTATTCACCTTAAACACTGTTTCAGGGCAAGATATTGTGTTTTAGACTAAAAGGGAATGCATTGTAAGAAGAATCTTTACTTTGAAACTCTGTTCTTTACCTTTTTCACACTATGAAACAGCTTTGTATTCGCCTTAAACACTGTTTCAGGGCAAAAGATTGTGTTTTAGACTAAAATAGACTGCATTATAAGAAGAATCTTTACTTTGAAACTCTGTTCTTTACCTTTTTCTCACTATGAAACAGCTTTATATTCAACTTAAACACTGCTTCAGGGCAAGATATTGTGTTTTAGACTAAAAGGGAATGCATTGTCAGAAGAATCTTTACTTTGAAACTCTGTTCTTTACCTTTTTCACACTATGAAACAGCTTTGTATTCGCCTTAAACACTGTTTCAGGGCAAAAGATTGTGTTTTAGACTAAAATAGACTGCATTATAAGAAGAATCTTTACTTTGAAACTCTGTTCTTTACCTTTTTCTCACTATGAAACAGCTTTGTATTCAACTTAAACACTGTTTCAGGGCAAGAGATTGTGTTTTAGACTAAAAGGGAATGCATTATAAGAAGAATCTTTACTTTGAAACTCTGTTCTTTACCTTTTTCTCACTATGAAACAGCTTTATATTCAACTTAAACACTGCTTCAGTGCAAGAGATTGTGTTTTAGACTAAAAGGGAATGCATTATAAGAAGAATCTTTACTTTGAAACTCTGTTCTTTACCTTTTAAACAATATGAAACAGCTTTGTATTCACCTTAAACACTGTTTCAGGGCAAGAGATTGTGTTTTAGACTAAAAGGGAATGCATTATAAGAAGAATCTTTACTTTGAAACTCTGTTCTTTACCTTTTTCACACTATGTAACAGCTTTGTTTCATGAAACAGCTTTGTATTCAACTTAAACACTGTTTCAGAGCTAGACATCTTGTTTTTAACCAAACTGAATAACTTACAATATGTTAAGAAAACACATATTTCAAATGAAAAGAGTTTATAACAAGGGGAGATCAAGTTGTTTGTAATATGACCAATTAAAGTAATTGCAATTCTGTTTGTACACTTCTAACCAAAAAGAAGCAGGGCTTCTATGCATTGTAATCAGCTTATACACCATTTCAGAGCAAGACATCTTGTTTTTAACCAAACTGAATAACTTACAATATCCTAAGAAAACACATATTTCAAGTGAAAAGAGTTTATCCAGGGGAGAACAAGTTGTTTTAACATGGTTCTAATGTGACCCTTGAAAGTAATTGCAACTCTGTTTTTACACCTCTAACCACAAGGAGGCAACGTTTCCACGCATTATAATTGGCTTATACATAGTTTCAGAGTAAGAAATATTGTTTTTAACCAAACTGAACAACTAAAAGGGAATGCATTATAAGAAGAATGTTTACTTTGAAACTCTGTTCTTTACCTTTTAAACAATATGAAACAGCTTTGTATTCACCTTAAACACTGTTTCAGGGCAAGAGATTGTGTTTTAGACTAAAAGGGAATGCATTGTAAGAAGAATCTTTACTTTGAAACTCTGTTCTTTACCTTTTTCTCACTATGAAACAGCTTTGTATTCACCTTAAACACTGTTTCAGGGCAAGAGATTGTGTTTTAGACTAAAAGGGAATGCATTATAAGAAGAATCTTTACTTTGAAACTCTGTTCTTTACCTTTTTCACACTATGAAACAGCTTTGTATTCACCTTAAACACTGTTTCAGGGCAAGAGATTGTGTTTTAGACTAAAAGGTAATGCATTATAAGAAGAATCTTTACTTTGAAACTCTGTTCTTTACCTTTTTCACACTATGAAACAGCTTTGTATTCACCTTAAACACTGTTTCAGGGCAAGAGATTGTGTTTTAGACTAAAATAGACTGCATTATAAGAAGAATCTTTACTTTGAAACTCTGTTTTTTACCTTTTTCACACTATGAAACAGCTTTGTATTCACCTTAAACACTGTTTCAGTGCAAGAGATTGTGTTTTAGACTAAAAGGTAATGCATTATAAGAAGAATCTTTACTTTGAAACTCTGTTCTTTACCTTTTTCACACTATGAAACAGCTTTGTATTCACCTTAAACACTGTTTCAGGGCAAGAGATTGTGTTTTAGACTAAAAGGGAATGCATTATAAGAAGAATCTTTACTTTGAAACTCTGTTTTTTACCTTTTTCACACTATGAAACAGCTTTGTATTCACCTTAAACACTGTTTCAGGGCAAGATATTGTGTTTTAGACTAAAAGGGAATGCATTGTAAGAAGAATCTTTACTTTGAAACTCTGTTCTTTACCTTTTTCACACTATGAAACAGCTTTGTATTCGCCTTAAACACTGTTTCAGGGCAAAAGATTGTGTTTTAGACTAAAATAGACTGCATTATAAGAAGAATCTTTACTTTGAAACTCTGTTCTTTACCTTTTTCTCACTATGAAACAGCTTTATATTCAACTTAAACACTGCTTCAGGGCAAGATATTGTGTTTTAGACTAAAAGGGAATGCATTGTCAGAAGAATCTTTACTTTGAAACTCTGTTCTTTACCTTTTTCACACTATGAAACAGCTTTGTATTCGCCTTAAACACTGTTTCAGGGCAAAAGATTGTGTTTTAGACTAAAATAGACTGCATTATAAGAAGAATCTTTACTTTGAAACTCTGTTCTTTACCTTTTTCTCACTATGAAACAGCTTTGTATTCAACTTAAACACTGTTTCAGGGCAAGAGATTGTGTTTTAGACTAAAAGGGAATGCATTATAAGAAGAATCTTTACTTTGAAACTCTGTTCTTTACCTTTTTCTCACTATGAAACAGCTTTATATTCAACTTAAACACTGCTTCAGTGCAAGAGATTGTGTTTTAGACTAAAAGGGAATGCATTATAAGAAGAATCTTTACTTTGAAACTCTGTTCTTTACCTTTTAAACAATATGAAACAGCTTTGTATTCACCTTAAACACTGTTTCAGGGCAAGAGATTGTGTTTTAGACTAAAAGGGAATGCATTATAAGAAGAATCTTTACTTTGAAACTCTGTTCTTTACCTTTTTCACACTATGTAACAGCTTTGTTTCATGAAACAGCTTTGTATTCAACTTAAACACTGTTTCAGAGCTAGACATCTTGTTTTTAACCAAACTGAATAACTTACAATATGTTAAGAAAACACATATTTCAAATGAAAAGAGTTTATAACAAGGGGAGATCAAGTTGTTTGTAATATGACCAATTAAAGTAATTGCAATTCTGTTTGTACACTTCTAACCAAAAAGAAGCAGGGCTTCTATGCATTGTAATCAGCTTATACACCATTTCAGAGCAAGACATCTTGTTTTTAACCAAACTGAATAACTTACAATATCCTAAGAAAACACATATTTCAAGTGAAAAGAGTTTATCCAGGGGAGAACAAGTTGTTTTAACATGGTTCTAATGTGACCCTTGAAAGTAATTGCAACTCTGTTTTTACACCTCTAACCAGAAGGAGGCAACGTTTCCACGCATTATAATTGGCTTATACATAGTTTCAGAGTAAGAAATATTGTTTTTAACCAAACTGAACAACTAAAAGGGAATGCATTATAAGAAGAATATTTACTTTGAAACTCTGTTCTTTACCTTTTAAACAATATGAAACAGCTTTGTATTCACCTTAAACACTGTTTCAGGGCAAGAGATTGTGTTTTAGACTAAAAGGGAATGCATTTTAAGAAGAATCTTTACTTTGAAACTCTGTTCTTTACCTTTTTCACACTATGTAACAGCTTTGTATTCACCTTAAACACTGTTTCAGGGCAGATTGTGTTTTAGACTAAAAGGGAATACATTATAAGAAGAATCTTTACTTTGAAACTTTGTTCTTTACCTTTTTCTCACTATGAAACAGCTTTATATTCAACTTAAACACTGCTTCAGTGCAAGAGATTGTGTTTTAGACTAAAAGGGAATGCATTATAAGAAGAATCTTTACTTTGAAACTCTGTTCTTTACCTTTTTCACACTATGTAACAGCTTTGTATTCACCTTAAACACTGTTTCAGGGCAGATTGTGTTTTAGACTAAAAGGGAATACATTATAAGAAGAATCTTTACTTTGAAACTTTGTTCTTTACCTTTTTCTCACTATGAAACAGCTTTATATTCAACTTAAACACTGCTTCAGTGCAAGAGATTGTGTTTTAGACTAAAAGGGAATGCATTATAAGAAGAATCTTTACTTTGAAACTCTGTTCTTTACCTTTTTCACACTATGAAACAGCTTTGTATTCACCTTAAACACTGTTTCAGGGCAAGAGATTGTGTTTTAGACTAAAAGGGAATGCATTATAAGAAGAATCTTTACTTTGAAACTCTGTTTTTTACCTTTTTCACACTATGAAACAGCTTTGTATTCACCTTAAACACTGTTTCAGGGCAAGATATTGTGTTTTAGACTAAAAGGGAATGCATTGTAAGAAGAATCTTTACTTTGAAACTCTGTTCTTTACCTTTTTCACACTATGAAACAGCTTTGTATTCGCCTTAAACACTGTTTCAGGGCAAAAGATTGTGTTTTAGACTAAAATAGACTGCATTATAAGAAGAATCTTTACTTTGAAACTCTGTTCTTTACCTTTTTCTCACTATGAAACAGCTTTATATTCAACTTAAACACTGCTTCAGGGCAAGATATTGTGTTTTAGACTAAAAGGGAATGCATTGTCAGAAGAATCTTTACTTTGAAACTCTGTTCTTTACCTTTTTCACACTATGAAACAGCTTTGTATTCGCCTTAAACACTGTTTCAGGGCAAAAGATTGTGTTTTAGACTAAAATAGACTGCATTATAAGAAGAATCTTTACTTTGAAACTCTGTTCTTTACCTTTTTCTCACTATGAAACAGCTTTGTATTCAACTTAAACACTGTTTCAGGGCAAGAGATTGTGTTTTAGACTAAAAGGGAATGCATTATAAGAAGAATCTTTACTTTGAAACTCTGTTCTTTACCTTTTTCTCACTATGAAACAGCTTTATATTCAACTTAAACACTGCTTCAGTGCAAGAGATTGTGTTTTAGACTAAAAGGGAATGCATTATAAGAAGAATCTTTACTTTGAAACTCTGTTCTTTACCTTTTAAACAATATGAAACAGCTTTGTATTCACCTTAAACACTGTTTCAGGGCAAGAGATTGTGTTTTAGACTAAAAGGGAATGCATTATAAGAAGAATCTTTACTTTGAAACTCTGTTCTTTACCTTTTTCACACTATGTAACAGCTTTGTTTCATGAAACAGCTTTGTATTCAACTTAAACACTGTTTCAGAGCTAGACATCTTGTTTTTAACCAAACTGAATAACTTACAATATGTTAAGAAAACACATATTTCAAATGAAAAGAGTTTATAACAAGGGGAGATCAAGTTGTTTGTAATATGACCAATTAAAGTAATTGCAATTCTGTTTGTACACTTCTAACCAAAAAGAAGCAGGGCTTCTATGCATTGTAATCAGCTTATACACCATTTCAGAGCAAGACATCTTGTTTTTAACCAAACTGAATAACTTACAATATCCTAAGAAAACACATATTTCAAGTGAAAAGAGTTTATCCAGGGGAGAACAAGTTGTTTTAACATGGTTCTAATGTGACCCTTGAAAGTAATTGCAACTCTGTTTTTACACCTCTAACCAGAAGGAGGCAACGTTTCCACGCATTATAATTGGCTTATACATAGTTTCAGAGTAAGAAATATTGTTTTTAACCAAACTGAACAACTAAAAGGGAATGCATTATAAGAAGAATATTTACTTTGAAACTCTGTTCTTTACCTTTTAAACAATATGAAACAGCTTTGTATTCACCTTAAACACTGTTTCAGGGCAAGAGATTGTGTTTTAGACTAAAAGGGAATGCATTTTAAGAAGAATCTTTACTTTGAAACTCTGTTCTTTACCTTTTTCACACTATGTAACAGCTTTGTATTCACCTTAAACACTGTTTCAGGGCAGATTGTGTTTTAGACTAAAAGGGAATACATTATAAGAAGAATCTTTACTTTGAAACTTTGTTCTTTACCTTTTTCTCACTATGAAACAGCTTTATATTCAACTTAAACACTGCTTCAGTGCAAGAGATTGTGTTTTAGACTAAAAGGTAATGCATTATAAGAAGAATCTTTACTTTGAAACTCTGTTCTTTACCTTTTTCACACTATGTAACAGCTTTGTATTCACCTTAAACACTGTTTCAGGGCAGATTGTGTTTTAGACTAAAAGGGAATACATTATAAGAAGAATCTTTACTTTGAAACTTTGTTCTTTACCTTTTTCTCACTATGAAACAGCTTTATATTCAACTTAAACACTGCTTCAGTGCAAGAGATTGTGTTTTAGACTAAAAGGGAATGCATTATAAGAAGAATCTTTACTTTGAAACTCTGTTCTTTACCTTTTTCACACTATGAAACAGCTTTGTATTCACCTTAAACACTGTTTCAGGGCAAGAGATTGTGTTTTAGACTAAAAGGGAATGCATTATAAGAAGAATCTTTACTTTGAAACTCTGTTTTTTACCTTTTTCACACTATGAAACAGCTTTGTATTCACCTTAAACACTGTTTCAGGGCAAGATATTGTGTTTTAGACTAAAAGGGAATGCATTGTAAGAAGAATCTTTACTTTGAAACTCTGTTCTTTACCTTTTTCACACTATGAAACAGCTTTGTATTCACCTTAAACACTGTTTCAGGGCAGATTGTGTTTTAGACTAAAAGGGAATACATTATAAGAAGAATCTTTACTTTGAAACTTTGTTCTTTACCTTTTTCTCACTATGAAACAGCTTTATATTCAACTTAAACACTGCTTCAGTGCAAGAGATTGTGTTTTAGACTAAAAGGGAATGCATTATAAGAAGAATCTTTACTTTGAAACTCTGTTCTTTACCTTTTTCACACTATGTAACAGCTTTGTATTCACCTTAAACACTGTTTCAGGGCAAAAGATTGTGTTTTAGACTAAAATAGACTGCATTATAAGAAGAATCTTTACTTTGAAACTCTGTTCTTTACCTTTTTCTCACTATGAAACAGCTTTATATTCAACTTAAACACTGCTTCAGGGCAAGATATTGTGTTTTAGACTAAAAGGGAATGCATTGTCAGAAGAATCTTTACTTTGAAACTCTGTTCTTTACCTTTTTCACACTATGAAACAGCTTTGTATTCGCCTTAAACACTGTTTCAGGGCAAAAGATTGTGTTTTAGACTAAAATAGACTGCATTATAAGAAGAATCTTTACTTTGAAACTCTGTTCTTTACCTTTTTCTCACTATGAAACAGCTTTGTATTCAACTTAAACACTGTTTCAGGGCAAGAGATTGTGTTTTAGACTAAAAGGGAATGCATTATAAGAAGAATCTTTACTTTGAAACTCTGTTCTTTACCTTTTTCTCACTATGAAACAGCTTTATATTCAACTTAAACACTGCTTCAGTGCAAGAGATTGTGTTTTAGACTAAAAGGGAATGCATTATAAGAAGAATCTTTACTTTGACACTCTGTTCTTTACCTTTTAAACAATATGAAACAGCTTTGTATTCACCTTAAACACTGTTTCAGGGCAAGAGATTGTGTTTTAGACTAAAAGGGAATGCATTATAAGAAGAATCTTTACTTTGAAACTCTGTTCTTTACCTTTTTCACACTATGTAACAGCTTTGTTTCATGAAACAGCTTTGAAACAGCTTTGTATTCAACTTAAACACTGTTTCAGAGCTAGACATCTTGTTTTTAACCAAACTGAATAACTTACAATATGTTAAGAAAACACATATTTCAAATGAAAAGAGTTTATAACAAGGGGAGATCAAGTTGTTTGTAATATGACCAATTAAAGTAATTGCAATTCTGTTTGTACACTTCTAACCAAAAAGAAGCAGGGCTTCTATGCATTGTAATCAGCTTATACACCATTTCAGAGCAAGACATCTTGTTTTTAACCAAACTGAATAACTTACAATATCCTAAGAAAACACATATTTCAAGTGAAAAGAGTTTATCCAGGGGAGAAAAAGTTGTTTTAACATGGTTCTAATGTGACCCTTGAAAGTAATTGTAACTCTGTTTTTACACCTCTAACCACAAGGAGGCAACGTTTCCACGCATTATAATTGGCTTATACATAGTTTCAGAGTAAGAAATATTGTTTTTAACCAAACTGAACAACTAAAAGGGAATGCATTATAAGAAGAATGTTTACTTTGAAACTCTGTTCTTTACCTTTTTCACACTATGAAACAGCTTTGTATTCACCTTAAACACTGTTTCAGGGCAAGAGATTGTGTTTTAGACTAAAAGGGAATGCATTATAAGAAGAATCTTTACTTTGAAACTCTGTTTTTTACCTTTTTCACACTATGAAACAGCTTTGTATTCACCTTAAACACTGTTTCAGGGCAAGATATTGTGTTTTAGACTAAAAGGGAATGCATTGTAAGAAGAATCTTTACTTTGAAACTCTGTTCTTTACCTTTTTCACACTATGAAACAGCTTTGTATTCGCCTTAAACACTGTTTCAGGGCAAAAGATTGTGTTTTAGACTAAAATAGACTGCATTATAAGAAGAATCTTTACTTTGAAACTCTGTTCTTTACCTTTTTCTCACTATGAAACAGCTTTATATTCAACTTAAACACTGCTTCAGGGCAAGATATTGTGTTTTAGACTAAAAGGGAATGCATTGTCAGAAGAATCTTTACTTTGAAACTCTGTTCTTTACCTTTTTCACACTATGAAACAGCTTTGTATTCGCCTTAAACACTGTTTCAGGGCAAAAGATTGTGTTTTAGACTAAAATAGACTGCATTATAAGAAGAATCTTTACTTTGAAACTCTGTTCTTTACCTTTTTCTCACTATGAAACAGCTTTGTATTCAACTTAAACACTGTTTCAGGGCAAGAGATTGTGTTTTAGACTAAAAGGGAATGCATTATAAGAAGAATCTTTACTTTGAAACTCTGTTCTTTACCTTTTTCTCACTATGAAACAGCTTTATATTCAACTTAAACACTGCTTCAGTGCAAGAGATTGTGTTTTAGACTAAAAGGGAATGCATTATAAGAAGAATCTTTACTTTGAAACTCTGTTCTTTACCTTTTAAACAATATGAAACAGCTTTGTATTCACCTTAAACACTGTTTCAGGGCAAGAGATTGTGTTTTAGACTAAAAGGGAATGCATTATAAGAAGAATCTTTACTTTGAAACTCTGTTCTTTACCTTTTTCACACTATGTAACAGCTTTGTTTCATGAAACAGCTTTGTATTCAACTTAAACACTGTTTCAGAGCTAGACATCTTGTTTTTAACCAAACTGAATAACTTACAATATGTTAAGAAAACACATATTTCAAATGAAAAGAGTTTATAACAAGGGGAGATCAAGTTGTTTGTAATATGACCAATTAAAGTAATTGCAATTCTGTTTGTACACTTCTAACCAAAAAGAAGCAGGGCTTCTATGCATTGTAATCAGCTTATACACCATTTCAGAGCAAGACATCTTGTTTTTAACCAAACTGAATAACTTACAATATCCTAAGAAAACACATATTTCAAGTGAAAAGAGTTTATCCAGGGGAGAACAAGTTGTTTTAACATGGTTCTAATGTGACCCTTGAAAGTAATTGCAACTCTGTTTTTACACCTCTAACCAGAAGGAGGCAACGTTTCCACGCATTATAATTGGCTTATACATAGTTTCAGAGTAAGAAATATTGTTTTTAACCAAACTGAACAACTAAAAGGGAATGCATTATAAGAAGAATATTTACTTTGAAACTCTGTTCTTTACCTTTTAAACAATATGAAACAGCTTTGTATTCACCTTAAACACTGTTTCAGGGCAAGAGATTGTGTTTTAGACTAAAAGGGAATGCATTTTAAGAAGAATCTTTACTTTGAAACTCTGTTCTTTACCTTTTTCACACTATGTAACAGCTTTGTATTCACCTTAAACACTGTTTCAGGGCAGATTGTGTTTTAGACTAAAAGGGAATACATTATAAGAAGAATCTTTACTTTGAAACTTTGTTCTTTACCTTTTTCTCACTATGAAACAGCTTTATATTCAACTTAAACACTGCTTCAGTGCAAGAGATTGTGTTTTAGACTAAAAGGGAATGCATTATAAGAAGAATCTTTACTTTGAAACTCTGTTCTTTACCTTTTTCACACTATGTAACAGCTTTGTATTCACCTTAAACACTGTTTCAGGGCAGATTGTGTTTTAGACTAAAAGGGAATACATTATAAGAAGAATCTTTACTTTGAAACTTTGTTCTTTACCTTTTTCTCACTATGAAACAGCTTTATATTCAACTTAAACACTGCTTCAGTGCAAGAGATTGTGTTTTAGACTAAAAGGGAATGCATTATAAGAAGAATCTTTACTTTGAAACTCTGTTCTTTACCTTTTTCACACTATGAAACAGCTTTGTATTCACCTTAAACACTGTTTCAGGGCAAGAGATTGTGTTTTAGACTAAAAGGGAATGCATTATAAGAAGAATCTTTACTTTGAAACTCTGTTTTTTACCTTTTTCACACTATGAAACAGCTTTGTATTCACCTTAAACACTGTTTCAGGGCAAGATATTGTGTTTTAGACTAAAAGGGAATGCATTGTAAGAAGAATCTTTACTTTGAAACTCTGTTCTTTACCTTTTTCACACTATGAAACAGCTTTGTATTCACCTTAAACACTGTTTCAGGGCAGATTGTGTTTTAGACTAAAAGGGAATACATTATAAGAAGAATCTTTACTTTGTAACTTTGTTCTTTACCTTTTTCTCACTATGAAACAGCTTTATATTCAACTTAAACACTGCTTCAGTGCAAGAGATTGTGTTTTAGACTAAAAGGGAATGCATTATAAGAAGAATCTTTACTTTGAAACTCTGTTCTTTACCTTTTTCACACTATGTAACAGCTTTGTATTCACCTTAAACACTGTTTCAGGGCAAAAGATTGTGTTTTAGACTAAAATAGACTGCATTATAAGAAGAATCTTTACTTTGAAACTCTGTTCTTTACCTTTTTCTCACTATGAAACAGCTTTATATTCAACTTAAACACTGCTTCAGGGCAAGATATTGTGTTTTAGACTAAAAGGGAATGCATTGTCAGAAGAATCTTTACTTTGAAACTCTGTTCTTTACCTTTTTCACACTATGAAACAGCTTTGTATTCGCCTTAAACACTGTTTCAGGGCAAAAGATTGTGTTTTAGACTAAAATAGACTGCATTATAAGAAGAATCTTTACTTTGAAACTCTGTTCTTTACCTTTTTCTCACTATGAAACAGCTTTGTATTCAACTTAAACACTGTTTCAGGGCAAGAGATTGTGTTTTAGACTAAAAGGGAATGCATTATAAGAAGAATCTTTACTTTGAAACTCTGTTCTTTACCTTTTTCTCACTATGAAACAGCTTTATATTCAACTTAAACACTGCTTCAGTGCAAGAGATTGTGTTTTAGACTAAAAGGGAATGCATTATAAGAAGAATCTTTACTTTGACACTCTGTTCTTTACCTTTTAAACAATATGAAACAGCTTTGTATTCACCTTAAACACTGTTTCAGGGCAAGAGATTGTGTTTTAGACTAAAAGGGAATGCATTATAAGAAGAATCTTTACTTTGAAACTCTGTTCTTTACCTTTTTCACACTATGTAACAGCTTTGTTTCATGAAACAGCTTTGAAACAGCTTTGTATTCAACTTAAACACTGTTTCAGAGCTAGACATCTTGTTTTTAACCAAACTGAATAACTTACAATATGTTAAGAAAACACATATTTCAAATGAAAAGAGTTTATAACAAGGGGAGATCAAGTTGTTTGTAATATGACCAATTAAAGTAATTGCAATTCTGTTTGTACACTTCTAACCAAAAAGAAGCAGGGCTTCTATGCATTGTAATCAGCTTATACACCATTTCAGAGCAAGACATCTTGTTTTTAACCAAACTGAATAACTTACAATATCCTAAGAAAACACATATTTCAAGTGAAAAGAGTTTATCCAGGGGAGAAAAAGTTGTTTTAACATGGTTCTAATGTGACCCTTGAAAGTAATTGTAACTCTGTTTTTACACCTCTAACCACAAGGAGGCAACGTTTCCACGCATTATAATTGGCTTATACATAGTTTCAGAGTAAGAAATATTGTTTTTAACCAAACTGAACAACTAAAAGGGAATGCATTATAAGAAGAATGTTTACTTTGAAACTCTGTTCTTTACCTTTTTCACACTATGAAACAGCTTTGTATTCACCTTAAACACTGTTTCAGGGCAAGAGATTGTGTTTTAGACTAAAAGGGAATGCATTATAAGAAGAATCTTTACTTTGAAACTCTGTTCTTTACCTTTTTCACACTATGAAATAGCTTTGTATTCACCTTAAACACTGTTTAAGGGCAAGAGATTGTGTTTTAGACTAAAATAGACTGCATTATAAGAAGAATCTTTACTTTGAAACTCTGTTCTTTACCTTTTTCACACTATGAAACAGCTTTGTATTCACCTTAAACACTGTTTCAGGGCAGATTGTGTTTTAGACTAAAAGGGAATACATTTTAAGAAGAATCTTTACTTTGAAACTCTGTTCTTTACCTTTTTCTCACTATGAAACAGCTTTATATTCAACTTAAACACTGCTTCAGGGCAAGAGATTGTGTTTTAGACTAAAAGGGAATGCATTATAAGAAGAATCTTTACTTTGAAACTCTGTTCTTTACCTTTTTCACACTATGTAACAGCTTTGTTTCATGAAACAGCTTTGAAACAGCTTTGTATTCAACTTAAACACTGTTTCAGAGCTAGACATCTTGTTTTTAACCAAACTGAATAACTTACAATATGTTAAGAAAACACATATTTCAAATGAAAAGAGTTTATAACAAGGGGAGATCAAGTTGTTTGTAATATGACCAATTAAAGTAATTGCAATTCTGTTTGTACACTTCTAACCAAAAAGAAGCAGGGCTTCTATGCATTGTAATCAGCTTATACACCATTTCAGAGCAAGACATCTTGTTTTTAACCAAACTGAATAACTTACAATATCCTAAGAAAACACATATTTCAAGTGAAAAGAGTTTATCCAGGGGAGAACAAGTTGTTTTAACATGGTTCTAATGTGACCCTTGAAAGTAATTGCAACTCTGTTTTTACACCTCTAACCACAAGGAGGCAACGTTTCCACGCATTATAATTGGCTTATACATAGTTTCAGAGTAAGAAATATTGTTTTTAACCAAACTGAACAACTAAAAGGGAATGCATTATAAGAAGAATGTTTACTTTGAAACTCTGTTCTTTACCTTTTAAACAATATGAAACAGCTTTGTATTCACCTTAAACACTGTTTCAGGGCAAGAGATTGTGTTTTAGACTAAAAGTTAATGCATTATAAGAAGAATCTTTACTTTGAAACTCTGTTCTTTACCTTTTTCACACTATGAAACAGCTTTGTATTCACCTTAAACACTGTTTCAGGGCAAGAGATTGTGTTTTAGACTAAAAGGGAATGCATTATAAGAAGAATCTTTACTTTGAAACTCTGTTCTTTACCTTTTTCACACTATGAAACAGCTTTGTATTCACCTTAAACACTGTTTCAGGGCAAGAGATTGTGTTTTAGACTAAAATAGACTGCATTATAAGAAGAATCTTTACTTTGAAACTCTGTTCTTTACCTTTTTCACACTATGAAACAGCTTTGTATTCACCTTAAACACTGTTTCAGGGCAAGAGATTGTGTTTTAGACTAAAAGGGAATGCATTATAAGAAGAATCTTTACTTTGAAACTCTGTTCTTTACCTTTTTCACACTATGTAACAGCTTTGTTTCATGAAACAGCTTTGAAACAGCTTTGTATTCAACTTAAACACTGTTTCAGAGCTAGACATCTTGTTTTTAACCAAACTGAATAACTTACAATATGTTAAGAAAACACATATTTCAAATGAAAAGAGTTTATAACAAGGGGAGATCAAGTTGTTTGTAATATGACCAATTAAAGTAATTGCAATTCTGTTTGTACACTTCTAACCAAAAAGAAGCAGGGCTTCTATGCATTGTAATCAGCTTATACACCATTTCAGAGCAAGACATCTTGTTTTTAACCAAACTGAATAACTTACAATATCCTAAGAAAACACATATTTCAAGTGAAAAGAGTTTATCCAGGGGAGAACAAGTTGTTTTAACATGGTTCTAATGTGACCCTTGAAAGTAATTGCAACTCTGTTTTTACACCTCTAACCACAAGGAGGCAACGTTTCCACGCATTATAATTGGCTTATACATAGTTTCAGAGTAAGAAATATTGTTTTTAACCAAACTGAACAACTAAAAGGGAATGCATTATAAGAAGAATGTTTACTTTGAAACTCTGTTCTTTACCTTTTAAACAATATGAAACAGCTTTGTATTCACCTTAAACACTGTTTCAGGGCAAGAGATTGTGTTTTAGACTAAAAGGGAATGCATTGTAAGAAGAATCTTTACTTTGAAACTCTGTCCTTTACCTTTTTCTCACTATGAAACAGCTTTGTATTCACCTTAAACACTGTTTCAGGGCAAGAGATTGTGTTTTAGACTAAAAGGGAATGCATTATAAGAAGAATCTTTACTTTGAAACTCTGTTCTTTACCTTTTTCACACTATGAAACAGCTTTGTATTCACCTTAAACACTGTTTCAGGGCAAGAGATTGTGTTTTAGACTAAAATAGACTGCATTATAAGAAGAATCTTTACTTTGAAACTCTGTTCTTTACCTTTTTCACACTATGTAACAGCTTTGTATTCACCTTAAACACTGTTTCAGGGCAGATTGTGTTTTAGACTAAAAGGGAATACATTATAAGAAGAATCTTTACTTTGAAACTTTGTTCTTTACCTTTTTCTCACTATGAAACAGCTTTATATTCAACTTAAACACTGCTTCAGTGCAAGAGATTGTGTTTTAGACTAAAAGGGAATGCATTATAAGAAGAATCTTTACTTTGAAACTCTGTTCTTTACCTTTTTCACACTATGTAACAGCTTTGTATTCACCTTAAACACTGTTTCAGGGCAGATTGTGTTTTAGACTAAAAGGGAATACATTATAAGAAGAATCTTTACTTTGAAACTTTGTTCTTTACCTTTTTCTCACTATGAAACAGCTTTATATTCAACTTAAACACTGCTTCAGTGCAAGAGATTGTGTTTTAGACTAAAAGGGAATGCATTATAAGAAGAATCTTTACTTTGAAACTCTGTTCTTTACCTTTTTCACACTATGTAACAGCTTTGTATTCACCTTAAACACTGTTTCAGGGCAGATTGTGTTTTAGACTAAAAGGGAATACATTATAAGAAGAATCTTTACTTTGTAACTTTGTTCTTTACCTTTTTCTCACTATGAAACAGCTTTATATTCAACTTAAACACTGCTTCAGTGCAAGAGATTGTGTTTTAGACTAAAAGGGAATGCATTATAAGAAGAATCTTTACTTTGAAACTCTGTTCTTTACCTTTTTCACACTATGTAACAGCTTTGTATTCACCTTAAACACTGTTTCAGGGCAAAAGATTGTGTTTTAGACTAAAATAGACTGCATTATAAGAAGAATCTTTACTTTGAAACTCTGTTCTTTACCTTTTTCTCACTATGAAACAGCTTTATATTCAACTTAAACACTGCTTCAGGGCAAGATATTGTGTTTTAGACTAAAAGGGAATGCATTGTCAGAAGAATCTTTACTTTGAAACTCTGTTCTTTACCTTTTTCACACTATGAAACAGCTTTGTATTCGCCTTAAACACTGTTTCAGGGCAAAAGATTGTGTTTTAGACTAAAATAGACTGCATTATAAGAAGAATCTTTACTTTGAAACTCTGTTCTTTACCTTTTTCTCACTATGAAACAGCTTTGTATTCAACTTAAACACTGTTTCAGGGCAAGAGATTGTGTTTTAGACTAAAAGGGAATGCATTATAAGAAGAATCTTTACTTTGAAACTCTGTTCTTTACCTTTTTCTCACTATGAAACAGCTTTATATTCAACTTAAACACTGCTTCAGTGCAAGAGATTGTGTTTTAGACTAAAAGGGAATGCATTATAAGAAGAATCTTTACTTTGACACTCTGTTCTTTACCTTTTAAACAATATGAAACAGCTTTGTATTCACCTTAAACACTGTTTCAGGGCAAGAGATTGTGTTTTAGACTAAAAGGGAATGCATTATAAGAAGAATCTTTACTTTGAAACTCTGTTCTTTACCTTTTTCACACTATGTAACAGCTTTGTTTCATGAAACAGCTTTGAAACAGCTTTGTATTCAACTTAAACACTGTTTCAGAGCTAGACATCTTGTTTTTAACCAAACTGAATAACTTACAATATGTTAAGAAAACACATATTTCAAATGAAAAGAGTTTATAACAAGGGGAGATCAAGTTGTTTGTAATATGACCAATTAAAGTAATTGCAATTCTGTTTGTACACTTCTAACCAAAAAGAAGCAGGGCTTCTATGCATTGTAATCAGCTTATACACCATTTCAGAGCAAGACATCTTGTTTTTAACCAAACTGAATAACTTACAATATCCTAAGAAAACACATATTTCAAGTGAAAAGAGTTTATCCAGGGGAGAAAAAGTTGTTTTAACATGGTTCTAATGTGACCCTTGAAAGTAATTGTAACTCTGTTTTTACACCTCTAACCACAAGGAGGCAACGTTTCCACGCATTATAATTGGCTTATACATAGTTTCAGAGTAAGAAATATTGTTTTTAACCAAACTGAACAACTAAAAGGGAATGCATTATAAGAAGAATGTTTACTTTGAAACTCTGTTCTTTACCTTTTTCACACTATGAAACAGCTTTGTATTCACCTTAAACACTGTTTCAGGGCAAGAGATTGTGTTTTAGACTAAAAGGGAATGCATTATAAGAAGAATCTTTACTTTGAAACTCTGTTCTTTACCTTTTTCACACTATGAAATAGCTTTGTATTCACCTTAAACACTGTTTAAGGGCAAGAGATTGTGTTTTAGACTAAAATAGACTGCATTATAAGAAGAATCTTTACTTTGAAACTCTGTTCTTTACCTTTTTCACACTATGAAACAGCTTTGTATTCACCTTAAACACTGTTTCAGGGCAGATTGTGTTTTAGACTAAAAGGGAATACATTTTAAGAAGAATCTTTACTTTGAAACTCTGTTCTTTACCTTTTTCTCACTATGAAACAGCTTTATATTCAACTTAAACACTGCTTCAGGGCAAGAGATTGTGTTTTAGACTAAAAGGGAATGCATTATAAGAAGAATCTTTACTTTGAAACTCTGTTCTTTACCTTTTTCACACTATGTAACAGCTTTGTTTCATGAAACAGCTTTGAAACAGCTTTGTATTCAACTTAAACACTGTTTCAGAGCTAGACATCTTGTTTTTAACCAAACTGAATAACTTACAATATGTTAAGAAAACACATATTTCAAATGAAAAGAGTTTATAACAAGGGGAGATCAAGTTGTTTGTAATATGACCAATTAAAGTAATTGCAATTCTGTTTGTACACTTCTAACCAAAAAGAAGCAGGGCTTCTATGCATTGTAATCAGCTTATACACCATTTCAGAGCAAGACATCTTGTTTTTAACCAAACTGAATAACTTACAATATCCTAAGAAAACACATATTTCAAGTGAAAAGAGTTTATCCAGGGGAGAACAAGTTGTTTTAACATGGTTCTAATGTGACCCTTGAAAGTAATTGCAACTCTGTTTTTACACCTCTAACCACAAGGAGGCAACGTTTCCACGCATTATAATTGGCTTATACATAGTTTCAGAGTAAGAAATATTGTTTTTAACCAAACTGAACAACTAAAAGGGAATGCATTATAAGAAGAATGTTTACTTTGAAACTCTGTTCTTTACCTTTTAAACAATATGAAACAGCTTTGTATTCACCTTAAACACTGTTTCAGGGCAAGAGATTGTGTTTTAGACTAAAAGTTAATGCATTATAAGAAGAATCTTTACTTTGAAACTCTGTTCTTTACCTTTTTCACACTATGAAACAGCTTTGTATTCACCTTAAACACTGTTTCAGGGCAAGAGATTGTGTTTTAGACTAAAAGGGAATGCATTATAAGAAGAATCTTTACTTTGAAACTCTGTTCTTTACCTTTTTCACACTATGAAACAGCTTTGTATTCACCTTAAACACTGTTTCAGGGCAAGAGATTGTGTTTTAGACTAAAATAGACTGCATTATAAGAAGAATCTTTACTTTGAAACTCTGTTCTTTACCTTTTTCACACTATGAAACAGCTTTGTATTCACCTTAAACACTGTTTCAGGGCAAGAGATTGTGTTTTAGACTAAAAGGGAATGCATTATAAGAAGAATCTTTACTTTGAAACTCTGTTCTTTACCTTTTTCACACTATGTAACAGCTTTGTTTCATGAAACAGCTTTGAAACAGCTTTGTATTCAACTTAAACACTGTTTCAGAGCTAGACATCTTGTTTTTAACCAAACTGAATAACTTACAATATGTTAAGAAAACACATATTTCAAATGAAAAGAGTTTATAACAAGGGGAGATCAAGTTGTTTGTAATATGACCAATTAAAGTAATTGCAATTCTGTTTGTACACTTCTAACCAAAAAGAAGCAGGGCTTCTATGCATTGTAATCAGCTTATACACCATTTCAGAGCAAGACATCTTGTTTTTAACCAAACTGAATAACTTACAATATCCTAAGAAAACACATATTTCAAGTGAAAAGAGTTTATCCAGGGGAGAACAAGTTGTTTTAACATGGTTCTAATGTGACCCTTGAAAGTAATTGCAACTCTGTTTTTACACCTCTAACCACAAGGAGGCAACGTTTCCACGCATTATAATTGGCTTATACATAGTTTCAGAGTAAGAAATATTGTTTTTAACCAAACTGAACAACTAAAAGGGAATGCATTATAAGAAGAATGTTTACTTTGAAACTCTGTTCTTTACCTTTTTCACACTATGAAACAGCTTTGTATTCACCTTAAACACTGTTTCAGGGCAAGAGATTGTGTTTTAGACTAAAAGGGAATGCATTATAAGAAGAATCTTTACTTTGAAACTCTGTTCTTTACCTTTTTCACACTATGAAATAGCTTTGTATTCACCTTAAACACTGTTTAAGGGCAAGAGATTGTGTTTTAGACTAAAATAGACTGCATTATAAGAAGAATCTTTACTTTGAAACTCTGTTCTTTACCTTTTTCACACTATGAAACAGCTTTGTATTCACCTTAAACACTGTTTCAGGGCAGATTGTGTTTTAGACTAAAAGGGAATACATTTTAAGAAGAATCTTTACTTTGAAACTCTGTTCTTTACCTTTTTCTCACTATGAAACAGCTTTATATTCAACTTAAACACTGCTTCAGGGCAAGAGATTGTGTTTTAGACTAAAAGGGAATGCATTATAAGAAGAATCTTTACTTTGAAACTCTGTTCTTTACCTTTTTCACACTATGTAACAGCTTTGTTTCATGAAACAGCTTTGAAACAGCTTTGTATTCAACTTAAACACTGTTTCAGAGCTAGACATCTTGTTTTTAACCAAACTGAATAACTTACAATATGTTAAGAAAACACATATTTCAAATGAAAAGAGTTTATAACAAGGGGAGATCAAGTTGTTTGTAATATGACCAATTAAAGTAATTGCAATTCTGTTTGTACACTTCTAACCAAAAAGAAGCAGGGCTTCTATGCATTGTAATCAGCTTATACACCATTTCAGAGCAAGACATCTTGTTTTTAACCAAACTGAATAACTTACAATATCCTAAGAAAACACATATTTCAAGTGAAAAGAGTTTATCCAGGGGAGAACAAGTTGTTTTAACATGGTTCTAATGTGACCCTTGAAAGTAATTGCAACTCTGTTTTTACACCTCTAACCACAAGGAGGCAACGTTTCCACGCATTATAATTGGCTTATACATAGTTTCAGAGTAAGAAATATTGTTTTTAACCAAACTGAACAACTAAAAGGGAATGCATTATAAGAAGAATGTTTACTTTGAAACTCTGTTCTTTACCTTTTAAACAATATGAAACAGCTTTGTATTCACCTTAAACACTGTTTCAGGGCAAGAGATTGTGTTTTAGACTAAAAGTTAATGCATTATAAGAAGAATCTTTACTTTGAAACTCTGTTCTTTACCTTTTTCACACTATGAAACAGCTTTGTATTCACCTTAAACACTGTTTCAGGGCAAGAGATTGTGTTTTAGACTAAAAGGGAATGCATTATAAGAAGAATCTTTACTTTGAAACTCTGTTCTTTACCTTTTTCACACTATGAAACAGCTTTGTATTCACCTTAAACACTGTTTCAGGGCAAGAGATTGTGTTTTAGACTAAAATAGACTGCATTATAAGAAGAATCTTTACTTTGAAACTCTGTTCTTTACCTTTTTCACACTATGAAACAGCTTTGTATTCACCTTAAACACTGTTTCAGGGCAAGAGATTGTGTTTTAGACTAAAAGGGAATGCATTATAAGAAGAATCTTTACTTTGAAACTCTGTTCTTTACCTTTTTCACACTATGTAACAGCTTTGTTTCATGAAACAGCTTTGAAACAGCTTTGTATTCAACTTAAACACTGTTTCAGAGCTAGACATCTTGTTTTTAACCAAACTGAATAACTTACAATATGTTAAGAAAACACATATTTCAAATGAAAAGAGTTTATAACAAGGGGAGATCAAGTTGTTTGTAATATGACCAATTAAAGTAATTGCAATTCTGTTTGTACACTTCTAACCAAAAAGAAGCAGGGCTTCTATGCATTGTAATCAGCTTATACACCATTTCAGAGCAAGACATCTTGTTTTTAACCAAACTGAATAACTTACAATATCCTAAGAAAACACATATTTCAAGTGAAAAGAGTTTATCCAGGGGAGAACAAGTTGTTTTAACATGGTTCTAATGTGACCCTTGAAAGTAATTGCAACTCTGTTTTTACACCTCTAACCACAAGGAGGCAACGTTTCCACGCATTATAATTGGCTTATACATAGTTTCAGAGTAAGAAATATTGTTTTTAACCAAACTGAACAACTAAAAGGGAATGCATTATAAGAAGAATGTTTACTTTGAAACTCTGTTCTTTACCTTTTAAACAATATGAAACAGCTTTGTATTCACCTTAAACACTGTTTCAGGGCAAGAGATTGTGTTTTAGACTAAAAGGGAATGCATTGTAAGAAGAATCTTTACTTTGAAACTCTGTCCTTTACCTTTTTCTCACTATGAAACAGCTTTGTATTCACCTTAAACACTGTTTCAGGGCAAGAGATTGTGTTTTAGACTAAAAGGGAATGCATTATAAGAAGAATCTTTACTTTGAAACTCTGTTCTTTACCTTTTTCACACTATGAAACAGCTTTGTATTCACCTTAAACACTGTTTCAGGGCAAGAGATTGTGTTTTAGACTAAAATAGACTGCATTATAAGAAGAATCTTTACTTTGAAACTCTGTTCTTTACCTTTTTCACACTATGTAACAGCTTTGTATTCACCTTAAACACTGTTTCAGGGCAGATTGTGTTTTAGACTAAAAGGGAATACATTATAAGAAGAATCTTTACTTTGAAACTTTGTTCTTTACCTTTTTCTCACTATGAAACAGCTTTATATTCAACTTAAACACTGCTTCAGTGCAAGAGATTGTGTTTTAGACTAAAAGGGAATGCATTATAAGAAGAATCTTTACTTTGAAACTCTGTTCTTTACCTTTTTCACACTATGTAACAGCTTTGTATTCACCTTAAACACTGTTTCAGGGCAGATTGTGTTTTAGACTAAAAGGGAATACATTATAAGAAGAATCTTTACTTTGAAACTTTGTTCTTTACCTTTTTCTCACTATGAAACAGCTTTATATTCAACTTAAACACTGCTTCAGTGCAAGAGATTGTGTTTTAGACTAAAAGGGAATGCATTATAAGAAGAATCTTTACTTTGAAACTCTGTTCTTTACCTTTTTCACACTATGTAACAGCTTTGTATTCACCTTAAACACTGTTTCAGGGCAGATTGTGTTTTAGACTAAAAGGGAATACATTTTAAGAAGAATCTTTACTTTGAAACTCTGTTCTTTACCTTTTTCTCACTATGAAACAGCTTTATATTCAACTTAAACACTGCTTCAGGGCAAGAGATTGTGTTTTAGACTAAAAGGGAATGCATTATAAGAAGAATCTTTACTTTGAAACTCTGTTCTTTACCTTTTTCACACTATGAAACAGCTTTGTATTCACCTTAAACACTGTTTCAGGGCAAGAGATTGTGTTTTAGACTAAAAGGTAATGCATTATAAGAAGAATCTTTACTTTGAAACTCTGTTCTTTACCTTTTTCACACTATGAAACAGCTTTGTATTCACCTTAAACACTGTTTCAGGGCAAGAGATTGTGTTTTAGACTAAAATAGACTGCATTATAAGAAGAATCTTTACTTTGAAACTCTGTTTTTTACCTTTTTCACACTATGAAACAGCTTTGTATTCACCTTAAACACTGTTTCAGTGCAAGAGATTGTGTTTTAGACTAAAAGGTAATGCATTATAAGAAGAATCTTTACTTTGAAACTCTGTTCTTTACCTTTTTCACACTATGAAACAGCTTTGTATTCACCTTAAACACTGTTTCAGGGCAAGAGATTGTGTTTTAGACTAAAAGGGAATGCATTATAAGAAGAATCTTTACTTTGAAACTCTGTTTTTTACCTTTTTCACACTATGAAACAGCTTTGTATTCACCTTAAACACTGTTTCAGGGCAAGATGTGTTTTAGACTAAAAGGGAATGCATTGTAAGAAGAATCTTTACTTTGAAACTCTGTTCTTTACCTTTTTCACACTATGAAACAGCTTTGTATTCACCTTAAACACTGTTTCAGGGCAGATTGTGTTTTAGACTAAAAGGGAATACATTATAAGAAGAATCTTTACTTTGAAACTTTGTTCTTTACCTTTTTCTCACTATGAAACAGCTTTATATTCAACTTAAACACTGCTTCAGTGCAAGAGATTGTGTTTTAGACTAAAAGGGAATGCATTATAAGAAGAATCTTTACTTTGAAACTCTGTTCTTTACCTTTTTCACACTATGTAACAGCTTTGTATTCACCTTAAACACTGTTTCAGGGCAGATTGTGTTTTAGACTAAAAGGGAATACATTATAAGAAGAATCTTTACTTTGAAACTTTGTTCTTTACCTTTTTCTCACTATGAAACAGCTTTATATTCAACTTAAACACTGCTTCAGTGCAAGAGATTGTGTTTTAGACTAAAAGGGAATGCATTATAAGAAGAATCTTTACTTTGAAACTCTGTTCTTTACCTTTTTCACACTATGTAACAGCTTTGTATTCACCTTAAACACTGTTTCAGGGCAGATTGTGTTTTAGACTAAAAGGGAATACATTATAAGAAGAATCTTTACTTTGAAACTTTGTTCTTTACCTTTTTCTCACTATGAAACAGCTTTATATTCAACTTAAACACTGCTTCAGTGCAAGAGATTGTGTTTTAGACTAAAAGGGAATGCATTATAAGAAGAATCTTTACTTTGAAACTCTGTTCTTTACCTTTTTCACACTATGTAACAGCTTTGTATTCACCTTAAACACTGTTTCAGGGCAAGAGATTGTGTTTTAGACTAAAAGGGAATGCATTGTAAGAAGACTCTTTACTTTGAAACTCTGTTCTTTACCTTTTTCTCATTATGAAACAGCTTTGTATTCACCTTAAACACTGTTTCAGGGCAAGAGATTGTGTTTTAGACTAAAAGGGAATGCATTATAAGAAGAATCTTTACTTTGAAACTCTGTTCTTTACCTTTTTCACACTATGTAACAGCTTTGTATTCACCTTAAACACTGTTTCAGGGCAGATTGTGTTTTAGACTAAAAGGGAATACATTATAAGAAGAATCTTTACTTTGAAACTTTGTTCTTTACCTTTTTCTCACTATGAAACAGCTTTATATTCAACTTAAACACTGCTTCAGTGCAAGAGATTGTGTTTTAGACTAAAAGGGAATGCATTATAAGAAGAATCTTTACTTTGAAACTCTGTTCTTTACCTTTTTCACACTATGTAACAGCTTTGTATTCACCTTAAACACTGTTTCAGGGCAGATTGTGTTTTAGACTAAAAGGGAATACATTATAAGAAGAATCTTTACTTTGAAACTTTGTTCTTTACCTTTTTCTCACTATGAAACAGCTTTATATTCAACTTAAACACTGCTTCAGTGCAAGAGATTGTGTTTTAGACTAAAAGGGAATGCATTATAAGAAGAATCTTTACTTTGAAACTCTGTTCTTTACCTTTTTCACACTATGTAACAGCTTTGTATTCACCTTAAACACTGTTTCAGGGCAAGAGATTGTGTTTTAGACTAAAAGGGAATGCATTGTAAGAAGACTCTTTACTTTGAAACTCTGTTCTTTACCTTTTTCTCATTATGAAACAGCTTTGTATTCACCTTAAACACTGTTTCAGGGCAAGAGATTGTGTTTTAGAGTAAAAGGGAATGCATTATAAGAAGAATCTTTACTTTGAAACTCTGTTCTTTACCTTTTTCACACTATGTAACAGCTTTGTATTCACCTTAAACACTGTTTCAGGGCAGATTGTGTTTTAGACTAAAAGGGAATACATTATAAGAAGAATCTTTACTTTGAAACTTTGTTCTTTACCTTTTTCTCACTATGAAACAGCTTTATATTCAACTTAAACACTGCTTCAGTGCAAGAGATTGTGTTTTAGACTAAAAGGGAATGCATTATAAGAAGAATCTTTACTTTGAAACTCTGTTCTTTACCTTTTTCACACTATGTAACAGCTTTGTATTCACCTTAAACACTGTTTCAGGGCAAGAGATTGTGTTTTAGACTAAAATAGACTGCATTATAAGAAGAATCTTTACTTTGAAACTCTGTTTTTTACCTTTTTCACACTATGAAACAGCTTTGTATTCACCTTAAACACTGTTTCAGTGCAAGAGATTGTGTTTTAGACTAAAAGGTAATGCATTATAAGAAGAATCTTTACTTTGAAACTCTGTTCTTTACCTTTTTCACACTATTAAACACCTTTGTATTCACCTTAAACACTGTTTCAGGGCAAGAGATTGTGTTTTAGACTAAAAGGGAATGCATTATAAGAAGAATCTTTACTTTGAAACTCTGTTTTTTACCTTTTTCACACTATGAAACAGCTTTGTATTCACCTTAAACACTGTTTCAGGGCAAGATATTGTGTTTTAGACTAAAAGGGAATGCATTGTAAGAAGAATCTTTACTTTGAAACTCTGTTCTTTACCTTTTTCACACTATGAAACAGCTTTGTATTCGCCTTAAACACTGTTTCAGGGCAAAAGATTGTGTTTTAGACTAAAATAGACTGCATTATAAGAAGAATCTTTACTTTGAAACTCTGTTCTTTACCTTTTTCTCACTATGAAACAGCTTTATATTCAACTTAAACACTGCTTCAGTGCAAGAGATTGTGTTTTAGACTAAAAGGGAATGCATTATAAGAAGAATCTTTACTTTGAAACTCTGTTCTTTACCTTTTTCACACTATGAAACAGCTTTATATTCAACTTAAACACTGTTTCAGGGCAAGAGATTGTGTTTTAGACTAAAATAGACTGCATTATAAGAAGAATCTTTACTTTGAAACTCTGTTCTTTACCTTTTTCACACTATGAAACAGCTTTGTATTCACCTTAAACACTGTTTCAGGGCAGATTGTGTTTTAGACTAAAAGGGAATACATTATAAGAAGAATCTTTACTTTGAAACTCTGTTCTTTACCTTTTTCTCACTATGAAACAGCTTTATATTCAACTTAAACACTGCTTCAGGGCAAGAGATTGTGTTTTAGACTAAAAGGGAATGCATTATAAGAAGAATCTTTACTTTGAAACTCTGTTCTTTACCTTTTTCACACTATGTAACAGCTTTGTTTCATGAAACAGCTTTGAAACAGCTTTGTATTCAACTTAAACACTGTTTCAGAGCTAGACATCTTGTTTTTAACCAAACTGAATAACTTACAATATGTTAAGAAAACACATATTTCAAATGAAAAGAGTTTATAACAAGGGAAGATCAAGTTGTTTGTAATATGACCAATTAAAGTAATTGCAATTCTGTTTGTACACTTCTAACCAAAAAGAAGCAGGGCTTCTATGCATTGTAATCAGCTTATACACCATTTCAGAGCAAGACATCTTGTTTTTAACCAAACTGAATAACTTACAATATCCTAAGAAAACACATATTTCAAGTGAAAAGAGTTTATCCAGGGGAGAACAAGTTGTTTTAACATGGTTCTAATGTGACCCTTGAAAGTAATTGCAACTCTGTTTTTACACCTCTAACCAGAAGGAGGCAACGTTTCCACGCATTATAATTGGCTTATACATAGTTTCAGAGTAAGAAATATTGTTTTTAACCAAACTGAACAACTAAAAGGGAATGCATTATAAGAAGAATATTTACTTTGAAACTCTGTTCTTTACCTTTTAAACAATATGAAACAGCTTTGTATTCACCTTAAACACTGTTTCAGGGCAAGAGATTGTGTTTTAGACTAAAAGGGAATGCATTATAAGAAGAATCTTTACTTTGAAACTCTGTTCTTTACCTTTTTCACACTATGTAACAGCTTTGTATTCACCTTAAACACTGTTTCAGGGCAGATTGTGTTTTAGACTAAAAGGGAATACATTATAAGAAGAATCTTTACTTTGAAACTTTGTTCTTTACCTTTTTCTCACTATGAAACAGCTTTATATTCAACTTAAACACTGCTTCAGTGCAAGAGATTGTGTTTTAGACTAAAAGGGAATGCATTATAAGAAGAATCTTTACTTTGAAACTCTGTTCTTTACCTTTTTCACACTATGTAACAGCTTTGTATTCACCTTAAACACTGTTTCAGGGCAGATTGTGTTTTAGACTAAAAGGGAATACATTATAAGAAGAATCTTTACTTTGAAACTTTGTTCTTTACCTTTTTCTCACTATGAAACAGCTTTATATTCAACTTAAACACTGCTTCAGTGCAAGAGATTGTGTTTTAGACTAAAAGGGAATGCATTATAAGAAGAATCTTTACTTTGAAACTCTGTTCTTTACCTTTTTCACACTATGTAACAGCTTTGTATTCACCTTAAACACTGTTTCAGGGCAGATTGTGTTTTAGACTAAAAGGGAATACATTATAAGAAGAATCTTTACTTTGAAACTTTGTTCTTTACCTTTTTCTCACTATGAAACAGCTTTATATTCAACTTAAACACTGCTTCAGTGCAAGAGATTGTGTTTTAGACTAAAAGGGAATGCATTATAAGAAGAATCTTTACTTTGAAACTCTGTTCTTTACCTTTTTCACACTATGTAACAGCTTTGTATTCACCTTAAACACTGTTTCAGGGCAAGAGATTGTGTTTTAGACTAAAAGGGAATGCATTGTAAGAAGACTCTTTACTTTGAAACTCTGTTCTTTACCTTTTTCTCATTATGAAACAGCTTTGTATTCACCTTAAACACTGTTTCAGGGCAAGAGATTGTGTTTTAGACTAAAAGGGAATGCATTATAAGAAGAATCTTTACTTTGAAACTCTGTTCTTTACCTTTTTCACACTATGTAACAGCTTTGTATTCACCTTAAACACTGTTTCAGGGCAGATTGTGTTTTAGACTAAAAGGGAATACATTATAAGAAGAATCTTTACTTTGAAACTTTGTTCTTTACCTTTTTCTCACTATGAAACAGCTTTATATTCAACTTAAACACTGCTTCAGTGCAAGAGATTGTGTTTTAGAGTAAAAGGGAATGCATTATAAGAAGAATCTTTACTTTGAAACTCTGTTCTTTACCTTTTTCACACTATGAAACAGCTTTGTATTCACCTTAAACACTGTTTCAGGGCAGATTGTGTTTTAGACTAAAAGGGAATACATTATAAGAAGAATCTTTACTTTGAAACTCTGTTCTTTACCTTTTTCTCACTATGAAACAGCTTTATATTCAACTTAAACACTGCTTCAGGGCAAGAGATTGTGTTTTAGACTAAAAGGGAATGCATTATAAGAAGAATCTTTACTTTGAAACTCTGTTTTTTACCTTTTTCAGACTATGAAACAGCTTTGTATTCACCTTAAACACTGTTTCAGGGCAAGAGATTGTGTTTTAGACTAAAAGTTAATGCATTATAAGAAGAATCTTTACTTTGAAACTCTGTTCTTTACCTTTTTCACACTATGAAACAGCTTTGTATTCACCTTAAACACTGTTTCAGGGCAAGAGATTGTGTTTTAGACTAAAAGGGAATGCATTATAAGAAGAATCTTTACTTTGAAACTCTGTTCTTTACCTTTTTCACACTATGTAACAGCTTTGTTTCATGAAACAGCTTTGTATTCAACTTAAACACTGTTTCAGAGCTAGACATCTTGTTTTTAACCAAACTGAATAACTTACAATATGTTAAGAAAACACATATTTCAAATGAAAAGAGTTTATAACAAGGGGAGATCAAGTTGTTTGTAATATGACCAATTAAAGTAATTGCAATTCTGTTTGTACACTTCTAACCAAAAAGAAGCAGGGCTTCTATGCATTGTAATCAGCTTATACACCATTTCAGAGCAAGACATCTTGTTTTTAACCAAACTGAATAACTTACAATATCCTAAGAAAACACATATTTCAAGTGAAAAGAGTTTATCCAGGGGAGAACAAGTTGTTTTAACATGGTTCTAATGTGACCCTTGAAAGTAATTGCAACTCTGTTTTTACACCTCTAACCACAAGGAGGCAACGTTTCCACGCATTATAATTGGCTTATACATAGTTTCAGAGTAAGAAATATTGTTTTTAACCAAACTGAACAACTAAAAGGGAATGCATTATAAGAAGAATGTTTACTTTGAAACTCTGTTCTTTACCTTTTAAACAATATGAAACAGCTTTGTATTCACCTTAAACACTGTTTCAGGGCAAGAGATTGTGTTTTAGACTAAAAGGGAATGCATTATAAGAAGAATCTTTACTTTGAAACTCTGTTCTTTACCTTTTTCACACTATGTAACAGCTTTGTATTCACCTTAAACACTGTTTCAGGGCAGATTGTGTTTTAGACTAAAAGGGAATACATTATAAGAAGAATCTTTACTTTGAAACTTTGTTCTTTACCTTTTTCTCACTATGAAACAGCTTTATATTCAACTTAAACACTGCTTCAGTGCAAGACATTGTGTTTTAGACTAAAAGGGAATGCATTATAAGAAGAATCTTTACTTTGAAACTCTGTTCTTTACCTTTTTCACACTATGTAACAGCTTTGTATTCACCTTAAACACTGTTTCAGGGCAGATTGTGTTTTAGACTAAAAGGGAATACATTATAAGAAGAATCTTTACTTTGAAACTTTGTTCTTTACCTTTTTCTCACTATGAAACAGCTTTATATTCAACTTAAACACTGCTTCAGTGCAAGAGATTGTGTTTTAGAGTAAAAGGGAATGCATTATAAGAAGAATCTTTACTTTGAAACTCTGTTCTTTACCTTTTTCACGCTTTGTATTCACCTTAAACACTGTTTCAGGGCAGATTGTGTTTTAGACTAAAAGGGAATACATTATAAGAAGAATCTTTACTTTGAAACTTTGTTCTTTACCTTTTTCTCACTATGAAACAGCTTTATATTCAACTTAAACACTGCTTCAGTGCAAGAGATTGTGTTTTAGACTAAAAGGGAATGCATTATAAGAAGAATCTTTACTTTGAAACTCTGTTCTTTACCTTTTTCACACTATGTAACAGCTTTGTATTCACCTTAAACACTGTTTCAGGGCAGATTGTGTTTTAGACTAAAAGGGAATACATTTTAAGAAGAATCTTTACTTTGAAACTCTGTTCTTTACCTTTTTCTCACTATGAAACAGCTTTATATTCAACTTAAACACTGCTTCAGGGCAAGAGATTGTGTTTTAGACTAAAAGGGAATGCATTATAAGAAGAATCTTTACTTTGAAACTCTGTTCTTTACCTTTTTCACACTATGAAACAGCTTTGTATTCACCTTAAACACTGTTTCAGGGCAAGAGATTGTGTTTTAGACTAAAAGGTAATGCATTATAAGAAGAATCTTTACTTTGAAACTCTGTTCTTTACCTTTTTCACACTATGAAACAGCTTTGTATTCACCTTAAACACTGTTTCAGGGCAAGAGATTGTGTTTTAGACTAAAAGGGAATGCATTATAAGAAGAATCTTTACTTTGAAACTCTGTTTTTTACCTTTTTCACACTATGAAACAGCTTTGTATTCACCTTAAACACTGTTTCAGGGCAAGATATTGTGTTTTAGACTAAACGGGAATGCATTGTAAGAAGAATCTTTACTTTGAAACTCTGTTCTTTACCTTTTTCACACTATGAAACAGCTTTGTATTCGCCTTAAACACTGTTTCAGGGCAAAAGATTGTGTTTTAGACTAAAATAGACTGCATTATAAGAAGAATCTTTACTTTGAAACTCTGTTCTTTACCTTTTTCACACTATGAAACAGCTTTGTATTCACCTTAAACACTGTTTCAGGGCAAGAGATTGTGTTTTAGACTAAAAGGGAATGCATTGTAAGAAGAATCTTTACTTTGAAACTCTGTTCTTTACCTTTTTCACACTATGTAACAGCTTTGTATTCACCTTAAACACTGTTTCAGGGCAGATTGTGTTTTAGACTAAAAGGGAATACATTATAAGAAGAATCTTTACTTTGAAACTCTGTTCTTTACCTTTTTCTCACTATGAAACAGCTTTATATTCAACTTAAACACTGCTTCAGTGCAAGAGATTGTGTTTTAGACTAAAAGGGAATGCATTATAAGAAGAATCTTTACTTTGAAACTCTGTTCTTTACCTTTTTCACACTATGAAACAGCTTTGTATTCACCTTAAACACTGTTTCAGGGCAAGAGATTGTGTTTTAGACTAAAAGGGAATGCATTGTAAGAAGAATCTTTACTTTGAAACTCTGTTCTTTACCTTTTTCACACTATGTAACAGCTTTGTATTCACCTTAAACACTGTTTCAGGGCAGATTGTGTTTTAGACTAAAAGGGAATACATTATAAGAAGAATCTTTACTTTGAAACTTTGTTCTTTACCTTTTTCTCACTATGAAACAGCTTTATATTCAACTTAAACACTGCTTCAGTGCAAGAGATTGTGTTTTAGACTAAAAGGGAATGCATTATAAGAAGAATCTTTACTTTGAAACTCTGTTCTTTACCTTTTTCACACTATGTAACAGCTTTGTATTCACCTTAAACACTGTTTCAGGGCAGATTGTGTTTTAGACTAAAAGGGAATACATTTTAAGAAGAATCTTTACTTTGAAACTCTGTTCTTTACCTTTTTCTCACTATGAAACAGCTTTATATTCAACTTAAACACTGCTTCAGGGCAAGAGATTGTGTTTTAGACTAAAAGGGAATGCATTATAAGAAGAATCTTTACTTTGAAACTCTGTTCTTTACCTTTTTCACACTATGAAACAGCTTTGTATTCACCTTAAACACTGTTTCAGGGCAAGAGATTGTGTTTTAGACTAAAAGGTAATGCATTATAAGAAGAATCTTTACTTTGAAACTCTGTTCTTTACCTTTTTCACACTATGAAACAGCTTTGTATTCACCTTAAACACTGTTTCAGGGCAAGAGATTGTGTTTTAGACTAAAAGGGAATGCATTATAAGAAGAATCTTTACTTTGAAACTCTGTTTTTTACCTTTTTCACACTATGAAACAGCTTTGTATTCACCTTAAACACTGTTTCAGGGCAAGATATTGTGTTTTAGACTAAACGGGAATGCATTGTAAGAAGAATCTTTACTTTGAAACTCTGTTCTTTACCTTTTTCACACTATGAAACAGCTTTGTATTCGCCTTAAACACTGTTTCAGGGCAAAAGATTGTGTTTTAGACTAAAATAGACTGCATTATAAGAAGAATCTTTACTTTGAAACTCTGTTCTTTACCTTTTTCTCACTATGAAACAGCTTTATATTCAACTTAAACACTGCTTCAGTGCAAGAGATTGTGTTTTAGACTAAAAGGGAATGCATTATAAGAAGAATCTTTACTTTGAAACTCTGTTCTTTACCTTTTTCACACTATGAAACAGCTTTGTATTCACCTTAAACACTGTTTCAGGGCAAGAGATTGTGTTTTAGACTAAAATAGACTGCATTATAAGAAGAATCTTTACTTTGAAACTCTGTTCTTTACCTTTTTCACACTATGAAACAGCTTTGTATTCACCTTAAACACTGTTTCAGGGCAAGAGATTGTGTTTTAGACTAAAAGGGAATGCATTGTAAGAAGAATCTTTACTTTGAAACTCTGTTCTTTACCTTTTTCACACTATGTAACAGCTTTGTATTCACCTTAAACACTGTTTCAGGGCAGATTGTGTTTTAGACTAAAAGGGAATACATTATAAGAAGAATCTTTACTTTGAAACTCTGTTCTTTACCTTTTTCTCACTATGAAACAGCTTTATATTCAACTTAAACACTGCTTCAGGGCAAGAGATTGTGTTTTAGACTAAAAGGGAATGCATTATAAGAAGAATCTTTACTTTGAAACTCTGTTCTTTACCTTTTTCACACTATGTAACAGCTTTGTTTCATGAAACAGCTTTGAAACAGCTTTGTATTCAACTTAAACACTGTTTCAGAGCTAGACATCTTGTTTTTAACCAAACTGAATAACTTACAATATGTTAAGAAAACACATATTTCAAATGAAAAGAGTTTATAACAAGGGGAGATCAAGTTGTTTGTAATATGACCAATTAAAGTAATTGCAATTCTGTTTGTACACTTCTAACCAAAAAGAAGCAGGGCTTCTATGCATTGTAATCAGCTTATACACCATTTCAGAGCAAGACATCTTGTTTTTAACCAAACTGAATAACTTACAATATCCTAAGAAAACACATATTTCAAGTGAAAAGAGTTTATCCAGGGGAGAACAAGTTGTTTTAACATGGTTCTAATGTGACCCTTGAAAGTAATTGCAACTCTGTTTTTACACCTCTAACCAGAAGGAGGCAACGTTTCCACGCATTATAATTGGCTTATACATAGTTTCAGAGTAAGAAATATTGTTTTTAACCAAACTGAACAACTAAAAGGGAATGCATTATAAGAAGAATATTTACTTTGAAACTCTGTTCTTTACCTTTTAAACAATATGAAACAGCTTTGTATTCACCTTAAACACTGTTTCAGGGCAAGAGATTGTGTTTTAGACTAAAAGGGAATGCATTATAAGAAGAATCTTTACTTTGAAACTCTGTTCTTTACCTTTTTCACACTATGTAACAGCTTTGTATTCACCTTAAACACTGTTTCAGGGCAGATTGTGTTTTAGACTAAAAGGGAATACATTATAAGAAGAATCTTTACTTTGAAACTTTGTTCTTTACCTTTTTCTCACTATGAAACAGCTTTATATTCAACTTAAACACTGCTTCAGTGCAAGAGATTGTGTTTTAGACTAAAAGGGAATGCATTATAAGAAGAATCTTTACTTTGAAACTCTGTTCTTTACCTTTTTCACACTATGTAACAGCTTTGTATTCACCTTAAACACTGTTTCAGGGCAGATTGTGTTTTAGACTAAAAGGGAATACATTATAAGAAGAATCTTTACTTTGAAACTTTGTTCTTTACCTTTTTCTCACTATGAAACAGCTTTATATTCAACTTAAACACTGCTTCAGTGCAAGAGATTGTGTTTTAGACTAAAAGGGAATGCATTATAAGAAGAATCTTTACTTTGAAACTCTGTTCTTTACCTTTTTCACACTATGTAACAGCTTTGTATTCACCTTAAACACTGTTTCAGGGCAGATTGTGTTTTAGACTAAAAGGGAATACATTATAAGAAGAATCTTTACTTTGAAACTTTGTTCTTTACCTTTTTCTCACTATGAAACAGCTTTATATTCAACTTAAACACTGCTTCAGTGCAAGAGATTGTGTTTTAGACTAAAAGGGAATGCATTATAAGAAGAATCTTTACTTTGAAACTC
Source organism: Electrophorus electricus (assembly GCF_041902795.1). Taxonomy (NCBI): domain Eukaryota; kingdom Metazoa; phylum Chordata; class Actinopteri; order Gymnotiformes; family Gymnotidae; genus Electrophorus; species Electrophorus electricus. The sequence continues at coordinate 1,549,394 of NW_027658572.1, read as the reverse complement.
TGTTCTTTACCTTTTTCACACTATGTAACAGCTTTGTATTCACCTTAAACACTGTTTCAGGGCAAGAGATTGTGTTTTAGACTAAAAGGGAATGCATTATAAGAAGAATCTTTACTTTGAAACTCTGTTCTTTACCTTTTTCACACTATGTAACAGCTTTGTATTCACCTTAAACACTGTTTCAGGGCAGATTGTGTTTTAGACTAAAAGGGAATACATTATAAGAAGAATCTTTACTTTGAAACTTTGTTCTTTACCTTTTTCTCACTATGAAACAGCTTTATATTCAACTTAAACACTGCTTCAGTGCAAGAGATTGTGTTTTAGAGTAAAAGGGAATGCATTATAAGAAGAATCTTTACTTTGAAACTCTGTTCTTTACCTTTTTCACACTATGAAACAGCTTTGTATTCACCTTAAACACTGTTTCAGGGCAGATTGTGTTTTAGACTAAAAGGGAATACATTATAAGAAGAATCTTTACTTTGAAACTCTGTTCTTTACCTTTTTCTCACTATGAAACAGCTTTATATTCAACTTAAACACTGCTTCAGGGCAAGAGATTGTGTTTTAGACTAAAAGGGAATGCATTATAAGAAGAATCTTTACTTTGAAACTCTGTTTTTTACCTTTTTCACACTATGAAACAGCTTTGTATTCACCTTAAACACTGTTTCAGGGCAAGATATTGTGTTTTAGACTAAAAGGGAATGCATTGTAAGAAGAATCTTTACTTTGAAACTCTGTTCTTTACCTTTTTCACACTATGAAACAGCTTTGTATTCGCCTTAAACACTGTTTCAGGGCAAAAGATTGTGTTTTAGACTAAAATAGACTGCATTATAAGAAGAATCTTTACTTTGAAACTCTGTTCTTTACCTTTTTCTCACTATGAAACAGCTTTATATTCAACTTAAACACTGCTTCAGTGCAAGAGATTGTGTTTTAGACTAAAAGGGAATGCATTATAAGAAGAATCTTTACTTTGAAACTCTGTTCTTTACCTTTTTCACACTATGAAACAGCTTTATATTCAACTTAAACACTGTTTCAGGGCAAGAGATTGTGTTTTAGACTAAAATAGACTGCATTATAAGAAGAATCTTTACTTTGAAACTCTGTTCTTTACCTTTTTCACACTATGAAACAGCTTTGTATTCACCTTAAACACTGTTTCAGGGCAAGAGATTGTGTTTTAGACTAAAAGGGAATGCATTGTAAGAAGAATCTTTACTTTGAAACTCTGTTCTTTACCTTTTTCACACTATGTAACAGCTTTGTATTCACCATAAACACTGTTTCAGGGCAGATTGTGTTTTAGACTAAAAGGGAATACATTATAAGAAGAATCTTTACTTTGAAACTCTGTTCTTTACCTTTTTCTCACTATGAAACAGCTTTATATTCAACTTAAACACTGCTTCAGGGCAAGAGATTGTGTTTTAGACTAAAAGGGAATGCATTATAAGAAGAATCTTTACTTTGAAACTCTGTTCTTTACCTTTTTCACACTATGTAACAGCTTTGTTTCATGAAACAGCTTTGAAACAGCTTTGTATTCAACTTAAACACTGTTTCAGAGCTAGACATCTTGTTTTTAACCAAACTGAATAACTTACAATATGTTAAGAAAACACATATTTCAAATGAAAAGAGTTTATAACAAGGGAAGATCAAGTTGTTTGTAATATGACCAATTAAAGTAATTGCAATTCTGTTTGTACACTTCTAACCAAAAAGAAGCAGGGCTTCTATGCATTGTAATCAGCTTATACACCATTTCAGAGCAAGACATCTTGTTTTTAACCAAACTGAATAACTTACAATATCCTAAGAAAACACATATTTCAAGTGAAAAGAGTTTATCCAGGGGAGAACAAGTTGTTTTAACATGGTTCTAATGTGACCCTTGAAAGTAATTGCAACTCTGTTTTTACACCTCTAACCAGAAGGAGGCAACGTTTCCACGCATTATAATTGGCTTATACATAGTTTCAGAGTAAGAAATATTGTTTTTAACCAAACTGAACAACTAAAAGGGAATGCATTATAAGAAGAATATTTACTTTGAAACTCTGTTCTTTACCTTTTAAACAATATGAAACAGCTTTGTATTCACCTTAAACACTGTTTCAGGGCAAGAGATTGTGTTTTAGACTAAAAGGGAATGCATTGTAAGAAGAATCTTTACTTTGAAACTCTGTTCTTTACCTTTTTCTCACTATGAAACAGCTTTGTATTCACCTTAAACACTGTTTCAGGGCAAGAGATTGTGTTTTAGACTAAAAGGGAATGCATTATAAGAAGAATCTTTACTTTGAAACTCTGTTCTTTACCTTTTTCACACTATGAAACAGCTTTGTATTCACCTTAAACACTGTTTCAGGGCAAGAGATTGTGTTTTAGACTAAAAGGGAATGCATTGTAAGAAGAATCTTTACTTTGAAACTCTGTTCTTTACCTTTTTCTCACTATGAAACAGCTTTGTATTCACCTTAAACACTGTTTCAGGGCAAGAGATTGTGTTTTAGACTAAAATAGACTGCATTATAAGAAGAATCTTTACTTTGAAACTCTGTTCTTTACCTTTTTCACACTATGTAACAGCTTTGTATTCACCTTAAACACTGTTTCAGGGCAGATTGTGTTTTAGACTAAAAGGGAATACATTATAAGAAGAATCTTTACTTTGAAACTTTGTTCTTTACCTTTTTCTCACTATGAAACAGCTTTATATTCAACTTAAACACTGCTTCAGTGCAAGAGATTGTGTTTTAGACTAAAAGGGAATGCATTATAAGAAGAATCTTTACTTTGAAACTCTGTTCTTTACCTTTTTCACACTATGTAACAGCTTTGTATTCACCTTAAACACTGTTTCAGGGCAGATTGTGTTTTAGACTAAAAGGGAATACATTATAAGAAGAATCTTTACTTTGAAACTTTGTTCTTTACCTTTTTCTCACTATGAAACAGCTTTATATTCAACTTAAACACTGCTTCAGTGCAAGAGATTGTGTTTTAGAGTAAAAGGGAATGCATTATAAGAAGAATCTTTACTTTGAAACTCTGTTCTTTACCTTTTTCACACTATGTAACAGCTTTGTATTCACCTTAAACACTGTTTCAGGGCAGATTGTGTTTTAGACTAAAAGGGAATACATTATAAGAAGAATCTTTACTTTGAAACTTTGTTCTTTACCTTTTTCTCACTATGAAACAGCTTTATATTCAACTTAAACACTGCTTCAGTGCAAGAGATTGTGTTTTAGACTAAAAGGGAATGCATTATAAGAAGAATCTTTACTTTGAAACTCTGTTCTTTACCTTTTTCACACTATGTAACAGCTTTGTATTCACCTTAAACACTGTTTCAGGGCAGATTGTGTTTTAGACTAAAAGGGAATACATTTTAAGAAGAATCTTTACTTTGAAACTCTGTTCTTTACCTTTTTCTCACTATGAAACAGCTTTATATTCAACTTAAACACTGCTTCAGGGCAAGAGATTGTGTTTTAGACTAAAAGGGAATGCATTATAAGAAGAATCTTTACTTTGAAACTCTGTTCTTTACCTTTTTCACACTATGAAACAGCTTTGTATTCACCTTAAACACTGTTTCAGGGCAAGAGATTGTGTTTTAGACTAAAAGGTAATGCATTATAAGAAGAATCTTTACTTTGAAACTCTGTTCTTTACCTTTTTCACACTATGAAACAGCTTTGTATTCACCTTAAACACTGTTTCAGGGCAAGAGATTGTGTTTTAGACTAAAATAGACTGCATTATAAGAAGAATCTTTACTTTGAAACTCTGTTTTTTACCTTTTTCACACTATGAAACAGCTTTGTATTCACCTTAAACACTGTTTCAGGGCAGATTGTGTTTTAGACTAAAAGGGAATACATTATAAGAAGAATCTTTACTTTGAAACTTTGTTCTTTACCTTTTTCTCACTATGAAACAGCTTTATATTCAACTTAAACACTGCTTCAGTGCAAGAGATTGTGTTTTAGACTAAAAGGGAATGCATTATAAGAAGAATCTTTACTTTGAAACTCTGTTCTTTACCTTTTTCACACTATGTAACAGCTTTGTATTCACCTTAAACACTGTTTCAGGGCAGATTGTGTTTTAGACTAAAAGGGAATACATTATAAGAAGAATCTTTACTTTGAAACTTTGTTCTTTACCTTTTTCTCACTATGAAACAGCTTTATATTCAACTTAAACACTGCTTCAGTGCAAGAGATTGTGTTTTAGAGTAAAAGGGAATGCATTATAAGAAGAATCTTTACTTTGAAACTCTGTTCTTTACCTTTTTCACACTATGTAACAGCTTTGTATTCACCTTAAACACTGTTTCAGGGCAGATTGTGTTTTAGACTAAAAGGGAATACATTATAAGAAGAATCTTTACTTTGAAACTTTGTTCTTTACCTTTTTCTCACTATGAAACAGCTTTATATTCAACTTAAACACTGCTTCAGTGCAAGAGATTGTGTTTTAGACTAAAAGGGAATGCATTATAAGAAGAATCTTTACTTTGAAACTCTGTTCTTTACCTTTTTCACACTATGTAACAGCTTTGTATTCACCTTAAACACTGTTTCAGGGCAGATTGTGTTTTAGACTAAAAGGGAATACATTTTAAGAAGAATCTTTACTTTGAAACTCTGTTCTTTACCTTTTTCTCACTATGAAACAGCTTTATATTCAACTTAAACACTGCTTCAGGGCAAGAGATTGTGTTTTAGACTAAAAGGGAATGCATTATAAGAAGAATCTTTACTTTGAAACTCTGTTCTTTACCTTTTTCACACTATGAAACAGCTTTGTATTCACCTTAAACACTGTTTCAGGGCAAGAGATTGTGTTTTAGACTAAAAGGTAATGCATTATAAGAAGAATCTTTACTTTGAAACTCTGTTCTTTACCTTTTTCACACTATGAAACAGCTTTGTATTCACCTTAAACACTGTTTCAGGGCAAGAGATTGTGTTTTAGACTAAAATAGACTGCATTATAAGAAGAATCTTTACTTTGAAACTCTGTTTTTTACCTTTTTCACACTATGAAACAGCTTTGTATTCACCTTAAACACTGTTTCAGTGCAAGAGATTGTGTTTTAGACTAAAAGGTAATGCATTATAAGAAGAATCTTTACTTTGAAACTCTGTTCTTTACCTTTTTCACACTATGAAACAGCTTTGTATTCACCTTAAACACTGTTTCAGGGCAAGAGATTGTGTTTTAGACTAAAAGGGAATGCATTATAAGAAGAATCTTTACTTTGAAACTCTGTTTTTTACCTTTTTCACACTATGAAACAGCTTTGTATTCACCTTAAACACTGTTTCAGGGCAAGATATTGTGTTTTAGACTAAAAGGGAATGCATTGTAAGAAGAATCTTTACTTTGAAACTCTGTTCTTTACCTTTTTCACACTATGAAACAGCTTTGTATTCGCCTTAAACACTGTTTCAGGGCAAAAGATTGTGTTTTAGACTAAAATAGACTGCATTATAAGAAGAATCTTTACTTTGAAACTCTGTTCTTTACCTTTTTCTCACTATGAAACAGCTTTATATTCAACTTAAACACTGCTTCAGGGCAAGATATTGTGTTTTAGACTAAAAGGGAATGCATTGTCAGAAGAATCTTTACTTTGAAACTCTGTTCTTTACCTTTTTCACACTATGAAACAGCTTTGTATTCGCCTTAAACACTGTTTCAGGGCAAAAGATTGTGTTTTAGACTAAAATAGACTGCATTATAAGAAGAATCTTTACTTTGAAACTCTGTTCTTTACCTTTTTCTCACTATGAAACAGCTTTGTATTCAACTTAAACACTGTTTCAGGGCAAGAGATTGTGTTTTAGACTAAAAGGGAATGCATTATAAGAAGAATCTTTACTTTGAAACTCTGTTCTTTACCTTTTTCTCACTATGAAACAGCTTTATATTCAACTTAAACACTGCTTCAGTGCAAGAGATTGTGTTTTAGACTAAAAGGGAATGCATTATAAGAAGAATCTTTACTTTGAAACTCTGTTCTTTACCTTTTTCACACTATGAAACAGCTTTATATTCAACTTAAACACTGTTTCAGGGCAAGAGATTGTGTTTTAGACTAAAATAGACTGCATTATAAGAAGAATCTTTACTTTGAAACTCTGTTCTTTACCTTTTTCACACTATGAAACAGCTTTGTATTCACCTTAAACACTGTTTCAGGGCAAGAGATTGTGTTTTAGACTAAAAGGGAATGCATTGTAAGAAGAATCTTTACTTTGAAACTCTGTTCTTTACCTTTTTCACACTATGTAACAGCTTTGTATTCACCTTAAACACTGTTTCAGGGCAGATTGTGTTTTAGACTAAAAGGGAATACATTATAAGAAGAATCTTTACTTTGAAACTCTGTTCTTTACCTTTTTCTCACTATGTAACAGCTTTGTATTCACCTTAAACACTGTTTCAGGGCAGATTGTGTTTTAGACTAAAAGGGAATACATTATAAGAAGAATCTTTACTTTGAAACTTTGTTCTTTACCTTTTTCTCACTATGAAACAGCTTTATATTCAACTTAAACACTGCTTCAGTGCAAGAGATTGTGTTTTAGACTAAAAGGGAATGCATTATAAGAAGAATCTTTACTTTGAAACTCTGTTCTTTACCTTTTTCACACTATGTAACAGCTTTGTATTCACCTTAAACACTGTTTCAGGGCAGATTGTGTTTTAGACTAAAAGGGAATACATTTTAAGAAGAATCTTTACTTTGAAACTCTGTTCTTTACCTTTTTCTCACTATGAAACAGCTTTATATTCAACTTAAACACTGCTTCAGGGCAAGAGATTGTGTTTTAGACTAAAAGGGAATGCATTATAAGAAGAATCTTTACTTTGAAACTCTGTTCTTTACCTTTTTCACACTATGAAACAGCTTTGTATTCACCTTAAACACTGTTTCAGGGCAAGAGATTGTGTTTTAGACTAAAAGGTAATGCATTATAAGAAGAATCTTTACTTTGAAACTCTGTTCTTTACCTTTTTCACACTATGAAACAGCTTTGTATTCACCTTAAACACTGTTTCAGGGCAAGAGATTGTCTTTTAGACTAAAAGGGAATGCATTATAAGAAGAATCTTTACTTTGAAACTCTGTTTTTTACCTTTTTCACACTATGAAACAGCTTTGTATTCACCTTAAACACTGTTTCAGGGCAAGATATTGTGTTTTAGACTAAAAGGGAATGCATTGTAAGAAGAATCTTTACTTTGAAACTCTGTTCTTTACCTTTTTCACACTATGAAACAGCTTTGTATTCGCCTTAAACACTGTTTCAGGGCAAAAGATTGTGTTTTAGACTAAAATAGACTGCATTATAAGAAGAATCTTTACTTTGAAACTCTGTTCTTTACCTTTTTCTCACTATGAAACAGCTTTATATTCAACTTAAACACTGCTTCAGGGCAAGATATTGTGTTTTAGACTAAAAGGGAATGCATTGTCAGAAGAATCTTTACTTTGAAACTCTGTTCTTTACCTTTTTCACACTATGAAACAGCTTTGTATTCGCCTTAAACACTGTTTCAGGGCAAAAGATTGTGTTTTAGACTAAAATAGACTGCATTATAAGAAGAATCTTTACTTTGAAACTCTGTTCTTTACCTTTTTCTCACTATGAAACAGCTTTGTATTCAACTTAAACACTGTTTCAGGGCAAGAGATTGTGTTTTAGACTAAAAGGGAATGCATTATAAGAAGAATCTTTACTTTGAAACTCTGTTCTTTACCTTTTTCTCACTATGAAACAGCTTTATATTCAACTTAAACACTGCTTCAGTGCAAGAGATTGTGTTTTAGACTAAAAGGGAATGCATTATAAGAAGAATCTTTACTTTGAAACTCTGTTCTTTACCTTTTAAACAATATGAAACAGCTTTGTATTCACCTTAAACACTGTTTCAGGGCAAGAGATTGTGTTTTAGACTAAAAGGGAATGCATTATAAGAAGAATCTTTACTTTGAAACTCTGTTCTTTACCTTTTTCACACTATGTAACAGCTTTGTTTCATGAAACAGCTTTGTATTCAACTTAAACACTGTTTCAGAGCTAGACATCTTGTTTTTAACCAAACTGAATAACTTACAATATGTTAAGAAAACACATATTTCAAATGAAAAGAGTTTATAACAAGGGGAGATCAAGTTGTTTGTAATATGACCAATTAAAGTAATTGCAATTCTGTTTGTACACTTCTAACCAAAAAGAAGCAGGGCTTCTATGCATTGTAATCAGCTTATACACCATTTCAGAGCAAGACATCTTGTTTTTAACCAAACTGAATAACTTACAATATCCTAAGAAAACACATATTTCAAGTGAAAAGAGTTTATCCAGGGGAGAACAAGTTGTTTTAACATGGTTCTAATGTGACCCTTGAAAGTAATTGCAACTCTGTTTTTACACCTCTAACCACAAGGAGGCAACGTTTCCACGCATTATAATTGGCTTATACATAGTTTCAGAGTAAGAAATATTGTTTTTAACCAAACTGAACAACTAAAAGGGAATGCATTATAAGAAGAATGTTTACTTTGAAACTCTGTTCTTTACCTTTTAAACAATATGAAACAGCTTTGTATTCACCTTAAACACTGTTTCAGGGCAAGAGATTGTGTTTTAGACTAAAAGGGAATGCATTGTAAGAAGAATCTTTACTTTGAAACTCTGTTCTTTACCTTTTTCTCACTATGAAACAGCTTTGTATTCACCTTAAACACTGTTTCAGGGCAAGAGATTGTGTTTTAGACTAAAAGGGAATGCATTATAAGAAGAATCTTTACTTTGAAACTCTGTTCTTTACCTTTTTCACACTATGAAACAGCTTTGTATTCACCTTAAACACTGTTTCAGGGCAAGAGATTGTGTTTTAGACTAAAAGGTAATGCATTATAAGAAGAATCTTTACTTTGAAACTCTGTTCTTTACCTTTTTCACACTATGAAACAGCTTTGTATTCACCTTAAACACTGTTTCAGGGCAAGAGATTGTGTTTTAGACTAAAATAGACTGCATTATAAGAAGAATCTTTACTTTGAAACTCTGTTTTTTACCTTTTTCACACTATGAAACAGCTTTGTATTCACCTTAAACACTGTTTCAGTGCAAGAGATTGTGTTTTAGACTAAAAGGTAATGCATTATAAGAAGAATCTTTACTTTGAAACTCTGTTCTTTACCTTTTTCACACTATGAAACAGCTTTGTATTCACCTTAAACACTGTTTCAGGGCAAGAGATTGTGTTTTAGACTAAAAGGGAATGCATTATAAGAAGAATCTTTACTTTGAAACTCTGTTTTTTACCTTTTTCACACTATGAAACAGCTTTGTATTCACCTTAAACACTGTTTCAGGGCAAGATATTGTGTTTTAGACTAAAAGGGAATGCATTGTAAGAAGAATCTTTACTTTGAAACTCTGTTCTTTACCTTTTTCACACTATGAAACAGCTTTGTATTCGCCTTAAACACTGTTTCAGGGCAAAAGATTGTGTTTTAGACTAAAATAGACTGCATTATAAGAAGAATCTTTACTTTGAAACTCTGTTCTTTACCTTTTTCTCACTATGAAACAGCTTTATATTCAACTTAAACACTGCTTCAGGGCAAGATATTGTGTTTTAGACTAAAAGGGAATGCATTGTCAGAAGAATCTTTACTTTGAAACTCTGTTCTTTACCTTTTTCACACTATGAAACAGCTTTGTATTCGCCTTAAACACTGTTTCAGGGCAAAAGATTGTGTTTTAGACTAAAATAGACTGCATTATAAGAAGAATCTTTACTTTGAAACTCTGTTCTTTACCTTTTTCTCACTATGAAACAGCTTTGTATTCAACTTAAACACTGTTTCAGGGCAAGAGATTGTGTTTTAGACTAAAAGGGAATGCATTATAAGAAGAATCTTTACTTTGAAACTCTGTTCTTTACCTTTTTCTCACTATGAAACAGCTTTATATTCAACTTAAACACTGCTTCAGTGCAAGAGATTGTGTTTTAGACTAAAAGGGAATGCATTATAAGAAGAATCTTTACTTTGAAACTCTGTTCTTTACCTTTTAAACAATATGAAACAGCTTTGTATTCACCTTAAACACTGTTTCAGGGCAAGAGATTGTGTTTTAGACTAAAAGGGAATGCATTATAAGAAGAATCTTTACTTTGAAACTCTGTTCTTTACCTTTTTCACACTATGTAACAGCTTTGTTTCATGAAACAGCTTTGTATTCAACTTAAACACTGTTTCAGAGCTAGACATCTTGTTTTTAACCAAACTGAATAACTTACAATATGTTAAGAAAACACATATTTCAAATGAAAAGAGTTTATAACAAGGGGAGATCAAGTTGTTTGTAATATGACCAATTAAAGTAATTGCAATTCTGTTTGTACACTTCTAACCAAAAAGAAGCAGGGCTTCTATGCATTGTAATCAGCTTATACACCATTTCAGAGCAAGACATCTTGTTTTTAACCAAACTGAATAACTTACAATATCCTAAGAAAACACATATTTCAAGTGAAAAGAGTTTATCCAGGGGAGAACAAGTTGTTTTAACATGGTTCTAATGTGACCCTTGAAAGTAATTGCAACTCTGTTTTTACACCTCTAACCAGAAGGAGGCAACGTTTCCACGCATTATAATTGGCTTATACATAGTTTCAGAGTAAGAAATATTGTTTTTAACCAAACTGAACAACTAAAAGGGAATGCATTATAAGAAGAATATTTACTTTGAAACTCTGTTCTTTACCTTTTAAACAATATGAAACAGCTTTGTATTCACCTTAAACACTGTTTCAGGGCAAGAGATTGTGTTTTAGACTAAAAGGGAATGCATTTTAAGAAGAATCTTTACTTTGAAACTCTGTTCTTTACCTTTTTCACACTATGTAACAGCTTTGTATTCACCTTAAACACTGTTTCAGGGCAGATTGTGTTTTAGACTAAAAGGGAATACATTATAAGAAGAATCTTTACTTTGAAACTTTGTTCTTTACCTTTTTCTCACTATGAAACAGCTTTATATTCAACTTAAACACTGCTTCAGTGCAAGAGATTGTGTTTTAGACTAAAAGGGAATGCATTATAAGAAGAATCTTTACTTTGAAACTCTGTTCTTTACCTTTTTCACACTATGTAACAGCTTTGTATTCACCTTAAACACTGTTTCAGGGCAGATTGTGTTTTAGACTAAAAGGGAATACATTATAAGAAGAATCTTTACTTTGAAACTTTGTTCTTTACCTTTTTCTCACTATGAAACAGCTTTATATTCAACTTAAACACTGCTTCAGTGCAAGAGATTGTGTTTTAGACTAAAAGGGAATGCATTATAAGAAGAATCTTTACTTTGAAACTCTGTTCTTTACCTTTTTCACACTATGAAACAGCTTTGTATTCACCTTAAACACTGTTTCAGGGCAAGAGATTGTGTTTTAGACTAAAAGGTAATGCATTATAAGAAGAATCTTTACTTTGAAACTCTGTTCTTTACCTTTTTCACACTATGAAACAGCTTTGTATTCACCTTAAACACTGTTTCAGGGCAAGAGATTGTGTTTTAGACTAAAATAGACTGCATTATAAGAAGAATCTTTACTTTGAAACTCTGTTTTTTACCTTTTTCACACTATGAAACAGCTTTGTATTCACCTTAAACACTGTTTCAGTGCAAGAGATTGTGTTTTAGACTAAAAGGTAATGCATTATAAGAAGAATCTTTACTTTGAAACTCTGTTCTTTACCTTTTTCACACTATGAAACAGCTTTGTATTCACCTTAAACACTGTTTCAGGGCAAGAGATTGTGTTTTAGACTAAAAGGGAATGCATTATAAGAAGAATCTTTACTTTGAAACTCTGTTTTTTACCTTTTTCACACTATGAAACAGCTTTGTATTCACCTTAAACACTGTTTCAGGGCAAGATATTGTGTTTTAGACTAAAAGGGAATGCATTGTAAGAAGAATCTTTACTTTGAAACTCTGTTCTTTACCTTTTTCACACTATGAAACAGCTTTGTATTCGCCTTAAACACTGTTTCAGGGCAAAAGATTGTGTTTTAGACTAAAATAGACTGCATTATAAGAAGAATCTTTACTTTGAAACTCTGTTCTTTACCTTTTTCTCACTATGAAACAGCTTTATATTCAACTTAAACACTGCTTCAGGGCAAGATATTGTGTTTTAGACTAAAAGGGAATGCATTGTCAGAAGAATCTTTACTTTGAAACTCTGTTCTTTACCTTTTTCACACTATGAAACAGCTTTGTATTCGCCTTAAACACTGTTTCAGGGCAAAAGATTGTGTTTTAGACTAAAATAGACTGCATTATAAGAAGAATCTTTACTTTGAAACTCTGTTCTTTACCTTTTTCTCACTATGAAACAGCTTTGTATTCAACTTAAACACTGTTTCAGGGCAAGAGATTGTGTTTTAGACTAAAAGGGAATGCATTATAAGAAGAATCTTTACTTTGAAACTCTGTTCTTTACCTTTTTCTCACTATGAAACAGCTTTATATTCAACTTAAACACTGCTTCAGTGCAAGAGATTGTGTTTTAGACTAAAAGGGAATGCATTATAAGAAGAATCTTTACTTTGAAACTCTGTTCTTTACCTTTTAAACAATATGAAACAGCTTTGTATTCACCTTAAACACTGTTTCAGGGCAAGAGATTGTGTTTTAGACTAAAAGGGAATGCATTATAAGAAGAATCTTTACTTTGAAACTCTGTTCTTTACCTTTTTCACACTATGTAACAGCTTTGTTTCATGAAACAGCTTTGTATTCAACTTAAACACTGTTTCAGAGCTAGACATCTTGTTTTTAACCAAACTGAATAACTTACAATATGTTAAGAAAACACATATTTCAAATGAAAAGAGTTTATAACAAGGGGAGATCAAGTTGTTTGTAATATGACCAATTAAAGTAATTGCAATTCTGTTTGTACACTTCTAACCAAAAAGAAGCAGGGCTTCTATGCATTGTAATCAGCTTATACACCATTTCAGAGCAAGACATCTTGTTTTTAACCAAACTGAATAACTTACAATATCCTAAGAAAACACATATTTCAAGTGAAAAGAGTTTATCCAGGGGAGAACAAGTTGTTTTAACATGGTTCTAATGTGACCCTTGAAAGTAATTGCAACTCTGTTTTTACACCTCTAACCAGAAGGAGGCAACGTTTCCACGCATTATAATTGGCTTATACATAGTTTCAGAGTAAGAAATATTGTTTTTAACCAAACTGAACAACTAAAAGGGAATGCATTATAAGAAGAATATTTACTTTGAAACTCTGTTCTTTACCTTTTAAACAATATGAAACAGCTTTGTATTCACCTTAAACACTGTTTCAGGGCAAGAGATTGTGTTTTAGACTAAAAGGGAATGCATTATAAGAAGAATCTTTACTTTGAAACTCTGTTCTTTACCTTTTTCACACTATGTAACAGCTTTGTATTCACCTTAAACACTGTTTCAGGGCAGATTGTGTTTTAGACTAAAAGGGAATACATTATAAGAAGAATCTTTACTTTGAAACTTTGTTCTTTACCTTTTTCTCACTATGAAACAGCTTTATATTCAACTTAAACACTGCTTCAGTGCAAGAGATTGTGTTTTAGACTAAAAGGGAATGCATTATAAGAAGAATCTTTACTTTGAAACTCTGTTCTTTACCTTTTTCACACTATGTAACAGCTTTGTATTCACCTTAAACACTGTTTCAGGGCAGATTGTGTTTTAGACTAAAAGGGAATACATTATAAGAAGAATCTTTACTTTGAAACTTTGTTCTTTACCTTTTTCTCACTATGAAACAGCTTTATATTCAACTTAAACACTGCTTCAGTGCAAGAGATTGTGTTTTAGACTAAAAGGGAATGCATTATAAGAAGAATCTTTACTTTGAAACTCTGTTCTTTACCTTTTTCACACTATGTAACAGCTTTGTATTCACCTTAAACACTGTTTCAGGGCAGATTGTGTTTTAGACTAAAAGGGAATACATTATAAGAAGAATCTTTACTTTGAAACTTTGTTCTTTACCTTTTTCTCACTATGAAACAGCTTTATATTCAACTTAAACACTGCTTCAGTGCAAGAGATTGTGTTTTAGACTAAAAGGGAATGCATTATAAGAAGAATCTTTACTTTGAAACTCTGTTCTTTACCTTTTTCACACTATGTAACAGCTTTGTATTCACCTTAAACACTGTTTCAGGGCAGATTGTGTTTTAGACTAAAAGGGAATACATTTTAAGAAGAATCTTTACTTTGAAACTCTGTTCTTTACCTTTTTCTCACTATGAAACAGCTTTATATTCAACTTAAACACTGCTTCAGGGCAAGAGATTGTGTTTTAGACTAAAAGGGAATGCATTATAAGAAGAATCTTTACTTTGAAACTCTGTTCTTTACCTTTTTCACACTATGAAACAGCTTTGTATTCACCTTAAACACTGTTTCAGGGCAAGAGATTGTGTTTTAGACTAAAAGGTAATGCATTATAAGAAGAATCTTTACTTTGAAACTCTGTTCTTTACCTTTTTCACACTATGAAACAGCTTTGTATTCACCTTAAACACTGTTTCAGGGCAAGAGATTGTGTTTTAGACTAAAATAGACTGCATTATAAGAAGAATCTTTACTTTGAAACTCTGTTTTTTACCTTTTTCACACTATGAAACAGCTTTGTATTCACCTTAAACACTGTTTCAGTGCAAGAGATTGTGTTTTAGACTAAAAGGTAATGCATTATAAGAAGAATCTTTACTTTGAAACTCTGTTCTTTACCTTTTTCACACTATGAAACAGCTTTGTATTCACCTTAAACACTGTTTCAGGGCAAGAGATTGTGTTTTAGACTAAAAGGGAATGCATTATAAGAAGAATCTTTACTTTGAAACTCTGTTTTTTACCTTTTTCACACTATGAAACAGCTTTGTATTCACCTTAAACACTGTTTCAGGGCAAGATATTGTGTTTTAGACTAAAAGGGAATGCATTGTAAGAAGAATCTTTACTTTGAAACTCTGTTCTTTACCTTTTTCACACTATGAAACAGCTTTGTATTCGCCTTAAACACTGTTTCAGGGCAAAAGATTGTGTTTTAGACTAAAATAGACTGCATTATAAGAAGAATCTTTACTTTGAAACTCTGTTCTTTACCTTTTTCTCACTATGAAACAGCTTTATATTCAACTTAAACACTGCTTCAGGGCAAGATATTGTGTTTTAGACTAAAAGGGAATGCATTGTCAGAAGAATCTTTACTTTGAAACTCTGTTCTTTACCTTTTTCACACTATGAAACAGCTTTGTATTCGCCTTAAACACTGTTTCAGGGCAAAAGATTGTGTTTTAGACTAAAATAGACTGCATTATAAGAAGAATCTTTACTTTGAAACTCTGTTCTTTACCTTTTTCTCACTATGAAACAGCTTTGTATTCAACTTAAACACTGTTTCAGGGCAAGAGATTGTGTTTTAGACTAAAAGGGAATGCATTATAAGAAGAATCTTTACTTTGAAACTCTGTTCTTTACCTTTTTCTCACTATGAAACAGCTTTATATTCAACTTAAACACTGCTTCAGTGCAAGAGATTGTGTTTTAGACTAAAAGGGAATGCATTATAAGAAGAATCTTTACTTTGAAACTCTGTTCTTTACCTTTTAAACAATATGAAACAGCTTTGTATTCACCTTAAACACTGTTTCAGGGCAAGAGATTGTGTTTTAGACTAAAAGGGAATGCATTATAAGAAGAATCTTTACTTTGAAACTCTGTTCTTTACCTTTTTCACACTATGTAACAGCTTTGTTTCATGAAACAGCTTTGTATTCAACTTAAACACTGTTTCAGAGCTAGACATCTTGTTTTTAACCAAACTGAATAACTTACAATATGTTAAGAAAACACATATTTCAAATGAAAAGAGTTTATAACAAGGGGAGATCAAGTTGTTTGTAATATGACCAATTAAAGTAATTGCAATTCTGTTTGTACACTTCTAACCAAAAAGAAGCAGGGCTTCTATGCATTGTAATCAGCTTATACACCATTTCAGAGCAAGACATCTTGTTTTTAACCAAACTGAATAACTTACAATATCCTAAGAAAACACATATTTCAAGTGAAAAGAGTTTATCCAGGGGAGAACAAGTTGTTTTAACATGGTTCTAATGTGACCCTTGAAAGTAATTGCAACTCTGTTTTTACACCTCTAACCAGAAGGAGGCAACGTTTCCACGCATTATAATTGGCTTATACATAGTTTCAGAGTAAGAAATATTGTTTTTAACCAAACTGAACAACTAAAAGGGAATGCATTATAAGAAGAATATTTACTTTGAAACTCTGTTCTTTACCTTTTAAACAATATGAAACAGCTTTGTATTCACCTTAAACACTGTTTCAGGGCAAGAGATTGTGTTTTAGACTAAAAGGGAATGCATTTTAAGAAGAATCTTTACTTTGAAACTCTGTTCTTTACCTTTTTCACACTATGTAACAGCTTTGTATTCACCTTAAACACTGTTTCAGGGCAGATTGTGTTTTAGACTAAAAGGGAATACATTATAAGAAGAATCTTTACTTTGAAACTTTGTTCTTTACCTTTTTCTCACTATGAAACAGCTTTATATTCAACTTAAACACTGCTTCAGTGCAAGAGATTGTGTTTTAGACTAAAAGGGAATGCATTATAAGAAGAATCTTTACTTTGAAACTCTGTTCTTTACCTTTTTCACACTATGTAACAGCTTTGTATTCACCTTAAACACTGTTTCAGGGCAGATTGTGTTTTAGACTAAAAGGGAATACATTATAAGAAGAATCTTTACTTTGAAACTTTGTTCTTTACCTTTTTCTCACTATGAAACAGCTTTATATTCAACTTAAACACTGCTTCAGTGCAAGAGATTGTGTTTTAGACTAAAAGGGAATGCATTATAAGAAGAATCTTTACTTTGAAACTCTGTTCTTTACCTTTTTCACACTATGTAACAGCTTTGTTTCATGAAACAGCTTTGTATTCAACTTAAACACTGTTTCAGAGCTAGACATCTTGTTTTTAACCAAACTGAATAACTTACAATATGTTAAGAAAACACATATTTCAAATGAAAAGAGTTTATAACAAGGGGAGATCAAGTTGTTTGTAATATGACCAATTAAAGTAATTGCAATTCTGTTTGTACACTTCTAACCAAAAAGAAGCAGGGCTTCTATGCATTGTAATCAGCTTATACACCATTTCAGAGCAAGACATCTTGTTTTTAACCAAACTGAATAACTTACAATATCCTAAGAAAACACATATTTCAAGTGAAAAGAGTTTATCCAGGGGAGAACAAGTTGTTTTAACATGGTTCTAATGTGACCCTTGAAAGTAATTGCAACTCTGTTTTTACACCTCTAACCACAAGGAGGCAACGTTTCCACGCATTATAATTGGCTTATACATAGTTTCAGAGTAAGAAATATTGTTTTTAACCAAACTGAACAACTAAAAGGGAATGCATTATAAGAAGAATGTTTACTTTGAAACTCTGTTCTTTACCTTTTAAACAATATGAAACAGCTTTGTATTCACCTTAAACACTGTTTCAGGGCAAGAGATTGTGTTTTAGACTAAAAGGGAATGCATTGTAAGAAGAATCTTTACTTTGAAACTCTGTTCTTTACCTTTTTCTCACTATGAAACAGCTTTGTATTCACCTTAAACACTGTTTCAGGGCAAGAGATTGTGTTTTAGACTAAAAGGGAATGCATTATAAGAAGAATCTTTACTTTGAAACTCTGTTCTTTACCTTTTTCACACTATGAAACAGCTTTGTATTCACCTTAAACACTGTTTCAGGGCAAGAGATTGTGTTTTAGACTAAAAGGGAATGCATTGTAAGAAGAATCTTTACTTTGAAACTCTGTTCTTTACCTTTTTCTCACTATGAAACAGCTTTGTATTCACCTTAAACACTGTTTCAGGGCAAGAGATTGTGTTTTAGACTAAAAGGGAATGCATTATAAGAAGAATCTTTACTTTGAAACTCTGTTCTTTACCTTTTTCACACTATGAAACAGCTTTGTATTCACCTTAAACACTGTTTCAGGGCAAGAGATTGTGTTTTAGACTAAAATAGACTGCATTATAAGAAGAATCTTTACTTTGAAACTCTGTTCTTTACCTTTTTCACACTATGTAACAGCTTTGTATTCACCTTAAACACTGTTTCAGGGCAGATTGTGTTTTAGACTAAAAGGGAATACATTATAAGAAGAATCTTTACTTTGAAACTTTGTTCTTTACCTTTTTCTCACTATGAAACAGCTTTATATTCAACTTAAACACTGCTTCAGTGCAAGACATTGTGTTTTAGACTAAAAGGGAATGCATTATAAGAAGAATCTTTACTTTGAAACTCTGTTCTTTACCTTTTTCACACTATGTAACAGCTTTGTATTCACCTTAAACACTGTTTCAGGGCAGATTGTGTTTTAGACTAAAAGGGAATACATTATAAGAAGAATCTTTACTTTGAAACTTTGTTCTTTACCTTTTTCTCACTATGAAACAGCTTTATATTCAACTTAAACACTGCTTCAGTGCAAGAGATTGTGTTTTAGAGTAAAAGGGAATGCATTATAAGAAGAATCTTTACTTTGAAACTCTGTTCTTTACCTTTTTCACGCTTTGTATTCACCTTAAACACTGTTTCAGGGCAGATTGTGTTTTAGACTAAAAGGGAATACATTATAAGAAGAATCTTTACTTTGAAACTTTGTTCTTTACCTTTTTCTCACTATGAAACAGCTTTATATTCAACTTAAACACTGCTTCAGTGCAAGAGATTGTGTTTTAGACTAAAAGGGAATGCATTATAAGAAGAATCTTTACTTTGAAACTCTGTTCTTTACCTTTTTCACACTATGTAACAGCTTTGTATTCACCTTAAACACTGTTTCAGGGCAGATTGTGTTTTAGACTAAAAGGGAATACATTTTAAGAAGAATCTTTACTTTGAAACTCTGTTCTTTACCTTTTTCTCACTATGAAACAGCTTTATATTCAACTTAAACACTGCTTCAGGGCAAGAGATTGTGTTTTAGACTAAAAGGGAATGCATTATAAGAAGAATCTTTACTTTGAAACTCTGTTCTTTACCTTTTTCACACTATGAAACAGCTTTGTATTCACCTTAAACACTGTTTCAGGGCAAGAGATTGTGTTTTAGACTAAAAGGTAATGCATTATAAGAAGAATCTTTACTTTGAAACTCTGTTCTTTACCTTTTTCACACTATGAAACAGCTTTGTATTCACCTTAAACACTGTTTCAGGGCAAGAGATTGTGTTTTAGACTAAAAGGGAATGCATTATAAGAAGAATCTTTACTTTGAAACTCTGTTTTTTACCTTTTTCACACTATGAAACAGCTTTGTATTCACCTTAAACACTGTTTCAGGGCAAGATATTGTGTTTTAGACTAAACGGGAATGCATTGTAAGAAGAATCTTTACTTTGAAACTCTGTTCTTTACCTTTTTCACACTATGAAACAGCTTTGTATTCGCCTTAAACACTGTTTCAGGGCAAAAGATTGTGTTTTAGACTAAAATAGACTGCATTATAAGAAGAATCTTTACTTTGAAACTCTGTTCTTTACCTTTTTCTCACTATGAAACAGCTTTATATTCAACTTAAACACTGCTTCAGTGCAAGAGATTGTGTTTTAGACTAAAAGGGAATGCATTATAAGAAGAATCTTTACTTTGAAACTCTGTTCTTTACCTTTTTCACACTATGAAACAGCTTTATATTCAACTTAAACACTGTTTCAGGGCAAGAGATTGTGTTTTAGACTAAAATAGACTGCATTATAAGAAGAATCTTTACTTTGAAACTCTGTTCTTTACCTTTTTCACACTATGAAACAGCTTTGTATTCACCTTAAACACTGTTTCAGGGCAAGAGATTGTGTTTTAGACTAAAAGGGAATGCATTGTAAGAAGAATCTTTACTTTGAAACTCTGTTCTTTACCTTTTTCACACTATGTAACAGCTTTGTATTCACCTTAAACACTGTTTCAGGGCAGATTGTGTTTTAGACTAAAAGGGAATACATTATAAGAAGAATCTTTACTTTGAAACTCTGTTCTTTACCTTTTTCTCACTATGAAACAGCTTTATATTCAACTTAAACACTGCTTCAGGGCAAGAGATTGTGTTTTAGACTAAAAGGGAATGCATTATAAGAAGAATCTTTACTTTGAAACTCTGTTCTTTACCTTTTTCACACTATGTAACAGCTTTGTTTCATGAAACAGCTTTGAAACAGCTTTGTATTCAACTTAAACACTGTTTCAGAGCTAGACATCTTGTTTTTAACCAAACTGAATAACTTACAATATGTTAAGAAAACACATATTTCAAATGAAAAGAGTTTATAACAAGGGAAGATCAAGTTGTTTGTAATATGACCAATTAAAGTAATTGCAATTCTGTTTGTACACTTCTAACCAAAAAGAAGCAGGGCTTCTATGCATTGTAATCAGCTTATACACCATTTCAGAGCAAGACATCTTGTTTTTAACCAAACTGAATAACTTACAATATCCTAAGAAAACACATATTTCAAGTGAAAAGAGTTTATCCAGGGGAGAACAAGTTGTTTTAACATGGTTCTAATGTGACCCTTGAAAGTAATTGCAACTCTGTTTTTACACCTCTAACCAGAAGGAGGCAACGTTTCCACGCATTATAATTGGCTTATACATAGTTTCAGAGTAAGAAATATTGTTTTTAACCAAACTGAACAACTAAAAGGGAATGCATTATAAGAAGAATATTTACTTTGAAACTCTGTTCTTTACCTTTTAAACAATATGAAACAGCTTTGTATTCACCTTAAACACTGTTTCAGGGCAAGAGATTGTGTTTTAGACTAAAAGGGAATGCATTATAAGAAGAATCTTTACTTTGAAACTCTGTTCTTTACCTTTTTCACACTATGTAACAGCTTTGTATTCACCTTAAACACTGTTTCAGGGCAGATTGTGTTTTAGACTAAAAGGGAATACATTATAAGAAGAATCTTTACTTTGAAACTTTGTTCTTTACCTTTTTCTCACTATGAAACAGCTTTATATTCAACTTAAACACTGCTTCAGTGCAAGAGATTGTGTTTTAGACTAAAAGGGAATGCATTATAAGAAGAATCTTTACTTTGAAACTCTGTTCTTTACCTTTTTCACACTATGTAACAGCTTTGTATTCACCTTAAACACTGTTTCAGGGCAGATTGTGTTTTAGACTAAAAGGGAATACATTATAAGAAGAATCTTTACTTTGAAACTTTGTTCTTTACCTTTTTCTCACTATGAAACAGCTTTATATTCAACTTAAACACTGCTTCAGTGCAAGAGATTGTGTTTTAGACTAAAAGGGAATGCATTATAAGAAGAATCTTTACTTTGAAACTCTGTTCTTTACCTTTTTCACACTATGTAACAGCTTTGTATTCACCTTAAACACTGTTTCAGGGCAGATTGTGTTTTAGACTAAAAGGGAATACATTATAAGAAGAATCTTTACTTTGAAACTTTGTTCTTTACCTTTTTCTCACTATGAAACAGCTTTATATTCAACTTAAACACTGCTTCAGTGCAAGAGATTGTGTTTTAGACTAAAAGGGAATGCATTATAAGAAGAATCTTTACTTTGAAACTCTGTTCTTTACCTTTTTCACACTATGTAACAGCTTTGTATTCACCTTAAACACTGTTTCAGGGCAAGAGATTGTGTTTTAGACTAAAAGGGAATGCATTATAAGAAGAATCTTTACTTTGAAACTCTGTTCTTTACCTTTTTCACACTATGTAACAGCTTTGTATTCACCTTAAACACTGTTTCAGGGCAGATTGTGTTTTAGACTAAAAGGGAATACATTATAAGAAGAATCTTTACTTTGAAACTTTGTTCTTTACCTTTTTCTCACTATGAAACAGCTTTATATTCAACTTAAACACTGCTTCAGTGCAAGAGATTGTGTTTTAGAGTAAAAGGGAATGCATTATAAGAAGAATCTTTACTTTGAAACTCTGTTCTTTACCTTTTTCACACTATGAAACAGCTTTGTATTCACCTTAAACACTGTTTCAGGGCAGATTGTGTTTTAGACTAAAAGGGAATACATTATAAGAAGAATCTTTACTTTGAAACTCTGTTCTTTACCTTTTTCTCACTATGAAACAGCTTTATATTCAACTTAAACACTGCTTCAGGGCAAGAGATTGTGTTTTAGACTAAAAGGGAATGCATTATAAGAAGAATCTTTACTTTGAAACTCTGTTTTTTACCTTTTTCACACTATGAAACAGCTTTGTATTCACCTTAAACACTGTTTCAGGGCAAGATATTGTGTTTTAGACTAAAAGGGAATGCATTGTAAGAAGAATCTTTACTTTGAAACTCTGTTCTTTACCTTTTTCACACTATGAAACAGCTTTGTATTCGCCTTAAACACTGTTTCAGGGCAAAAGATTGTGTTTTAGACTAAAATAGACTGCATTATAAGAAGAATCTTTACTTTGAAACTCTGTTCTTTACCTTTTTCTCACTATGAAACAGCTTTATATTCAACTTAAACACTGCTTCAGTGCAAGAGATTGTGTTTTAGACTAAAAGGGAATGCATTATAAGAAGAATCTTTACTTTGAAACTCTGTTCTTTACCTTTTTCACACTATGAAACAGCTTTATATTCAACTTAAACACTGTTTCAGGGCAAGAGATTGTGTTTTAGACTAAAATAGACTGCATTATAAGAAGAATCTTTACTTTGAAACTCTGTTCTTTACCTTTTTCACACTATGAAACAGCTTTGTATTCACCTTAAACACTGTTTCAGGGCAAGAGATTGTGTTTTAGACTAAAAGGGAATGCATTGTAAGAAGAATCTTTACTTTGAAACTCTGTTCTTTACCTTTTTCACACTATGTAACAGCTTTGTATTCACCTTAAACACTGTTTCAGGGCAGATTGTGTTTTAGACTAAAAGGGAATACATTATAAGAAGAATCTTTACTTTGAAACTCTGTTCTTTACCTTTTTCTCACTATGAAACAGCTTTATATTCAACTTAAACACTGCTTCAGGGCAAGAGATTGTGTTTTAGACTAAAAGGGAATGCATTATAAGAAGAATCTTTACTTTGAAACTCTGTTCTTTACCTTTTTCACACTATGTAACAGCTTTGTTTCATGAAACAGCTTTGAAACAGCTTTGTATTCAACTTAAACACTGTTTCAGAGCTAGACATCTTGTTTTTAACCAAACTGAATAACTTACAATATGTTAAGAAAACACATATTTCAAATGAAAAGAGTTTATAACAAGGGAAGATCAAGTTGTTTGTAATATGACCAATTAAAGTAATTGCAATTCTGTTTGTACACTTCTAACCAAAAAGAAGCAGGGCTTCTATGCATTGTAATCAGCTTATACACCATTTCAGAGCAAGACATCTTGTTTTTAACCAAACTGAATAACTTACAATATCCTAAGAAAACACATATTTCAAGTGAAAAGAGTTTATCCAGGGGAGAACAAGTTGTTTTAACATGGTTCTAATGTGACCCTTGAAAGTAATTGCAACTCTGTTTTTACACCTCTAACCAGAAGGAGGCAACGTTTCCACGCATTATAATTGGCTTATACATAGTTTCAGAGTAAGAAATATTGTTTTTAACCAAACTGAACAACTAAAAGGGAATGCATTATAAGAAGAATATTTACTTTGAAACTCTGTTCTTTACCTTTTAAACAATATGAAACAGCTTTGTATTCACCTTAAACACTGTTTCAGGGCAAGAGATTGTGTTTTAGACTAAAAGGGAATGCATTGTAAGAAGAATCTTTACTTTGAAACTCTGTTCTTTACCTTTTTCTCACTATGAAACAGCTTTGTATTCACCTTAAACACTGTTTCAGGGCAAGAGATTGTGTTTTAGACTAAAAGGGAATGCATTATAAGAAGAATCTTTACTTTGAAACTCTGTTCTTTACCTTTTTCACACTATGAAACAGCTTTGTATTCACCTTAAACACTGTTTCAGGGCAAGAGATTGTGTTTTAGACTAAAAGGGAATGCATTGTAAGAAGAATCTTTACTTTGAAACTCTGTTCTTTACCTTTTTCTCACTATGAAACAGCTTTGTATTCACCTTAAACACTGTTTCAGGGCAAGAGATTGTGTTTTAGACTAAAATAGACTGCATTATAAGAAGAATCTTTACTTTGAAACTCTGTTCTTTACCTTTTTCACACTATGTAACAGCTTTGTATTCACCTTAAACACTGTTTCAGGGCAGATTGTGTTTTAGACTAAAAGGGAATACATTATAAGAAGAATCTTTACTTTGAAACTTTGTTCTTTACCTTTTTCTCACTATGAAACAGCTTTATATTCAACTTAAACACTGCTTCAGTGCAAGAGATTGTGTTTTAGACTAAAAGGGAATGCATTATAAGAAGAATCTTTACTTTGAAACTCTGTTCTTTACCTTTTTCACACTATGTAACAGCTTTGTATTCACCTTAAACACTGTTTCAGGGCAGATTGTGTATTAGACTAAAAGGGAATACATTATAAGAAGAATCTTTACTTTGAAACTTTGTTCTTTACCTTTTTCTCACTATGAAACAGCTTTATATTCAACTTAAACACTGCTTCAGTGCAAGAGATTGTGTTTTAGAGTAAAAGGGAATGCATTATAAGAAGAATCTTTACTTTGAAACTCTGTTCTTTACCTTTTTCACACTATGTAACAGCTTTGTATTCACCTTAAACACTGTTTCAGGGCAGATTGTGTTTTAGACTAAAAGGGAATACATTATAAGAAGAATCTTTACTTTGAAACTTTGTTCTTTACCTTTTTCTCACTATGAAACAGCTTTATATTCAACTTAAACACTGCTTCAGTGCAAGAGATTGTGTTTTAGACTAAAAGGGAATGCATTATAAGAAGAATCTTTACTTTGAAACTCTGTTCTTTACCTTTTTCACACTATGTAACAGCTTTGTATTCACCTTAAACACTGTTTCAGGGCAGATTGTGTTTTAGACTAAAAGGGAATACATTTTAAGAAGAATCTTTACTTTGAAACTCTGTTCTTTACCTTTTTCTCACTATGAAACAGCTTTATATTCAACTTAAACACTGCTTCAGGGCAAGAGATTGTGTTTTAGACTAAAAGGGAATGCATTATAAGAAGAATCTTTACTTTGAAACTCTGTTCTTTACCTTTTTCACACTATGAAACAGCTTTGTATTCACCTTAAACACTGTTTCAGGGCAAGAGATTGTGTTTTAGACTAAAAGGTAATGCATTATAAGAAGAATCTTTACTTTGAAACTCTGTTCTTTACCTTTTTCACACTATGAAACAGCTTTGTATTCACCTTAAACACTGTTTCAGGGCAAGAGATTGTGTTTTAGACTAAAATAGACTGCATTATAAGAAGAATCTTTACTTTGAAACTCTGTTTTTTACCTTTTTCACACTATGAAACAGCTTTGTATTCACCTTAAACACTGTTTCAGGGCAGATTGTGTTTTAGACTAAAAGGGAATACATTATAAGAAGAATCTTTACTTTGAAACTTTGTTCTTTACCTTTTTCTCACTATGAAACAGCTTTATATTCAACTTAAACACTGCTTCAGTGCAAGAGATTGTGTTTTAGACTAAAAGGGAATGCATTATAAGAAGAATCTTTACTTTGAAACTCTGTTCTTTACCTTTTTCACACTATGTAACAGCTTTGTATTCACCTTAAACACTGTTTCAGGGCAGATTGTGTTTTAGACTAAAAGGGAATACATTATAAGAAGAATCTTTACTTTGAAACTTTGTTCTTTACCTTTTTCTCACTATGAAACAGCTTTATATTCAACTTAAACACTGCTTCAGTGCAAGAGATTGTGTTTTAGAGTAAAAGGGAATGCATTATAAGAAGAATCTTTACTTTGAAACTCTGTTCTTTACCTTTTTCACACTATGTAACAGCTTTGTATTCACCTTAAACACTGTTTCAGGGCAGATTGTGTTTTAGACTAAAAGGGAATACATTATAAGAAGAATCTTTACTTTGAAACTTTGTTCTTTACCTTTTTCTCACTATGAAACAGCTTTATATTCAACTTAAACACTGCTTCAGTGCAAGAGATTGTGTTTTAGACTAAAAGGGAATGCATTATAAGAAGAATCTTTACTTTGAAACTCTGTTCTTTACCTTTTTCACACTATGTAACAGCTTTGTATTCACCTTAAACACTGTTTCAGGGCAGATTGTGTTTTAGACTAAAAGGGAATACATTTTAAGAAGAATCTTTACTTTGAAACTCTGTTCTTTACCTTTTTCTCACTATGAAACAGCTTTATATTCAACTTAAACACTGCTTCAGGGAAAGAGATTGTGTTTTAGACTAAAAGGGAATGCATTATAAGAAGAATCTTTACTTTGAAACTCTGTTCTTTACCTTTTTCACACTATGAAACAGCTTTGTATTCACCTTAAACACTGTTTCAGGGCAAGAGATTGTGTTTTAGACTAAAAGGTAATGCATTATAAGAAGAATCTTTACTTTGAAACTCTGTTCTTTACCTTTTTCACACTATGAAACAGCTTTGTATTCACCTTAAACACTGTTTCAGGGCAAGAGATTGTGTTTTAGACTAAAAGGGAATGCATTATAAGAAGAATCTTTACTTTGAAACTCTGTTTTTTACCTTTTTCACACTATGAAACAGCTTTGTATTCACCTTAAACACTGTTTCAGGGCAAGATATTGTGTTTTAGACTAAAAGGGAATGCATTGTAAGAAGAATCTTTACTTTGAAACTCTGTTCTTTACCTTTTTCACACTATGAAACAGCTTTGTATTCGCCTTAAACACTGTTTCAGGGCAAAAGATTGTGTTTTAGACTAAAATAGACTGCATTATAAGAAGAATCTTTACTTTGAAACTCTGTTCTTTACCTTTTTCTCACTATGAAACAGCTTTATATTCAACTTAAACACTGCTTCAGGGCAAGATATTGTGTTTTAGACTAAAAGGGAATGCATTGTCAGAAGAATCTTTACTTTGAAACTCTGTTCTTTACCTTTTTCACACTATGAAACAGCTTTGTATTCGCCTTAAACACTGTTTCAGGGCAAAAGATTGTGTTTTAGACTAAAAGGGAATGCATTATAAGAAGAATCTTTACTTTGAAACTCTGTTCTTTACCTTTTTCACACTATGAAACAGCTTTATATTCAACTTAAACACTGTTTCAGGGCAAGAGATTGTGTTTTAGACTAAAATAGACTGCATTATAAGAAGAATCTTTACTTTGAAACTCTGTTCTTTACCTTTTTCTCACTATGAAACAGCTTTATATTCAACTTAAACACTGCTTCAGTGCAAGAGATTGTGTTTTAGACTAAAAGGGAATGCATTATAAGAAGAATCTTTACTTTGAAACTCTGTTCTTTACCTTTTTCACACTATGAAACAGCTTTATATTCAACTTAAACACTGTTTCAGGGCAAGAGATTGTGTTTTAGACTAAAATAGACTGCATTATAAGAAGAATCTTTACTTTGAAACTCTGTTCTTTACCTTTTTCACACTATGAAACAGCTTTGTATTCACCTTAAACACTGTTTCAGGGCAAGAGATTGTGTTTTAGACTAAAAGGGAATGCATTGTAAGAAGAATCTTTACTTTGAAACTCTGTTCTTTACCTTTTTCACACTATGTAACAGCTTTGTATTCACCTTAAACACTGTTTCAGGGCAGATTGTGTTTTAGACTAAAAGGGAATACATTATAAGAAGAATCTTTACTTTGAAACTCTGTTCTTTACCTTTTTCTCACTATGTAACAGCTTTGTATTCACCTTAAACACTGTTTCAGGGCAGATTGTGTTTTAGACTAAAAGGGAATACATTATAAGAAGAATCTTTACTTTGAAACTTTGTTCTTTACCTTTTTCTCACTATGAAACAGCTTTATATTCAACTTAAACACTGCTTCAGTGCAAGAGATTGTGTTTTAGACTAAAAGGGAATGCATTATAAGAAGAATCTTTACTTTGAAACTCTGTTCTTTACCTTTTTCACACTATGTAACAGCTTTGTATTCACCTTAAACACTGTTTCAGGGCAGATTGTGTTTTAGACTAAAAGGGAATACATTATAAGAAGAATCTTTACTTTGAAACTTTGTTCTTTACCTTTTTCTCACTATGAAACAGCTTTATATTCAACTTAAACACTGCTTCAGTGCAAGAGATTGTGTTTTAGACTAAAAGGGAATGCATTATAAGAAGAATCTTTACTTTGAAACTCTGTTCTTTACCTTTTTCACACTATGTAACAGCTTTGTATTCACCTTAAACACTGTTTCAGGGCAGATTGTGTTTTAGACTAAAAGGGAATACATTTTAAGAAGAATCTTTACTTTGAAACTCTGTTCTTTACCTTTTTCTCACTATGAAACAGCTTTATATTCAACTTAAACACTGCTTCAGGGCAAGAGATTGTGTTTTAGACTAAAAGGGAATGCATTATAAGAAGAATCTTTACTTTGAAACTCTGTTCTTTACCTTTTTCACACTATGAAACAGCTTTGTATTCACCTTAAACACTGTTTCAGGGCAAGAGATTGTGTTTTAGACTAAAAGGTAATGCATTATAAGAAGAATCTTTACTTTGAAACTCTGTTCTTTACCTTTTTCACACTATGAAACAGCTTTGTATTCACCTTAAACACTGTTTCAGGGCAAGAGATTGTGTTTTAGACTAAAAGGGAATGCATTATAAGAAGAATCTTTACTTTGAAACTCTGTTTTTTACCTTTTTCACACTATGAAACAGCTTTGTATTCACCTTAAACACTGTTTCAGGGCAAGATATTGTGTTTTAGACTAAAAGGGAATGCATTGTAAGAAGAATCTTTACTTTGAAACTCTGTTCTTTACCTTTTTCACACTATGAAACAGCTTTGTATTCACCTTAAACACTGTTTCAGGGCAAGAGATTGTGTTTTAGACTAAAAGGTAATGCATTATAAGAAGAATCTTTACTTTGAAACTCTGTTCTTTACCTTTTTCACACTATGAAACAGCTTTGTATTCACCTTAAACACTGTTTCAGGGCAAGAGATTGTGTTTTAGACTAAAATAGACTGCATTATAAGAAGAATCTTTACTTTGAAACTCTGTTTTTTACCTTTTTCACACTATGAAACAGCTTTGTATTCACCTTAAACACTGTTTCAGTGCAAGAGATTGTGTTTTAGACTAAAAGGTAATGCATTATAAGAAGAATCTTTACTTTGAAACTCTGTTCTTTACCTTTTTCACACTATGAAACAGCTTTGTATTCACCTTAAACACTGTTTCAGGGCAAGAGATTGTGTTTTAGACTAAAAGGGAATGCATTATAAGAAGAATCTTTACTTTGAAACTCTGTTTTTTACCTTTTTCACACTATGAAACAGCTTTGTATTCACCTTAAACACTGTTTCAGGGCAAGATATTGTGTTTTAGACTAAAAGGGAATGCATTGTAAGAAGAATCTTTACTTTGAAACTCTGTTCTTTACCTTTTTCACACTATGAAACAGCTTTGTATTCGCCTTAAACACTGTTTCAGGGCAAAAGATTGTGTTTTAGACTAAAATAGACTGCATTATAAGAAGAATCTTTACTTTGAAACTCTGTTCTTTACCTTTTTCTCACTATGAAACAGCTTTATATTCAACTTAAACACTGCTTCAGGGCAAGATATTGTGTTTTAGACTAAAAGGGAATGCATTGTCAGAAGAATCTTTACTTTGAAACTCTGTTCTTTACCTTTTTCACACTATGAAACAGCTTTGTATTCGCCTTAAACACTGTTTCAGGGCAAAAGATTGTGTTTTAGACTAAAATAGACTGCATTATAAGAAGAATCTTTACTTTGAAACTCTGTTCTTTACCTTTTTCTCACTATGAAACAGCTTTGTATTCAACTTAAACACTGTTTCAGGGCAAGAGATTGTGTTTTAGACTAAAAGGGAATGCATTATAAGAAGAATCTTTACTTTGAAACTCTGTTCTTTACCTTTTTCTCACTATGAAACAGCTTTATATTCAACTTAAACACTGCTTCAGTGCAAGAGATTGTGTTTTAGACTAAAAGGGAATGCATTATAAGAAGAATCTTTACTTTGAAACTCTGTTCTTTACCTTTTTCACACTATGAAACAGCTTTATATTCAACTTAAACACTGTTTCAGGGCAAGAGATTGTGTTTTAGACTAAAATAGACTGCATTATAAGAAGAATCTTTACTTTGAAACTCTGTTCTTTACCTTTTTCACACTATGAAACAGCTTTGTATTCACCTTAAACACTGTTTCAGGGCAAGAGATTGTGTTTTAGACTAAAAGGGAATGCATTGTAAGAAGAATCTTTACTTTGAAACTCTGTTCTTTACCTTTTTCACACTATGTAACAGCTTTGTATTCACCTTAAACACTGTTTCAGGGCAGATTGTGTTTTACACTAAAAGGGAATACATTATAAGAAGAATCTTTACTTTGAAACTCTGTTCTTTACCTTTTTCTCACTATGTAACAGCTTTGTATTCACCTTAAACACTGTTTCAGGGCAGATTGTGTTTTAGACTAAAAGGGAATACATTATAAGAAGAATCTTTACTTTGAAACTTTGTTCTTTACCTTTTTCTCACTATGAAACAGCTTTATATTCAACTTAAACACTGCTTCAGTGCAAGAGATTGTGTTTTAGACTAAAAGGGAATGCATTATAAGAAGAATCTTTACTTTGAAACTCTGTTCTTTACCTTTTTCACACTATGTAACAGCTTTGTATTCACCTTAAACACTGTTTCAGGGCAGATTGTGTTTTAGACTAAAAGGGAATACATTTTAAGAAGAATCTTTACTTTGAAACTCTGTTCTTTACCTTTTTCTCACTATGAAACAGCTTTATATTCAACTTAAACACTGCTTCAGGGCAAGAGATTGTGTTTTAGACTAAAAGGGAATGCATTATAAGAAGAATCTTTACTTTGAAACTCTGTTCTTTACCTTTTTCACACTATGAAACAGCTTTGTATTCACCTTAAACACTGTTTCAGGGCAAGAGATTGTGTTTTAGACTAAAAGGTAATGCATTATAAGAAGAATCTTTACTTTGAAACTCTGTTCTTTACCTTTTTCACACTATGAAACAGCTTTGTATTCACCTTAAACACTGTTTCAGGGCAAGAGATTGTGTTTTAGACTAAAAGGGAATGCATTATAAGAAGAATCTTTACTTTGAAACTCTGTTTTTTACCTTTTTCACACTATGAAACAGCTTTGTATTCACCTTAAACACTGTTTCAGGGCAAGATATTGTGTTTTAGACTAAAAGGGAATGCATTGTAAGAAGAATCTTTACTTTGAAACTCTGTTCTTTACCTTTTTCACACTATGAAACAGCTTTGTATTCGCCTTAAACACTGTTTCAGGGCAAAAGATTGTGTTTTAGACTAAAATAGACTGCATTATAAGAAGAATCTTTACTTTGAAACTCTGTTCTTTACCTTTTTCTCACTATGAAACAGCTTTATATTCAACTTAAACACTGCTTCAGGGCAAGATATTGTGTTTTAGACTAAAAGGGAATGCATTGTCAGAAGAATCTTTACTTTGAAACTCTGTTCTTTACCTTTTTCACACTATGAAACAGCTTTGTATTCGCCTTAAACACTGTTTCAGGGCAAAAGATTGTGTTTTAGACTAAAATAGACTGCATTATAAGAAGAATCTTTACTTTGAAACTCTGTTCTTTACCTTTTTCTCACTATGAAACAGCTTTGTATTCAACTTAAACACTGTTTCAGGGCAAGAGATTGTGTTTTAGACTAAAAGGGAATGCATTATAAGAAGAATCTTTACTTTGAAACTCTGTTCTTTACCTTTTTCTCACTATGAAACAGCTTTATATTCAACTTAAACACTGCTTCAGTGCAAGAGATTGTGTTTTAGACTAAAAGGGAATGCATTATAAGAAGAATCTTTACTTTGAAACTCTGTTCTTTACCTTTTAAACAATATGAAACAGCTTTGTATTCACCTTAAACACTGTTTCAGGGCAAGAGATTGTGTTTTAGACTAAAAGGGAATGCATTATAAGAAGAATCTTTACTTTGAAACTCTGTTCTTTACCTTTTTCACACTATGTAACAGCTTTGTTTCATGAAACAGCTTTGTATTCAACTTAAACACTGTTTCAGAGCTAGACATCTTGTTTTTAACCAAACTGAATAACTTACAATATGTTAAGAAAACACATATTTCAAATGAAAAGAGTTTATAACAAGGGGAGATCAAGTTGTTTGTAATATGACCAATTAAAGTAATTGCAATTCTGTTTGTACACTTCTAACCAAAAAGAAGCAGGGCTTCTATGCATTGTAATCAGCTTATACACCATTTCAGAGCAAGACATCTTGTTTTTAACCAAACTGAATAACTTACAATATCCTAAGAAAACACATATTTCAAGTGAAAAGAGTTTATCCAGGGGAGAACAAGTTGTTTTAACATGGTTCTAATGTGACCCTTGAAAGGAATTGCAACTCTGTTTTTACACCTCTAACCACAAGGAGGCAACGTTTCCACGCATTATAATTGGCTTATACATAGTTTCAGAGTAAGAAATATTGTTTTTAACCAAACTGAACAACTAAAAGGGAATGCATTATAAGAAGAATGTTTACTTTGAAACTCTGTTCTTTACCTTTTAAACAATATGAAACAGCTTTGTATTCACCTTAAACACTGTTTCAGGGCAAGAGATTGTGTTTTAGACTAAAAGGGAATGCATTGTAAGAAGAATCTTTACTTTGAAACTCTGTTCTTTACCTTTTTCTCACTATGAAACAGCTTTGTATTCACCTTAAACACTGTTTCAGGGCAAGAGATTGTGTTTTAGACTAAAAGGGAATGCATTATAAGAAGAATCTTTACTTTGAAACTCTGTTCTTTACCTTTTTCACACTATGAAACAGCTTTGTATTCACCTTAAACACTGTTTCAGGGCAAGAGATTGTGTTTTAGACTAAAAGGTAATGCATTATAAGAAGAATCTTTACTTTGAAACTCTGTTCTTTACCTTTTTCACACTATGAAACAGCTTTGTATTCACCTTAAACACTGTTTCAGGGCAAGAGATTGTGTTTTAGACTAAAATAGACTGCATTATAAGAAGAATCTTTACTTTGAAACTCTGTTTTTTACCTTTTTCACACTATGAAACAGCTTTGTATTCACCTTAAACACTGTTTCAGTGCAAGAGATTGTGTTTTAGACTAAAAGGTAATGCATTATAAGAAGAATCTTTACTTTGAAACTCTGTTCTTTACCTTTTTCACACTATGAAACAGCTTTGTATTCACCTTAAACACTGTTTCAGGGCAAGAGATTGTGTTTTAGACTAAAAGGGAATGCATTATAAGAAGAATCTTTACTTTGAAACTCTGTTTTTTACCTTTTTCACACTATGAAACAGCTTTGTATTCACCTTAAACACTGTTTCAGGGCAAGATATTGTGTTTTAGACTAAAAGGGAATGCATTGTAAGAAGAATCTTTACTTTGAAACTCTGTTCTTTACCTTTTTCACACTATGAAACAGCTTTGTATTCGCCTTAAACACTGTTTCAGGGCAAAAGATTGTGTTTTAGACTAAAATAGACTGCATTATAAGAAGAATCTTTACTTTGAAACTCTGTTCTTTACCTTTTTCTCACTATGAAACAGCTTTATATTCAACTTAAACACTGCTTCAGGGCAAGATATTGTGTTTTAGACTAAAAGGGAATGCATTGTCAGAAGAATCTTTACTTTGAAACTCTGTTCTTTACCTTTTTCACACTATGAAACAGCTTTGTATTCGCCTTAAACACTGTTTCAGGGCAAAAGATTGTGTTTTAGACTAAAATAGACTGCATTATAAGAAGAATCTTTACTTTGAAACTCTGTTCTTTACCTTTTTCTCACTATGAAACAGCTTTGTATTCAACTTAAACACTGTTTCAGGGCAAGAGATTGTGTTTTAGACTAAAAGGGAATGCATTATAAGAAGAATCTTTACTTTGAAACTCTGTTCTTTACCTTTTTCTCACTATGAAACAGCTTTATATTCAACTTAAACACTGCTTCAGTGCAAGAGATTGTGTTTTAGACTAAAAGGGAATGCATTATAAGAAGAATCTTTACTTTGAAACTCTGTTCTTTACCTTTTAAACAATATGAAACAGCTTTGTATTCACCTTAAACACTGTTTCAGGGCAAGAGATTGTGTTTTAGACTAAAAGGGAATGCATTATAAGAAGAATCTTTACTTTGAAACTCTGTTCTTTACCTTTTTCACACTATGTAACAGCTTTGTTTCATGAAACAGCTTTGTATTCAACTTAAACACTGTTTCAGAGCTAGACATCTTGTTTTTAACCAAACTGAATAACTTACAATATGTTAAGAAAACACATATTTCAAATGAAAAGAGTTTATAACAAGGGGAGATCAAGTTGTTTGTAATATGACCAATTAAAGTAATTGCAATTCTGTTTGTACACTTCTAACCAAAAAGAAGCAGGGCTTCTATGCATTGTAATCAGCTTATACACCATTTCAGAGCAAGACATCTTGTTTTTAACCAAACTGAATAACTTACAATATCCTAAGAAAACACATATTTCAAGTGAAAAGAGTTTATCCAGGGGAGAACAAGTTGTTTTAACATGGTTCTAATGTGACCCTTGAAAGTAATTGCAACTCTGTTTTTACACCTCTAACCAGAAGGAGGCAACGTTTCCACGCATTATAATTGGCTTATACATAGTTTCAGAGTAAGAAATATTGTTTTTAACCAAACTGAACAACTAAAAGGGAATGCATTATAAGAAGAATATTTACTTTGAAACTCTGTTCTTTACCTTTTAAACAATATGAAACAGCTTTGTATTCACCTTAAACACTGTTTCAGGGCAAGAGATTGTGTTTTAGACTAAAAGGGAATGCATTTTAAGAAGAATCTTTACTTTGAAACTCTGTTCTTTACCTTTTTCACACTATGTAACAGCTTTGTATTCACCTTAAACACTGTTTCAGGGCAGATTGTGTTTTAGACTAAAAGGGAATACATTATAAGAAGAATCTTTACTTTGAAACTTTGTTCTTTACCTTTTTCTCACTATGAAACAGCTTTATATTCAACTTAAACACTGCTTCAGTGCAAGAGATTGTGTTTTAGACTAAAAGGGAATGCATTATAAGAAGAATCTTTACTTTGAAACTCTGTTCTTTACCTTTTTCACACTATGTAACAGCTTTGTATTCACCTTAAACACTGTTTCAGGGCAGATTGTGTTTTAGACTAAAAGGGAATACATTATAAGAAGAATCTTTACTTTGAAACTTTGTTCTTTACCTTTTTCTCACTATGAAACAGCTTTATATTCAACTTAAACACTGCTTCAGTGCAAGAGATTGTGTTTTAGACTAAAAGGGAATGCATTATAAGAAGAATCTTTACTTTGAAACTCTGTTCTTTACCTTTTTCACACTATGAAACAGCTTTGTATTCACCTTAAACACTGTTTCAGGGCAAGAGATTGTGTTTTAGACTAAAAGGTAATGCATTATAAGAAGAATCTTTACTTTGAAACTCTGTTCTTTACCTTTTTCACACTATGAAACAGCTTTGTATTCACCTTAAACACTGTTTCAGGGCAAGAGATTGTGTTTTAGACTAAAATAGACTGCATTATAAGAAGAATCTTTACTTTGAAACTCTGTTTTTTACCTTTTTCACACTATGAAACAGCTTTGTATTCACCTTAAACACTGTTTCAGTGCAAGAGATTGTGTTTTAGACTAAAAGGTAATGCATTATAAGAAGAATCTTTACTTTGAAACTCTGTTCTTTACCTTTTTCACACTATGAAACAGCTTTGTATTCACCTTAAACACTGTTTCAGGGCAAGAGATTGTGTTTTAGACTAAAAGGGAATGCATTATAAGAAGAATCTTTACTTTGAAACTCTGTTTTTTACCTTTTTCACACTATGAAACAGCTTTGTATTCACCTTAAACACTGTTTCAGGGCAAGATATTGTGTTTTAGACTAAAAGGGAATGCATTGTAAGAAGAATCTTTACTTTGAAACTCTGTTCTTTACCTTTTTCACACTATGAAACAGCTTTGTATTCGCCTTAAACACTGTTTCAGGGCAAAAGATTGTGTTTTAGACTAAAATAGACTGCATTATAAGAAGAATCTTTACTTTGAAACTCTGTTCTTTACCTTTTTCTCACTATGAAACAGCTTTATATTCAACTTAAACACTGCTTCAGGGCAAGATATTGTGTTTTAGACTAAAAGGGAATGCATTGTCAGAAGAATCTTTACTTTGAAACTCTGTTCTTTACCTTTTTCACACTATGAAACAGCTTTGTATTCGCCTTAAACACTGTTTCAGGGCAAAAGATTGTGTTTTAGACTAAAATAGACTGCATTATAAGAAGAATCTTTACTTTGAAACTCTGTTCTTTACCTTTTTCTCACTATGAAACAGCTTTGTATTCAACTTAAACACTGTTTCAGGGCA
Organism: Electrophorus electricus; assembly: GCF_041902795.1. Lineage (NCBI taxonomy): Eukaryota > Metazoa > Chordata > Actinopteri > Gymnotiformes > Gymnotidae > Electrophorus > Electrophorus electricus. The sequence continues at coordinate 1,512,593 of NW_027658572.1, read as the reverse complement.
AGAGATTGTGTTTTAGACTAAAAGGGAATGCATTATAAGAAGAATCTTTACTTTGAAACTCTGTTCTTTACCTTTTTCTCACTATGAAACAGCTTTATATTCAACTTAAACACTGCTTCAGTGCAAGAGATTGTGTTTTAGACTAAAAGGGAATGCATTATAAGAAGAATCTTTACTTTGAAACTCTGTTCTTTACCTTTTAAACAATATGAAACAGCTTTGTATTCACCTTAAACACTGTTTCAGGGCAAGAGATTGTGTTTTAGACTAAAAGGGAATGCATTATAAGAAGAATCTTTACTTTGAAACTCTGTTCTTTACCTTTTTCACACTATGTAACAGCTTTGTTTCATGAAACAGCTTTGTATTCAACTTAAACACTGTTTCAGAGCTAGACATCTTGTTTTTAACCAAACTGAATAACTTACAATATGTTAAGAAAACACATATTTCAAATGAAAAGAGTTTATAACAAGGGGAGATCAAGTTGTTTGTAATATGACCAATTAAAGTAATTGCAATTCTGTTTGTACACTTCTAACCAAAAAGAAGCAGGGCTTCTATGCATTGTAATCAGCTTATACACCATTTCAGAGCAAGACATCTTGTTTTTAACCAAACTGAATAACTTACAATATCCTAAGAAAACACATATTTCAAGTGAAAAGAGTTTATCCAGGGGAGAACAAGTTGTTTTAACATGGTTCTAATGTGACCCTTGAAAGTAATTGCAACTCTGTTTTTACACCTCTAACCAGAAGGAGGCAACGTTTCCACGCATTATAATTGGCTTATACATAGTTTCAGAGTAAGAAATATTGTTTTTAACCAAACTGAACAACTAAAAGGGAATGCATTATAAGAAGAATATTTACTTTGAAACTCTGTTCTTTACCTTTTAAACAATATGAAACAGCTTTGTATTCACCTTAAACACTGTTTCAGGGCAAGAGATTGTGTTTTAGACTAAAAGGGAATGCATTATAAGAAGAATCTTTACTTTGAAACTCTGTTCTTTACCTTTTTCACACTATGTAACAGCTTTGTATTCACCTTAAACACTGTTTCAGGGCAGATTGTGTTTTAGACTAAAAGGGAATACATTATAAGAAGAATCTTTACTTTGAAACTTTGTTCTTTACCTTTTTCTCACTATGAAACAGCTTTATATTCAACTTAAACACTGCTTCAGTGCAAGAGATTGTGTTTTAGACTAAAAGGGAATGCATTATAAGAAGAATCTTTACTTTGAAACTCTGTTCTTTACCTTTTTCACACTATGTAACAGCTTTGTATTCACCTTAAACACTGTTTCAGGGCAGATTGTGTTTTAGACTAAAAGGGAATACATTATAAGAAGAATCTTTACTTTGAAACTTTGTTCTTTACCTTTTTCTCACTATGAAACAGCTTTATATTCAACTTAAACACTGCTTCAGTGCAAGAGATTGTGTTTTAGACTAAAAGGGAATGCATTATAAGAAGAATCTTTACTTTGAAACTCTGTTCTTTACCTTTTTCACACTATGTAACAGCTTTGTATTCACCTTAAACACTGTTTCAGGGCAGATTGTGTTTTAGACTAAAAGGGAATACATTATAAGAAGAATCTTTACTTTGAAACTTTGTTCTTTACCTTTTTCTCACTATGAAACAGCTTTATATTCAACTTAAACACTGCTTCAGTGCAAGAGATTGTGTTTTAGACTAAAAGGGAATGCATTATAAGAAGAATCTTTACTTTGAAACTCTGTTCTTTACCTTTTTCACACTATGTAACAGCTTTGTATTCACCTTAAACACTGTTTCAGGGCAGATTGTGTTTTAGACTAAAAGGGAATACATTTTAAGAAGAATCTTTACTTTGAAACTCTGTTCTTTACCTTTTTCTCACTATGAAACAGCTTTATATTCAACTTAAACACTGCTTCAGGGCAAGAGATTGTGTTTTAGACTAAAAGGGAATGCATTATAAGAAGAATCTTTACTTTGAAACTCTGTTCTTTACCTTTTTCACACTATGAAACAGCTTTGTATTCACCTTAAACACTGTTTCAGGGCAAGAGATTGTGTTTTAGACTAAAAGGTAATGCATTATAAGAAGAATCTTTACTTTGAAACTCTGTTCTTTACCTTTTTCACACTATGAAACAGCTTTGTATTCACCTTAAACACTGTTTCAGGGCAAGAGATTGTGTTTTAGACTAAAATAGACTGCATTATAAGAAGAATCTTTACTTTGAAACTCTGTTTTTTACCTTTTTCACACTATGAAACAGCTTTGTATTCACCTTAAACACTGTTTCAGTGCAAGAGATTGTGTTTTAGACTAAAAGGTAATGCATTATAAGAAGAATCTTTACTTTGAAACTCTGTTCTTTACCTTTTTCACACTATGAAACAGCTTTGTATTCACCTTAAACACTGTTTCAGGGCAAGAGATTGTGTTTTAGACTAAAAGGGAATGCATTATAAGAAGAATCTTTACTTTGAAACTCTGTTTTTTACCTTTTTCACACTATGAAACAGCTTTGTATTCACCTTAAACACTGTTTCAGGGCAAGATATTGTGTTTTAGACTAAAAGGGAATGCATTGTAAGAAGAATCTTTACTTTGAAACTCTGTTCTTTACCTTTTTCACACTATGAAACAGCTTTGTATTCGCCTTAAACACTGTTTCAGGGCAAAAGATTGTGTTTTAGACTAAAATAGACTGCATTATAAGAAGAATCTTTACTTTGAAACTCTGTTCTTTACCTTTTTCTCACTATGAAACAGCTTTATATTCAACTTAAACACTGCTTCAGGGCAAGATATTGTGTTTTAGACTAAAAGGGAATGCATTGTCAGAAGAATCTTTACTTTGAAACTCTGTTCTTTACCTTTTTCACACTATGAAACAGCTTTGTATTCGCCTTAAACACTGTTTCAGGGCAAAAGATTGTGTTTTAGACTAAAATAGACTGCATTATAAGAAGAATCTTTACTTTGAAACTCTGTTCTTTACCTTTTTCTCACTATGAAACAGCTTTGTATTCAACTTAAACACTGTTTCAGGGCAAGAGATTGTGTTTTAGACTAAAAGGGAATGCATTATAAGAAGAATCTTTACTTTGAAACTCTGTTCTTTACCTTTTTCTCACTATGAAACATCTTTATATTCAACTTAAACACTGCTTCAGTGCAAGAGATTGTGTTTTAGACTAAAAGGGAATGCATTATAAGAAGAATCTTTACTTTGAAACTCTGTTCTTTACCTTTTAAACAATATGAAACAGCTTTGTATTCACCTTAAACACTGTTTCAGGGCAAGAGATTGTGTTTTAGACTAAAAGGGAATGCATTATAAGAAGAATCTTTACTTTGAAACTCTGTTCTTTACCTTTTTCACACTATGTAACAGCTTTGTTTCATGAAACAGCTTTGTATTCAACTTAAACACTGTTTCAGAGCTAGACATCTTGTTTTTAACCAAACTGAATAACTTACAATATGTTAAGAAAACACATATTTCAAATGAAAAGAGTTTATAACAAGGGGAGATCAAGTTGTTTGTAATATGACCAATTAAAGTAATTGCAATTCTGTTTGTACACTTCTAACCAAAAAGAAGCAGGGCTTCTATGCATTGTAATCAGCTTATACACCATTTCAGAGCAAGACATCTTGTTTTTAACCAAACTGAATAACTTACAATATCCTAAGAAAACACATATTTCAAGTGAAAAGAGTTTATCCAGGGGAGAACAAGTTGTTTTAACATGGTTCTAATGTGACCCTTGAAAGTAATTGCAACTCTGTTTTTACACCTCTAACCAGAAGGAGGCAACGTTTCCACGCATTATAATTGGCTTATACATAGTTTCAGAGTAAGAAATATTGTTTTTAACCAAACTGAACAACTAAAAGGGAATGCATTATAAGAAGAATATTTACTTTGAAACTCTGTTCTTTACCTTTTAAACAATATGAAACAGCTTTGTATTCACCTTAAACACTGTTTCAGGGCAAGAGATTGTGTTTTAGACTAAAAGGGAATGCATTATAAGAAGAATCTTTACTTTGAAACTCTGTTCTTTACCTTTTTCACACTATGTAACAGCTTTGTATTCACCTTAAACACTGTTTCAGGGCAGATTGTGTTTTAGACTAAAAGGGAATACATTATAAGAAGAATCTTTACTTTGAAACTTTGTTCTTTACCTTTTTCTCACTATGAAACAGCTTTATATTCAACTTAAACACTGCTTCAGTGCAAGAGATTGTGTTTTAGACTAAAAGGGAATGCATTATAAGAAGAATCTTTACTTTGAAACTCTGTTCTTTACCTTTTTCACACTATGTAACAGCTTTGTATTCACCTTAAACACTGTTTCAGGGCAGATTGTGTTTTAGACTAAAAGGGAATACATTATAAGAAGAATCTTTACTTTGAAACTTTGTTCTTTACCTTTTTCTCACTATGAAACAGCTTTATATTCAACTTAAACACTGCTTCAGTGCAAGAGATTGTGTTTTAGACTAAAAGGGAATGCATTATAAGAAGAATCTTTACTTTGAAACTCTGTTCTTTACCTTTTTCACACTATGTAACAGCTTTGTATTCACCTTAAACACTGTTTCAGGGCAGATTGTGTTTTAGACTAAAAGGGAATACATTATAAGAAGAATCTTTACTTTGAAACTTTGTTCTTTACCTTTTTCTCACTATGAAACAGCTTTATATTCAACTTAAACACTGCTTCAGTGCAAGAGATTGTGTTTTAGACTAAAAGGGAATGCATTATAAGAAGAATCTTTACTTTGAAACTCTGTTCTTTACCTTTTTCACACTATGTAACAGCTTTGTATTCACCTTAAACACTGTTTCAGGGCAGATTGTGTTTTAGACTAAAAGGGAATACATTTTAAGAAGAATCTTTACTTTGAAACTCTGTTCTTTACCTTTTTCTCACTATGAAACAGCTTTATATTCAACTTAAACACTGCTTCAGGGCAAGAGATTGTGTTTTAGACTAAAAGGGAATGCATTATAAGAAGAATCTTTACTTTGAAACTCTGTTCTTTACCTTTTTCACACTATGAAACAGCTTTGTATTCACCTTAAACACTGTTTCAGGGCAAGAGATTGTGTTTTAGACTAAAAGGTAATGCATTATAAGAAGAATCTTTACTTTGAAACTCTGTTCTTTACCTTTTTCACACTATGAAACAGCTTTGTATTCACCTTAAACACTGTTTCAGGGCAAGAGATTGTGTTTTAGACTAAAATAGACTGCATTATAAGAAGAATCTTTACTTTGAAACTCTGTTTTTTACCTTTTTCACACTATGAAACAGCTTTGTATTCACCTTAAACACTGTTTCAGTGCAAGAGATTGTGTTTTAGACTAAAAGGTAATGCATTATAAGAAGAATCTTTACTTTGAAACTCTGTTCTTTACCTTTTTCACACTATGAAACAGCTTTGTATTCACCTTAAACACTGTTTCAGGGCAAGAGATTGTGTTTTAGACTAAAAGGGAATGCATTATAAGAAGAATCTTTACTTTGAAACTCTGTTTTTTACCTTTTTCACACTATGAAACAGCTTTGTATTCACCTTAAACACTGTTTCAGGGCAAGATATTGTGTTTTAGACTAAAAGGGAATGCATTGTAAGAAGAATCTTTACTTTGAAACTCTGTTCTTTACCTTTTTCACACTATGAAACAGCTTTGTATTCGCCTTAAACACTGTTTCAGGGCAAAAGATTGTGTTTTAGACTAAAATAGACTGCATTATAAGAAGAATCTTTACTTTGAAACTCTGTTCTTTACCTTTTTCTCACTATGAAACAGCTTTATATTCAACTTAAACACTGCTTCAGGGCAAGATATTGTGTTTTAGACTAAAAGGGAATGCATTGTCAGAAGAATCTTTACTTTGAAACTCTGTTCTTTACCTTTTTCACACTATGAAACAGCTTTGTATTCGCCTTAAACACTGTTTCAGGGCAAAAGATTGTGTTTTAGACTAAAATAGACTGCATTATAAGAAGAATCTTTACTTTGAAACTCTGTTCTTTACCTTTTTCTCACTATGAAACAGCTTTGTATTCAACTTAAACACTGTTTCAGGGCAAGAGATTGTGTTTTAGACTAAAAGGGAATGCATTATAAGAAGAATCTTTACTTTGAAACTCTGTTCTTTACCTTTTTCTCACTATGAAACATCTTTATATTCAACTTAAACACTGCTTCAGTGCAAGAGATTGTGTTTTAGACTAAAAGGGAATGCATTATAAGAAGAATCTTTACTTTGAAACTCTGTTCTTTACCTTTTAAACAATATGAAACAGCTTTGTATTCACCTTAAACACTGTTTCAGGGCAAGAGATTGTGTTTTAGACTAAAAGGGAATGCATTATAAGAAGAATCTTTACTTTGAAACTCTGTTCTTTACCTTTTTCACACTATGTAACAGCTTTGTTTCATGAAACAGCTTTGTATTCAACTTAAACACTGTTTCAGAGCTAGACATCTTGTTTTTAACCAAACTGAATAACTTACAATATGTTAAGAAAACACATATTTCAAATGAAAAGAGTTTATAACAAGGGGAGATCAAGTTGTTTGTAATATGACCAATTAAAGTAATTGCAATTCTGTTTGTACACTTCTAACCAAAAAGAAGCAGGGCTTCTATGCATTGTAATCAGCTTATACACCATTTCAGAGCAAGACATCTTGTTTTTAACCAAACTGAATAACTTACAATATCCTAAGAAAACACATATTTCAAGTGAAAAGAGTTTATCCAGGGGAGAACAAGTTGTTTTAACATGGTTCTAATGTGACCCTTGAAAGTAATTGCAACTCTGTTTTTACACCTCTAACCAGAAGGAGGCAACGTTTCCACGCATTATAATTGGCTTATACATAGTTTCAGAGTAAGAAATATTGTTTTTAACCAAACTGAACAACTAAAAGGGAATGCATTATAAGAAGAATATTTACTTTGAAACTCTGTTCTTTACCTTTTAAACAATATGAAACAGCTTTGTATTCACCTTAAACACTGTTTCAGGGCAAGAGATTGTGTTTTAGACTAAAAGGGAATGCATTTTAAGAAGAATCTTTACTTTGAAACTCTGTTCTTTACCTTTTTCACACTATGTAACAGCTTTGTATTCACCTTAAACACTGTTTCAGGGCAGATTGTGTTTTAGACTAAAAGGGAATACATTATAAGAAGAATCTTTACTTTGAAACTTTGTTCTTTACCTTTTTCTCACTATGAAACAGCTTTATATTCAACTTAAACACTGCTTCAGTGCAAGAGATTGTGTTTTAGACTAAAAGGGAATGCATTATAAGAAGAATCTTTACTTTGAAACTCTGTTCTTTACCTTTTTCACACTATGTAACAGCTTTGTATTCACCTTAAACACTGTTTCAGGGCAGATTGTGTTTTAGACTAAAAGGGAATACATTATAAGAAGAATCTTTACTTTGAAACTTTGTTCTTTACCTTTTTCTCACTATGAAACAGCTTTATATTCAACTTAAACACTGCTTCAGTGCAAGAGATTGTGTTTTAGACTAAAAGGGAATGCATTATAAGAAGAATCTTTACTTTGAAACTCTGTTCTTTACCTTTTTCACACTATGAAACAGCTTTGTATTCACCTTAAACACTGTTTCAGGGCAAGAGATTGTGTTTTAGACTAAAAGGTAATGCATTATAAGAAGAATCTTTACTTTGAAACTCTGTTCTTTACCTTTTTCACACTATGAAACAGCTTTGTATTCACCTTAAACACTGTTTCAGGGCAAGAGATTGTGTTTTAGACTAAAATAGACTGCATTATAAGAAGAATCTTTACTTTGAAACTCTGTTTTTTACCTTTTTCACACTATGAAACAGCTTTGTATTCACCTTAAACACTGTTTCAGTGCAAGAGATTGTGTTTTAGACTAAAAGGTAATGCATTATAAGAAGAATCTTTACTTTGAAACTCTGTTCTTTACCTTTTTCACACTATGAAACAGCTTTGTATTCACCTTAAACACTGTTTCAGGGCAAGAGATTGTGTTTTAGACTAAAAGGGAATGCATTATAAGAAGAATCTTTACTTTGAAACTCTGTTTTTTACCTTTTTCACACTATGAAACAGCTTTGTATTCACCTTAAACACTGTTTCAGGGCAAGATATTGTGTTTTAGACTAAAAGGGAATGCATTGTAAGAAGAATCTTTACTTTGAAACTCTGTTCTTTACCTTTTTCACACTATGAAACAGCTTTGTATTCGCCTTAAACACTGTTTCAGGGCAAAAGATTGTGTTTTAGACTAAAATAGACTGCATTATAAGAAGAATCTTTACTTTGAAACTCTGTTCTTTACCTTTTTCTCACTATGAAACAGCTTTATATTCAACTTAAACACTGCTTCAGGGCAAGATATTGTGTTTTAGACTAAAAGGGAATGCATTGTCAGAAGAATCTTTACTTTGAAACTCTGTTCTTTACCTTTTTCACACTATGAAACAGCTTTGTATTCGCCTTAAACACTGTTTCAGGGCAAAAGATTGTGTTTTAGACTAAAATAGACTGCATTATAAGAAGAATCTTTACTTTGAAACTCTGTTCTTTACCTTTTTCTCACTATGAAACAGCTTTGTATTCAACTTAAACACTGTTTCAGGGCAAGAGATTGTGTTTTAGACTAAAAGGGAATGCATTATAAGAAGAATCTTTACTTTGAAACTCTGTTCTTTACCTTTTTCTCACTATGAAACAGCTTTATATTCAACTTAAACACTGCTTCAGTGCAAGAGATTGTGTTTTAGACTAAAAGGGAATGCATTATAAGAAGAATCTTTACTTTGAAACTCTGTTCTTTACCTTTTAAACAATATGAAACAGCTTTGTATTCACCTTAAACACTGTTTCAGGGCAAGAGATTGTGTTTTAGACTAAAAGGGAATGCATTATAAGAAGAATCTTTACTTTGAAACTCTGTTCTTTACCTTTTTCACACTATGTAACAGCTTTGTTTCATGAAACAGCTTTGTATTCAACTTAAACACTGTTTCAGAGCTAGACATCTTGTTTTTAACCAAACTGAATAACTTACAATATGTTAAGAAAACACATATTTCAAATGAAAAGAGTTTATAACAAGGGGAGATCAAGTTGTTTGTAATATGACCAATTAAAGTAATTGCAATTCTGTTTGTACACTTCTAACCAAAAAGAAGCAGGGCTTCTATGCATTGTAATCAGCTTATACACCATTTCAGAGCAAGACATCTTGTTTTTAACCAAACTGAATAACTTACAATATCCTAAGAAAACACATATTTCAAGTGAAAAGAGTTTATCCAGGGGAGAACAAGTTGTTTTAACATGGTTCTAATGTGACCCTTGAAAGTAATTGCAACTCTGTTTTTACACCTCTAACCAGAAGGAGGCAACGTTTCCACGCATTATAATTGGCTTATACATAGTTTCAGAGTAAGAAATATTGTTTTTAACCAAACTGAACAACTAAAAGGGAATGCATTATAAGAAGAATATTTACTTTGAAACTCTGTTCTTTACCTTTTAAACAATATGAAACAGCTTTGTATTCACCTTAAACACTGTTTCAGGGCAAGAGATTGTGTTTTAGACTAAAAGGGAATGCATTATAAGAAGAATCTTTACTTTGAAACTCTGTTCTTTACCTTTTTCACACTATGTAACAGCTTTGTATTCACCTTAAACACTGTTTCAGGGCAGATTGTGTTTTAGACTAAAAGGGAATACATTATAAGAAGAATCTTTACTTTGAAACTTTGTTCTTTACCTTTTTCTCACTATGAAACAGCTTTATATTCAACTTAAACACTGCTTCAGTGCAAGAGATTGTGTTTTAGACTAAAAGGGAATGCATTATAAGAAGAATCTTTACTTTGAAACTCTGTTCTTTACCTTTTTCACACTATGTAACAGCTTTGTATTCACCTTAAACACTGTTTCAGGGCAGATTGTGTTTTAGACTAAAAGGGAATACATTATAAGAAGAATCTTTACTTTGAAACTTTGTTCTTTACCTTTTTCTCACTATGAAACAGCTTTATATTCAACTTAAACACTGCTTCAGTGCAAGAGATTGTGTTTTAGACTAAAAGGGAATGCATTATAAGAAGAATCTTTACTTTGAAACTCTGTTCTTTACCTTTTTCACACTATGTAACAGCTTTGTATTCACCTTAAACACTGTTTCAGGGCAAGAGATTGTGTTTTAGACTAAAAGGGAATGCATTATAAGAAGAATCTTTACTTTGAAACTCTGTTCTTTACCTTTTTCACACTATGTAACAGCTTTGTTTCATGAAACAGCTTTGTATTCAACTTAAACACTGTTTCAGAGCTAGACATCTTGTTTTTAACCAAACTGAATAACTTACAATATGTTAAGAAAACACATATTTCAAATGAAAAGAGTTTATAACAAGGGGAGATCAAGTTGTTTGTAATATGACCAATTAAAGTAATTGCAATTCTGTTTGTACACTTCTAACCAAAAAGAAGCAGGGCTTCTATGCATTGTAATCAGCTTATACACCATTTCAGAGCAAGACATCTTGTTTTTAACCAAACTGAATAACTTACAATATCCTAAGAAAACACATATTTCAAGTGAAAAGAGTTTATCCAGGGGAGAACAAGTTGTTTTAACATGGTTCTAATGTGACCCTTGAAAGTAATTGCAACTCTGTTTTTACACCTCTAACCAGAAGGAGGCAACGTTTCCACGCATTATAATTGGCTTATACATAGTTTCAGAGTAAGAAATATTGTTTTTAACCAAACTGAACAACTAAAAGGGAATGCATTATAAGAAGAATATTTACTTTGAAACTCTGTTCTTTACCTTTTAAACAATATGAAACAGCTTTGTATTCACCTTAAACACTGTTTCAGGGCAAGAGATTGTGTTTTAGACTAAAAGGGAATGCATTATAAGAAGAATCTTTACTTTGAAACTCTGTTCTTTACCTTTTTCACACTATGTAACAGCTTTGTATTCACCTTAAACACTGTTTCAGGGCAGATTGTGTTTTAGACTAAAAGGGAATACATTATAAGAAGAATCTTTACTTTGAAACTTTGTTCTTTACCTTTTTCTCACTATGAAACAGCTTTATATTCAACTTAAACACTGCTTCAGTGCAAGAGATTGTGTTTTAGACTAAAAGGGAATGCATTATAAGAAGAATCTTTACTTTGAAACTCTGTTCTTTACCTTTTTCACACTATGTAACAGCTTTGTATTCACCTTAAACACTGTTTCAGGGCAGATTGTGTTTTAGACTAAAAGGGAATACATTATAAGAAGAATCTTTACTTTGAAACTTTGTTCTTTACCTTTTTCTCACTATGAAACAGCTTTATATTCAACTTAAACACTGCTTCAGTGCAAGAGATTGTGTTTTAGACTAAAAGGGAATGCATTATAAGAAGAATCTTTACTTTGAAACTCTGTTCTTTACCTTTTTCACACTATGTAACAGCTTTGTATTCACCTTAAACACTGTTTCAGGGCAGATTGTGTTTTAGACTAAAAGGGAATACATTATAAGAAGAATCTTTACTTTGAAACTTTGTTCTTTACCTTTTTCTCACTATGAAACAGCTTTATATTCAACTTAAACACTGCTTCAGTGCAAGAGATTGTGTTTTAGACTAAAAGGGAATGCATTATAAGAAGAATCTTTACTTTGAAACTCTGTTCTTTACCTTTTTCACACTATGTAACAGCTTTGTATTCACCTTAAACACTGTTTCAGGGCAGATTGTGTTTTAGACTAAAAGGGAATACATTTTAAGAAGAATCTTTACTTTGAAACTCTGTTCTTTACCTTTTTCTCACTATGAAACAGCTTTATATTCAACTTAAACACTGCTTCAGGGCAAGAGATTGTGTTTTAGACTAAAAGGGAATGCATTATAAGAAGAATCTTTACTTTGAAACTCTGTTCTTTACCTTTTTCACACTATGAAACAGCTTTGTATTCACCTTAAACACTGTTTCAGGGCAAGAGATTGTGTTTTAGACTAAAAGGTAATGCATTATAAGAAGAATCTTTACTTTGAAACTCTGTTCTTTACCTTTTTCACACTATGAAACAGCTTTGTATTCACCTTAAACACTGTTTCAGGGCAAGAGATTGTGTTTTAGACTAAAATAGACTGCATTATAAGAAGAATCTTTACTTTGAAACTCTGTTTTTTACCTTTTTCACACTATGAAACAGCTTTGTATTCACCTTAAACACTGTTTCAGTGCAAGAGATTGTGTTTTAGACTAAAAGGTAATGCATTATAAGAAGAATCTTTACTTTGAAACTCTGTTCTTTACCTTTTTCACACTATGAAACAGCTTTGTATTCACCTTAAACACTGTTTCAGGGCAAGAGATTGTGTTTTAGACTAAAAGGGAATGCATTATAAGAAGAATCTTTACTTTGAAACTCTGTTTTTTACCTTTTTCACACTATGAAACAGCTTTGTATTCACCTTAAACACTGTTTCAGGGCAAGATATTGTGTTTTAGACTAAAAGGGAATGCATTGTAAGAAGAATCTTTACTTTGAAACTCTGTTCTTTACCTTTTTCACACTATGAAACAGCTTTGTATTCGCCTTAAACACTGTTTCAGGGCAAAAGATTGTGTTTTAGACTAAAATAGACTGCATTATAAGAAGAATCTTTACTTTGAAACTCTGTTCTTTACCTTTTTCTCACTATGAAACAGCTTTATATTCAACTTAAACACTGCTTCAGGGCAAGATATTGTGTTTTAGACTAAAAGGGAATGCATTGTCAGAAGAATCTTTACTTTGAAACTCTGTTCTTTACCTTTTTCACACTATGAAACAGCTTTGTATTCGCCTTAAACACTGTTTCAGGGCAAAAGATTGTGTTTTAGACTAAAATAGACTGCATTATAAGAAGAATCTTTACTTTGAAACTCTGTTCTTTACCTTTTTCTCACTATGAAACAGCTTTGTATTCAACTTAAACACTGTTTCAGGGCAAGAGATTGTGTTTTAGACTAAAAGGGAATGCATTATAAGAAGAATCTTTACTTTGAAACTCTGTTCTTTACCTTTTTCTCACTATGAAACAGCTTTATATTCAACTTAAACACTGCTTCAGTGCAAGAGATTGTGTTTTAGACTAAAAGGGAATGCATTATAAGAAGAATCTTTACTTTGAAACTCTGTTCTTTACCTTTTAAACAATATGAAACAGCTTTGTATTCACCTTAAACACTGTTTCAGGGCAAGAGATTGTGTTTTAGACTAAAAGGGAATGCATTATAAGAAGAATCTTTACTTTGAAACTCTGTTCTTTACCTTTTTCACACTATGTAACAGCTTTGTTTCATGAAACAGCTTTGTATTCAACTTAAACACTGTTTCAGAGCTAGACATCTTGTTTTTAACCAAACTGAATAACTTACAATATGTTAAGAAAACACATATTTCAAATGAAAAGAGTTTATAACAAGGGGAGATCAAGTTGTTTGTAATATGACCAATTAAAGTAATTGCAATTCTGTTTGTACACTTCTAACCAAAAAGAAGCAGGGCTTCTATGCATTGTAATCAGCTTATACACCATTTCAGAGCAAGACATCTTGTTTTTAACCAAACTGAATAACTTACAATATCCTAAGAAAACACATATTTCAAGTGAAAAGAGTTTATCCAGGGGAGAACAAGTTGTTTTAACATGGTTCTAATGTGACCCTTGAAAGTAATTGCAACTCTGTTTTTACACCTCTAACCAGAAGGAGGCAACGTTTCCACGCATTATAATTGGCTTATACATAGTTTCAGAGTAAGAAATATTGTTTTTAACCAAACTGAACAACTAAAAGGGAATGCATTATAAGAAGAATATTTACTTTGAAACTCTGTTCTTTACCTTTTAAACAATATGAAACAGCTTTGTATTCACCTTAAACACTGTTTCAGGGCAAGAGATTGTGTTTTAGACTAAAAGGGAATGCATTTTAAGAAGAATCTTTACTTTGAAACTCTGTTCTTTACCTTTTTCACACTATGTAACAGCTTTGTATTCACCTTAAACACTGTTTCAGGGCAGATTGTGTTTTAGACTAAAAGGGAATACATTATAAGAAGAATCTTTACTTTGAAACTTTGTTCTTTACCTTTTTCTCACTATGAAACAGCTTTATATTCAACTTAAACACTGCTTCAGTGCAAGAGATTGTGTTTTAGACTAAAAGGGAATGCATTATAAGAAGAATCTTTACTTTGAAACTCTGTTCTTTACCTTTTTCACACTATGTAACAGCTTTGTATTCACCTTAAACACTGTTTCAGGGCAGATTGTGTTTTAGACTAAAAGGGAATACATTATAAGAAGAATCTTTACTTTGAAACTTTGTTCTTTACCTTTTTCTCACTATGAAACAGCTTTATATTCAACTTAAACACTGCTTCAGTGCAAGAGATTGTGTTTTAGACTAAAAGGGAATGCATTATAAGAAGAATCTTTACTTTGAAACTCTGTTCTTTACCTTTTTCACACTATGAAACAGCTTTGTATTCACCTTAAACACTGTTTCAGGGCAAGAGATTGTGTTTTAGACTAAAAGGTAATGCATTATAAGAAGAATCTTTACTTTGAAACTCTGTTCTTTACCTTTTTCACACTATGAAACAGCTTTGTATTCACCTTAAACACTGTTTCAGGGCAAGAGATTGTGTTTTAGACTAAAATAGACTGCATTATAAGAAGAATCTTTACTTTGAAACTCTGTTTTTTACCTTTTTCACACTATGAAACAGCTTTGTATTCACCTTAAACACTGTTTCAGTGCAAGAGATTGTGTTTTAGACTAAAAGGTAATGCATTATAAGAAGAATCTTTACTTTGAAACTCTGTTCTTTACCTTTTTCACACTATGAAACAGCTTTGTATTCACCTTAAACACTGTTTCAGGGCAAGAGATTGTGTTTTAGACTAAAAGGGAATGCATTATAAGAAGAATCTTTACTTTGAAACTCTGTTTTTTACCTTTTTCACACTATGAAACAGCTTTGTATTCACCTTAAACACTGTTTCAGGGCAAGATATTGTGTTTTAGACTAAAAGGGAATGCATTGTAAGAAGAATCTTTACTTTGAAACTCTGTTCTTTACCTTTTTCACACTATGAAACAGCTTTGTATTCGCCTTAAACACTGTTTCAGGGCAAAAGATTGTGTTTTAGACTAAAATAGACTGCATTATAAGAAGAATCTTTACTTTGAAACTCTGTTCTTTACCTTTTTCTCACTATGAAACAGCTTTATATTCAACTTAAACACTGCTTCAGGGCAAGATATTGTGTTTTAGACTAAAAGGGAATGCATTGTCAGAAGAATCTTTACTTTGAAACTCTGTTCTTTACCTTTTTCACACTATGAAACAGCTTTGTATTCGCCTTAAACACTGTTTCAGGGCAAAAGATTGTGTTTTAGACTAAAATAGACTGCATTATAAGAAGAATCTTTACTTTGAAACTCTGTTCTTTACCTTTTTCTCACTATGAAACAGCTTTGTATTCAACTTAAACACTGTTTCAGGGCAAGAGATTGTGTTTTAGACTAAAAGGGAATGCATTATAAGAAGAATCTTTACTTTGAAACTCTGTTCTTTACCTTTTTCTCACTATGAAACAGCTTTATATTCAACTTAAACACTGCTTCAGTGCAAGAGATTGTGTTTTAGACTAAAAGGGAATGCATTATAAGAAGAATCTTTACTTTGAAACTCTGTTCTTTACCTTTTAAACAATATGAAACAGCTTTGTATTCACCTTAAACACTGTTTCAGGGCAAGAGATTGTGTTTTAGACTAAAAGGGAATGCATTATGAGAAGAATCTTTACTTTGAAACTCTGTTCTTTACCTTTTTCACACTATGTAACAGCTTTGTTTCATGAAACAGCTTTGTATTCAACTTAAACACTGTTTCAGAGCTAGACATCTTGTTTTTAACCAAACTGAATAACTTACAATATGTTAAGAAAACACATATTTCAAATGAAAAGAGTTTATAACAAGGGGAGATCAAGTTGTTTGTAATATGACCAATTAAAGTAATTGCAATTCTGTTTGTACACTTCTAACCAAAAAGAAGCAGGGCTTCTATGCATTGTAATCAGCTTATACACCATTTCAGAGCAAGACATCTTGTTTTTAACCAAACTGAATAACTTACAATATCCTAAGAAAACACATATTTCAAGTGAAAAGAGTTTATCCAGGGGAGAACAAGTTGTTTTAACATGGTTCTAATGTGACCCTTGAAAGTAATTGCAACTCTGTTTTTACACCTCTAACCAGAAGGAGGCAACGTTTCCACGCATTATAATTGGCTTATACATAGTTTCAGAGTAAGAAATATTGTTTTTAACCAAACTGAACAACTAAAAGGGAATGCATTATAAGAAGAATATTTACTTTGAAACTCTGTTCTTTACCTTTTAAACAATATGAAACAGCTTTGTATTCACCTTAAACACTGTTTCAGGGCAAGAGATTGTGTTTTAGACTAAAAGGGAATGCATTATAAGAAGAATCTTTACTTTGAAACTCTGTTCTTTACCTTTTTCACACTATGTAACAGCTTTGTATTCACCTTAAACACTGTTTCAGGGCAGATTGTGTTTTAGACTAAAAGGGAATACATTATAAGAAGAATCTTTACTTTGAAACTTTGTTCTTTACCTTTTTCTCACTATGAAACAGCTTTATATTCAACTTAAACACTGCTTCAGTGCAAGAGATTGTGTTTTAGACTAAAAGGGAATGCATTATAAGAAGAATCTTTACTTTGAAACTCTGTTCTTTACCTTTTTCACACTATGTAACAGCTTTGTATTCACCTTAAACACTGTTTCAGGGCAGATTGTGTTTTAGACTAAAAGGGAATACATTATAAGAAGAATCTTTACTTTGAAACTTTGTTCTTTACCTTTTTCTCACTATGAAACAGCTTTATATTCAACTTAAACACTGCTTCAGTGCAAGAGATTGTGTTTTAGACTAAAAGGGAATGCATTATAAGAAGAATCTTTACTTTGAAACTCTGTTCTTTACCTTTTTCACACTATGTAACAGCTTTGTATTCACCTTAAACACTGTTTCAGGGCAGATTGTGTTTTAGACTAAAAGGGAATACATTATAAGAAGAATCTTTACTTTGAAACTTTGTTCTTTACCTTTTTCTCACTATGAAACAGCTTTATATTCAACTTAAACACTGCTTCAGTGCAAGAGATTGTGTTTTAGACTAAAAGGGAATGCATTATAAGAAGAATCTTTACTTTGAAACTCTGTTCTTTACCTTTTTCACACTATGTAACAGCTTTGTATTCACCTTAAACACTGTTTCAGGGCAGATTGTGTTTTAGACTAAAAGGGAATACATTTTAAGAAGAATCTTTACTTTGAAACTCTGTTCTTTACCTTTTTCTCACTATGAAACAGCTTTATATTCAACTTAAACACTGCTTCAGGGCAAGAGATTGTGTTTTAGACTAAAAGGGAATGCATTATAAGAAGAATCTTTACTTTGAAACTCTGTTCTTTACCTTTTTCACACTATGAAACAGCTTTGTATTCACCTTAAACACTGTTTCAGGGCAAGAGATTGTGTTTTAGACTAAAAGGTAATGCATTATAAGAAGAATCTTTACTTTGAAACTCTGTTCTTTACCTTTTTCACACTATGAAACAGCTTTGTATTCACCTTAAACACTGTTTCAGGGCAAGAGATTGTGTTTTAGACTAAAATAGACTGCATTATAAGAAGAATCTTTACTTTGAAACTCTGTTTTTTACCTTTTTCACACTATGAAACAGCTTTGTATTCACCTTAAACACTGTTTCAGTGCAAGAGATTGTGTTTTAGACTAAAAGGTAATGCATTATAAGAAGAATCTTTACTTTGAAACTCTGTTCTTTACCTTTTTCACACTATGAAACAGCTTTGTATTCACCTTAAACACTGTTTCAGGGCAAGAGATTGTGTTTTAGACTAAAAGGGAATGCATTATAAGAAGAATCTTTACTTTGAAACTCTGTTTTTTACCTTTTTCACACTATGAAACAGCTTTGTATTCACCTTAAACACTGTTTCAGGGCAAGATATTGTGTTTTAGACTAAAAGGGAATGCATTGTAAGAAGAATCTTTACTTTGAAACTCTGTTCTTTACCTTTTTCACACTATGAAACAGCTTTGTATTCGCCTTAAACACTGTTTCAGGGCAAAAGATTGTGTTTTAGACTAAAATAGACTGCATTATAAGAAGAATCTTTACTTTGAAACTCTGTTCTTTACCTTTTTCTCACTATGAAACAGCTTTATATTCAACTTAAACACTGCTTCAGGGCAAGATATTGTGTTTTAGACTAAAAGGGAATGCATTGTCAGAAGAATCTTTACTTTGAAACTCTGTTCTTTACCTTTTTCACACTATGAAACAGCTTTGTATTCGCCTTAAACACTGTTTCAGGGCAAAAGATTGTGTTTTAGACTAAAATAGACTGCATTATAAGAAGAATCTTTACTTTGAAACTCTGTTCTTTACCTTTTTCTCACTATGAAACAGCTTTGTATTCAACTTAAACACTGTTTCAGGGCAAGAGATTGTGTTTTAGACTAAAAGGGAATGCATTATAAGAAGAATCTTTACTTTGAAACTCTGTTCTTTACCTTTTTCTCACTATGAAACAGCTTTATATTCAACTTAAACACTGCTTCAGTGCAAGAGATTGTGTTTTAGACTAAAAGGGAATGCATTATAAGAAGAATCTTTACTTTGAAACTCTGTTCTTTACCTTTTAAACAATATGAAACAGCTTTGTATTCACCTTAAACACTGTTTCAGGGCAAGAGATTGTGTTTTAGACTAAAAGGGAATGCATTATAAGAAGAATCTTTACTTTGAAACTCTGTTCTTTACCTTTTTCACACTATGTAACAGCTTTGTTTCATGAAACAGCTTTGTATTCAACTTAAACACTGTTTCAGAGCTAGACATCTTGTTTTTAACCAAACTGAATAACTTACAATATGTTAAGAAAACACATATTTCAAATGAAAAGAGTTTATAACAAGGGGAGATCAAGTTGTTTGTAATATGACCAATTAAAGTAATTGCAATTCTGTTTGTACACTTCTAACCAAAAAGAAGCAGGGCTTCTATGCATTGTAATCAGCTTATACACCATTTCAGAGCAAGACATCTTGTTTTTAACCAAACTGAATAACTTACAATATCCTAAGAAAACACATATTTCAAGTGAAAAGAGTTTATCCAGGGGAGAACAAGTTGTTTTAACATGGTTCTAATGTGACCCTTGAAAGTAATTGCAACTCTGTTTTTACACCTCTAACCAGAAGGAGGCAACGTTTCCACGCATTATAATTGGCTTATACATAGTTTCAGAGTAA
Source organism: Electrophorus electricus (assembly GCF_041902795.1). Lineage (NCBI taxonomy): Eukaryota > Metazoa > Chordata > Actinopteri > Gymnotiformes > Gymnotidae > Electrophorus > Electrophorus electricus. Next base: position 1,493,079 of record NW_027658572.1, on the reverse strand, counting down.
GAAATATTGTTTTTAACCAAACTGAACAACTAAAAGGGAATGCATTATAAGAAGAATATTTACTTTGAAACTCTGTTCTTTACCTTTTAAACAATATGAAACAGCTTTGTATTCACCTTAAACACTGTTTCAGGGCAAGAGATTGTGTTTTAGACTAAAAGGGAATGCATTTTAAGAAGAATCTTTACTTTGAAACTCTGTTCTTTACCTTTTTCACACTATGTAACAGCTTTGTATTCACCTTAAACACTGTTTCAGGGCAGATTGTGTTTTAGACTAAAAGGGAATACATTATAAGAAGAATCTTTACTTTGAAACTTTGTTCTTTACCTTTTTCTCACTATGAAACAGCTTTATATTCAACTTAAACACTGCTTCAGTGCAAGAGATTGTGTTTTAGACTAAAAGGGAATGCATTATAAGAAGAATCTTTACTTTGAAACTCTGTTCTTTACCTTTTTCACACTATGTACCAGCTTTGTATTCACCTTAAACACTGTTTCAGGGCAGATTGTGTTTTAGACTAAAAGGGAATACATTATAAGAAGAATCTTTACTTTGAAACTTTGTTCTTTACCTTTTTCTCACTATGAAACAGCTTTATATTCAACTTAAACACTGCTTCAGTGCAAGAGATTGTGTTTTAGACTAAAAGGGAATGCATTATAAGAAGAATCTTTACTTTGAAACTCTGTTCTTTACCTTTTTCACACTATGAAACAGCTTTGTATTCACCTTAAACACTGTTTCAGGGCAAGAGATTGTGTTTTAGACTAAAAGGTAATGCATTATAAGAAGAATCTTTACTTTGAAACTCTGTTCTTTACCTTTTTCACACTATGAAACAGCTTTGTATTCACCTTAAACACTGTTTCAGGGCAAGAGATTGTGTTTTAGACTAAAATAGACTGCATTATAAGAAGAATCTTTACTTTGAAACTCTGTTTTTTACCTTTTTCACACTATGAAACAGCTTTGTATTCACCTTAAACACTGTTTCAGTGCAAGAGATTGTGTTTTAGACTAAAAGGTAATGCATTATAAGAAGAATCTTTACTTTGAAACTCTGTTCTTTACCTTTTTCACACTATGAAACAGCTTTGTATTCACCTTAAACACTGTTTCAGGGCAAGAGATTGTGTTTTAGACTAAAAGGGAATGCATTATAAGAAGAATCTTTACTTTGAAACTCTGTTTTTTACCTTTTTCACACTATGAAACAGCTTTGTATTCACCTTAAACACTGTTTCAGGGCAAGATATGTGTTTTAGACTAAAAGGGAATGCATTGTAAGAAGAATCTTTACTTTGAAACTCTGTTCTTTACCTTTTTCACACTATGAAACAGCTTTGTATTCGCCTTAAACACTGTTTCAGGGCAAAAGATTGTGTTTTAGACTAAAATAGACTGCATTATAAGAAGAATCTTTACTTTGAAACTCTGTTCTTTACCTTTTTCTCACTATGAAACAGCTTTATATTCAACTTAAACACTGCTTCAGGGCAAGATATTGTGTTTTAGACTAAAAGGGAATGCATTGTCAGAAGAATCTTTACTTTGAAACTCTGTTCTTTACCTTTTTCACACTATGAAACAGCTTTGTATTCGCCTTAAACACTGTTTCAGGGCAAAAGATTGTGTTTTAGACTAAAATAGACTGCATTATAAGAAGAATCTTTACTTTGAAACTCTGTTCTTTACCTTTTTCTCACTATGAAACAGCTTTGTATTCAACTTAAACACTGTTTCAGGGCAAGAGATTGTGTTTTAGACTAAAAGGGAATGCATTATAAGAAGAATCTTTACTTTGAAACTCTGTTCTTTACCTTTTTCTCACTATGAAACAGCTTTATATTCAACTTAAACACTGCTTCAGTGCAAGAGATTGTGTTTTAGACTAAAAGGGAATGCATTATAAGAAGAATCTTTACTTTGAAACTCTGTTCTTTACCTTTTAAACAATATGAAACAGCTTTGTATTCACCTTAAACACTGTTTCAGGGCAAGAGATTGTGTTTTAGACTAAAAGGGAATGCATTATAAGAAGAATCTTTACTTTGAAACTCTGTTCTTTACCTTTTTCACACTATGTAACAGCTTTGTTTCATGAAACAGCTTTGTATTCAACTTAAACACTGTTTCAGAGCTAGACATCTTGTTTTTAACCAAACTGAATAACTTACAATATGTTAAGAAAACACATATTTCAAATGAAAAGAGTTTATAACAAGGGGAGATCAAGTTGTTTGTAATATGACCAATTAAAGTAATTGCAATTCTGTTTGTACACTTCTAACCAAAAAGAAGCAGGGCTTCTATGCATTGTAATCAGCTTATACACCATTTCAGAGCAAGACATCTTGTTTTTAACCAAACTGAATAACTTACAATATCCTAAGAAAACACATATTTCAAGTGAAAAGAGTTTATCCAGGGGAGAACAAGTTGTTTTAACATGGTTCTAATGTGACCCTTGAAAGTAATTGCAACTCTGTTTTTACACCTCTAACCAGAAGGAGGCAACGTTTCCACGCATTATAATTGGCTTATACATAGTTTCAGAGTAAGAAATATTGTTTTTAACCAAACTGAACAACTAAAAGGGAATGCATTATAAGAAGAATATTTACTTTGAAACTCTGTTCTTTACCTTTTAAACAATATGAAACAGCTTTGTATTCACCTTAAACACTGTTTCAGGGCAAGAGATTGTGTTTTAGACTAAAAGGGAATGCATTATAAGAAGAATCTTTACTTTGAAACTCTGTTCTTTACCTTTTTCACACTATGTAACAGCTTTGTATTCACCTTAAACACTGTTTCAGGGCAGATTGTGTTTTAGACTAAAAGGGAATACATTATAAGAAGAATCTTTACTTTGAAACTTTGTTCTTTACCTTTTTCTCACTATGAAACAGCTTTATATTCAACTTAAACACTGCTTCAGTGCAAGAGATTGTGTTTTAGACTAAAAGGGAATGCATTATAAGAAGAATCTTTACTTTGAAACTCTGTTCTTTACCTTTTTCACACTATGTAACAGCTTTGTATTCACCTTAAACACTGTTTCAGGGCAGATTGTGTTTTAGACTAAAAGGGAATACATTATAAGAAGAATCTTTACTTTGAAACTTTGTTCTTTACCTTTTTCTCACTATGAAACAGCTTTATATTCAACTTAAACACTGCTTCAGTGCAAGAGATTGTGTTTTAGACTAAAAGGGAATGCATTATAAGAAGAATCTTTACTTTGAAACTCTGTTCTTTACCTTTTTCACACTATGTAACAGCTTTGTATTCACCTTAAACACTGTTTCAGGGCAGATTGTGTTTTAGACTAAAAGGGAATACATTATAAGAAGAATCTTTACTTTGAAACTTTGTTCTTTACCTTTTTCTCACTATGAAACAGCTTTATATTCAACTTAAACACTGCTTCAGTGCAAGAGATTGTGTTTTAGACTAAAAGGGAATGCATTATAAGAAGAATCTTTACTTTGAAACTCTGTTCTTTACCTTTTTCACACTATGTAACAGCTTTGTATTCACCTTAAACACTGTTTCAGGGCAGATTGTGTTTTAGACTAAAAGGGAATACATTTTAAGAAGAATCTTTACTTTGAAACTCTGTTCTTTACCTTTTTCTCACTATGAAACAGCTTTATATTCAACTTAAACACTGCTTCAGGGCAAGAGATTGTGTTTTAGACTAAAAGGGAATGCATTATAAGAAGAATCTTTACTTTGAAACTCTGTTCTTTACCTTTTTCACACTATGAAACAGCTTTGTATTCACCTTAAACACTGTTTCAGGGCAAGAGATTGTGTTTTAGACTAAAAGGTAATGCATTATAAGAAGAATCTTTACTTTGAAACTCTGTTCTTTACCTTTTTCACACTATGAAACAGCTTTGTATTCACCTTAAACACTGTTTCAGGGCAAGAGATTGTGTTTTAGACTAAAATAGACTGCATTATAAGAAGAATCTTTACTTTGAAACTCTGTTTTTTACCTTTTTCACACTATGAAACAGCTTTGTATTCACCTTAAACACTGTTTCAGTGCAAGAGATTGTGTTTTAGACTAAAAGGTAATGCATTATAAGAAGAATCTTTACTTTGAAACTCTGTTCTTTACCTTTTTCACACTATGAAACAGCTTTGTATTCACCTTAAACACTGTTTCAGGGCAAGAGATTGTGTTTTAGACTAAAAGGGAATGCATTATAAGAAGAATCTTTACTTTGAAACTCTGTTTTTTACCTTTTTCACACTATGAAACAGCTTTGTATTCACCTTAAACACTGTTTCAGGGCAAGATATTGTGTTTTAGACTAAAAGGGAATGCATTGTAAGAAGAATCTTTACTTTGAAACTCTGTTCTTTACCTTTTTCACACTATGAAACAGCTTTGTATTCGCCTTAAACACTGTTTCAGGGCAAAATATTGTGTTTTAGACTAAAATAGACTGCATTATAAGAAGAATCTTTACTTTGAAACTCTGTTCTTTACCTTTTTCACACTATGAAACAGCTTTGTATTCACCTTAAACACTGTTTCAGGGCAAGAGATTGTGTTTTAGACTAAAAGGTAATGCATTATAAGAAGAATCTTTACTTTGAAACTCTGTTCTTTACCTTTTTCACACTATGAAACAGCTTTGTATTCGCCTTAAACACTGTTTCAGGGCAAAAGATTGTGTTTTAGACTAAAATAGACTGCATTATAAGAAGAATCTTTACTTTGAAACTCTGTTCTTTACCTTTTTCTCACTATGAAACAGCTTTGTATTCAACTTAAACACTGTTTCAGGGCAAGAGATTGTGTTTTAGACTAAAAGGGAATGCATTATAAGAAGAATCTTTACTTTGAAACTCTGTTCTTTACCTTTTTCTCACTATGAAACAGCTTTATATTCAACTTAAACACTGCTTCAGTGCAAGAGATTGTGTTTTAGACTAAAAGGGAATGCATTATAAGAAGAATCTTTACTTTGAAACTCTGTTCTTTACCTTTTAAACAATATGAAACAGCTTTGTATTCACCTTAAACACTGTTTCAGGGCAAGAGATTGTGTTTTAGACTAAAAGGGAATGCATTATAAGAAGAATCTTTACTTTGAAACTCTGTTCTTTACCTTTTTCACACTATGTAACAGCTTTGTTTCATGAAACAGCTTTGTATTCAACTTAAACACTGTTTCAGAGCTAGACATCTTGTTTTTAACCAAACTGAATAACTTACAATATGTTAAGAAAACACATATTTCAAATGAAAAGAGTTTATAACAAGGGGAGATCAAGTTGTTTGTAATATGACCAATTAAAGTAATTGCAATTCTGTTTGTACACTTCTAACCAAAAAGAAGCAGGGCTTCTATGCATTGTAATCAGCTTATACACCATTTCAGAGCAAGACATCTTGTTTTTAACCAAACTGAATAACTTACAATATCCTAAGAAAACACATATTTCAAGTGAAAAGAGTTTATCCAGGGGAGAACAAGTTGTTTTAACATGGTTCTAATGTGACCCTTGAAAGTAATTGCAACTCTGTTTTTACACCTCTAACCACAAGGAGGCAACGTTTCCACGCATTATAATTGGCTTATACATAGTTTCAGAGTAAGAAATATTGTTTTTAACCAAACTGAACAACTAAAAGGGAATGCATTATAAGAAGAATGTTTACTTTGAAACTCTGTTCTTTACCTTTTAAACAATATGAAACAGCTTTGTATTCACCTTAAACACTGTTTCAGGGCAAGAGATTGTGTTTTAGACTAAAAGGGAATGCATTGTAAGAAGAATCTTTACTTTGAAACTCTGTTCTTTACCTTTTTCTCACTATGAAACAGCTTTGTATTCACCTTAAACACTGTTTCAGGGCAAGAGATTGTGTTTTAGACTAAAAGGGAATGCATTATAAGAAGAATCTTTACTTTGAAACTCTGTTCTTTACCTTTTTCACACTATGAAACAGCTTTGTATTCACCTTAAACACTGTTTCAGGGCAAGAGATTGTGTTTTAGACTAAAAGGGAATGCATTGTAAGAAGAATCTTTACTTTGAAACTCTGTTCTTTACCTTTTTCTCACTATGAAACAGCTTTGTATTCACCTTAAACACTGTTTCAGGGCAAGAGATTGTGTTTTAGACTAAAAGGGAATGCATTATAAGAAGAATCTTTACTTTGAAACTCTGTTCTTTACCTTTTTCACACTATGAAACAGCTTTGTATTCACCTTAAACACTGTTTCAGGGCAAGAGATTGTGTTTTAGACTAAAATAGACTGCATTATAAGAAGAATCTTTACTTTGAAACTCTGTTCTTTACCTTTTTCACACTATGTAACAGCTTTGTATTCACCTTAAACACTGTTTCAGGGCAGATTGTGTTTTAGACTAAAAGGGAATACATTATAAGAAGAATCTTTACTTTGAAACTCTGTTCTTTACCTTTTTCTCACTATGAAACAGCTTTATATTCAACTTAAACACTGCTTCAGTGCAAGAGATTGTGTTTTAGACTAAAAGGGAATGCATTATAAGAAGAATCTTTACTTTGAAACTCTGTTCTTTACCTTTTAAACAATATGAAACAGCTTTGTATTCACCTTAAACACTGTTTCAGGGCAAGAGATTGTGTTTTAGACTAAAAGGGAATGCATTATAAGAAGAATCTTTACTTTGAAACTCTGTTCTTTACCTTTTTCACACTATGTAACAGCTTTGTTTCATGAAACAGCTTTGTATTCAACTTAAACACTGTTTCAGAGCTAGACATCTTGTTTTTAACCAAACTGAATAACTTACAATATGTTAAGAAAACACATATTTCAAATGAAAAGAGTTTATAACAAGGGGAGATCAAGTTGTTTGTAATATGACCAATTAAAGTAATTGCAATTCTGTTTGTACACTTCTAACCAAAAAGAAGCAGGGCTTCTATGCATTGTAATCAGCTTATACACCATTTCAGAGCAAGACATCTTGTTTTTAACCAAACTGAATAACTTACAATATCCTAAGAAAACACATATTTCAAGTGAAAAGAGTTTATCCAGGGGAGAACAAGTTGTTTTAACATGGTTCTAATGTGACCCTTGAAAGTAATTGCAACTCTGTTTTTACACCTCTAACCACAAGGAGGCAACGTTTCCACGCATTATAATTGGCTTATACATAGTTTCAGAGTAAGAAATATTGTTTTTAACCAAACTGAACAACTAAAAGGGAATGCATTATAAGAAGAATGTTTACTTTGAAACTCTGTTCTTTACCTTTTAAACAATATGAAACAGCTTTGTATTCACCTTAAACACTGTTTCAGGGCAAGAGATTGTGTTTTAGACTAAAAGGGAATGCATTGTAAGAAGAATCTTTACTTTGAAACTCTGTTCTTTACCTTTTTCTCACTATGAAACAGCTTTGTATTCACCTTAAACACTGTTTCAGGGCAAGAGATTGTGTTTTAGACTAAAAGGGAATGCATTATAAGAAGAATCTTTACTTTGAAACTCTGTTCTTTACCTTTTTCACACTATGAAACAGCTTTGTATTCACCTTAAACACTGTTTCAGGGCAAGAGATTGTGTTTTAGACTAAAAGGGAATGCATTGTAAGAAGAATCTTTACTTTGAAACTCTGTTCTTTACCTTTTTCTCACTATGAAACAGCTTTGTATTCACCTTAAACACTGTTTCAGGGCAAGAGATTGTGTTTTAGACTAAAAGGGAATGCATTATAAGAAGAATCTTTACTTTGAAACTCTGTTCTTTACCTTTTTCACACTATGAAACAGCTTTGTATTCACCTTAAACACTGTTTCAGGGCAAGAGATTGTGTTTTAGACTAAAATAGACTGCATTATAAGAAGAATCTTTACTTTGAAACTCTGTTCTTTACCTTTTTCACACTATGTAACAGCTTTGTATTCACCTTAAACACTGTTTCAGGGCAGATTGTGTTTTAGACTAAAAGGGAATACATTATAAGAAGAATCTTTACTTTGAAACTTTGTTCTTTACCTTTTTCTCACTATGAAACAGCTTTATATTCAACTTAAACACTGCTTCAGTGCAAGAGATTGTGTTTTAGACTAAAAGGGAATGCATTATAAGAAGAATCTTTACTTTGAAACTCTGTTCTTTACCTTTTTCACACTATGTAACAGCTTTGTATTCACCTTAAACACTGTTTCAGGGCAGATTGTGTTTTAGACTAAAAGGGAATACATTATAAGAAGAATCTTTACTTTGAAACTTTGTTCTTTACCTTTTTCTCACTATGAAACAGCTTTATATTCAACTTAAACACTGCTTCAGTGCAAGAGATTGTGTTTTAGAGTAAAAGGGAATGCATTATAAGAAGAATCTTTACTTTGAAACTCTGTTCTTTACCTTTTTCACACTATGTAACAGCTTTGTATTCACCTTAAACACTGTTTCAGGGCAGATTGTGTTTTAGACTAAAAGGGAATACATTATAAGAAGAATCTTTACTTTGAAACTTTGTTCTTTACCTTTTTCTCACTATGAAACAGCTTTATATTCAACTTAAACACTGCTTCAGTGCAAGAGATTGTGTTTTAGACTAAAAGGGAATGCATTATAAGAAGAATCTTTACTTTGAAACTCTGTTCTTTACCTTTTTCACACTATGTAACAGCTTTGTATTCACCTTAAACACTGTTTCAGGGCAGATTGTGTTTTAGACTAAAAGGGAATACATTTTAAGAAGAATCTTTACTTTGAAACTCTGTTCTTTACCTTTTTCTCACTATGAAACAGCTTTATATTCAACTTAAACACTGCTTCAGGGCAAGAGATTGTGTTTTAGACTAAAAGGGAATGCATTATAAGAAGAATCTTTACTTTGAAACTCTGTTCTTTACCTTTTTCACACTATGAAACAGCTTTGTATTCGCCTTAAACACTGTTTCAGGGCAAAAGATTGTGTTTTAGACTAAAATAGACTGCATTATAAGAAGAATCTTTACTTTGAAACTCTGTTCTTTACCTTTTTCACACTATGAAACAGCTTTGTATTCACCTTAAATACTGTTTCAGGGCAAGAGATTGTGTTTTAGACTAAAAGGTAATGCATTATAAGAAGAATCTTTACTTTGAAACTCTGTTCTTTACCTTTTTCACACTATGAAACAGCTTTGTATTCGCCTTAAACACTGTTTCAGGGCAAAAGATTGTGTTTTAGACTAAAATAGACTGCATTATAAGAAGAATCTTTACTTTGAAACTCTGTTCTTTACCTTTTTCTCACTATGAAACAGCTTTGTATTCAACTTAAACACTGTTTCAGGGCAAGAGATTGTGTTTTAGACTAAAAGGGAATGCATTATAAGAAGAATCTTTACTTTGAAACTCTGTTCTTTACCTTTTTCTCACTATGAAACAGCTTTATATTCAACTTAAACACTGCTTCAGTGCAAGAGATTGTGTTTTAGACTAAAAGGGAATGCATTATAAGAAGAATCTTTACTTTGAAACTCTGTTCTTTACCTTTTAAACAATATGAAACAGCTTTGTATTCACCTTAAACACTGTTTCAGGGCAAGAGATTGTGTTTTAGACTAAAAGGGAATGCATTATAAGAAGAATCTTTACTTTGAAACTCTGTTCTTTACCTTTTTCACACTATGTAACAGCTTTGTTTCATGAAACAGCTTTGTATTCAACTTAAACACTGTTTCAGAGCTAGACATCTTGTTTTTAACCAAACTGAATAACTTACAATATGTTAAGAAAACACATATTTCAAATGAAAAGAGTTTATAACAAGGGGAGATCAAGTTGTTTGTAATATGACCAATTAAAGTAATTGCAATTCTGTTTGTACACTTCTAACCAAAAAGAAGCAGGGCTTCTATGCATTGTAATCAGCTTATACACCATTTCAGAGCAAGACATCTTGTTTTTAACCAAACTGAATAACTTACAATATCCTAAGAAAACACATATTTCAAGTGAAAAGAGTTTATCCAGGGGAGAACAAGTTGTTTTAACATGGTTCTAATGTGACCCTTGAAAGTAATTGCAACTCTGTTTTTACACCTCTAACCACAAGGAGGCAACGTTTCCACGCATTATAATTGGCTTATACATAGTTTCAGAGTAAGAAATATTGTTTTTAACCAAACTGAACAACTAAAAGGGAATGCATTATAAGAAGAATGTTTACTTTGAAACTCTGTTCTTTACCTTTTAAACAATATGAAACAGCTTTGTATTCACCTTAAACACTGTTTCAGGGCAAGAGATTGTGTTTTAGACTAAAAGGGAATGCATTGTAAGAAGAATCTTTACTTTGAAACTCTGTTCTTTACCTTTTTCTCACTATGAAACAGCTTTGTATTCACCTTAAACACTGTTTCAGGGCAAGAGATTGTGTTTTAGACTAAAAGGGAATGCATTATAAGAAGAATCTTTACTTTGAAACTCTGTTCTTTACCTTTTTCACACTATGAAACAGCTTTGTATTCACCTTAAACACTGTTTCAGGGCAAGAGATTGTGTTTTAGACTAAAAGGGAATGCATTGTAAGAAGAATCTTTACTTTGAAACTCTGTTCTTTACCTTTTTCTCACTATGAAACAGCTTTGTATTCACCTTAAACACTGTTTCAGGGCAAGAGATTGTGTTTTAGACTAAAAGGGAATGCATTATAAGAAGAATCTTTACTTTGAAACTCTGTTCTTTACCTTTTTCACACTATGAAACAGCTTTGTATTCACCTTAAACACTGTTTCAGGGCAAGAGATTGTGTTTTAGACTAAAATAGACTGCATTATAAGAAGAATCTTTACTTTGAAACTCTGTTCTTTACCTTTTTCACACTATGTAACAGCTTTGTATTCACCTTAAACACTGTTTCAGGGCAGATTGTGTTTTAGACTAAAAGGGAATACATTATAAGAAGAATCTTTACTTTGAAACTTTGTTCTTTACCTTTTTCTCACTATGAAACAGCTTTATATTCAACTTAAACACTGCTTCAGTGCAAGAGATTGTGTTTTAGACTAAAAGGGAATGCATTATAAGAAGAATCTTTACTTTGAAACTCTGTTCTTTACCTTTTTCACACTATGTAACAGCTTTGTATTCACCTTAAACACTGTTTCAGGGCAGATTGTGTTTTAGACTAAAAGGGAATACATTATAAGAAGAATCTTTACTTTGAAACTTTGTTCTTTACCTTTTTCTCACTATGAAACAGCTTTATATTCAACTTAAACACTGCTTCAGTGCAAGAGATTGTGTTTTAGAGTAAAAGGGAATGCATTATAAGAAGAATCTTTACTTTGAAACTCTGTTCTTTACCTTTTTCACACTATGTAACAGCTTTGTATTCACCTTAAACACTGTTTCAGGGCAGATTGTGTTTTAGACTAAAAGGGAATACATTATAAGAAGAATCTTTACTTTGAAACTTTGTTCTTTACCTTTTTCTCACTATGAAACAGCTTTATATTCAACTTAAACACTGCTTCAGTGCAAGAGATTGTGTTTTAGACTAAAAGGGAATGCATTATAAGAAGAATCTTTACTTTGAAACTCTGTTCTTTACCTTTTTCACACTATGTAACAGCTTTGTATTCACCTTAAACACTGTTTCAGGGCAGATTGTGTTTTAGACTAAAAGGGAATACATTTTAAGAAGAATCTTTACTTTGAAACTCTGTTCTTTACCTTTTTCTCACTATGAAACAGCTTTATATTCAACTTAAACACTGCTTCAGGGCAAGAGATTGTGTTTTAGACTAAAAGGGAATGCATTATAAGAAGAATCTTTACTTTGAAACTCTGTTCTTTACCTTTTTCACACTATGAAACAGCTTTGTATTCACCTTAAACACTGTTTCAGGGCAAGAGATTGTGTTTTAGACTAAAAGGTAATGCATTATAAGAAGAATCTTTACTTTGAAACTCTGTTCTTTACCTTTTTCACACTATGAAACAGCTTTGTATTCACCTTAAACACTGTTTCAGGGCAAGAGATTGTGTTTTAGACTAAAATAGACTGCATTATAAGAAGAATCTTTACTTTGAAACTCTGTTTTTTACCTTTTTCACACTATGAAACAGCTTTGTATTCACCTTAAACACTGTTTCAGTGCAAGAGATTGTGTTTTAGACTAAAAGGTAATGCATTATAAGAAGAATCTTTACTTTGAAACTCTGTTCTTTACCTTTTTCACACTATGAAACAGCTTTGTATTCACCTTAAACACTGTTTCAGGGCAAGAGATTGTGTTTTAGACTAAAAGGGAATGCATTATAAGAAGAATCTTTACTTTGAAACTCTGTTCTTTACCTTTTTCTCACTATGAAACAGCTTTATATTCAACTTAAACACTGCTTCAGGGCAAGATATTGTGTTTTAGACTAAAAGGGAATGCATTGTCAGAAGAATCTTTACTTTGAAACTCTGTTCTTTACCTTTTTCACACTATGAAACAGCTTTGTATTCGCCTTAAACACTGTTTCAGGGCAAAAGATTGTGTTTTAGACTAAAATAGACTGCATTATAAGAAGAATCTTTACTTTGAAACTCTGTTCTTTACCTTTTTCTCACTATGAAACAGCTTTGTATTCAACTTAAACACTGTTTCAGGGCAAGAGATTGTGTTTTAGACTAAAAGGGAATGCATTATAAGAAGAATCTTTACTTTGAAACTCTGTTCTTTACCTTTTTCTCACTATGTAACAGCTTTGTATTCACCTTAAACACTGTTTCAGGGCAGATTGTGTTTTAGACTAAAAGGGAATACATTATAAGAAGAATCTTTACTTTGAAACTTTGTTCTTTACCTTTTTCTCACTATGAAACAGCTTTATATTCAACTTAAACACTGCTTCAGTGCAAGAGATTGTGTTTTAGACTAAAAGGGAATGCATTATAAGAAGAATCTTTACTTTGAAACTCTGTTCTTTACCTTTTTCACACTATGTAACAGCTTTGTATTCACCTTAAACACTGTTTCAGGGCAGATTGTGTTTTAGACTAAAAGGGAATACATTATAAGAAGAATCTTTACTTTGAAACTTTGTTCTTTACCTTTTTCTCACTATGAAACAGCTTTATATTCAACTTAAACACTGCTTCAGTGCAAGAGATTGTGTTTTAGACTAAAAGGGAATGCATTATAAGAAGAATCTTTACTTTGAAACTCTGTTCTTTACCTTTTTCACACTATGTAACAGCTTTGTATTCACCTTAAACACTGTTTCAGGGCAGATTGTGTTTTAGACTAAAAGGGAATACATTTTAAGAAGAATCTTTACTTTGAAACTCTGTTCTTTACCTTTTTCTCACTATGAAACAGCTTTATATTCAACTTAAACACTGCTTCAGGGCAAGAGATTGTGTTTTAGACTAAAAGGGAATGCATTATAAGAAGAATCTTTACTTTGAAACTCTGTTCTTTACCTTTTTCACACTATGAAACAGCTTTGTATTCACCTTAAACACTGTTTCAGGGCAGATTGTGTTTTAGACTAAAAGGGAATACATTATAAGAAGAATCTTTACTTTGAAACTTTGTTCTTTACCTTTTTCTCACTATGAAACAGCTTTATATTCAACTTAAACACTGCTTCAGTGCAAGAGATTGTGTTTTAGACTAAAAGGGAATGCATTATAAGAAGAATCTTTACTTTGAAACTCTGTTCTTTACCTTTTTCACACTATGTAACAGCTTTGTATTCACCTTAAACACTGTTTCAGGGCAGATTGTGTTTTAGACTAAAAGGGAATACATTTTAAGAAGAATCTTTACTTTGAAACTCTGTTCTTTACCTTTTTCTCACTATGAAACAGCTTTATATTCAACTTAAACACTGCTTCAGGGCAAGAGATTGTGTTTTAGACTAAAAGGGAATGCATTATAAGAAGAATCTTTACTTTGAAACTCTGTTCTTTACCTTTTTCACACTATGAAACAGCTTTGTATTCACCTTAAACACTGTTTCAGGGCAAGAGATTGTGTTTTAGACTAAAAGGTAATGCATTATAAGAAGAATCTTTACTTTGAAACTCTGTTCTTTACCTTTTTCACACTATGAAACAGCTTTGTATTCACCTTAAACACTGTTTCAGGGCAAGAGATTGTGTTTTAGACTAAAATAGACTGCATTATAAGAAGAATCTTTACTTTGAAACTCTGTTTTTTACCTTTTTCACACTATGAAACAGCTTTGTATTCACCTTAAACACTGTTTCAGTGCAAGAGATTGTGTTTTAGACTAAAAGGTAATGCATTATAAGAAGAATCTTTACTTTGAAACTCTGTTCTTTACCTTTTTCACACTATGAAACAGCTTTGTATTCACCTTAAACACTGTTTCAGGGCAAGAGATTGTGTTTTAGACTAAAAGGGAATGCATTATAAGAAGAATCTTTACTTTGAAACTCTGTTCTTTACCTTTTTCTCACTATGAAACAGCTTTATATTCAACTTAAACACTGCTTCAGGGCAAGATATTGTGTTTTAGACTAAAAGGGAATGCATTGTCAGAAGAATCTTTACTTTGAAACTCTGTTCTTTACCTTTTTCACACTATGAAACAGCTTTGTATTCGCCTTAAACACTGTTTCAGGGCAAAAGATTGTGTTTTAGACTAAAATAGACTGCATTATAAGAAGAATCTTTACTTTGAAACTCTGTTCTTTACCTTTTTCTCACTATGAAACAGCTTTGTATTCAACTTAAACACTGTTTCAGGGCAAGAGATTGTGTTTTAGACTAAAAGGGAATGCATTATAAGAAGAATCTTTACTTTGAAACTCTGTTCTTTACCTTTTTCTCACTATGTAACAGCTTTGTATTCACCTTAAACACTGTTTCAGGGCAGATTGTGTTTTAGACTAAAAGGGAATACATTATAAGAAGAATCTTTACTTTGAAACTTTGTTCTTTACCTTTTTCTCACTATGAAACAGCTTTATATTCAACTTAAACACTGCTTCAGTGCAAGAGATTGTGTTTTAGACTAAAAGGGAATGCATTATAAGAAGAATCTTTACTTTGAAACTCTGTTCTTTACCTTTTTCACACTATGTAACAGCTTTGTATTCACCTTAAACACTGTTTCAGGGCAGATTGTGTTTTAGACTAAAAGGGAATACATTATAAGAAGAATCTTTACTTTGAAACTTTGTTCTTTACCTTTTTCTCACTATGAAACAGCTTTATATTCAACTTAAACACTGCTTCAGTGCAAGAGATTGTGTTTTAGACTAAAAGGGAATGCATTATAAGAAGAATCTTTACTTTGAAACTCTGTTCTTTACCTTTTTCACACTATGTAACAGCTTTGTATTCACCTTAAACACTGTTTCAGGGCAGATTGTGTTTTAGACTAAAAGGGAATACATTTTAAGAAGAATCTTTACTTTGAAACTCTGTTCTTTACCTTTTTCTCACTATGAAACAGCTTTATATTCAACTTAAACACTGCTTCAGGGCAAGAGATTGTGTTTTAGACTAAAAGGGAATGCATTATAAGAAGAATCTTTACTTTGAAACTCTGTTCTTTACCTTTTTCACACTATGAAACAGCTTTGTATTCACCTTAAACACTGTTTCAGGGCAAGAGATTGTGTTTTAGACTAAAAGGTAATGCATTATAAGAAGAATCTTTACTTTGAAACTCTGTTCTTTACCTTTTTCACACTATGAAACAGCTTTGTATTCACCTTAAACACTGTTTCAGGGCAAGAGATTGTGTTTTAGACTAAAATAGACTGCATTATAAGAAGAATCTTTACTTTGAAACTCTGTTTTTTACCTTTTTCACACTATGAAACAGCTTTGTATTCACCTTAAACACTGTTTCAGTGCAAGAGATTGTGTTTTAGACTAAAAGGTAATGCATTATAAGAAGAATCTTTACTTTGAAACTCTGTTCTTTACCTTTTTCACACTATGAAACAGCTTTGTATTCACCTTAAACACTGTTTCAGGGCAAGAGATTGTGTTTTAGACTAAAAGGGAATGCATTATAAGAAGAATCTTTACTTTGAAACTCTGTTTTTTACCTTTTTCACACTATGAAACAGCTTTGTATTCACCTTAAACACTGTTTCAGGGCAAGATATTGTGTTTTAGACTAAAAGGGAATGCATTGTAAGAAGAATCTTTACTTTGAAACTCTGTTCTTTACCTTTTTCACACTATGAAACAGCTTTGTATTCGCCTTAAACACTGTTTCAGGGCAAAAGATTGTGTTTTAGACTAAAATAGACTGCATTATAAGAAGAATCTTTACTTTGAAACTCTGTTCTTTACCTTTTTCTCACTATGAAACAGCTTTATATTCAACTTAAACACTGCTTCAGGGCAAGATATTGTGTTTTAGACTAAAAGGGAATGCATTGTCAGAAGAATCTTTACTTTGAAACTCTGTTCTTTACCTTTTTCACACTATGAAACAGCTTTGTATTCGCCTTAAACACTGTTTCAGGGCAAAAGATTGTGTTTTAGACTAAAATAGACTGCATTATAAGAAGAATCTTTACTTTGAAACTCTGTTCTTTACCTTTTTCTCACTATGAAACAGCTTTGTATTCAACTTAAACACTGTTTCAGGGCAAGAGATTGTGTTTTAGACTAAAAGGGAATGCATTATAAGAAGAATCTTTACTTTGAAACTCTGTTCTTTACCTTTTTCTCACTATGTAACAGCTTTGTATTCACCTTAAACACTGTTTCAGGGCAGATTGTGTTTTAGACTAAAAGGGAATACATTATAAGAAGAATCTTTACTTTGAAACTTTGTTCTTTACCTTTTTCTCACTATGAAACAGCTTTATATTCAACTTAAACACTGCTTCAGTGCAAGAGATTGTGTTTTAGACTAAAAGGGAATGCATTATAAGAAGAATCTTTACTTTGAAACTCTGTTCTTTACCTTTTTCACACTATGTAACAGCTTTGTATTCACCTTAAACACTGTTTCAGGGCAGATTGTGTTTTAGACTAAAAGGGAATACATTATAAGAAGAATCTTTACTTTGAAACTTTGTTCTTTACCTTTTTCTCACTATGAAACAGCTTTATATTCAACTTAAACACTGCTTCAGTGCAAGAGATTGTGTTTTAGACTAAAAGGGAATGCATTATAAGAAGAATCTTTACTTTGAAACTCTGTTCTTTACCTTTTTCACACTATGTAACAGCTTTGTATTCACCTTAAACACTGTTTCAGGGCAGATTGTGTTTTAGACTAAAAGGGAATACATTTTAAGAAGAATCTTTACTTTGAAACTCTGTTCTTTACCTTTTTCTCACTATGAAACAGCTTTATATTCAACTTAAACACTGCTTCAGGGCAAGAGATTGTGTTTTAGACTAAAAGGGAATGCATTATAAGAAGAATCTTTACTTTGAAACTCTGTTCTTTACCTTTTTCACACTATGAAACAGCTTTGTATTCACCTTAAACACTGTTTCAGGGCAAGAGATTGTGTTTTAGACTAAAAGGTAATGCATTATAAGAAGAATCTTTACTTTGAAACTCTGTTCTTTACCTTTTTCACACTATGAAACAGCTTTGTATTCACCTTAAACACTGTTTCAGGGCAAGAGATTGTGTTTTAGACTAAAATAGACTGCATTATAAGAAGAATCTTTACTTTGAAACTCTGTTCTTTACCTTTTTCTCACTATGAAACAGCTTTATATTCAACTTAAACACTGCTTCAGGGCAAGATATTGTGTTTTAGACTAAAAGGGAATGCATTGTCAGAAGAATCTTTACTTTGAAACTCTGTTCTTTACCTTTTTCACACTATGAAACAGCTTTGTATTCGCCTTAAACACTGTTTCAGGGCAAAAGATTGTGTTTTAGACTAAAATAGACTGCATTATAAGAAGAATCTTTACTTTGAAACTCTGTTCTTTACCTTTTTCTCACTATGAAACAGCTTTGTATTCAACTTAAACACTGTTTCAGGGCAAGAGATTGTGTTTTAGACTAAAAGGGAATGCATTATAAGAAGAATCTTTACTTTGAAACTCTGTTCTTTACCTTTTAAACAATATGAAACAGCTTTGTATTCACCTTAAACACTGTTTCAGGGCAAGAGATTGTGTTTTAGACTAAAAGGGAATGCATTATAAGAAGAATCTTTACTTTGAAACTCTGTTCTTTACCTTTTTCACACTATGTAACAGCTTTGTTTCATGAAACAGCTTTGTATTCAACTTAAACACTGTTTCAGAGCTAGACATCTTGTTTTTAACCAAACTGAATAACTTACAATATGTTAAGAAAACACATATTTCAAATGAAAAGAGTTTATAACAAGGGGAGATCAAGTTGTTTGTAATATGACCAATTAAAGTAATTGCAATTCTGTTTGTACACTTCTAACCAAAAAGAAGCAGGGCTTCTATGCATTGTAATCAGCTTATACACCATTTCAGAGCAAGACATCTTGTTTTTAACCAAACTGAATAACTTACAATATCCTAAGAAAACACATATTTCAAGTGAAAAGAGTTTATCCAGGGGAGAACAAGTTGTTTTAACATGGTTCTAATGTGACCCTTGAAAGTAATTGCAACTCTGTTTTTACACCTCTAACCAGAAGGAGGCAACGTTTCCACGCATTATAATTGGCTTATACATAGTTTCAGAGTAAGAAATATTGTTTTTAACCAAACTGAACAACTAAAAGGGAATGCATTATAAGAAGAATATTTACTTTGAAACTCTGTTCTTTACCTTTTAAACAATATGAAACAGCTTTGTATTCACCTTAAACACTGTTTCAGGGCAAGAGATTGTGTTTTAGACTAAAAGGGAATGCATTATAAGAAGAATCTTTACTTTGAAACTCTGTTCTTTACCTTTTTCACACTATGTAACAGCTTTGTATTCACCTTAAACACTGTTTCAGGGCAGATTGTGTTTTAGACTAAAAGGGAATACATTATAAGAAGAATCTTTACTTTGAAACTTTGTTCTTTACCTTTTTCTCACTATGAAACAGCTTTATATTCAACTTAAACACTGCTTCAGTGCAAGAGATTGTGTTTTAGACTAAAAGGGAATGCATTATAAGAAGAATCTTTACTTTGAAACTCTGTTCTTTACCTTTTTCACACTATGTAACAGCTTTGTATTCACCTTAAACACTGTTTCAGGGCAGATTGTGTTTTAGACTAAAAGGGAATACATTATAAGAAGAATCTTTACTTTGAAACTTTGTTCTTTACCTTTTTCTCACTATGAAACAGCTTTATATTCAACTTAAACACTGCTTCAGTGCAAGAGATTGTGTTTTAGACTAAAAGGGAATGCATTATAAGAAGAATCTTTACTTTGAAACTCTGTTCTTTACCTTTTTCACACTATGTAACAGCTTTGTATTCACCTTAAACACTGTTTCAGGGCAGATTGTGTTTTAGACTAAAAGGGAATACATTATAAGAAGAATCTTTACTTTGAAACTTTGTTCTTTACCTTTTTCTCACTATGAAACAGCTTTATATTCAACTTAAACACTGCTTCAGTGCAAGAGATTGTGTTTTAGACTAAAAGGGAATGCATTATAAGAAGAATCTTTACTTTGAAACTCTGTTCTTTACCTTTTTCACACTATGTAACAGCTTTGTATTCACCTTAAACACTGTTTCAGGGCAAGAGATTGTGTTTTAGACTAAAAGGGAATACATTTTAAGAAGAATCTTTACTTTGAAACTCTGTTCTTTACCTTTTTCTCACTATGAAACAGCTTTATATTCAACTTAAACACTGCTTCAGGGCAAGAGATTGTGTTTTAGACTAAAAGGGAATGCATTATAAGAAGAATCTTTACTTTGAAACTCTGTTCTTTACCTTTTTCACACTATGAAACAGCTTTGTATTCACCTTAAACACTGTTTCAGGGCAAGAGATTGTGTTTTAGACTAAAAGGTAATGCATTATAAGAAGAATCTTTACTTTGAAACTCTGTTCTTTACCTTTTTCACACTATGAAACAGCTTTGTATTCACCTTAAACACTGTTTCAGGGCAAGAGATTGTGTTTTAGACTAAAATAGACTGCATTATAAGAAGAATCTTTACTTTGAAACTCTGTTTTTTACCTTTTTCACACTATGAAACAGCTTTGTATTCACCTTAAACACTGTTTCAGTGCAAGAGATTGTGTTTTAGACTAAAAGGTAATGCATTATAAGAAGAATCTTTACTTTGAAACTCTGTTCTTTACCTTTTTCACACTATGAAACAGCTTTGTATTCACCTTAAACACTGTTTCAGGGCAAGAGATTGTGTTTTAGACTAAAAGGGAATGCATTATAAGAAGAATCTTTACTTTGAAACTCTGTTTTTTACCTTTTTCACACTATGAAACAGCTTTGTATTCACCTTAAACACTGTTTCAGGGCAAGATATTGTGTTTTAGACTAAAAGGGAATGCATTGTAAGAAGAATCTTTACTTTGAAACTCTGTTCTTTACCTTTTTCACACTATGAAACAGCTTTGTATTCGCCTTAAACACTGTTTCAGGGCAAAAGATTGTGTTTTAGACTAAAATAGACTGCATTATAAGAAGAATCTTTACTTTGAAACTCTGTTCTTTACCTTTTTCACACTATGAAACAGCTTTGTATTCACCTTAAACACTGTTTCAGGGCAAGAGATTGTGTTTTAGACTAAAAGGTAATGCATTATAAGAAGAATCTTTACTTTGAAACTCTGTTCTTTACCTTTTTCACACTATGAAACAGCTTTGTATTCGCCTTAAACACTGTTTCAGGGCAAAAGATTGTGTTTTAGACTAAAATAGACTGCATTATAAGAAGAATCTTTACTTTGAAACTCTGTTCTTTACCTTTTTCTCACTATGAAACAGCTTTGTATTCAACTTAAACACTGTTTCAGGGCAAGAGATTGTGTTTTAGACTAAAAGGGAATGCATTATAAGAAGAATCTTTACTTTGAAACTCTGTTCTTTACCTTTTTCTCACTATGAAACAGCTTTATATTCAACTTAAACACTGCTTCAGTGCAAGAGATTGTGTTTTAGACTAAAAGGGAATGCATTATAAGAAGAATCTTTACTTTGAAACTCTGTTCTTTACCTTTTAAACAATATGAAACAGCTTTGTATTCACCTTAAACACTGTTTCAGGGCAAGAGATTGTGTTTTAGACTAAAAGGGAATGCATTATAAGAAGAATCTTTACTTTGAAACTCTGTTCTTTACCTTTTTCACACTATGTAACAGCTTTGTTTCATGAAACAGCTTTGTATTCAACTTAAACACTGTTTCAGAGCTAGACATCTTGTTTTTAACCAAACTGAATAACTTACAATATGTTAAGAAAACACATATTTCAAATGAAAAGAGTTTATAACAAGGGGAGATCAAGTTGTTTGTAATATGACCAATTAAAGTAATTGCAATTCTGTTTGTACACTTCTAACCAAAAAGAAGCAGGGCTTCTATGCATTGTAATCAGCTTATACACCATTTCAGAGCAAGACATCTTGTTTTTAACCAAACTGAATAACTTACAATATCCTAAGAAAACACATATTTCAAGTGAAAAGAGTTTATCCAGGGGAGAACAAGTTGTTTTAACATGGTTCTAATGTGACCCTTGAAAGTAATTGCAACTCTGTTTTTACACCTCTAACCACAAGGAGGCAACGTTTCCACGCATTATAATTGGCTTATACATAGTTTCAGAGTAAGAAATATTGTTTTTAACCAAACTGAACAACTAAAAGGGAATGCATTATAAGAAGAATGTTTACTTTGAAACTCTGTTCTTTACCTTTTAAACAATATGAAACAGCTTTGTATTCACCTTAAACACTGTTTCAGGGCAAGAGATTGTGTTTTAGACTAAAAGGGAATGCATTGTAAGAAGAATCTTTACTTTGAAACTCTGTTCTTTACCTTTTTCTCACTATGAAACAGCTTTGTATTCACCTTAAACACTGTTTCAGGGCAAGAGATTGTGTTTTAGACTAAAAGGGAATGCATTATAAGAAGAATCTTTACTTTGAAACTCTGTTCTTTACCTTTTTCACACTATGAAACAGCTTTGTATTCACCTTAAACACTGTTTCAGGGCAAGAGATTGTGTTTTAGACTAAAAGGGAATGCATTGTAAGAAGAATCTTTACTTTGAAACTCTGTTCTTTACCTTTTTCTCACTATGAAACAGCTTTGTATTCACCTTAAACACTGTTTCAGGGCAAGAGATTGTGTTTTAGACTAAAAGGGAATGCATTATAAGAAGAATCTTTACTTTGAAACTCTGTTCTTTACCTTTTTCACACTATGTAACAGCTTTGTATTCACCTTAAACACTGTTTCAGGGCAGATTGTGTTTTAGACTAAAAGGGAATACATTATAAGAAGAATCTTTACTTTGAAACTTTGTTCTTTACCTTTTTCTCACTATGAAACAGCTTTATATTCAACTTAAACACTGCTTCAGTGCAAGATATTGTGTTTTAGACTAAAAGGGAATGCATTGTAAGAAGAATCTTTACTTTGAAACTCTGTTCTTTACCTTTTTCACACTATGAAACAGCTTTGTATTCGCCTTAAACACTGTTTCAGGGCAAAAGATTGTGTTTTAGACTAAAATTGACTGCATTATAAGAAGAATCTTTACTTTGAAACTCTGTTCTTTACCTTTTTCACACTATGAAACAGCTTTGTATTCACCTTAAATACTGTTTCAGGGCAAGAGATTGTGTTTTAGACTAAAAGGTAATGCATTATAAGAAGAATCTTTACTTTGAAACTCTGTTCTTTACCTTTTTCACACTATGAAACAGCTTTGTTTTCGCCTTAAACACTGTTTCAGGGCAAAAGATTGTGTTTTAGACTAAAATAGACTGCATTATAAGAAGAATCTTTACTTTGAAACTCTGTTCTTTACCTTTTTCTCACTATGAAACAGCTTTGTATTCAACTTAAACACTGTTTCAGGGCAAGAGATTGTGTTTTAGACTAAAAGGGAATGCATTATAAGAAGAATCTTTACTTTGAAACTCTGTTCTTTACCTTTTTCTCACTATGAAACAGCTTTATATTCAACTTAAACACTGCTTCAGTGCAAGAGATTGTGTTTTAGACTAAAAGGGAATGCATTATAAGAAGAATCTTTACTTTGAAACTCTGTTCTTTACCTTTTAAACAATATGAAACAGCTTTGTATTCACCTTAAACACTGTTTCAGGGCAAGAGATTGTGTTTTAGACTAAAAGGGAATGCATTATAAGAAGAATCTTTACTTTGAAACTCTGTTCTTTACCTTTTTCACACTATGTAACAGCTTTGTTTCATGAAACAGCTTTGTATTCAACTTAAACACTGTTTCAGAGCTAGACATCTTGTTTTTAACCAAACTGAATAACTTACAATATGTTAAGAAAACACATATTTCAAATGAAAAGAGTTTATAACAAGGGGAGATCAAGTTGTTTGTAATATGACCAATTAAAGTAATTGCAATTCTGTTTGTACACTTCTAACCAAAAAGAAGCAGGGCTTCTATGCATTGTAATCAGCTTATACACCATTTCAGAGCAAGACATCTTGTTTTTAACCAAACTGAATAACTTACAATATCCTAAGAAAACACATATTTCAAGTGAAAAGAGTTTATCCAGGGGAGAACAAGTTGTTTTAACATGGTTCTAATGTGACCCTTGAAAGTAATTGCAACTCTGTTTTTACACCTCTAACCACAAGGAGGCAACGTTTCCACGCATTATAATTGGCTTATACATAGTTTCAGAGTAAGAAATATTGTTTTTAACCAAACTGAACAACTAAAAGGGAATGCATTATAAGAAGAATGTTTACTTTGAAACTCTGTTCTTTACCTTTTAAACAATATGAAACAGCTTTGTATTCACCTTAAACACTGTTTCAGGGCAAGAGATTGTGTTTTAGACTAAAAGGGAATGCATTGTAAGAAGAATCTTTACTTTGAAACTCTGTTCTTTACCTTTTTCTCACTATGAAACAGCTTTGTATTCACCTTAAACACTGTTTCAGGGCAAGAGATTGTGTTTTAGACTAAAAGGGAATGCATTATAAGAAGAATCTTTACTTTGAAACTCTGTTCTTTACCTTTTTCACACTATGAAACAGCTTTGTATTCACCTTAAACACTGTTTCAGGGCAAGAGATTGTGTTTTAGACTAAAAGGGAATGCATTGTAAGAAGAATCTTTACTTTGAAACTCTGTTCTTTACCTTTTTCTCACTATGAAACAGCTTTGTATTCACCTTAAACACTGTTTCAGGGCAAGAGATTGTGTTTTAGACTAAAAGGGAATGCATTATAAGAAGAATCTTTACTTTGAAACTCTGTTCTTTACCTTTTTCACACTATGTAACAGCTTTGTATTCACCTTAAACACTGTTTCAGGGCAGATTGTGTTTTAGACTAAAAGGGAATACATTATAAGAAGAATCTTTACTTTGAAACTTTGTTCTTTACCTTTTTCTCACTATGAAACAGCTTTATATTCAACTTAAACACTGCTTCAGTGCAAGATATTGTGTTTTAGACTAAAAGGGAATGCATTGTAAGAAGAATCTTTACTTTGAAACTCTGTTCTTTACCTTTTTCACACTATGAAACAGCTTTGTATTCGCCTTAAACACTGTTTCAGGGCAAAAGATTGTGTTTTAGACTAAAATTGACTGCATTATAAGAAGAATCTTTACTTTGAAACTCTGTTCTTTACCTTTTTCACACTATGAAACAGCTTTGTATTCACCTTAAATACTGTTTCAGGGCAAGAGATTGTGTTTTAGACTAAAAGGTAATGCATTATAAGAAGAATCTTTACTTTGAAACTCTGTTCTTTACCTTTTTCACACTATGAAACAGCTTTGTATTCGCCTTAAACACTGTTTCAGGGCAAAAGATTGTGTTTTAGACTAAAATAGACTGCATTATAAGAAGAATCTTTACTTTGAAACTCTGTTCTTTACCTTTTTCTCACTATGAAACAGCTTTGTATTCAACTTAAACACTGTTTCAGGGCAAGAGATTGTGTTTTAGACTAAAAGGGAATGCATTATAAGAAGAATCTTTACTTTGAAACTCTGTTCTTTACCTTTTTCTCACTATGAAACAGCTTTATATTCAACTTAAACACTGCTTCAGTGCAAGAGATTGTGTTTTAGACTAAAAGGGAATGCATTATAAGAAGAATCTTTACTTTGAAACTCTGTTCTTTACCTTTTAAACAATATGAAACAGCTTTGTATTCACCTTAAACACTGTTTCAGGGCAAGAGATTGTGTTTTAGACTAAAAGGGAATGCATTATAAGAAGAATCTTTACTTTGAAACTCTGTTCTTTACCTTTTTCACACTATGTAACAGCTTTGTTTCATGAAACAGCTTTGTATTCAACTTAAACACTGTTTCAGAGCTAGACATCTTGTTTTTAACCAAACTGAATAACTTACAATATGTTAAGAAAACACATATTTCAAATGAAAAGAGTTTATAACAAGGGGAGATCAAGTTGTTTGTAATATGACCAATTAAAGTAATTGCAATTCTGTTTGTACACTTCTAACCAAAAAGAAGCAGGGCTTCTATGCATTGTAATCAGCTTATACACCATTTCAGAGCAAGACATCTTGTTTTTAACCAAACTGAATAACTTACAATATCCTAAGAAAACACATATTTCAAGTGAAAAGAGTTTATCCAGGGGAGAACAAGTTGTTTTAACATGGTTCTAATGTGACCCTTGAAAGTAATTGCAACTCTGTTTTTACACCTCTAACCACAAGGAGGCAACGTTTCCACGCATTATAATTGGCTTATACATAGTTTCAGAGTAAGAAATATTGTTTTTAACCAAACTGAACAACTAAAAGGGAATGCATTATAAGAAGAATGTTTACTTTGAAACTCTGTTCTTTACCTTTTAAACAATATGAAACAGCTTTGTATTCACCTTAAACACTGTTTCAGGGCAAGAGATTGTGTTTTAGACTAAAAGGGAATGCATTGTAAGAAGAATCTTTACTTTGAAACTCTGTTCTTTACCTTTTTCTCACTATGAAACAGCTTTGTATTCACCTTAAACACTGTTTCAGGGCAAGAGATTGTGTTTTAGACTAAAAGGGAATGCATTATAAGAAGAATCTTTACTTTGAAACTCTGTTCTTTACCTTTTTCACACTATGAAACAGCTTTGTATTCACCTTAAACACTGTTTCAGGGCAAGAGATTGTGTTTTAGACTAAAAGGGAATGCATTGTAAGAAGAATCTTTACTTTGAAACTCTGTTCTTTACCTTTTTCTCACTATGAAACAGCTTTGTATTCACCTTAAACACTGTTTCAGGGCAAGAGATTGTGTTTTAGACTAAAAGGGAATGCATTATAAGAAGAATCTTTACTTTGAAACTCTGTTCTTTACCTTTTTCACACTATGAAACAGCTTTGTATTCACCTTAAACACTGTTTCAGGGCAAGAGATTGTGTTTTAGACTAAAATAGACTGCATTATAAGAAGAATCTTTACTTTGAAACT
Organism: Electrophorus electricus; assembly: GCF_041902795.1. Taxonomy (NCBI): domain Eukaryota; kingdom Metazoa; phylum Chordata; class Actinopteri; order Gymnotiformes; family Gymnotidae; genus Electrophorus; species Electrophorus electricus. The sequence goes on along the minus strand of NW_027658572.1, from coordinate 1,466,509 downwards.
CTGTTCTTTACCTTTTTCACACTATGTAACAGCTTTGTATTCACCTTAAACACTGTTTCAGGGCAGATTGTGTTTTAGACTAAAAGGGAATACATTATAAGAAGAATCTTTACTTTGAAACTTTGTTCTTTACCTTTTTCTCACTATGAAACAGCTTTATATTCAACTTAAACACTGCTTCAGTGCAAGAGATTGTGTTTTAGACTAAAAGGGAATGCATTATAAGAAGAATCTTTACTTTGAAACTCTGTTCTTTACCTTTTTCACACTATGTAACAGCTTTGTATTCACCTTAAACACTGTTTCAGGGCAGATTGTGTTTTAGACTAAAAGGGAATACATTATAAGAAGAATCTTTACTTTGAAACTTTGTTCTTTACCTTTTTCTCACTATGAAACAGCTTTATATTCAACTTAAACACTGCTTCAGTGCAAGAGATTGTGTTTTAGAGTAAAAGGGAATGCATTATAAGAAGAATCTTTACTTTGAAACTCTGTTCTTTACCTTTTTCACACTATGTAACAGCTTTGTATTCACCTTAAACACTGTTTCAGGGCAGATTGTGTTTTAGACTAAAAGGGAATACATTATAAGAAGAATCTTTACTTTGAAACTTTGTTCTTTACCTTTTTCTCACTATGAAACAGCTTTATATTCAACTTAAACACTGCTTCAGTGCAAGAGATTGTGTTTTAGACTAAAAGGGAATGCATTATAAGAAGAATCTTTACTTTGAAACTCTGTTCTTTACCTTTTTCACACTATGTAACAGCTTTGTATTCACCTTAAACACTGTTTCAGGGCAGATTGTGTTTTAGACTAAAAGGGAATACATTTTAAGAAGAATCTTTACTTTGAAACTCTGTTCTTTACCTTTTTCTCACTATGAAACAGCTTTATATTCAACTTAAACACTGCTTCAGGGCAAAAGATTGTGTTTTAGACTAAAATTGACTGCATTATAAGAAGAATCTTTACTTTGAAACTCTGTTCTTTACCTTTTTCACACTATGAAACAGCTTTGTATTCACCTTAAATACTGTTTCAGGGCAAGAGATTGTGTTTTAGACTAAAAGGTAATGCATTATAAGAAGAATCTTTACTTTGAAACTCTGTTCTTTACCTTTTTCACACTATGAAACAGCTTTGTATTCGCCTTAAACACTGTTTCAGGGCAAAAGATTGTGTTTTAGACTAAAATAGACTGCATTATAAGAAGAATCTTTACTTTGAAACTCTGTTCTTTACCTTTTTCTCACTATGAAACAGCTTTGTATTCAACTTAAACACTGTTTCAGGGCAAGAGATTGTGTTTTAGACTAAAAGGGAATGCATTATAAGAAGAATCTTTACTTTGAAACTCTGTTCTTTACCTTTTTCTCACTATGAAACAGCTTTATATTCAACTTAAACACTGCTTCAGTGCAAGAGATTGTGTTTTAGACTAAAAGGGAATGCATTATAAGAAGAATCTTTACTTTGAAACTCTGTTCTTTACCTTTTAAACAATATGAAACAGCTTTGTATTCACCTTAAACACTGTTTCAGGGCAAGAGATTGTGTTTTAGACTAAAAGGGAATGCATTATAAGAAGAATCTTTACTTTGAAACTCTGTTCTTTACCTTTTTCACACTATGTAACAGCTTTGTTTCATGAAACAGCTTTGTATTCAACTTAAACACTGTTTCAGAGCTAGACATCTTGTTTTTAACCAAACTGAATAACTTACAATATGTTAAGAAAACACATATTTCAAATGAAAAGAGTTTATAACAAGGGGAGATCAAGTTGTTTGTAATATGACCAATTAAAGTAATTGCAATTCTGTTTGTACACTTCTAACCAAAAAGAAGCAGGGCTTCTATGCATTGTAATCAGCTTATACACCATTTCAGAGCAAGACATCTTGTTTTTAACCAAACTGAATAACTTACAATATCCTAAGAAAACACATATTTCAAGTGAAAAGAGTTTATCCAGGGGAGAACAAGTTGTTTTAACATGGTTCTAATGTGACCCTTGAAAGTAATTGCAACTCTGTTTTTACACCTCTAACCACAAGGAGGCAACGTTTCCACGCATTATAATTGGCTTATACATAGTTTCAGAGTAAGAAATATTGTTTTTAACCAAACTGAACAACTAAAAGGGAATGCATTATAAGAAGAATGTTTACTTTGAAACTCTGTTCTTTACCTTTTAAACAATATGAAACAGCTTTGTATTCACCTTAAACACTGTTTCAGGGCAAGAGATTGTGTTTTAGACTAAAAGGGAATGCATTGTAAGAAGAATCTTTACTTTGAAACTCTGTTCTTTACCTTTTTCTCACTATGAAACAGCTTTGTATTCACCTTAAACACTGTTTCAGGGCAAGAGATTGTGTTTTAGACTAAAAGGGAATGCATTATAAGAAGAATCTTTACTTTGAAACTCTGTTCTTTACCTTTTTCACACTATGAAACAGCTTTGTATTCACCTTAAACACTGTTTCAGGGCAAGAGATTGTGTTTTAGACTAAAAGGGAATGCATTGTAAGAAGAATCTTTACTTTGAAACTCTGTTCTTTACCTTTTTCTCACTATGAAACAGCTTTGTATTCACCTTAAACACTGTTTCAGGGCAAGAGATTGTGTTTTAGACTAAAAGGGAATGCATTATAAGAAGAATCTTTACTTTGAAACTCTGTTCTTTACCTTTTTCACACTATGTAACAGCTTTGTATTCACCTTAAACACTGTTTCAGGGCAGATTGTGTTTTAGACTAAAAGGGAATACATTATAAGAAGAATCTTTACTTTGAAACTTTGTTCTTTACCTTTTTCTCACTATGAAACAGCTTTATATTCAACTTAAACACTGCTTCAGTGCAAGATATTGTGTTTTAGACTAAAAGGGAATGCATTGTAAGAAGAATCTTTACTTTGAAACTCTGTTCTTTACCTTTTTCACACTATGAAACAGCTTTGTATTCGCCTTAAACACTGTTTCAGGGCAAAAGATTGTGTTTTAGACTAAAATTGACTGCATTATAAGAAGAATCTTTACTTTGAAACTCTGTTCTTTACCTTTTTCACACTATGAAACAGCTTTGTATTCACCTTAAATACTGTTTCAGGGCAAGAGATTGTGTTTTAGACTAAAAGGTAATGCATTATAAGAAGAATCTTTACTTTGAAACTCTGTTCTTTACCTTTTTCACACTATGTAACAGCTTTGTATTCACCTTAAACACTGTTTCAGGGCAGATTGTGTTTTAGACTAAAAGGGAATACATTTTAAGAAGAATCTTTACTTTGAAACTCTGTTCTTTACCTTTTTCTCACTATGAAACAGCTTTATATTCAACTTAAACACTGCTTCAGGGCAAAAGATTGTGTTTTAGACTAAAATTGACTGCATTATAAGAAGAATCTTTACTTTGAAACTCTGTTCTTTACCTTTTTCACACTATGAAACAGCTTTGTATTCACCTTAAATACTGTTTCAGGGCAAGAGATTGTGTTTTAGACTAAAAGGTAATGCATTATAAGAAGAATCTTTACTTTGAAACTCTGTTCTTTACCTTTTTCACACTATGAAACAGCTTTGTATTCGCCTTAAACACTGTTTCAGGGCAAAAGATTGTGTTTTAGACTAAAATAGACTGCATTATAAGAAGAATCTTTACTTTGAAACTCTGTTCTTTACCTTTTTCTCACTATGAAACAGCTTTGTATTCAACTTAAACACTGTTTCAGGGCAAGAGATTGTGTTTTAGACTAAAAGGGAATGCATTATAAGAAGAATCTTTACTTTGAAACTCTGTTCTTTACCTTTTTCTCACTATGAAACAGCTTTATATTCAACTTAAACACTGCTTCAGTGCAAGAGATTGTGTTTTAGACTAAAAGGGAATGCATTATAAGAAGAATCTTTACTTTGAAACTCTGTTCTTTACCTTTTAAACAATATGAAACAGCTTTGTATTCACCTTAAACACTGTTTCAGGGCAAGAGATTGTGTTTTAGACTAAAAGGGAATGCATTATAAGAAGAATCTTTACTTTGAAACTCTGTTCTTTACCTTTTTCACACTATGTAACAGCTTTGTTTCATGAAACAGCTTTGTATTCAACTTAAACACTGTTTCAGAGCTAGACATCTTGTTTTTAACCAAACTGAATAACTTACAATATGTTAAGAAAACACATATTTCAAATGAAAAGAGTTTATAACAAGGGGAGATCAAGTTGTTTGTAATATGACCAATTAAAGTAATTGCAATTCTGTTTGTACACTTCTAACCAAAAAGAAGCAGGGCTTCTATGCATTGTAATCAGCTTATACACCATTTCAGAGCAAGACATCTTGTTTTTAACCAAACTGAATAACTTACAATATCCTAAGAAAACACATATTTCAAGTGAAAAGAGTTTATCCAGGGGAGAACAAGTTGTTTTAACATGGTTCTAATGTGACCCTTGAAAGTAATTGCAACTCTGTTTTTACACCTCTAACCACAAGGAGGCAACGTTTCCACGCATTATAATTGGCTTATACATAGTTTCAGAGTAAGAAATATTGTTTTTAACCAAACTGAACAACTAAAAGGGAATGCATTATAAGAAGAATGTTTACTTTGAAACTCTGTTCTTTACCTTTTAAACAATATGAAACAGCTTTGTATTCACCTTAAACACTGTTTCAGGGCAAGAGATTGTGTTTTAGACTAAAAGGGAATGCATTGTAAGAAGAATCTTTACTTTGAAACTCTGTTCTTTACCTTTTTCTCACTATGAAACAGCTTTGTATTCACCTTAAACACTGTTTCAGGGCAAGAGATTGTGTTTTAGACTAAAAGGGAATGCATTATAAGAAGAATCTTTACTTTGAAACTCTGTTCTTTACCTTTTTCACACTATGAAACAGCTTTGTATTCACCTTAAACACTGTTTCAGGGCAAGAGATTGTGTTTTAGACTAAAAGGGAATGCATTGTAAGAAGAATCTTTACTTTGAAACTCTGTTCTTTACCTTTTTCTCACTATGAAACAGCTTTGTATTCACCTTAAACACTGTTTCAGGGCAAGAGATTGTGTTTTAGACTAAAAGGGAATGCATTATAAGAAGAATCTTTACTTTGAAACTCTGTTCTTTACCTTTTTCACACTATGTAACAGCTTTGTATTCACCTTAAACACTGTTTCAGGGCAGATTGTGTTTTAGACTAAAAGGGAATACATTATAAGAAGAATCTTTACTTTGAAACTTTGTTCTTTACCTTTTTCTCACTATGAAACAGCTTTATATTCAACTTAAACACTGCTTCAGTGCAAGATATTGTGTTTTAGACTAAAAGGGAATGCATTGTAAGAAGAATCTTTACTTTGAAACTCTGTTCTTTACCTTTTTCACACTATGAAACAGCTTTGTATTCGCCTTAAACACTGTTTCAGGGCAAAAGATTGTGTTTTAGACTAAAATTGACTGCATTATAAGAAGAATCTTTACTTTGAAACTCTGTTCTTTACCTTTTTCACACTATGAAACAGCTTTGTATTCACCTTAAATACTGTTTCAGGGCAAGAGATTGTGTTTTAGACTAAAAGGTAATGCATTATAAGAAGAATCTTTACTTTGAAACTCTGTTCTTTACCTTTTTCACACTATGAAACAGCTTTGTATTCGCCTTAAACACTGTTTCAGGGCAAAAGATTGTGTTTTAGACTAAAATAGACTGCATTATAAGAAGAATCTTTACTTTGAAACTCTGTTCTTTACCTTTTTCTCACTATGAAACAGCTTTGTATTCAACTTAAACACTGTTTCAGGGCAAGAGATTGTGTTTTAGACTAAAAGGGAATGCATTATAAGAAGAATCTTTACTTTGAAACTCTGTTCTTTACCTTTTTCTCACTATGAAACAGCTTTATATTCAACTTAAACACTGCTTCAGTGCAAGAGATTGTGTTTTAGACTAAAAGGGAATGCATTATAAGAAGAATCTTTACTTTGAAACTCTGTTCTTTACCTTTTAAACAATATGAAACAGCTTTGTATTCACCTTAAACACTGTTTCAGGGCAAGAGATTGTGTTTTAGACTAAAAGGGAATGCATTATAAGAAGAATCTTTACTTTGAAACTCTGTTCTTTACCTTTTTCACACTATGTAACAGCTTTGTTTCATGAAACAGCTTTGTATTCAACTTAAACACTGTTTCAGAGCTAGACATCTTGTTTTTAACCAAACTGAATAACTTACAATATGTTAAGAAAACACATATTTCAAATGAAAAGAGTTTATAACAAGGGGAGATCAAGTTGTTTGTAATATGACCAATTAAAGTAATTGCAATTCTGTTTGTACACTTCTAACCAAAAAGAAGCAGGGCTTCTATGCATTGTAATCAGCTTATACACCATTTCAGAGCAAGACATCTTGTTTTTAACCAAACTGAATAACTTACAATATCCTAAGAAAACACATATTTCAAGTGAAAAGAGTTTATCCAGGGGAGAACAAGTTGTTTTAACATGGTTCTAATGTGACCCTTGAAAGTAATTGCAACTCTGTTTTTACACCTCTAACCACAAGGAGGCAACGTTTCCACGCATTATAATTGGCTTATACATAGTTTCAGAGTAAGAAATATTGTTTTTAACCAAACTGAACAACTAAAAGGGAATGCATTATAAGAAGAATGTTTACTTTGAAACTCTGTTCTTTACCTTTTAAACAATATGAAACAGCTTTGTATTCACCTTAAACACTGTTTCAGGGCAAGAGATTGTGTTTTAGACTAAAAGGGAATGCATTGTAAGAAGAATCTTTACTTTGAAACTCTGTTCTTTACCTTTTTCTCACTATGAAACAGCTTTGTATTCACCTTAAACACTGTTTCAGGGCAAGAGATTGTGTTTTAAACTAAAAGGGAATGCATTATAAGAAGAATCTTTACTTTGAAACTCTGTTCTTTACCTTTTTCACACTATGAAACAGCTTTGTATTCACCTTAAACACTGTTTCAGGGCAAGAGATTGTGTTTTAGACTAAAAGGGAATGCATTGTAAGAAGAATCTTTACTTTGAAACTCTGTTCTTTACCTTTTTCTCACTATGAAACAGCTTTGTATTCACCTTAAACACTGTTTCAGGGCAAGAGATTGTGTTTTAGACTAAAAGGGAATGCATTATAAGAAGAATCTTTACTTTGAAACTCTGTTCTTTACCTTTTTCACACTATGAAACAGCTTTGTATTCACCTTAAACACTGTTTCAGGGCAAGAGATTGTGTTTTAGACTAAAATAGACTGCATTATAAGAAGAATCTTTACTTTGAAACTCTGTTCTTTACCTTTTTCACACTATGTAACAGCTTTGTATTCACCTTAAACACTGTTTCAGGGCAGATTGTGTTTTAGACTAAAAGGGAATACATTATAAGAAGAATCTTTACTTTGAAACTTTGTTCTTTACCTTTTTCTCACTATGAAACAGCTTTATATTCAACTTAAACACTGCTTCAGTGCAAGAGATTGTGTTTTAGACTAAAAGGGAATGCATTATAAGAAGAATCTTTACTTTGAAACTCTGTTCTTTACCTTTTTCACACTATGTAACAGCTTTGTATTCACCTTAAACACTGTTTCAGGGCAGATTGTGTTTTAGACTAAAAGGGAATACATTATAAGAAGAATCTTTACTTTGAAACTTTGTTCTTTACCTTTTTCTCACTATGAAACAGCTTTATATTCAACTTAAACACTGCTTCAGTGCAAGAGATTGTGTTTTAGAGTAAAAGGGAATGCATTATAAGAAGAATCTTTACTTTGAAACTCTGTTCTTTACCTTTTTCACACTATGTAACAGCTTTGTATTCACCTTAAACACTGTTTCAGGGCAGATTGTGTTTTAGACTAAAAGGGAATACATTATAAGAAGAATCTTTACTTTGAAACTTTGTTCTTTACCTTTTTCTCACTATGAAACAGCTTTATATTCAACTTAAACACTGCTTCAGTGCAAGAGATTGTGTTTTAGACTAAAAGGGAATGCATTATAAGAAGAATCTTTACTTTGAAACTCTGTTCTTTACCTTTTTCACACTATGTAACAGCTTTGTATTCACCTTAAACACTGTTTCAGGGCAGATTGTGTTTTAGACTAAAAGGGAATACATTTTAAGAAGAATCTTTACTTTGAAACTCTGTTCTTTACCTTTTTCTCACTATGAAACAGCTTTATATTCAACTTAAACACTGCTTCAGGGCAAGAGATTGTGTTTTAGACTAAAAGGGAATGCATTATAAGAAGAATCTTTACTTTGAAACTCTGTTCTTTACCTTTTTCACACTATGAAACAGCTTTGTATTCACCTTAAACACTGTTTCAGGGCAAGAGATTGTGTTTTAGACTAAAAGGTAATGCATTATAAGAAGAATCTTTACTTTGAAACTCTGTTCTTTACCTTTTTCACACTATGAAACAGCTTTGTATTCACCTTAAACACTGTTTCAGGGCAAGAGATTGTGTTTTAGACTAAAATAGACTGCATTATAAGAAGAATCTTTACTTTGAAACTCTGTTTTTTACCTTTTTCACACTATGAAACAGCTTTGTATTCACCTTAAACACTGTTTCAGTGCAAGAGATTGTGTTTTAGACTAAAAGGTAATGCATTATAAGAAGAATCTTTACTTTGAAACTCTGTTCTTTACCTTTTTCACACTATGAAACAGCTTTGTATTCACCTTAAACACTGTTTCAGGGCAAGAGATTGTGTTTTAGACTAAAAGGGAATGCATTATAAGAAGAATCTTTACTTTGAAACTCTGTTTTTTACCTTTTTCACACTATGAAACAGCTTTGTATTCACCTTAAACACTGTTTCAGGGCAAGATATTGTGTTTTAGACTAAAAGGGAATGCATTGTAAGAAGAATCTTTACTTTGAAACTCTGTTCTTTACCTTTTTCACACTATGAAACAGCTTTGTATTCGCCTTAAACACTGTTTCAGGGCAAAAGATTGTGTTTTAGACTAAAATAGACTGCATTATAAGAAGAATCTTTACTTTGAAACTCTGTTCTTTACCTTTTTCTCACTATGAAACAGCTTTATATTCAACTTAAACACTGCTTCAGGGCAAGATATTGTGTTTTAGACTAAAAGGGAATGCATTGTCAGAAGAATCTTTACTTTGAAACTCTGTTCTTTACCTTTTTCACACTATGAAACAGCTTTGTATTCGCCTTAAACACTGTTTCAGGGCAAAAGATTGTGTTTTAGACTAAAATAGACTGCATTATAAGAAGAATCTTTACTTTGAAACTCTGTTCTTTACCTTTTTCTCACTATGAAACAGCTTTGTATTCAACTTAAACACTGTTTCAGGGCAAGAGATTGTGTTTTAGACTAAAAGGGAATGCATTATAAGAAGAATCTTTACTTTGAAACTCTGTTCTTTACCTTTTTCTCACTATGTAACAGCTTTGTATTCACCTTAAACACTGTTTCAGGGCAGATTGTGTTTTAGACTAAAAGGGAATACATTATAAGAAGAATCTTTACTTTGAAACTTTGTTCTTTACCTTTTTCTCACTATGAAACAGCTTTATATTCAACTTAAACACTGCTTCAGTGCAAGAGATTGTGTTTTAGACTAAAAGGGAATGCATTATAAGAAGAATCTTTACTTTGAAACTCTGTTCTTTACCTTTTTCACACTATGTAACAGCTTTGTATTCACCTTAAACACTGTTTCAGGGCAGATTGTGTTTTAGACTAAAAGGGAATACATTATAAGAAGAATCTTTACTTTGAAACTTTGTTCTTTACCTTTTTCTCACTATGAAACAGCTTTATATTCAACTTAAACACTGCTTCAGTGCAAGAGATTGTGTTTTAGACTAAAAGGGAATGCATTATAAGAAGAATCTTTACTTTGAAACTCTGTTCTTTACCTTTTTCACACTATGTAACAGCTTTGTATTCACCTTAAACACTGTTTCAGGGCAGATTGTGTTTTAGACTAAAAGGGAATACATTTTAAGAAGAATCTTTACTTTGAAACTCTGTTCTTTACCTTTTTCTCACTATGAAACAGCTTTATATTCAACTTAAACACTGCTTCAGGGCAAGAGATTGTGTTTTAGACTAAAAGGGAATGCATTATAAGAAGAATCTTTACTTTGAAACTCTGTTCTTTACCTTTTTCACACTATGAAACAGCTTTGTATTCACCTTAAACACTGTTTCAGGGCAAGAGATTGTGTTTTAGACTAAAAGGTAATGCATTATAAGAAGAATCTTTACTTTGAAACTCTGTTCTTTACCTTTTTCACACTATGAAACAGCTTTGTATTCACCTTAAACACTGTTTCAGGGCAAGAGATTGTGTTTTAGACTAAAATAGACTGCATTATAAGAAGAATCTTTACTTTGAAACTCTGTTTTTTACCTTTTTCACACTATGAAACAGCTTTGTATTCACCTTAAACACTGTTTCAGTGCAAGAGATTGTGTTTTAGACTAAAAGGTAATGCATTATAAGAAGAATCTTTACTTTGAAACTCTGTTCTTTACCTTTTTCACACTATGAAACAGCTTTGTATTCACCTTAAACACTGTTTCAGGGCAAGAGATTGTGTTTTAGACTAAAAGGGAATGCATTATAAGAAGAATCTTTACTTTGAAACTCTGTTTTTTACCTTTTTCACACTATGAAACAGCTTTGTATTCACCTTAAACACTGTTTCAGGGCAAGATATTGTGTTTTAGACTAAAAGGGAATGCATTGTAAGAAGAATCTTTACTTTGAAACTCTGTTCTTTACCTTTTTCACACTATGAAACAGCTTTGTATTCGCCTTAAACACTGTTTCAGGGCAAAAGATTGTGTTTTAGACTAAAATAGACTGCATTATAAGAAGAATCTTTACTTTGAAACTCTGTTCTTTACCTTTTTCTCACTATGAAACAGCTTTATATTCAACTTAAACACTGCTTCAGGGCAAGATATTGTGTTTTAGACTAAAAGGGAATGCATTGTCAGAAGAATCTTTACTTTGAAACTCTGTTCTTTACCTTTTTCACACTATGAAACAGCTTTGTATTCGCCTTAAACACTGTTTCAGGGCAAAAGATTGTGTTTTAGACTAAAATAGACTGCATTATAAGAAGAATCTTTACTTTGAAACTCTGTTCTTTACCTTTTTCTCACTATGAAACAGCTTTGTATTCAACTTAAACACTGTTTCAGGGCAAGAGATTGTGTTTTAGACTAAAAGGGAATGCATTATAAGAAGAATCTTTACTTTGAAACTCTGTTCTTTACCTTTTTCTCACTATGTAACAGCTTTGTATTCACCTTAAACACTGTTTCAGGGCAGATTGTGTTTTAGACTAAAAGGGAATACATTATAAGAAGAATCTTTACTTTGAAACTTTGTTCTTTACCTTTTTCTCACTATGAAACAGCTTTATATTCAACTTAAACACTGCTTCAGTGCAAGAGATTGTGTTTTAGACTAAAAGGGAATGCATTATAAGAAGAATCTTTACTTTGAAACTCTGTTCTTTACCTTTTTCACACTATGTAACAGCTTTGTATTCACCTTAAACACTGTTTCAGGGCAGATTGTGTTTTAGACTAAAAGGGAATACATTATAAGAAGAATCTTTACTTTGAAACTTTGTTCTTTACCTTTTTCTCACTATGAAACAGCTTTATATTCAACTTAAACACTGCTTCAGTGCAAGAGATTGTGTTTTAGACTAAAAGGGAATGCATTATAAGAAGAATCTTTACTTTGAAACTCTGTTCTTTACCTTTTTCACACTATGTAACAGCTTTGTATTCACCTTAAACACTGTTTCAGGGCAGATTGTGTTTTAGACTAAAAGGGAATACATTTTAAGAAGAATCTTTACTTTGAAACTCTGTTCTTTACCTTTTTCTCACTATGAAACAGCTTTATATTCAACTTAAACACTGCTTCAGGGCAAGAGATTGTGTTTTAGACTAAAAGGGAATGCATTATAAGAAGAATCTTTACTTTGAAACTCTGTTCTTTACCTTTTTCACACTATGAAACAGCTTTGTATTCACCTTAAACACTGTTTCAGGGCAAGAGATTGTGTTTTAGACTAAAAGGTAATGCATTATAAGAAGAATCTTTACTTTGAAACTCTGTTCTTTACCTTTTTCACACTATGAAACAGCTTTGTATTCACCTTAAACACTGTTTCAGGGCAAGAGATTGTGTTTTAGACTAAAATAGACTGCATTATAAGAAGAATCTTTACTTTGAAACTCTGTTTTTTACCTTTTTCACACTATGAAACAGCTTTGTATTCACCTTAAACACTGTTTCAGTGCAAGAGATTGTGTTTTAGACTAAAAGGTAATGCATTATAAGAAGAATCTTTACTTTGAAACTCTGTTCTTTACCTTTTTCACACTATGAAACAGCTTTGTATTCACCTTAAACACTGTTTCAGGGCAAGAGATTGTGTTTTAGACTAAAAGGTAATGCATTATAAGAAGAATCTTTACTTTGAAACTCTGTTCTTTACCTTTTTCACACTATGAAACAGCTTTGTATTCACCTTAAACACTGTTTCAGGGCAAGAGATTGTGTTTTAGACTAAAATAGACTGCATTATAAGAAGAATCTTTACTTTGAAACTCTGTTTTTTACCTTTTTCACACTATGAAACAGCTTTGTATTCACCTTAAACACTGTTTCAGTGCAAGAGATTGTGTTTTAGACTAAAAGGTAATGCATTATAAGAAGAATCTTTACTTTGAAACTCTGTTCTTTACCTTTTTCACACTATGAAACAGCTTTGTATTCACCTTAAACACTGTTTCAGGGCAAGAGATTGTGTTTTAGACTAAAAGGGAATGCATTATAAGAAGAATCTTTACTTTGAAACTCTGTTTTTTACCTTTTTCACACTATGAAACAGCTTTGTATTCACCTTAAACACTGTTTCAGGGCAAGATATTGTGTTTTAGACTAAAAGGGAATGCATTGTAAGAAGAATCTTTACTTTGAAACTCTGTTCTTTACCTTTTTCACACTATGAAACAGCTTTGTATTCGCCTTAAACACTGTTTCAGGGCAAAAGATTGTGTTTTAGACTAAAATAGACTGCATTATAAGAAGAATCTTTACTTTGAAACTCTGTTCTTTACCTTTTTCTCACTATGAAACAGCTTTATATTCAACTTAAACACTGCTTCAGGGCAAGATATTGTGTTTTAGACTAAAAGGGAATGCATTGTCAGAAGAATCTTTACTTTGAAACTCTGTTCTTTACCTTTTTCACACTATGAAACAGCTTTGTATTCGCCTTAAACACTGTTTCAGGGCAAAAGATTGTGTTTTAGACTAAAATAGACTGCATTATAAGAAGAATCTTTACTTTGAAACTCTGTTCTTTACCTTTTTCTCACTATGAAACAGCTTTGTATTCAACTTAAACACTGTTTCAGGGCAAGAGATTGTGTTTTAGACTAAAAGGGAATGCATTATAAGAAGAATCTTTACTTTGAAACTCTGTTCTTTACCTTTTTCTCACTATGTAACAGCTTTGTATTCACCTTAAACACTGTTTCAGGGCAGATTGTGTTTTAGACTAAAAGGGAATACATTATAAGAAGAATCTTTACTTTGAAACTTTGTTCTTTACCTTTTTCTCACTATGAAACAGCTTTATATTCAACTTAAACACTGCTTCAGTGCAAGAGATTGTGTTTTAGACTAAAAGGGAATGCATTATAAGAAGAATCTTTACTTTGAAACTCTGTTCTTTACCTTTTTCACACTATGTAACAGCTTTGTATTCACCTTAAACACTGTTTCAGGGCAGATTGTGTTTTAGACTAAAAGGGAATACATTATAAGAAGAATCTTTACTTTGAAACTTTGTTCTTTACCTTTTTCTCACTATGAAACAGCTTTATATTCAACTTAAACACTGCTTCAGTGCAAGAGATTGTGTTTTAGACTAAAAGGGAATGCATTATAAGAAGAATCTTTACTTTGAAACTCTGTTCTTTACCTTTTTCACACTATGTAACAGCTTTGTATTCACCTTAAACACTGTTTCAGGGCAGATTGTGTTTTAGACTAAAAGGGAATACATTTTAAGAAGAATCTTTACTTTGAAACTCTGTTCTTTACCTTTTTCTCACTATGAAACAGCTTTATATTCAACTTAAACACTGCTTCAGGGCAAGAGATTGTGTTTTAGACTAAAAGGGAATGCATTATAAGAAGAATCTTTACTTTGAAACTCTGTTCTTTACCTTTTTCACACTATGAAACAGCTTTGTATTCACCTTAAACACTGTTTCAGGGCAAGAGATTGTGTTTTAGACTAAAAGGTAATGCATTATAAGAAGAATCTTTACTTTGAAACTCTGTTCTTTACCTTTTTCACACTATGAAACAGCTTTGTATTCACCTTAAACACTGTTTCAGGGCAAGAGATTGTGTTTTAGACTAAAATAGACTGCATTATAAGAAGAATCTTTACTTTGAAACTCTGTTTTTTACCTTTTTCACACTATGAAACAGCTTTGTATTCACCTTAAACACTGTTTCAGTGCAAGAGATTGTGTTTTAGACTAAAAGGTAATGCATTATAAGAAGAATCTTTACTTTGAAACTCTGTTCTTTACCTTTTTCACACTATGAAACAGCTTTGTATTCACCTTAAACACTGTTTCAGGGCAAGAGATTGTGTTTTAGACTAAAAGGGAATGCATTATAAGAAGAATCTTTACTTTGAAACTCTGTTTTTTACCTTTTTCACACTATGAAACAGCTTTGTATTCACCTTAAACACTGTTTCAGGGCAAGATATTGTGTTTTAGACTAAAAGGGAATGCATTGTAAGAAGAATCTTTACTTTGAAACTCTGTTCTTTACCTTTTTCACACTATGAAACAGCTTTGTATTCGCCTTAAACACTGTTTCAGGGCAAAAGATTGTGTTTTAGACTAAAATAGACTGCATTATAAGAAGAATCTTTACT
The DNA here is from genome assembly GCF_041902795.1 of Electrophorus electricus. Lineage (NCBI taxonomy): Eukaryota > Metazoa > Chordata > Actinopteri > Gymnotiformes > Gymnotidae > Electrophorus > Electrophorus electricus. Next base: position 1,451,480 of record NW_027658572.1, on the reverse strand, counting down.
TTGAAACTCTGTTCTTTACCTTTTTCTCACTATGAAACAGCTTTATATTCAACTTAAACACTGCTTCAGGGCAAGATATTGTGTTTTAGACTAAAAGGGAATGCATTGTCAGAAGAATCTTTACTTTGAAACTCTGTTCTTTACCTTTTTCACACTATGAAACAGCTTTGTATTCGCCTTAAACACTGTTTCAGGGCAAAAGATTGTGTTTTAGACTAAAATAGACTGCATTATAAGAAGAATCTTTACTTTGAAACTCTGTTCTTTACCTTTTTCTCACTATGAAACAGCTTTATATTCAACTTAAACACTGCTTCAGGGCAAGATATTGTGTTTTAGACTAAAAGGGAATGCATTGTCAGAAGAATCTTTACTTTGAAACTCTGTTCTTTACCTTTTTCACACTATGAAACAGCTTTGTATTCGCCTTAAACACTGTTTCAGGGCAAAAGATTGTGTTTTAGACTAAAATAGACTGCATTATAAGAAGAATCTTTACTTTGAAACTCTGTTCTTTACCTTTTTCTCACTATGAAACAGCTTTGTATTCAACTTAAACACTGTTTCAGGGCAAGAGATTGTGTTTTAGACTAAAAGGGAATGCATTATAAGAAGAATCTTTACTTTGAAACTCTGTTCTTTACCTTTTTCTCACTATGTAACAGCTTTGTATTCACCTTAAACACTGTTTCAGGGCAGATTGTGTTTTAGACTAAAAGGGAATACATTATAAGAAGAATCTTTACTTTGAAACTTTGTTCTTTACCTTTTTCTCACTATGAAACAGCTTTATATTCAACTTAAACACTGCTTCAGTGCAAGAGATTGTGTTTTAGACTAAAAGGGAATGCATTATAAGAAGAATCTTTACTTTGAAACTCTGTTCTTTACCTTTTTCACACTATGTAACAGCTTTGTATTCACCTTAAACACTGTTTCAGGGCAGATTGTGTTTTAGACTAAAAGGGAATACATTATAAGAAGAATCTTTACTTTGAAACTTTGTTCTTTACCTTTTTCTCACTATGAAACAGCTTTATATTCAACTTAAACACTGCTTCAGTGCAAGAGATTGTGTTTTAGACTAAAAGGGAATGCATTATAAGAAGAATCTTTACTTTGAAACTCTGTTCTTTACCTTTTTCACACTATGTAACAGCTTTGTATTCACCTTAAACACTGTTTCAGGGCAGATTGTGTTTTAGACTAAAAGGGAATACATTTTAAGAAGAATCTTTACTTTGAAACTCTGTTCTTTACCTTTTTCTCACTATGAAACAGCTTTATATTCAACTTAAACACTGCTTCAGGGCAAGAGATTGTGTTTTAGACTAAAAGGGAATGCATTATAAGAAGAATCTTTACTTTGAAACTCTGTTCTTTACCTTTTTCACACTATGAAACAGCTTTGTATTCACCTTAAACACTGTTTCAGGGCAAGAGATTGTGTTTTAGACTAAAAGGTAATGCATTATAAGAAGAATCTTTACTTTGAAACTCTGTTCTTTACCTTTTTCACACTATGAAACAGCTTTGTATTCACCTTAAACACTGTTTCAGGGCAAGAGATTGTGTTTTAGACTAAAATAGACTGCATTATAAGAAGAATCTTTACTTTGAAACTCTGTTTTTTACCTTTTTCACACTATGAAACAGCTTTGTATTCACCTTAAACACTGTTTCAGTGCAAGAGATTGTGTTTTAGACTAAAAGGTAATGCATTATAAGAAGAATCTTTACTTTGAAACTCTGTTCTTTACCTTTTTCACACTATGAAACAGCTTTGTATTCACCTTAAACACTGTTTCAGGGCAAGAGATTGTGTTTTAGACTAAAAGGGAATGCATTATAAGAAGAATCTTTACTTTGAAACTCTGTTTTTTACCTTTTTCACACTATGAAACAGCTTTGTATTCACCTTAAACACTGTTTCAGGGCAAGATATTGTGTTTTAGACTAAAAGGGAATGCATTGTAAGAAGAATCTTTACTTTGAAACTCTGTTCTTTACCTTTTTCACACTATGAAACAGCTTTGTATTCGCCTTAAACACTGTTTCAGGGCAAAAGATTGTGTTTTAGACTAAAATAGACTGCATTATAAGAAGAATCTTTACTTTGAAACTCTGTTCTTTACCTTTTTCTCACTATGAAACAGCTTTATATTCAACTTAAACACTGCTTCAGGGCAAGATATTGTGTTTTAGACTAAAAGGGAATGCATTGTCAGAAGAATCTTTACTTTGAAACTCTGTTCTTTACCTTTTTCACACTATGAAACAGCTTTGTATTCGCCTTAAACACTGTTTCAGGGCAAAAGATTGTGTTTTAGACTAAAATAGACTGCATTATAAGAAGAATCTTTACTTTGAAACTCTGTTCTTTACCTTTTTCTCACTATGAAACAGCTTTATATTCAACTTAAACACTGCTTCAGTGCAAGAGATTGTGTTTTAGACTAAAAGGGAATGCATTATAAGAAGAATCTTTACTTTGAAACTCTGTTCTTTACCTTTTTCACACTATGAAACAGCTTTATATTCAACTTAAACACTGTTTCAGGGCAAGAGATTGTGTTTTAGACTAAAATAGACTGCATTATAAGAAGAATCTTTACTTTGAAACTCTGTTCTTTACCTTTTTCACACTATGAAACAGCTTTGTATTCACCTTAAACACTGTTTCAGGGCAAGAGATTGTGTTTTAGACTAAAAGGGAATGCATTGTAAGAAGAATCTTTACTTTGAAACTCTGTTCTTTACCTTTTTCACACTATGTAACAGCTTTGTATTCACCTTAAACACTGTTTCAGGGCAGATAGTGTTTTAGACTAAAAGGGAATACATTATAAGAAGAATCTTTACTTTGAAACTCTGTTCTTTACCTTTTTCTCACTATGTAACAGCTTTGTATTCACCTTAAACACTGTTTCAGGGCAGATTGTGTTTTAGACTAAAAGGGAATACATTATAAGAAGAATCTTTACTTTGAAACTTTGTTCTTTACCTTTTTCTCACTATGAAACAGCTTTATATTCAACTTAAACACTGCTTCAGTGCAAGAGATTGTGTTTTAGACTAAAAGGGAATGCATTATAAGAAGAATCTTTACTTTGAAACTCTGTTCTTTACCTTTTTCACACTATGTAACAGCTTTGTATTCACCTTAAACACTGTTTCAGGGCAGATTGTGTTTTAGACTAAAAGGGAATACATTATAAGAAGAATCTTTACTTTGAAACTTTGTTCTTTACCTTTTTCTCACTATGAAACAGCTTTATATTCAACTTAAACACTGCTTCAGTGCAAGAGATTGTGTTTTAGACTAAAAGGGAATGCATTATAAGAAGAATCTTTACTTTGAAACTCTGTTCTTTACCTTTTTCACACTATGTAACAGCTTTGTATTCACCTTAAACACTGTTTCAGGGCAGATTGTGTTTTAGACTAAAAGGGAATACATTTTAAGAAGAATCTTTACTTTGAAACTCTGTTCTTTACCTTTTTCTCACTATGAAACAGCTTTATATTCAACTTAAACACTGCTTCAGGGCAAGAGATTGTGTTTTAGACTAAAAGTTAATGCATTATAAGAAGAATCTTTACTTTGAAACTCTGTTCTTTACCTTTTTCTCACTATGAAACAGCTTTGTATTCACCTTAAACACTGTTTCAGGGCAAGAGATTGTGTTTTAGACTAAAAGGGAATGCATTATAAGAAGAATCTTTACTTTGAAACTCTGTTCTTTACCTTTTTCACACTATGAAACAGCTTTGTATTCACCTTAAACACTGTTTCAGGGCAAGAGATTGTGTTTTAGACTAAAATAGACTGCATTATAAGAAGAATCTTTACTTTGAAACTCTGTTCTTTACCTTTTTCACACTATGAAACAGCTTTGTATTCACCTTAAACACTGCTTCAGTGCAAGAGATTGTGTTTTAGACTAAAAGGGAATGCATTATAAGAAGAATCTTTACTTTGAAACTCTGTTCTTTACCTTTTAAACACTATGAAACAGCTTTGTATTCACCTTAAACACTGTTTCAGGGCAAGAGATTGTGTTTTAGACTAAAAGGGAATGCATTATAAGAAGAATCTTTACTTTGAAACTCTGTTCTTTACCTTTTTCACACTATGTAACAGCTTTGTTTCATGAAACAGCTTTGAAACAGCTTTGTATTCAACTTAAACACTGTTTCAGAGCTAGACATCTTGTTTTTAACCAAACTGAATAACTTACAATATGTTAAGAAAACACATATTTCAAATGAAAAGAGTTTATAACAAGGGGAGATCAAGTTGTTTGTAATATGACCAATTAAAGTAATTGCAATTCTGTTTGTACACTTCTAACCAAAAAGAAGCAGGGCTTCTATGCATTGTAATCAGCTTATACACCATTTCAGAGCAAGACATCTTGTTTTTAACCAAACTGAATAACTTACAATATCCTAAGAAAACACATATTTCAAGTGAAAAGAGTTTATCCAGGGGAGAAAAAGTTGTTTTAACATGGTTCTAATGTGACCCTTGAAAGTAATTGTAACTCTGTTTTTACACCTCTAACCACAAGGAGGCAACGTTTCCACGCATTATAATTGGCTTATACATAGTTTCAGAGTAAGAAATATTGTTTTTAACCAAACTGAACAACTAAAAGGGAATGCATTATAAGAAGAATGTTTACTTTGAAACTCTGTTCTTTACCTTTTTCACACTATGAAACAGCTTTGTATTCACCTTAAACACTGTTTCAGGGCAAGAGATTGTGTTTTAGACTAAAAGGGAATGCATTATAAGAAGAATCTTTACTTTGAAACTCTGTTCTTTACCTTTTTCACACTATGAAATAGCTTTGTATTCACCTTAAACACTGTTTAAGGGCAAGAGATTGTGTTTTAGACTAAAATAGACTGCATTATAAGAAGAATCTTTACTTTGAAACTGTTCTTTACCTTTTTCACACTATGAAACAGCTTTGTATTCACCTTAAACACTGTTTCAGGGCAGATTGTGTTTTAGACTAAAAGGGAATACATTTTAAGAAGAATCTTTACTTTGAAACTCTGTTCTTTACCTTTTTCTCACTATGAAACAGCTTTATATTCAACTTAAACACTGCTTCAGGGCAAGAGATTGTGTTTTAGACTAAAAGGGAATGCATTATAAGAAGAATCTTTACTTTGAAACTCTGTTCTTTACCTTTTTCACACTATGTAACAGCTTTGTTTCATGAAACAGCTTTGAAACAGCTTTGTATTCAACTTAAACACTGTTTCAGAGCTAGACATCTTGTTTTTAACCAAACTGAATAACTTACAATATGTTAAGAAAACACATATTTCAAATGAAAAGAGTTTATAACAAGGGGAGATCAAGTTGTTTGTAATATGACCAATTAAAGTAATTGCAATTCTGTTTGTACACTTCTAACCAAAAAGAAGCAGGGCTTCTATGCATTGTAATCAGCTTATACACCATTTCAGAGCAAGACATCTTGTTTTTAACCAAACTGAATAACTTACAATATCCTAAGAAAACACATATTTCAAGTGAAAAGAGTTTATCCAGGGGAGAACAAGTTGTTTTAACATGGTTCTAATGTGACCCTTGAAAGTAATTGCAACTCTGTTTTTACACCTCTAACCACAAGGAGGCAACGTTTCCACGCATTATAATTGGCTTATACATAGTTTCAGAGTAAGAAATATTGTTTTTAACCAAACTGAACAACTAAAAGGGAATGCATTATAAGAAGAATGTTTACTTTGAAACTCTGTTCTTTACCTTTTAAACAATATGAAACAGCTTTGTATTCACCTTAAACACTGTTTCAGGGCAAGAGATTGTGTTTTAGACTAAAAGTTAATGCATTATAAGAAGAATCTTTACTTTGAAACTCTGTTCTTTACCTTTTTCTCACTATGAAACAGCTTTGTATTCACCTTAAACACTGTTTCAGGGCAAGAGATTGTGTTTTAGACTAAAAGGGAATGCATTATAAGAAGAATCTTTACTTTGAAACTCTGTTCTTTACCTTTTTCACACTATGAAACAGCTTTGTATTCACCTTAAACACTGTTTCAGGGCAAGAGATTGTGTTTTAGACTAAAATAGACTGCATTATAAGAAGAATCTTTACTTTGAAACTCTGTTCTTTACCTTTTTCACACTATGAAACAGCTTTATATTCAACTTAAACACTGTTTCAGGGCAAGAGATTGTGTTTTAGACTAAAATAGACTGCATTATAAGAAGAATCTTTACTTTGAAACTCTGTTCTTTACCTTTTTCACACTATGAAACAGCTTTGTATTCACCTTAAACACTGTTTCAGGGCAAGAGATTGTGTTTTAGACTAAAAGGGAATGCATTATAAGAAGAATCTTTACTTTGAAACGCTGTTCTTTACCTTTTTCACACTATGTAACAGCTTTGTATTCACCTTAAACACTGTTTCAGGGCAGATTGTGTTTTAGACTAAAAGGCAATACATTATAAGAAGAATCTTTACTTTGAAACTCTGTTCTTTACCTTTTTCTCACTATGAAACAGCTTTATATTCAACTTAAACACTGCTTCAGGGCAAGAGATTGTGTTTTAGACTAAAAGGGAATGCATTATAAGAAGAATCTTTACTTTGAAACTCTGTTTTTTACCTTTTTCACACTATGAAACAGCTTTGTATTCACCTTAAACACTGTTTCAGGGCAAGAGATTGTGTTTTAGACTAAAAGGGAATGCATTGTAAGAAGAATCTTTACTTTGAAACTCTGTTCTTTACCTTTTTCACACTATGAAACAGCTTTGTATTCACCTTAAACACTGTTTCAGGGCAGATTGTGTTTTAGACTAAAAGGGAATACATTATAAGAAGAATCTTTACTTTGAAACTCTGTTCTTTACCTTTTTCTCACTATGAAACAGCTTTATATTCAACTTAAACACTGCTTCAGGGCAAGAGATTGTGTTTTAGACTAACAGGGAATGCATTATAAGAAGAATCTTTACTTTGAAACTCTGTTTTTTACCTTTTTCACACTATGAAACAGCTTTGTATTCACCTTAAACACTGTTTCAGGGCAAGAGATTGTGTTTTAGACTAAAAGTTAATGCATTATAAGAAGAATCTTTACTTTGAAACTCTGTTCTTTACCTTGTTCTCACTATGAAACAGCTTTATATTCAACTTAAACACTGCTTCAGGGCAAGAGATTGTGTTTTAGACTAAAAGGGAATGCATTATAAGAAAATCTTTACTTTGAAACTCTGTTCTTTACCATTTTCACACTATGTAACAGCTTTATATTCAACTTAAACACTGCTTCAGTGCAAGAGATTGTGTTTTAGACTAAAAGGGAATGCATTATAAGAAGAATCTTTACTTTGAAACTCTGTTCTTTACCTTTTTCACACTATGAAACAGCTTTGTATTCACCTTAAACACTGTTTCAGGGCAGATTGTGTTTTAGACTAAAAGGGAATACATTATAAGAAGAATCTTTACTTTGAAACTCTGTTCTTTACCTTTTTCACACTATGAAACAGCTTTATATTCAACTTAAACACTGTTTCAGGGCAAGAGATTGTGTTTTAGACTAAAATAGACTGCATTATAAGAAGAATCTTTACTTTGAAACTCTGTTCTTTACCTTTTTCACACTATGAAACAGCTTTGTATTCACCTTAAACACTGTTTCAGGGCAAGAGATTGTGTTTTAGACTAAAAGGGAATGCATTGTAAGAAGAATCTTTACTTTGAAACTCTGTTCTTTACCTTTTTCTCACTATGAAACAGCTTTGTATTCACCTTAAACACTGTTTCAGGGCAAGAGATTGTGTTTTAGACTAAAAGGGAATGCATTATAAGAAGAATCTTTACTTTGAAACGCTGTTCTTTACCTTTTTCACACTATGTAACAGCTTTGTATTCACCTTAAACACTGTTTCAGGGCAGATTGTGTTTTAGACTAAAAGGGAATACATTATAAGAAGAATCTTTCCTTTGAAACTCTGTTCTTTACCTTTTTCTCACTATGAAACAGCTTTATATTCAACTTAAACACTGCTTCAGGGCAAGAGATTGTGTTTTAGACTAAAAGGGAATGCATTATAAGAAGAATCTTTACTTTGAAACTCTGTTTTTTACCTTTTTCACACTATGAAACAGCTTTGTATTCACCTTAAACACTGTTTCAGGGCAAGAGATTGTGTTTTAGACTAAAAGGGAATGCATTGTAAGAAGAATCTTTACTTTGAAACTCTGTTCTTTACCTTTTTCACACTATGAAACAGCTTTGTATTCACCTTAAACACTGTTTCAGGGCAGATTGTGTTTTAGACTAAAAGGGAATACATTATAAGAAGAATCTTTACTTTGAAACTCTGTTCTTTACCTTTTTCTCACTATGAAACAGCTTTATATTCAACTTAAACACTGCTTCAGGGCAAGAGATTGTGTTTTAGACTAAAAGGGAATGCATTATAAGAAGAATCTTTACTTTGAAACTCTGTTTTTTACCTTTTTCACACTATGAAACAGCTTTGTATTCACCTTAAACACTGTTTCAGGGCAAGAGATTGTGTATTAGACTAAAAGTTAATGCATTATAAGAAGAATCTTTACTTTGAAACTCTGTTCTTTACCTTTTTCACACTATGAAACAGCTTTGTATTCACCTTAAACACTGTTTCAGGGCAAGAGATTGTGTTTTAGACTAAAAGGGAATGCATTATAAGAAGAATCTTTACTTTGAAACTCTGTTCTTTACCTTTTTCACACTATGAAACAGCTTTGTATTCACCTTAAACACTGTTTCAGGGCAAGAGATTGTGTTTTAGACTAAAAGGGAATGCATTGTAAGAAGACTCTTTACTTTGAAACTCTGTTCTTTACCTTTTTCTCATTATGAAACAGCTTTGTATTCACCTTAAACACTGTTTCAGGGCAAGAGATTGTGTTTTAGACTAAAAGGGAATGCATTATAAGAAGAATCTTTACTTTGAAACTCTGTTCTTTACCTTTTTCACACTATGTAACAGCTTTGTATTCACCTTAAACACTGTTTCAGGGCAGATTGTGTTTTAGACTAAAAGGGAATACATTATAAGAAGAATCTTTACTTTGAAACTTTGTTCTTTACCTTTTTCTCACTATGAAACAGCTTTATATTCAACTTAAACACTGCTTCAGTGCAAGAGATTGTGTTTTAGACTAAAAGGGAATGCATTATAAGAAGAATCTTTACTTTGAAACTCTGTTCTTTACCTTTTTCACACTATGAAACAGCTTTGTATTCACCTTAAACACTGTTTCAGGGCAAGAGATTGTGTTTTAGACTAAAAGGGAATGCATTGTAAGAAGAATCTTTACTTTGAAACTCTGTTCTTTACCTTTTTCTCACTATGAAACAGCTTTATATTCAACTTAAACACTGCTTCAGGGCAAGAGATTGTGTTTTAGACTAAAAGGGAATGCATTATAAGAAGAATCTTTACTTTGAAACTCTGTTTTTTACCTTTTTCACACTATGAAACAGCTTTGTATTCACCTTAAACACTGTTTCAGGGCAAGAGATTGTGTTTTAGACTAAAAGGGAATGCATTGTAAGAAGAATCTTTACTTTGAAACTCTGTTCTTTACCTTTTTCACACTATGAAACAGCTTTGTATTCACCTTAAACACTGTTTCAGGGCAGATTGTGTTTTAGACTAAAAGGGAATACATTATAAGAAGAATCTTTACTTTGAAACTCTGTTCTTTACCTTTTTCTCACTATGAAACAGCTTTATATTCAACTTAAACACTGCTTCAGGGCAAGAGATTGTGTTTTAGACTAAAAGGGAATGCATTATAAGAAGAATCTTTACTTTGAAACTCTGTTTTTTACCTTTTTCACACTATGAAACAGCTTTGTATTCACCTTAAACACTGTTTCAGGGCAAGAGATTGTGTTTTAGACTAAAAGTTAATGCATTATAAGAAGAATCTTTACTTTGAAACTCTGATCTTTACCTTTTTCTCACTATGAAACAGCTTTATATTCAACTTAAACACTGCTTCAGTGCAAGAGATTGTGTTTTAGACTAAAAGGGAATGCATTATAAGAAGAATCTTTACTTTGAAACTCTGTTCTTTACCTTTTTCACACTATGAAACAGCTTTGTATTCACCTTAAACACTGTTTCAGGGCAGATTGTGTTTTAGACTAAAAGGGAATACATTATAAGAAGAATCTTTACTTTGAAACTCTGTTCTTTACCTTTTTCACACTATGAAACAGCTTTATATTCAACTTAAACACTGTTTCAGGGCAAGAGATTGTGTTTTAGACTAAAATAGACTGCATTATAAGAAGAATCTTTACTTTGAAACTCTGTTCTTTACCTTTTTCTCACTATGAAACAGCTTTGTATTCACCTTAAACACTGTTTCAGGGCAAGAGATTGTGTTTTAGACTAAAAGGGAATGCATTGTAAGAAGAATCTTTACTTTGAAACTCTGTTCTTTACCTTTTTCTCACTATGAAACAGCTTTGTATTCACCTTAAACACTGCTTCAGGGCAAGAGATTGTGTTTTAGACTAAAAGGGAATGCATTATAAGAAGAATCTTTACTTTGAAACTCTGTTTTTTACCTTTTTCACACTATGAAACAGCTTTGTATTCACCTTAAACACTGTTTCAGGGCAAGAGATTGTGTTTTAGACTAAAAGGGAATGCATTGTAAGAAGAATCTTTACTTTGAAACTCTGTTCTTTACCTTTTTCACACTATGAAACAGCTTTGTATTCACCTTAAACACTGTTTCAGGGCAGATTGTGTTTTAGACTAAAAGGGAATACATTATAAGAAGAATCTTTACTTTGAAACTCTGTTCTTTACCTTTTTCTCACTATGAAACAGCTTTATATTCAACTTAAACACTGCTTCAGGGCAAGAGATTGTGTTTTAGACTAAAAGGGAATGCATTATAAGAAGAATCTTTACTTTGAAACTCTGTTCTTTACCTTTTTCTCACTATGAAACAGCTTTATATTCAACTTAAACACTGCTTCAGGGCAAGAGATTGTGTTTTAGACTAAAAGGGAATGCATTATAAGAAGAATCTTTACTTTGAAACTCTGTTTTTTACCTTTTTCAGACTATGAAACAGCTTTGTATTCACCTTAAACACTGTTTCAGGGCAAGAGATTGTGTTTTAGACTAAAAGTTAATGCATTATAAGAAGAATCTTTACTTTGAAACTCTGTTCTTTACCTTTTTCACACTATGAAACAGCTTTGTATTCACCTTAAACACTGTTTCAGGGCAGATTGTGTTTTAGACTAAAAGGGAATACATTTTAAGAAGAATCTTTACTTTGAAACTCTGTTCTTTACCTTTTTCTCACTATGAAACAGCTTTATATTCAACTTAAACTGTTTCAGGGCAAGAGATTGTGTTTTAGACTAAAAGGGAATGCATTATAAGAAGAATCTTTACTTTGAAACTCTGTTCTTTACCTTTTTCACACTATGTAACAGCTTTGTTTCATGAAACAGCTTTGAAACAGCTTTGTATTCAACTTAAACACTGTTTCAGAGCTAGACATCTTGTTTTTAACCAAACTGAATAACTTACAATATGTTAAGAAAACACATATTTCAAATGAAAAGAGTTTATAACAAGGGGAGATCAAGTTGTTTGTAATATGACCAATTAAAGTAATTGCAATTCTGTTTGTACACTTCTAACCAAAAAGAAGCAGGGCTTCTATGCATTGTAATCAGCTTATACACCATTTCAGAGCAAGACAACTTGTTTTTAACCAAACTGAATAACTTACAATATCCTAAGAAAACACATATTTCAAGTGAAAAGAGTTTATCCAGGGGAGAAAAAGTTGTTTTAACATGGTTCTAATGTGACCCTTGAAAGTAATTGTAACTCTGTTTTTACACCTCTAACCACAAGGAGGCAACGTTTCCACGCATTATAATTGGCTTATACATAGTTTCAGAGTAAGAAATATTGTTTTTAACCAAACTGAACAACTAAAAGGGAATGCATTATAAGAAGAATGTTTACTTTGAAACTCTGTTCTTTACCTTTTAAACAATATGAAACAGCTTTGTATTCACCTTAAACACTGTTTCAGGGCAAGAGATTGTGTTTTAGACTAAAAGGGAATGCATTGTAAGAAGAATCTTTACTTTGAAACTATGTTCTTTACCTTTTTCTCACTATGAAACAGCTTTGTATTCACCTTAAACACTGTTTCAGGGCAAGAGATTGTGTTTTAGACTAAAAGGGAATGCATTATAAGAAGAATCTTTACTTTGAAACTCTGTTCTTTACCATTTTCACACTATGTAACAGCTTTATATTCAACTTAAACACTGCTTCAATGCAAGAGATTGTGTTTTAGACTAAAAGGGAATGCATTATAAGAAGAATCTTTACTTTGAAACTCTGTTCTTTACCTTTTTCTCACTATGAAACAGCTTTATATTCAACTTAAACACTGCTTCAGTGCAAGAGATTGTGTTTTAGACTAAAAGGGAATGCATTATAAGAAGAATCTTTACTTTGAAACTCTGTTCTTTACCTTTTTCTCACTATGAAACAGCTTTATATTCAACTTAAACACTGCTTCAGGGCAAGAGATTGTGTTTTAGACTAAAAGGGAATGCATTATAAGAAGAATCTTTACTTTGAAACTCTGTTCTTTACCTTTTTCACACTATGAAACAGCTTTGTATTCACCTTAAACACTGTTTCAGGGCAAGAGATTGTGTTTTAGACTAAAATAGAGTGCATTATAAGAAGAATCTTTACTTTGAAACTCTGTTCTTTACCTTTTTCACACTATGAAACAGCTTTGTATTCACCTTAAACACTGTTTCAGGGCAAGAGATTGTGTTTTAGACTAAAAGGGAATGCATTGTAAGAAGAATCTTTACTTTGAAACTCTGTTCTTTACCTTTTTCTCATTATGAAACAGCTTTGTATTCACCTTAAACACTGTTTCAGGGCAAGAGATTGTGTTTTAGACTAAAAGGGAATGCATTATAAGAAGAATCTTTACTTTGAAACTCTGTTCTTTACCATTTTCACACTATGTAACAGCTTTATATTCAACTTAAACACTGCTTCAATGCAAGAGATTGTGTTTTAGACTAAAAGGGAATGCATTATAAGAAGAATCTTTACTTTGAAACTCTGTTCTTTACCTTTTTCACACTATGTAACAGCTTTGTTTCATGAAACAGCTTTGAAACAGCTTTGTATTCAACTTAAACACTGTTTCAGAGCTAGACATCTTGTTTTTAACCAAACTGAATAACTTACAATATGTTAAGAAAACACATATTTCAAATGAAAAGAGTTTATAACAAGGGGAGATCAAGTTGTTTGTAATATGACCAATTAAAGTAATTGCAATTCTGTTTGTACACTTCTAACCAAAAAGAAGCAGGGCTTCTATGCATTGTAATCAGCTTATACACCATTTCAGAGCAAGACATCTTGTTTTTAACCAAACTGAATAACTTACAATATCCTAAGAAAACACATATTTCAAGTGAAAAGAGTTTATCCAGGGGAGAACAAGTTGTTTTAACATGGTTCTAATGTGACCCTTGAAAGTAATTGCAACTCTGTTTTTACACCTCTAACCAGAAGGAGGCAACGTTTCCACGCATTATAATTGGCTTATACATAGTTTCAGAGTAAGAAATATTGTTTTTAACCAAACTGAACAACTAAAAGGGAATGCATTATAAGAAGAATGTTTACTTTGAAACTCTGTTCTTTACCTTTTAAACAATATGAAACAGCTTTGTATTCACCTTAAACACTGTTTCAGGGCAAGAGATTGTGTTTTAGACTAAAAGGGAATGCATTATAAGAAGAATCTTTACTTTGAAACTCTGTTCTTTACCTTTTTCACACTATGTAACAGCTTTGTTTCATGAAACAGCTTTGAAACAGCTTTGTATTCAACTTAAACACTGTTTCAGAGCTAGACATCTTGTTTTTAACCAAACTGAATAACTTACAATATGTTAAGAAAACACATATTTCAAATGAAAAGAGTTTATAACAAGGGGAGATCAAGTTGTTTGTAATATGACCAATTAAAGTATTTGCAATTCTGTTTGTACACTTCTAACCAAAAAGAAGCAGGGCTTCTATGCATTGTAATCAGCTTATACACCATTTCAGAGCAAGACATCTTGTTTTTAACCAAACTGAATAACTTACAATATCCTAAGAAAACACATATTTCAAGTGAAAAGAGTTTATCCAGGGGAGAACAAGTTGTTTTAACATGGTTCTAATGTGACCCTTGAAAGTAATTGCAACTCTGTTTTTACACCTCTAACCACAAGGAGGCAACGTTTCCACGCATTATAATTGGCTTATACATAGTTTCAGAGTAAGAAATATTGTTTTTAACCAAACTGAACAACTAAAAGGGAATGCATTATAAGAAGAATCTTTACTTTGAAACTCTGTTCTTTACCTTTTTCACACTATGTAACAGCTTTGTATTCACCTTAAACACTGTTTCAGGGCAGATTGTGTTTTAGACTAAAAGGGAATACATTTTAAGAAGAATCTTTACTTTGAAACTCTGTTCTTTACCTTTTTCTCACTATGAAACAGCTTTATATTCAACTTAAACACTGCTTCAGGGCAAGAGATTGTGTTTTAGACTAAAAGGGAATGCATTATAAGAAGAATCTTTACTTTGAAACTCTGTTCTTTACCTTTTTCACACTATGTAACAGCTTTGTTTCATGAAACAGCTTTGAAACAGCTTTGTATTCAACTTAAACACTGTTTCAGAGCTAGACATCTTGTTTTTAACCAAACTGAATAACTTACAATATGTTAAGAAAACACATATTTCAAATGAAAAGAGTTTATAACAAGGGGAGATCAAGTTGTTTGTAATATGACCAATTAAAGTATTTGCAATTCTGTTTGTACACTTCTAACCAAAAAGAAGCAGGGCTTCTATGCATTGTAATCAGCTTATACACCATTTCAGAGCAAGACATCTTGTTTTTAACCAAACTGAATAACTTACAATATCCTAAGAAAACACATATTTCAAGTGAAAAGAGTTTATCCAGGGGAGAACAAGTTGTTTTAACATGGTTCTAATGTGACCCTTGAAAGTAATTGCAACTCTGTTTTTACACCTCTAACCACAAGGAGGCAACGTTTCCACGCATTATAATTGGCTTATACATAGTTTCAGAGTAAGAAATATTGTTTTTAACCAAACTGAACAACTAAAAGGGAATGCATTATAAGAAGAATCTTTACTTTGAAACTCTGTTCTTTACCTTTTTCACACTATGTAACAGCTTTGTATTCACCTTAAACACTGTTTCAGGGCAGATTGTGTTTTAGACTAAAAGGGAATACATTTTAAGAAGAATCTTTACTTTGAAACTCTGTTCTTTACCTTTTTCTCACTATGAAACAGCTTTATATTCAACTTAAACACTGCTTCAGGGCAAGAGATTGTGTTTTAGACTAAAAGGGAATGCATTATAAGAAGAATCTTTACTTTGAAACTCTGTTCTTTACCTTTTTCACACTATGTAACAGCTTTGTTTCATGAAACAGCTTTGAAACAGCTTTGTATTCAACTTAAACACTGTTTCAGAGCTAGACATCTTGTTTTTAACCAAACTGAATAACTTACAATATGTTAAGAAAACACATATTTCAAATGAAAAGAGTTTATAACAAGGGGAGATCAAGTTGTTTGTAATATGACCAATTAAAGTAATTGCAATTCTGTTTGTACACTTCTAACCAAAAAGAAGCAGGGCTTCTATGCATTGTAATCAGCTTATACACCATTTCAGAGCAAGACATCTTGTTTTTAACCAAACTGAATAACTTACAATATCCTAAGAAAACACATATTTCAAGTGAAAAGAGTTTATCCAGGGGAGAACAAGTTGTTTTAACATGGTTCTAATGTGACCCTTGAAAGTAATTGCAACTCTGTTTTTACACCTCTAACCACAAGGAGGCAACGTTTCCACGCATTATAATTGGCTTATACATAGTTTCAGAGTAAGAAATATTGTTTTTAACCAAACTGAACAACTAAAAGGGAATGCATTATAAGAAGAATCTTTACTTTGAAACTCTGTTCTTTACCTTTTTCACACTATGAAACAGCTTTGTATTCACCTTAAACACTGTTTCAGGGCAGATTGTGTTTTAGACTAAAAGGGAATACATTATAAGAAGAATCTTTACTTTGAAACTCTGTTCTTTACCTTTTTCTCACTATGAAACAGCTTTATATTCAACTTAAACACTGCTTCAGGGCAAGAGATTGTGTTTTAGACTAAAAGGGAATGCATTATAAGAAGAATCTTTACTTTGAAACTCTGTTTTTTACCTTTTTCACACTATGAAACAGCTTTGTATTCACCTTAAACACTGTTTCAGGGCAAGAGATTGTGTTTTAGACTAAAAGTTAATGCATTATAAGAAGAATCTTTACTTTGAAACTCTGTTCTTTACCTTTTTCACACTATGAAACAGCTTTGTATTCACCTTAAACACTGTTTCAGGGCAAGAGATTGTGTTTTAGACTAAAAGGGAATGCATTATAAGAAGAATCTTTACTTTGAAACTCTGTTCTTTACCTTTTTCACACTATGAAATAGCTTTGTATTCACCTTAAACACTGTTTAAGGGCAAGAGATTGTGTTTTAGACTAAAATAGACTGCATTATAAGAAGAATCTTTACTTTGAAACTCTGTTCTTTACCTTTTTCACACTATGAAACAGCTTTGTATTCACCTTAAACACTGTTTCAGGGCAAGAGATTGTGTTTTAGACTAAAAGGGAATGCATTGTAAGTAGAATCTTTACTTTGAAACTCTGTTCTTTACCTTTTTCTCATTATGAAACAGCTTTGTATTCACCTTAAACACTGTTTCAGGGCAAGAGATTGTGTTTTAGACTAAAAGGGAATGCATTATAAGAAGAATCTTTACTTTGAAACTCTTTTCTTTACCTTTTTCACACTATGTAACAGCTTTGTATTCACCTTAAACACTGTTTCAGGGCAGATTGTGTTTTAGACTAAAAGGGAATACATTATAAGAAGAATCTTTACTTTGAAACTCTGTTCTTTACCTTTTTCTCACTATGAAACAGCTTTATATTCAACTTAAACACTGCTTCAGGGCAAGAGATTGTGTTTTAGACTAAAAGGGAATGCAGTATAAGAAGAATCTTTACTTTGAAACTCTGTTCTTTACCTTTTTCTCACTATGAAACAGCTTTATATTCAACTTAAACACTGCTTCAGGGCAAGAGATTGTGTTTTAGACTAAAAGGGAATGCATTATAAGAAGAATCTTTACTTTGAAACTCTGTTTTTTACCTTTTTCACACTATGAAACAGCTTTGTATTCACCTTAAACACTGTTTCAGGGCAAGAGATTGTGTTTTAGACTAAAAGTTAATGCATTATAAGAAGAATCTTTACTTTGAAACTCTGTTCTTTACCTTTTTCACACTATGAAACAGCTTTGTATTCACCTGAAACACTGTTTCAGGGCACGAGATTGTGTTTTAGACTAAAAGGGAATGCATTATAAGAAGAATCTTTACTTTGAAACTCTGTTCTTTACCTTTTTCACACTATGAAATAGCTTTGTATTCACCTTAAACACTGTTTAAGGGCAAGAGATTGTGTTTTAGACTAAAATAGACTGCATTATAAGAAGAATCTTTACTTTGAAACTCTGTTCTTTACCTTTTTCACACTATGAAACAGCTTTGTATTCACCTTAAACACTGTTTCAGGGCAAGAGATTGTGTTTTAGACTAAAAGGGAATGCATTGTAAGTAGAATCTTTACTTTGAAACTCTGTTCTTTACCTTTTTCTCATTATGAAACAGCTTTGTATTCACCTTAAACACTGTTTCAGGGCAAGAGATTGTGTTTTAGACTAAAAGGGAATGCATTATAAGAAGAATCTTTACTTTGAAACTCTGTTCTTTACCTTTTTCACACTATGTAACAGCTTTGTATTCACCTTAAACACTGTTTCAGGGCAGATTGTGTTTTAGACTAAAAAGGAATACATTATAAGAAGAATCTTTACTTTGAAACTCTGTTCTTTACCTTTTTCTCACTATGAAACAGCTTTATATTCAACTTAAACACTGCTTCAGGGCAAGAGATTGTGTTTTAGACTAAAAGGGAATGCAGTATAAGAAGAATCTTTACTTTGAAACTCTGTTCTTTACCTTTTTCTCACTATGAAACAGCTTTATATTCAACTTAAACACTGCTTCAGGGCAAGAGATTGTGTTTTAGACTAAAAGGGAATGCATTATAAGAAGAATCTTTACTTTGAAACTCTGTTCTTTACCTTTTTCTCATTATGAAACAGCTTTGTATTCACCTTAAACACTGTTTCAGGGCAAGAGATTGTGTTTTAGACTAAAAGGGAATGCATTATAAGAAGAATCTTTACTTTGAAACTCTGTTCTTTACCTTTTTCACACTATGTAACAGCTTTGTATTCACCTTAAACACTGTTTCAGGGCAGATTGTGTTTTAGACTAAAAGGGAATACATTATAAGAAGAATCTTTACTTTGAAACTCTGTTCTTTACCTTTTTCTCACTATGAAACAGCTTTATATTCAACTTAAACACTGCTTCAGGGCAAGAGATTGTGTTTTAGACTAAAAGGGAATGCATTATAAGAAGAATCTTTACTTTGAAACTCTGTTCTTTACCTTTTTCACACTATGTAACAGCTTTGTTTCATGAAACAGGTTTGAAACAGCTTTGTATTCAACTTAAACACTGTTTCAGAGCTAGACATCTTGTTTTTAACCAAACTGAATAACTTACAATATGTTAAGAAAACACATATTTCAAATGAAAAGAGTTTATAACAAGGGGAGATCAAGTTGTTTGTAATATGACCAATTAAAGTAATTGCAATTCTGTTTGTACACTTCTAACCAAAAAGAAGCAGGGCTTCTATGCATTGTAATCAGCTTATACACCATTTCAGAGCAAGACATCTTGTTTTTAACCAAACTGAATAACTTACAATATCCTAAGAAAACACATATTTCAAGTGAAAAGAGTTTATCCAGGGGAGAACAAGTTGTTTTAACATGGTTCTAATGTGACCCTTGAAAGTAATTGCAACTCTGTTTTTACACCTCTAACCACAAGGAGGCAACGTTTCCACGCATTATAATTGGCTTATACATAGTTTCAGAGTAAGAAATATTGTTTTTAACCAAACTGAACAACTAAAAGGGAATGCATTATAAGAAGAATGTTTACTTTGAAACTCTGTTCTTTACCTTTTAAACAATATGAAACAGCTTTGTATTCACCTTAAACACTGTTTCAGGGCAAGAGATTGTGTTTTAGACTAAAAGGGAATGCATTGTAAGAAGAATCTTTACTTTGAAACTCTGTTCTTTACCTTTTTCTCACTATGAAACAGCTTTGTATTCACCTTAAACACTGTTTCAGGGCAAGAGATTGTGTTTTAGACTAAAAGGGAATGCATTATAAGAAGAATCTTTACTTTGAAACTCTGTTCTTTACCTTTTTCTCATTATGAAACAGCTTTGTATTCACCTTAAACACTGCTTCAGGGCAAGAGATTGTGTTTTAGACTAAAAGGGAATGCATTATAAGAAGAATCTTTACTTTGAAACTCTGTTCTTTACCTTTTTCACACTATGAAACAGCTTTATATTCAACTTAAACACTGTTTCAGGGCAAGAGATTGTGCTTTAGACTAAAATAGACTGCATTATAAGAAGAATCTTTACTTTGAAACTCTGTTCTTTACCTTTTTCACACTACGAAACAGCTTTGTATTCACCTTAAACACTGTTTCAGGGCAAGAGATTGTGTTTTAGACTAAAAGGGAATGCATTGTAAGAAGAATCTTTACTTTGAAACTCTGTTCTTTACCTTTTTCTCACTATGAAACAGCTTTGTATTCACCTTAAACACTGTTTCAGGGCAAGAGATTGTGTTTTAGACTAAAAGGGAATGCATTATAAGAAGAATCTTTACTTTGAAACTCTGTTCTTTACCTTTTTCTCACTATGAAACAGCTTTGTATTCAACTTAAACACTGTTTCAGGGGAAGAGATTGTGTTTTAGACTAAAAGGGAATGCATTATAAGAAGAATCTTTACTTTGAAACTCTGTTCTTTACCTTTTTCTCACTATGAAACAGCTTTATATTCAACTTAAACACTGCTTCAGTGCAAGAGATTGTGTTTTAGACTAAAAGGGAATGCATTATAAGAAGAATCTTTACTTTGAAACTCTGTTCTTTACCTTTTTCACACTATGAAACAGCTTTGTATTCACCTTAAACACTGTTTCAGGGCAGATTGTGTTTTAGACTAAAAGGGAATACATTATAAGAAGAATCTTTACTTTGAAACTCTGTTCTTTACCTTTTTCTCACTATGAAACAGCTTTATATTCAACTTAAACACTGCTTCAGGGCAAGAGATTGTGTTTTAGACTAAAAGGGAATGCATTATAAGAAGAATCTTTACTTTGAAACTCTGTTCTTTACCTTTTTCACACTATGTAACAGCTTTGTTTCATGAAACAGGTTTGAAACAGCTTTGTATTCAACTTAAACACTGTTTCAGAGCTAGACATCTTGTTTTTAACCAAACTGAATAACTTACAATATGTTAAGAAAACACATATTTCAAATGAAAAGAGTTTATGACAAGGGGAGATGAAGTTGTTTGTAATATGACCAATTAAAGTAATTGCAATTCTGTTTATACACTTCTAACCAAAAAGAAGCAGGGCTTCTATGCATTGTAATCAGCTTATACACCATTTCAGAGCAAGACATCTTGTTTTTAACCAAACTGAATAACTTACAATATCCTAAGAAAACACATATTTCAAGTGAAAAGAGTTTATCCAGGGGAGAACAAGTTGTTTTAACATGGTTCTAATGTGACCCTTGAAAGTAATTGCAACTCTGTTTTTACACCTCTAACCACAAGGAGGCAACGTTTCCACGCATTATAATTGGCTTATACATAGTTTCAGAGTAAGAAATATTGTTTTTAACCAAACTGAACAACTAAAAGGGAATGCATTATAAGAAGAATGTTTACTTTGAAACTCTGTTCTTTACCTTTTTCACACTACGAAACAGCTTTGTATTCACCTTAAACACTGTTTCAGGGCAAGAGATTGTGTTTTAGACTAAAAGGGAATGCATTGTAAGAAGAATCTTTACTTTGAAACTCTGTTCTTTACCTTTTTCTCACTATGAAACAGCTTTGTATTCACCTTAAACACTGTTTCAGGGCAAGAGATTGTGTTTTAGACTAAAAGGGAATGCATTATAAGAAGAATCTTTACTTTGAAACTCTGTTCTTTACCTTTTTCTCACTATGAAACAGCTTTGTATTCAACTTAAACACTGTTTCAGGGGAAGAGATTGTGTTTTAGACTAAAAGGGAATGCATTATAAGAAGAATCTTTACTTTGAAACTCTGTTCTTTACCTTTTTCTCACTATGAAACAGCTTTATATTCAACTTAAACACTGCTTCAGTGCAAGAGATTGTGTTTTAGACTAAAAGGGAATGCATTATAAGAAGAATCTTTACTTTGAAACTCTGTTCTTTACCTTTTTCACACTATGAAACAGCTTTGTATTCACCTTAAACACTGTTTCAGGGCAGATTGTGTTTTAGACTAAAAGGGAATACATTATAAGAAGAATCTTTACTTTGAAACTCTGTTCTTTACCTTTTTCTCACTATGAAACAGCTTTATATTCAACTTAAACACTGCTTCAGGGCAAGAGATTGTGTTTTAGACTAAAAGGGAATGCATTATAAGAAGAATCTTTACTTTGAAACTCTGTTCTTTACCTTTTTCACACTATGTAACAGCTTTGTTTCATGAAACAGGTTTGAAACAGCTTTGTATTCAACTTAAACACTGTTTCAGAGCTAGACATCTTGTTTTTAACCAAACTGAATAACTTACAATATGTTAAGAAAACACATATTTCAAATGAAAAGAGTTTATAACAAGGGGAGATGAAGTTGTTTGTAATATGACCAATTAAAGTAATTGCAATTCTGTTTATACACTTCTAACCAAAAAGAAGCAGGGCTTCTATGCATTGTAATCAGCTTATACACCATTTCAGAGCAAGACATCTTGTTTTTAACCAAACTGAATAACTTACAATATCCTAAGAAAACACATATTTCAAGTGAAAAGAGTTTATCCAGGGGAGAACAAGTTGTTTTAACATGGTTCTAATGTGACCCTTGAAAGTAATTGCAACTCTGTTTTTACACCTCTAACCACAAGGAGGCAACGTTTCCACGCATTATAATTGGCTTATACATAGTTTCAGAGTAAGAAATATTGTTTTTAACCAAACTGAACAACTAAAAGGGAATGCATTATAAGAAGAATGTTTACTTTGAAACTCTGTTCTTTACCTTTTAAACAATATGAAACAGCTTTGTATTCACCTTAAACACTGTTTCAGGGCAAGAGATTGTGTTTTAGACTAAAAGGGAATGCATTGTAAGAAGAATCTTTACTTTGAAACTCTGTTCTTTACCTTTTTCTCACTATGAAACAGCTTTGTATTCACCTTAAACACTGTTTCAGGGCAAGAGACTGTGTTTTAGACTAAAAGGGAATGCATTATAAGAAGAATCTTTACTTTGAAACTCTGTTCTTTACCATTTTCACACTATGTAACAGCTTTATATTCAACTTAAACACTGCTTCAGTGCAAGAGATTGTGTTTTAGACTAAAAGGGAATGCATTATAAGAAGAATCTTTACTTTGAAACTCTGTTCTTTACCTTTTTCTCATTATGAAACAGCTTTGTATTCACCTTAAACACTGCTTCAGGGCAAGAGATTGTGTTTTAGACTAAAAGGGAATGCATTATAAGAAGAATCTTTACTTTGAAACTCTGTTCTTTACCTTTTTCACACTATGAAACAGCTTTATATTCAACTTAAACACTGTTTCAGGGCAAGAGATTGTGCTTTAGACTAAAATAGACTGCATTATAAGAAGAATCTTTACTTTGAAACTCTGTTCTTTACCTTTTTCACACTACGAAACAGCTTTGTATTCACCTTAAACACTGTTTCAGGGCAAGAGATTGTGTTTTAGACTAAAAGGGAATGCATTGTAAGAAGAATCTTTACTTTGAAACTCTGTTCTTTACCTTTTTCTCACTATGAAACAGCTTTGTATTCACCTTAAACACTGTTTCAGGGCAAGAGATTGTGTTTTAGACTAAAAGGGAATGCATTATAAGAAGAATCTTTACTTTGAAACTCTGTTCTTTACCTTTTTCTCACTATGAAACAGCTTTGTATTCAACTTAAACACTGTTTCAGGGGAAGAGATTGTGTTTTAGACTAAAAGGGAATGCATTATAAGAAGAATCTTTACTTTGAAACTCTGTTCTTTACCTTTTTCTCACTATGAAACAGCTTTATATTCAACTTAAACACTGCTTCAGTGCAAGAGATTGTGTTTTAGACTAAAAGGGAATGCATTATAAGAAGAATCTTTACTTTGAAACTCTGTTCTTTACCTTTTTCACACTATGAAACAGCTTTGTATTCACCTTAAACACTGTTTCAGGGCAGATTGTGTTTTAGACTAAAAGGGAATACATTATAAGAAGAATCTTTACTTTGAAACTCTGTTCTTTACCTTTTTCTCACTATGAAACAGCTTTATATTCAACTTAAACACTGCTTCAGGGCAAGAGATTGTGTTTTAGACTAAAAGGGAATGCATTATAAGAAGAATCTTTACTTTGAAACTCTGTTCTTTACCTTTTTCACACTATGTAACAGCTTTGTTTCATGAAACAGGTTTGAAACAGCTTTGTATTCAACTTAAACACTGTTTCAGAGCTAGACATCTTGTTTTTAACCAAACTGAATAACTTACAATATGTTAAGAAAACACATATTTCAAATGAAAAGAGTTTATAACAAGGGGAGATGAAGTTGTTTGTAATATGACCAATTAAAGTAATTGCAATTCTGTTTATACACTTCTAACCAAAAAGAAGCAGGGCTTCTATGCATTGTAATCAGCTTATACACCATTTCAGAGCAAGACATCTTGTTTTTAACCAAACTGAATAACTTACAATATCCTAAGAAAACACATATTTCAAGTGAAAAGAGTTTATCCAGGGGAGAACAAGTTGTTTTAACATGGTTCTAATGTGACCCTTGAAAGTAATTGCAACTCTGTTTTTACACCTCTAACCACAAGGAGGCAACGTTTCCACGCATTATAATTGGCTTATACATAGTTTCAGAGTAAGAAATATTGTTTTTAACCAAACTGAACAACTAAAAGGGAATGCATTATAAGAAGAATGTTTACTTTGAAACTCTGTTCTTTACCTTTTAAACAATATGAAACAGCTTTGTATTCACCTTAAACACTGTTTCAGGGCAAGAGATTGTGTTTTAGACTAAAAGGGTATGCATTGTAAGAAGAATCTTTACTTTGAAACTCTGTTCTTTACCTTTTTCTCACTATGAAACAGCTTTGTATTCAACTTAAACACTGTTTCAGGGCAAGAGATTGTGTTTTAGACTAAAAGGGAATGCATTATAAGAAGAATCTTTACTTTGAAACTCTGTTCTTTACTATTTTCACACTATGTAACAGCT
This sequence comes from Electrophorus electricus, assembly GCF_041902795.1. NCBI lineage: Eukaryota > Metazoa > Chordata > Actinopteri > Gymnotiformes > Gymnotidae > Electrophorus > Electrophorus electricus. The sequence continues at coordinate 1,426,714 of NW_027658572.1, read as the reverse complement.
TTATATTCAACTTAAACACTGCTTCAGTGCAAGAGATTGTGTTTTAGACTAAAAGGGAATGCATTATAAGAAGAATCTTTACTTTGAAACTCTGTTCTTTACCTTTTTCACACTATGTAACAGCTTTGTATTCACCTTAAACACTGTTTCAGGGCAGATTGTGTTTTAGACTAAAAGGGAATACATTATAAGAAGAATCTTTACTTTGAAACTCTGTTCTTTACCTTTTTCTCACTATGAAACAGCTTTATATTCAACTTAAACACTGCTTCAGGGCAAGAGATTGTGTTTTAGACTAAAAGGGAATGCATTATAAGAAGAATCTTTACTTTGAAACTCTGTTCTTTACCTTTTTCACACTATGTAACAGCTTTGTTTCATGAAACAGGTTTGAAACAGCTTTGTATTCAACTTAAACACTGTTTCAGAGCTAGACATCTTGTTTTTAACCAAACTGAATAACTTACAATATGTTAAGAAAACACATATTTCAAATGAAAAGAGTTTATAACAAGGGGAGATCAAGTTGTTTGTAATATGACCAATTAAAGTAATTGCAATTCTGTTTGTACACTTCTAACCAAAAAGAAACAGGGCTTCTATGCATTGTAATCAGCTTATACACCATTTCAGAGCAAGACATCTTGTTTTTAACCAAACTGAATAACTTACAATATCCTAAGAAAACACATATTTCAAGTGAAAAGAGTTTATCCAGGGGAGAACAAGTTGTTTTAACATGGTTCTAATGTGACCCTTGAAAGTAATTGCAACTCTGTTTTTACACCTCTAACCACAAGGAGGCAACGTTTCCACGCATTATAATTGGCTTATACATAGTTTCAGAGTAAGAAATATTGTTTTTAACCAAACTGAACAACTAAAAGGGAATGCATTATAAGAAGAATGTTTACTTTGAAACTCTGTTCTTTACCTTTTAAACAATATGAAACAGCTTTGTATTCACCTTAAACACTGTTTCAGGGCAAGAGATTGTGTTTTAGACTAAAAGGGAATGCATTGTATGAAGAATCTTTACTTTGAAACTCTGTTCTTTACCTTTTTCTCACTATGAAACAGCTTTGTATTCACCTTAAACACTGTTTCAGGGCAAGAGATTGTGTTTTAGACTAAAAGGGAATGCATTATAAGAAGAATCTTTACTTTGAAACTCTGTTCTTTACCATTTTCAGACTATGTAACAGCTTTATATTCAACTTAAACACTGCTTCAGTGCAAGAGATTGTGTTTTAGACTAAAAGGGAATGCATTATAAGAAGAATCTTTACTTTGAAACTCTGTTTTTTACCTTTTTCACACTATGAAACAGCTTTATATTCAACTTAAACACTGCTTCAGGGCAAGAGATTGTGTTTTAGACTAAAAGGGAATGCATTATAAGAAGAATCTTTACTTTGAAACTCTGTTTTTTACCTTTTTCACACTATGAAACAGCTTTGTATTCACCTTAAACACTGTTTCAGGGCAAGAGATTGTGTTTTAGACTAAAAGGGAATGCATCATAAGAAGAATCTTTACTTTGAAACTCTGTTCTTTACCTTTTTCTCACTATGAAACAGCTTTGTATTCAACTTAAACACTGCTTCAGTGCAAGAGATTGTGTTTTAGACTAAAAGGGAATGCATTATAAGAAGAATCTTTACTTTGAAACTCTGTTCTTTACCTTTTTCTCACTATGAAACAGCTTTGTATTCACCTTAAACACTGTTTCAGGGCAAGAGATTGTGTTTTAGACTAAAAGGGAATGCATTATAAGAAGAATCTTTACTTTGAAACTCTGTTCTTTACCTGTTTCACACTATGTAACAGCTTTGTTTCATGAAACAGCTTTGAAACAGCTTTGTATTCAACTTAAACACTGTTTCAGAGCTAGACATCTTGTTTTTAACCAAACTGAATAACTTACAATATGTTAAGAAAACACATATTTCAAATGAAAAGAGTTTATAACAAGGGGAGATCAAGTTGTTTGTAATATGACCAATTAAAGTAATTGCAATTCTGTTTGTACACTTCTAACCAAAAAGAAGCAGGGCTTCTATGCATTGTAATCAGCTTATACACCATTTCAGAGCAAGACATCTTGTTTTTAACCAAACTGAATAACTTACAATATCCTAAGAAAACACATATTTCAAGTGAAAAGAGTTTATCCAGGGGAGAACAAGTTGTTTTAACATGGTTCTAATGTGACCCTTGAAAGTAATTGCAACTCTGTTTTTACACCTCTAACCACAAGGAGGCAACGTTTCCACGCATTATAATTGGCTTATACATAGTTTCAGAGTAAGAAATATTGTTTTTAACCAAACTGAACAACTAAAAGGGAATGCATTATAAGAAGAATTGTTTACTTTGAAACTCTGTTCTTTACCTTTTTCTCACTATGAAACAGCTTTATATTCAACTTAAACACTGCTTCAGGGCAAGAGATTGTGTTTTAGACTAAAAGGGAATGCATTATAAGAAGAATCTTTACTTTGAAACTCTGTTTTTTACCTTTTTCACACTATGAAACAGCTTTGTATTCACCTTAAACACTGTTTCAGGGCAAGAGATTGTGTTTTAGACTAAAAGGGAATGCATCATAAGAAGAATCTTTACTTTGAAACTCTGTTCTTTACCTTTTTCTCACTATGAAACAGCTTTGTATTCAACTTAAACACTGCTTCAGTGCAAGAGATTGTGTTTTAGACTAAAAGGGAATGCATTATAAGAAGAATCTTTACTTTGAAACTCTGTTCTTTACCTTTTTCTCACTATGAAACAGCTTTGTATTCACCTTAAACACTGTTTCAGGGCAAGAGATTGTGTTTTAGACTAAAAGGGAATGCATTATAAGAAGAATCTTTACTTTGAAACTCTGTTCTTTACCTTTTTCACACTATGTAACAGCTTTGTTTCATGAAACAGCTTTGAAACAGCTTTGTATTCAACTTAAACACTGTTTCAGAGCTAGACATCTTGTTTTTAACCAAACTGAATAACTTACAATATGTTAAGAAAACACATATTTCAAATGAAAAGAGTTTATAACAAGGGGAGATCAAGTTGTTTGTAATATGACCAATTAAAGTAATTGCAATTCTGTTTGTACACTTCTAACCAAAAAGAAGCAGGGCTTCTATGCATTGTAATCAGCTTATACACCATTTCAGAGCAAGACATCTTGTTTTTAACCAAACTGAATAACTTACAATATCCTAAGAAAACACATATTTCAAGTGAAAAGAGTTTATCCAGGGGAGAACAAGTTGTTTTAACATGGTTCTAATGTGACCCTTGAAAGTAATTGCAACTCTGTTTTTACACCTCTAACCACAAGGAGGCAACGTTTCCACGCATTATAATTGGCTTATACATAGTTTCAGAGTAAGAAATATTGTTTTTAACCAAACTGAACAACTAAAAGGGAATGCATTATAAGAAGAATGTTTACTTTGAAACTCTGTTCTTTACCTTTTAAACAATATGAAACAGCTTTGTATTCACCTTAAACACTGTTTCAGGGCAAGAGATTGTGTTTTAGACTAAAAGGGAATGCATTGTATGAAGAATCTTTACTTTGAAACTCTGTTCTTTACCTTTTTCTCACTATGAAACAGCTTTGTATTCACCTTAAACACTGTTTCAGGGCAAGAGATTGTGTTTTAGACTAAAAGGGACTGCATTATAAGAAGAATCTTTACTTTGAAACTCTGTTCTTTACCATTTTCACACTATGTAACAGCTTTATATTCAACTTAAACACTGCTTCAGTGCAAGAGATTGTGTTTTAGACTAAAAGGGAATGCATTATAAGAAGAATCTTTACTTTGAAACTCTGTTCTTTACCTTTTTCACACTATGAAACAGCTTTGTATTCACCTTAAACACTGTTTCAGGGCAGATTGTGTTTTAGACTAAAAGGGAATACATTATAAGAAGAATCTTTACTTTGAAACTCTGTTCTTTACCTTTTTCACACTATGAAACAGCTTTATATTCAACTTAAACACTGTTTCAGGGCAAGAGATTGTGTTTTAGACTAAAATAGACTGCATTATAAGAAGAATCTTTACTTTGAAACTCTGTTCTTTACCTTTTTCACACTATGAAACAGCTTTGTATTCACCTTAAACACTGTTTCAGGGCAAGAGATTGTGTTTTAGACTAAAAGGGAATGCATTGTAAGAAGAATCTTTACTTTGAAACTCTGTTCTTTACCTTTTTCTCACTATGAAACAGCTTTGTATTCACCTTAAACACTGTTTCAGGGCAAGAGATTGTGTTTTAGACTAAAAGGGAATGCATTATAAGAAGAATCTTTACTTTGAAACTCTGTTCTTTACCTTTTTCACACTATGAAACAGCTTTGTATTCACCTTAAACACTGTTTCAGGGCAGATTGTGTTTTAGACTAAAAGGGAATACATTATAAGAAGAATCTTTACTTTGAAACTCTGTTCTTTACCTTTTTCACACTATGAAACAGCTTTATATTCAACTTAAACACTGTTTCAGGGCAAGAGATTGTGTTTTAGACTAAAATAGACTGCATTATAAGAAGAATCTTTACTTTGAAACTCTGTTCTTTACCTTTTTCTCACTATGAAACAGCTTTGTATTCACCTTAAACACTGTTTCAGGGCAAGAGATTGTGTTTTAGACTAAAAGGGAATGCATTATAAGAAGAATCTTTACTTTGAAACTCTGTTCTTTACCATTTTCACACTATGTAACAGCTTTATATTCAACTTAAACACTGCTTCAGTGCAAGAGATTGTGTTTTAGACTAAAAGGGAATGCATTATAAGAAGAATCTTTACTTTGAAACTCTGTTCTTTACCTTTTTCACACTATGAAACAGCTTTGTATTCACCTTAAACACTGTTTCAGGGCAGATTGTGTTTTAGACTAAAAGGGAATACATTATAAGAAGAATCTTTACTTTGAAACTCTGTTCTTTACCTTTTTCACACTATGAAACAGCTTTATATTCAACTTAAACACTGTTTCAGGGCAAGAGATTGTGTTTTAGACTAAAATAGACTGCATTATAAGAAGAATCTTTACTTTGAAACTCTGTTCTTTACCTTTTTCACACTACGAAACAGCTTTGTATTCACCTTAAACACTGTTTCAGGGCAAGAGATTGTGTTTTAGACTAAAAGGGAATGCATTGTAAGAAGAATCTTTACTTTGAAACTCTGTTCTTTACCTTTTTCTCACTATGAAACAGCTTTGTATTCACCTTAAACACTGTTTCAGGGCAAGAGATTGTGTTTTAGACTAAAAGGGAATGCATTATAAGAAGAATCTTTACTTTGAAACTCTGTTCTTTACCTTTTTCTCACTATGAAACAGCTTTGTATTCAACTTAAACACTGTTTCAGGGGAAGAGATTGTGTTTTAGACTAAAAGGGAATGCATTATAAGAAGAATCTTTACTTTGAAACTCTGTTCTTTACCTTTTTCTCACTATGAAACAGCTTTATATTCAACTTAAACACTGCTTCAGGGCAAGAGATTGTGTTTTAGACTAAAAGGGAATGCATGATAAGAAGAATCTTTACTTTGAAACTCTGTTTTTTACCTTTTTCACACTATGAAACAGCTTTGTATTCACCTTAAACACTGTTTCAGGGCAAGAGATTGTGTTTTAGACTAAAAGGGAATGCATTATAAGAAGAATCTTTACTTTGAAACTCTGTTCTTTACCTTTTTCACACTATGAAACAGCTTTGTATTCACCTTAAACACTGTTTCAGGGCAAGAGATTGTGTTTTAGACTAAAATAGACTGCATTATAAGAAGAATCTTTACTTTGAAACTCTGTTCTTTACCTTTTTCACACTATGTAACAGCTTTGTTTCATGAAACAGGTTTGAAACAGCTTTGTATTCAACTTAAACACTGTTTCAGAGCTAGACATCTTGTTTTTAACCAAACTGAATAACTTACAATATGTTAAGAAAACACATATTTCAAATGAAAAGAGTTTATAACAAGGGGAGATCAAGTTGTTTGTAATATGACCAATTAAAGTAATTGCAATTCTGTTTATACACTTCTAACCAAAAAGAAGCAGGGCTTCTATGCATTGTAATCAGCTTATACACCATTTCAGAGCAAGACATCTTGTTTTTAACCAAACTGAATAACTTACAATATCCTAAGAAAAACACATATTTCAAGTGAAAAGAGTTTATCCAGGGGAGAACAAGTTGTTTTAACATGGTTCTAATGTGACCCTTGAAAGTAATTGCAACTCTGTTTTTACACCTCTAACCACAAGGAGGCAACGTTTCCACGCATTATAATTGGCTTATACATAGTTTCAGAGTAAGAAATATTGTTTTTAACCAAACTGAACAACTAAAAGGGAATGCATTATAAGAAGAATGTTTACTTTGAAACTCTGTTCTTTACCTTTTAAACAATATTAAACAGCTTTGTATTCACCTTAAACACTGTTTCAGGGCAAGAGATTGTGTTTTAGACTAAAAGGGAATGCATTGTATGAAGAATCTTTACTTTGAAACTCTGTTCTTTACCTTTTTCTCACTATGAAACAGCTTTGTATTCACCTTAAACACTGTTTCAGGGCAAGAGATTGTGTTTTAGACTAAAAGGGAATGCATTATAAGAAGAATCTTTACTTTGAAACTCTGTTCTTTACCATTTTCAGACTATGTAACAGCTTTATATTCAACTTAAACACTGCTTCAGTGCAAGAGATTGTGTTTTAGACTAAAAGGGAATGCATTATAAGAAGAATCTTTACTTTGAAACTCTGTTCTTTACCTTTTTCTCACTATGAAACAGCTTTATATTCAACTTAAACACTGCTTCAGGGCAAGAGATTGTGTTTTAGACTAAAAGGGAATGCATTATAAGAAGAATCTTTACTTTGAAACTCTGTTTTTTACCTTTTTCACACTATGAAACAGCTTTGTATTCACCTTAAACACTGTTTCAGGGCAAGAGATTGTGTTTTAGACTAAAAGGGAATGCATCATAAGAAGAATCTTTACTTTGAAACTCTGTTCTTTACCTTTTTCTCACTATGAAACAGCTTTGTATTCAACTTAAACACTGCTTCAGTGCAAGAGATTGTGTTTTAGACTAAAAGGGAATGCATTATAAGAAGAATCTTTACTTTGAAACTCTGTTCTTTACCTTTTTCTCACTATGAAACAGCTTTGTATTCACCTTAAACACTGTTTCAGGGCAAGAGATTGTGTTTTAGACTAAAAGGGAATGCATTATAAGAAGAATCTTTACTTTGAAACTCTGTTCTTTACCTTTTTCACACTATGTAACAGCTTTGTTTCATGAAACAGCTTTGAAACAGCTTTGTATTCAACTTAAACACTGTTTCAGAGCTAGACATCTTGTTTTTAACCAAACTGAATAACTTACAATATGTTAAGAAAACACATATTTCAAATGAAAAGAGTTTATAACAAGGGGAGATCAAGTTGTTTGTAATATGACCAATTAAAGTAATTGCAATTCTGTTTGTACACTTCTAACCAAAAAGAAGCAGGGCTTCTATGCATTGTAATCAGCTTATACACCATTTCAGAGCAAGACATCTTGTTTTTAACCAAACTGAATAACTTACAATATCCTAAGAAAACACATATTTCAAGTGAAAAGAGTTTATCCAGGGGAGAACAAGTTGTTTTAACATGGTTCTAATGTGACCCTTGAAAGTAATTGCAACTCTGTTTTTACACCTCTAACCACAAGGAGGCAACGTTTCCACGCATTATAATTGGCTTATACATAGTTTCAGAGTAAGAAATATTGTTTTTAACCAAACTGAACAACTAAAAGGGAATGCATTATAAGAAGAATGTTTACTTTGAAACTCTGTTCTTTACCTTTTTCTCACTATGAAACAGCTTTATATTCAACTTAAACACTGCTTCAGGGCAAGAGATTGTGTTTTAGACTAAAAGGGAATGCATGATAAGAAGAATCTTTACTTTGAAACTCTGTTTTTTACCTTTTTCACACTATGAAACAGCTTTGTATTCACCTTAAACACTGTTTCAGGGCAAGAGATTGTGTTTTAGACTAAAAGGGAATGCATTATAAGAAGAATCTTTACTTTGAAACTCTGTTCTTTACCTTTTTCACACTATGAAACAGCTTTGTATTCACCTTAAACACTGTTTCAGGGCAAGAGATTGTGTTTTAGACTAAAATAGACTGCATTATAAGAAGAATCTTTACTTTGAAACTCTGTTCTTTACCTTTTTCACACTATGTAACAGCTTTGTTTCATGAAACAGGTTTGAAACAGCTTTGTATTCAACTTAAACACTGTTTCAGAGCTAGACATCTTGTTTTTAACCAAACTGAATAACTTACAATATGTTAAGAAAACACATATTTCAAATGAAAAGAGTTTATAACAAGGGGAGATCAAGTTGTTTGTAATATGACCAATTAAAGTAATTGCAATTCTGTTTATACACTTCTAACCAAAAAGAAGCAGGGCTTCTATGCATTGTAATCAGCTTATACACCATTTCAGAGCAAGACATCTTGTTTTTAACCAAACTGAATAACTTACAATATCCTAAGAAAACACATATTTCAAGTGAAAAGAGTTTATCCAGGGGAGAACAAGTTGTTTTAACATGGTTCTAATGTGACCCTTGAAAGTAATTGCAACTCTGTTTTTACACCTCTAACCACAAGGAGGCAACGTTTCCACGCATTATAATTGGCTTATACATAGTTTCAGAGTAAGAAATATTGTTTTTAACCAAACTGAACAACTAAAAGGGAATGCATTATAAGAAGAATGTTTACTTTGAAACTCTGTTCTTTACCTTTTAAACAATATTAAACAGCTTTGTATTCACCTTAAACACTGTTTCAGGGCAAGAGATTGTGTTTTAGACTAAAAGGGAATGCATTGTATGAAGAATCTTTACTTTGAAACTCTGTTCTTTACCTTTTTCTCACTATGAAACAGCTTTGTATTCACCTTAAACACTGTTTCAGGGCAAGAGATTGTGTTTTAGACTAAAAGGGAATGCATTATAAGAAGAATCTTTACTTTGAAACTCTGTTCTTTACCATTTTCAGACTATGTAACAGCTTTATATTCAACTTAAACACTGCTTCAGTGCAAGAGATTGTGTTTTAGACTAAAAGGGAATGCATTATAAGAAGAATCTTTACTTTGAAACTCTGTTCTTTACCTTTTTCTCACTATGAAACAGCTTTATATTCAACTTAAACACTGCTTCAGGGCAAGAGATTGTGTTTTAGACTAAAAGGGAATGCATTATAAGAAGAATCTTTACTTTGAAACTCTGTTTTTTACCTTTTTCACACTATGAAACAGCTTTGTATTCACCTTAAACACTGTTTCAGGGCAAGAGATTGTGTTTTAGACTAAAAGGGAATGCATCATAAGAAGAATCTTTACTTTGAAACTCTGTTCTTTACCTTTTTCTCACTATGAAACAGCTTTGTATTCAACTTAAACACTGCTTCAGTGCAAGAGATTGTGTTTTAGACTAAAAGGGAATGCATTATAAGAAGAATCTTTACTTTGAAACTCTGTTCTTTACCTTTTTCTCACTATGAAACAGCTTTGTATTCACCTTAAACACTGTTTCAGGGCAAGAGATTGTGTTTTAGACTAAAAGGGAATGCATTATAAGAAGAATCTTTACTTTGAAACTCTGTTCTTTACCTTTTTCACACTATGTAACAGCTTTGTTTCATGAAACAGCTTTGAAACAGCTTTGTATTCAACTTAAACACTGTTTCAGAGCTAGACATCTTGTTTTTAACCAAACTGAATAACTTACAATATGTTAAGAAAACACATATTTCAAATGAAAAGAGTTTATAACAAGGGGAGATCAAGTTGTTTGTAATATGACCAATTAAAGTAATTGCAATTCTGTTTGTACACTTCTAACCAAAAAGAAGCAGGGCTTCTATGCATTGTAATCAGCTTATACACCATTTCAGAGCAAGACATCTTGTTTTTAACCAAACTGAATAACTTACAATATCCTAAGAAAACACATATTTCAAGTGAAAAGAGTTTATCCAGGGGAGAACAAGTTGTTTTAACATGGTTCTAATGTGACCCTTGAAAGTAATTGCAACTCTGTTTTTACACCTCTAACCACAAGGAGGCAACGTTTCCACGCATTATAATTGGCTTATACATAGTTTCAGAGTAAGAAATATTGTTTTTAACCAAACTGAACAACTAAAAGGGAATGCATTATAAGAAGAATGTTTACTTTGAAACTCTGTTCTTTACCTTTTTCTCACTATGAAACAGCTTTATATTCAACTTAAACACTGCTTCAGGGCAAGAGATTGTGTTTTAGACTAAAAGGGAATGCATTATAAGAAGAATCTTTACTTTGAAACTCTGTTTTTTACCTTTTTCACACTATGAAACAGCTTTGTATTCACCTTAAACACTGTTTCAGGCCAAGAGATTGTGTTTTAGACTAAAAGGGAATGCATCATAAGAAGAATCTTTACTTTGAAACTCTGTTCTTTACCTTTTTCTCACTATGAAACAGCTTTGTATTCAACTTAAACACTGCTTCAGTGCAAGAGATTGTGTTTTAGACTAAAAGGGAATGCATTATAAGAAGAATCTTTACTTTGAAACTCTGTTCTTTACCTTTTTCTCACTATGAAACAGCTTTGTATTCACCTTAAACACTGTTTCAGGGCAAGAGATTGTGTTTTAGACTAAAAGGGAATGCATTATAAGAAGAATCTTTACTTTGAAACTCTGTTCTTTACCTTTTTCACACTATGTAACAGCTTTGTTTCATGAAACAGCTTTGAAACAGCTTTGTATTCAACTTAAACACTGTTTCAGAGCTAGACATCTTGTTTTTAACCAAACTGAATAACTTACAATATGTTAAGAAAACACATATTTCAAATGAAAAGAGTTTATAACAAGGGGAGATCAAGTTGTTTGTAATATGACCAATTAAAGTAATTGCAATTCTGTTTGTACACTTCTAACCAAAAAGAAGCAGGGCTTCTATGCATTGTAATCAGCTTATACACCATTTCAGAGCAAGACATCTTGTTTTTAACCAAACTGAATAACTTACAATATCCTAAGAAAACACATATTTCAAGTGAAAAGAGTTTATCCAGGGGAGAACAAGTTGTTTTAACATGGTTCTAATGTGACCCTTGAAAGTAATTGCAACTCTGTTTTTACACCTCTAACCACAAGGAGGCAACGTTTCCACGCATTATAATTGGCTTATACATAGTTTCAGAGTAAGAAATATTGTTTTTAACCAAACTGAACAACTAAAAGGGAATGCATTATAAGAAGAATGTTTACTTTGAAACTCTGTTCTTTACCTTTTAAACAATATGAAACAGCTTTGTATTCACCTTAAACACTGTTTCAGGGCAAGAGATTGTGTTTTAGACTAAAAGGGAATGCATTGTATGAAGAATCTTTACTTTGAAACTCTGTTCTTTACCTTTTTCTCACTATGAAACAGCTTTGTATTCACCTTAAACACTGTTTCAGGGCAAGAGATTGTGTTTTAGACTAAAAGGGACTGCATTATAAGAAGAATCTTTACTTTGAAACTCTGTTCTTTACCATTTTCACACTATGTAACAGCTTTATATTCAACTTAAACACTGCTTCAGTGCAAGAGATTGTGTTTTAGACTAAAATAGACTGCATTATAAGAAGAATCTTTACTTTGAAACTCTGTTCTTTACCTTTTTCACACTATGAAACAGCTTTGTATTCACCTTAAACACTGTTTCAGGGCAAGAGATTGTGTTTTAGACTAAAAGGGAATGCATTGTAAGAAGAATCTTTACTTTGAAACTCTGTTCTTTACCTTTTTCTCACTATGAAACAGCTTTGTATTCACCTTAAACACTGTTTCAGGGCAAGAGATTGTGTTTTAGACTAAAAGGGAATGCATTATAAGAAGAATCTTTACTTTGAAACTCTGTTCTTTACCTTTTTCACACTATGAAACAGCTTTGTATTCACCTTAAACACTGTTTCAGGGCAGATTGTGTTTTAGACTAAAAGGGAATACATTATAAGAAGAATCTTTACTTTGAAACTCTGTTCTTTACCTTTTTCACACTATGAAACAGCTTTATATTCAACTTAAACACTGTTTCAGGGCAAGAGATTGTGTTTTAGACTAAAATAGACTGCATTATAAGAAGAATCTTTACTTTGAAACTCTGTTCTTTACCTTTTTCTCACTATGAAACAGCTTTATATTCAACTTAAACACTGCTTCAGGGCAAGAGATTGTGTTTTAGACTAAAAGGGAATGCATGATAAGAAGAATCTTTACTTTGAAACTCTGTTTTTTACCTTTTTCACACTATGAAACAGCTTTGTATTCACCTTAAACACTGTTTCAGGGCAAGAGATTGTGTTTTAGACTAAAAGGGAATGCATTATAAGAAGAATCTTTACTTTGAAACTCTGTTCTTTACCTTTTTCTCACTATGAAACAGCTTTATATTCAACTTAAACACTGCTTCAGGGCAAGAGATTGTGTTTTAGACTAAAAGGGAATGCATTATAAGAAGAATCTTTACTTTGAAACTCTGTTCTTTACCTTTTTCACACTATGAAACAGCTTTGTATTCACCTTAAACACTGTTTCAGGGCAAGAGATTGTGTTTTAGACTAAAATAGACTGCATTATAAGAAGAATCTTTACTTTGAAACTCTGTTCTTTACCTTTTTCACACTATGAAACAGCTTTGTATTCACCTTAAACACTGTTTCAGGGCAAGAGATTGTGTTTTAGACTAAAAGGGAATGCATTGTAAGAAGAATCTTTACTTTGAAACTCTGTTCTTTACCTTTTTCTCATTATGAAACAGCTTTGTATTCACCTTAAACACTGTTTCAGGGCAAGAGATTGTGTTTTAGACTAAAAGGGAATGCATTATAAGAAGAATCTTTACTTTGAAACTCTGTTCTTTACCATTTTCACACTATGTAACAGCTTTATATTCAACTTAAACACTGCTTCAATGCAAGAGATTGTGTTTTAGACTAAAAGGGAATGCATTATAAGAAGAATCTTTACTTTGAAACTCTGTTCTTTACCTTTTTCACACTATGTAACAGCTTTGTTTCATGAAACAGCTTTGAAACAGCTTTGTATTCAACTTAAACACTGTTTCAGAGCTAGACATCTTGTTTTTAACCAAACTGAATAACTTACAATATGTTAAGAAAACACATATTTCAAATGAAAAGAGTTTATAACAAGGGGAGATGAAGTTGTTTGTAATATGACCAATTAAAGTAATTGCAATTCTGTTTGTACACTTCTAACCAAAAAGAAGCAGGGCTTCTATGCATTGTAATCAGCTTATACACCATTTCAGAGCAAGACATCTTGTTTTTAACCAAACTGAATAACTTACAATATCCTAAGAAAACACATATTTCAAGTGAAAAGAGTTTATCCAGGGGAGAACAAGTTGTTTTAACATGGTTCTAATGTGACCCTTGAAAGTAATTGCAACTCTGTTTTTACACCTCTAACCAGAAGGAGGCAACGTTTCCACGCATTATAATTGGCTTATACATAGTTTCAGAGTAAGAAATATTGTTTTTAACCAAACTGAACAACTAAAAGGGAATGCATTATAAGAAGAATATTTACTTTGAAACTCTGTTCTTTACCTTTTAAACAATATGAAACAGCTTTGTATTCACCTTAAACACTGTTTCAGGGCAAGAGATTGTGTTTTAGACTAAAAGGGAATGCATTATAAGAAGAATCTTTACTTTGAAACTCTGTTCTTTACCTTTTTCACACTATGAAATAGCTTTGTATTCACCTTAAACACTGTTTAAGGGCAAGAGATTGTGTTTTAGACTAAAATAGACTGCATTATAAGAAGAATCTTTACTTTGAAACTCTGTTCTTTACCTTTTTCACACTATGAAACAGCTTTGTATTCACCTTAAACACTGTTTCAGGGCAAGAGATTGTGTTTTAGACTAAAAGGGAATGCATTGTAAGTAGAATCTTTACTTTGAAACTCTGTTCTTTACCTTTTTCTCATTATGAAACAGCTTTGTATTCACCTTAAACACTGTTTCAGGGCAAGAGATTGTGTTTTAGACTAAAAGGGAATGCATTATAAGAAGAATCTTTACTTTGAAACTCTGTTCTTTACCTTTTTCACACTATGTAACAGCTTTGTATTCACCTTAAACACTGTTTCAGGGCAGATTGTGTTTTAGACTAAAAGGGAATACATTATAAGAAGAATCTTTACTTTGAAACTCTGTTCTTTACCTTTTTCTCACTATGAAACAGCTTTATATTCAACTTAAACACTGCTTCAGGGCAAGAGATTGTGTTTTAGACTAAAAGGGAATGCAGTATAAGAAGAATCTTTACTTTGAAACTCTGTTCTTTACCTTTTTCTCACTATGAAACAGCTTTATATTCAACTTAAACACTGCTTCAGGGCAAGAGATTGTGTTTTAGACTAAAAGGGAATGCATTATAAGAAGAATCTTTACTTTGAAACTCTGTTTTTTACCTTTTTCACACTATGAAACAGCTTTGTATTCACCTTAAACACTGTTTCAGGGCAAGAGATTGTGTTTTAGACTAAAAGTTAAAGCATTATAAGAAGAATCTTTACTTTGAAACTCTGTTCTTTACCTTTTTCACACTATGAAACAGCTTTGTATTCACCTGAAACACTGTTTCAGGGCACGAGATTGTGTTTTAGACTAAAAGGGAATGCATTATAAGAAGAATCTTTACTTTGAAACTCTGTTCTTTACCTTTTTCACACTATGAAATAGCTTTGTATTCACCTTAAACACTGTTTAAGGGCAAGAGATTGTGTTTTAGACTAAAATAGACTGCATTATAAGAAGAATCTTTACTTTGAAACTCTGTTCTTTACCTTTTTCACACTATGAAACAGCTTTGTATTCACCTTAAACACTGTTTCAGGGCAAGAGATTGTGTTTTAGACTAAAAGGGAATGCATTGTAAGTAGAATCTTTACTTTGAAACTCTGTTCTTTACCTTTTTCTCATTATGAAACAGCTTTGTATTCACCTTAAACACTGTTTCAGGGCAAGAGATTGTGTTTTAGACTAAAAGGGAATGCATTATAAGAAGAATCTTTACTTTGAAACTCTGTTCTTTACCTTTTTCACACTATGTAACAGCTTTGTATTCACCTTAAACACTGTTTCAGGGCAGATTGTGTTTTAGACTAAAAGGGAATACATTATAAGAAGAATCTTTACTTTGAAACTCTGTTCTTTACCTTTTTCTCACTATGAAACAGCTTTATATTCAACTTAAACACTGCTTCAGGGCAAGAGATTGTGTTTTAGACTAAAAGGGAATGCAGTATAAGAAGAATCTTTACTTTGAAACTCTGTTCTTTACCTTTTTCTCACTATGAAACAGCTTTATATTCAACTTAAACACTGCTTCAGGGCAAGAGATTGTGTTTTAGACTAAAAGGGAATGCATTATAAGAAGAATCTTTACTTTGAAACTCTGTTCTTTACCTTTTTCTCATTATGAAACAGCTTTGTATTCACCTTAAACACTGTTTCAGGGCAAGAGATTGTGTTTTAGACTAAAAGGGAATGCATTATAAGAAGAATCTTTACTTTGAAACTCTGTTCTTTACCTTTTTCACACTATGTAACAGCTTTGTATTCACCTTAAACACTGTTTCAGGGCAGATTGTGTTTTAGACTAAAAGGGAATACATTATAAGAAGAATCTTTACTTTGAAACTCTGTTCTTTACCTTTTTCTCACTATGAAACAGCTTTATATTCAACTTAAACACTGCTTCAGGGCAAGAGATTGTGTTTTAGACTAAAAGGGAATGCAGTATAAGAAGAATCTTTACTTTGAAACTCTGTTCTTTACCTTTTTCTCACTATGAAACAGCTTTATATTCAACTTAAACACTGCTTCAGGGCAAGAGATTGTGTTTTAGACTAAAAGGGAATGCATTATAAGAAGAATCTTTACTTTGAAACTCTGTTTTTTACCTTTTTCACACTATGAAACAGCTTTGTATTCACCTTAAACACTGTTTCAGGGCAAGAGATTGTGTTTTAGACTAAAAGTTAATGCATTATAAGAAGAATCTTTACTTTGAAACTCTGTTCTTTACCTTTTTCACACTATGAAACAGCTTTGTATTCACCTTAAACACTGTTTCAGGGCAAGAGATTGTGTTTTAGACTAAAATAGACTGCATTATAAGAAGAATCTTTACTTTGAAACTCTGTTCTTTACCTTTTTCTCACTATGAAACAGCTTTGTATTCACCTTAAACACTGTTTCAGGGCAAGAGATTGTGTTTTAGACTAAAAGGGAATGCATTATAAGAAGAATCTTTACTTTGAAACTCTGTTCTTTACCTTTTTCTCACTATGTTACAGCTTTGTATTCACCTTAAACACTGTTTCAGGGAAGATTGTGTTTTAGACTAAAAGGGAATACATTATAAGAAGAATCTTTACTTTGAAACTCTGTTCTTTACCTTTTTCACACTATGAAACAGCTTTATATTCAACTTAAACAGTGATTCAGGGCAAGAGATTGTGTTTTAGACTAAAATAGACTGCATTATAAGAAGAATCTTTACTTTGAAACTCTGTTCTTTACCTTTTTCACACTATGTAACAGCTTTGTATTCACCTTAAACACTGTTTCAGGGCAGATTGTGTTTTAGACTAAAAGGGAATACATTATAAGAAGAATCTTTACTTTGAAACTCTGTTCTTTACCTTTTTCTCACTATGAAACAGCTTTATATTCAACTTAAACACTGCTTCAGGGCAAGAGATTGTGTTTTAGACTAAAAGGGAATGCATTATAAGAAGAATCTTTACTTTGAAACTCTGTTTTTTACCTTTTTCACACTATGAAACAGCTTTGTATTCACCTTAAACACTGTTTCAGGGCAAGAGATTGTGTTTTAGACTAAAAGTTAATGCATTATAAGAAGAATCTTTACTTTGAAACTCTATTCTTTACCTTTTTCACACTATGAAACAGCTTTGTATTCACCTTAAACACTGTTTAAGGGCAAGAGATTGTGTTTTAGACTAAAATAGACTGCATTATAAGAAGAATCTTTACTTTGAAACTCTGTTCTTTACCTTTTTCACACTATGAAACAGCTTTGTATTCACCTTAAACACTGTTTCAGGGCAAGAGATTGTGTTTTAGACTAAAAGGGAATGCATTGTAAGAAGAATCTTTACTTTGAAACTCTGTTCTTTACCTTTTTCTCATTATGAAACAGCTTTGTATTCACCTTAAACACTGTTTCAGGGCAAGAGATTGTGTTTTAGACTAAAAGGGAATGCATTATAAGAAGAATCTTTACTTTGAAACTATGTTCTTTACCTTTTTCACACTATGTAACAGCTTTGTATTCACCTTAAACACTGTTTCAGGGCAGATTGTGTTTTAGACTAAAAGGGAATACATTATAAGAAGAATCTTTACTTTGAAACTCTGTTCTTTACCTTTTTCTCACTATGAAACAGCTTTATATTCAACTTAAACACTGCTTCAGGGCAAGAGATTGTGTTTTAGACTAAAAGGGAATGCAGTATAAGAAGAATCTTTACTTTGAAACTCTGTTCTTTACCTTTTTCACACTATGTAACAGCTTTGTTTCATGAAACAGGTTTGAAACAGCTTTGTATTCAACTTAAACACTGTTTCAGAGCTAGACATCTTGTTTTTAACCAAACTGAATAACTTACAATATGTTAAGAAAACACATATTTCAAATGAAAAGAGTTTATAACAAGGGGAGATGAAGTTGTTTGTAATATGACCAATTAAAGTAATTGCAATTCTGTTTGTACACTTCTAACCAAAAAGAAGCAGGGCTTCTATGCATTGTAATCAGCTTATACACCATTTCAGAGCAAGACATCTTGTTTTTAACCAAACTGAATAACTTACAATATCCTAAGAAAACACATATTTCAAGT
The DNA here is from genome assembly GCF_041902795.1 of Electrophorus electricus. NCBI lineage: Eukaryota > Metazoa > Chordata > Actinopteri > Gymnotiformes > Gymnotidae > Electrophorus > Electrophorus electricus. The sequence goes on along the minus strand of NW_027658572.1, from coordinate 1,408,651 downwards.
GAAAAGAGTTTATCCAGGGGAGAACAAGTTGTTTTAACATGGTTCTAATGTGACCCTTGAAAGTAATTGCAACTCTGTTTTTACACCTCTAACCACAAGGAGGCAACGTTTCCACGCATTATAATTGGCTTATACATAGTTTCAGAGTAAGAAATATTGTTTTTAACCAAACTGAACAACTAAAAGGAAATGCAGTATAAGAAGAATGTTTACTTTGAAACTCTGTTCTTTACCTTTTAAACAATATGAAACAGCTTTGTATTCACCTTAAACACTGTTTCAGGGCAAGAGATTGTGTTTTAGACTAAAAGGGAATGCATTGTAAGAAGAATCTTTACTTTGAAACTCTGTTCTTTACCTTTTTCTCACTATGAAACAGCTTTGTATTCACCTTAAACACTGTTTCAGGGCAAGAGATTGTGTTTTAGACTAAAAGGGAATGCATTATAAGAAGAATCTTTACTTTGAAACTCTGTTCTTTACCATTTTCACACTATGTAACAGCTTTATATTCAACTTAAACACTGCTTCAGTGCAAGAGATTGTGTTTTAGACTAAAAGGGAATGCATTATAAGAAGAATCTTTACTTTGAAACTCTGTTCTTTACCTTTTTCACACTATGAAACAGCTTTGTATTCACCTTAAACACTGTTTCAGGGCAGATTGTGTTTTAGACTAAAAGGGAATACATTATAAGAAGAATCTTTACTTTGAAACTCTGTTCTTTACCTTTTTCTCACTATGAAACAGCTTTATATTCAACTTAAACACTGCTTCAGGGCAAGAGATTGTGTTTTAGACTAAAAGGGAATGCATTATAAGAAGAATCTTTACTTTGAAACTCTGTTTTTTACCTTTTTCACACTATGAAACAGCTTTGTATTCACCTTAAACACTGTTTCAGGGCAAGAGATTGTGTTTTAGACTAAAAGGGAATGCATTGTAAGAAGAATCTTTACTTTGAAACTCTGTTCTTTACCATTTTCACACTATGTAACAGCTTTATATTCAACTTAAACACTGCTTCAGTGCAAGAGATTGTGTTTTAGACTAAAAGGGAATGCATTATAAGAAGAATCTTTACTTTGAAACTCTGTTCTTTACCTTTTTCACACTATGAAACAGCTTTGTATTCACCTTAAACACTGTTTCAGGGCAGATTGTGTTTTAGACTAAAAGGGAATACATTGTAAGAAGAATCTTTACTTTGAAACTCTGTTCTTTACCTTTTTCTCACTATGAAACAGCTTTGTATTCACCTTAAACACTGTTTCAGGGCAGATTGTGTTTTAGACTAAAAGGGAATACATTATAAGAAGAATCTTTACTTTGAAACTCTGTTCTTTACCTTTTTCTCACTATGAAACAGCTTTATATTCAACTTAAACACTGCTTCAGGGCAAGAGATTGTGTTTTAGACTAAAAGGGAATGCAGTATAAGAAGAATCTTTACTTTGAAACTCTGTTCTTTACCTTTTTCACACTATGTAACAGCTTTGTTTCATGAAACAGGTTTGAAACAGCTTTGTATTCAACTTAAACACTGTTTCAGAGCTAGACATCTTGTTTTTAACCAAACTGAATAACTTACAATATGTTAAGAAAACACATATTTCAAATGAAAAGAGTTTATAACAAGGGGAGATCAAGTTGTTTGTAATATGACCAATTAAAGTAATTGCAATTCTGTTTGTACACTTCTAACCAAAAAGAAGCCTGGCTTCTATGCATTGTAATCAGCTTATACACCATTTCAGAGCAAGACATCTTGTTTTTAACCAAACTGAATAACTTACAATATCCTAAGAAAACACATATTTCAAGTGAAAAGAGTTTATCCATGGGAGAACAAGTTGTTTTAACATGGTTCTAATGTGACCCTTGAAAGTAATTGCAACTCTGTTTTTACACCTCTAACCACAAGGAGGCAGCGTTTCCACGCATTATAATTGGCTTATACATAGTTTCAGAGTAAGAAATATTGTTTTTAACCAAACTGAACAACTAAAAGGGAATGCATTATAAGAAGAATGTTTACTTTGAAACTCTGTTCTTTACCTTTTAAACAATATGAAACAGCTTTGTATTCACCTTAAACACTGTTTCAGGGCAAGAGATTGTGTTTTAGACTAAAAGGGAATGCATTGTAAGAAGAATCTTTACTTTGAAACTCTGTTCTTTACCTTTTTCTCACTATGAAACAGCTTTGTATTCACCTTAAACACTGTTTCAGGGCAAGAGATTGTGTTTTAGACTAAAAGGGAATGCATTATAAGAAGAATCTTTACTTTGAAACTCTGTTCTTTACCATTTTCACACTATGTAACAGCTTTATATTCAACTTAAACACTGCTTCAGTGCAAGAGATTGTGTTTTAGACTAAAAGGGAATGCATTATAAGAAGAATCTTTACTTTGAAACTCTGTTCTTTACCTTTTTCACACTATGAAATAGCTTTGTATTCACCTTAAACACTGTTTAAGGGCAAGAGATTGTGTTTTAGACTAAAATAGACTGCATTATAAGAAGAATCTTTACTTTGAAACTCTGTTCTTTACCTTTTTCACACTATGAAACAGCTTTGTATTCACCTTAAACACTGTTTCAGGGCAAGAGATTGTGTTTTAGACTAAAAGGGAATGCATTATAAGAAGAATCTTTACTTTGAAACTCTGTTCTTTACCTTTTTCACACTATGTAACAGCTTTGTATTCACCTTAAACACTGTTTCAGGGCAGATTGTGTTTTAGACTAAAAGGGAATACATTATAAGAAGAATCTTTACTTTGAAACTCTGTTCTTTACCTTTTTCTCACTATGAAACAGCTTTATATTCAACTTAAACACTGCTTCAGGGCAAGAGATTGTGTTTTAGACTAAAAGGGAATGCAGTATAAGAAGAATCTTTATTTTGAAACTCTGTTCTTTACCTTTTTCACACTATGTAACAGCTTTGTATTCACCTTAAACACTGTTTCAGGGCAGATTGTGTTTTAGACTACAAGGGAATACATTATAAGAAGAATCTTTACTTTGAAACTCTGTTCTTTACCTTTTTCTCACTATGAAACAGCTTTATATTCAACTTAAAAACTGCTTCCGGGCAAGAGATTGTGTTTTAGACTAAAAGGGAATGCAGTATAAGAAGAATCTTTACTTTGAAACTCTGTTCTTTACCTTTTTCTCACTATGAAACAGCTTTATATTCAACTTAAACACTGCTTCAGGGCAAGAGATTGTGTTTTAGACTAAAAGGGAATGCATTATAAGAAGAATCTTTACTTTGAAACTCTGTTTTTTACCTTTTTCACACTATGAAACAGCTTTGTATTCACCTTAAACACTGTTTCAGGGCAAGAGATTGTGTTTTAGACTAAAAGTTAATGCATTATAAGAAGAATCTTTACTTTGAAACTCTGTTCTTTACCTTTTTCACACTATGTAACAGCTTTGTATTCACCTTAAACACTGTTTCAGGGCAGATTGTGTTTTAGACTAAAAGGGAATACATTATAAGAAGAATCTTTACTTTGAAACTCTGTTCTTTACCTTTTTCTCACTATGAAACAGCTTTATATTCAACTTAAACACTGCTTCAGGGCAAGAGATTGTGTTTTAGACTAAAAGGGAATGCAGTATAAGAAGAATCTTTACTTTGAAACTCTGTTCTTTACCTTTTTCACACTATGTAACAGCTTTGTTTCATGAAACAGCTTTGAAACAGCTTTGTATTCAACTTAAACTCTGTTTCAGAGCTAGACATCTTGTTTTTAACCAAACTGAATAACTTACAATATGTTAAGAAAACACATATTTCAAATGAAAAGAGTTTATAACAAGGGGAGATCAAGTTGTTTGTAATATGACCAATTAAAGTAATTGCAATTCTGTTTGTACACTTCTAACCAAAAAGAAGCAGGGCTTCTATGCATTGTAATCAGCTTATACACCATTTCAGAGCAAGACATCTTGTTTTTAACCAAACTGAATAACTTACAATATCCTAAGAAAACACATATTTCAAGTGAAAAGAGTTTATCCAGGGGAGAACAAGTTGTTTTAACATGGTTCTAATGTGACCCTTGAAAGTAATTGCAACTCTGTTTTTACACCTCTAACCACAAGGAGGCAACGTTTCCACGCATTATAATTGGCTTATACATAGTTTCAGAGTAAGAAATATTGTTTTTAACCAAACTGAACAACTAAAAGGGAATGCATTATAAGAAGAATGTTTACTTTGAAACTCTGTTCTTTACCTTTTAAACAATATGAAACAGCTTTGTATTCACCTTAAACACTGTTTCAGGGCAAGAGATTGTGTTTTAGACTAAAAGGGAATGCATTGTAAGAAGAATCTTTACTTTGAAACTCTGTTCTTTACCTTTTTCTCATTATGAAACAGCTTTGTATTCACCTTAAACACTGTTTCAGGGCAAGAGATTGTGTTTTAGACTAAAATAGACTGCATTATAAGAAGAATCTTTACTTTGAAACTCTGTTCTTTACCTTTTAAACAATATGAAACAGCTTTGTATTCACCTTAAACACTGTTTCAGGGCAAGAGATTGTGTTTTAGACTAAAAGGGAATGCATTATAAGAAGAATCTTTACTTTGAAACTCTGTTCTTTACCATTTTCACACTATGTAACAGCTTTATATTCAACTTAAACACTGCTTCAGTGCAAGAGATTGTGTTTTAGACTAAAAGGGAATGCATTATAAGAAGAATCTTTACTTTGAAACTCTGTTCTTTACCTTTTTCACACTATGAAACAGCTTTGTATTCACCTTAAACACTGTTTCAGGGCAGATTGTGTTTTAGACTAAAAGGGAATACATTGTAAGAAGAATCTTTACTTTGAAACTCTGTTCTTTACCTTTTTCTCACTATGAAACAGCTTTATATTCAACTTAAACACTGCTTCAGGGCAAGAGATTGTGTTTTAGACTAAAAGGGAATGCATTATAAGAAGAATCTTTACTTTGAAACTCTGTTCTTTACCATTTTCTCACTATGAAACAGCTTTATATTCAACTTAAACACTGCTTCAGGGCAAGAGATTGTGTTTTAGACTAAAAGGGAATGCAGTATAAGAAGAATCTTTACTTTGAAACTCTGTTCTTTACCTTTTTCACACTATGTAACAGCTTTGTTTCATGAAACAGGTTTGAAACAGCTTTGTATTCAACTTAAACACTGTTTCAGAGCTAGACATCTTGTTTTTAACCAAACTGAATAACTTACAATATGTTAAGAAAACACATATTTCAAATGAAAAGAGTTTATAACAAGGGGAGATCAAGTTGTTTGTAATATGACCAATTAAAGTAATTGCAATTCTGTTTGTACACTTCTAACCAAAAAGAAGCAGGGCTTCTATGCATTGTAATCAGCTTATACACCATTTCAGAGCAAGACATCTTGTTTTTAACCAAACTGAATAACTTACAATATCCTAAGAAAACACATATTTCAAGTGAAAAGAGTTTATCCATGGGAGAACAAGTTGTTTTAAAATGGTTCTAATGTGACCCTTGAAAGTAATTGCAACTCTGTTTTTACACCTCTAACCACAAGGAGGCAACGTTTCCACGCATTATAATTGGCTTATACATAGTTTCAGAGTAAGAAATATTGTTTTTAACCAAACTGAACAACTAAAAGGGAATGCATTATAAGAAGAATGTTTACTTTGAAACTCTGTTCTTTACCTTTTAAACAATATGAAACAGCTTTGTATTCACCTTAAACACTGTTTCAGGGCAAGAGATTGTGTTTTAGACTAAAAGGGAATGCATTGTAAGAAGAATCTTTACTTTGAAACTCTGTTCTTTACCATTTTCACACTATGTAACAGCTTTATATTCAACTTAAACACTGCTTCAGTGCAAGAGATTGTGTTTTAGACTAAAAGGGAATGCATTATAAGAAGAATCTTTACTTTGAAACTCTGTTCTTTACCTTTTTCACACTATGAAACAGCTTTGTATTCACCTTAAACACTGTTTCAGGGCAAGAGATTGTGTTTTAGACTAAAAGGGAATGCATTGTAAGAAGAATCTTTACTTTGAAACTCTGTTCTTTACCTTTTTCTCACTATGAAACAGCTTTGTATTCACCTTAAACACTGTTTCAGGGCAAGAGATTGTGTTTTAGACTAAAAGGGAATGCATTATAAGAAGAATCTTTACTTTGAAACGCTGTTCTTTACCTTTTTCACACTATGTAACAGCTTTGTATTCACCTTAAACACTGTTTCAGGGCAGATTGTGTTTTAGACTAAAAGGGAATACATTATAAGAAGAATCTTTACTTTGAAACTCTGTTCTTTACCTTTTTCTCACTATGAAACAGCTTTATATTCAACTTAAACACTGCTTCAGGGCAAGAGATTGTGTTTTAGACTAAAAGGGAATGCATTATAAGAAGAATCTTTACTTTGAAACTCTGTTTTTTACCTTTTTCACACTATGAAACAGCTTTGTATTCACCTTAAACACTGTTTCAGGGCAAGAGATTGTGTTTTAGACTAAAAGGGAATGCATTGTAAGAAGAATCTTTACTTTGAAACTCTGTTCTTTACCTTTTTCACACTATGAAACAGCTTTGTATTCACCTTAAACACTGTTTCAGGGCAGATTGTGTTTTAGACTAAAAGGGAATACATTATAAGAAGAATCTTTACTTTGAAACTCGGTTCTTTACCTTTTTCTCACTATGAAACAGCTTTATATTCAACTTAAACACTGCTTCAGGGCAAGAGATTGTGTTTTAGACTAAAAGGGAATGCATTATAAGAAGAATCTTTACTTTGAAACTCTGTTTTTTACCTTTTTCACACTATGAAACAGCTTTGTATTCACCTTAAACACTGTTTCAGGGCAAGAGATTGTGTTTTAGACTAAAAGGGAATGCATTGTAAGAAGAATCTTTACTTTGAAACTCTGTTCTTTACCTTTTTCTCATTATGAAACAGCTTTGTATTCACCTTAAACACTGTTTCAGGGCAAGAGATTGTGTTTTAGACTAAAAGGGAATGCATTGTAAGTAGAATCTTTACTTTGAAACTCTGTTCTTTACCTTTTAAACAATATGAAACAGCTTTGTATTCACCTTAAACACTGTTTCAGGGCAAGAGATTGTGTTTTAGACTAAAAGGGAATGCATTGTAAGAAGAATCTTTACTTTGAAACTCTGTTCTTTACCTTTTTCTCATTATGAAACAGCTTTGTATTCACCTTAAACACTGTTTCAGGGCAAGAGATTGTGATTTAGACTAAAAGGGAATGCATTATAAGAAGAATCTTTACTTTGAAACTCTGTTCTTTACCATTTTCACACTATGTAACAGCTTTATATTCAACTTAAACACTGCTTCAGTGCAAGAGATTGTGTTTTAGACTAAAAGGGAATGCATTATAAGAAGAATCTTTACTTTGAAACTGTTCTTTACCTTTTTCACACTATGAAACAGCTTTGTATTCACCTTAAACACTGTTTCAGGGCAGATTGTGTTTTAGACTAAAAGGCAATACATTGTAAGAAGAATCTTTACTTTGAAACTCTGTTCTTTACCTTTTTCTCACTATGAAACAGCTTTGTATTCACCTTAAACACTGTTTCAGGGCAGATTGTGTTTTAGACTAAAAGGGAATACATTATAAGAAGAATCTTTACTTTGAAACTCTGTTCTTTACCTTTTTCTCACTATGAAACAGCTTTATATTCAACTTAAACACTGCTTCAGGGCAAGAGATTGTGTTTTAGACTAAAAGGGAATGCAGTATAAGAAGAATCTTTACTTTGAAACTCTGTTCTTTACCTTTTTCACACTATGTAACAGCTTTGTTTCATGAAACAGGTTTGAAACAGCTTTGTATTCAACTTAAACACTGTTTCAGAGCTAGACATCTTGTTTTTAACCAAACTGAATAACTTACAATATGTTAAGAAAACACATATTTCAAATGAAAAGAGTTTATAACAAGGGGAGATCAAGTTGTTTGTAATATGACCAATTAAAGTAATTGCAATTCTGTTTGTACACTTCTAACCAAAAAGAAGCAGGGCTTCTATGCATTGTAATCAGCTTATACACCATTTCAGAGCAAGACATCTTGTTTTTAACCAAACTGAATAACTTACAATATCCTAAGAAAACACATATTTCAAGTGAAAAGAGTTTATCCATGGGAGAACAAGTTGTTTTAAAATGGTTCTAATGTGACCCTTGAAAGTAATTGCAACTCTGTTTTTACACCTCTAACCACAAGGAGGCAACGTTTCCACGCATTATAATTGGCTTATACATAGTTTCAGAGTAAGAAATATTGTTTTTAACCAAACTGAACAACTAAAAGGGAATGCATTATAAGAAGAATGTTTACTTTGAAACTCTGTTCTTTACCTTTTAAACAATATGAAACAGCTTTGTATTCACCTTAAACACTGTTTCAGGGCAAGAGATTGTGTTTTAGACTAAAAGGGAATGCATTGTAAGAAGAATCTTTACTTTGAAACTCTGTTCTTTACCTTTTTCTCACTATGAAACAGCTTTGTATTCACCTTAAACAATGTTTCAGGGCAAGAGATTGTGTTTTAGACTAAAAGGGAATGCATTATAAGAAGAATCTTTACTTTGAAACTCTGTTCTTTACCATTTTCACACTATGTAACAGCTTTATATTCAACTTAAACACTGCTTCAGTGCAAGAGATTGTGTTTTAGACTAAAAGGGAATGCATTATAAGAAGAATCTTTACTTTGAAACTCTGTTCTTTACCTTTTTCACACTATGAAATAGCTTTGTATTCACCTTAAACACTGTTTAAGGGCAAGAGATTGTGTTTTAGACTAAAATAGACTGCATTATAAGAAGAATCTTTACTTTGAAACTCTGTTCTTTACCTTTTTCACACTATGTAACAGCTTTGTATTCACCTTAAACACTGTTTCAGGGCAGATTGTGTTTTAGACTAAAAGGGAATACATTATAAGAAGAATCTTTACTTTGAAACTCTGTTCTTTACCTTTTTCTCACTATGAAACAGCTTTATATTCAACTTAAACACTGCTTCAGGGCAAGAGATTGTGTTTTAGACTAAAAGGGAATGCATTATAAGAAGAATCTTTACTTTGAAACTCTGTTTTTTACCTTTTTCACACTATGAAACAGCTTTGTATTCACCTTAAACACTGTTTCAGGGCAAGAGATTGTGTTTTAGACTAAAAGGGAATGCATTATAAGAAGAATCTTTACTTTGAAACTCTGTTCTTTACCTTTTTCACACTATGAAACAGCTTTGTATTCACCTGAAACACTGTTTCAGGGCACGAGATTGTGTTTTAGACTAAAAGGGAATGCATTATAAGAAGAATCTTTACTTTGAAACTCTGTTCTTTACCTTTTTCACACTATGAAATAGCTTTGTATTCACCTTAAACACTGTTTAAGGGCAAGAGATTGTGTTTTAGACTAAAATAGACTGCATTATAAGAAGAATCTTTACTTTGAAACTCTGTTCTTTACCTTTTTCACACTATGAAACAGCTTTGTATTCACCTTAAACACTGTTTCAGGGCAAGAGATTGTGTTTTAGACTAAAAGGGAATGCATTGTAAGTAGAATCTTTACTTTGAAACTCTGTTCTTTACCTTTTTCTCATTATGAAACAGCTTTGTATTCACCTTAAACACTGTTTCAGGGCAAGAGATTGTGTTTTAGACTAAAAGGGAATGCATTATAAGAAGAATCTTTACTTTGAAACTCTGTTCTTTACCTTTTTCACACTATGTAACAGCTTTGTATTCACCTTAAACACTGTTTCAGGGCAGATTGTGTTTTAGACTAAAAGGGAATACATTATAAGAAGAATCTTTACTTTGAAACTCTGTTCTTTACCTTTTTCTCACTATGAAACAGCTTTATATTCAACTTAAACACTGCTTCAGGGCAAGAGATTGTGTTTTAGACTAAAAGGGAATGCAGTATAAGAAGAATCTTTACTTTGAAACTCTGTTCTTTACCTTTTTCTCACTATGAAACAGCTTTATATTCAACATAAACACTGCTTCAGGGCAAGAGATTGTGTTTTAGACTAAAAGGGAATGCATTATAAGAAGAATCTTTACTTTGAAACTCTGTTCTTTACCTTTTTCTCATTATGAAACAGCTTTGTATTCACCTTAAACACTGTTTCAGGGCAAGAGATTGTGTTTTAGACTAAAAGGGAATGCATTATAAGAAGAATCTTTACTTTGAAACTCTGTTCTTTACCTTTTTCACACTATGTAACAGCTTTGTATTCACCTTAAACACTGTTTCAGGGCAGATTGTGTTTTAGACTAAAAGGGAATACATTATAAGAAGAATCTTTACTTTGAAACTCTGTTCTTTACCTTTTTCTCACTATGAAACAGCTTTATATTCAACTTAAACACTGCTTCAGGGCAAGAGATTGTGTTTTAGACTAAAAGGGAATGCAGTATAAGAAGAATCTTTACTTTGAAACTCTGTTCTTTACCTTTTTCTCACTATGAAACAGCTTTATATTCAACTTAAACACTGCTTCAGGGCAAGAGATTGTGTTTTAGACTAAAAGGGAATGCATTATAAGAAGAATCTTTACTTTGAAACTCTGTTTTTTACCTTTTTCACACTATGAAACAGCTTTGTATTCACCTTAAACACTGTTTCAGGGCAAGAGATTGTGTTTTAGACTAAAAGTTAATGCATTATAAGAAGAATCTTTACTTTGAAACTCTGTTCTTTACCTTTTTCACACTATGAAACAGCTTTGTATTCACCTTAAACACTGTTTCAGGGCAAGAGATTGTGTTTTAGACTAAAATAGACTGCATTATAAGAAGAATCTTTACTTTGAAACTCTGTTCTTTACCTTTTTCTCACTATGAAACAGCTTTGTATTCACCTTAAACACTGTTTCAGGGCAAGAGATTGTGTTTTAGACTAAAAGGGAATGCATTATAAGAAGAATCTTTACTTTGAAACTCTGTTCTTTACCTTTTTCTCACTATGTTACAGCTTTGTATTCACCTTAAACACTGTTTCAGGGAAGATTGTGTTTTAGACTAAAAGGGAATACATTATAAGAAGAATCTTTACTTTGAAACTCTGTTCTTTACCTTTTTCACACTATGAAACAGCTTTATATTCAACTTAAACAGTGATTCAGGGCAAGAGATTGTGTTTTAGACTAAAATAGACTGCATTATAAGAAGAATCTTTACTTTGAAACTCTGTTCTTTACCTTTTTCACACTATGTAACAGCTTTGTATTCACCTTAAACACTGTTTCAGGGCAGATTGTGTTTTAGACTAAAAGGGAATACATTATAAGAAGAATCTTTACTTTGAAACTCTGTTCTTTACCTTTTTCTCACTATGAAACAGCTTTATATTCAACTTAAACACTGCTTCAGGGCAAGAGATTGTGTTTTAGACTAAAAGGGAATGCATTATAAGAAGAATCTTTACTTTGAAACTCTGTTTTTTACCTTTTTCACACTATGAAACAGCTTTGTATTCACCTTAAACACTGTTTCAGGGCAAGAGATTGTGTTTTAGACTAAAAGTTAATGCATTATAAGAAGAATCTTTACTTTGAAACTCTATTCTTTACCTTTTTCACACTATGAAACAGCTTTGTATTCACCTTAAACACTGTTTAAGGGCAAGAGATTGTGTTTTAGACTAAAATAGACTGCATTATAAGAAGAATCTTTACTTTGAAACTCTGTTCTTTACCTTTTTCACACTATGAAACAGCTTTGTATTCACCTTAAACACTGTTTCAGGGCAAGAGATTGTGTTTTAGACTAAAAGGGAATGCATTGTAAGAAGAATCTTTACTTTGAAACTCTGTTCTTTACCTTTTTCTCATTATGAAACAGCTTTGTATTCACCTTAAACACTGTTTCAGGGCAAGAGATTGTGTTTTAGACTAAAAGGGAATGCATTATAAGAAGAATCTTTACTTTGAAACTCTGTTCTTTACCTTTTTCACACTATGTAACAGCTTTGTATTCACCTTAAACACTGTTTCAGGGCAGATTGTGTTTTAGACTAAAAGGGAATACATTATAAGAAGAATCTTTACTTTGAAACTCTGTTCTTTACCTTTTTCTCACTATGAAACAGCTTTATATTCAACTTAAACACTGCTTCAGGGCAAGAGATTGTGTTTTAGACTAAAAGGGAATGCAGTATAAGAAGAATCTTTACTTTGAAACTCTGTTCTTTACCTTTTTCACACTATGTAACAGCTTTGTTTCATGAAACAGGTTTGAAACAGCTTTGTATTCAACTTAAACACTGTTTCAGAGCTAGACATCTTGTTTTTAACCAAACTGAATAACTTACAATATGTTAAGAAAACACATATTTCAAATGAAAAGAGTTTATAACAAGGGGAGATGAAGTTGTTTGTAATATGACCAATTAAAGTAATTGCAATTCTGTTTGTACACTTCTAACCAAAAAGAAGCAGGGCTTCTATGCATTGTAATCAGCTTATACACCATTTCAGAGCAAGACATCTTGTTTTTAACCAAACTGAATAACTTACAATATCCTAAGAAAACACATATTTCAAGTGAAAAGAGTTTATCCAGGGGAGAACAAGTTGTTTTAACATGGTTCTAATGTGACCCTTGAAAGTAATTGCAACTCTGTTTTTACACCTCTAACCACAAGGAGGCAACGTTTCCACGCATTATAATTGGCTTATACATAGTTTCAGAGTAAGAAATATTGTTTTTAACCAAACTGAACAACTAAAAGGAAATGCAGTATAAGAAGAATGTTTACTTTGAAACTCTGTTCTTTACCTTTTAAACAATATGAAACAGCTTTGTATTCACCTTAAACACTGTTTCAGGGCAAGAGATTGTGTTTTAGACTAAAAGGGAATGCATTGTAAGAAGAATCTTTACTTTGAAACTCTGTTCTTTACCTTTTTCTCACTATGAAACAGCTTTGTATTCACCTTAAACACTGTTTCAGGGCAAGAGATTGTGTTTTAGACTAAAAGGGAATGCATTATAAGAAGAATCTTTACTTTGAAACTCTGTTCTTTACCATTTTCACACTATGTAACAGCTTTATATTCAACTTAAACACTGCTTCAGTGCAAGAGATTGTGTTTTAGACTAAAAGGGAATGCATTATAAGAAGAATCTTTACTTTGAAACTCTGTTCTTTACCTTTTTCACACTATGAAACAGCTTTGTATTCACCTTAAACACTGTTTCAGGGCAGATTGTGTTTTAGACTAAAAGGGAATACATTATAAGAAGAATCTTTACTTTGAAACTCTGTTCTTTACCTTTTTCTCACTATGAAACAGCTTTATATTCAACTTAAACACTGCTTCAGGGCAAGAGATTGTGTTTTAGACTAAAAGGGAATGCATTATAAGAAGAATCTTTACTTTGAAACTCTGTTTTTTACCTTTTTCACACTATGAAACAGCTTTGTATTCACCTTAAACACTGTTTCAGGGCAAGAGATTGTGTTTTAGACTAAAAGGGAATGCATTGTAAGAAGAATCTTTACTTTGAAACTCTGTTCTTTACCTTTTTCTCACTATGAAACAGCTTTGTATTCACCTTAAACACTGTTTCAGGGCAGATTGTGTTTTAGACTAAAAGGGAATACATTATAAGAAGAATCTTTACTTTGAAACTCTGTTCTTTACCTTTTTCTCACTATGAAACAGCTTTATATTCAACTTAAACACTGCTTCAGGGCAAGAGATTGTGTTTTAGACTAAAAGGGAATGCAGTATAAGAAGAATCTTTACTTTGAAACTCTGTTCTTTACCTTTTTCACACTATGTAACAGCTTTGTTTCATGAAACAGGTTTGAAACAGCTTTGTATTCAACTTAAACACTGTTTCAGAGCTAGACATCTTGTTTTTAACCAAACTGAATAACTTACAATATGTTAAGAAAACACATATTTCAAATGAAAAGAGTTTATAACAAGGGGAGATCAAGTTGTTTGTAATATGACCAATTAAAGTAATTGCAATTCTGTTTGTACACTTCTAACCAAAAAGAAGCCTGGCTTCTATGCATTGTAATCAGCTTATACACCATTTCAGAGCAAGACATCTTGTTTTTAACCAAACTGAATAACTTACAATATCCTAAGAAAACACATATTTCAAGTGAAAAGAGTATATCCATGGGAGAACAAGTTGTTTTAACATGGTTCTAATGTGACCCTTGAAAGTAATTGCAACTCTGTTTTTACACCTCTAACCACAAGGAGGCAACGTTTCCACGCATTATAATTGGCTTATACATAGTTTCAGAGTAAGAAATATTGTTTTTAACCAAACTGAACAACTAAAAGGGAATGCATTATAAGAAGAATGTTTACTTTGAAACTCTGTTCTTTACCTTTTAAACAATATGAAACAGCTTTGTATTCACCTTAAACACTGTTTCAGGGCAAGAGATTGTGTTTTAGACTAAAAGGGAATGCATTGTAAGAAGAATCTTTACTTTGAAACTCTGTTCTTTACCTTTTTCTCACTATGAAACAGCTTTGTATTCACCTTAAACACTGTTTCAGGGCAAGAGATTGTGTTTTAGACTAAAAGGGAATGCATTATAAGAAGAATCTTTACTTTGAAACTCTGTTCTTTACCATTTTCACACTATGTAACAGCTTTATATTCAACTTAAACACTGCTTCAGTGCAAGAGATTGTGTTTTAGACTAAAAGGGAATGCATTATAAGAAGAATCTTTACTTTGAAACTCTGTTCTTTACCTTTTTCACACTATGAAATAGCTTTGTATTCACATAAAACACTGTTTAAGGGCAAGAGATTGTGTTTTAGACTAAAATAGACTGCATTATAAGAAGAATCTTTACTTTGAAACTCTGTTCTTTACCTTTTTCACACTATGAAACAGCTTTGTATTCACCTTAAACACTGTTTCAGGGCAAGAGATTGTGTTTTAGACTAAAAGGGAATGCATTATAAGAAGAATCTTTACTTTGAAACTCTGTTCTTTACCTTTTTCACACTATGTAACAGCTTTGTATTCACCTTAAACACTGTTTCAGGGCAGATTGTGTTTTAGACTAAAAGGGAATACATTATAAGAAGAATCTTTACTTTGAAACTCTGTTCTTTACCTTTTTCTCACTATGAAACAGCTTTATATTCAACTTAAACACTGCTTCAGGGCAAGAGATTGTGTTTTAGACTAAAAGGGAATGCAGTATAAGAAGAATCTTTATTTTGAAACTCTGTTCTTTACCTTTTTCACACTATGTAACAGCTTTGTATTCACCTTAAACACTGTTTCAGGGCAGATTGTGTTTTAGACTACAAGGGAATACATTATAAGAAGAATGTTTACTTTGAAACTCTGTTCTTTACCTTTTTCTCACTATGAAACAGCTTTATATTCAACTTAAAAACTGCTTCCGGGCAAGAGATTGTGTTTTAGACTAAAAGGGAATGCAGTATAAGAAGAATCTTTACTTTGAAACTCTGTTCTTTACCTTTTTCTCACTATGAAACAGCTTTATATTCAACTTAAACACTGCTTCAGGGCAAGAGATTGTGTTTTAGACTAAAAGGGAATGCATTATAAGAAGAATCTTTACTTTGAAACTCTGTTTTTTACCTTTTTCACACTATGAAACAGCTTTGTATTCACCTTAAACACTGTTTCAGGGCAAGAGATTGTGTTTTAGACTAAAAGTTAATGCATTATAAGAAGAATCTTTACTTTGAAACTCTGTTCTTTACCTTTTTCACACTATGTAACAGCTTTGTATTCACCTTAAACACTGTTTCAGGGCAGATTGTGTTTTAGACTAAAAGGGAATACATTATAAGAAGAATCTTTACTTTGAAACTCTGTTCTTTACCTTTTTCTCACTATGAAACAGCTTTATATTCAACTTAAACACTGCTTCAGGGCAAGAGATTGTGTTTTAGACTAAAAGGGAATGCAGTATAAGAAGAATCTTTACTTTGAAACTCTGTTCTTTACCTTTTTCACACTATGTAACAGCTTTGTTTCATGAAACAGCTTTGAAACAGCTTTGTATTCAACTTAAACACTGTTTCAGAGCTAGACATCTTGTTTTTAACCAAACTGAATAACTTACAATATGTTAAGAAAACACATATTTCAAATGAAAAGAGTTTATAACAAGGGGAGATCAAGTTGTTTGTAATATGACCAATTAAAGTAATTGCAATTCTGTTTGTACACTTCTAACCAAAAAGAAGCAGGGCTTCTATGCATTGTAATCAGCTTATACACCATTTCAGAGCAAGACATCTTGTTTTTAACCAAACTGAATAACTTACAATATCCTAAGAAAACACATATTTCAAGTGAAAAGAGTTTATCCAGGGGAGAACAAGTTGTTTTAACATGGTTCTAATGTGACCCTTGAAAGTAATTGCAACTCTGTTTTTACACCTCTAACCACAAGGAGGCAACGTTTCCACGCATTATAATTGGCTTATACATAGTTTCAGAGTAAGAAATATTGTTTTTAACCAAACTGAACAACTAAAAGGGAATGCATTATAAGAAGAATGTTTACTTTGAAACTCTGTTCTTTACCTTTTAAACAATATGAAACAGCTTTGTATTCACCTTAAACACTGTTTCAGGGCAAGAGATTGTGTTTTAGACTAAAAGGGAATGCATTGTAAGAAGAATCTTTACTTTGAAACTCTGTTCTTTACCTTTTTCTCATTATGAAACAGCTTTGTATTCACCTTAAACACTGTTTCAGGGCAAGAGATTGTGTTTTAGACTAAAATAGACTGCATTATAAGAAGAATCTTTACTTTGAAACTCTGTTCTTTACCTTTTTCACACTATGTAACAGCTTTGTTTCATGAAACAGGTTTGAAACAGCTTTGTATTCAACTTAAACACTGTTTCAGAGCTAGACATCTTGTTTTTAACCAAACTGAATAACTTACAATATGTTAAGAAAACACATATTTCAAATGAAAAGAGTTTATAACAAGGGGAGATCAAGTTGTTTGTAATATGACCAATTAAAGTAATTGCAATTCTGTTTGTACACTTCTAACCAAAAAGAAGCAGGGCTTCTATGCATTGTAATCAGCTTATACACCATTTCAGAGCAAGACATCTTGTTTTTAACCAAACTGAATAACTTACAATATCCTAAGAAAACACATATTTCAAGTGAAAAGAGTTTATCCATGGGAGAACAAGTTGTTTTAAAATGGTTCTAATGTGACCCTTGAAAGTAATTGCAACTCTGTTTTTACACCTCTAACCACAAGGAGGCAACGTTTCCACGCATTATAATTGGCTTATACATAGTTTCAGAGTAAGAAATATTGTTTTTAACCAAACTGAACAACTAAAAGGGAATGCATTATAAGAAGAATGTTTACTTTGAAACTCTGTTCTTTACCTTTTAAACAATATGAAACAGCTTTGTATTCACCTTAAACACTGTTTCAGGGCAAGAGATTGTGTTTTAGACTAAAAGGGAATGCATTGTAAGAAGAATCTTTACTTTGAAACTCTGTTCTTTACCTTTTTCTCACTATGAAACAGCTTTGTATTCACCTTAAACAATGTTTCAGGGCAAGAGATTGTGTTTTAGACTAAAAGGGAATGCATTATAAGAAGAATCTTTACTTTGAAACTCTGTTCTTTACCATTTTCACACTATGTAACAGCTTTATATTCAACTTAAACACTGCTTCAGTGCAAGAGATTGTGTTTTAGACTAAAAGGGAATGCATTATAAGAAGAATCTTTACTTTGAAACTCTGTTCTTTACCTTTTTCACACTATGAAACAGCTTTGTATTCACCTTAAACACTGTTTCAGGGCAAGAGATTGTGTTTTAGACTAAAAGGGAATGCATTGTAAGAAGAATCTTTACTTTGAAACTCTGTTCTTTACCTTTTTCTCACTATGAAACAGCTTTGTATTCACCTTAAACACTGTTTCAGGGCAAGAGATTGTGTTTTAGACTAAAAGGGAATGCATTATAAGAAGAATCTTTACTTTGAAACGCTGTTCTTTACCTTTTTCACACTATGTAACAGCTTTGTATTCACCTTAAACACTGTTTCAGGGCAGATTGTGTTTTAGACTAAAAGGGAATACATTATAAGAAGAATCTTTACTTTGAAACTCTGTTCTTTACCTTTTTCTCACTATGAAACAGCTTTATATTCAACTTAAACACTGCTTCAGGGCAAGAGATTGTGTTTTAGACTAAAAGGGAATGCATTATAAGAAGAATCTTTACTTTGAAACTCTGTTTTTTACCTTTTTCACACTATGAAACAGCTTTGTATTCACCTTAAACACTGTTTCAGGGCAAGAGATTGTGTTTTAGACTAAAAGGGAATGCATTGTAAGAAGAATCTTTACTTTGAAACTCTGTTCTTTACCATTTTCACACTATGTAACAGCTTTATATTCAACTTAAACACTGCTTCAGTGCAAGAGATTGTGTTTTAGACTAAAAGGGAATGCATTATAAGAAGAATCTTTACTTTGAAACTCTGTTCTTTACCTTTTTCACACTATGAAACAGCTTTGTATTCACCTTAAACACTGTTTCAGGGCAGATTGTGTTTTAGACTAAAAGGGAATACATTGTAAGAAGAATCTTTACTTTGAAACTCTGTTCTTTACCTTTTTCTCACTATGAAACAGCTTTGTATTCACCTTAAACACTGTTTCAGGGCAGATTGTGTTTTAGACTAAAAGGGAATACATTATAAGAAGAATCTTTACTTTGAAACTCTGTTCTTTACCTTTTTCTCACTATGAAACAGCTTTATATTCAACTTAAACACTGCTTCAGGGCAAGAGATTGTGTTTTAGACTAAAAGGGAATGCAGTATAAGAAGAATCTTTACTTTGAAACTCTGTTCTTTACCTTTTTCACACTATGTAACAGCTTTGTTTCATGAAACAGGTTTGAAACAGCTTTGTATTCAACTTAAACACTGTTTCAGAGCTAGACATCTTGTTTTTAACCAAACTGAATAACTTACAATATGTTAAGAAAACACATATTTCAAATGAAAAGAGTTTATAACAAGGGGAGATCAAGTTGTTTGTAATATGACCAATTAAAGTAATTGCAATTCTGTTTGTACACTTCTAACCAAAAAGAAGCCTGGCTTCTATGCATTGTAATCAGCTTATACACCATTTCAGAGCAAGACATCTTGTTTTTAACCAAACTGAATAACTTACAATATCCTAAGAAAACACATATTTCAAGTGAAAAGAGTTTATCCATGGGAGAACAAGTTGTTTTAACATGGTTCTAATGTGACCCTTGAAAGTAATTGCAACTCTGTTTTTACACCTCTAACCACAAGGAGGCAACGTTTCCACGCATTATAATTGGCTTATACATAGTTTCAGAGTAAGAAATATTGTTTTTAACCAAACTGAACAACTAAAAGGGAATGCATTATAAGAAGAATGTTTACTTTGAAACTCTGTTCTTTACCTTTTAAACAATATGAAACAGCTTTGTATTCACCTTAAACACTGTTTCAGGGCAAGAGATTGTGTTTTAGACTAAAAGGGAATGCATTGTAAGAAGAATCTTTACTTTGAAACTCTGTTCTTTACCTTTTTCTCACTATGAAACAGCTTTGTATTCACCTTAAACACTGTTTCAGGGCAAGAGATTGTGTTTTAGACTAAAAGGGAATGCATTATAAGAAGAATCTTTACTTTGAAACTCTGTTCTTTACCATTTTCACACTATGTAACAGCTTTATATTCAACTTAAACACTGCTTCAGTGCAAGAGATTGTGTTTTAGACTAAAAGGGAATGCATTATAAGAAGAATCTTTACTTTGAAACTCTGTTCTTTACCTTTTTCACACTATGAAATAGCTTTGTATTCACCTTAAACACTGTTTAAGGGCAAGAGATTGTGTTTTAGACTAAAATAGACTGCATTATAAGAAGAATCTTTACTTTGAAACTCTGTTCTTTACCTTTTTCACACTATGAAACAGCTTTGTATTCACCTTAAACACTGTTTCAGGGCAAGAGATTGTGTTTTAGACTAAAAGGGAATGCATTATAAGAAGAATCTTTACTTTGAAACTCTGTTCTTTACCTTTTTCACACTATGTAACAGCTTTGTATTCACCTTAAACACTGTTTCAGGGCAGATTGTGTTTTAGACTAAAAGGGAATACATTATAAGAAGAATCTTTACTTTGAAACTCTGTTCTTTACCTTTTTCTCACTATGAAACAGCTTTATATTCAACTTAAACACTGCTTCAGGGCAAGAGATTGTGTTTTAGACTAAAAGGGAATGCAGTATAAGAAGAATCTTTATTTTGAAACTCTGTTCTTTACCTTTTTCACACTATGTAACAGCTTTGTATTCACCTTAAACACTGTTTCAGGGCAGATTGTGTTTTAGACTACAAGGGAATACATTATAAGAAGAATGTTTACTTTGAAACTCTGTTCTTTACCTTTTTCTCACTATGAAACAGCTTTATATTCAACTTAAAAACTGCTTCCGGGCAAGAGATTGTGTTTTAGACTAAAAGGGAATGCAGTATAAGAAGAATCTTTACTTTGAAACTCTGTTCTTTACCTTTTTCTCACTATGAAACAGCTTTATATTCAACTTAAACACTGCTTCAGGGCAAGAGATTGTGTTTTAGACTAAAAGGGAATGCATTATAAGAAGAATCTTTACTTTGAAACTCTGTTTTTTACCTTTTTCACACTATGAAACAGCTTTGTATTCACCTTAAACACTGTTTCAGGGCAAGAGATTGTGTTTTAGACTAAAAGTTAATGCATTATAAGAAGAATCTTTACTTTGAAACTCTGTTCTTTACCTTTTTCACACTATGTAACAGCTTTGTATTCACCTTAAACACTGTTTCAGGGCAGATTGTGTTTTAGACTAAAAGGGAATACATTATAAGAAGAATCTTTACTTTGAAACTCTGTTCTTTACCTTTTTCTCACTATGAAACAGCTTTATATTCAACTTAAACACTGCTTCAGGGCAAGAGATTGTGTTTTAGACTAAAAGGGAATGCAGTATAAGAAGAATCTTTACTTTGAAACTCTGTTCTTTACCTTTTTCACACTATGTAACAGCTTTGTTTCATGAAACAGCTTTGAAACAGCTTTGTATTCAACTTAAACACTGTTTCAGAGCTAGACATCTTGTTTTTAACCAAACTGAATAACTTACAATATGTTAAGAAAACACATATTTCAAATGAAAAGAGTTTATAACAAGGGGAGATCAAGTTGTTTGTAATATGACCAATTAAAGTAATTGCAATTCTGTTTGTACACTTCTAACCAAAAAGAAGCAGGGCTTCTATGCATTGTAATCAGCTTATACACCATTTCAGAGCAAGACATCTTGTTTTTAACCAAACTGAATAACTTACAATATCCTAAGAAAACACATATTTCAAGTGAAAAGAGTTTATCCAGGGGAGAACAAGTTGTTTTAACATGGTTCTAATGTGACCCTTGAAAGTAATTGCAACTCTGTTTTTACACCTCTAACCACAAGGAGGCAACGTTTCCACGCATTATAATTGGCTTATACATAGTTTCAGAGTAAGAAATATTGTTTTTAACCAAACTGAACAACTAAAAGGGAATGCATTATAAGAAGAATGTTTACTTTGAAACTCTGTTCTTTACCTTTTAAACAATATGAAACAGCTTTGTATTCACCTTAAACACTGTTTCAGGGCAAGAGATTGTGTTTTAGACTAAAAGGGAATGCATTGTAAGAAGAATCTTTACTTTGAAACTCTGTTCTTTACCTTTTTCTCATTATGAAACAGCTTTGTATTCACCTTAAACACTGTTTCAGGGCAAGAGATTGTGTTTTAGACTAAAATAGACTGCATTATAAGAAGAATCTTTACTTTGAAACTCTGTTCTTTACCTTTTAAACAATATGAAACAGCTTTGTATTCACCTTAAACACTGTTTCAGGGCAAGAGATTGTGTTTTAGACTAAAAGGGAATGCATTATAAGAAGAATCTTTACTTTGAAACTCTGTTCTTTACCATTTTCACACTATGTAACAGCTTTATATTCAACTTAAACACTGCTTCAGTGCAAGAGATTGTGTTTTAGACTAAAAGGGAATGCATTATAAGAAGAATCTTTACTTTGAAACTCTGTTCTTTACCTTTTTCACACTATGAAACAGCTTTGTATTCACCTTAAACACTGTTTCAGGGCAGATTGTGTTTTAGACTAAAAGGGAATACATTGTAAGAAGAATCTTTACTTTGAAACTCTGTTCTTTACCTTTTTCTCACTATGAAACAGCTTTATATTCAACTTAAACACTGCTTCAGGGCAAGAGATTGTGTTTTAGACTAAAAGGGAATGCATTATAAGAAGAATCTTTACTTTGAAACTCTGTTCTTTACCATTTTCTCACTATGAAACAGCTTTATATTCAACTTAAACACTGCTTCAGGGCAAGAGATTGTGTTTTAGACTAAAAGGGAATGCAGTATAAGAAGAATCTTTACTTTGAAACTCTGTTCTTTACCTTTTTCACACTATGTAACAGCTTTGTTTCATGAAACAGGTTTGAAACAGCTTTGTATTCAACTTAAACACTGTTTCAGAGCTAGACATCTTGTTTTTAACCAAACTGAATAACTTACAATATGTTAAGAAAACACATATTTCAAATGAAAAGAGTTTATAACAAGGGGAGATCAAGTTGTTTGTAATATGACCAATTAAAGTAATTGCAATTCTGTTTGTACACTTCTAACCAAAAAGAAGCAGGGCTTCTATGCATTGTAATCAGCTTATACACCATTTCAGAGCAAGACATCTTGTTTTTAACCAAACTGAATAACTTACAATATCCTAAGAAAACACATATTTCAAGTGAAAAGAGTTTATCCATGGGAGAACAAGTTGTTTTAAAATGGTTCTAATGTGACCCTTGAAAGTAATTGCAACTCTGTTTTTACACCTCTAACCACAAGGAGGCAACGTTTCCACGCATTATAATTGGCTTATACATAGTTTCAGAGTAAGAAATATTGTTTTTAACCAAACTGAACAACTAAAAGGGAATGCATTATAAGAAGAATGTTTACTTTGAAACTCTGTTCTTTACCTTTTAAACAATATGAAACAGCTTTGTATTCACCTTAAACACTGTTTCAGGGCAAGAGATTGTGTTTTAGACTAAAAGGGAATGCATTGTAAGAAGAATCTTTACTTTGAAACTCTGTTCTTTACCTTTTTCTCACTATGAAACAGCTTTGTATTCACCTTAAACAATGTTTCAGGGCAAGAGATTGTGTTTTAGACTAAAAGGGAATGCATTATAAGAAGAATCTTTACTTTGAAACTCTGTTCTTTACCATTTTCACACTATGTAACAGCTTTATATTCAACTTAAACACTGCTTCAGTGCAAGAGATTGTGTTTTAGACTAAAAGGGAATGCATTATAAGAAGAATCTTTACTTTGAAACTCTGTTCTTTACCTTTTTCACACTATGAAACAGCTTTGTATTCACCTTAAACACTGTTTCAGGGCAAGAGATTGTGTTTTAGACTAAAAGGGAATGCATTGTAAGAAGAATCTTTACTTTGAAACTCTGTTCTTTACCTTTTTCTCACTATGAAACAGCTTTGTATTCACCTTAAACACTGTTTCAGGGCAAGAGATTGTGTTTTAGACTAAAAGGGAATGCATTATAAGAAGAATCTTTACTTTGAAACGCTGTTCTTTACCTTTTTCACACTATGTAACAGCTTTGTATTCACCTTAAACACTGTTTCAGGGCAGATTGTGTTTTAGACTAAAAGGGAATACATTATAAGAAGAATCTTTACTTTGAAACTCTGTTCTTTACCTTTTTCTCACTATGAAACAGCTTTATATTCAACTTAAACACTGCTTCAGGGCAAGAGATTGTGTTTTAGACTAAAAGGGAATGCATTATAAGAAGAATCTTTACTTTGAAACTCTGTTTTTTACCTTTTTCACACTATGAAACAGCTTTGTATTCACCTTAAACACTGTTTCAGGGCAAGAGATTGTGTTTTAGACTAAAAGGGAATGCATTGTAAGAAGAATCTTTACTTTGAAACTCTGTTCTTTACCTTTTTCACACTATGAAACAGCTTTGTATTCACCTTAAACACTGTTTCAGGGCAGATTGTGTTTTAGACTAAAAGGGAATACATTATAAGAAGAATCTTTACTTTGAAACTCGGTTCTTTACCTTTTTCTCACTATGAAACAGCTTTATATTCAACTTAAACACTGCTTCAGGGCAAGAGATTGTGTTTTAGACTAAAAGGGAATGCATTATAAGAAGAATCTTTACTTTGAAACTCTGTTTTTTACCTTTTTCACACTATGAAACAGCTTTGTATTCACCTTAAACACTGTTTCAGGGCAAGAGATTGTGTTTTAGACTAAAAGGGAATGCATTGTAAGAAGAATCTTTACTTTGAAACTCTGTTCTTTACCTTTTTCTCATTATGAAACAGCTTTGTATTCACCTTAAACACTGTTTCAGGGCAAGAGATTGTGTTTTAGACTAAAAGGGAATGCATTGTAAGAAGAATCTTTACTTTGAAACTCTGTTCTTTACCTTTTTCTCATTATGAAACAGCTTTGTATTCACCTTAAACACTGTTTCAGGGCAAGAGATTGTGATTTAGACTAAAAGGGAATGCATTATAAGAAGAATCTTTACTTTGAAACTCTGTTCTTTACCATTTTCACACTATGTAACAGCTTTATATTCAACTTAAACACTGCTTCAGTGCAAGAGATTGTGTTTTAGACTAAAAGGGAATGCATTATAAGAAGAATCTTTACTTTGAAACTGTTCTTTACCTTTTTCACACTATGAAACAGCTTTGTATTCACCTTAAACACTGTTTCAGGGCAGATTGTGTTTTAGACTAAAAGGCAATACATTGTAAGAAGAATCTTTACTTTGAAACTCTGTTCTTTACCTTTTTCTCACTATGAAACAGCTTTGTATTCACCTTAAACACTGTTTCAGGGCAGATTGTGTTTTAGACTAAAAGGGAATACATTATAAGAAGAATCTTTACTTTGAAACTCTGTTCTTTACCTTTTTCTCACTATGAAACAACTTTATATTCAACTTAAACACTGCTTCAGGGCAAGAGATTGTGTTTTAGACTAAAAGGGAATGCAGTATAAGA
Organism: Electrophorus electricus; assembly: GCF_041902795.1. NCBI lineage: Eukaryota > Metazoa > Chordata > Actinopteri > Gymnotiformes > Gymnotidae > Electrophorus > Electrophorus electricus. The sequence goes on along the minus strand of NW_027658572.1, from coordinate 1,383,367 downwards.
AGAATCTTTACTTTGAAACTCTGTTCTTTACCTTTTTCACACTATGTAACAGCTTTGTTTCATGAAACAGGTTTGAAACAGCTTTGTATTCAACTTAAACACTGTTTCAGAGCTAGACATCTTGTTTTTAACCAAACTGAATAACTTACAATATGTTAAGAAAACACATATTTCAAATGAAAAGAGTTTATAACAAGGGGAGATCAAGTTGTTTGTAATATGACCAATTAAAGTAATTGCAATTCTGTTTGTACACTTCTAACCAAAAAGAAGCAGGGCTTCTATGCATTGTAATCAGCTTATACACCATTTCAGAGCAAGACATCTTGTTTTTAACCAAACTGAATAACTTACAATATCCTAAGAAAACACATATTTCAAGTGAAAAGAGTTTATCCATGGGAGAACAAGTTGTTTTAAAATGGTTCTAATGTGACCCTTGAAAGTAATTGCAACTCTGTTTTTACACCTCTAACCACAAGGAGGCAACGTTTCCACGCATTATAATTGGCTTATACATAGTTTCAGAGTAAGAAATATTGTTTTTAACCAAACTGAACAACTAAAAGGGAATGCATTATAAGAAGAATGTTTACTTTGAAACTCTGTTCTTTACCTTTTAAACAATATGAAACAGCTTTGTATTCACCTTAAACACTGTTTCAGGGCAAGAGATTGTGTTTTAGACTAAAAGGGAATGCATTGTAAGAAGAATCTTTACTTTGAAACTCTGTTCTTTACCTTTTTCTCACTATGAAACAGCTTTGTATTCACCTTAAACAATGTTTCAGGGCAAGAGATTGTGTTTTAGACTAAAAGGGAATGCATTATAAGAAGAATCTTTACTTTGAAACTCTGTTCTTTACCATTTTCACACTATGTAACAGCTTTATATTCAACTTAAACACTGCTTCAGTGCAAGAGATTGTGTTTTAGACTAAAAGGGAATGCATTATAAGAAGAATCTTTACTTTGAAACTCTGTTCTTTACCTTTTTCACACTATGAAATAGCTTTGTATTCACCTTAAACACTGTTTAAGGGCAAGAGATTGTATTTTAGACTAAAATAGACTGCATTATAAGAAGAATCTTTACTTTGAAACTCTGTTCTTTACCTTTTTCACACTATGAAACAGCTTTGTATTCACCTTAAACACTGTTTCAGGGCAAGAGATTGTGTTTTAGACTAAAAGGGAATGCATTATAAGAAGAATCTTAACTTTGAAACTCTGTTCTTTACCTTTTTCACACTATGAAATAGCTTTGTATTCACCTTAAACACTGTTTAAGGGCAAGAGATTGTGTTTTAGACTAAAATAGACTGCATTATAAGAAGAATCTTTACTTTGAAACTCTGTTCTTTACCTTTTTCACACTATGTAACAGCTTTGTATTCACCTTAAACACTGTTTCAGGGCAGATTGTGTTTTAGACTAAAAGGGAATACATTATAAGAAGAATCTTTACTTTGAAACTCTGTTCTTTACCTTTTTCTCACTATGAAACAGCTTTATATTCAACTTAAACACTGCTTCAGGGCAAGAGATTGTGTTTTAGACTAAAAGGGAATGCATTATAAGAAGAATCTTTACTTTGAAACTCTGTTTTTTACCTTTTTCACACTATGAAACAGCTTTGTATTCACCTTAAACACTGTTTCAGGGCAAGAGATTGTGTTTTAGACTAAAAGGGAATGCATTGTAAGAAGAATCTTTACTTTGAAACTCTGTTCTTTACCTTTTTCACACTATGAAACAGCTTTGTATTCACCTTAAACACTGTTTCAGGGCAGATTGTGTTTTAGACTAAAAGGGAATACATTATAAGAAGAATCTTTACTTTGAAACTCTGTTCTTTACCTTTTTCTCACTATGAAACAGCTTTATATTCAACTTAAACACTGCTTCAGGGCAAGAGATTGTGTTTTAGACTAAAAGGGAATGCATTATAAGAAGAATCTTTACTTTGAAACTCTGTTTTTTACCTTTTTCACACTATGAAACAGCTTTGTATTCACCTTAAACACTGTTTCAGGGCAAGAGATTGTGTTTTAGACTAAAAGTTAATGCATTATAAGAAGAATCTTTACTTTGAAACTCTGTTCTTTACCTTTTTCACACTATGAAACAGCTTTGTATTCACCTTAAACACTGTTTCAGGGCAAGAGATTGTGTTTTAGACTAAAAGGGAATGCATTATAAGAAGAATCTTTACTTTGAAACTCTGTTCTTTACCTTTTTCACACTATGAAATAGCTTTGTATTCACCTTAAACACTGTTTAAGGGCAAGAGATTGTGTTTTAGACTAAAATAGACTGCATTATAAGAAGAATCTTTACTTTGAAACTCTGTTCTTTACCTTTTTCACACTATGAAACAGCTTTGTATTCACCTTAAACACTGTTTCAGGGCAAGAGATTGTGTTTTAGACTAAAAGGGAATGCATTGTAAGAAGAATCTTTACTTTGAAACTCTGTTCTTTACCTTTTTCTCACTATGAAACAGCTTTGTATTCACCTTAAACACTGTTTCAGGGCAAGAGATTGTGTTTTAGACTAAAAGGGAATGCATTATAAGAAGAATCTTTACTTTGAAACTCTGTTCTTTACCTTTTTCACACTATGAAACAGCTTTGTATTCACCTTAAACACTGTTTCAGGGCAAGAGATTGTGTTTTAGACTAAAAGGGAATGCATTATAAGAAGAATCTTTACTTTGAAACTCTGTTCTTTACCTTTTTCACATTATGTAACAGCTTTGTATTCACCTTAAACACTGTTTCAGGGCAGATTGTGTTTTAGACTAAAAGGGAATACATTATAAGAAGAATCTTTACTTTGAAACTCTGTTCTTTACCTTTTTCTCACTATGAAACAGCTTTATATTCAACTTAAACACTGCTTCAGGGCAAGAGATTGTGTTTTAGACTAAAAGGGAATGCATTATAAGAAGAATCTTTACTTTGAAACTCTGTTCTTTACCATTTTCACACTATGTAACAGCTTTATATTCAACTTAAACACTGCTTCAGTGCAAGAGATTGTGTTTTAGACTAAAAGGGAATGCATTATAAGAAGAATCTTTACTTTGAAACTCTGTTCTTTACCTTTTTCACACTATGAAACAGCTTTGTATTCACCTTAAACACTGTTTCAGGGCAGATTGTGTTTTAGACTAAAAGGGAATACATTATAAGAAGAATCTTTACTTTGAAACTCTGTTCTTTACCTTTTTCACACTATGAAACAGCTTTATATTCAACTTAAACACTGTTTCAGGGCAAGAGATTGTGTTTTAGACTAAAATAGACTGCATTATAAGAAGAATCTTTACTTTGAAACTCTGTTCTTTACCTTTTTCACACTATGAAACAGCTTTGTATTCACCTTAAACACTGTTTCAGGGCAAGAGATTGTGTTTTAGACTAAAAGGGAATGCATTGTAAGAAGAATCTTTACTTTGAAACTCTGTTCTTTACCTTTTTCTCACTATGAAACAGCTTTGTATTCACCTTAAACACTGTTTCAGGGCAAGAGATTGTGTTTTAGACTAAAAGGGAATGCATTATAAGAAGAATCTTTACTTTGAAACGCTGTTCTTTACCTTTTTCACACTATGTAACAGCTTTGTATTCACCTTAAACACTGTTTCAGGGCAGATTGTGTTTTAGACTAAAAGGGAATACATTATAAGAAGAATCTTTACTTTGAAACTCTGTTCTTTACCTTTTTCTCACTATGAAACAGCTTTATATTCAACTTAAACACTGCTTCAGGGCAAGAGATTGTGTTTTAGACTAAAAGGGAATGCATTATAAGAAGAATCTTTACTTTGAAACTCTGTTTTTTACCTTTTTCACACTATGAAACAGCTTTGTATTCACCTTAAACACTGTTTCAGGGCAAGAGATTGTGTTTTAGACTAAAAGGGAATGCATTGTAAGAAGAATCTTTACTTTGAAACTCTGTTCTTTACCTTTTTCACACTATGAAACAGCTTTGTATTCACCTTAAACACTGTTTCAGGGCAGATTGTGTTTTAGACTAAAAGGGAATACATTATAAGAAGAATCTTTACTTTGAAACTCTGTTCTTTACCTTTTTCTCACTATGAAACAGCTTTATATTCAACTTAAACACTGCTTCAGGGCAAGAGATTGTGTTTTAGACTAAAAGGGAATGCATTATAAGAAGAATCTTTACTTTGAAACTCTGTTTTTTACCTTTTTCACACTATGAAACAGCTTTGTATTCACCTTAAACACTGTTTCAGGGCAAGAGATTGTGTTTTAGACTAAAAGTTAATGCATTATAAGAAGAATCTTTACTTTGAAACTCTGTTCTTTACCTTTTTCACACTATGAAACAGCTTTGTATTCACCTTAAACACTGTTTCAGGGCAAGAGATTGTGTTTTAGACTAAAAGGGAATGCATTATAAGAAGAATCTTTACTTTGAAACTCTGTTCTTTACCTTTTTCACACTATGAAATAGCTTTGTATTCACCTTAAACACTGTTTAAGGGCAAGAGATTGTGTTTTAGACTAAAATAGACTGCATTATAAGAAGAATCTTTTACTTTGAAACTCTGTTCTTTACCTTTTTCACACTATGAAACAGCTTTGTATTCACGTTAAACACTGTTTCAGGGCAAGAGATTGTGTTTTAGACTAAAAGGGAATGCATTGTAAGTAGAATCTTTACTTTGAAACTCTGTTCTTTACCTTTTTCTCATTATGAAACAGCTTTGTATTCACCTTAAACACTGTTTCAGGGCAAGAGATTGTGTTTTAGACTAAAAGGGAATGCATTATAAGAAGAATCTTTACTTTGAAACTCTGTTCTTTACCTTTTTCACACTATGTAACAGCTTTGTATTCACCTTAAACACTGTTTCAGGGCAGATTGTGTTTTAGACTAAAAGGGAATACATTATAAGAAGAATCTTTACTTTGAAACTCTGTTCTTTACCTTTTTCTCACTATGAAACAGCTTTATATTCAACTTAAACACTGCTTCAGGGCAAGAGATTGTGTTTTAGACTAAAAGGGAATGCATTATAAGAAGAATCTTTACTTTGAAACTCTGTTCTTTACCATTTTCACACTATGTAACAGCTTTATATTCAACTTAAACACTGCTTCAGTGCAAGAGATTGTGTTTTAGACTAAAAGGGAATGCATTATAAGAAGAATCTTTACTTTGAAACTCTGTTCTTTACCTTTTTCACACTATGAAACAGCTTTGTATTCACCTTAAACACTGTTTCAGGGCAGATTGTGTTTTAGACTAAAAGGGAATACATTATAAGAAGAATCTTTACTTTGAAACTCTGTTCTTTACCTTTTTCACACTATGAAACAGCTTTATATTCAACTTAAACACTGTTTCAGGGCAAGAGATTGTGTTTTAGACTAAAATAGACTGCATTATAAGAAGAATCTTTACTTTGAAACTCTGTTCTTTACCTTTTTCACACTATGAAACAGCTTTGTATTCACCTTAAACACTGTTTCAGGGCAAGAGATTGTGTATTAGACTAAAAGGGAATGCATTGTAAGAAGAATCTTTACTTTGAAACTCTGTTCTTTACCTTTTTCTCACTATGAAACAGCTTTGTATTCACCTTAAACACTGTTTCAGGGCAAGAGATTGTGTTTTAGACTAAAAGGGAATGCATTATAAGAAGAATCTTTACTTTGAAACGCTGTTCTTTACCTTTTTCACACTATGTAACAGCTTTGTATTCACCTTAAACACTGTTTCAGGGCAGATTGTGTTTTAGACTAAAAGGGAATACATTATAAGAAGAATCTTTACTTTGAAACTCTGTTCTTTACCTTTTTCTCACTATGAAACAGCTTTATATTCAACTTAAACACTGCTTCAGGGCAAGAGATTGTGTTTTAGACTAAAAGGGAATGCATTATAAGAAGAATCTTTACTTTGAAACTCTGTTTTTTACCTTTTTCACACTATGAAACAGCTTTGTATTCACCTTAAACACTGTTTCAGGGCAAGAGATTGTGTTTTAGACTAAAAGGGAATGCACTGTAAGAAGAATCTTTACTTTGAAACTCTGTTCTTTACCTTTTTCACACTATGAAACAGCTTTGTATTCACCTTAAACACTGTTTCAGGGCAGATTGTGTTTTAGACTAAAAGGGAATACATTATAAGAAGAATCTTTACTTTGAAACTCTGTTCTTTACCTTTTTCTCACTATGAAACAGCTTTATATTCAACTTAAACACTGCTTCAGGGCAAGAGATTGTGTTTTAGACTAAAAGGGAATGCATTATAAGAAGAATCTTTACTTTGAAACTCTGTTTTTTACCTTTTTCACACTATGAAACAGCTTTGTATTCACCTTAAACACTGTTTCAGGGCAAGAGATTGTGTTTTAGACTAAAAGTTAATGCATTATATGAAGAATCTTTACTTTGAAACTCTGTTCTTTACCTTTTTCACACTATGAAACAGCTTTGTATTCACCTTAAACACTGTTTCAGGGCAAGAGATTGTGTTTTAGACTAAAAGGGAATGCATTATAAGAAGAATCTTTACTTTGAAACTCTGTTCTTTACCTTTTTCACACTATGAAATAGCTTTGTATTCACCTTAAACACTGTTTAAGGGCAAGAGATTGTGTTTTAGACTAAAATAGACTGCATTATAAGAAGAATCTTTTACTTTGAAACTCTGTTCTTTACCTTTTTCACACTATGAAACAGCTTTGTATTCACGTTAAACACTGTTTCAGGGCAAGAGATTGTGTTTTAGACTAAAAGGGAATGCATTGTAAGTAGAATCTTTACTTTGAAACTCTGTTCTTTACCTTTTTCTCATTATGAAACAGCTTTGTATTCACCTTAAACACTGTTTCAGGGCAAGAGATTGTGTTTTAGACTAAAAGGGAATGCATTATAAGAAGAATCTTTACTTTGAAACTCTGTTCTTTACGTTTTTCACACTATGTAACAGCTTTGTATTCACCTTAAACACTGTTTCAGGGCAGATTGTGTTTTAGACTAAAAGGGAATACATTATAAGAAGAATCTTTACTTTGAAACTCTGTTCTTTACCTTTTTCTCACTATGAAACAGCTTTATATTCAACTTAAACACTGCTTCAGGGCAAGAGATTGTGTTTTAGACTAAAAGGGAATGCAGTATAAGAAGAATCTTTACTTTGAAACTCTGTTCTTTACCTTTTTCTCACTATGAAACAGCTTTATATTCAACTTAAACACTGCTTCAGGGCAAGAGATTGTGTTTTAGACTAAAAGGGAATGCATTATAAGAAGAATCTTTACTTTGAAACTCTGTTCTTTACCTTTTTCACACTATGTAACAGCTTTATATTCAACTTAAACACTGCTTCAGTGCAAGAGATTGTGTTTTAGACTAAAAGGGAATGCATTATAAGAAGAATCTTTACTTTGAAACTCTGTTCTTTACCTTTTTCACACTATGAAACAGCTTTGTATTCACCTTAAACACTGTTTCAGGGCAGATTGTGTTTTAGACTAAAAGGGAATACATTATAAGAAGAATCTTTACTTTGAAACTCTGTTCTTTACCTTTTTCACACTATGAAACAGCTTTATATTCAACTTAAACACTGTTTCAGGGCAAGAGATTGTGTTTTAGACTAAAAGGGAATGCATTATAAGAAGAATCTTTACTTTGAAACTCTGTTCTTTACCTTTTTCACACTATGTAACAGCTTTGTATTCACCTTAAACACTGTTTCAGGGCAGATTGTGTTTTAGACTAAAAGGGAATACATTATAAGAAGAATCTTTACTTTGAAACTCTGTTCTTTACCTTTTTCTCACTATGAAACAGCTTTATATTCAACTTAAACACTGCTTCAGGGCAAGAGATTGTGTTTTAGACTAAAAGGGAATGCAGTATAAGAAGAATCTTTACTTTGAAACTCTGTTCTTTACCTTTTTCACACTATGTAACAGCTTTGTTTCATGAAACAGGTTTGAAACAGCTTTGTATTCAACTTAAACACTGTTTCAGAGCTAGACATCTTGTTTTTAACCAAACTGAATAACTTACAATATGTTAAGAAAACACATATTTCAAATGAAAAGAGTTTATAACAAGGGGAGATCAAGTTGTTTGTAATATGACCAATTAAAGTAATTGCAATTCTGTTTGTACACTTCTAACCAAAAAGAAGCAGGGCTTCTATGCATTGTAATCAGCTTATACACCATTTCAGAGCAAGACATCTTGTTTTTAACCAAACTGAATAACTTACAATATCCTAAGAAAACACATATTTCAAGTGAAAAGAGTTTATCCATGGGAGAACAAGTTGTTTTAACATGGTTCTAATGTGACCCTTGAAAGTAATTGCAACTCTGTTTTTACACCTCTAACCACAAGGAGGCAACGTTTCCACGCATTATAATTGGCTTATACATAGTTTCAGAGTAAGAAATATTGTTTTTAACCAAACTGAACAACTAAAAGGGAATGCATTATAAGAAGAATGTTTACTTTGAAACTCTGTTCTTTACCTTTTAAACAATATGAAACAGCTTTGTATTCACCTTAAACACTGTTTCAGGGCAAGAGATTGTGTTTTAGACTAAAAGGGAATGCATTGTAAGAAGAATCTTTACTTTGAAACTCTGTTCTTTACCTTTTTCTCACTATGAAACAGCTTTGTATTCACCTTAAACACTGTTTCAGGGCAAGAGATTGTGTTTTAGACTAAAAGGGAATGCATTATAAGAAGAATCTTTACTTTGAAACTCTGTTCTTTACCATTTTCACACTATGTAACAGCTTTATATTCAACTTAAACACTGCTTCAGTGCAAGAGATTGTGTTTTAGACTAAAAGGGAATGCATTATAAGAAGAATCTTTACTTTGAAACTCTGTTCTTTACCTTTTTCACACTATGAAATAGCTTTGTATTCACCTTAAACACTGTTTAAGGGCAAGAGATTGTGTTTTAGACTAAAATAGACTGCATTATAAGAAGAATCTTTACTTTGAAACTCTGTTCTTTACCTTTTTCACACTATGAAACAGCTTTGTATTCACCTTAAACACTGTTTCAGGGCAAGAGATTGTGTTTTAGACTAAAAGGGAATGCATTATAAGAAGAATCTTTACTTTGAAACTCTGTTCTTTACCTTTTTCACACTATGTAACAGCTTTGTATTCACCTTAAACACTGTTTCAGGGCAGATTGTGTTTTAGACTAAAAGGGAATACATTATAAGAAGAATCTTTACTTTGAAACTCTGTTCTTTACCTTTTTCTCACTATGAAACAGCTTTATATTCAACTTAAACACTGCTTCAGGGCAAGAGATTGTGTTTTAGACTAAAAGGGAATGCATTATAAGAAGAATCTTTACTTTGAAACTCTGTTCTTTACCTTTTTCACACTATGAAATAGCTTTGTATTCACCTTAAACACTGTTTAAGGGCAAGAGATTGTGTTTTAGACTAAAATAGACTGCATTATAAGAAGAATCTTTTACTTTGAAACTCTGTTCTTTACCTTTTTCACACTATGAAACAGCTTTGTATTCACGTTAAACACTGTTTCAGGGCAAGAGATTGTGTTTTAGACTAAAAGGGAATGCATTGTAAGTAGAATCTTTACTTTGAAACTCTGTTCTTTACCTTTTTCTCATTATGAAACAGCTTTGTATTCACCTTAAACACTGTTTCAGGGCAAGAGATTGTGTTTTAGACTAAAAGGGAATGCATTATAAGAAGAATCTTTACTTTGAAACTCTGTTCTTTACCTTTTTCACACTATGTAACAGCTTTGTATTCACCTTAAACACTGTTTCAGGGCAGATTGTGTTTTAGACTAAAAGGGAATACATTATAAGAAGAATCTTTACTTTGAAACTCTGTTCTTTACCTTTTTCTCACTATGAAACAGCTTTATATTCAACTTAAACACTGCTTCAGGGCAAGAGATTGTGTTTTAGACTAAAAGGGAATGCATTATAAGAAGAATCTTTACTTTGAAACTCTGTTCTTTACCATTTTCACACTATGTAACAGCTTTATATTCAACTTAAACACTGCTTCAGTGCAAGAGATTGTGTTTTAGACTAAAAGGGAATGCATTATAAGAAGAATCTTTACTTTGAAACTCTGTTCTTTACCTTTTTCACACTATGAAACAGCTTTGTATTCACCTTAAACACTGTTTCAGGGCAGATTGTGTTTTAGACTAAAAGGGAATACATTATAAGAAGAATCTTTACTTTGAAACTCTGTTCTTTACCTTTTTCACACTATGAAACAGCTTTATATTCAACTTAAACACTGTTTCAGGGCAAGAGATTGTGTTTTAGACTAAAATAGACAGCATTATAAGAAGAATCTTTACTTTGAAACTCTGTTCTTTACCTTTTTCACACTATGAAACAGCTTTGTATTCACCTTAAACACTGTTTCAGGGCAAGAGATTGTGTTTTAGACTAAAAGGGAATGCATTGTAAGAAGAATCTTTACTTTGAAACTCTGTTCTTTACCTTTTTCTCACTATGAAACAGCTTTGTATTCACCTTAAACACTGTTTCAGGGCAAGAGATTGTGTTTTAGACTAAAAGGGAATGCATTATAAGAAGAATCTTTACTTTGAAACGCTGTTCTTTACCTTTTTCACACTATGTAACAGCTTTGTATTCACCTTAAACACTGTTTCAGGGCAGATTGTGTTTTAGACTAAAAGGGAATACATTATAAGAAGAATCTTTACTTTGAAACTCTGTTCTTTACCTTTTTCTCACTATGAAACAGCTTTATATTCAACTTAAACACTGCTTCAGGGCAAGAGATTGTGTTTTAGACTAAAAGGGAATGCATTATAAGAAGAATCTTTACTTTGAAACTCTGTTCTTTACCTTTTTCACACTATGAAATAGCTTTGTATTCACCTTAAACACTGTTTAAGGGCAAGAGATTGTGTTTTAGACTAAAATAGACTGCATTATAAGAAGAATCTTTTACTTTGAAACTCTGTTCTTTACCTTTTTCACACTATGAAACAGCTTTGTATTCACGTTAAACACTGTTTCAGGGCAAGAGATTGTGTTTTAGACTAAAAGGGAATGCATTGTAAGTAGAATCTTTACTTTGAAACTCTGTTCTTTACCTTTTTCTCATTATGAAACAGCTTTGTATTCACCTTAAACACTGTTTCAGGGCAAGAGATTGTGTTTTAGACTAAAAGGGAATGCATTATAAGAAGAATCTATACTTTGAAACTCTGTTCTTTACCTTTTTCACACTATGTAACAGCTTTGTATTCACCTTAAACACTGTTTCAGGGCAGATTGTGTTTTAGACTAAAAGGGAATACATTATAAGAAGAATCTTTACTTTGAAACTCTGTTCTTTACCTTTTTCACACTATGAAACAGCTTTATATTCAACTTAAACACTGTTTCAGGGCAAGAGATTGTGTTTTAGACTAAAATAGACAGCATTATAAGAAGAATCTTTACTTTGAAACTCTGTTCTTTACCTTTTTCACACTATGAAACAGCTTTGTATTCACCTTAAACACTGTTTCAGGGCAAGAGATTGTGTTTTAGACTAAAAGGGAATGCATTGTAAGAAGAATCTTTACTTTGAAACTCTGTTCTTTACCTTTTTCTCACTATGAAACAGCTTTGTATTCACCTTAAACACTGTTTCAGGGCAAGAGATTGTGTTTTAGACTAAAAGGGAATGCATTATAAGAAGAATCTTTACTTTGAAACGCTGTTCTTTACCTTTTTCACACTATGTAACAGCTTTGTATTCACCTTAAACACTGTTTCAGGGCAGATTGTGTTTTAGACTAAAAGGGAATACATTATAAGAAGAATCTTTACTTTGAAACTCTGTTCTTTACCTTTTTCTCACTATGAAACAGCTTTATATTCAACTTAAACACTGCTTCAGGGCAAGAGATTGTGTTTTAGACTAAAAGGGAATGCATTATAAGAAGAATCTTTACTTTGAAACTCTGTTCTTTACCTTTTTCACACTATGAAATAGCTTTGTATTCACCTTAAACACTGTTTAAGGGCAAGAGATTGTGTTTTAGACTAAAATAGACTGCATTATAAGAAGAATCTTTTACTTTGAAACTCTGTTCTTTACCTTTTTCACACTATGAAACAGCTTTGTATTCACGTTAAACACTGTTTCAGGGCAAGAGATTGTGTTTTAGACTAAAAGGGAATGCATTGTAAGTAGAATCTTTACTTTGAAACTCTGTTCTTTACCTTTTTCTCATTATGAAACAGCTTTGTATTCACCTTAAACACTGTTTCAGGGCAAGAGATTGTGTTTTAGACTAAAAGGGAATGCATTATAAGAAGAATCTATACTTTGAAACTCTGTTCTTTACCTTTTTCACACTATGTAACAGCTTTGTATTCACCTTAAACACTGTTTCAGGGCAGATTGTGTTTTAGACTAAAAGGGAATACATTATAAGAAGAATCTTTACTTTGAAACTCTGTTCTTTACCTTTTTCACACTATGAAACAGCTTTATATTCAACTTAAACACTGTTTCAGGGCAAGAGATTGTGTTTTAGACTAAAATAGACAGCATTATAAGAAGAATCTTTACTTTGAAACTCTGTTCTTTACCTTTTTCACACTATGAAACAGCTTTGTATTCACCTTAAACACTGTTTCAGGGCAAGAGATTGTGTTTTAGACTAAAAGGGAATGCATTGTAAGAAGAATCTTTACTTTGAAACTCTGTTCTTTACCTTTTTCTCACTATGAAACAGCTTTGTATTCACCTTAAACACTGTTTCAGGGCAAGAGATTGTGTTTTAGACTAAAAGGGAATGCATTATAAGAAGAATCTTTACTTTGAAACGCTGTTCTTTACCTTTTTCACACTATGTAACAGCTTTGTATTCACCTTAAACACTGTTTCAGGGCAGATTGTGTTTTAGACTAAAAGGGAATACATTATAAGAAGAATCTTTACTTTGAAACTCTGTTCTTTACCTTTTTCTCACTATGAAACAGCTTTATATTCAACTTAAACACTGCTTCAGGGCAAGAGATTGTGTTTTAGACTAAAAGGGAATGCATTATAAGAAGAATCTTTACTTTGAAACTCTGTTTTTTACCTTTTTCACACTATGAAACAGCTTTGTATTCACCTTAAACACTGTTTCAGGGCAAGAGATTGTGTTTTAGACTAAAAGGGAATGCATTGTAAGAAGAATCTTTACTTTGAAACTCTGTTCTTTACCTTTTTCACACTATGAAACAGCTTTGTATTCAACTTAAACACTGTTTCAGGGCAGATTGTGTTTTAGACTAAAAGGGAATACATTATAAGAAGAATCTTTACTTTGAAACTCTGTTCTTTACCTTTTTCTCACTATGAAACAGCTTTATATTCAACTTAAACACTGCTTCAGGGCAAGAGATTGTGTTTTAGACTAAAAGGGAATGCATTATAAGAAGAATCTTTACTTTGAAACTCTGTTTTTTACCTTTTTCACACTATGAAACAGCTTTGTATTCACCTTAAACACTGTTTCAGGGCAAGAGATTGTGTTTTAGACTAAAAGTTAATGCATTATAAGAAGAATCTTTACTTTGAAACTCTGTTCTTTACCTTTTTCACACTATGAAACAGCTTTGTATTCACCTTAAACACTGTTTCAGGGCAAGAGATTGTGTTTTAGACTAAAAGGGAATGCATTATAAGAAGAATCTTTACTTTGAAACTCTGTTCTTTACCTTTTTCACACTATGAAATAGCTTTGTATTCACCTTAAACACTGTTTAAGGGCAAGAGATTGTGTTTTAGACTAAAATAGACTGCATTATAAGAAGAATCTTTTACTTTGAAACTCTGTTCTTTACCTTTTTCACACTATGAAACAGCTTTGTATTCACGTTAAACACTGTTTCAGGGCAAGAGATTGTGTTTTAGACTAAAAGGGAATGCATTGTAAGTAGAATCTTTACTTTGAAACTCTGTTCTTTACCTTTTTCTCATTATGAAACAGCTTTGTATTCACCTTAAACACTGTTTCAGGGCAAGAGATTGTGTTTTAGACTAAAAGGGAATGCATTATAAGAAGAATCTTTACTTTGAAACTCTGTTCTTTACCTTTTTCACACTATGTATCAGCTTTGTATTCACCTTAAACACTGTTTCAGGGCAGATTGTGTTTTAGACTAAAAGGGAATACATTATAAGAAGAATCTTTACTTTGAAACTCTGTTCTTTACCTTTTTCTCACTATGAAACAGCTTTATATTCAACTTAAACACTGCTTCAGGGCAAGAGATTGTGTTTTAGACTAAAAGGGAATGCATTATAAGAAGAATCTTTACTTTGAAACTCTGTTCTTTACCATTTTCACACTATGTAACAGCTTTATATTCAACTTAAACACTGCTTCAGTGCAAGAGATTGTGTTTTAGACTAAAAGGGAATGCATTATAAGAAGAATCTTTACTTTGAAACTCTGTTCTTTACCTTTTTCACACTATGAAACAGCTTTGTATTCACCTTAAACACTGTTTCAGGGCAGATTGTGTTTTAGACTAAAAGGGAATACATTATAAGAAGAATCTTTACTTTGAAACTCTGTTCTTTACCTTTTTCACACTATGAAACAGCTTTATATTCAACTTAAACACTGTTTCAGGGCAAGAGATTGTGTTTTAGACTAAAATAGACAGCATTATAAGAAGAATCTTTACTTTGAAACTCTGTTCTTTACCTTTTTCACACTATGAAACAGCTTTGTATTCACCTTAAACACTGTTTCAGGGCAAGAGATTGTGTTTTAGACTAAAAGGGAATGCATTGTAAGAAGAATCTTTACTTTGAAACTCTGTTCTTTACCTTTTTCTCACTATGAAACAGCTTTGTATTCACCTTAAACACTGTTTCAGGGCAAGAGATTGTGTTTTAGACTAAAAGGGAATGCAATATAAGAAGAATCTTTACTTTGAAACGCTGTTCTTTACCTTTTTCACACTATGTAACAGCTTTGTATTCACCTTAAACACTGTTTCAGGGCAGATTGTGTTTTAGACTAAAAGGGAATACATTATAAGAAGAATCTTTACTTTGAAACTCTGTTCTTTACCTTTTTCTCACTATGAAACAGCTTTATATTCAACTTAAACACTGCTTCAGGGCAAGAGATTGTGTTTTAGACTAAAAGGGAATGCATTATAAGAAGAATCTTTACTTTGAAACTCTGTTCTTTACCTTTTTCACACTATGAAATAGCTTTGTATTCACCTTAAACACTGTTTAAGGGCAAGAGATTGTGTTTTAGACTAAAATAGACTGCATTATAAGAAGAATCTTTACTTTGAAACTCTGTTCTTTACCTTTTTCACACTATGAAACAGCTTTGTATTCACCTTAAACACTGTTTCAGGGCAAGAGATTGTGTTTTAGACTAAAAGGGAATGCATTATAAGAAGAATCTTTACTTTGAAACTCTGTTCTTTACCTTTTTCACACTATGTAACAGCTTTGTATTCACCTTAAACACTGTTTCAGGGCAGATTGTGTTTTAGACTAAAAGGGAATACATTATAAGAAGAATCTTTACTTTGAAACTCTGTTCTTTACCTTTTTCTCACTATGAAACAGCTTTATATTCAACTTAAACACTGCTTCAGGGCAAGAGATTGTGTTTTAGACTAAAAGGGAATGCATTATAAGAAGAATCTTTACTTTGAAACTCTGTTCTTTACCTTTTTCACACTATGAAATAGCTTTGTATTCACCTTAAACACTGTTTAAGGGCAAGAGATTGTGTTTTAGACTAAAATAGACTGCATTATAAGAAGAATCTTTTACTTTGAAACTCTGTTCTTTACCTTTTTCACACTATGAAACAGCTTTGTATTCACGTTAAACACTGTTTCAGGGCAAGAGATTGTGTTTTAGACTAAAAGGGAATGCATTGTAAGTAGAATCTTTACTTTGAAACTCTGTTCTTTACCTTTTTCTCATTATGAAACAGCTTTGTATTCACCTTAAACACTGTTTCAGGGCAAGAGATTGTGTTTTAGACTAAAAGGGAATGCATTATAAGAAGAATCTATACTTTGAAACTCTGTTCTTTACCTTTTTCACACTATGTAACAGCTTTGTATTCACCTTAAACACTGTTTCAGGGCAGATTGTGTTTTAGACTAAAAGGGAATACATTATAAGAAGAATCTTTACTTTGAAACTCTGTTCTTTACCTTTTTCTCACTATGAAACAGCTTTATATTCAACTTAAACACTGCTTCAGGGCAAGAGATTGTGTTTTAGACTAAAAGGGAATGCATTATAAGAAGAATCTTTACTTTGAAACTCTGTTCTTTACCATTTTCACACTATGTAACAGCTTTATATTCAACTTAAACACTGCTTCAGTGCAAGAGATTGTGTTTTAGACTAAAAGGGAATGCATTATAAGAAGAATCTTTACTTTGAAACTCTGTTCTTTACCTTTTTCACACTATGAAACAGCTTTGTATTCACCTTAAACACTGTTTCAGGGCAGATTGTGTTTTAGACTAAAAGGGAATACATTATAAGAAGAATCTTTACTTTGAAACTCTGTTCTTTACCTTTTTCACACTATGAAACAGCTTTATATTCAACTTAAACACTGTTTCAGGGCAAGAGATTGTGTTTTAGACTAAAATAGACAGCATTATAAGAAGAATCTTTACTTTGAAACTCTGTTCTTTACCTTTTTCACACTATGAAACAGCTTTGTATTCACCTTAAACACTGTTTCAGGGCAAGAGATTGTGTTTTAGACTAAAAGGGAATGCATTGTAAGAAGAATCTTTACTTTGAAACTCTGTTCTTTACCTTTTTCTCACTATGAAACAGCTTTGTATTCACCTTAAACACTGTTTCAGGGCAAGAGATTGTGTTTTAGACTAAAAGGGAATGCATTATAAGAAGAATCTTTACTTTGAAACGCTGTTCTTTACCTTTTTCACACTATGTAACAGCTTTGTATTCACCTTAAACACTGTTTCAGGGCAGATTGTGTTTTAGACTAAAAGGGAATACATTATAAGAAGAATCTTTACTTTGAAACTCTGTTCTTTACCTTTTTCTCACTATGAAACAGCTTTATATTCAACTTAAACACTGCTTCAGGGCAAGAGATTGTGTTTTAGACTAAAAGGGAATGCATTATAAGAAGAATCTTTACTTTGAAACTCTGTTTTTTACCTTTTTCACACTATGAAACAGCTTTGTATTCACCTTAAACACTGTTTCAGGGCAAGAGATTGTGTTTTAGACTAAAAGGGAATGCATTGTAAGAAGAATCTTTACTTTGAAACTCTGTTCTTTACCTTTTTCACACTATGAAACAGCTTTGTATTCACCTTAAACACTGTTTCAGGGCAGATTGTGTTTTAGACTAAAAGGGAATACATTATAAGAAGAATCTTTACTTTGAAACTCTGTTCTTTACCTTTTTCTCACTATGAAACAGCTTTATATTCAACTTAAACACTGCTTCAGGGCAAGAGATTGTGTTTTAGACTAAAAGGGAATGCATTATAAGAAGAATCTTTACTTTGAAACTCTGTTTTTTACCTTTTTCACACTATGAAACAGCTTTGTATTCACCTTAAACACTGTTTCAGGGCAAGAGATTGTGTTTTAGACTAAAAGTTAATGCATTATAAGAAGAATCTTTACTTTGAAACTCTGTTCTTTACCTTTTTCACACTATGAAACAGCTTTGTATTCACCTTAAACACTGTTTCAGGGCAAGAGATTGTGTTTTAGACTAAAAGGGAATGCATTATAAGAAGAATCTTTACTTTGAAACTCTGTTCTTTACCTTTTTCACACTATGAAATAGCTTTGTATTCACCTTAAACACTGTTTAAGGGCAAGAGATTGTGTTTTAGACTAAAATAGACTGCATTATAAGAAGAATCTTTTACTTTGAAACTCTGTTCTTTACCTTTTTCACACTATGAAACAGCTTTGTATTCACGTTAAACACTGTTTCAGGGCAAGAGATTGTGTTTTAGACTAAAAGGGAATGCATTGTAAGTAGAATCTTTACTTTGAAACTCTGTTCTTTACCTTTTTCTCATTATGAAACAGCTTTGTATTCACCTTAAACACTGTTTCAGGGCAAGAGATTGTGTTTTAGACTAAAAGGGAATGCATTATAAGAAGAATCTTTACTTTGAAACTCTGTTCTTTACCTTTTTCACACTATGTAACAGCTTTGTATTCACCTTAAACACTGTTTCAGGGCAGATTGTGTTTTAGACTAAAAGGGAATACATTATAAGAAGAATCTTTACTTTGAAACTCTGTTCTTTACCTTTTTCTCACTATGAAACAGCTTTATATTCAACTTAAACACTGCTTCAAAGCAAGAGATTGTGTTTTAGACTAAAAGGGAATGCAGTATAAGAAGAATCTTTACTTTGAAACTCTGTTCTTTACCTTTTTCTCACTATGAAACAGCTTTATATTCAACTTAAACACTGCTTCAGGGCAAGAGATTGTGTTTTAGACTAAAAGGGAATGCATTATAAGAAGAATCTTTACTTTGAAACTCTGTTCTTTACCATTTTCACACTATGTAACAGCTTTATATTCAACTTAAACACTGCTTCAGTGCAAGAGATTGTGTTTTAGACTAAAAGGGAATGCATTATAAGAAGAATCTTTAATTTGAAACTCTGTTCTTTACCTTTTTCACACTATGAAACAGCTTTGTATTCACCTTAAACACTGTTTCAGGGCAGATTGTGTTTTAGACTAAAAGGGAATACATTATAAGAAGAATCTTTACTTTGAAACTCTGTTCTTTACCTTTTTCATACTATGAAACAGCTTTATATTCAACTTAAACACTGTTTCAGGGCAAGAGATTGTGTTTTAGACTAAAATAGACTGCATTATAAGAAGAATCTTTCCTTTGAAACTCTGTTCTTTACCTTTTTCACACTATGAAACAGCTTTGTATTCACCTTAAACACTGTTTCAGGGCAAGAGATTGTGTTTTAGACTAAAAGGGAATGCATTATAAGAAGAATCTTTACTTTGAAACTCTGTTTTTTACCTTTTTCACACTATGAAACAGCTTTGTATTCACCTTAAACACTGTTTCAGGGCAAGAGATTGTGTTTTAGACTAAAAGTTAATGCATTATAAGAAGAATCTTTACTTTGAAACTCTGTTCTTTACCTTTTTCACACTATGAAACAGCTTTGTATTCACCTTAAACACTGTTTCAGGGCAAGAGATTGTGTTTTAGACTAAAAGGGAATGCATTATAAGAAGAATCTTTACTTTGAAACTCTGTTCTTTACCTTTTTCACACTATGAAATAGCTTTGTATTCACCTTAAACACTGTTTAAGGGCAAGAGATTGTGTTTTAGACTAAAATAGACTGCATTATAAGAAGAATCTTTTACTTTGAAACTCTGTTCTTTACCTTTTTCACACTATGAAACAGCTTTGTATTCACGTTAAACACTGTTTCAGGGCAAGAGATTGTGTTTTAGACTAAAAGGGAATGCATTGTAAGTAGAATCTTTACTTTGAAACTCTGTTCTTTACCTTTTTCTCATTATGAAACAGCTTTGTATTCACCTTAAACACTGTTTCAGGGCAAGAGATTGTGTTTTAGACTAAAAGGGAATGCATTATAAGAAGAATCTTTACTTTGAAACTCTGTTCTTTACCTTTTTCACACTATGTAACAGCTTTGTATTCACCTTAAACACTGTTTCAGGGCAGATTGTGTTTTAGACTAAAAGGGAATACATTATAAGAAGAATCTTTACTTTGAAACTCTGTTCTTTACCTTTTTCTCACTATGAAACAGCTTTATATTCAACTTAAACACTGCTTCAAAGCAAGAGATTGTGTTTTAGACTAAAAGGGAATGCAGTATAAGAAGAATCTTTACTTTGAAACTCTGTTCTTTACCTTTTTCTCACTATGAAACAGCTTTATATTCAACTTAAACACTGCTTCAGGGCAAGAGATTGTGTTTTAGACTAAAAGGGAATGCATTATAAGAAGAATCTTTACTTTGAAACTCTGTTCTTTACCATTTTCACACTATGTAACAGCTTTATATTCAACTTAAACACTGCTTCAGTGCAAGAGATTGTGTTTTAGACTAAAAGGGAATGCATTATAAGAAGAATCTTTAATTTGAAACTCTGTTCTTTACCTTTTTCACACTATGAAACAGCTTTGTATTCACCTTAAACACTGTTTCAGGGCAGATTGTGTTTTAGACTAAAAGGGAATACATTATAAGAAGAATCTTTACTTTGAAACTCTGTTCTTTACCTTTTTCACACTATGAAACAGCTTTATATTCAACTTAAACACTGTTTCAGGGCAAGAGATTGTGTTTTAGACTAAAATAGACTGCATTATAAGAAGAATCTTTCCTTTGAAACTCTGTTCTTTACCTTTTTCACACTATGAAACAGCTTTGTATTCACCTTAAACACTGTTTCAGGGCAAGAGATTGTGTTTTAGACTAAAAGGGAATGCATTATAAGAAGAATCTTTACTTTGAAACTCTGTTTTTTACCTTTTTCACACTATGAAACAGCTTTGTATTCACCTTAAACACTGTTTCAGGGCAAGAGATTGTGTTTTAGACTAAAAGTTAATGCATTATAAGAAGAATCTTTACTTTGAAACTCTGTTCTTTACCTTTTTCACACTATGAAACAGCTTTGTATTCACCTTAAACACTGTTTCAGGGCAAGAGATTGTGTTTTAGACTAAAAGGGAATGCATTATAAGAAGAATCTTTACTTTGAAACTCTGTTCTTTACCTTTTTCACACTATGAAACAGCTTTGTATTCACCTTAAACACTGTTTCAGGGCAGATTGTGTTTTAGACTAAAAGGGAATACATTATAAGAAGAATCTTTACTTTGAAACTCTGTTCTTTACCTTTTTCACACTATGAAACAGCTTTATATTCAACTTAAACACTGTTTCAGGGCAAGAGATTGTGTTTTAGACTAAAATAGACTGCATTATAAGAAGAATCTTTCCTTTGAAACTCTGTTCTTTACCTTTTTCACACTATGAAACAGCTTTGTATTCACCTTAAACACTGTTTCAGGGCAAGAGATTGTGTTTTAGACTAAAAGGGAATGCATTGTAAGAAGAATCTTTACTTTGAAACTCTGTTCTTTACCTTTTTCTCACTATGAAACAGCTTTGTATTCACCTTAAACACTGTTTCAGGGCAAGAGATTGTGTTTTAGACTAAAAGGGAATGCATTATAAGAAGAATCTTTACTTTGAAACTCTGTTCTTTACCTTTTTCACACTATGTAACAGCTTTGTATTCACCTTAAACACTGTTTCAGGGCAGATTGTGTTTTAGACTAAAAGGGAATACATTATAAGAAGAATCTTTACTTTGAAACTCTGTTCTTTACCTTTTTCTCACTATGAAACAGCTTTATATTCAACTTAAACACTGTTTCAGGGCAAGAGATTGTGTTTTAGACTAAAAGGGAATGCATTATAAGAAGAATCTTTACTTTGAAACTCTGTTCTTTACCTTTTTCTCACTATGAAACAGCTTTGTATTCAACTTAAACACTGTTTCAGGGCAAGAGATTGTGTTTTAGACTAAAAGGGAATGCATTGTAAGAAGAATCTTTACTTTGAAACTCTGTTCTTTACCTTTTTCACACTATGAAACAACTTTGTATTCACCTTAAACACTGTTTCAGGGCAAGAGATTGTGTTTTAGACTAAAAGGGAATGCATTATAAGAAGAATCTTTACTTTGAAACTCTGTTCTTTACCATTTTCACACTATGTAACAGCTTTATATTCAACTTAAACACTGCTTCAGTGCAAGAGATTGTGTTTTAGACTAAAAGGGAATGCATTATAAGAAGAATCTTTACTTTGAAACTCTGTTCTTTACCTTTTTCACACTATGAAACAGCTTTGTATTCACCTTAAACACTGTTTCAGGGCAGATTGTGTTTTAGACTAAAAGGGAATACATTGTAAGAAGAATCTTTACTTTGAAACTCTGTTCTTTACCTTTTTCTCACTATGAAACAGCTTTATATTCAACTTAAACACTGCTTCAGGGCAAGAGATTGTGTTTTAGACTAAAAGGGAATGCATTATAAGAAGAATCTTTACTTTGAAACTCTGTTCTTTACCTTTTTCACACTATGAAACAGCTTTGTATTCACCTTAAACACTGTTTCAGGGCAAGAGTGTGTTTTAGACTAAAAGTTAATGCATTATAAGAAGAATCTTTACTTTGAAACTCTGTTCTTTACCTTTTTCACACTATGAAACAGCTTTGTATTCACCTTAAACACTGTTTCAGGGCAAGAGATTGTGTTTTAGACTAAAAGGGAATGCATTATAAGAAGAATCTTTACTTTGAAACTCTGTTCTTTACCTTTTTCACACTATGAAATAGCTTTGTATTCACCTTAAACACTGTTTAAGGGCAAGAGATTGTGTTTTAGACTAAAATAGACTGCATTATAAGAAGAATCTTTTACTTTGAAACTCTGTTCTTTACCTTTTTCACACTATGAAACAGCTTTGTATTCACGTTAAACACTGTTTCAGGGCAAGAGATTGTGTTTTAGACTAAAAGGGAATGCATTGTAAGTAGAATCTTTACTTTGAAACTCTGTTCTTTACCTTTTTCTCATTATGAAACAGCTTTGTATTCACCTTAAACACTGTTTCAGGGCAAGAGATTGTGTTTTAGACTAAAAGGGAATGCATTATAAGAAGAATCTTTACTTTGAAACTCTGTTCTTTACCTTTTTCACACTATGTAACAGCTTTGTATTCACCTTAAACACTGTTTCAGGGCAGATTGTGTTTTAGACTAAAAGGGAATACATTATAAGAAGAATCTTTACTTTGAAACTCTGTTCTTTACCTTTTTCTCACTATGAAACAGCTTTATATTCAACTTAAACACTGCTTCAAAGCAAGAGATTGTGTTTTAGACTAAAAGGGAATGCAGTATAAGAAGAATCTTTACTTTGAAACTCTGTTCTTTACCTTTTTCTCACTATGAAACAGCTTTATATTCAACTTAAACACTGCTTCAGGGCAAGAGATTGTGTTTTAGACTAAAAGGGAATGCATTATAAGAAGAATCTTTACTTTGAAACTCTGTTCTTTACCATTTTCACACTATGTAACAGCTTTATATTCAACTTAAACACTGCTTCAGTGCAAGAGATTGTGTTTTAGACTAAAAGGGAATGCATTATAAGAAGAATCTTTAATTTGAAACTCTGTTCTTTACCTTTTTCACACTATGAAACAGCTTTGTATTCACCTTAAACACTGTTTCAGGGCAGATTGTGTTTTAGACTAAAAGGGAATACATTATAAGAAGAATCTTTACTTTGAAACTCTGTTCTTTACCTTTTTCACACTATGAAACAGCTTTATATTCAACTTAAACACTGTTTCAGGGCAAGAGATTGTGTTTTAGACTAAAATAGACTGCATTATAAGAAGAATCTTTCCTTTGAAACTCTGTTCTTTACCTTTTTCACACTATGAAACAGCTTTGTATTCACCTTAAACACTGTTTCAGGGCAAGAGATTGTGTTTTAGACTAAAAGGGAATGCATTATAAGAAGAATCTTTACTTTGAAACTCTGTTTTTTACCTTTTTCACACTATGAAACAGCTTTGTATTCACCTTAAACACTGTTTCAGGGCAAGAGATTGTGTTTTAGACTAAAAGGGAATGCATTATAAGAAGAATCTTTACTTTGAAACGCTGTTCTTTACCTTTTTCACACTATGTAACAGCTTTGTATTCACCTTAAACACTGTTTCAGGGCAGATTGTGTTTTAGACTAAAAGGGAATACATTATAAGAAGAATCTTTACTTTGAAACTCTGTTCTTTACCTTTTTCTCACTATGAAACAGCTTTATATTCAACTTAAACACTGCTTCAGGGCAAGAGATTGTGTTTTAGACTAAAAGGGAATGCATTATAAGAAGAATCTTTACTTTGAAACTCTGTTTTTTACCTTTTTCACACTATGAAACAGCTTTGTATTCACCTTAAACACTGTTTCAGGGCAAGAGATTGTGTTTTAGACTAAAAGGGAATGCATTGTAAGAAGAATCTTTACTTTGAAACTCTGTTCTTTACCTTTTTCACACTATGAAACAGCTTTGTATTCACCTTAAACACTGTTTCAGGGCAGATTGTGTTTTAGACTAAAAGGGAATACATTATAAGAAGAATCTTTACTTTGAAACTCTGTTCTTTACCTTTTTCTCACTATGAAACAGCTTTATATTCAACTTAAACACTGCTTCAGGGCAAGAGATTGTGTTTTAGACTAAAAGGGAATGCATTATAAGAAGAATCTTTACTTTGAAACTCTGTTTTTTACCTTTTTCACACTATGAAACAGCTTTGTATTCACCTTAAACACTGTTTCAGGGCAAGAGATTGTGTTTTAGACTAAAAGTTAATGCATTATAAGAAGAATCTTTACTTTGAAACTCTGTTCTTTACCTTTTTCACACTATGAAACAGCTTTGTATTCACCTTAAACACTGTTTCAGGGCAAGAGATTGTGTTTTAGACTAAAAGGGAATGCATTATAAGAAGAATCTTTACTTTGAAACTCTGTTCTTTACCTTTTTCACACTATGAAATAGCTTTGTATTCACCTTAAACACTGTTTAAGGGCAAGAGATTGTGTTTTAGACTAAAATAGACTGCATTATAAGAAGAATCTTTTACTTTGAAACTCTGTTCTTTACCTTTTTCACACTATGAAACAGCTTTGTATTCACGTTAAACACTGTTTCAGGGCAAGAGATTGTGTTTTAGACTAAAAGGGAATGCATTGTAAGTAGAATCTTTACTTTGAAACTCTGTTCTTTACCTTTTTCTCATTATGAAACAGCTTTGTATTCACCTTAAACACTGTTTCAGGGCAAGAGATTGTGTTTTAGACTAAAAGGGAATGCATTATAAGAAGAATCTTTACTTTGAAACTCTGTTCTTTACCTTTTTCACACTATGTAACAGCTTTGTATTCACCTTAAACACTGTTTCAGGGCAGATTGTGTTTTAGACTAAAAGGGAATACATTATAAGAAGAATCTTTACTTTGAAACTCTGTTCTTTACCTTTTTCTCACTATGAAACAGCTTTATATTCAACTTAAACACTGCTTCAAAGCAAGAGATTGTGTTTTAGACTAAAAGGGAATGCAGTATAAGAAGAATCTTTACTTTGAAACTCTGTTCTTTACCTTTTTCTCACTATGAAACAGCTTTATATTCAACTTAAACACTGCTTCAGGGCAAGAGATTGTGTTTTAGACTAAAAGGGAATGCATTATAAGAAGAATCTTTACTTTGAAACTCTGTTCTTTACCATTTTCACACTATGTAACAGCTTTATATTCAACTTAAACACTGCTTCAGTGCAAGAGATTGTGTTTTAGACTAAAAGGGAATGCATTATAAGAAGAATCTTTAATTTGAAACTCTGTTCTTTACCTTTTTCACACTATGAAACAGCTTTGTATTCACCTTAAACACTGTTTCAGGGCAGATTGTGTTTTAGACTAAAAGGGAATACATTATAAGAAGAATCTTTACTTTGAAACTCTGTTCTTTACCTTTTTCACACTATGAAACAGCTTTATATTCAACTTAAACACTGTTTCAGGGCAAGAGATTGTGTTTTAGACTAAAATAGACTGCATTATAAGAAGAATCTTTCCTTTGAAACTCTGTTCTTTACCTTTTTCACACTATGAAACAGCTTTGTATTCACCTTAAACACTGTTTCAGGGCAAGAGATTGTGTTTTAGACTAAAAGGGAATGCATTATAAGAAGAATCTTTACTTTGAAACTCTGTTTTTTACCTTTTTCACACTATGAAACAGCTTTGTATTCACCTTAAACACTGTTTCAGGGCAAGAGATTGTGTTTTAGACTAAAAGTTAATGCATTATAAGAAGAATCTTTACTTTGAAACTCTGTTCTTTACCTTTTTCACACTATGAAACAGCTTTGTATTCACCTTAAACACTGTTTCAGGGCAAGAGATTGTGTTTTAGACTAAAAGGGAATGCATTATAAGAAGAATCTTTACTTTGAAACTCTGTTCTTTACCTTTTTCACACTATGAAATAGCTTTGTATTCACCTTAAACACTGTTTAAGGGCAAGAGATTGTGTTTTAGACTAAAATAGACTGCATTATAAGAAGAATCTTTTACTTTGAAACTCTGTTCTTTACCTTTTTCACACTATGAAACAGCTTTGTATTCACGTTAAACACTGTTTCAGGGCAAGAGATTGTGTTTTAGACTAAAAGGGAATGCATTGTAAGTAGAATCTTTACTTTGAAACTCTGTTCTTTACCTTTTTCTCATTATGAAACAGCTTTGTATTCACCTTAAACACTGTTTCAGGGCAAGAGATTGTGTTTTAGACTAAAAGGGAATGCATTGTAAGAAGAATCTTTACTTTGAAACTCTGTTCTTTACCTTTTTCTCACTATGAAACAGCTTTGTATTCACCTTAAACACTGTTTCAGGGCAAGAGATTGTGTTTTAGACTAAAAGGGAATGCATTATAAGAAGAATCTTTACTTTGAAACTCTGTTCTTTACCTTTTTCACACTATGTAACAGCTTTGTATTCACCTTAAACACTGTTTCAGGGCAGATTGTGTTTTAGACTAAAAGGGAATACATTATAAGAAGAATCTTTACTTTGAAACTCTGTTCTTTACCTTTTTCTCACTATGAAACAGCTTTATATTCAACTTAAACACTGTTTCAGGGCAAGAGATTGTGTTTTAGACTAAAAGGGAATGCATTATAAGAAGAATCTTTACTTTGAAACTCTGTTCTTTACCTTTTTCTCACTATGAAACAGCTTTGTATTCAACTTAAACACTGTTTCAGGGCAAGAGATTGTGTTTTAGACTAAAAGGGAATGCATTGTAAGAAGAATCTTTACTTTGAAACTCTGTTCTTTACCTTTTTCACACTATGAAACAACTTTGTATTCACCTTAAACACTGTTTCAGGGCAAGAGATTGTGTTTTAGACTAAAAGGGAATGCATTATAAGAAGAATCTTTACTTTGAAACTCTGTTCTTTACCATTTTCACACTATGTAACAGCTTTATATTCAACTTAAACACTGCTTCAGTGCAAGAGATTGTGTTTTAGACTAAAAGGGAATGCATTATAAGAAGAATCTTTACTTTGAAACTCTGTTCTTTACCTTTTTCACACTATGAAACAGCTTTGTATTCACCTTAAACACTGTTTCAGGGCAGATTGTGTTTTAGACTAAAAGGGAATACATTGTAAGAAGAATCTTTACTTTGAAACTCTGTTCTTTACCTTTTTCTCACTATGAAACAGCTTTATATTCAACTTAAACACTGCTTCAGGGCAAGAGATTGTGTTTTAGACTAAAAGGGAATGCATTATAAGAAGAATCTTTACTTTGAAACTCTGTTCTTTACCTTTTTCACACTATGAAACAGCTTTGTATTCACCTTAAACACTGTTTCAGGGCAAGAGTGTGTTTTAGACTAAAAGTTAATGCATTATAAGAAGAATCTTTACTTTGAAACTCTGTTCTTTACCTTTTTCACACTATGAAACAGCTTTGTATTCACCTTAAACACTGTTTCAGGGCAAGAGATTGTGTTTTAGACTAAAAGGGAATGCATTATAAGAAGAATCTTTACTTTGAAACTCTGTTCTTTACCTTTTTCACACTATGAAATAGCTTTGTATTCACCTTAAACACTGTTTAAGGGCAAGAGATTGTGTTTTAGACTAAAATAGACTGCATTATAAGAAGAATCTTTTACTTTGAAACTCTGTTCTTTACCTTTTTCACACTATGAAACAGCTTTGTATTCACGTTAAACACTGTTTCAGGGCAAGAGATTGTGTTTTAGACTAAAAGGGAATGCATTGTAAGTAGAATCTTTACTTTGAAACTCTGTTCTTTACCTTTTTCTCATTATGAAACAGCTTTGTATTCACCTTAAACACTGTTTCAGGGCAAGAGATTGTGTTTTAGACTAAAAGGGAATGCATTATAAGAAGAATCTTTACTTTGAAACTCTGTTCTTTACCTTTTTCACACTATGTAACAGCTTTGTATTCACCTTAAACACTGTTTCAGGGCAGATTGTGTTTTAGACTAAAAGGGAATACATTATAAGAAGAATCTTTACTTTGAAACTCTGTTCTTTACCTTTTTCTCACTATGAAACAGCTTTATATTCAACTTAAACACTGCTTCAAAGCAAGAGATTGTGTTTTAGACTAAAAGGGAATGCAGTATAAGAAGAATCTTTACTTTGAAACTCTGTTCTTTACCTTTTTCTCACTATGAAACAGCTTTATATTCAACTTAAACACTGCTTCAGGGCAAGAGATTGTGTTTTAGACTAAAAGGGAATGCATTATAAGAAGAATCTTTACTTTGAAACTCTGTTCTTTACCATTTTCACACTATGTAACAGCTTTATATTCAACTTAAACACTGCTTCAGTGCAAGAGATTGTGTTTTAGACTAAAAGGGAATGCATTATAAGAAGAATCTTTAATTTGAAACTCTGTTCTTTACCTTTTTCACACTATGAAACAGCTTTGTATTCACCTTAAACACTGTTTCAGGGCAGATTGTGTTTTAGACTAAAAGGGAATACATTATAAGAAGAATCTTTACTTTGAAACTCTGTTCTTTACCTTTTTCACACTATGAAACAGCTTTATATTCAACTTAAACACTGTTTCAGGGCAAGAGATTGTGTTTTAGACTAAAATAGACTGCATTATAAGAAGAATCTTTCCTTTGAAACTCTGTTCTTTACCTTTTTCACACTATGAAACAGCTTTGTATTCACCTTAAACACTGTTTCAGGGCAAGAGATTGTGTTTTAGACTAAAAGGGAATGCATTATAAGAAGAATCTTTACTTTGAAACTCTGTTTTTTACCTTTTTCACACTATGAAACAGCTTTGTATTCACCTTAAACACTGTTTCAGGGCAAGAGATTGTGTTTTAGACTAAAAGTTAATGCATTATAAGAAGAATCTTTACTTTGAAACTCTGTTCTTTACCTTTTTCACACTATGAAACAGCTTTGTATTCACCTTAAACACTGTTTCAGGGCAAGAGATTGTGTTTTAGACTAAAAGGGAATGCATTATAAGAAGAATCTTTACTTTGAAACTCTGTTCTTTACCTTTTTCACACTATGAAACAGCTTTGTATTCACCTTAAACACTGTTTCAGGGCAGATTGTGTTTTAGACTAAAAGGGAATACATTATAAGAAGAATCTTTACTTTGAAACTCTGTTCTTTACCTTTTTCACACTATGAAACAGCTTTATATTCAACTTAAACACTGTTTCAGGGCAAGAGATTGTGTTTTAGACTAAAATAGACTGCATTATAAGAAGAATCTTTCCTTTGAAACTCTGTTCTTTACCTTTTTCACACTATGAAACAGCTTTGTATTCACCTTAAACACTGTTTCAGGGCAAGAGATTGTGTTTTAGACTAAAAGGGAATGCATTGTAAGAAGAATCTTTACTTTGAAACTCTGTTCTTTACCTTTTTCTCACTATGAAACAGCTTTGTATTCACCTTAAACACTGTTTCAGGGCAAGAGATTGTGTTTTAGACTAAAAGGGAATGCATTATAAGAAGAATCTTTACTTTGAAACTCTGTTCTTTACCTTTTTCACACTATGTAACAGCTTTGTATTCACCTTAAACACTGTTTCAGGGCAGATTGTGTTTTAGACTAAAAGGGAATACATTATAAGAAGAATCTTTACTTTGAAACTCTGTTCTTTACCTTTTTCTCACTATGAAACAGCTTTATATTCAACTTAAACACTGTTTCAGGGCAAGAGATTGTGTTTTAGACTAAAAGGGAATGCATTATAAGAAGAATCTTTACTTTGAAACTCTGTTCTTTACCTTTTTCTCACTATGAAACAGCTTTGTATTCAACTTAAACACTGTTTCAGGGCAAGAGATTGTGTTTTAGACTAAAAGGGAATGCATTGTAAGAAGAATCTTTACTTTGAAACTCTGTTCTTTACCTTTTTCACACTATGAAACAACTTTGTATTCACCTTAAACACTGTTTCAGGGCAAGAGATTGTGTTTTAGACTAAAAGGGAATGCATTATAAGAAGAATCTTTACTTTGAAACTCTGTTCTTTACCATTTTCACACTATGTAACAGCTTTATATTCAACTTAAACACTGCTTCAGTGCAAGAGATTGTGTTTTAGACTAAAAGGGAATGCATTATAAGAAGAATCTTTACTTTGAAACTCTGTTCTTTACCTTTTTCACACTATGAAACAGCTTTGTATTCACCTTAAACACTGTTTCAGGGCAGATTGTGTTTTAGACTAAAAGGGAATACATTGTAAGAAGAATCTTTACTTTGAAACTCTGTTCTTTACCTTTTTCTCACTATGAAACAGCTTTGTATTCACCTTAAACACTGTTTCAGGGCAGATTGTGTTTTAGACTAAAAGGGAATACATTATAAGAAGAATCTTTACTTTGAAACTCTGTTCTTTACCTTTTTCTCACTATGAAACAGCTTTATATTCAACTTAAACACTGCTTCAGGGCAAGAGATTGTGTTTTAGACTAAAAGGGAATGCAGTATAAGAAGAATCTTTACTTTGAAACTCTGTTCTTTACCTTTTTCACACTATGTAACAGCTTTGTTTCATGAAACAGGTTTGAAACAGCTTTGTATTCAACTTAAACACTGTTTCAGAGCTAGACATCTTGTTTTTAACCAAACTGAATAACTTACAATATGTTAAGAAAACACATATTTCAAATGAAAAGAGTTTATAACAAGGGGAGATCAAGTTGTTTGTAATATGACCAATTAAAGTAATTGCAATTCTGTTTGTACACTTCTAACCAAAAAGAAGCAGGGCTTCTATGCATTGTAATCAGCTTATACACCATTTCAGAGCAAGACATCTTGTTTTTAACCAAACTGAATAACTTACAATATCCTAAGAAAACACATATTTCAAGTGAAAAGAGTTTATCCATGGGAGAACAAGTTGTTTTAACATGGTTCTAATGTGACCCTTGAAAGTAATTGCAACTCTGTTTTTACACCTCTAACCACAAGGAGGCAACGTTTCCACGCATTATAATTGGCTTATACATAGTTTCAGAGTAAGAAATATTGTTTTTAACCAAACTGAACAACTAAAAGGGAATGCATTATAAGAAGAATGTTTACTTTGAAACTCTGTTCTTTACCTTTTAAACAATATGAAACAGCTTTGTATTCACCTTAAACACTGTTTCAGGGCAAGAGATTGTGTTTTAGACTAAAAGGGAATGCATTGTAAGAAGAATCTTTACTTTGAAACTCTGTTCTTTACCTTTTTCACACTATGAAACAGCTTTATATTCAACTTAAACACTGTTTCAGGGCAAAGAGATTGTGTTTTAGACTAAAATAGACTGCATTATAAGAAGAATCTTTCCTTTGAAACTCTGTTCTTTACCTTTTTCACACTATGAAACAGCTTTGTATTCACCTTAAACACTGTTTCAGGGCAAGAGATTGTGTTTTAGACTAAAAGGGAATGCATTGTAAGAAGAATCTTTACTTTGAAACTCTGTTCTTTACCTTTTTCTCACTATGAAACAGCTTTGTATTCACCTTAAACACTGTTTCAGGGCAAGAGATTGTGTTTTAGACTAAAAGGGAATGCATTATAAGAAGAATCTTTACTTTGAAACTCTGTTCTTTACCTTTTTCACACTATGTAACAGCTTTGTATTCACCTTAAACACTGTTTCAGGGCAGATTGTGTTTTAGACTAAAAGGGAATACATTATAAGAAGAATCTTTACTTTGAAACTCTGTTCTTTACCTTTTTCTCACTATGAAACAGCTTTATATTCAACTTAAACACTGCTTCAGGGCAAGAGATTGTGTTTTAGACTAAAAGGGAATGCATTATAAGAAGAATCTTTACTTTGAAACTCTGTTCTTTACCTTTTTCTCACTATGAAACAGCTTTGTATTCAACTTAAACACTGTTTCAGGGCAAGAGATTGTGTTTTAGACTAAAAGGGAATGCATTGTAAGAAGAATCTTTACTTTGAAACTCTGTTCTTTACCTTTTTCACACTATGAAACAACTTTGTATTCACCTTAAACACTGTTTCAGGGCAAGAGATTGTGTTTTAGACTAAAAGGGAATGCATTATAAGAAGAATCTTTACTTTGAAACTCTGTTCTTTACCATTTTCACACTATGTAACAGCTTTATATTCAACTTAAACACTGCTTCAGTGCAAGAGATTGTGTTTTAGACTAAAAGGGAATGCATTATAAGAAGAATCTTTACTTTGAAACTCTGTTCTTTACCTTTTTCACACTATGAAACAGCTTTGTATTCACCTTAAACACTGTTTCAGGGCAGATTGTGTTTTAGACTAAAAGGGAATACATTGTAAGAAGAATCTTTACTTTGAAACTCTGTTCTTTACCTTTTTCTCACTATGAAACAGCTTTGTATTCACCTTAAACACTGTTTCAGGGCAGATTGTGTTTTAGACTAAAAGGGAATACATTATAAGAAGAATCTTTACTTTGAAACTCTGTTCTTTACCTTTTTCTCACTATGAAACAGCTTTATATTCAACTTAAACACTGCTTCAGGGCAAGAGATTGTGTTTTAGACTAAAAGGGAATGCAGTATAAGAAGAATCTTTACTTTGAAACTCTGTTCTTTACCTTTTTCACACTATGTAACAGCTTTGTTTCATGAAACAGGTTTGAAACAGCTTTGTATTCAACTTAAACACTGTTTCAGAGCTAGACATCTTGTTTTTAACCAAACTGAATAACTTACAATATGTTAAGAAAACACATATTTCAAATGAAAAGAGTTTATAACAAGGGGAGATCAAGTTGTTTGTAATATGACCAATTAAAGTAATTGCAATTCTGTTTGTACACTTCTAACCAAAAAGAAGCAGGGCTTCTATGCATTGTAATCAGCTTATACACCATTTCAGAGCAAGACATCTTGTTTTTAACCAAACTGAATAACTTACAATATCCTAAGAAAACACATATTTCAAGTGAAAAGAGTTTATCCATGGGAGAACAAGTTGTTTTAACATGGTTCTAATGTGACCCTTGAAAGTAATTGCAACTCTGTTTTTACACCTCTAACCACAAGGAGGCAACGTTTCCACGCATTATAATTGGCTTATACATAGTTTCAGAGTAAGAAATATTGTTTTTAACCAAACTGAACAACTAAAAGGGAATGCATTATAAGAAGAATGTTTACTTTGAAACTCTGTTCTTTACCTTTTAAACAATATGAAACAGCTTTGTATTCACCTTAAACACTGTTTCAGGGCAAGAGATTGTGTTTTAGACTAAAAGGGAATGCATTGTAAGAAGAATCTTTACTTTGAAACTCTGTTCTTTACCTTTTTCACACTATGAAACAGCTTTATATTCAACTTAAACACTGTTTCAGGGCAAAGAGATTGTGTTTTAGACTAAAATAGACTGCATTATAAGAAGAATCTTTCCTTTGAAACTCTGTTCTTTACCTTTTTCACACTATGAAACAGCTTTGTATTCACCTTAAACACTGTTTCAGGGCAAGAGATTGTGTTTTAGACTAAAAGGGAATGCATTGTAAGAAGAATCTTTACTTTGAAACTCTGTTCTTTACCTTTTTCTCACTATGAAACAGCTTTGTATTCACCTTAAACACTGTTTCAGGGCAAGAGATTGTGTTTTAGACTAAAAGGGAATGCATTATAAGAAGAATCTTTACTTTGAAACTCTGTTCTTTACCTTTTTCACACTATGTAACAGCTTTGTATTCACCTTAAACACTGTTTCAGGGCAGATTGTGTTTTAGACTAAAAGGGAATACATTATAAGAAGAATCTTTACTTTGAAACTCTGTTCTTTACCTTTTTCTCACTATGAAACAGCTTTATATTCAACTTAAACACTGCTTCAGGGCAAGAGATTGTGTTTTAGACTAAAAGGGAATGCATTGTAAGAAGAATCTTTACTTTGAAACTCTGTTCTTTACCTTTTTCACACTATGAAACAGCTTTGTATTCACCTTAAACACTGTTTCAGGGCAAGAGATTGTGTTTTAGACTAAAAGGGAATGCAGTATAAGAAGAATCTTTACTTTGAAACTCTGTTCTTTACCTTTTTCACACTATGTAACAGCTTTGTTTCATGAAACAGGTTTGAAACAGCTTTGTATTCAACTTAAACACTGTTTCAGAGCTAGACATCTTGTTTTTAACCAAACTGAATAACTTACAATATGTTAAGAAAACACATATTTCAAATGAAAAGAGTTTATAACAAGGGGAGATCAAGTTGTTTGTAATATGACCAATTAAAGTAATTGCAATTCTGTTTGTACACTTCTAACCAAAAAGAAGCAGGGCTTCTATGCATTGTAATCAGCTTATACACCATTTCAGAGCAAGACATCTTGTTTTTAACCAAACTGAATAACTTACAATATCCTAAGAAAACACATATTTCAAGTGAAAAGAGTTTATCCATGGGAGAACAAGTTGTTTTAACATGGTTCTAATGTGACCCTTGAAAGTAATTGCAACTCTGTTTTTACACCTCTAACCACAAGGAGGCAACGTTTCCACGCATTATAATTGGCTTATACATAGTTTCAGAGTAAGAAATATTGTTTTTAACCAAACTGAACAACTAAAAGGGAATGCATTATAAGAAGAATGTTTACTTTGAAACTCTGTTCTTTACCTTTTAAACAATATGAAACAGCTTTGTATTCACCTTAAACACTGTTTCAGGGCAAGAGATTGTGTTTTAGACTAAAAGGGAATGCATTGTAAGAAGAATCTTTACTTTGAAACTCTGTTCTTTACCTTTTTCTCACTATGAAACAGCTTTGTATTCACCTTAAACACTGTTTCAGGGCAAGAGATTGTGTTTTAGACTAAAAGGGAATGCATTATAAGAAGAATCTTTACTTTGAAACTCTGTTCTTTACCATTTTCACACTATGTAACAGCTTTATATTCAACTTAAACACTGCTTCAGTGCAAGAGATTGTGTTTTAGACTAAAAGGGAATGCATTATAAGAAGAATCTTTACTTTGAAACTCTGTTCTTTACCTTTTTCACACTATGAAATAGCTTTGTATTCACCTTAAACACTGTTTAAGGGCAAGAGATTGTGTTTTAGACTAAAATAGACTGCATTATAAGAAGAATCTTTACTTTGAAACTCTGTTCTTTACCTTTTTCACACTATGAAACAGCTTTGTATTCACCTTAAACACTGTTTCAGGGCAAGAGATTGTGTTTTAGACTAAAAGGGAATGCATTATAAGAAGAATCTTTACTTTGAAACTCTGTTCTTTACCTTTTTCACACTATGTAACAGCTTTGTATTCACCTTAAACACTGTTTCAGGGCAGATTGTGTTTTAGACTAAAAGGGAATACATTATAAGAAGAATCTTTACTTTGAAACTCTGTTCTTTACCTTTTTCTCACTATGAAACAGCTTTATATTCAACTTAAACACTGCTTCAGGGCAAGAGATTGTGTTTTAGACTAAAAGGGAATGCAGTATAAGAAGAATCTTTACTTTGAAACTCTGTTCTTTACCTTTTTCACACTATGTAACAGCTTTGTATTCACCTTAAACACTGTTTCAGGGCAGATTGTGTTTTAGACTAAAAGGGAATGCATTGTAAGAAGAATCTTTACTTTGAAACTCTGTTCTTTACCTTTTTCTCACTATGAAACAGCTTTGTATTCACCTTAAACACTGTTTCAGGGCAAGAGATTGTGTTTTAGACTAAAAGGGAATGCATTATAAGAAGAATCTTTACTTTGAAACTCTGTTCTTTACCTTTTTCACACTATGTAACAGCTTTGTATTCACCTTAAACACTGTTTCAGGGCAGATTGTGTTTTAGACTAAAAGGGAATACATTATAAGAAGAATCTTTACTTTGAAACTCTGTTCTTTACCTTTTTCTCACTATGAAACAGCTTTATATTCAACTTAAACACTGCTTCAGGGCAAGAGATTGTGTTTTAGACTAAAAGGGAATGCATTATAAGAAGAATCTTTACTTTGAAACTCTGTTTTTTACCTTTTTCACACTATGAAACAGCTTTGTATTCACCTTAAACACTGTTTCAGGGCAAGAGATTGTGTTTTAGACTAAAAGGGAATGCATTGTAAGAAGAATCTTTACTTTGAAACTCTGTTCTTTACCTTTTTCACACTATGAAACAGCTTTGTATTCACCTTAAACACTGTTTCAGGGCAGATTGTGTTTTAGACTAAAAGGGAATACATTATAAGAAGAATCTTTACTTTGAAACTCTGTTCTTTACCTTTTTCTCACTATGAAACAGCTTTATATTCAACTTATACACTGCTTCAGGGCAAGAGATTGTGTTTTAGACTAAAAGGGAATGCATTATAAGAAGAATCTTTACTTTGAAACTCTGTTTTTTACCTTTTTCACACTATGAAACAGCTTTGTATTCACCTTAAACACTGTTTCAGGGCAAGAGATTGTGTTTTAGACTAAAAGTTAATGCATTATAAGAAGAATCTTTACTTTGAAACTCTGTTCTTTACCTTTTTCACACTATGAAACAGCTTTGTATTCACCTTAAACACTGTTTCAGGGCAAGAGATTGTGTTTTAGACTAAAAGGGAATGCATTATAAGAAGAATCTTTACTTTGAAACTCTGTTCTTTACCTTTTTCACACTATGAAACAGCTTTGTATTCAACTTAAACACTGCTTCAAAGCAAGAGATTGTGTTTTAGACTAAAAGGGAATGCAGTATAAGAAGAATCTTTACTTTGAAACTCTGTTCTTTACCTTTTTCTCACTATGAAACAGCTTTATATTCAACTTAAACACTGCTTCAGGGCAAGAGATTGTGTTTTAGACTAAAAGGGAATGCATTATAAGAAGAATCTTTACTTTGAAACTCTGTTCTTTACCATTTTCACACTATGTAACAGCTTTATATTCAACTTAAACACTGCTTCAGTGCAAGAGATTGTGTTTTAGACTAAAAGGGAATGCATTATAAGAAGAATCTTTAATTTGAAACTCTGTTCTTTACCTTTTTCACACTATGAAACAGCTTTGTATTCACCTTAAACACTGTTTCAGGGCAGATTGTGTTTTAGACTAAAAGGGAATACATTATAAGAAGAATCTTTACTTTGAAACTCTGTTCTTTACCTTTTTCACACTATGAAACAGCTTTATATTCAACTTAAACACTGTTTCAGGGCAAGAGATTGTGTTTTAGACTAAAATAGACTGCATTATAAGAAGAATCTTTCCTTTGAAACTCTGTTCTTTACCTTTTTCACACTATGAAACAGCTTTGTATTCACCTTAAACACTGTTTCAGGGCAAGAGATTGTGTTTTAGACTAAAAGGGAATGCATTATAAGAAGAATCTTTACTTTGAAACTCTGTTTTTTACCTTTTTCACACTATGAAACAGCTTTGTATTCACCTTAAACACTGTTTCAGGGCAAGAGATTGTGTTTTAGACTAAAAGTTAATGCATTATAAGAAGAATCTTTACTTTGAAACTCTGTTCTTTACCTTTTTCACACTATGAAACAGCTTTGTATTCACCTTAAACACTGTTTCAGGGCAAGAGATTGTGTTTTAGACTAAAAGGGAATGCATTATAAGAAGAATCTTTACTTTGAAACTCTGTTCTTTACCTTTTTCACACTATGAAACAGCTTTGTATTCACCTTAAACACTGTTTCAGGGCAGATTGTGTTTTAGACTAAAAGGGAATACATTATAAGAAGAATCTTTACTTTGAAACTCTGTTCTTTACCTTTTTCACACTATGAAACAGCTTTATATTCAACTTAAACACTGTTTCAGGGCAAGAGATTGTGTTTTAGACTAAAATAGACTGCATTATAAGAAGAATCTTTCCTTTGAAACTCTGTTCTTTACCTTTTTCACACTATGAAACAGCTTTGTATTCACCTTAAACACTGTTTCAGGGCAAGAGATTGTGTTTTAGACTAAAAGGGAATGCATTGTAAGAAGAATCTTTACTTTGAAACTCTGTTCTTTACCTTTTTCTCACTATGAAACAGCTTTGTATTCACCGTAAACACTGTTTCAGGGCAAGAGATTGTGTTTTAGACTAAAAGGGAATGCATTATAAGAAGAATCTTTACTTTGAAACTCTGTTCTTTACCTTTTTCACACTATGTAACAGCTTTGTATTCACCTTAAACACTGTTTCAGGGCAGATTGTGTTTTAGACTAAAAGGGAATACATTATAAGAAGAATCTTTACTTTGAAACTCTGTTCTTTACCTTTTTCTCACTATGAAACAGCTTTATATTCAACTTAAACACTGTTTCAGGGCAAGAGATTGTGTTTTAGACTAAAAGGGAATGCATTATAAGAAGAATCTTTACTTTGAAACTCTGTTCTTTACCTTTTTCTCACTATGAAACAGCTTTGTATTCAACTTAAACACTGTTTCAGGGCAAGAGATTGTGTTTTAGACTAAAAGGGAATGCATTGTAAGAAGAATCTTTACTTTGAAACTCTGTTCTTTACCTTTTTCACACTATGAAACAACTTTGTATTCACCTTAAACACTGTTTCAGGGCAAGAGATTGTGTTTTAGACTAAAAGGGAATGCATTATAAGAAGAATCTTTACTTTGAAACTCTGTTCTTTACCATTTTCACACTATGTAACAGCTTTATATTCAACTTAAACACTGCTTCAGTGCAAGAGATTGTGTTTTAGACTAAAAGGGAATGCATTATAAGAAGAATCTTTACTTTGAAACTCTGTTCTTTACCTTTTTCACACTATGAAACAGCTTTGTATTCACCTTAAACACTGTTTCAGGGCAGATTGTGTTTTAGACTAAAAGGGAATACATTGTAAGAAGAATCTTTACTTTGAAACTCTGTTCTTTACCTTTTTCTCACTATGAAACAGCTTTGTATTCACCTTAAACACTGTTTCAGGGCAGATTGTGTTTTAGACTAAAAGGGAATACATTATAAGAAGAATCTTTACTTTGAAACTCTGTTCTTTACCTTTTTCTCACTATGAAACAGCTTTATATTCAACTTAAACACTGCTTCAGGGCAAGAGATTGTGTTTTAGACTAAAAGGGAATGCAGTATAAGAAGAATCTTTACTTTGAAACTCTGTTCTTTACCTTTTTCACACTATGTAACAGCTTTGTTTCATGAAACAGGTTTGAAACAGCTTTGTATTCAACTTAAACACTGTTTCAGAGCTAGACATCTTGTTTTTAACCAAACTGAATAACTTACAATATGTTAAGAAAACACATATTTCAAATGAAAAGAGTTTATAACAAGGGGAGATCAAGTTGTTTGTAATATGACCAATTAAAGTAATTGCAATTCTGTTTGTACACTTCTAACCAAAAAGAAGCAGGGCTTCTATGCATTGTAATCAGCTTATACACCATTTCAGAGCAAGACATCTTGTTTTTAACCAAACTGAATAACTTACAATATCCTAAGAAAACACATATTTCAAGTGAAAAGAGTTTATC
Organism: Electrophorus electricus; assembly: GCF_041902795.1. Lineage (NCBI taxonomy): Eukaryota > Metazoa > Chordata > Actinopteri > Gymnotiformes > Gymnotidae > Electrophorus > Electrophorus electricus. The sequence goes on along the minus strand of NW_027658572.1, from coordinate 1,343,601 downwards.
CATGGGAGAACAAGTTGTTTTAACATGGTTCTAATGTGACCCTTGAAAGTAATTGCAACTCTGTTTTTACACCTCTAACCACAAGGAGGCAACGTTTCCACGCATTATAATTGGCTTATACATAGTTTCAGAGTAAGAAATATTGTTTTTAACCAAACTGAACAACTAAAAGGGAATGCATTATAAGAAGAATGTTTACTTTGAAACTCTGTTCTTTACCTTTTAAACAATATGAAACAGCTTTGTATTCACCTTAAACACTGTTTCAGGGCAAGAGATTGTGTTTTAGACTAAAAGGGAATGCATTGTAAGAAGAATCTTTACTTTGAAACTCTGTTCTTTACCTTTTTCACACTATGAAACAGCTTTATATTCAACTTAAACACTGTTTCAGGGCAAAGAGATTGTGTTTTAGACTAAAATAGACTGCATTATAAGAAGAATCTTTCCTTTGAAACTCTGTTCTTTACCTTTTTCACACTATGAAACAGCTTTGTATTCACCTTAAACACTGTTTCAGGGCAAGAGATTGTGTTTTAGACTAAAAGGGAATGCATTGTAAGAAGAATCTTTACTTTGAAACTCTGTTCTTTACCTTTTTCTCACTATGAAACAGCTTTGTATTCACCTTAAACACTGTTTCAGGGCAAGAGATTGTGTTTTAGACTAAAAGGGAATGCATTATAAGAAGAATCTTTACTTTGAAACTCTGTTCTTTACCTTTTTCACACTATGTAACAGCTTTGTATTCACCTTAAACACTGTTTCAGGGCAGATTGTGTTTTAGACTAAAAGGGAATACATTATGAGAAGAATCTTTACTTTGAAACTCTGTTCTTTACCTTTTTCTCACTATGAAACAGCTTTATATTCAACTTAAACACTGCTTCAGGGCAAGAGATTGTGTTTTAGACTAAAAGGGAATGCATTATAAGAAGAATCTTTACTTTGAAACTGTTTTTTACCTTTTTCACACTATGAAACAGCTTTGTATTCACCTTAAACACTGTTTCAGGGCAAGAGATTGTGTTTTAGACTAAAAGGGAATGCATTATAAGAAGAATCTTTACTTTGAAACTCTGTTCTTTACCTTTTTCTCACTATGAAACAGCTTTGTATTCAACTTAAACACTGTTTCAGGGCAAGAGATTGTGTTTTAGACTAAAAGGGAATGCATTGTAAGAAGAATCTTTACTTTGAAACTCTGTTCTTTACCTTTTTCACACTATGAAACAGCTTTGTATTCACCTTAAACACTGTTTCAGGGCAAGAGATTGTGTTTTAGACTAAAAGGGAATGCAGTATAAGAAGAATCTTTACTTTGAAACTCTGTTCTTTACCTTTTTCACACTATGTAACAGCTTTGTTTCATGAAACAGGTTTGAAACAGCTTTGTATTCAACTTAAACACTGTTTCAGAGCTAGACATCTTGTTTTTAACCAAACTGAATAACTTACAATATGTTAAGAAAACACATATTTCAAATGAAAAGAGTTTATAACAAGGGGAGATCAAGTTGTTTGTAATATGACCAATTAAAGTAATTGCAATTCTGTTTGTACACTTCTAACCAAAAAGAAGCAGGGCTTCTATGCATTGTAATCAGCTTATACACCATTTCAGAGCAAGACATCTTGTTTTTAACCAAACTGAATAACTTACAATATCCTAAGAAAACACATATTTCAAGTGAAAAGAGTTTATCCATGGGAGAACAAGTTGTTTTAACATGGTTCTAATGTGACCCTTGAAAGTAATTGCAACTCTGTTTTTACACCTCTAACCACAAGGAGGCAACGTTTCCACGCATTATAATTGGCTTATACATAGTTTCAGAGTAAGAAATATTGTTTTTAACCAAACTGAACAACTAAAAGGGAATGCATTATAAGAAGAATGTTTACTTTGAAACTCTGTTCTTTACCTTTTAAACAATATGAAACAGCTTTGTATTCACCTTAAACACTGTTTCAGGGCAAGAGATTGTGTTTTAGACTAAAAGGGAATGCATTGTAAGAAGAATCTTTACTTTGAAACTCTGTTCTTTACCTTTTTCTCACTATGAAACAGCTTTGTATTCACCTTAAACACTGTTTCAGGGCAAGAGATTGTGTTTTAGACTAAAAGGGAATGCATTATAAGAAGAATCTTTACTTTGAAACTCTGTTCTTTACCATTTTCACACTATGTAACAGCTTTATATTCAACTTAAACACTGCTTCAGTGCAAGAGATTGTGTTTTAGACTAAAAGGGAATGCATTATAAGAAGAATCTTTACTTTGAAACTCTGTTCTTTACCTTTTTCACACTTTGAAATAGCTTTGTATTCACCTTAAACACTGTTTAAGGGCAAGAGATTGTGTTTTAGACTAAAATAGACTGCATTATAAGAAGAATCTTTACTTTGAAACTCTGTTCTTTACCTTTTTCACACTATGAAACAGCTTTGTATTCACCTTAAACACTGTTTCAGGGCAAGAGATTGTGTTTTAGACTAAAAGGGAATGCATTATAAGAAGAATCTTTACTTTGAAACTCTGTTCTTTACCTTTTTCACACTATGTAACAGCTTTGTATTCACCTTAAACACTGTTTCAGGGCAGATTGTGTTTTAGACTAAAAGGGAATACATTATAAGAAGAATCTTTACTTTGAAACTCTGTTCTTTACCTTTTTCTCACTATGAAACAGCTTTATATTCAACTTAAACACTGCTTCAGGGCAAGAGATTGTGTTTTAGACTAAAAGGGAATGCAGTATAAGAAGAATCTTTACTTTGAAACTCTGTTCTTTACCTTTTTCACACTATGTAACAGCTTTGTATTCACCTTAAACACTGTTTCAGGGCAGATTGTGTTTTAGACTAAAAGGGAATGCATTGTAAGAAGAATCTTTACTTTGAAACTCTGTTCTTTACCTTTTTCTCACTATGAAACAGCTTTGTATTCACCTTAAACACTGTTTCAGGGCAAGAGATTGTGTTTTAGACTAAAAGGGAATGCATTATAAGAAGAATCTTTACTTTGAAACTCTGTTCTTTACCTTTTTCACACTATGTAACAGCTTTGTATTCACCTTAAACACTGTTTCAGGGCAGATTGTGTTTTAGACTAAAAGGGAATACATTATAAGAAGAATCTTTACTTTGAAACTCTGTTCTTTACCTTTTTCTCACTATGAAACAGCTTTATATTCAACTTAAACACTGCTTCAGGGCAAGAGATTGTGTTTTAGACTAAAAGGGAATGCATTATAAGAAGAATCTTTACTTTGAAACTCTGTTTTTTACCTTTTTCACACTATGAAACAGCTTTGTATTCACCTTAAACACTGTTTCAGGGCAAGAGATTGTGTTTTAGACTAAAAGGGAATGCATTATAAGAAGAATCTTTACTTTGAAACTCTGTTCTTTACCTTTTTCTCACTATGAAACAGCTTTGTATTCACCTTAAACACTGTTTCAGGGCAAGAGATTGTGTTTTAGACTAAAAGGGAATGCATTATAAGAAGAATCTTTACTTTGAAACTCTGTTCTTTACCTTTTTCTCACTACGAAACAGCTTTGTATTCACCTTAAACACTGTTTCAGGGCAAGAGATTGTGTTTTAGACTAAAAGGGAATGCATTATAAGAAGAATCTTTACTTTGAAACGCTGTTCTTTACCTTTTTCACACTATGTAACAGCTTTGTATTCACCTTAAACACTGTTTCAGGGCAGATTGTGTTTTAGACTAAAAGGGAATACATTATAAGAAGAATCTTTACTTTGAAACTCTGTTCTTTACCTTTTTCTCACTATGAAACAGCTTTATATTCAACTTAAACACTGCTTCAGGGCAAGAGATTGTGTTTTAGACTAAAAGGGAATGCATTATAAGAAGAATCTTTACTTTGAAACTCTGTTTTTTACCTTTTTCACACTATGAAACAGCTTTGTATTCACCTTAAACACTGTTTCAGGGCAAGAGATTGTGTTTTAGACTAAAAGGGAATGCATTGTAAGAAGAATCTTTACTTTGAAACTCTGTTCTTTACCTTTTTCACACTATGAAACAGCTTTGTATTCACCTTAAACACTGTTTCAGGGCAGATTGTGTTTTAGACTAAAAGGGAATACATTATAAGAAGAATCTTTACTTTGAAACTCTGTTCTTTACCTTTTTCTCACTATGAAACAGCTTTATATTCAACTTAAACACTGCTTCAGGGCAAGAGATTGTGTTTTAGACTAAAAGGGAATGCATTATAAGAAGAATCTTTACTTTGAAACTCTGTTTTTTACCTTTTTCACACTATGAAACAGCTTTGTATTCACCTTAAACACTGTTTCAGGGCAAGAGATTGTGTTTTAGACTAAAAGGGAATGCATTATAAGAAGAATCTTTACTTTGAAACTCTGTTCTTTACCTTTTTCTCACTATGAAACAGCTTTGTATTCAACTTAAACACTGTTTCAGGGCAAGAGATTGTGTTTTAGACTAAAAGGGAATGCATTGTAAGAAGAATCTTTACTTTGAAACTCTGTTCTTTACCTTTTTCTCACTATGAAACAGCTTTGTATTCACCTTAAACACTGTTTCAGGGCAGATTGTGTTTTAGACTAAAAGGGAATACATTATAAGAAGAATCTTTACTTTGAAACTCTGTTCTTTACCTTTTTCTCACTATGAAACAGCTTTATATTCAACTTAAACACTGCTTCAGGGCAAGAGATTGTGTTTTAGACTAAAAGGGAATGCAGTATAAGAAGAATCTTTACTTTGAAACTCTGTTCTTTACCTTTTTCACACTATGTAACAGCTTTGTTTCATGAAACAGGTTTGAAACAGCTTTGTATTCAACTTAAACACTGTTTCAGAGCTAGACATCTTGTTTTTAACCAAACTGAATAACTTACAATATGTTAAGAAAACACATATTTCAAATGAAAAGAGTTTATAACAAGGGGAGATCAAGTTGTTTGTAATATGACCAATTAAAGTAATTGCAATTCTGTTTGTACACTTCTAACAAAAAAGAAGCAGGGCTTATATGCATTGTAATCAGCTTATACACCATTTCAGAGCAAGACATCTTGTTTTTAACCAAACTGAATAACTTACAATATCCTAAGAAAACACATATTTCAAGTGAAAAGAGTTTATCCAGGGGAGAACAAGTTGTTTTAACATGGTTCTAATGTGACCCTTGAAAGTAATTGCAACTCTGTTTTTACACCTCTAACCACAAGGAGGCAACGTTTCCACGCATTATAATTGGCTTATACATAGTTTCAGAGTAAGAAATATTGTTTTTAACCAAACTGAACAACTAAAAGGGAATGCATTATAAGAAGAATGTTTACTTTGAAACTCTGTTCTTTACCTTTTAAACAATATGAAACAGCTTTGTATTCACCTTAAACACTGTTTCAGGGCAAGAGATTGTGTTTTAGACTAAAAGGGAATGCATTGTAAGAAGAATCTTTACTTTGAAACTCTGTTCTTTACCTTTTTCTCACTATGAAACAGCTTTGTATTCACCTTAAACACTGTTTCAGGGCAAGAGATTGTGTTTTAGACTAAAAGGGAATGCATTATAAGAAGAATCTTTACTTTGAAACTCTGTTCTTTACCTTTTTCTCACTATGAAACAGCTTTGTATTCACCTTAAACACTGTTTCAGGGCAAGAGATTGTGTTTTAGACTAAAAGGGAATGCATTATAAGAAGAATCTTTACTTTGAAACTCTGTTCTTTACCTTTTTCTCACTATGAAACAGCTTTGTATTCACCTTAAACACTGTTTCAGGGCAAGAGATTGTGTTTTAGACTAAAAGGGAATGCATTATAAGAAGAATCTTTACTTTGAAACGCTGTTCTTTACCTTTTTCACACTATGTAACAGCTTTGTATTCACCTTAAACACTGTTTCAGGGCAGATTGTGTTTTAGACTAAAAGGGAATACATTATAAGAAGAATCTTTACTTTGAAACTCTGTTCTTTACCTTTTTCTCACTATGAAACAGCTTTATATTCAACTTAAACACTGCTTCAGGGCAAGAGATTGTGTTTTAGACTAAAAGGGAATGCATTATAAGAAGAATCTTTACTTTGAAACTCTGTTTTTTACCTTTTTCACACTATGAAACAGCTTTGTATTCACCTTAAACACTGTTTCAGGGCAAGAGATTGTGTTTTAGACTAAAAGGGAATGCATTGTAAGAAGAATCTTTACTTTGAAACTCTGTTCTTTACCTTTTTCACACTATGAAACAGCTTTGTATTCACCTTAAACACTGTTTCAGGGCAGATTGTGTTTTAGACTAAAAGGGAATACATTATAAGAAGAATCTTTACTTTGAAACTCTGTTCTTTACCTTTTTCTCACTATGAAACAGCTTTATATTCCACTTAAACACTGCTTCAGGGCAAGAGATTGTGTTTTAGACTAAAAGGGAATGCATTATAAGAAGAATCTTTACTTTGAAACTCTGTTTTTTACCTTTTTCACACTATGAAACAGCTTTGTATTCACCTTAAACACTGTTTCAGGGCAAGAGATTGTGTTTTAGACTAAAAGGGAATGCATTGTAAGAAGAATCTTTACTTTGAAACTCTGTTCTTTACCTTTTTCTCACTATGAAACAGCTTTGTATTCACCTTAAACACTGTTTCAGGGCAAGAGATTGTGTTTTAGACTAAAAGGGAATGCAGTATAAGAAGAATCTTTACTTTGAAACTCTGTTCTTTACCTTTTTCACACTATGTAACAGCTTTGTTTCATGAAACAGGTTTGAAACAGCTTTGTATTCAACTTAAACACTGTTTCAGAGCTAGACATCTTGTTTTTAACCAAACTGAATAACTTACAATATGTTAAGAAAACACATATTTCAAATGAAAAGAGTTTATAACAAGGGGAGATCAAGTTGTTTGTAATATGACCAATTAAAGTAATTGCAATTCTGTTTGTACACTTCTAACCAAAAAGAAGCAGGGCTTCTATGCATTGTAATCAGCTTATACACCATTTCAGAGCAAGACATCTTGTTTTTAACCAAACTGAATAACTTACAATATCCTAAGAAAACACATATTTCAAGTGAAAAGAGTTTATCCATGGGAGAACAAGTTGTTTTAACATGGTTCTAATGTGACCCTTGAAAGTAATTGCAACTCTGTTTTTACACCTCTAACCACAAGGAGGCAACGTTTCCACGCATTATAATTGGCTTATACATAGTTTCAGAGTAAGAAATATTGTTTTTAACCAAACTGAACAACTAAAAGGGAATGCATTATAAGAAGAATGTTTACTTTGAAACTCTGTTCTTTACCTTTTAAACAATATGAAACAGCTTTGTATTCACCTTAAACACTGTTTCAGGGCAAGAGATTGTGTTTTAGACTAAAAGGGAATGCATTGTAAGAAGAATCTTTACTTTGAAACTCTGTTCTTTACCTTTTTCTCACTATGAAACAGCTTTGTATTCACCTTAAACACTGTTTCAGGGCAAGAGATTGTGTTTTAGACTAAAAGGGAATGCATTATAAGAAGAATCTTTACTTTGAAACTCTGTTCTTTACCATTTTCACACTATGTAACAGCTTTATATTCAACTTAAACACTGCTTCAGTGCAAGAGATTGTGTTTTAGACTAAAAGGGAATGCATTATAAGAAGAATCTTTACTTTGAAACTCTGTTCTTTACCTTTTTCACACTATGAAATAGCTTTGTATTCACCTTAAACACTGTTTAAGGGCAAGAGATTGTGTTTTAGACTAAAATAGACTGCATTATAAGAAGAATCTTTACTTTGAAACTCTGTTCTTTACCTTTTTCACACTATGAAACAGCTTTGTATTCACCTTAAACACTGTTTCAGGGCAAGAGATTGTGTTTTAGACTAAAAGGGAATGCATTATAAGAAGAATCTTTACTTTGAAACTCTGTTCTTTACCTTTTTCACACTATGTAACAGCTTTGTATTCACCTTAAACACTGTTTCAGGGCAGATTGTGTTTTAGACTAAAAGGGAATACATTATAAGAAGAATCTTTACTTTGAAACTCTGTTCTTTACCTTTTTCTCACTATGAAACAGCTTTATATTCAACTTAAACACTGCTTCAGGGCAAGAGATTGTGTTTTAGACTAAAAGGGAATGCAGTATAAGAAGAATCTTTACTTTGAAACTCTGTTCTTTACCTTTTTCACACTATGTAACAGCTTTGTATTCACCTTAAACACTGTTTCAGGGCAGATTGTGTTTTAGACTAAAAGGGAATGCATTGTAAGAAGAATCTTTACTTTGAAACTCTGTTCTTTACCTTTTTCTCACTATGAAACAGCTTTGTATTCACCTTAAACACTGTTTCAGGGCAAGAGATTGTGTTTTAGACTAAAAGGGAATGCATTATAAGAAGAATCTTTACTTTGAAACTCTGTTCTTTACCTTTTTCTCACTATGAAACAGCTTTGTATTCACCTTAAACACTGTTTCAGGGCAAGAGATTGTGTTTTAGACTAAAAGGGAATGCATTATAAGAAGAATCTTTACTTTGAAACGCTGTTCTTTACCTTTTTCACACTATGTAACAGCTTTGTATTCACCTTAAACACTGTTTCAGGGCAGATTGTGTTTTAGACTAAAAGGGAATACATTATAAGAAGAATCTTTACTTTGAAACTCTGTTCTTTACCTTTTTCTCACTATGAAACAGCTTTATATTCAACTTAAACACTGCTTCAGGGCAAGAGATTGTGTTTTAGACTAAAAGGGAATGCATTATAAGAAGAATCTTTACTTTGAAACTCTGTTTTTTACCTTTTTCACACTATGAAACAGCTTTGTATTCACCTTAAACACTGTTTCAGGGCAAGAGATTGTGTTTTAGACTAAAAGGGAATGCATTGTAAGAAGAATCTTTACTTTGAAACTCTGTTCTTTACCTTTTTCACACTATGAAACAGCTTTGTATTCACCTTAAACACTGTTTCAGGGCAGATTGTGTTTTAGACTAAAAGGGAATACATTATAAGAAGAATCTTTACTTTGAAACTCTGTTCTTTACCTTTTTCTCACTATGAAACAGCTTTATATTCCACTTAAACACTGCTTCAGGGCAAGAGATTGTGTTTTAGACTAAAAGGGAATGCATTATAAGAAGAATCTTTACTTTGAAACTCTGTTTTTTACCTTTTTCACACTATGAAACAGCTTTGTATTCACCTTAAACACTGTTTCAGGGCAAGAGATTGTGTTTTAGACTAAAAGGGAATGCAGTATAAGAAGAATCTTTACTTTGAAACTCTGTTCTTTACCTTTTTCACACTATGTAACAGCTTTGTTTCATGAAACAGGTTTGAAACAGCTTTGTATTCAACTTAAACACTGTTTCAGAGCTAGACATCTTGTTTTTAACCAAACTGAATAACTTACAATATGTTAAGAAAACACATATTTCAAATGAAAAGAGTTTATAACAAGGGGAGATCAAGTTGTTTGTAATATGACCAATTAAAGTAATTGCAATTCTGTTTGTACACTTCTAACCAAAAAGAAGCAGGGCTTCTATGCATTGTAATCAGCTTATACACCATTTCAGAGCAAGACATCTTGTTTTTAACCAAACTGAATAACTTACAATATCCTAAGAAAACACATATTTCAAGTGAAAAGAGTTTATCCATGGGAGAACAAGTTGTTTTAACATGGTTCTAATGTGACCCTTGAAAGTAATTGCAACTCTGTTTTTACACCTCTAACCACAAGGAGGCAACGTTTCCACGCATTATAATTGGCTTATACATAGTTTCAGAGTAAGAAATATTGTTTTTAACCAAACTGAACAACTAAAAGGGAATGCATTATAAGAAGAATGTTTACTTTGAAACTCTGTTCTTTACCTTTTAAACAATATGAAACAGCTTTGTATTCACCTTAAACACTGTTTCAGGGCAAGAGATTGTGTTTTAGACTAAAAGGGAATGCATTGTAAGAAGAATCTTTACTTTGAAACTCTGTTCTTTACCTTTTTCTCACTATGAAACAGCTTTGTATTCACCTTAAACACTGTTTCAGGGCAAGAGATTGTGTTTTAGACTAAAAGGGAATGCATTATAAGAAGAATCTTTACTTTGAAACTCTGTTCTTTACCATTTTCACACTATGTAACAGCTTTATATTCAACTTAAACACTGCTTCAGTGCAAGAGATTGTGTTTTAGACTAAAAGGGAATGCATTATAAGAAGAATCTTTACTTTGAAACTCTGTTCTTTACCTTTTTCACACTATGAAATAGCTTTGTATTCACCTTAAACACTGTTTAAGGGCAAGAGATTGTGTTTTAGACTAAAATAGACTGCATTATAAGAAGAATCTTTACTTTGAAACTCTGTTCTTTACCTTTTTCACACTATGAAACAGCTTTGTATTCACCTTAAACACTGTTTCAGGGCAAGAGATTGTGTTTTAGACTAAAAGGGAATGCATTATAAGAAGAATCTTTACTTTGAAACTCTGTTCTTTACCTTTTTCACACTATGTAACAGCTTTGTATTCACCTTAAACACTGTTTCAGGGCAGATTGTGTTTTAGACTAAAAGGGAATACATTATAAGAAGAATCTTTACTTTGAAACTCTGTTCTTTACCTTTTTCTCACTATGAAACAGCTTTATATTCAACTTAAACACTGCTTCAGGGCAAGAGATTGTGTTTTAGACTAAAAGGGAATGCAGTATAAGAAGAATCTTTACTTTGAAACTCTGTTCTTTACCTTTTTCACACTATGTAACAGCTTTGTATTCACCTTAAACACTGTTTCAGGGCAGATTGTGTTTTAGACTAAAAGGGAATGCATTGTAAGAAGAATCTTTACTTTGAAACTCTGTTCTTTACCTTTTTCTCACTATGAAACAGCTTTGTATTCACCTTAAACACTGTTTCAGGGCAAGAGATTGTGTTTTAGACTAAAAGGGAATGCATTATAAGAAGAATCTTTACTTTGAAACTCTGTTCTTTACCTTTTTCTCACTATGAAACAGCTTTGTATTCACCTTAAACACTGTTTCAGGGCAAGAGATTGTGTTTTAGACTAAAAGGGAATGCATTATAAGAAGAATCTTTACTTTGAAACGCTGTTCTTTACCTTTTTCACACTATGTAACAGCTTTGTATTCACCTTAAACACTGTTTCAGGGCAGATTGTGTTTTAGACTAAAAGGGAATACATTATAAGAAGAATCTTTACTTTGAAACTCTGTTCTTTACCTTTTTCTCACTATGAAACAGCTTTATATTCAACTTAAACACTGCTTCAGGGCAAGAGATTGTGTTTTAGACTAAAAGGGAATGCATTATAAGAAGAATCTTTACTTTGAAACTCTGTTTTTTACCTTTTTCACACTATGAAACAGCTTTGTATTCACCTTAAACACTGTTTCAGGGCAAGAGATTGTGTTTTAGACTAAAAGGGAATGCATTGTAAGAAGAATCTTTACTTTGAAACTCTGTTCTTTACCTTTTTCACACTATGAAACAGCTTTGTATTCACCTTAAACACTGTTTCAGGGCAGATTGTGTTTTAGACTAAAAGGGAATACATTATAAGAAGAATCTTTACTTTGAAACTCTGTTCTTTACCTTTTTCTCACTATGAAACAGCTTTATATTCCACTTAAACACTGCTTCAGGGCAAGAGATTGTGTTTTAGACTAAAAGGGAATGCATTATAAGAAGAATCTTTACTTTGAAACTCTGTTTTTTACCTTTTTCACACTATGAAACAGCTTTGTATTCACCTTAAACACTGTTTCAGGGCAAGAGATTGTGTTTTAGACTAAAAGGGAATGCATTGTAAGAAGAATCTTTACTTTGAAACTCTGTTCTTTACCTTTTTCTCACTATGAAACAGCTTTGTATTCACCTTAAACACTGTTTCAGGGCAAGAGATTGTGTTTTAGACTAAAAGGGAATGCAGTATAAGAAGAATCTTTACTTTGAAACTCTGTTCTTTACCTTTTTCACACTATGTAACAGCTTTGTTTCATGAAACAGGTTTGAAACAGCTTTGTATTCAACTTAAACACTGTTTCAGAGCTAGACATCTTGTTTTTAACCAAACTGAATAACTTACAATATGTTAAGAAAACACATATTTCAAATGAAAAGAGTTTATAACAAGGGGAGATCAAGTTGTTTGTAATATGACCAATTAAAGTAATTGCAATTCTGTTTGTACACTTCTAACCAAAAAGAAGCAGGGCTTCTATGCATTGTAATCAGCTTATACACCATTTCAGAGCAAGACATCTTGTTTTTAACCAAACTGAATAACTTACAATATCCTAAGAAAACACATATTTCAAGTGAAAAGAGTTTATCCATGGGAGAACAAGTTGTTTTAACATGGTTCTAATGTGACCCTTGAAAGTAATTGCAACTCTGTTTTTACACCTCTAACCACAAGGAGGCAACGTTTCCACGCATTATAATTGGCTTATACATAGTTTCAGAGTAAGAAATATTGTTTTTAACCAAACTGAACAACTAAAAGGGAATGCATTATAAGAAGAATGTTTACTTTGAAACTCTGTTCTTTACCTTTTAAACAATATGAAACAGCTTTGTATTCACCTTAAACACTGTTTCAGGGCAAGAGATTGTGTTTTAGACTAAAAGGGAATGCATTGTAAGAAGAATCTTTACTTTGAAACTCTGTTCTTTACCTTTTTCTCACTATGAAACAGCTTTGTATTCACCTTAAACACTGTTTCAGGGCAAGAGATTGTGTTTTAGACTAAAAGGGAATGCATTATAAGAAGAATCTTTACTTTGAAACTCTGTTCTTTACCATTTTCACACTATGTAACAGCTTTATATTCAACTTAAACACTGCTTCAGTGCAAGAGATTGTGTTTTAGACTAAAAGGGAATGCATTATAAGAAGAATCTTTACTTTGAAACTCTGTTCTTTACCTTTTTCACACTATGAAATAGCTTTGTATTCACCTTAAACACTGTTTAAGGGCAAGAGATTGTGTTTTAGACTAAAATAGACTGCATTATAAGAAGAATCTTTACTTTGAAACTCTGTTCTTTACCTTTTTCACACTATGAAACAGCTTTGTATTCACCTTAAACACTGTTTCAGGGCAAGAGATTGTGTTTTAGACTAAAAGGGAATGCATTATAAGAAGAATCTTTACTTTGAAACTCTGTTCTTTACCTTTTTCACACTATGTAACAGCTTTGTATTCACCTTAAACACTGTTTCAGGGCAGATTGTGTTTTAGACTAAAAGGGAATACATTATAAGAAGAATCTTTACTTTGAAACTCTGTTCTTTACCTTTTTCTCACTATGAAACAGCTTTATATTCAACTTAAACACTGCTTCAGGGCAAGAGATTGTGTTTTAGACTAAAAGGGAATGCAGTATAAGAAGAATCTTTACTTTGAAACTCTGTTCTTTACCTTTTTCACACTATGTAACAGCTTTGTATTCACCTTAAACACTGTTTCAGGGCAGATTGTGTTTTAGACTAAAAGGGAATGCATTGTAAGAAGAATCTTTACTTTGAAACTCTGTTCTTTACCTTTTTCTCACTATGAAACAGCTTTGTATTCACCTTAAACACTGTTTCAGGGCAAGAGATTGTGTTTTAGACTAAAAGGGAATGCATTATAAGAAGAATCTTTACTTTGAAACTCTGTTCTTTACCTTTTTCACACTATGTAACAGCTTTGTATTCACCTTAAACACTGTTTCAGGGCAGATTGTGTTTTAGACTAAAAGGGAATACATTATAAGAAGAATCTTTACTTTGAAACTCTGTTCTTTACCTTTTTCTCACTATGAAACAGCTTTATATTCAACTTAAACACTGCTTCAGGGCAAGAGATTGTGTTTTAGACTAAAAGGGAATGCATTATAAGAAGAATCTTTACTTTGAAACTCTGTTTTTTACCTTTTTCACACTATGAAACAGCTTTGTATTCACCTTAAACACTGTTTCAGGGCAAGAGATTGTGTTTTAGACTAAAAGGGAATGCATTATAAGAAGAATCTTTACTTTGAAACTCTGTTCTTTACCTTTTTCTCACTATGAAACAGCTTTGTATTCACCTTAAACACTGTTTCAGGGCAAGAGATTGTGTTTTAGACTAAAAGGGAATGCATTATAAGAAGAATCTTTACTTTGAAACTCTGTTCTTTACCTTTTTCTCACTATGAAACAGCTTTGTATTCACCTTAAACACTGTTTCAGGGCAAGAGATTGTGTTTTAGACTAAAAGGGAATGCATTATAAGAAGAATCTTTACTTTGAAACGCTGTTCTTTACCTTTTTCACACTATGTAACAGCTTTGTATTCACCTTAAACACTGTTTCAGGGCAGATTGTGTTTTAGACTAAAAGGGAATACATTATAAGAAGAATCTTTACTTTGAAACGCTGTTCTTTACCTTTTTCACACTATGTAACAGCTTTGTATTCACCTTAAACACTGTTTCAGGGCAGATTGTGTTTTAGACTAAAAGGGAATACATTATAAGAAGAATCTTTACTTTGAAACTCTGTTCTTTACCTTTTTCTCACTATGAAACAGCTTTATATTCAACTTAAACACTGCTTCAGGGCAAGAGATTGTGTTTTAGACTAAAAGGGAATGCATTATAAGAAGAATCTTTACTTTGAAACTCTGTTTTTTACCTTTTTCACACTATGAAACAGCTTTGTATTCACCTTAAACACTGTTTCAGGGCAAGAGATTGTGTTTTAGACTAAAAGGGAATGCATTGTAAGAAGAATCTTTACTTTGAAACTCTGTTCTTTACCTTTTTCACACTATGAAACAGCTTTGTATTCACCTTAAACACTGTTTCAGGGCAGATTGTGTTTTAGACTAAAAGGGAATACATTATAAGAAGAATCTTTACTTTGAAACTCTGTTCTTTACCTTTTTCACACTATGAAACAGCTTTATATTCAACTTAAACACTGTTTCAGGGCAAGAGATTGTGTTTTAGACTAAAATAGACTGCATTATAAGAAGAATCTTTCCTTTGAAACTCTGTTCTTTACCTTTTTCACACTATGAAACAGCTTTGCATTCACCTTAAACACTGTTTCAGGGCAAGAGATTGTGTTTTAGACTAAAAGGGAATGCATTGTAAGAAGAATCTTTACTTTGAAACTCTGTTCTTTACCTTTTTCTCACTATGAAACAGCTTTGTATTCACCTTAAACACTGTTTCAGGGCAAGAGATTGTGTTTTAGACTAAAAGGGAATGCATTATAAGAAGAATCTTTACTTTGAAACTCTGTTCTTTACCACTTTCACACTATGTAACAGCTTTATATTCAACTTAAACACTGCTTCAGTGCAAGAGATTGTGTTTTAGACTAAAAGGGAATGCATTATAAGAAGAATCTTTACTTTGAAACTCTGTTCTTTACCTTTTTCACACTATGAAACAGCTTTGTATTCACCTTAAACACTGTTTCAGGGCAGATTGTGTTTTAGACTAAAAGGGAATACATTGTAAGAAGAATCTTTACTTTGAAACTCTGTTCTTTACCTTTTTCTCACTATGAAACAGCTTTGTATTCACCTTAAACACTGTTTCAGGGCAGATTGTGTTTTAGACTAAAAGGGAATACATTATAAGAAGAATCTTTACTTTGAAACTCTGTTCTTTACCTTTTTCTCACTATGAAACAGCTTTATATTCAACTTAAACACTGCTTCAGGGCAAGAGATTGTGTTTTAGACTAAAAGGGAATGCAGTATAAGAAGAATCTTTACTTTGAAACTCTGTTCTTTACCTTTTTCACACTATGTAACAGCTTTGTTTCATGAAACAGGTTTGAAACAGCTTTGTATTCAACTTAAACACTGTTTCAGAGCTAGACATCTTGTTTTTAACCAAACTGAATAACTTACAATATGTTAAGAAAACACATATTTCAAATGAAAAGAGTTTATAACAAGGGGAGATCAAGTTGTTTGTAATATGACCAATTAAAGTAATTGCAATTCTGTTTGTACACTTCTAACCAAAAAGAAGCAGGGCTTCTATGCATTGTAATCAGCTTATACACCATTTCAGAGCAAGACATCTTGTTTTTAACCAAACTGAATAACTTACAATATCCTAAGAAAACACATATTTCAAGTGAAAAGAGTTTATCCAGGGGAGAACAAGTTGTTTTGACATGGTTCTAATGTGACCCTTGAAAGTAATTGCAACTCTGTTTTTACACCTCTAACCACAAGGAGGCAACGTTTCCACGCATTATAATTGGCTTATACATAGTTTCAGAGTAAGAAATATTGTTTTTAACCAAACTGAACAAGTAAAAGGGAATGCATTATAAGAAGAATGTTTACTTTGAAACTCTGTTCTTTACCTTTTAAACAATATGAAACAGCTTTGTATTCACCTTAAACACTGTTTCAGGGCAAGAGATTGTGTTTTAGACTAAAAGGGAATGCATTATAAGAAGAATCTTTACTTTGAAACTCTGTTCTTTACCTTTTTCTCACTATGAAACAGCTTTGTATTCACCTTAAACACTGTTTCAGTGCAAGAGATTGTGTTTTAGACTAAAAGGGAATGCATTATAAGAAGAATCTTTACTTTGAAACTCTGTTCTTTACCTTTTTCACACTATGAAACAGCTTTGTATTCACCTTAAACACTGTTTCAGGGCAAGAGATTGTGTTTTAGACTAAAAGGGAATGCATTATAAGAAGAATCTTTACTTTGAAACTCTGTTTTTTACCTTTTTCACACTATGAAACAGCTTTGTATTCACCTTAAACACTGTTTCAGGGCAAGAGATTGTGTTTTAGACTAAAAGGGAATGCATTATAAGAAGAATCTTTACTTTGAAACTCTGTTCTTTACCTTTTTCACACTATGAAACAGCTTTGTATTCACCTTAAACACTGTTTCAGGGCAAGAGATTGTGTTTTAGACTAAAAGGGAATGCATTATAAGAAGAATCTTTACTTTGAAACTCTGTTCTTTACCTTTTTCTCACTATGAAACAGCTTTGTATTCACCTTAAACACTGTTTCAGGGCAAGAGATTGTGTTTTAGACTAAAAGGGAATGCATTATAAGAAGAATCTTTACTTTGAAACGCTGTTCTTTACCTTTTTCACACTATGTAACAGCTTTGTATTCACCTTAAACACTGTTTCAGGGCAGATTGTGTTTTAGACTAAAAGGGAATACATTATAAGAAGAATCTTTACTTTGAAACTCTGTTCTTTACCTTTTTCTCACTATGAAACAGCTTTATATTCAACTTAAACACTGCTTCAGGGCAAGAGATTGTGTTTTAGACTAAAAGGGAATGCATTATAAGAAGAATCTTTACTTTGAAACTCTGTTTTTTACCTTTTTCACACTATGAAACAGCTTTGTATTCACCTTAAACACTGTTTCAGGGCAAGAGATTGTGTTTTAGACTAAAAGGGAATGCATTGTAAGAAGAATCTTTACTTTGAAACTCTGTTCTTTACCTTTTTCACACTATGAAACAGCTTTGTATTCACCTTAAACACTGTTTCAGGGCAGATTGTGTTTTAGACTAAAAGGGAATACATTATAAGAAGAATCTTTACTTTGAAACTCTGTTCTTTACCTTTTTCTCACTATGAAACAGCTTTATATTCAACTTATACACTGCTTCAGGGCAAGAGATTGTGTTTTAGACTAAAATAGACTGCATTATAAGAAGAATCTTTCCTTTGAAACTCTGTTCTTTACCTTTTTCACACTATGAAACAGCTTTGTATTCACCTTAAACACTGTTTCAGGGCAAGAGATTGTGTTTTAGACTAAAAGGGAATGCATTGTAAGAAGAATCTTTACTTTGAAACTCTGTTCTTTACCTTTTTCTCACTATGAAACAGCTTTGTATTCACCTTAAACACTGTTTCAGGGCAAGAGATTGTGTTTTAGACTAAAAGGGAATGCATTATAAGAAGAATCTTTACTTTGAAACTCTGTTCTTTACCTTTTTCACACTATGTAACAGCTTTGTATTCACCTTAAACACTGTTTCAGGGCAGATTGTGTTTTAGACTAAAAGGGAATACATTATAAGAAGAATCTTTACTTTGAAACTCTGTTCTTTACCTTTTTCTCACTATGAAACAGCTTTATATTCAACTTAAACACTGCTTCAGGGCAAGAGATTGTGTTTTAGACTAAAAGGGAATGCATTATAAGAAGAATCTTTACTTTGAAACTCTGTTTTTTACCTTTTTCACACTATGAAACAGCTTTGTATTCACCTTAAACACTGTTTCAGGGCAAGAGATTGTGTTTTAGACTAAAAGGGAATGCATTATAAGAAGAATCTTTACTTTGAAACTCTGTTCTTTACCTTTTTCTCACTATGAAACAGCTTTGTATTCAACTTAAACACTGTTTCAGGGCAAGAGATTGTGTTTTAGACTAAAAGGGAATGCATTGTAAGAAGAATCTTTACTTTGAAACTCTGTTCTTTACCTTTTTCTCATTATGAAACAGCTTTGTAATCACCTTAAACACTGTTTCAGGGCAAGAGATTGTGTTTTAGACTAAAATAGACTGCATTATAAGAAGAATCTTTACTTTGAAACTCTGTTCTTTACCTTTTTCACACTATGAAACAACTTTGTATTCACCTTAAACACTGTTTCAGGGCAAGAGATTGTGTTTTAGACTAAAAGGGAATGCATTGTAAGAAGAATCTTTACTTTGAAACTCTGTTCTTTACCTTTTTCACACTATGAAACAGCTTTGTATTCACCTTAAACACTGTTTCAGGGCAAGAGATTGTGTTTTAGACTAAAAGGGAATGCATTATAAGAAGAATCTTTACTTTGAAACTCTGTTCTTTACCATTTTCACACTATGTAACAGCTTTATATTCAACTTAAACACTGCTTCAGTGCAAGAGATTGTGTTTTAGACTAAAAGGGAATGCATTATAAGAAGAATCTTTACTTTGAAACTCTGTTCTTTACCTTTTTCACACTATGAAACAGCTTTGTATTCACCTTAAACACTGTTTCAGGGCAGATTGTGTTTTAGACTAAAAGGGAATACATTGTAAGAAGAATCTTTACTTTGAAACTCTGTTCTTTACCTTTTTCTCACTATGAAACAGCTTTGTATTCACCTTAAACACTGTTTCAGGGCAGATTGTGTTTTAGACTAAAAGGGAATACATTATAAGAAGAATCTTTACTTTGAAACTCTGTTCTTTACCTTTTTCTCACTATGAAACAGCTTTATATTCAACTTAAACACTGCTTCAGGGCAAGAGATTGTGTTTTAGACTAAAAGGGAATGCAGTATAAGAAGAATCTTTACTTTGAAACTCTGTTCTTTACCTTTTTCACACTATGTAACAGCTTTGTTTCATGAAACAGGTTTGAAACAGCTTTGTATTCAACTTAAACACTGTTTCAGAGCTAGACATCTTGTTTTTAACCAAACTGAATAACTTACAATATGTTAAGAAAACACATATTTCAAATGAAAAGAGTTTATAACAAGGGGAGATCAAGTTGTTTGTAATATGACCAATTAAAGTAATTGCAATTCTGTTTGTACACTTCTAACCAAAAAGAAGCAGGGCTTCTATGCATTGTAATCAGCTTATACACCATTTCAGAGCAAGACATCTTGTTTTTAACCAAACTGAATAACTTACAATATCCTAAGAAAACACATATTTCAAGTGAAAAGAGTTTATCCAGGGGAGAACAAGTTGTTTTGACATGGTTCTAATGTGACCCTTGAAAGTAATTGCAACTCTGTTTTTACACCTCTAACCACAAGGAGGCAACGTTTCCACGCATTATAATTGGCTTATACATAGTTTCAGAGTAAGAAATATTGTTTTTAACCAAACTGAACAACTAAAAGGGAATGCATTATAAGAAGAATGTTTACTTTGAAACTCTGTTCTTTACCTTTTAAACAATATGAAACAGCTTTGTATTCACCTTAAACACTGTTTCAGGGCAAGAGATTGTGTTTTAGACTAAAAGGGAATGCATTATAAGAAGAATCTTTACTTTGAAACTCTGTTCTTTACCTTTTTCTCACTATGAAACAGCTTTGTATTCACCTTAAACACTGTTTCAGTGCAAGAGATTGTGTTTTAGACTAAAAGGGAATGCATTATAAGAAGAATCTTTACTTTGAAACTCTGTTCTTTACCTTTTTCACACTATGAAACAGCTTTGTATTCACCTTAAACACTGTTTCAGGGCAAGAGATTGTGTTTTAGACTAAAAGGGAATGCATTATAAGAAGAATCTTTACTTTGAAACTCTGTTCTTTACCTTTTTCACACTATGAAACAGCTTTGTATTCACCTTAAACACTGTTTCAGGGCAAGAGATTGTGTTTTAGACTAAAAGGGAATGCATTATAAGAAGAATCTTTACTTTGAAACTCTGTTCTTTACCTTTTTCTCACTATGAAACAGCTTTGTATTCACCTTAAACACTGTTTCAGGGCAAGAGATTGTGTTTTAGACTAAAAGGGAATGCATTATAAGAAGAATCTTTACTTTGAAACGCTGTTCTTTACCTTTTTCACACTATGTAACAGCTTTGTATTCACCTTAAACACTGTTTCAGGGCAGATTGTGTTTTAGACTAAAAGGGAATACATTATAAGAAGAATCTTTACTTTGAAACTCTGTTCTTTACCTTTTTCTCACTATGAAACAGCTTTATATTCAACTTAAACACTGCTTCAGGGCAAGAGATTGTGTTTTAGACTAAAAGGGAATGCATTATAAGAAGAATCTTTACTTTGAAACTCTGTTTTTTACCTTTTTCACACTATGAAACAGCTTTGTATTCACCTTAAACACTGTTTCAGGGCAAGAGATTGTGTTTTAGACTAAAAGGGAATGCATTGTAAGAAGAATCTTTACTTTGAAACTCTGTTCTTTACCTTTTTCACACTATGAAACAGCTTTGTATTCACCTTAAACACTGTTTCAGGGCAGATTGTGTTTTAGACTAAAAGGGAATACATTATAAGAAGAATCTTTACTTTGAAACTCTGTTCTTTACCTTTTTCTCACTATGAAACAGCTTTATATTCAACTTATACACTGCTTCAGGGCAAGAGATTGTGTTTTAGACTAAAATAGACTGCATTATAAGAAGAATCTTTACTTTGAAACTCTGTTTTTTACCTTTTTCACACTATGAAACAGCTTTGTATTCACCTTAAACACTGTTTCAGGGCAAGAGATTGTGTTTTAGACTAAAAGTTAATGCATTATAAGAAGAATCTTTACTTTGAAACTCTGTTCTTTACCTTTTTCACACTATGAAACAGCTTTGTATTCACCTTAAACACTGTTTCAGGGCAAGAGATTGTGTTTTAGACTAAAAGGGAATGCATTATAAGAAGAATCTTTACTTTGAAACTCTGTTCTTTACCTTTTTCACACTATGAAACAGCTTTGTATTCACCTTAAACACTGTTTCAGGGCAAGAGATTGTGTTTTAGACTAAAAGGGAATGCATTATAAGAAGAATCTTTACTTTGAAACTCTGTTCTTTACCATTTTCACACTATGTAACAGCTTTATATTCAACTTAAACACTGCTTCAGTGCAAGAGATTGTGTTTTAGACTAAAAGGGAATGCATTATAAGAAGAATCTTTACTTTGAAACTCTGTTCTTTACCTTTTTCACACTATGAAACAGCTTTGTATTCACCTTAAACACTGTTTCAGGGCAGATTGTGTTTTAGACTAAAAGGGAATACATTATAAGAAGAATCTTTACTTTGAAACTCTGTTCTTTACCTTTTTCACACTATGAAACAGCTTTATATTCAACTTAAACACTGTTTCAGGGCAAGAGATTGTGTTTTAGACTAAAATAGACTGCATTATAAGAAGAATCTTTCCTTTGAAACTCTGTTCTTTACCTTTTTCACACTATGAAACAGCTTTGTATTCACCTTAAACACTGTTTCAGGGCAAGAGATTGTGTTTTAGACTAAAAGGGAATGCATTGTAAGAAGAATCTTTACTGTGAAACTCTGTTCTTTACCTTTTTCTCACTATGAAACAGCTTTGTATTCACCTTAAACACTGTTTCAGGGCAAGAGATTGTGTTTTAGACTAAAAGGGAATGCATTATAAGAAGAATCTTTACTTTGAAACTCTGTTCTTTACCTTTTTCACACTATGTAACAGCTTTGTATTCACCTTAAACACTGTTTCAGGGCAGATTGTGTTTTAGACTAAAAGGGAATACATTATAAGAAGAATCTTTACTTTGAAACTCTGTTCTTTACCTTTTTCTCACTATGAAACAGCTTTATATTCAACTTAAACACTGCTTCAGGGCAAGAGATTGTGTTTTAGACTAAAAGGGAATGCATTATAAGAAGAATCTTTACTTTGAAACTCTGTTTTTTACATTTTTCACACTATGAAACAACTTTGTATTCACCTTAAACACTGTTTCAGGGCAAGAGATTGTGTTTTAGACTAAAAGGGAATGCATTATAAGAAGAATCTTTACTTTGAAACTCTGTTCTTTACCTTTTTCTCACTATGAAACAGCTTTGTATTCAACTTAAACACTGTTTCAGGGCAAGAGATTGTGTTTTAGACTAAAAGGGAATGCATTGTAAGAAGAATCTTTACTTTGAAACTCTGTTCTTTACCTTTTTCTCACTATGAAACAGCTTTGTATTCACCTTAAACACTGTTTCAGGGCAGATTGTGTTTTAGACTAAAAGGGAATACATTATAAGAAGAATCTTTACTTTGAAACTCTGTTCTTTACCTTTTTCTCACTATGAAACAGCTTTATATTCAACTTAAACACTGCTTCAGGGCAAGAGATTGTGTTTTAGACTAAAAGGGAATGCAGTATAAGAAGAATCTTTACTTTGAAACTCTGTTCTTTACCTTTTTCACACTATGTAACAGCTTTGTTTCATGAAACAGGTTTGAAACAGCTTTGTATTCAACTTAAACACTGTTTCAGAGCTAGACATCTTGTTTTTAACCAAACTGAATAACTTACAATATGTTAAGAAAACACATATTTCAAATGAAAAGAGTTTATAACAAGGGGAGATCAAGTTGTTTGTAATATGACCAATTAAAGTAATTGCAATTCTGTTTGTACACTTCTAACCAAAAAGAAGCAGGGCTTCTATGCATTGTAATCAGCTTATACACCATTTCAGAGCAAGACATCTTGTTTTTAACCAAACTGAATAACTTACAATATCCTAAGAAAACACATATTTCAAGTGAAAAGAGTTTATCCAGGGGAGAACAAGTTGTTTTGACATGGTTCTAATGTGACCCTTGAAAGTAATTGCAACTCTGTTTTTACACCTCTAACCACAAGGAGGCAACGTTTCCACGCATTATAATTGGCTTATACATAGTTTCAGAGTAAGAAATATTGTTTTTAACCAAACTGAACAACTAAAAGGGAATGCATTATAAGAAGAATGTTTACTTTGAAACTCTGTTCTTTACCTTTTAAACAATATGAAACAGCTTTGTATTCACCTTAAACACTGTTTCAGGGCAAGAGATTGTGTTTTAGACTAAAAGGGAATGCATTATAAGAAGAATCTTTACTTTGAAACTCTGTTCTTTACCTTTTTCTCACTATGAAACAGCTTTGTATTCACCTTAAACACTGTTTCAGTGCAAGAGATTGTGTTTTAGACTAAAAGGGAATGCATTATAAGAAGAATCTTTACTTTGAAACTCTGTTCTTTACCTTTTTCACACTATGAAACAGCTTTGTATTCACCTTAAACACTGTTTCAGGGCAAGAGATTGTGTTTTAGACTAAAAGGGAATGCATTATAAGAAGAATCTTTACTTTGAAACTCTGTTTTTTACCTTTTTCACACTATGAAACAGCTTTGTATTCACCTTAAACACTGTTTCAGGGCAAGAGATTGTGTTTTAGACTAAAAGGGAATGCATTATAAGAAGAATCTTTACTTTGAAACTCTGTTCTTTACCTCTTTCACACTATGAAACAGCTTTGTATTCACCTTAAACACTGTTTCAGGGCAAGAGATTGTGTTTTAGACTAAAAGGGAATGCATTATAAGAAGAATCTTTACTTTGAAACTCTGTTCTTTACCTTTTTCTCACTATGAAACAGCTTTGTATTCACCTTAAACACTGTTTCAGGGCAAGAGATTGTGTTTTAGACTAAAAGGGAATGCATTATAAGAAGAATCTTTACTTTGAAACGCTGTTCTTTACCTTTTTCACACTATGTAACAGCTTTGTATTCACCTTAAACACTGTTTCAGGGCAGATTGTGTTTTAGACTAAAAGGGAATACATTATAAGAAGAATCTTTACTTTGAAACTCTGTTCTTTACCTTTTTCTCACTATGAAACAGCTTTATATTCAACTTAAACACTGCTTCAGGGCAAGAGATTGTGTTTTAGACTAAAAGGGAATGCATTATAAGAAGAATCTTTACTTTGAAACTCTGTTTTTTACCTTTTTCACACTATGAAACAGCTTTGTATTCACCTTAAACACTGTTTCAGGGCAAGAGATTGTGTTTTAGACTAAAAGGGAATGCATTGTAAGAAGAATCTTTACTTTGAAACTCTGTTCTTTACCTTTTTCACACTATGAAACAGCTTTGTATTCACCTTAAACACTGTTTCAGGGCAGATTGTGTTTTAGACTAAAAGGGAATACATTATAAGAAGAATCTTTACTTTGAAACTCTGTTCTTTACCTTTTTCTCACTATGAAACAGCTTTATATTCAACTTATACACTGCTTCAGGGCAAGAGATTGTGTTTTAGACTAAAATAGACTGCATTATAAGAAGAATCTTTACTTTGAAACTCTGTTTTTTACCTTTTTCACACTATGAAACAGCTTTGTATTCACCTTAAACACTGTTTCAGGGCAAGAGATTGTGTTTTAGACTAAAAGTTAATGCATTATAAGAAGAATCTTTACTTTGAAACTCTGTTCTTTACCTTTTTCACACTATGAAACAGCTTTGTATTCACCTTAAACACTGTTTCAGGGCAAGAGATTGTGTTTTAGACTAAAAGGGAATGCATTATAAGAAGAATCTTTACTTTGAAACTCTGTTCTTTACCTTTTTCACACTATGAAACAGCTTTGTATTCACCTTAAACACTGTTTCAGGGCAAGAGATTGTGTTTTAGACTAAAAGGGAATGCATTATAAGAAGAATCTTTACTTTGAAACTCTGTTCTTTACCATTTTCACACTATGTAACAGCTTTATATTCAACTTAAACACTGCTTCAGTGCAAGAGATTGTGTTTTAGACTAAAAGGGAATGCATTATAAGAAGAATCTTTACTTTGAAACTCTGTTTTTTACCTTTTTCACACTATGAAACAGCTTTGTATTCACCTTAAACACTGTTTCAGGGCAAGAGATTGTGTTTTAGACTAAAAGGGAATGCATTATAAGAAGAATCTTTACTTTGAAACTCTGTTCTTTACCTTTTTCACACTATGAAACAGCTTTGTATTCACCTTAAACACTGTTTCAGGGCAAGAGATTGTGTTTTAGACTAAAAGGGAATGCATTATAAGAAGAATCTTTACTTTGAAACTCTGTTCTTTACCTTTTTCTCACTATGAAACAGCTTTGTATTCACCTTAAACACTGTTTCAGGGCAAGAGATTGTGTTTTAGACTAAAAGGGAATGCATTATAAGAAGAATCTTTACTTTGAAACGCTGTTCTTTACCTTTTTCACACTATGTAACAGCTTTGTATTCACCTTAAACACTGTTTCAGGGCAGATTGTGTTTTAGACTAAAAGGGAATACATTATAAGAAGAATCTTTACTTTGAAACTCTGTTCTTTACCTTTTTCTCACTATGAAACAGCTTTATATTCAACTTAAACACTGCTTCAGGGCAAGAGATTGTGTTTTAGACTAAAAGGGAATGCATTATAAGAAGAATCTTTACTTTGAAACTCTGTTTTTTACCTTTTTCACACTATGAAACAGCTTTGTATTCACCTTAAACACTGTTTCAGGGCAAGAGATTGTGTTTTAGACTAAAAGGGAATGCATTGTAAGAAGAATCTTTACTTTGAAACTCTGTTCTTTACCTTTTTCACACTATGAAACAGCTTTGTATTCACCTTAAACACTGTTTCAGGGCAGATTGTGTTTTAGACTAAAAGGGAATACATTATAAGAAGAATCTTTACTTTGAAACTCTGTTCTTTACCTTTTTCTCACTATGAAACAGCTTTATATTCAACTTATACACTGCTTCAGGGCAAGAGATTGTGTTTTAGACTAAAATAGACTGCATTATAAGAAGAATCTTTACTTTGAAACTCTGTTTTTTACCTTTTTCACACTATGAAACAGCTTTGTATTCACCTTAAACACTGTTTCAGGGCAAGAGATTGTGTTTTAGACTAAAAGTTAATGCATTATAAGAAGAATCTTTACTTTGAAACTCTGTTCTTTACCTTTTTCTCACTATGAAACAGCTTTGTATTCAACTTAAACACTGTTTCAGGGCAAGAGATTGTGTTTTAGACTAAAAGGGAATGCATTGTAAGAAGAATCTTTACTTTGAAACTCTGTTCTTTACCTTTTTCACACTATGAAACAGCTTTATATTCACCTTAAACACTGTTTCAGGGCAAGAGATTGTGTTTTAGACTAAAAGGGAATGCAGTATAAGAAGAATCTTTACTTTGAAACTCTGTTCTTTACCTTTTTCACACTATGTAACAGCTTTGTTTCATGAAACAGGTTTGAAACAGCTTTGTATTCAACTTAAACACTGTTTCAGAGCTAGACATCTTGTTTTTAACCAAACTGAATAACTTACAATATGTTAAGAAAACACATATTTCAAATGAAAAGAGTTTATAACAAGGGGAGATCAAGTTGTTTGTAATATGACCAATTAAAGTAATTGCAATTCTGTTTGTACACTTCTAACCAAAAAGAAGCAGGGCTTCTATGCATTGTAATCAGCTTATACACCATTTCAGAGCAAGACATCTTGTTTTTAACCAAACTGAATAACTTACAATATCCTAAGAAAACACATATTTCAAGTGAAAAGAGTTTATCCAGGGGAGAACAAGTTGTTTTGACATGGTTCTAATGTGACCCTTGAAAGTAATTGCAACTCTGTTTTTACACCTCTAACCACAAGGAGGCAACGTTTCCACGCATTATAATTGGCTTATACATAGTTTCAGAGTAAGAAATATTGTTTTTAACCAAACTGAACAACTAAAAGGGAATGCATTATAAGAAGAATGTTTACTTTGAAACTCTGTTCTTTACCTTTTAAACAATATGAAACAGCTTTGTATTCACCTTAAACACTGTTTCAGGGCAAGAGATTGTGTTTTAGACTAAAAGGGAATGCATTATAAGAAGAATCTTTACTTTGAAACTCTGTTCTTTACCTTTTTCTCACTATGAAACAGCTTTGTATTCACCTTAAACACTGTTTCAGTGCAAGAGATTGTGTTTTAGACTAAAAGGGAATGCATTATAAGAAGAATCTTTACTTTGAAACTCTGTTCTTTACCTTTTTCACACTATGAAACAGCTTTGTATTCACCTTAAACACTGTTTCAGGGCAAGAGATTGTGTTTTAGACTAAAAGGGAATGCATTATAAGAAGAATCTTTACTTTGAAACTCTGTTTTTTACCTTTTTCACACTATGAAACAGCTTTGTATTCACCTTAAACACTGTTTCAGGGCAAGAGATTGTGTTTTAGACTAAAAGGGAATGCATTATAAGAAGAATCTTTACTTTGAAACTCTGTTCTTTACCTCTTTCACACTATGAAACAGCTTTGTATTCACCTTAAACACTGTTTCAGGGCAAGAGATTGTGTTTTAGACTAAAAGGGAATGCATTATAAGAAGAATCTTTACTTTGAAACTCTGTTCTTTACCTTTTTCTCACTATGAAACAGCTTTGTATTCACCTTAAACACTGTTTCAGGGCAAGAGATTGTGTTTTAGACTAAAAGGGAATGCATTATAAGAAGAATCTTTACTTTGAAACGCTGTTCTTTACCTTTTTCACACTATGTAACAGCTTTGTATTCACCTTAAACACTGTTTCAGGGCAGATTGTGTTTTAGACTAAAAGGGAATACATTATAAGAAGAATCTTTACTTTGAAACTCTGTTCTTTACCTTTTTCTCACTATGAAACAGCTTTATATTCAACTTAAACACTGCTTCAGGGCAAGAGATTGTGTTTTAGACTAAAAGGGAATGCATTATAAGAAGAATCTTTACTTTCAAACTCTGTTTTTTACCTTTTTCACACTATGAAACAGCTTTGTATTCACCTTAAACACTGTTTCAGGGCAAGAGATTGTGTTTTAGACTAAAAGGGAATGCATTGTAAGAAGAATCTTTACTTTGAAACTCTGTTCTTTACCTTTTTCACACTATGAAACAGCTTTGTATTCACCTTAAACACTGTTTCAGGGCAGATTGTGTTTTAGACTAAAAGGGAATACATTATAAGAAGAATCTTTACTTTGAAACTCTGTTCTTTACCTTTTTCTCACTATGAAACAGCTTTATATTCAACTTATACACTGCTTCAGGGCAAGAGATTGTGTTTTAGACTAAAATAGACTGCATTATAAGAAGAATCTTTACTTTGAAACTCTGTTTTTTACCTTTTTCACACTATGAAACAGCTTTGTATTCACCTTAAACACTGTTTCAGGGCAAGAGATTGTGTTTTAGACTAAAAGTTAATGCATTATAAGAAGAATCTTTACTTTGAAACTCTGTTCTTTACCTTTTTCACACTATGAAACAGCTTTGTATTCACCTTAAACACTGTTTCAGGGCAAGAGATTGTGTTTTAGACTAAAAGGGAATGCATTATAAGAAGAATCTTTACTTTGAAACTCTGTTCTTTACCTTTTTCACACTATGAAACAGCTTTGTATTCACCTTAAACACTGTTTCAGGGCAAGAGATTGTGTTTTAGACTAAAAGGGAATGCATTATAAGAAGAATCTTTACTTTGAAACTCTGTTCTTTACCATTTTCACACTATGTAACAGCTTTATATTCAACTTAAACACTGCTTCAGTGCAAGAGATTGTGTTTTAGACTAAAAGGGAATGCATTATAAGAAGAATCTTTACTTTGAAACTCTGTTTTTTACCTTTTTCACACTATGAAACAGCTTTGTATTCACCTTAAACACTGTTTCAGGGCAAGAGATTGTGTTTTAGACTAAAAGGGAATGCATTATAAGAAGAATCTTTACTTTGAAACTCTGTTCTTTACCTTTTTCACACTATGAAACAGCTTTGTATTCACCTTAAACACTGTTTCAGGGCAAGAGATTGTGTTTTAGACTAAAAGGGAATGCATTATAAGAAGAATCTTTACTTTGAAACTCTGTTCTTTACCTTTTTCTCACTATGAAACAGCTTTGTATTCACCTTAAACACTGTTTCAGGGCAAGAGATTGTGTTTTAGACTAAAAGGGAATGCATTATAAGAAGAATCTTTACTTTGAAACGCTGTTCTTTACCTTTTTCACACTATGTAACAGCTTTGTATTCACCTTAAACACTGTTTCAGGGCAGATTGTGTTTTAGACTAAAAGGGAATACATTATAAGAAGAATCTTTACTTTGAAACTCTGTTCTTTACCTTTTTCTCACTATGAAACAGCTTTATATTCAACTTAAACACTGCTTCAGGGCAAGAGATTGTGTTTTAGACTAAAAGGGAATGCATTATAAGAAGAATCTTTACTTTGAAACTCTGTTTTTTACCTTTTTCACACTATGAAACAGCTTTGTATTCACCTTAAACACTGTTTCAGGGCAAGAGATTGTGTTTTAGACTAAAAGGGAATGCATTGTAAGAAGAATCTTTACTTTGAAACTCTGTTCTTTACCTTTTTCACACTATGAAACAGCTTTGTATTCACCTTAAACACTGTTTCAGGGCAGATTGTGTTTTAGACTAAAAGGGAATACATTATAAGAAGAATCTTTACTTTGAAACTCTGTTCTTTACCTTTTTCTCACTATGAAACAGCTTTATATTCAACTTATACACTGCTTCAGGGCAAGAGATTGTGTTTTAGACTAAAATAGACTGCATTATAAGAAGAATCTTTACTTTGAAACTCTGTTTTTTACCTTTTTCACACTATGAAACAGCTTTGTATTCACCTTAAACACTGTTTCAGGGCAAGAGATTGTGTTTTAGACTAAAAGTTAATGCATTATAAGAAGAATCTTTACTTTGAAACTCTGTTCTTTACCTTTTTCACACTATGAAACAGCTTTGTATTCACCTTAAACACTGTTTCAGGGCAAGAGATTGTGTTTTAGACTAAAAGGGAATGCATTATAAGAAGAATCTTTACTTTGAAACTCTGTTCTTTACCTTTTTCACACTATGAAACAGCTTTGTATTCACCTTAAACACTGTTTCAGGGCAAGAGATTGTGTTTTAGACTAAAAGGGAATGCATTATAAGAAGAATCTTTACTTTGAAACTCTGTTCTTTACCATTTTCACACTATGTAACAGCTTTATATTCAACTTAAACACTGCTTCAGTGCAAGAGATTGTGTTTTAGACTAAAAGGGAATGCATTATAAGAAGAATCTTTACTTTGAAACTCTGTTCTTTACCTTTTTCACACTATGAAACAGCTTTGTATTCACCTTAAACACTGTTTCAGGGCAGATTGTGTTTTAGACTAAAAGGGAATACATTATAAGAAGAATCTTTACTTTGAAACTCTGTTCTTTACCTTTTTCACACTATGAAACAGCTTTATATTCAACTTAAACACTGTTTCAGGGCAAGAGATTGTGTTTTAGACTAAAATAGACTGCATTATAAGAAGAATCTTTCCTTTGAAACTCTGTTCTTTACCTTTTTCACACTATGAAACAGCTTTGTATTCACCTTAAACACTGTTTCAGGGCAAGAGATTGTGTTTTAGACTAAAAGGGAATGCATTGTAAGAAGAATCTTTACTTTGAAACTCTGTTCTTTACCTTTTTCTCACTATGAAACAGCTTTGTATTCACCTTAAACACTGTTTCAGGGCAAGAGATTGTGTTTTAGACTAAAAGGGAATGCATTATAAGAAGAATCTTTACTTTGAAACTCTGTTCTTTACCTTTTTCACACTATGTAACAGCTTTGTATTCACCTTAAACACTGTTTCAGGGCAGATTGTGTTTTAGACTAAAAGGGAATACATTATAAGAAGAATCTTTACTTTGAAACTCTGTTCTTTACCTTTTTCTCACTATGAAACAGCTTTATATTCAACTTAAACACTGCTTCAGGGCAAGAGATTGTGTTTTAGACTAAAAGGGAATGCATTATAAGAAGAATCTTTACTTTGAAACTCTGTTTTTTACCTTTTTCACACTATGAAACAACTTTGTATTCACCTTAAACACTGTTTCAGGGCAAGAGATTGTGTTTTAGACTAAAAGGGAATGCATTATAAGAAGAATCTTTACTTTGAAACTCTGTTCTTTACCTTTTTCTCACTATGAAACAGCTTTGTATTCAACTTAAACACTGTTTCAGGGCAAGAGATTGTGTTTTAGACTAAAAGGGAATGCATTGTAAGAAGAATCTTTACTTTGAAACTCTGTTCTTTACCTTTTTCTCACTATGAAACAGCTTTGTATTCACCTTAAACACTGTTTCAGGGCAGATTGTGTTTTAGACTAAAAGGGAATACATTATAAGAAGAATCTTTACTTTGAAACTCTGTTCTTTACCTTTTTCTCACTATGAAACAGCTTTATATTCAACTTAAACACTGCTTCAGGGCAAGAGATTGTGTTTTAGACTAAAAGGGAATGCAGTATAAGAAGAATCTTTACTTTGAAACTCTGTTCTTTACCTTTTTCACACTATGTAACAGCTTTGTTTCATGAAACAGGTTTGAAACAGCTTTGTATTCAACTTAAACACTGTTTCAGAGCTAGACATCTTGTTTTTAACCAAACTGAATAACTTACAATATGTTAAGAAAACACATATTTCAAATGAAAAGAGTTTATAACAAGGGGAGATCAAGTTGTTTGTAATATGACCAATTAAAGTAATTGCAATTCTGTTTGTACACTTCTAACCAAAAAGAAGCAGGGCTTCTATGCATTGTAATCAGCTTATACACCATTTCAGAGCAAGACATCTTGTTTTTAACCAAACTGAATAACTTACAATATCCTAAGAAAACACATATTTCAAGTGAAAAGAGTTTATCCATGGGAGAACAAGTTGTTTTAACATGGTTCTAATGTGACCCTTGAAAGTAATTGCAACTCTGTTTTTACACCTCTAACCACAAGGAGGCAACGTTTCCACGCATTATAATTGGCTTATACATAGTTTCAGAGTAAGAAATATTGTTTTTAACCAAACTGAACAACTAAAAGGGAATGCATTATAAGAAGAATGTTTACTTTGAAACTCTGTTCTTTACCTTTTAAACAATATGAAACAGCTTTGTATTCACCTTAAACACTGTTTCAGGGCAAGAGATTGTGTTTTAGACTAAAAGGGAATGCATTGTAAGAAGAATCTTTACTTTGAAACTCTGTTCTTTACCTTTTTCTCACTATGAAACAGCTTTGTATTCACCTTAAACACTGTTTCAGGGCAAGAGATTGTGTTTTAGACTAAAAGGGAATGCATTATAAGAAGAATCTTTACTTTGAAACTCTGTTCTTTACCATTTTCACACTATGTAACAGCTTTATATTCAACTTAAACACTGCTTCAGTGCAAGAGATTGTGTTTTAGACTAAAAGGGAATGCATTATAAGAAGAATCTTTACTTTGAAACTCTGTTCTTTACCTTTTTCACACTATGAAATAGCTTTGTATTCACCTTAAACACTGTTTAAGGGCAAGAGATTGTGTTTTAGACTAAAATAGACTGCATTATAAGAAGAATCTTTACTTTGAAACTCTGTTCTTTACCTTTTTCACACTATGAAACAGCTTTGTATTCACCTTAAACACTGTTTCAGGGCAAGAGATTGTGTTTTAGACTAAAAGGGAATGCATTATAAGAAGAATCTTTACTTTGAAACTCTGTTCTTTACCTTTTTCACACTATGAAACAGCTTTGTATTCACCTTAAACACTGTTTCAGGGCAAGAGATTGTGTTTTAGACTAAAAGGGAATGCATTATAAGAAGAATCTTTACTTTGAAACTCTGTTCTTTACCTTTTTCACACTATGTAACAGCTTTGTATTCACCTTAAACACTGTTTCAGGGCAAGAGATTGTGTTTTAGACTAAAAGGGAATACATTATAAGAAGAATCTTTACTTTGAAACTCTGTTCTTTACCTTTTTCTCACTATGAAACAGCTTTATATTCAACTTAAACACTGCTTCAGGGCAAGAGATTGTGTTTTAGACTAAAAGGGAATGCAGTATAAGAAGAATCTTTACTTTGAAACTCTGTTCTTTACCTTTTTCACACTAAGTAACAGCTTTGTATTCACCTTAAACACTGTTTCAGGGCAGATTGTGTTTTAGACTAAAAGGGAATGCATTGTAAGAAGAATCTTTACTTTGAAACTCTGTTCTTTACCTTTTTCTCACTATGAAACAGCTTTGTATTCACCTTAAACACTGTTTCAGGGCAAGAGATTGTGTTTTAGACTAAAAGGGAATGCATTATAAGAAGAATCTTTACTTTGAAACTCTGTTCTTTACCTTTTTCACACTATGTAACAGCTTTGTATTCACCTTAAACACTGTTTCAGGGCAGATTGTGTTTTAGACTAAAAGGGAATACATTATAAGAAGAATCTTTACTTTGAAACTCTGTTCTTTACCTTTTTCACACTATGAAACAACTTTGTATTCACCTTAAACACTGTTTCAGTGCAGATTGTGTTTTAGACTAAAAGGGAATACATTATAAGAAGAATCTTTACTTTGAAACTCTGTTCTTTACCTTTTTCACACTATGAAACAGCTTTATATTCAACTTAAACACTGTTTCAGGGCAAGAGATTGTGTTTTAGACTAAAAGGGAATGCATTATAAGAAGAATCTTTACTTTGAAACTCTGTTCTTTACCTTTTTCACACTATGAAACAGCTTTGTATTCACCTTAAACACTGTTTCAGGGCAAGAGATTGTGTTTTAGACTAAAAGGGAATGCATTGTAAGAAGAATCTTTACTTTGAAACTCTGTTCTTTACCTTTTTCACACTATGAAACAGCTTTGTATTCACCTTAAACACTGTTTCAGGGCAGATTGTGTTTTAGACTAAAAGGGAATACATTATAAGAAGAATCTTTACTTTGAAACTCTGTTCTTTACCTTTTTCTCACTATGAAACAGCTTTATATTCAACTTATGCACTGCTTCAGGGCAAGAGATTGTGTTTTAGACTAAAAGGGAATGCATTATAAGAAGAATCTTTACTTTGAAACTCTGTTTTTTACCTTTTTCACACTATGAAACAGCTTTGTATTCACCTTAAACACTGTTTCAGGGCAAGAGATTGTGTTTTAGACTAAAAGTTAATGCATTATAAGAAGAATCTTTACTTTGAAACTCTGTTCTTTACCTTTTTCACACTATGAAACAGCTTTGTATTCACCTTAAACACTGTTTCAGGGCAAGAGATTGTGTTTTAGACTAAAAGGGAATGCATTATAAGAAGAATCTTTACTTTGAAACTCTGTTCTTTACCTTTTTCACACTATGAAACAGCTTTGTATTCACCTTAAACACTGTTTCAGGGCAAGAGATTGTGTTTTAGACTAAAAGGGAATGCATTATAAGAAGAATCTTTACTTTGAAACTCTGTTCTTTACCATTTTCACACTATGTAACAGCTTTATATTCAACTTAAACACTGCTTCAGTGCAAGAGATTGTGTTTTAGACTAAAAGGGAATGCATTATAAGAAGAATCTTTACTTTGAAACTCTGTTCTTTACCTTTTTCACACTATGAAACAGCTTTGTATTCACCTTAAACACTGTTTCAGGGCAGATTGTGTTTTAGACTAAAAGGGAATACATTATAAGAAGAATCTTTACTTTGAAACTCTGTTCTTTACCTTTTTCACACTATGAAACAGCTTTATATTCAACTTAAACACTGTTTCAGGGCAAGAGATTGTGTTTTAGACTAAAATAGACTGCATTATAAGAAGAATCTTTCCTTTGAAACTCTGTTCTTTACCTTTTTCACACTATGAAACAGCTTTGTATTCACCTTAAACACTGTTTCAGGGCAAGAGATTGTGTTTTAGACTAAAAGGGAATGCATTGTAAGAAGAATCTTTGCTTTGAAACTCTGTTCTTTACCTTTTTCTCACTATGAAACAGCTTTGTATTCACCTTAAACACTGTTTCAGGGCAAGAGATTGTGTTTTAGACTAAAAGGGAATGCATTATAAGAAGAATCTTTACTTTGAAACTCTGTTCTTTACCTTTTTCACACTATGTAACAGCTTTGTATTCACCTTAAACACTGTTTCAGGGCAGATTGTGTTTTAGACTAAAAGGGAATACATTATAAGAAGAATCTTTACTTTGAAACTCTGTTCTTTACCTTTTTCTCACTATGAAACAGCTTTATATTCAACTTAAACACTGCTTCAGGGCAAGAGATTGTGTTTTAGACTAAAAGGGAATGCATTATAAGAAGAATCTTTACTTTGAAACTCTGTTTTTTACCTTTTTCACACTATGAAACAGCTTTGTATTCACCTTAAACACTGTTTCAGGGCAAGAGATTGTGTTTTAGACTAAAAGGGAATGCATTATAAGAAGAATCTTTACTTTGAAACTCTGTTCTTTACCTTTTTCTCACTATGAAACAGCTTTGTATTCAACTTAAACACTGTTTCAGGGCAAGAGATTGTGTTTTAGACTAAAAGGGAATGCATTGTAAGAAGAATCTTTACTTTGAAACTCTGTTCTTTACCTTTTTCTCATTATGAAACAGCTTTGTAATCACCTTAAACACTGTTTCAGGGCAAGAGATTGTGTTTTAGACTAAAATAGACTGCATTATAAGAAGAATCTTTACTTTGAAACTCTGTTCTTTACCTTTTTCACACTATGAAACAACTTTGTATTCACCTTAAACACTGTTTCAGGGCAAGAGATTGTGTTTTAGACTAAAAGGGAATGCATTGTAAGAAGAATCTTTACTTTGAAACTCTGTTCTTTACCTTTTTCACACTATGAAACAGCTTTGTATTCACCTTAAACACTGTTTCAGGGCAAGAGATTGTGTTTTAGACTAAAAGGGAATGCATTATAAGAAGAATCTTTACTTTGAAACTCTGTTCTTTACCATTTTCACACTATGTAACAGCTTTATATTCAACTTAAACACTGCTTCAGTGCAAGAGATTGTGTTTTAGACTAAAAGGGAATGCATTATAAGAAGAATCTTTACTTTGAAACTCTGTTCTTTACCTTTTTCACACTATGAAACAGCTTTGT
The DNA here is from genome assembly GCF_041902795.1 of Electrophorus electricus. Classification (NCBI taxonomy): domain Eukaryota; kingdom Metazoa; phylum Chordata; class Actinopteri; order Gymnotiformes; family Gymnotidae; genus Electrophorus; species Electrophorus electricus. The sequence goes on along the minus strand of NW_027658572.1, from coordinate 1,307,037 downwards.
ATTCACCTTAAACACTGTTTCAGGGCAGATTGTGTTTTAGACTAAAAGGGAATACATTGTAAGAAGAATCTTTACTTTGAAACTCTGTTCTTTACCTTTTTCTCACTATGAAACAGCTTTGTATTCACCTTAAACACTGTTTCAGGGCAGATTGTGTTTTAGACTAAAAGGGAATACATTATAAGAAGAATCTTTACTTTGAAACTCTGTTCTTTACCTTTTTCTCACTATGAAACAGCTTTATATTCAACTTAAACACTGCTTCAGGGCAAGAGATTGTGTTTTAGACTAAAAGGGAATGCAGTATAAGAAGAATCTTTACTTTGAAACTCTGTTCTTTACCTTTTTCACACTATGTAACAGCTTTGTTTCATGAAACAGGTTTGAAACAGCTTTGTATTCAACTTAAACACTGTTTCAGAGCTAGACATCTTGTTTTTAACCAAACTGAATAACTTACAATATGTTAAGAAAACACATATTTCAAATGAAAAGAGTTTATAACAAGGGGAGATCAAGTTGTTTGTAATATGACCAATTAAAGTAATTGCAATTCTGTTTGTACACTTCTAACCAAAAAGAAGCAGGGCTTCTATGCATTGTAATCAGCTTATACACCATTTCAGAGCAAGACATCTTGTTTTTAACCAAACTGAATAACTTACAATATCCTAAGAAAACACATATTTCAAGTGAAAAGAGTTTATCCATGGGAGAACAAGTTGTTTTAACATGGTTCTAATGTGACCCTTGAAAGTAATTGCAACTCTGTTTTTACACCTCTAACCACAAGGAGGCAACGTTTCCACGCATTATAATTGGCTTATACATAGTTTCAGAGTAAGAAATATTGTTTTTAACCAAACTGAACAACTAAAAGGGAATGCATTATAAGAAGAATGTTTACTTTGAAACTCTGTTCTTTACCTTTTAAACAATATGAAACAGCTTTGTATTCACCTTAAACACTGTTTCAGGGCAAGAGATTGTGTTTTAGACTAAAAGGGAATGCATTGTAAGAAGAATCTTTACTTTGAAACTCTGTTCTTTACCTTTTTCTCACTATGAAACAGCTTTGTATTCACCTTAAACACTGTTTCAGGGCAAGAGATTGTGTTTTAGACTAAAAGGGAATGCATTATAAGAAGAATCTTTACTTTGAAACTCTGTTCTTTACCATTTTCACACTATGTAACAGCTTTATATTCAACTTAAACACTGCTTCAGTGCAAGAGATTGTGTTTTAGACTAAAAGGGAATGCATTATAAGAAGAATCTTTACTTTGAAACTCTGTTCTTTACCTTTTTCACACTATGAAATAGCTTTGTATTCACCTTAAACACTGTTTAAGGGCAAGAGATTGTGTTTTAGACTAAAATAGACTGCATTATAAGAAGAATCTTTACTTTGAAACTCTGTTCTTTACCTTTTTCACACTATGAAACAGCTTTGTATTCACCTTAAACACTGTTTCAGGGCAAGAGATTGTGTTTTAGACTAAAAGGGAATGCATTATAAGAAGAATCTTTACTTTGAAACTCTGTTCTTTACCTTTTTCACACTATGTAACAGCTTTGTATTCACCTTAAACACTGTTTCAGGGCAGATTGTGTTTTAGACTAAAAGGGAATACATTATAAGAAGAATCTTTACTTTGAAACTCTGTTCTTTACCTTTTTCTCACTATGAAACAGCTTTATATTCAACTTAAACACTGCTTCAGGGCAAGAGATTGTGTTTTAGACTAAAAGGGAATGCAGTATAAGAAGAATCTTTACTTTGAAACTCTGTTCTTTACCTTTTTCACACTATGTAACAGCTTTGTATTCACCTTAAACACTGTTTCAGGGCAGATTGTGTTTTAGACTAAAAGGGAATACATTATAAGAAGAATCTTTACTTTGAAACTCTGTTCTTTACCTTTTTCTCACTATGAAACAGCTTTTATTCAACTTAAACACTGCTTCAGGGCAAGAGATTGTGTTTTAGACTAAAAGGGAATGCATTATAAGAAGAATCTTTACTTTGAAACTCTGTTTTTTACCTTTTTCACACTATGAAACAGCTTTGTATTCACCTTAAACACTGTTTCAGGGCAAGAGATTGTGTTTTAGACTAAAAGGGAATGCATTATAAGAAGAATCTTTACTTTGAAACTCTGTTCTTTACCTTTTTCTCACTATGAAACAGCTTTGTATTCAACTTAAACACTGTTTCAGGGCAAGAGATTGTGTTTTAGACTAAAAGGGAATGCATTGTAAGAAGAATCTTTACTTTGAAACTCTGTTCTTTACCTTTTTCTCATTATGAAACAGCTTTGTAATCACCTTAAACACTGTTTCAGGGCAAGAGATTGTGTTTTAGACTAAAATAGACTGCATTATAAGAAGAATCTTTACTTTGAAACTCTGTTCTTTACCTTTTTCACACTATGAAACAACTTTGTATTCACCTTAAACACTGTTTCAGGGCAAGAGATTGTGTTTTAGACTAAAAGGGAATGCATTGTAAGAAGAATCTTTACTTTGAAACTCTGTTCTTTACCTTTTTCACACTATGAAACAGCTTTGTATTCACCTTAAACACTGTTTCAGGGCAAGAGATTGTGTTTTAGACTAAAAGGGAATGCATTATAAGAAGAATCTTTACTTTGAAACTCTGTTCTTTACCATTTTCACACTATGTAACAGCTTTATATTCAACTTAAACACTGCTTCAGTGCAAGAGATTGTGTTTTAGACTAAAAGGGAATGCATTATAAGAAGAATCTTTACTTTGAAACTCTGTTCTTTACCTTTTTCACACTATGAAACAGCTTTGTATTCACCTTAAACACTGTTTCAGGGCAGATTGTGTTTTAGACTAAAAGGGAATACATTGTAAGAAGAATCTTTACTTTGAAACTCTGTTCTTTACCTTTTTCTCACTATGAAACAGCTTTGTATTCACCTTAAACACTGTTTCAGGGCAGATTGTGTTTTAGACTAAAAGGGAATACATTATAAGAAGAATCTTTACTTTGAAACTCTGTTCTTTACCTTTTTCTCACTATGAAACAGCTTTATATTCAACTTAAACACTGCTTCAGGGCAAGAGATTGTGTTTTAGACTAAAAGGGAATGCAGTATAAGAAGAATCTTTACTTTGAAACTCTGTTCTTTACCTTTTTCACACTATGTAACAGCTTTGTTTCATGAAACAGGTTTGAAACAGCTTTGTATTCAACTTAAACACTGTTTCAGAGCTAGACATCTTGTTTTTAACCAAACTGAATAACTTACAATATGTTAAGAAAACACATATTTCAAATGAAAAGAGTTTATAACAAGGGGAGATCAAGTTGTTTGTAATATGACCAATTAAAGTAATTGCAATTCTGTTTGTACACTTCTAACCAAAAAGAAGCAGGGCTTCTATGCATTGTAATCAGCTTATACACCATTTCAGAGCAAGACATCTTGTTTTTAACCAAACTGAATAACTTACAATATCCTAAGAAAACACATATTTCAAGTGAAAAGAGTTTATCCATGGGAGAACAAGTTGTTTTAACATGGTTCTAATGTGACCCTTGAAAGTAATTGCAACTCTGTTTTTACACCTCTAACCACAAGGCGGCAACGTTTCCACGCATTATAATTGGCTTATACATAGTTTCAGAGTAAGAAATATTGTTTTTAACCAAACTGAACAACTAAAAGGGAATGCATTATAAGAAGAATGTTTACTTTGAAACTCTGTTCTTTACCTTTTAAACAATATGAAACAGCTTTGTATTCACCTTAAACACTGTTTCAGGGCAAGAGATTGTGTTTTAGACTAAAAGGGAATGCATTGTAAGAAGAATCTTTACTTTGAAACTCTGTTCTTTACCTTTTTCTCACTATGAAACAGCTTTGTATTCACCTTAAACACTGTTTCAGGGCAAGAGATTGTGTTTTAGACTAAAAGGGAATGCATTATAAGAAGAATCTTTACTTTGAAACTCTGTTCTTTACCATTTTCACACTATGTAACAGCTTTATATTCAACTTAAACACTGCTTCAGTGCAAGAGATTGTGTTTTAGACTAAAAGGGAATGCATTATAAGAAGAATCTTTACTTTGAAACTCTGTTCTTTACCTTTTTCACACTATGAAATAGCTTTGTATTCACCTTAAACACTGTTTAAGGGCAAGAGATTGTGTTTTAGACTAAAATAGACTGCATTATAAGAAGAATCTTTACTTTGAAACTCTGTTCTTTACCTTTTTCACACTATGAAACAGCTTTGTATTCACCTTAAACACTGTTTCAGGGCAAGAGATTGTGTTTTAGACTAAAAGGGAATGCATTATAAGAAGAATCTTTACTTTGAAACTCTGTTCTTTACCTTTTTCACACTATGTAACAGCTTTGTATTCACCTTAAACACTGTTTCAGGGCAGATTGTGTTTTAGACTAAAAGGGAATACATTATAAGAAGAATCTTTACTTTGAAACTCTGTTCTTTACCTTTTTCTCACTATGAAACAGCTTTATATTCAACTTAAACACTGCTTCAGGGCAAGAGATTGTGTTTTAGACTAAAAGGGAATGCAGTATAAGAAGAATCTTTACTTTGAAACTCTGTTCTTTACCTTTTTCACACTATGTAACAGCTTTGTATTCACCTTAAACACTGTTTCAGGGCAGATTGTGTTTTAGACTAAAAGGGAATACATTATAAGAAGAATCTTTACTTTGAAACTCTGTTCTTTACCTTTTTCTCACTATGAAACAGCTTTTATTCAACTTAAACACTGCTTCAGGGCAAGAGATTGTGTTTTAGACTAAAAGGGAATGCAGTATAAGAAGAATCTTTACTTTGAAACTCTGTTCTTTACCTTTTTCTCACTATGAAACAGCTTTGTATTCACCTTAAACACTGTTTCAGGGCAGATTGTGTTTTAGACTAAAAGGGAATACATTATAAGAAGAATCTTTACTTTGAAACTCTGTTCTTTACCTTTTTCTCACTATGAAACAGCTTTATATTCAACTTAAACACTGCTTCAGGGCAAGAGATTGTGTTTTAGACAAAAGGGAATGCAGTATAAGAAGAATCTTTACTTTGAAACTCTGTTCTTTACCTTTTTCACACTATGTAACAGCTTTGTTTCATGAAACAGCTTTGAAACAGCTTTGTATTCAACTTAAACACTGTTTCAGAGCTAGACATCTTGTTTTTAACCAAACTGAATAACTTACAATATGTTAAGAAAACACATATTTCAAATGAAAAGAGTTTATAACAAGGGGAGATCAAGTTGTTTGTAATATGACCAATTAAAGTAATTGCAATTCTGTTTGTACACTTCTAACCAAAAAGAAGCAGGGCTTCTATGCATTGTAATCAGCTTATACACCATTTCAGAGCAAGACATCTTGTTTTTAACCAAACTGAATAACTTACAATATCCTAAGAAAACACATATTTCAAGTGAAAAGAGTTTATCCAGGGGAGAACAAGTTGTTTTAACATGGTTCTAATGTGACCCTTGAAAGTAATTGCAACTCTGTTTTTACACCTCTAACCACAAGGAGGCAACGTTTCCACGCATTATAATTGGCTTATACATAGTTTCAGAGTAAGAAATATTGTTTTTAACCAAACTGAACAACTAAAAGGGAATGCATTATAAGAAGAATGTTTACTTTGAAACTCTGTTCTTTACCTTTTAAACAATATGAAACAGCTTTGTATTCACCTTAAACACTGTTTCAGGGCAAGCGATTGTGTTTTAGACTAAAAGGGAATGCATTGTAAGAAGAATCTTTACTTTGAAACTCTGTTCTTTACCTTTTTCTCATTATGAAACAGCTTTGTATTCACCTTAAACACTGTTTCAGGGCAAGAGATTGTGTTTTAGACTAAAATAGACTGCATTATAAGAAGAATCTTTACTTTGAAACTCTGTTCTTTACCTTTTTCACACTATGAAACAACTTTGTATTCACCTTAAACACTGTTTCAGGGCAAGAGATTGTGTTTTAGACTAAAAGGGAATGCATTGTAAGATGAATCTTTACTTTGAAACTCTGTTCTTTACCTTTTTCACACTATGAAACAGCTTTGTATTCACCTTAAACACTGTTTCAGGGCAAGAGATTGTGTTTTAGACTAAAAGGGAATGCATTATAAGAAGAATCTTTACTTTGAAACTCTGTTCTTTACCATTTTCACACTATGTAACAGCTTTATATTCAACTTAAACACTGCTTCAGTGCAAGAGATTGTGTTTTAGACTAAAAGGGAATGCATTATAAGAAGAATCTTTACTTTGAAACTCTGTTCTTTACCTTTTTCTTACTATGAAACAGCTTTATATTCAACTTAAACACTGCTTCAGTGCAAGAGATTGTGTTTTAGACTAAAAGGGAATGCAGTATAAGAAGAATCTTTACTTTGAAACTCTGTTCTTTACCTTTTTCACACTATGTAACAGCTTTGTTTCATGAAACAGGTTTGAAACAGCTTTGTATTCAACTTAAACACTGTTTCAGAGCTAGACATCTTGTTTTTAACCAAACTGAATAACTTACAATATGTTAAGAAAACACATTTCAAATGAAAAGAGTTTATAACAAGGGGAGATCAAGTTGTTTGTAATATGACCAATTAAAGTAATTGCAATTCTGTTTGTACACTTCTAACCAAAAAGAAGCAGGGCTTCTATGCATTGTAATCAGCTTATACACCATTTCAGAGCAAGACATCTTGTTTTTAACCAAACTGAATAACTTACAATATCCTAAGAAAACACATATTTCAAGTGAAAAGAGTTTATCCATGGGAGAACAAGTTGTTTTAACATGGTTCTAATGTGACCCTTGAAAGTAATTGCAACTCTGTTTTTACACCTCTAACCACAAGGAGGCAACGTTTCCACGCATTATAATTGGCTTATACATAGTTTCAGAGTAAGAAATATTGTTTTTAACCAAATAAAAGGGAATGCATTATAAGAAGAATGTTTACTTTGAAACTCTGTTCTTTACCTTTTAAACAATATGAAACAGCTTTGTATTCACCTTAAACACTGTTTCAGGGCAAGAGATTGTGTTTTAGACTAAAATAGACTGCATTATAAGAAGAATCTTTACTTTGAAACTCTGTTCTTTACCTTTTTCACACTATGAAACAACTTTGTATTCACCTTAAACACTGTTTCAGGGCAAGAGATTGTGTTTTAGACTAAAAGGGAATGCATTGTAAGAAGAATCTTTACTTTGAAACTCTGTTCTTTACCTTTTTCACACTATGAAACAGCTTTGTATTCAACTTAAACACTGTTTCAGGGCAAGAGATTGTGTTTTAGACTAAAAGGGAATGCATTATAAGAAGAATCTTTACTTTGAAACTCTGTTCTTTACCATTTTCACACTATGTAACAGCTTTATATTCAACTTAAACACTGCTTCAGTGCAAGAGATTGTGTTTTAGACAAAAAGGGAATGCATTATAAGAAGAATCTTTACTTTGAAACTCTGTTCTTTACCTTTTTCACACTATGAAACAGCTTTGTATTCACCTTAAACACTGTTTCAGGGCAGATTGTGTTTTAGACTAAAAGGGAATACATTGTAAGAAGAATCTTTACTTTGAAACTCTGTTCTTTACCTTTTTCTCACTATGAAACAGCTTTGTATTCACCTTAAACACTGTTTCAGGGCAGATTGTGTTTTAGACTAAAAGGGAATACATTATAAGAAGAATCTTTACTTTGAAACTCTGTTCTTTACCTTTTTCTTACTATAAAACAGCTTTATATTCAACTTAAACACTGCTTCAGGGCAAGAGATTGTGTTTTAGACTAAAAGGGAATGCAGTATAAGAAGAATCTTTACTTTGAAACTCTGTTCTTTACCTTTTTCACACTATGTAACAGCTTTGTTTCATGAAACAGCTTTGAAACAGCTTTGTATTCAACTTAAACACTGTTTCAGAGCTAGACATCTTGTTTTTAACCAAACTGAATAACTTACAATATGTTAAGAAAACACATATTTCAAATGAAAAGAGTTTATAACAAGGGGAGATCAAGTTGTTTGTAATATGACCAATTAAAGTAATTGCAATTCTGTTTGTACACTTCTAACCAAAAAGAAGCAGGGCTTCTATGCATTGTAATCAGCTTATACACCATTTCAGAGCAAGACATCTTGTTTTTAACCAAACTGAATAACTTACAATATCCTAAGAAAACACATATTTCAAGTGAAAAGAGTTTATCCATGGGAGAACAAGTTGTTTTAACATGGTTCTAATGTGACCCTTGAAAGTAATTGCAAACTCTGTTTTTACACCTCTAACCACAAGGAGGCAACGTTTCCACGCATTATAATTGGCTTATACATAGTTTCAGAGTAAGAAATATTGTTTTTAACCAAACTGAACAACTAAAAGGGAATGCATTATAAGAAGAATGTTTACTTTGAAACTCTGTTCTTTACCTTTTAAACAATATGAAACAGCTTTGTATTCACCTTAAACACTGTTTCAGGGCAAGAGATTGTGTTTTAGACTAAAAGGGAATGCATTGTAAGAAGAATCTTTACTTTGAAACTCTGTTCTTTACCTTTTTCTCACTATGAAACAGCTTTGTATTCACCTTAAACACTGTTTCAGGGCAAGAGATTGTGTTTTAGACTAAAAGGGAATGCATTATAAGAAGAATCTTTACTTTGAAACTCTGTTCTTTACCATTTTCACACTAAGTAACAGCTTTATATTCAACTTAAACACTGCTTCAGTGCAAGAGATTGTGTTTTAGACTAAAAGGGAATGCATTATAAGAAGAATCTTTACTTTGAAACTCTGTTCTTTACCTTTTTCACACTATGAAACAGCTTTGTATTCACCTTAAACACTGTTTCAGGGCAGATTGTGCTTTAGACTAAAAGGGAATACATTATAAGAAGAATCTTTACTTTGAAACTCTGTTCTTTACCTTTTTCACACTATGAAACAGCTTTATATTCAACTTAAACACTGTTTCAGGGCAAGAGATTGTGTTTTAGACTAAAATAGACTGCATTATAAGAAGAATCTTTACTTTGAAACTCTGTTCTTTACCTTTTTCACACTATGAAACAGCTTTGTATTCACCTTAAACACTGTTTCAGGGCAAGAGATTGTGTTTTAGACTAAAAGGGAATGCATTGTAAGAAGAATCTTTACTTTGAAACTCTGTTCTTTACCTTTTTCTCACTATGAAACAGCTTTGTATTCACCTTAAACACTGTTTCAGGGCAAGAGATTGTGTTTTAGACTAAAAGGGAATGCATTATAAGAAGAATCTTTACTTTGAAACTCTGTTCTTTACCTTTTTCACACTATGAAACAGCTTTGTATTCACCTTAAACACTGTTTCAGGGCAGATTGTGTTTTAGACTAAAAGGGAATACATTATAAGAAGAATCTTTACTTTGAAACTCTGTTCTTTACCATTTTCACACTATGTAACAGCTTTATATTCAACTTAAACACTGCTTCAGTTCAAGAGATTGTGTTTTAGACTAAAAGGGAATGCATTATAAGAAGAATCTTTACTTTGAAACTCTGTTCTTTACCTTTTTCACACTACGAAACAGCTTTGTATTCACCTTAAACACTGTTTCAGGGCAAGAGATTGTGTTTTAGACTAAAAGGGAATGCATTGTAAGAAGAATCTTTACTTTGAAACTCTGTTCTTTACCTTTTTCTCACTATGAAACAGCTTTGTATTCACCTTAAACACTGTTTCAGGGCAAGAGATTGTGTTTTAGACTAAAAGGGAATGCATTATAAGAAGAATCTTTACTTTGAAACTCTGTTCTTTACCTTTTTCACACTATGAAACAGCTTTGTATTCACCTTAAACACTGTTTCAGGGCAGATTGTGTTTTAGACTAAAAGGGAATACATTGTAAGAAGAATCTTTACTTTGAAACTCTGTTCTTTACCTTTTTCTCACTATGAAACAGCTTTGTATTCACCTTAAACACTGTTTCAGGGCAGATTGTGTTTTAGACTAAAAGGGAATACATTATAAGAAGAATCTTTACTTTGAAACTCTGTTCTTTACCTTTTTCTTACTATGAAACAGCTTTATATTCAACTTAAACACTGCTTCAGGGCAAGAGATTGTGTTTTAGACTAAAAGGGAATGCAGTATAAGAAGAATCTTTACTTTGAAACTCTGTTCTTTACCTTTTTCACACTATGTAACAGCTTTGTTTCATGAAACAGGTTTGAAACAGCTTTGTATTCAACTTAAACACTGTTTCAGAGCTAGACATCTTGTTTTTAACCAAACTGAATAACTTACAATATGTTAAGAAAACACATATTTCAAATGAAAAGAGTTTATAACAAGGGGAGATCAAGTTGTTTGTAATATGACCAATTAAAGTAATTGCAATTCTGTTTGTACACTTCTAACCAAAAAGAAGCAGGGCTTCTATGCATTGTAATCAGCTTATACACCATTTCAGAGCAAGACATCTTGTTTTTAACCAAACTGAATAACTTACAATATCCTAAGAAAACACATATTTCAAGTGAAAAGAGTTTATCCATGGGAGAACAAGTTGTTTTAACATGGTTCTAATGTGACCCTTGAAAGTAATTGCAACTCTGTTTTTACACCTCTAACCACAAGGAGGCAACGTTTCCACGCATTATAATTGGCTTATACATAGTTTCAGAGTAAGAAATATTGTTTTTAACCAAACTGAACAACTAAAAGGGAATGCATTATAAGAAGAATGTTTACTTTGAATCTCTGTTCTTTACCTTTTAAACAATATGAAACAGCTTTGTATTCACCTTAAACACTGTTTCAGGGCAAGAGATTGTGTTTTAGACTAAAAGGGAATGCATTGTAAGAAGAATCTTTACTTTGAAACTCTGTTCTTTACCTTTTTCTCACTATGAAACAGCTTTGTATTCACCTTAAACACTGTTTCAGGGCAAGAGATTGTGTTTTAGACTAAAAGGGAATGCATTATAAGAAGAATCTTTACTTTGAAACTCTATTCTTTACCATTTTCACACTAAGTAACAGCTTTATATTCAACTTAAACACTGCTTCAGTGCAAGAGATTGTGTTTTAGACTAAAAGGGAATGCATTATAAGAAGAATCTTTACTTTGAAACTCTGTTCTTTACCTTTTTCACACTATGAAACAGCTTTGTATTCACCTTAAACACTGTTTCAGGGCAGATTGTGCTTTAGACTAAAAGGGAATACATTATAAGAAGAATCTTTACTTTGAAACTCTGTTCTTTACCTTTTTCACACTATGAAACAGCTTTATATTCAACTTAAACACTGTTTCAGGGCAAGAGATTGTGTTTTAGACTAAAATAGACTGCATTATAAGAAGAATCTTTACTTTGAAACTCTGTTCTTTACCTTTTTCACACTATGAAACAGCTTTGTATTCACCTTAAACACTGTTTCAGGGCAAGAGATTGTGTTTTAGACTAAAAGGGAATGCATTGTAAGAAGAATCTTTACTTTGAAACTCTGTTCTTTACCTTTTTCTCACTATGAAACAGCTTTGTATTCACCTTAAACACTGTTTCAGGGCAAGAGATTGTGTTTTAGACTAAAAGGGAATGCATTATAAGAAGAATCTTTACTTTGAAACTCTGTTCTTTACCTTTTTCACACTATGAAACAGCTTTGTATTCACCTTAAACACTGTTTCAGGGCAGATTGTGTTTTAGACTAAAAGGGAATACATTATAAGAAGAATCTTTACTTTGAAACTCTGTTCTTTACCATTTTCACACTATGTAACAGCTTTATATTCAACTTAAACACTGCTTCAGTTCAAGAGATTGTGTTTTAGACTAAAAGGGAATGCATTATAAGAAGAATCTTTACTTTGAAACTCTGTTCTTTACCTTTTTCACACTATGAAACAGCTTTGTATTCACCTTAAACACTGTTTCAGGGCAGATTGTGTTTTAGACTAAAAGGGAATACATTATAAGAAGAATCTTTACTTTGAAACTCTGTTCTTTACCTTTTTCACACTATGAAACAGCTTTATATTCAACTTAAACACTGTTTCAGGGCAAGAGATTGTGTTTTAGACTAAAATAGACTGCATTATAAGAAGAATCTTTACTTTGAAACTCTGTTCTTTACCTTTTTCACACTACGAAACAGCTTTGTATTCACCTTAAACACTGTTTCAGGGCAAGAGATTGTGTTTTAGACTAAAAGGGAATGCATTGTAAGAAGAATCTTTACTTTGAAACTCTGTTCTTTACCTTTTTCTCACTATGAAACAGCTTTGTATTCACCTTAAACACTGTTTCAGGGCAAGAGATTGTGTTTTAGACTAAAAGGGAATGCATTATAAGAAGAATCTTTACTTTGAAACTCTGTTCTTTACCTTTTTCACACTATGAAACAGCTTTGTATTCACCTTAAACACTGTTTCAGGGCAAGAGATTGTGTTTTAGACTAAAAGGGAATGCATTATAAGAAGAATCTTTACTTTGAAACTCTGTTCTTTACCTTTTTCACACTATGTAACAGCTTTGTATTCACCTTAAACACTGTTTCAGGGCAGATTGTGTTTTAGACTAAAAGGGAATACATTATAAGAAGAATCTTTACTTTGAAACTCTGTTCTTTACCTTTTTCTCACTATGAAACAGCTTTATATTCAACTTAAACACTGCTTCAGGGCAAGAGATTGTGTTTTAGACTAAAAGGGAATGCATTATAAGAAGAATCTTTACTTTGAAACTCTGTTCTTTACCATTTTCACACTATGTAACAGCTTTATATTCAACTTAAACACTGCTTCAGTGCAAGAGATTGTGTTTTAGACTAAAAGGGAATGCATTATAAGAAGAATCTTTACTTTGAAACTCTGTTCTTTACCTTTTTCACACTATGAAACAGCTTTGTATTCACCTTAAACACTGTTTCAGGGCAGATTGTGTTTTAGACTAAAAGGGAATACATTATAAGAAGAATCTTTACTTTGAAACTCTGTTCTTTACCTTTTTCACACTATGAAACAGCTTTATATTCAACTTAAACACTGTTTCAGGGCAAGAGATTGTGTTTTAGACTAAAATAGACTGCATTATAAGAAGAATCTTTACTTTGAAACTCTGTTCTTTACCTTTTTCACACTATGAAACAGCTTTGTATTCACCTTAAACACTGTTTCAGGGCAAGAGATTGTGTTTTAGACTAAAAGGGAATGCATTGTAAGAAGAATCTTTACTTTGAAACTCTGTTCTTTACCTTTTTCTCACTATGAAACAGCTTTGTATTCACCTTAAACACTGTTTCAGGGCAAGAGATTGTGTTTTAGACTAAAAGGGAATGCATTATAAGAAGAATCTTTACTTTGAAACTCTGTTCTTTACCTTTTTCACACTATGTAACAGCTTTGTATTCACCTTAAACACTGTTTCAGGGCAGATTGTGTTTTAGACTAAAAGGGAATACATTATAAGAAGAATCTTTACTTTGAAACTCTGTTCTTTACCTTTTTCTCACTATGAAACAGCTTTATATTCAACTTAAACACTGCTTCAGGGCAAGAGATTGTGTTTTAGACTAAAAGGGAATGCATTATAAGAAGAATCTTTACTTTGAAACTCTGTTTTTTACCTTTTTCACACTATGAAACAGCTTTGTATTCACCTTAAACACTGTTTCAGGGCAAGAGATTGTGTTTTAGACTAAAAGGGAATGCATTGTAAGAAGAATCTTTACTTTGAAACTCTGTTCTTTACCTTTTTCACACTATGAAACAGCTTTGTATTCACCTTAAACACTGTTTCAGGGCAGATTGTGTTTTAGACTAAAAGGGAATACATTATAAGAAGAATCTTTACTTTGAAACTCTGTTCTTTACCTTTTTCTCACTATGAAACAGCTTTATATTCAACTTAAACACTGCTTCAGGGCAAGAGATTGTGTTTTAGACTAAAAGGGAATGCATTATAAGAAGAATCTTTACTTTGAAACTCTGTTTTTTTACCTTTTTCACACTATGAAACAGCTTTGTATTCACCTTAAACACTGTTTCAGGGCAAGAGATTGTGTTTTAGACTAAAAGTTAATGCATTATAAGAAGAATCTTTACTTTGAAACTCTGTTCTTTACCTTTTTCACACTATGAAACAGCTTTGTATTCACCTTAAACACTGTTTCAGGGCAAGAGATTGTGTTTTAGACTAAAAGGGAATGCATTATAAGAAGAATCTTTACTTTGAAACTCTGTTCTTTACCTTTTTCACACTATGAAATAGCTTTGTATTCACCTTAAACACTGTTTAAGGGTAAGAGATTGTGTTTTAGACTAAAATAGACTGCATTATAAGAAGAATCTTTACTTTGAAACTCTGTTCTTTACCTTTTTCACACTATGAAACAGCTTTGTATTCACCTTAAACACTGTTTCAGGGCAAGAGATTGTGTTTTAGACTAAAAGGGAATGCATTGTAAGTAGAATCTTTACTTTGAAACTCTGTTCTTTACCTTTTTCTCATTATGAAACAGCTTTGTATTCACCTTAAACACTGTTTCAGGGCAAGAGATTGTGTTTTAGACTAAAAGGGACTGCATTATAAGAAGAATCTTTACTTTGAAACTCTGTTCTTTACCTTTTTCACACTATGTAACAGCTTTGTATTCACCTTAAACACTGTTTCAGGGCAGATTGTGTTTTAGACTAAAAGGGAATACATTATAAGAAGAATCTTTACTTTGAAACTCTGTTCTTTACCTTTTTCTCACTATGAAACAGCTTTATATTCAACTTAAACACTGCTTCAGGGCAAGAGATTGTGTTTTAGACTAAAAGGGAATGCAGTATAAGAAGAATCTTTACTTTGAAACTCTGTTCTTTACCTTTTTCTCACTATGAAACAGCTTTATATTCAACTTAAACACTGCTTCAGGGCAAGAGATTGTGTTTTAGACTAAAAGGGAATGCATTATAAGAAGAATCTTTACTTTGAAAATCTGTTTTTTACCTTTTTCACACTATGAAACAGCTTTGTATTCACCTTAAACACTGTTTCAGGGCAAGAGATTGTGTTTTAGACTAAAAGTTAATGCATTATAAGAAGAATCTTTACTTTGAAACTCTGTTCTTTACCTTTTTCACACTATGAAACAGCTTTGTATTCACCTTAAACACTGTTTCAGGGCAAGAAATTGTGTTTTAGACTAAAATAGACTGCATTATAAGAAGAATCTTTACTTTGAAACTCTGTTCTTTACCTTTTTCTCACTATGAAACAGCTTTGTATTCACCTTAAACACTGTTTCAGGGCAAGAGATTGTGTTTTAGACTAAAAGGGAATGCATTATAAGAAGAATCTTTACTTTGAAACTCTGTTCTTTACCTTTTTCACACTATGTAACAGCTTTGTATTCACCTTAAACACTGTTTCAGGGCAGATTGTGTTTTAGACTAAAAGGGAATACATTATAAGAAGAATCTTTACTTTGAAAATCTGTTTTTTACCTTTTTCACACTATGAAACAGCTTTGTATTCACCTTAAACACTGTTTCAGGGCAAGAGATTGTGTTTTAGACTAAAAGTTAATGCATTATAAGAAGAATCTTTACTTTGAAACTCTGTTCTTTACCTTTTTCACACTATGAAACAGCTTTGTATTCACCTTAAACACTGTTTCAGGGCAAGAAATTGTGTTTTAGACTAAAATAGACTGCATTATAAGAAGAATCTTTACTTTGAAACTCTGTTCTTTACCTTTTTCTCACTATGAAACAGCTTTGTATTCACCTTAAACACTGTTTCAGGGCAAGAGATTGTGTTTTAGACTAAAAGGGAATGCATTATAAGAAGAATCTTTACTTTGAAACTCTGTTCTTTACCTTTTTCACACTATGTAACAGCTTTGTATTCACCTTAAACACTGTTTCAGGGCAGATTGTGTTTTAGACTAAAAGGGAATACATTATAAGAAGAATCTTTACTTTGAAACTCTGTTCTTTACCTTTTTCTCACTATGAAACAGCTTTATATTCAACTTAAACACTGCTTCAGGGCAAGAGATTGTGTTTTAGACTAAAAGGGAATGCATTATAAGAAGAATCTTTACTTTGAAACTCTGTTCTTTACCATTTTCTCACTATGAAACAGCTTTATATTCAACTTAAACACTGCTTCAGGGCAAGAGATTGTGTTTTAGACTAAAAGGGAATGCAGTATAAGAAGAATCTTTACTTTGAAACTCTGTTCTTTACCTTTTTCACACTATGTAACAGCTTTGTTTCATGAAACAGCTTTGAAACAGCTTTGTATTCAACTTAAACACTGTTTCAGAGCTAGACATCTTGTTTTTAACCAAACTGAATAACTTACAATATGTTAAGAAAACACATATTTCAAATGAAAAGAGTTTATAACAAGGGGAGATCAAGTTGTTTGTAATATGACCAATTAAAGTAATTGCAATTCTGTTTATACACTTCTAACCAAAAAGAAGCAGGGCTTCTATGCATTGTAATCAGCTTATACACCATTTCAGAGCAAGACATCTTGTTTTTAACCAAACTGAATAACTTGCAATATCCTAAGAAAACACATATTTCAAGTGAAAAGAGTTTATCCAGGGGAGAACAAGTTGTTTTAACATGGTTCTAATGTGACCCTTGAAAGTAATTGCAACTCTGTTTTTACACCTCTAACCACAAGGAGGCAACGTTTCCACGCATTATAATTGGCTTATACATAGTTTCAGAGTAAGAAATATTGTTTTTAACCAAACTGAACAACTAAAAGGGAATGCATTATAAGAAGAATGTTTACTTTGAAACTCTGTTCTTTACCTTTTAAACAATATGAAACAGCTTTGTATTCACCTTAAACACTGTTTCAGGGCAAGAGATTGTGTTTTAGACTAAAAGGGAATGCATTGTAAGAAGAATCTTTACTTTGAAACTCTGTTCTTTACCTTTTTCTCATTATGAAACAGCTTTGTATTCACCTTAAACACTGTTTCAGGGCAAGAGATTGTGTTTTAGACTAAAATAGACTGCATTATAAGAAGAATCTTTACTTTGAAACTCTGTTCTTTACCTTTTTCACACTATGAAACAACTTTGTATTCACCTTAAACACTGTTTCAGGGCAAGAGATTGTGTTTTAGACTAAAAGGGAATGCATTGTAAGATGAATCTTTACTTTGAAACTCTGTTCTTTACCTTTTTCACACTATGAAACAGCTTTGTATTCACCTTAAACACTGTTTCAGGGCAAGAGATTGTGTTTTAGACTAAAAGGGAATGCATTATAAGAAGAATCTTTTCTTTGAAACTCTGTTCTTTACCATTTTCACACTATGTAACAGCTTTATATTCAACTTAAACACTGCTTCAGTGCAAGAGATTGTGTTTTAGACTAAAAGGGAATGCATTATAAGAAGAATCTTTACTTTGAAACTCTGTTCTTTACCTTTTTCTTACTATGAAACAGCTTTATATTCAACTTAAACACTGCTTCAGTGCAAGAGATTGTGTTTTAGACTAAAAGGGAATGCATTATAAGAAGAATCTTTACTTTGAAACTCTGTTCTTTACCTTTTTCTTACTATGAAACAGCTTTATATTCAACTTAAACACTGCTTCAGTGCAAGAGATTGTGTTTTAGACTAAAAGGGAATGCATTATAAGAAGAATCTTTACTTTGAAACTCTGTTCTTTACCTTTTTCTTACTATGAAACAGCTTTATATTCAACTTAAACACTGCTTCAGTGCAAGAGATTGTGTTTTAGACTAAAAGGGAATGCATTGTAAGAAGAATCTTTACTTTGAAACTCTGTTCTTTACCTTTTTCTCATTATGAAACAGCTTTGTATTCACCTTAAACACTGTTTCAGGGCAAGAGATTGTGTTTTAGACTAAAATAGACTGCATTATAAGAAGAATCTTTACTTTGAAACTCTGTTCTTTACCTTTTTCACACTATGAAACAACTTTGTATTCACCTTAAACACTGTTTCAGGGCAAGAGATTGTGTTTTAGACTAAAAGGGAATGCATTGTAAGAAGAATCTTTACTTTGAAACTCTGTTCTTTACCTTTTTCACACTATGAAACAGCTTTGTATTCACCTTAAACACTGTTTCAGGGCAAGAGATTGTGTTTTAGACTAAAAGGGAATGCATTATAAGAAGAATCTTTACTTTGAAACTCTGTTCTTTACCATTTTCACACTATGTAACAGCTTTATATTCAACTTAAACACTGCTTCAGTGCAAGAGATTGTGTTTTAGACTAAAAGGGAATGCATTATAAGAAGAATCTTTACTTTGAAACTCTGTTCTTTACCTTTTAAACAATATGAAACAGCTTTGTATTCACCTTAAACACTGTTTCAGGGCAAGAGATTGTGTTTTAGACTAAAAGGGAATGCATTGTAAGAAGAATCTTTACTTTGAAACTCTGTTCTTTACCTTTTTCTCATTATGAAACAGCTTTGTATTCACCTTAAACACTGTTTCAGGGCAAGAGATTGTGTTTTAGACTAAAATAGACTGCATTATAAGAAGAATCTTTACTTTGAAACTCTGTTCTTTACCTTTTTCACACTATGAAACAACTTTGTATTCACCTTAAACACTGTTTCAGGGCAAGAGATTGTGTTTTAGACTAAAAGGGAATGCATTATAAGAAGAATCTTTACTTTGAAACTCTGTTCTTTACCTTTTTCACACTATGAAATAGCTTTGTATTCACCTTAAACACTGTTTAAGGGTAAGAGATTGTGTTTTAGACTAAAATAGACTGCATTATAAGAAGAATCTTTACTTTGAAACTCTGTTCTTTACCTTTTTCACACTATGAAACAGCTTTGTATTCACCTTAAACACTGTTTCAGGGCAAGAGATTGTGTTTTAGACTAAAAGGGAATGCATTGTAAGTAGAATCTTTACTTTGAAACTCTGTTCTTTACCTTTTTCTCATTATGAAACAGCTTTGTATTCACCTTAAACACTGTTTCAGGGCAAGAGATTGTGTTTTAGACTAAAAGGGAATGCATTATAAGAAGAATCTTTACTTTGAAACTCTGTTCTTTACCTTTTTCACACTATGTAACAGCTTTGTATTCACCTTAAACACTGTTTCAGGGCAGATTGTGTTTTAGACTAAAAGGAATACATTATAAGAAGAATCTTTACTTTGAAACTCTGTTCTTTACCTTTTTCTCACTATGAAACAGCTTTATATTCAACTTAAACACTGCTTCAGGGCAAGAGATTGTGTTTTAGACTAAAAGGGAATGCAGTATAAGAAGAATCTTTACTTTGAAACTCTGTTCTTTACCTTTTTCTCACTATGAAACAGCTTTATATTCAACTTAAACACTGCTTCAGGGCAAGAGATTGTGTTTTAGACTAAAAGGGAATGCATTATAAGAAGAATCTTTACTTTGAAACTCTGTTTTTTACCTTTTTCACACTATGAAACAGCTTTGTATTCACCTTAAACACTGTTTCAGGGCAAGAGATTGTGTTTTAGACTAAAAGTTAATGCATTATAAGAAGAATCTTTACTTTGAAACTCTGTTCTTTACCTTTTTCACACTATGAAACAGCTTTGTATTCACCTTAAACACTGTTTCAGGGCAAGAAATTGTGTTTTAGACTAAAATAGACTGCATTATAAGAAGAATCTTTACTTTGAAACTCTGTTCTTTACCTTTTTCTCACTATGAAACAGCTTTGTATTCACCTTAAACACTGTTTCAGGGCAAGAGATTGTGTTTTAGACTAAAAGGGAATGCATTATAAGAAGAATCTTTACTTTGAAACTCTGTTCTTTACCTTTTTCACACTATGTAACAGCTTTGTATTCACCTTAAACACTGTTTCAGGGCAGATTGTGTTTTAGACTAAAAGGGAATACATTATAAGAAGAATCTTTACTTTGAAACTCTGTTCTTTACCTTTTTCTCACTATGAAACAGCTTTATATTCAACTTAAACACTGCTTCAGGGCAAGAGATTGTGTTTTAGACTAAAAGGGAATGCATTATAAGAAGAATCTTTACTTTGAAACTCTGTTCTTTACCATTTTCTCACTATGAAACAGCTTTATATTCAACTTAAACACTGCTTCAGGGCAAGAGATTGTGTTTTAGACTAAAAGGGAATGCAGTATAAGAAGAATCTTTACTTTGAAACTCTGTTCTTTACCTTTTTCACACTATGTAACAGCTTTGTTTCATGAAACAGCTTTGAAACAGCTTTGTATTCAACTTAAACACTGTTTCAGAGCTAGACATCTTGTTTTTAACCAAACTGAATAACTTACAATATGTTAAGAAAACACATATTTCAAATGAAAAGAGTTTATAACAAGGGGAGATCAAGTTGTTTGTAATATGACCAATTAAAGTAATTGCAATTCTGTTTATACACTTCTAACCAAAAAGAAGCAGGGCTTCTATGCATTGTAATCAGCTTATACACCATTTCAGAGCAAGACATCTTGTTTTTAACCAAACTGAATAACTTGCAATATCCTAAGAAAACACATATTTCAAGTGAAAAGAGTTTATCCAGGGGAGAACAAGTTGTTTTAACATGGTTCTAATGTGACCCTTGAAAGTAATTGCAACTCTGTTTTTACACCTCTAACCACAAGGAGGCAACGTTTCCACGCATTATAATTGGCTTATACATAGTTTCAGAGTAAGAAATATTGTTTTTAACCAAACTGAACAACTAAAAGGGAATGCATTATAAGAAGAATGTTTACTTTGAAACTCTGTTCTTTACCTTTTAAACAATATGAAACAGCTTTGTATTCACCTTAAACACTGTTTCAGGGCAAGAGATTGTGTTTTAGACTAAAAGGGAATGCATTGTAAGAAGAATCTTTACTTTGAAACTCTGTTCTTTACCTTTTTCTCATTATGAAACAGCTTTGTATTCACCTTAAACACTGTTTCAGGGCAAGAGATTGTGTTTTAGACTAAAATAGACTGCATTATAAGAAGAATCTTTACTTTGAAACTCTGTTCTTTACCTTTTTCACACTATGAAACAGCTTTGTATTCACCTTAAACACTGTTTCAGGGCAAGAGATTGTGTTTTAGACTAAAAGGGAATGCATTGTAAGTAGAATCTTTACTTTGAAACTCTGTTCTTTACCTTTTTCTCATTATGAAACAGCTTTGTATTCACCTTAAACACTGTTTCAGGGCAAGAGATTGTGTTTTAGACTAAAAGGGAATGCATTATAAGAAGAATCTTTACTTTGAAACTCTGTTCTTTACCTTTTTCACACTATGTAACAGCTTTGTATTCACCTTAAACACTGTTTCAGGGCAGATTGTGTTTTAGACTAAAAGGAATACATTATAAGAAGAATCTTTACTTTGAAACTCTGTTCTTTACCTTTTTCTCACTATGAAACAGCTTTATATTCAACTTAAACACTGCTTCAGGGCAAGAGATTGTGTTTTAGACTAAAAGGGAATGCAGTA
This sequence comes from Electrophorus electricus, assembly GCF_041902795.1. Lineage (NCBI taxonomy): Eukaryota > Metazoa > Chordata > Actinopteri > Gymnotiformes > Gymnotidae > Electrophorus > Electrophorus electricus. The sequence goes on along the minus strand of NW_027658572.1, from coordinate 1,285,518 downwards.
TAAGAAGAATCTTTACTTTGAAACTCTGTTCTTTACCTTTTTCTCACTATGAAACAGCTTTATATTCAACTTAAACACTGCTTCAGGGCAAGAGATTGTGTTTTAGACTAAAAGGGAATGCATTATAAGAAGAATCTTTACTTTGAAACTCTGTTTTTTACCTTTTTCACACTATGAAACAGCTTTGTATTCACCTTAAACACTGTTTCAGGGCAAGAGATTGTGTTTTAGACTAAAAGTTAATGCATTATAAGAAGAATCTTTACTTTGAAACTCTGTTCTTTACCTTTTTCACACTATGAAACAGCTTTGTATTCACCTTAAACACTGTTTCAGGGCAAGAAATTGTGTTTTAGACTAAAATAGACTGCATTATAAGAAGAATCTTTACTTTGAAACTCTGTTCTTTACCTTTTTCTCACTATGAAACAGCTTTGTATTCACCTTAAACACTGTTTCAGGGCAAGAGATTGTGTTTTAGACTAAAAGGGAATGCATTATAAGAAGAATCTTTACTTTGAAACTCTGTTCTTTACCTTTTTCACACTATGTAACAGCTTTGTATTCACCTTAAACACTGTTTCAGGGCAGATTGTGTTTTAGACTAAAAGGGAATACATTATAAGAAGAATCTTTACTTTGAAACTCTGTTCTTTACCTTTTTCTCACTATGAAACAGCTTTATATTCAACTTAAACACTGCTTCAGGGCAAGAGATTGTGTTTTAGACTAAAAGGGAATGCATTATAAGAAGAATCTTTACTTTGAAACTCTGTTCTTTACCATTTTCTCACTATGAAACAGCTTTATATTCAACTTAAACACTGCTTCAGGGCAAGAGATTGTGTTTTAGACTAAAAGGGAATGCAGTATAAGAAGAATCTTTACTTTGAAACTCTGTTCTTTACCTTTTTCACACTATGTAACAGCTTTGTTTCATGAAACAGCTTTGAAACAGCTTTGTATTCAACTTAAACACTGTTTCAGAGCTAGACATCTTGTTTTTAACCAAACTGAATAACTTACAATATGTTAAGAAAACACATATTTCAAATGAAAAGAGTTTATAACAAGGGGAGATCAAGTTGTTTGTAATATGACCAATTAAAGTAATTGCAATTCTGTTTATACACTTCTAACCAAAAAGAAGCAGGGCTTCTATGCATTGTAATCAGCTTATACACCATTTCAGAGCAAGACATCTTGTTTTTAACCAAACTGAATAACTTGCAATATCCTAAGAAAACACATATTTCAAGTGAAAAGAGTTTATCCAGGGGAGAACAAGTTGTTTTAACATGGTTCTAATGTGACCCTTGAAAGTAATTGCAACTCTGTTTTTACACCTCTAACCACAAGGAGGCAACGTTTCCACGCATTATAATTGGCTTATACATAGTTTCAGAGTAAGAAATATTGTTTTTAACCAAACTGAACAACTAAAAGGGAATGCATTATAAGAAGAATGTTTACTTTGAAACTCTGTTCTTTACCTTTTAAACAATATGAAACAGCTTTGTATTCACCTTAAACACTGTTTCAGGGCAAGAGATTGTGTTTTAGACTAAAAGGGAATGCATTGTAAGAAGAATCTTTACTTTGAAACTCTGTTCTTTACCTTTTTCTCATTATGAAACAGCTTTGTATTCACCTTAAACACTGTTTCAGGGCAAGAGATTGTGTTTTAGACTAAAATAGACTGCATTATAAGAAGAATCTTTACTTTGAAACTCTGTTCTTTACCTTTTTCACACTATGAAACAACTTTGTATTCACCTTAAACACTGTTTCAGGGCAAGAGATTGTGTTTTAGACTAAAAGGGAATGCATTGTAAGAAGAATCTTTACTTTGAAACTCTGTTCTTTACCTTTTTCACACTATGAAACAGCTTTGTATTCACCTTAAACACTGTTTCAGGGCAAGAGATTGTGTTTTAGACTAAAAGGGAATGCATTATAAGAAGAATCTTTACTTTGAAACTCTGTTCTTTACCATTTTCACACTATGTAACAGCTTTATATTCAACTTAAACACTGCTTCAGGGCAAGAGATTGTGTTTTAGACTAAAAGGGAATGCAGTATAAGAAGAATCTTTACTTTGAAACTCTGTTCTTTACCTTTTTCACACTATGTAACAGCTTTGTTTCATGAAACAGCTTTGAAACAGCTTTCTATTCAACTTAAACACTGTTTCAGAGCTAGACATCTTGTTTTTAACCAAACTGAATAACTTACAATATGTTAAGAAAACACATATTTCAAATGAAAAGAGTTTATAACAAGGGGAGATCAAGTTGTTTGTAATATGACCAATTAAAGTAATTGCAATTCTGTTTGTACACTTCTAACCAAAAAGAAGCAGGGCTTCTATGCATTGTAATCAGCTTATACACCATTTCAGAGCAAGACATCTTGTTTTTAACCAAACTGAATAACTTACAATATCCTAAGAAAACACATATTTCAAGTGAAAAGAGTTTATCCAGGGGAGAACAAGTTGTTTTAACATGGTTCTAATGTGACCCTTGAAAGTAATTGCAACTCTGTTTTTACACCTCTAACCACAAGGAGGCAACGTTTCCACGCAATATAAATGGCTTATACATAGTTTCAGAGTAAGAAATATTGTTTTTAACCAAACTGAACAACTAAAAGGGAATGCATTATAAGAAGAATGTTTACTTTGAAACTCTGTTCTTTACCTTTTAAACAATATGAAACAGCTTTGTATTCACCTTAAACACTGTTTCAGGGCAAGAGATTGTGTTTTAGACTAAAAGGGAATGCATTGTAAGAAGAATCTTTACTTTGAAACTCTGTTCTTTACCTTTTTCTCATTATGAAACAGCTTTGTATTCACCTTAAACACTGTTTCAGGGCAAGAGATTGTGTTTTAGACTAAAATAGACTGCATTATAAGAAGAATCTTTACTTTGAAACTCTGTTCTTTACCTTTTTCACACTATGAAACAACTTTGTATTCACCTTAAACACTGTTTCAGGGCAAGAGATTGTGTTTTAGACTAAAAGGGAATGCATTGTAAGAAGAATCTTTACTTTGAAACTCTGTTCTTTACCTTTTTCACACTATGAAACAGCTTTGTATTCACCTTAAACACTGTTTCAGGGCAAGAGATTGTGTTTTAGACTAAAAGGGAATGCATTATAAGAAGAATCTTTACTTTGAAACTCTGTTCTTTACCATTTTCACACTATGTAACAGCTTTATATTCAACTTAAACACTGCTTCAGTGCAAGAGATTGTGTTTTAGACTAAAAGGGAATGCATTATAAGAAGAATCTTTACTTTGAAACTCTGTTCTTTACCTTTTTCACACTATGAAACAGCTTTGTATTCACCTTAAACACTGTTTCAGGGCAGATTGTGTTTTAGACTAAAAGGGAATACATTGTAAGAAGAATCTTTACTTTGAAACTCTGTTCTTTACCTTTTTCTCACTATGAAACAGCTTTGTATTCACCTTAAACACTGTTTCAGGGCAGATTGTGTTTTAGACTAAAAGGGAATACATTATAAGAAGAATCTTTACTTTGAAACTCTGTTCTTTACCTTTTTCTCACTATGAAACAGCTTTATATTCAACTTAAACACTGCTTCAGGGCAAGAGATTGTGTTTTAGACTAAAAGGGAATGCAGTATAAGAAGAATCTTTACTTTGAAACTCTGTTCTTTACCTTTTTCACACTATGTAACAGCTTTGTTTCATGAAACAGGTTTGAAACAGCTTTGTATTCAACTTAAACACTGTTTCAGAGCTAGACATCTTGTTTTTAACCAAACTGAATAACTTACAATATGTTAAGAAAACACATATTTCAAATGAAAAGAGTTTATAACAAGGGGAGATCAAGTTGTTTGTAATATGACCAATTAAAGTAATTGCAATTCTGTTTGTACACTTCTAACCAAAAAGAAGCAGGGCTTCTATGCATTGTAATCAGCTTATAGACCATTTCAGAGCAAGACATCTTGTTTTTAACCAAACTGAATAACTTACAATATCCTAAGAAAACACATATTTCAAGTGAAAAGAGTTTATCCATGGGAGAACAAGTTGTTTTAACATGGTTCTAATGTGACCCTTGAAAGTAATTGCAACTCTGTTTTTACACCTCTAACCACAAGGAGGCAACGTTTCCACGCATTATAATTGGCTTATACATAGTTTCAGAGTAAGAAATATTGTTTTTAACCAAACTGAACAACTAAAAGGGAATGCATTATAAGAAGAATGTTTACTTTGAAACTCTGTTCTTTACCTTTTAAACAATATGAAACAGCTTTATATTCAACTTAAACACTGCTTCAGGGCAAGAGATTGTGTTTTAGACTAAAAGGGAATGCATTATAAGAAGAATCTTTACTTTGAAACTCTGTTCTTTACCATTTTCTCACTATGAAACAGCTTTATATTCAACTTAAACACTGCTTCAGGGCAAGAGATTGTGTTTTAGACTAAAAGGGAATGCAGTATAAGAAGAATCTTTACTTTGAAACTCTGTTCTTTACCTTTTTCACACTATGTAACAGCTTTGTTTCATGAAACAGCTTTGAAACAGCTTTTTATTCAACTTAAACACTGTTTCAGAGCTAGACATCTTGTTTTTAACCAAACTGAATAACTTACAATATGTTAAGAAAACACATATTTCAAATGAAAAGAGTTTATAACAAGGGGAGATCAAGTTGTTTGTAATATGACCAATTAAAGTAATTGCAATTCTGTTTGTACACTTCTAACCAAAAAGAAGCAGGGCTTCTATGCATTGTAATCAGCTTATACACCATTTCAGAGCAAGACATCTTGTTTTTAACCAAACTGAATAACTTACAATATCCTAAGAAAACACATATTTCAAGTGAAAAGAGTTTATCCAGGGGAGAACAAGTTGTTTTAACATGGTTCTAATGTGACCCTTGAAAGTAATTGCAACTCTGTTTTTACACCTCTAACCACAAGGAGGCAACGTTTCCACGCAATATAAATGGCTTATACATAGTTTCAGAGTAAGAAATATTGTTTTTAACCAAACTGAACAACTAAAAGGGAATGCATTATAAGAAGAATGTTTACTTTGAAACTCTGTTCTTTACCTTTTAAACAATATGAAACAGCTTTGTATTCACCTTAAACACTGTTTCAGGGCAAGAGATTGTGTTTTAGACTAAAAGGGAATGCATTGTAAGAAGAATCTTTACTTTGAAACTCTGTTCTTTACCTTTTTCTCATTATGAAACAGCTTTGTATTCACCTTAAACACTGTTTCAGGGCAAGAGATTGTGTTTTAGACTAAAATAGACTGCATTATAAGAAGAATCTTTACTTTGAAACTCTGTTCTTTACCTTTTTCACACTATGAAACAACTTTGTATTCACCTTAAACACTGTTTCAGGGCAAGAGATTGTGTTTTAGACTAAAAGGGAATGCATTGTAAGAAGAATCTTTACTTTGAAACTCTGTTCTTTACCTTTTTCACACTATGAAACAGCTTTGTATTCACCTTAAACACTGTTTCAGGGCAAGAGATTGTGTTTTAGACTAAAAGGGAATGCATTATAAGAAGAATCTTTACTTTGAAACTCTGTTCTTTACCATTTTCACACTATGTAACAGCTTTATATTCAACTTAAACACTGCTTCAGTGCAAGAGATTGTGTTTTAGACTAAAAGGGAATGCATTATAAGAAGAATCTTTACTTTGAAACTCTGTTCTTTACCTTTTTCACACTATGAAACAGCTTTGTATTCACCTTAAACACTGTTTCAGGGCAGATTGTGTTTTAGACTAAAAGGGAATACATTGTAAGAAGAATCTTTACTTTGAAACTCTGTTCTTTACCTTTTTCTCACTATGAAACAGCTTTGTATTCACCTTAAACACTGTTTCAGGGCAGATTGTGTTTTAGACTAAAAGGGAATACATTATAAGAAGAATCTTTACTTTGAAACTCTGTTCTTTACCTTTTTCTCACTATGAAACAGCTTTATATTCAACTTAAACACTGCTTCAGGGCAAGAGATTGTGTTTTAGACTAAAAGGGAATGCAGTATAAGAAGAATCTTTACTTTGAAACTCTGTTCTTTACCTTTTTCACACTATGTAACAGCTTTGTTTCATGAAACAGGTTTGAAACAGCTTTGTATTCAACTTAAACACTGTTTCAGAGCTAGACATCTTGTTTTTAACCAAACTGAATAACTTACAATATGTTAAGAAAACACATATTTCAAATGAAAAGAGTTTATAACAAGGGGAGATCAAGTTGTTTGTAATATGACCAATTAAAGTAATTGCAATTCTGTTTGTACACTTCTAACCAAAAAGAAGCAGGGCTTCTATGCATTGTAATCAGCTTATAGACCATTTCAGAGCAAGACATCTTGTTTTTAACCAAACTGAATAACTTACAATATCCTAAGAAAACACATATTTCAAGTGAAAAGAGTTTATCCATGGGAGAACAAGTTGTTTTAACATGGTTCTAATGTGACCCTTGAAAGTAATTGCAACTCTGTTTTTACACCTCTAACCACAAGGAGGCAACGTTTCCACGCATTATAATTGGCTTATACATAGTTTCAGAGTAAGAAATATTGTTTTTAACCAAACTGAACAACTAAAAGGGAATGCATTATAAGAAGAATGTTTACTTTGAAACTCTGTTCTTTACCTTTTAAACAATATGAAACAGCTTTGTATTCACCTTAAACACTGTTTCAGGGCAAGAGATTGTGTTTTAGACTAAAAGGGAATGCATTGTAAGAAGAATCTTTACTTTGAAACTCTGTTCTTTACCTTTTTCTCATTATGAAACAGCTTTGTATTCACCTTAAACACTGTTTCAGGGCAAGAGATTGTGTTTTAGACTAAAATAGACTGCATTATAAGAAGAATCTTTACTTTGAAACTCTGTTCTTTACCTTTTTCACACTATGAAACAACTTTGTATTCACCTTAAACACTGTTTCAGGGCAAGAGATTGTGTTTTAGACTAAAAGGGAATGCATTGTAAGAAGAATCTTTACTTTGAAACTCTGTTCTTTACCTTTTTCACACTATGAAACAGCTTTGTATTCACCTTAAACACTGTTTCAGGGCAAGAGATTGTGTTTTAGACTAAAAGGGAATGCATTATAAGAAGAATCTTTACTTTGAAACTCTGTTCTTTACCATTTTCACACTATGTAACAGCTTTATATTCAACTTAAACACTGCTTCAGTGCAAGAGATTGTGTTTTAGACTAAAAGGGAATGCATTATAAGAAGAATCTTTACTTTGAAACTCTGTTCTTTACCTTTTAAACAATATGAAACAGCTTTGTATTCACCTTAAACACTGTTTCCGGGCAAGAGATTGTGTTTTAGACTAAAAGGGAATGCATTGTAAGAAGAATCTTTACTTTGAAACTCTGTTCTTTACCTTTTTCTCATTATGAAACAGCTTTGTATTCACCTTAAACACTGTTTCAGGGCAAGAGATTGTGTTTTAGACTAAAAGGGAATGCATTATAAGAAGAATCTTTACTTTGAAACTCTGTTCTTTACCATTTTCACACTATGTAACAGCTTTATATTCAACTTAAACACTGCTTCAGTGCAAGAGATTGTGTTTTAGACTAAAAGGGAATGCATTATAAGAAGAATCTTTACTTTGAAACTCTGTTCTTTACCTTTTTCACACTATGAAACAGCTTTGTATTCACCTTAAACACTGTTTCAGGGCAGATTGTGTTTTAGACTAAAAGGGAATACATTATAAGAAGAATCTTTACTTTGAAACTCTGTTCTTTACCTTTTTCACACTATGAAACAGCTTTATATTCAACTTAAACACTGTTTCAGGGCAAGAGATTGTGTTTTAGACTAAAATAGACTGCATTATAAGAAGAATCTTTACTTTGAAACTCTGTTCTTTACCTTTTTCACACTATGAAACAGCTTTGTATTCACCTTAAACACTGTTTCAGGGCAAGAGATTGTGTTTTAGACTAAAAGGGAATGCATTGTAAGAAGAATCTTTACTTTGAAACTCTGTTCTTTACCTTTTTCTCACTATGAAACAGCTTTGTATTCACCTTAAACACTGTTTCAGGGCAAGAGATTGTGTTTTAGACTAAAAGTTAATGCATTATAAGAAGAATCTTTACTTTGAAACTCTGTTCTTTACCTTTTTCACACTATGAAACAGCTTTGTATTCACCTTAAACACTGTTTCAGGGCAAGAGATTGTGTTTTAGACTAAAATAGACTGCATTATAAGAAGAATCTTTACTTTGAAACTCTGTTCTTTACCTTTTTCTCACTATGAAACAGCTTTGTATTCACCTTAAACACTGTTTCAGGGCAAGAGATTGTGTTTTATACTAAAAGGGAATGCATTATAAGAAGAATCTTTACTTTGAAACTCTGTTCTTTACCTTTTTCACACTATGTAACAGCTTTGTATTCACCTTAAACACTGTTTCAGGGCAGATTGTGTTTTAGACTAAAAGGGAATACATTATAAGAAGAATCTTTACTTTGAAACTCTGTTCTTTACCTTTTTCTCACTATGAAACAGCTTTATATTCAACTTAAACACTGCTTCAGGGCAAGAGATTGTGTTTTAGACTAAAAGGGAATGCAGTATAAGAAGAATCTTTACTTTGAAACTCTGTTCTTTACCTTTTTCACACTATGTAACAGCTTTGTTTCATGAAACAGGTTTGAAACAGCTTTGTATTCAACTTAAACACTGTTTCAGAGCTAGACATCTTGTTTTTAACCAAACTGAATAACTTACAATATGTTAAGAAAACACATATTTCAAATGAAAAGAGTTTATAACAAGGGGAGATGAAGTTGTTTGTAATATGACCAATTAAAGTAATTGCAATTCTGTTTATACACTTCTAACCAAAAAGAAGCAGGGCTTCTATGCATTGTAATCAGCTTATACACCATTTCAGAGCAAGACATCTTGTTTTTAACCAAACTGAATAACTTACAATATCCTAAGAAAACACATATTTCAAGTGAAAAGAGTTTATCCAGGGGAGAACAAGTTGTTTTAACATGGTTCTAATGTGACCCTTGAAAGTAATTGCAACTCTGTTTTTACACCTCTAACCACAAGGAGGCAACGTTTCCACGCATTATAATTGGCTTATACATAGTTTCAGAGTAAGAAATATTGTTTTTAACCAAACTGAACAACTAAAAGGGAATGCATTATAAGAAGAATGTTTACTTTGAAACTCTATTCTTTACCTTTTAAACAATATGAAACAGCTTTGTATTCACCTTAAACACTGTTTCAGGGCAAGAGATTGTGTTTTAGACTAAAAGGGAATGCATTGTAAGAAGAATCTTTACTTTGAAACTCTGTTCTTTACCTTTTTCTCATTATGAAACAGCTTTGTATTCACCTTAAACACTGTTTCAGGGCAAGAGATTGTGTTTTAGACTAAAATAGACTGCATTATAAGAAGAATCTTTACTTTGAAACTCTGTTCTTTACCTTTTTCACACTATGAAACAACTTTGTATTCACCTTAAACACTGTTTCAGGGCAAGAGATTGTGTTTTAGACTAAAAGGGAATGCATTGTAAGAAGAATCTTTACTTTGAAACTCTGTTCTTTACCTTTTTCACACTATGAAACAGCTTTGTATTCACCTTAAACACTGTTTCAGGGCAAGAGATTGTGTTTTAGACTAAAAGGGAATGCATTATAAGAAGAATCTTTACTTTGAAACTCTGTTCTTTACCATTTTCACACTATGTAACAGCTTTATATTCAACTTAAACACTGCTTCAGTGCAAGAGATTGTGTTTTAGACTAAAAGGGAATGCATTATAAGAAGAATCTTTACTTTGAAACTCTGTTCTTTACCTTTTAAACAATATGAAACAGCTTTGTATTCACCTTAAACACTGTTTCAGGGCAAGAGATTGTGTTTTAGACTAAAAGGGAATGCATTGTAAGAAGAATCTTTACTTTGAAACTCTGTTCTTTACCTTTTTCTCATTATGAAACAGCTTTGTATTCACCTTAAACACTGTTTCAGGGCAAGAGATTGTGTTTTAGACTAAAATAGACTGCATTATAAGAAGAATCTTTACTTTGAAACTCTGTTCTTTACCTTTTTCACACTATGAAACAACTTTGTATTCACCTTAAACACTGTTTCAGGGCAAGAGATTGTGTTTTAGACTAAAAGGGAATGCATTGTAAGAAGAATCTTTACTTTGAAACTCTGTTCTTTACCATTTTCACACTATGTAACAGCTTTATATTCAACTTAAACACTGCTTCAGTGCAAGAGATTGTGTTTTAGACTAAAAGGGAATGCATTATAAGAAGAATCTTTACTTTGAAACTCTGTTCTTTACCTTTTTCACACTATGAAACAGCTTTGTATTCACCTTAAACACTGTTTCAGGGCAGATTGTGTTTTAGACTAAAAGGGAATACATTGTAAGAAGAATCTTTACTTTGAAACTCTGTTCTTTACCTTTTTCTCACTATGAAACAGCTTTGTATTCACCTTAAACACTGTTTCAGGGCAGATTGTGTTTTAGACTAAAAGGGAATACATTATAAGAAGAATCTTTACTTTGAAACTCTGTTCTTTACCTTTTTCTCACTATGAAACAGCTTTATATTCAACTTAAACACTGCTTCAGGGCAAGAGATTGTGTTTTAGACTAAAAGGGAATGCATTATAAGAAGAATCTTTACTTTGAAACTCTGTTTTTTACCTTTTTCACACTATGAAACAGCTTTGTATTCACCTTAAACACTGTTTCAGGGCAAGAGATTGTGTTTTAGACTAAAAGTTAATGCATTATAAGAAGAATCTTTACTTTGAAACTCTGTTCTTTACCATTTTCTCACTATGAAACAGCTTTATATTCAACTTAAACACTGCTTCAGGGCAAGAGATTGTGTTTTAGACTAAAAGGGAATGCATTATAAGAAGAATCTTTACTTTGAAACTCTGTTCTTTACCTTTTTCACACTATGTAACAGCTTTGTTTCATGAAACAGCTTTGAAACAGCTTTGTATTCAACTTAAACACTGTTTCAGAGCTAGACATCTTGTTTTTAACCAAACTGAATAACTTACAATATGTTAAGAAAACACATATTTCAAATGAAAAGAGTTTATAACAAGGGGAGATCAAGTTGTTTGTAATATGACCAATTAAAGTAATTGCAATTCTGTTTGTACACTTCTAACCAAAAAGAAGCAGGGCTTCTATGCATTGTAATCAGCTTATACACCATTTCAGAGCAAGACATCTTGTTTTTAACCAAACTGAATAACTTACAATATCCTAAGAAAACACATATTTCAAGTGAAAAGAGTTTATCCAGGGGAGAACAAGTTGTTTTAGCATGGTTCTAATGTGACCCTTGAAAGTAATTGCAACTCTGTTTTTACACCTCTAACCACAAGGAGGCAACGTTTCCACGCATTATAATTGGCTTATACATAGTTTCAGAGTAAGAAATATTGTTTTTAACCAAACTGAACAATTAAAAGGGAATGCATTATAAGAAGAATGTTTACTTTGAAACTCTGTTCTTTACCTTTTTCACACTATGAAACAGCTTTGTATTCACCTTAAACACTGTTTCAGGGCAGATTGTGTTTTAGACTAAAAGGGAATACATTATAAGAAGAATCTTTACTTTGAAACTCTGTTCTTTACCTTTTTCACACTATGAAACAGCTTTATATTCAACTTAAACACTGTTTCAGGGCAAGAGATTGTGTTTTAGACTAAAATAGACTGCATTATAAGAAGAATCTTTACTTTGAAACTCTGTTCTTTACCTTTTTCACACTATGAAACAGCTTTGTATTCACCTTAAACACTGTTTCAGGGCAAGAGATTGTGTTTTAGACTAAAAGGGAATGCATTGTAAGAAGAATCTTTACTTTGAAACTCTGTTCTTTACCTTTTTCTCACTATGAAACAGCTTTGTATTCACCTTAAACACTGTTTCAGGGCAAGAGATTGTGTTTTAGACTAAAAGGGAATGCATTATAAGAAGAATCTTTACTTTGAAACTCTGTTCTTTACCTTTTTCACACTATGTAACAGCTTTGTATTCACCTTAAACACTGTTTCAGGGCAGATTGTGTTTTAGACTAAAAGGGAATACATTATAAGAAGAATCTTTACTTTGAAACTCTGTTCTTTACCTTTTTCTCACTATGAAACAGCTTTATATTCAACTTAAACACTGCTTCAGGGCAAGAGATTGTGTTTTAGACTAAAAGGGAATGCATTATAAGAAGAATCTTTACTTTGAAACTCTGTTCTTTACCATTTTCTCACTATGAAACAGCTTTATATTCAACTTAAACACTGCTTCAGGGCAAGAGATTGTGTTTTAGACTAAAAGGGAATGCAGTATAAGAAGAATCTTTACTTTGAAACTCTGTTCTTTACCTTTTTCACACTATGTAACAGCTTTGTTTCATGAAACAGCTTTGAAACAGCTTTGTATTCAACTTAAACACTGTTTCAGAGCTAGACATCTTGTTTTTAACCAAACTGAATAACTTACAATATGTTAAGAAAACACATATTTCAAATGAAAAGAGTTTATAACAAGGGGAGATGAAGTTGTTTGTAATATGACCAATTAAAGTAATTGCAATTCTGTTTGTACACTTCTAACCAAAAAGAAGCAGGGCTTCTATGCATTGTAATCAGCTTATACACCATTTCAGAGCAAGACATCTTGTTTTTAACCAAACTGAATAACTTACAATATCCTAAGAAAACACATATTTCAAGTGAAAAGAGTTTATCCAGGGGAGAACAAGTTGTTTTAACATGGTTCTAATGTGACCCTTGAAAGTAATTGCAACTCTGTTTTTACACCTCTAACCACAAGGAGGCAACGTTTCCACGCATTATAATTGGCTTATACATAGTTTCAGAGTAAGAAATATTGTTTTTAACCAAACTGAACAACTAAAAGGGAATGCATTATAAGAAGAATGTTTACTTTGAAACTCTGTTCTTTACCTTTTAAACAATATGAAACAGCTTTGTATTCACCTTAAACACTGTTTCAGGGCAAGAGATTGTGTTTTAGACTAAAAGGGAATGCATTGTAAGAAGAATCTTTACTTTGAAACTCTGTTCTTTACCTTTTTCTCACTATGAAACAGCTTTGTATTCATCTTAAACACTGTTTCAAGGCAAGAGATTGTGTTTTAGACTAAAAGGGAATGCATTATAAGAAGAATCTTTACTTTGAAACTCTGTTCTTTACCATTTTCACACTATGTAACAGCTTTATATTCAACTTAAACACTGCTTCAGTGCAAGAGATTGTGTTTTAGACTAAAAGGGAATGCATTATAAGAAGAATCTTTACTTTGAAACTCTGTTCTTTACCTTTTTCACACTATGAAACAGCTTTGTATTCACCTTAAACACTGTTTCAGGGCAGATTGTGTTTTAGACTAAAAGGGAATACATTATAAGAAGAATCTTTACTTTGAAACTCTGTTCTTTACCTTTTTCACACTATGAAACAGCTTTATATTCAACTTAAACACTGTTTCAGGGCAAGAGATTGTGTTTTAGACTAAAACAATGCTTTATAAGAAGAATCTTTACTTTGAAACTCTGTTCTTTACCTTTTTCACACTATGAAACAGCTTTGTATTCACCTTAAACACTGTTTCAGGGCAAGAGATTGTGTTTTAGACTAAAACAATGCTTTATAAGAAGAATCTTTACTTTGAAACTCTGTTCTTTACCTTTTTAACACAATGAACAGCTTTGTATTCACCTTAAACACTGTTTCAGGGCAAGAGATTGTGTTTTAGACTAAAAGGGAATGCATTATAAGAAGAATCTTTACTTTGAAACTCTGTTCTTTACCTTTTTCACACTATGAAACAACTTTGTATTCACCTTAAACACTGTTTCAGGGCAAGAGATTGTGTTTTAGACTAAAAGGGAATGCATTGTAAGAAGAATCTTTACTTTGAAACTCTGTTCTTTACCTTTTTCTCATTATGAAACAGCTTTGTATTCACCTTAAACACTGTTTCAGGGCAAGAGATTGTGTTTTAGACTAAAATAGACTGCATTATAAGAAGAATCTTTACTTTGAAACTCTGTTCTTTACCTTTTTCTCATTATGAAACAGCTTTATATTCAACTTAAACACTGCTTCAGGGCAAGAGATTGTGTTTTAGACTAAAAGGGAATGCATTATAAGAAGAATCTTTACTTTGAAACTCTGTTCTTTACCTTTTTCTCACTATGAAACAGCTTTGTATTCACCTTAAACACTGTTTCAGGGCAGATTGTGTTTTAGACTAAAAGGGAATACATTATAAGAAGAATCTTTACTTTGAAACTCTGTTCTTTACCTTTTTCTCACTATGAAACAGCTTTATATTCAACTTAAACACTGCTTCAGGGCAAGAGATTGTGTTTTAGACTAAAAGGGAATGCAGTATAAGAAGAATCTTTACTTTGAAACTCTGTTCTTTACCTTTTTCACACTATGTAACAGCTTTGTTTCATGAAACAGCTTTGAAACAGCTTTGTATTCAACTTAAACACTGTTTCAGAGCTAGACATCTTGTTTTTAACCAAACTGAATAACTTACAATATGTTAAGAAAACACATATTTCAAATGAAAAGAGTTTATAACAAGGGGAGATCAAGTTGTTTGTAATATGACCAATTAAAGTAATTGCAATTCTGTTTGTACACTTCTAACCAAAAAGAAGCAGGGCTTCTATGCATTGTAATCAGCTTATACACCATTTCAGAGCAAGACATCTTGTTTTTAACCAAACTGAATAACTTACAATATCCTAAGAAAACACATATTTCAAGTGAAAAGAGTTTATCCATGGGAGAACAAGTTGTTTTAACATGGTTCTAATGTGACCCTTGAAAGTAATTGCAACTCTGTTTTTACACCTCTAACCACAAGGAGGCAACGTTTCCACGCATTATAATTGGCTTATACAAAGTTTCAGAGTAAGAAATATTGTTTTTAACCAAACTGAACAACTAAAAGGGAATGCATTATAAGAAGAATGTTTACTTTGAAACTCTGTTCTTTACCTTTTTCACACTATGAAACAGGTTTGTATTCACCTTAAACACTGTTTCAGGGCAAGAGATTGTGTTTTAGACTAAAAGGGAATGCATTGTAAGAAGAATCTTTACTTTGAAACTCTGTTCTTTACCTTTTTCTCACTATGAAACAGCTTTGTATTCACCTTAAACACTGTTTCAGGGCAAGAGATTGTGTTTTAGACTAAAAGGGAATGCATTATAAGAAGAATATTTACTTTGAAACTCTGTTCTTTACCTTTTTCACACTATGAAACAGCTTTGTATTCACCTTAAACACTGTTTCAGGGCAGATTGTGTTTTAGACTAAAAGGGAATACATTATAAGAAGAATCTTTACTTTGAAACTCTGTTCTTTACCTTTTTCACACTACGAAACAGCTTTGTATTCACCTTAAACACTGTTTCAGGGCAAGAGATTGTGTTTTAGACTAAAAGGGAATGCATTGTAAGAAGAATCTTGACTTTGAAACTCTGTTCTTTACCTTTTTCTCATTATGAAACAGCTTTGTATTCACCTTAAACACTGTTTCAGGGCAAGAGATTGTGTTTTAGACTAAAATAGACTGCATTATAAGAAGAATCTTTACTTTGAAACTCTGTTCTTTACCTTTTTCTCATTATGAAACAGCTTTATATTCAACTTAAACACTGCTTCAGGGCAAGAGATTGTGTTTTAGACTAAAAGGGAATGCATTATAAGAAGAATCTTTACTTTGAAACTCTGTTCTTTACCTTTTTCACACTATGTAACAGCTTTGTTTCATGAAACAGCTTTGAAACAGCTTTGTATTCAACTTAAACACTGTTTCAGAGCTAGACATCTTGTTTTTAACCAAACTGAATAACTTACAATATGTTAAGAAAACACATATTTCAAATGAAAAGAGTTTATAAGAAGGGGAGATCAAGTTGTTTGTAATATGACCAATTAAAGTAATTGCAATTCTGTTTGTACACTTCTAACCAAAAAGAAGCAGGGCTTCTATGCATTGTAATCAGCTTATACACCATTTCAGAGCAAGACATCTTGTTTTTAACCAAACTGAATAACTTACAATATCCTAAGAAAACACATATTTCAAGTGAAAAGAGTTTATCCAGGGGAGAACAAGTTGTTTTAACATGGTTCTAATGTGACCCTTGAAAGTAATTGCAACTCTGTTTTTACACCTCTAACCACAAGGAGGCAACGTTTCCACGCATTATAATTGGCTTATACATAGTTTCAGAGTAAGAAATATTGTTTTTAACCAAACTGAACAACTAAAAGGGAATGCATTATAAGAAGAATGTTTACTTTGAAACTCTGTTCTTTACCTTTTAAACAATATGAAACAGCTTTGTATTCACCTTAAACACTGTTTCAGGGCAAGAGATTGTGTTTTAGACTAAAAGGGAATGCATTGTATGAAGAATCTTTACTTTGAAACTCTGTTCTTTACCTTTTTCTCACTATGAAACAGCTTTGTATTCACCTTAAACACTGTTTCAGGGCAAGAGATTGTGTTTTAGACTAAAAGGGAATGCATTATAAGAAGAATCTTTACTTTGAAACTCTGTTCTTTACCTTTTTCACACTATGTAACAGCTTTATATTCAACTTAAACACTGCTTCAGTGCAAGAGATTGTGTTTTAGACTAAAAGGGAATGCATTATAAGAAGAATCTTTACTTTGAAACTCTGTTCTTTACCTTTTTCACACTATGAAACAGCTTTGTATTCACCTTAAACACTGTTTCAGGGCAGATTGTGTTTTAGACTAAAAGGGAATACATTATAAGAAGAATCTTTACTTTGAAACTCTGTTCTTTACCTTTTTCACACTATGAAACAGCTTTATATTCAACTTAAACACTGTTTCAGGGCAAGAGATTGTGTTTTAGACTAAAATAGACTGCATTATAAGAAGAATCTTTACTTTGAAACTCTGTTCTTTACCTTTTTCACACTATGAAACAGCTTTGTATTCACCTTAAACACTGTTTCAGGGCAAGAGATTGTGTTTTAGACTAAAAGGGAATGCATTGTAAGAAGAATCTTTACTTTGAAACTCTGTTCTTTACCTTTTTCTCACTATGAAACAGCTTTGTATTCACCTTAAACACTGTTTCAGGGCAAGAGATTGTGTTTTAGACTAAAAGGGAATGCATTGTAAGAAGAATCTTTACTTTGAAACTCTGTTCTTTACCTTTTTCTCATTATGAAACAGCTTTGTATTCACCTTAAACACTGTTTCAGGGCAAGAGATTGTGTTTTAGACTAAAATAGACTGCATTATAAGAAGAATCTTTACTTTGAAACTCTGTTCTTTACCTTTTTCACACTATGAAACAACTTTGTATTCACCTTAAACACTGTTTCAGGGCAAGAGATTGTGTTTTAGACTAAAAGGGAATGCATTGTAAGAAGAATCTTTACTTTGAAACTCTGTTCTTTACCTTTTTCACACTATGAAACAGCTTTGTATTCACCTTAAACACTGTTTCAGGGCAAGAGATTGTGTTTTAGACTAAAAGGGAATGCATTATAAGAAGAATCTTTACTTTGAAACTCTGTTCTTTACCATTTTCACACTATGTAACAGCTTTATATTCAACTTAAACACTGCTTCAGTGCAAGAGATTGTGTTTTAGACTAAAAGGGAATGCATTATAAGAAGAATCTTTACTTTGAAACTCTGTTCTTTACCTTTTTCACACTATGAAACAGCTTTGTATTCACCTTAAACACTGTTTCAGGGCAGATTGTGTTTTAGACTAAAAGGGAATACATTGTAAGAAGAATCTTTACTTTGAAACTCTGTTCTTTACCTTTTTCTCACTATGAAACAGCTTTGTATTCACCTTAAACACTGTTTCAGGGCAGATTGTGTTTTAGACTAAAAGGGAATACATTATAAGAAGAATCTTTACTTTGAAACTCTGTTCTTTACCTTTTTCTCACTATGAAACAGCTTTATATTCAACTTAAACACTGCTTCAGGGCAAGAGATTGTGTTTTAGACTAAAAGGGAATGCATTATAAGAAGAATCTTTACTTTGAAACTCTGTTTTTTACCTTTTTCACACTATGAAACAGCTTTGTATTCACCTTAAACACTGTTTCAGGGCAAGAGATTGTGTTTTAGACTAAAAGTTAATGCATTATAAGAAGAATCTTTACTTTGAAACTCTGTTCTTTACCATTTTCTCACTATGAAACAGCTTTATATTCAACTTAAACACTGCTTCAGGGCAAGAGATTGTGTTTTAGACTAAAAGGGAATGCATTATAAGAAGAATCTTTACTTTGAAACTCTGTTCTTTACCTTTTTCACACTATGTAACAGCTTTGTTTCATGAAACAGCTTTGAAACAGCTTTGTATTCAACTTAAACACTGTTTCAGAGCTAGACATCTTGTTTTTAACCAAACTGAATAACTTACAATATGTTAAGAAAACACATATTTCAAATGAAAAGAGTTTATAACAAGGGGAGATCAAGTTGTTTGTAATATGACCAATTAAAGTAATTGCAATTCTGTTTGTACACTTCTAACCAAAAAGAAGCAGGGCTTCTATGCATTGTAATCAGCTTATACACCATTTCAGAGCAAGACATCTTGTTTTTAACCAAACTGAATAACTTACAATATCCTAAGAAAACACATATTTCAAGTGAAAAGAGTTTATCCAGGGGAGAACAAGTTGTTTTAGCATGGTTCTAATGTGACCCTTGAAAGTAATTGCAACTCTGTTTTTACACCTCTAACCACAAGGAGGCAACGTTTCCACGCATTATAATTGGCTTATACATAGTTTCAGAGTAAGAAATATTGTTTTTAACCAAACTGAACAATTAAAAGGGAATGCATTATAAGAAGAATGTTTACTTTGAAACTCTGTTCTTTACCTTTTTCACACTATGAAACAGCTTTGTATTCACCTTAAACACTGTTTCAGGGCAGATTGTGTTTTAGACTAAAAGGGAATACATTATAAGAAGAATCTTTACTTTGAAACTCTGTTCTTTACCTTTTTCACACTATGAAACAGCTTTATATTCAACTTAAACACTGTTTCAGGGCAAGAGATTGTGTTTTAGACTAAAATAGACTGCATTATAAGAAGAATCTTTACTTTGAAACTCTGTTCTTTACCTTTTTCACACTATGAAACAGCTTTGTATTCACCTTAAACACTGTTTCAGGGCAGATTGTGTTTTAGACTAAAAGGGAATACATTATAAGAAGAATCTTTACTTTGAAACTCTGTTCTTTACCTTTTTCTCACTATGAAACAGCTTTATATTCAACTTAAACACTGCTTCAGGGCAAGAGATTGTGTTTTAGACTAAAAGGGAATGCAGTATAAGAAGAATCTTTACTTTGAAACTCTGTTCTTTACCTTTTTCTCACTATGAAACAGCTTTATATTCAACTTAAACACTGCTTCAGGGCAAGAGATTGTGTTTTAGACTAAAAGGGAATGCATTATAAGAAGAATCTTTACTTTGAAAATCTGTTTTTTACCTTTTTCACACTATGAAACAGCTTTGTATTCACCTTAAACACTGTTTCAGGGCAAGAGATTGTGTTTTAGACTAAAAGTTAATGCATTATAAGAAGAATCTTTACTTTGAAACTCTGTTCTTTACCTTTTTCACACTATGAAACAGCTTTGTATTCACCTTAAACACTGTTTCAGGGCAAGAAATTGTGTTTTAGACTAAAATAGACTGCATTATAAGAAGAATCTTTACTTTGAAACTCTGTTCTTTACCTTTTTCTCACTATGAAACAGCTTTGTATTCACCTTAAACACTGTTTCAGGGCAAGAGATTGTGTTTTAGACTAAAAGGGAATGCATTATAAGAAGAATCTTTACTTTGAAACTCTGTTCTTTACCTTTTTCACACTATGTAACAGCTTTGTATTCACCTTAAACACTGTTTCAGGGCAGATTGTGTTTTAGACTAAAAGGGAATACATTATAAGAAGAATCTTTACTTTGAAAATCTGTTTTTTACCTTTTTCACACTATGAAACAGCTTTGTATTCACCTTAAACACTGTTTCAGGGCAAGAGATTGTGTTTTAGACTAAAAGTTAATGCATTATAAGAAGAATCTTTACTTTGAAACTCTGTTCTTTACCTTTTTCACACTATGAAACAGCTTTGTATTCACCTTAAACACTGTTTCAGGGCAAGAAATTGTGTTTTAGACTAAAATAGACTGCATTATAAGAAGAATCTTTACTTTGAAACTCTGTTCTTTACCTTTTTCTCACTATGAAACAGCTTTGTATTCACCTTAAACACTGTTTCAGGGCAAGAGATTGTGTTTTAGACTAAAAGGGAATGCATTATAAGAAGAATCTTTACTTTGAAACTCTGTTCTTTACCTTTTTCACACTATGTAACAGCTTTGTATTCACCTTAAACACTGTTTCAGGGCAGATTGTGTTTTAGACTAAAAGGGAATACATTATAAGAAGAATCTTTACTTTGAAACTCTGTTCTTTACCTTTTTCTCACTATGAAACAGCTTTATATTCAACTTAAACACTGCTTCAGGGCAAGAGATTGTGTTTTAGACTAAAAGGGAATGCATTATAAGAAGAATCTTTACTTTGAAACTCTGTTCTTTACCATTTTCTCACTATGAAACAGCTTTATATTCAACTTAAACACTGCTTCAGGGCAAGAGATTGTGTTTTAGACTAAAAGGGAATGCAGTATAAGAAGAATCTTTACTTTGAAACTCTGTTCTTTACCTTTTTCACACTATGTAACAGCTTTGTTTCATGAAACAGCTTTGAAACAGCTTTGTATTCAACTTAAACACTGTTTCAGAGCTAGACATCTTGTTTTTAACCAAACTGAATAACTTACAATATGTTAAGAAAACACATATTTCAAATGAAAAGAGTTTATAACAAGGGGAGATCAAGTTGTTTGTAATATGACCAATTAAAGTAATTGCAATTCTGTTTATACACTTCTAACCAAAAAGAAGCAGGGCTTCTATGCATTGTAATCAGCTTATACACCATTTCAGAGCAAGACATCTTGTTTTTAACCAAACTGAATAACTTGCAATATCCTAAGAAAACACATATTTCAAGTGAAAAGAGTTTATCCAGGGGAGAACAAGTTGTTTTAACATGGTTCTAATGTGACCCTTGAAAGTAATTGCAACTCTGTTTTTACACCTCTAACCACAAGGAGGCAACGTTTCCACGCATTATAATTGGCTTATACATAGTTTCAGAGTAAGAAATATTGTTTTTAACCAAACTGAACAACTAAAAGGGAATGCATTATAAGAAGAATGTTTACTTTGAAACTCTGTTCTTTACCTTTTAAACAATATGAAACAGCTTTGTATTCACCTTAAACACTGTTTCAGGGCAAGAGATTGTGTTTTAGACTAAAAGGGAATGCATTGTAAGAAGAATCTTTACTTTGAAACTCTGTTCTTTACCTTTTTCTCATTATGAAACAGCTTTGTATTCACCTTAAACACTGTTTCAGGGCAAGAGATTGTGTTTTAGACTAAAATAGACTGCATTATAAGAAGAATCTTTACTTTGAAACTCTGTTCTTTACCTTTTTCACACTATGAAACAACTTTGTATTCACCTTAAACACTGTTTCAGGGCAAGAGATTGTGTTTTAGACTAAAAGGGAATGCATTGTAAGATGAATCTTTACTTTGAAACTCTGTTCTTTACCTTTTTCACACTATGAAACAGCTTTGTATTCACCTTAAACACTGTTTCAGGGCAAGAGATTGTGTTTTAGACTAAAAGGGAATGCATTATAAGAAGAATCTTTTCTTTGAAACTCTGTTCTTTACCATTTTCACACTATGTAACAGCTTTATATTCAACTTAAACACTGCTTCAGTGCAAGAGATTGTGTTTTAGACTAAAAGGGAATGCATTATAAGAAGAATCTTTACTTTGAAACTCTGTTCTTTACCTTTTTCTTACTATGAAACAGCTTTATATTCAACTTAAACACTGCTTCAGTGCAAGAGATTGTGTTTTAGACTAAAAGGGAATGCATTATAAGAAGAATCTTTACTTTGAAACTCTGTTCTTTACCTTTTTCTTACTATGAAACAGCTTTATATTCAACTTAAACACTGCTTCAGTGCAAGAGATTGTGTTTTAGACTAAAAGGGAATGCATTATAAGAAGAATCTTTACTTTGAAACTCTGTTCTTTACCTTTTTCTTACTATGAAACAGCTTTATATTCAACTTAAACACTGCTTCAGTGCAAGAGATTGTGTTTTAGACTAAAAGGGAATGCATTGTAAGAAGAATCTTTACTTTGAAACTCTGTTCTTTACCTTTTTCTCATTATGAAACAGCTTTGTATTCACCTTAAACACTGTTTCAGGGCAAGAGATTGTGTTTTAGACTAAAATAGACTGCATTATAAGAAGAATCTTTACTTTGAAACTCTGTTCTTTACCTTTTTCACACTATGAAACAACTTTGTATTCACCTTAAACACTGTTTCAGGGCAAGAGATTGTGTTTTAGACTAAAAGGGAATGCATTGTAAGAAGAATCTTTACTTTGAAACTCTGTTCTTTACCTTTTTCACACTATGAAACAGCTTTGTATTCACCTTAAACACTGTTTCAGGGCAAGAGATTGTGTTTTAGACTAAAAGGGAATGCATTATAAGAAGAATCTTTACTTTGAAACTCTGTTCTTTACCATTTTCACACTATGTAACAGCTTTATATTCAACTTAAACACTGCTTCAGTGCAAGAGATTGTGTTTTAGACTAAAAGGGAATGCATTATAAGAAGAATCTTTACTTTGAAACTCTGTTCTTTACCTTTTAAACAATATGAAACAGCTTTGTATTCACCTTAAACACTGTTTCAGGGCAAGAGATTGTGTTTTAGACTAAAAGGGAATGCATTGTAAGAAGAATCTTTACTTTGAAACTCTGTTCTTTACCTTTTTCTCATTATGAAACAGCTTTGTATTCACCTTAAACACTGTTTCAGGGCAAGAGATTGTGTTTTAGACTAAAATAGACTGCATTATAAGAAGAATCTTTACTTTGAAACTCTGTTCTTTACCTTTTTCACACTATGAAACAACTTTGTATTCACCTTAAACACTGTTTCAGGGCAAGAGATTGTGTTTTAGACTAAAAGGGAATGCATTATAAGAAGAATCTTTACTTTGAAACTCTGTTCTTTACCTTTTTCACACTATGAAATAGCTTTGTATTCACCTTAAACACTGTTTAAGGGTAAGAGATTGTGTTTTAGACTAAAATAGACTGCATTATAAGAAGAATCTTTACTTTGAAACTCTGTTCTTTACCTTTTTCACACTATGAAACAGCTTTGTATTCACCTTAAACACTGTTTCAGGGCAAGAGATTGTGTTTTAGACTAAAAGGGAATGCATTGTAAGTAGAATCTTTACTTTGAAACTCTGTTCTTTACCTTTTTCTCATTATGAAACAGCTTTGTATTCACCTTAAACACTGTTTCAGGGCAAGAGATTGTGTTTTAGACTAAAAGGGAATGCATTATAAGAAGAATCTTTACTTTGAAACTCTGTTCTTTACCTTTTTCACACTATGTAACAGCTTTGTATTCACCTTAAACACTGTTTCAGGGCAGATTGTGTTTTAGACTAAAAGGGAATACATTATAAGAAGAATCTTTACTTTGAAACTCTGTTCTTTACCTTTTTCTCACTATGAAACAGCTTTATATTCAACTTAAACACTGCTTCAGGGCAAGAGATTGTGTTTTAGACTAAAAGGGAATGCAGTATAAGAAGAATCTTTACTTTGAAACTCTGTTCTTTACCTTTTTCTCACTATGAAACAGCTTTATATTCAACTTAAACACTGCTTCAGGGCAAGAGATTGTGTTTTAGACTAAAAGGGAATGCATTATAAGAAGAATCTTTACTTTGAAA
Organism: Electrophorus electricus; assembly: GCF_041902795.1. Lineage (NCBI taxonomy): Eukaryota > Metazoa > Chordata > Actinopteri > Gymnotiformes > Gymnotidae > Electrophorus > Electrophorus electricus. The sequence goes on along the minus strand of NW_027658572.1, from coordinate 1,261,421 downwards.
CTCTGTTTTTTACCTTTTTCACACTATGAAACAGCTTTGTATTCACCTTAAACACTGTTTCAGGGCAAGAGATTGTGTTTTAGACTAAAAGTTAATGCATTATAAGAAGAATCTTTACTTTGAAACTCTGTTCTTTACCTTTTTCACACTATGAAACAGCTTTGTATTCACCTTAAACACTGTTTCAGGGCAAGAAATTGTGTTTTAGACTAAAATAGACTGCATTATAAGAAGAATCTTTACTTTGAAACTCTGTTCTTTACCTTTTTCTCACTATGAAACAGCTTTGTATTCACCTTAAACACTGTTTCAGGGCAAGAGATTGTGTTTTAGACTAAAAGGGAATGCATTATAAGAAGAATCTTTACTTTGAAACTCTGTTCTTTACCTTTTTCACACTATGTAACAGCTTTGTATTCACCTTAAACACTGTTTCAGGGCAGATTGTGTTTTAGACTAAAAGGGAATACATTATAAGAAGAATCTTTACTTTGAAACTCTGTTCTTTACCTTTTTCTCACTATGAAACAGCTTTATATTCAACTTAAACACTGCTTCAGGGCAAGAGATTGTGTTTTAGACTAAAAGGGAATGCATTATAAGAAGAATCTTTACTTTGAAACTCTGTTCTTTACCATTTTCTCACTATGAAACAGCTTTATATTCAACTTAAACACTGCTTCAGGGCAAGAGATTGTGTTTTAGACTAAAAGGGAATGCAGTATAAGAAGAATCTTTACTTTGAAACTCTGTTCTTTACCTTTTTCACACTATGTAACAGCTTTGTTTCATGAAACAGCTTTGAAACAGCTTTGTATTCAACTTAAACACTGTTTCAGAGCTAGACATCTTGTTTTTAACCAATCTGAATAACTTACAATATGTTAAGAAAACACATATTTCAAATGAAAAGAGTTTATAACAAGGGGAGATCAAGTTGTTTGTAATATGACCAATTAAAGTAATTGCAATTCTGTTTATACACTTCTAACCAAAAAGAAGCAGGGCTTCTATGCATTGTAATCAGCTTATACACCATTTCAGAGCAAGACATCTTGTTTTTAACCAAACTGAATAACTTGCAATATCCTAAGAAAACACATATTTCAAGTGAAAAGAGTTTATCCAGGGGAGAACAAGTTGTTTTAACATGGTTCTAATGTGACCCTTGAAAGTAATTGCAACTCTGTTTTTACACCTCTAACCACAAGGAGGCAACGTTTCCACGCATTATAATTGGCTTATACATAGTTTCAGAGTAAGAAATATTGTTTTTAACCAAACTGAACAACTAAAAGGGAATGCATTATAAGAAGAATGTTTACTTTGAAACTCTGTTCTTTACCTTTTAAACAATATGAAACAGCTTTGTATTCACCTTAAACACTGTTTCAGGGCAAGAGATTGTGTTTTAGACTAAAAGGGAATGCATTGTAAGAAGAATCTTTACTTTGAAACTCTGTTCTTTACCTTTTTCTCATTATGAAACAGCTTTGTATTCACCTTAAACACTGTTTCAGGGCAAGAGATTGTGTTTTAGACTAAAATAGACTGCATTATAAGAAGAATCTTTACTTTGAAACTCTGTTCTTTACCTTTTTCACACTATGAAACAACTTTGTATTCACCTTAAACACTGTTTCAGGGCAAGAGATTGTGTTTTAGACTAAAAGGGAATGCATTGTAAGAAGAATCTTTACTTTGAAACTCTGTTCTTTACCTTTTTCACACTATGAAACAGCTTTGTATTCACCTTAAACACTGTTTCAGGGCAAGAGATTGTGTTTTAGACTAAAAGGGAATGCATTATAAGAAGAATCTTTACTTTGAAACTCTGTTCTTTACCATTTTCACACTATGTAACAGCTTTATATTCAACTTAAACACTGCTTCAGGGCAAGAGATTGTGTTTTAGACTAAAAGGGAATGCAGTATAAGAAGAATCTTTACTTTGAAACTCTGTTCTTTACCTTTTTCACACTATGTAACAGCTTTGTTTCATGAAACAGCTTTGAAACAGCTTTCTATTCAACTTAAACACTGTTTCAGAGCTAGACATCTTGTTTTTAACCAAACTGAATAACTTACAATATGTTAAGAAAACACATATTTCAAATGAAAAGAGTTTATAACAAGGGGAGATCAAGTTGTTTGTAATATGACCAATTAAAGTAATTGCAATTCTGTTTGTACACTTCTAACCAAAAAGAAGCAGGGCTTCTATGCATTGTAATCAGCTTATACACCATTTCAGAGCAAGACATCTTGTTTTTAACCAAACTGAATAACTTACAATATCCTAAGAAAACACATATTTCAAGTGAAAAGAGTTTATCCAGGGGAGAACAAGTTGTTTTAACATGGTTCTAATGTGACCCTTGAAAGTAATTGCAACTCTGTTTTTACACCTCTAACCACAAGGAGGCAACGTTTCCACGCAATATAAATGGCTTATACATAGTTTCAGAGTAAGAAATATTGTTTTTAACCAAACTGAACAACTAAAAGGGAATGCATTATAAGAAGAATGTTTACTTTGAAACTCTGTTCTTTACCTTTTAAACAATATGAAACAGCTTTGTATTCACCTTAAACACTGTTTCAGGGCAAGAGATTGTGTTTTAGACTAAAAGGGAATGCATTGTAAGAAGAATCTTTACTTTGAAACTCTGTTCTTTACCTTTTTCTCATTATGAAACAGCTTTGTATTCACCTTAAACACTGTTTCAGGGCAAGAGATTGTGTTTTAGACTAAAATAGACTGCATTATAAGAAGAATCTTTACTTTGAAACTCTGTTCTTTACCTTTTTCACACTATGAAACAACTTTGTATTCACCTTAAACACTGTTTCAGGGCAAGAGATTGTGTTTTAGACTAAAAGGGAATGCATTGTAAGAAGAATCTTTACTTTGAAACTCTGTTCTTTACCTTTTTCACACTATGAAACAGCTTTGTATTCACCTTAAACACTGTTTCAGGGCAAGAGATTGTGTTTTAGACTAAAAGGGAATGCATTATAAGAAGAATCTTTACTTTGAAACTCTGTTCTTTACCATTTTCACACTATGTAACAGCTTTATATTCAACTTAAACACTGCTTCAGTGCAAGAGATTGTGTTTTAGACTAAAAGGGAATGCATTATAAGAAGAATCTTTACTTTGAAACTCTGTTCTTTACCTTTTTCACACTATGAAACAGCTTTGTATTCACCTTAAACACTGTTTCAGGGCAGATTGTGTTTTAGACTAAAAGGGAATACATTGTAAGAAGAATCTTTACTTTGAAACTCTGTTCTTTACCTTTTTCTCACTATGAAACAGCTTTGTATTCACCTTAAACACTGTTTCAGGGCAGATTGTGTTTTAGACTAAAAGGGAATACATTATAAGAAGAATCTTTACTTTGAAACTCTGTTCTTTACCTTTTTCTCACTATGAAACAGCTTTATATTCAACTTAAACACTGCTTCAGGGCAAGAGATTGTGTTTTAGACTAAAAGGGAATGCAGTATAAGAAGAATCTTTACTTTGAAACTCTGTTCTTTACCTTTTTCACACTATGTAACAGCTTTGTTTCATGAAACAGGTTTGAAACAGCTTTGTATTCAACTTAAACACTGTTTCAGAGCTAGACATCTTGTTTTTAACCAAACTGAATAACTTACAATATGTTAAGAAAACACATATTTCAAATGAAAAGAGTTTATAACAAGGGGAGATCAAGTTGTTTGTAATATGACCAATTAAAGTAATTGCAATTCTGTTTGTACACTTCTAACCAAAAAGAAGCAGGGCTTCTATGCATTGTAATCAGCTTATAGACCATTTCAGAGCAAGACATCTTGTTTTTAACCAAACTGAATAACTTACAATATCCTAAGAAAACACATATTTCAAGTGAAAAGAGTTTATCCATGGGAGAACAAGTTGTTTTAACATGGTTCTAATGTGACCCTTGAAAGTAATTGCAACTCTGTTTTTACACCTCTAACCACAAGGAGGCAACGTTTCCACGCATTATAATTGGCTTATACATAGTTTCAGAGTAAGAAATATTGTTTTTAACCAAACTGAACAACTAAAAGGGAATGCATTATAAGAAGAATGTTTACTTTGAAACTCTGTTCTTTACCTTTTAAACAATATGAAACAGCTTTATATTCAACTTAAACACTGCTTCAGGGCAAGAGATTGTGTTTTAGACTAAAAGGGAATGCATTATAAGAAGAATCTTTACTTTGAAACTCTGTTCTTTACCATTTTCTCACTATGAAACAGCTTTATATTCAACTTAAACACTGCTTCAGGGCAAGAGATTGTGTTTTAGACTAAAAGGGAATGCAGTATAAGAAGAATCTTTACTTTGAAACTCTGTTCTTTACCTTTTTCACACTATGTAACAGCTTTGTTTCATGAAACAGCTTTGAAACAGCTTTTTATTCAACTTAAACACTGTTTCAGAGCTAGACATCTTGTTTTTAACCAAACTGAATAACTTACAATATGTTAAGAAAACACATATTTCAAATGAAAAGAGTTTATAACAAGGGGAGATCAAGTTGTTTGTAATATGACCAATTAAAGTAATTGCAATTCTGTTTGTACACTTCTAACCAAAAAGAAGCAGGGCTTCTATGCATTGTAATCAGCTTATACACCATTTCAGAGCAAGACATCTTGTTTTTAACCAAACTGAATAACTTACAATATCCTAAGAAAACACATATTTCAAGTGAAAAGAGTTTATCCAGGGGAGAACAAGTTGTTTTAACATGGTTCTAATGTGACCCTTGAAAGTAATTGCAACTCTGTTTTTACACCTCTAACCACAAGGAGGCAACGTTTCCACGCAATATAAATGGCTTATACATAGTTTCAGAGTAAGAAATATTGTTTTTAACCAAACTGAACAACTAAAAGGGAATGCATTATAAGAAGAATGTTTACTTTGAAACTCTGTTCTTTACCTTTTAAACAATATGAAACAGCTTTGTATTCACCTTAAACACTGTTTCAGGGCAAGAGATTGTGTTTTAGACTAAAAGGGAATGCATTGTAAGAAGAATCTTTACTTTGAAACTCTGTTCTTTACCTTTTTCACACTATGAAACAGCTTTGTATTCACCTTAAACACTGTTTCAGGGCAGATTGTGTTTTAGACTAAAATAGACTGCATTATAAGAAGAATCTTTACTTTGAAACTCTGTTCTTTACCTTTTTCACACTATGAAACAGCTTTGTATTCACCTTAAACACTGTTTCAGGGCAAGAGATTGTGTTTTAGACTAAAAGGGAATGCATTGTAAGAAGAATCTTTACTTTGAAACTCTGTTCTTTACCTTTTTCTCACTATGAAACAGCTTTGTATTCACCTTAAACACTGTTTCAGGGCAAGAGATTGTGTTTTAGACTAAAAGTTAATGCATTATAAGAAGAATCTTTACTTTGAAACTCTGTTCTTTACCTTTTTCACACTATGAAACAGCTTTGTATTCACCTTAAACACTGTTTCAGGGCAAGAGATTGTGTTTTAGACTAAAATAGACTGCATTATAAGAAGAATCTTTACTTTGAAACTCTGTTCTTTACCTTTTTCTCACTATGAAACAGCTTTGTATTCACCTTAAACACTGTTTCAGGGCAAGAGATTGTGTTTTATACTAAAAGGGAATGCATTATAAGAAGAATCTTTACTTTGAAACTCTGTTCTTTACCTTTTTCACACTATGTAACAGCTTTGTATTCACCTTAAACACTGTTTCAGGGCAGATTGTGTTTTAGACTAAAAGGGAATACATTATAAGAAGAATCTTTACTTTGAAACTCTGTTCTTTACCTTTTTCTCACTATGAAACAGCTTTATATTCAACTTAAACACTGCTTCAGGGCAAGAGATTGTGTTTTAGACTAAAAGGGAATGCAGTATAAGAAGAATCTTTACTTTGAAACTCTGTTCTTTACCTTTTTCACACTATGTAACAGCTTTGTTTCATGAAACAGGTTTGAAACAGCTTTGTATTCAACTTAAACACTGTTTCAGAGCTAGACATCTTGTTTTTAACCAAACTGAATAACTTACAATATGTTAAGAAAACACATATTTCAAATGAAAAGAGTTTATAACAAGGGGAGATCAAGTTGTTTGTAATATGACCAATTAAAGTAATTGCAATTCTGTTTATACACTTCTAACCAAAAAGAAGCAGGGCTTCTATGCATTGTAATCAGCTTATACACCATTTCAGAGCAAGACATCTTGTTTTTAACCAAACTGAATAACTTACAATATCCTAAGAAAACACATATTTCAAGTGAAAAGAGTTTATCCAGGGGAGAACAAGTTGTTTTAACATGGTTCTAATGTGACCCTTGAAAGTAATTGCAACTCTGTTTTTACACCTCTAACCACAAGGAGGCAACGTTTCCACGCATTATAATTGGCTTATACATAGTTTCAGAGTAAGAAATATTGTTTTTAACCAAACTGAACAACTAAAAGGGAATGCATTATAAGAAGAATGTTTACTTTGAAACTCTATTCTTTACCTTTTAAACAATATGAAACAGCTTTGTATTCACCTTAAACACTGTTTCAGGGCAAGAGATTGTGTTTTAGACTAAAAGGGAATGCATTGTAAGAAGAATCTTTACTTTGAAACTCTGTTCTTTACCTTTTTCTCATTATGAAACAGCTTTGTATTCACCTTAAACACTGTTTCAGGGCAAGAGATTGTGTTTTAGACTAAAATAGACTGCATTATAAGAAGAATCTTTACTTTGAAACTCTGTTCTTTACCTTTTTCACACTATGAAACAACTTTGTATTCACCTTAAACACTGTTTCAGGGCAAGAGATTGTGTTTTAGACTAAAAGGGAATGCATTGTAAGAAGAATCTTTACTTTGAAACTCTGTTCTTTACCTTTTTCACACTATGAAACAGCTTTGTATTCACCTTAAACACTGTTTCAGGGCAAGAGATTGTGTTTTAGACTAAAAGGGAATGCATTATAAGAAGAATCTTTACTTTGAAACTCTGTTCTTTACCATTTTCACACTATGTAACAGCTTTATATTCAACTTAAACACTGCTTCAGTGCAAGAGATTGTGTTTTAGACTAAAAGGGAATGCATTATAAGAAGAATCTTTACTTTGAAACTCTGTTCTTTACCTTTTAAACAATATGAAACAGCTTTGTATTCACCTTAAACACTGTTTCAGGGCAAGAGATTGTGTTTTAGACTAAAAGGGAATGCATTGTAAGAAGAATCTTTACTTTGAAACTCTGTTCTTTACCTTTTTCTCATTATGAAACAGCTTTGTATTCACCTTAAACACTGTTTCAGGGCAAGAGATTGTGTTTTAGACTAAAATAGACTGCATTATAAGAAGAATCTTTACTTTGAAACTCTGTTCTTTACCTTTTTCACACTATGAAACAACTTTGTATTCACCTTAAACACTGTTTCAGGGCAAGAGATTGTGTTTTAGACTAAAAGGGAATGCATTGTAAGAAGAATCTTTACTTTGAAACTCTGTTCTTTACCTTTTTCACACTATGAAACAGCTTTGTATTCACCTTAAACACTGTTTCAGGGCAAGAGATTGTGTTTTAGACTAAAAGGGAATGCATTATAAGAAGAATCTTTACTTTGAAACTCTGTTCTTTACCATTTTCACACTATGTAACAGCTTTATATTCAACTTAAACACTGCTTCAGTGCAAGAGATTGTGTTTTAGACTAAAAGGGAATGCATTATAAGAAGAATCTTTACTTTGAAACTCTGTTCTTTACCTTTTTCACACTATGAAACAGCTTTGTATTCACCTTAAACACTGTTTCAGGGCAGATTGTGTTTTAGACTAAAAGGGAATACATTGTAAGAAGAATCTTTACTTTGAAACTCTGTTCTTTACCTTTTTCTCACTATGAAACAGCTTTGTATTCACCTTAAACACTGTTTCAGGGCAGATTGTGTTTTAGACTAAAAGGGAATACATTATAAGAAGAATCTTTACTTTGAAACTCTGTTCTTTACCTTTTTCTCACTATGAAACAGCTTTATATTCAACTTAAACACTGCTTCAGGGCAAGAGATTGTGTTTTAGACTAAAAGGGAATGCATTATAAGAAGAATCTTTACTTTGAAACTCTGTTTTTTACCTTTTTCACACTATGAAACAGCTTTGTATTCACCTTAAACACTGTTTCAGGGCAAGAGATTGTGTTTTAGACTAAAAGTTAATGCATTATAAGAAGAATCTTTACTTTGAAACTCTGTTCTTTACCATTTTCTCACTATGAAACAGCTTTATATTCAACTTAAACACTGCTTCAGGGCAAGAGATTGTGTTTTAGACTAAAAGGGAATGCATTATAAGAAGAATCTTTACTTTGAAACTCTGTTCTTTACCTTTTTCACACTATGTAACAGCTTTGTTTCATGAAACAGCTTTGAAACAGCTTTGTATTCAACTTAAACACTGTTTCAGAGCTAGACATCTTGTTTTTAACCAAACTGAATAACTTACAATATGTTAAGAAAACACATATTTCAAATGAAAAGAGTTTATAACAAGGGGAGATCAAGTTGTTTGTAATATGACCAATTAAAGTAATTGCAATTCTGTTTGTACACTTCTAACCAAAAAGAAGCAGGGCTTCTATGCATTGTAATCAGCTTATACACCATTTCAGAGCAAGACATCTTGTTTTTAACCAAACTGAATAACTTACAATATCCTAAGAAAACACATATTTCAAGTGAAAAGAGTTTATCCAGGGGAGAACAAGTTGTTTTAGCATGGTTCTAATGTGACCCTTGAAAGTAATTGCAACTCTGTTTTTACACCTCTAACCACAAGGAGGCAACGTTTCCACGCATTATAATTGGCTTATACATAGTTTCAGAGTAAGAAATATTGTTTTTAACCAAACTGAACAATTAAAAGGGAATGCATTATAAGAAGAATGTTTACTTTGAAACTCTGTTCTTTACCTTTTTCACACTATGAAACAGCTTTGTATTCACCTTAAACACTGTTTCAGGGCAGATTGTGTTTTAGACTAAAAGGGAATACATTATAAGAAGAATCTTTACTTTGAAACTCTGTTCTTTACCTTTTTCACACTATGAAACAGCTTTATATTCAACTTAAACACTGTTTCAGGGCAAGAGATTGTGTTTTAGACTAAAATAGACTGCATTATAAGAAGAATCTTTACTTTGAAACTCTGTTCTTTACCTTTTTCACACTATGAAACAGCTTTGTATTCACCTTAAACACTGTTTCAGGGCAAGAGATTGTGTTTTAGACTAAAAGGGAATGCATTGTAAGAAGAATCTTTACTTTGAAACTCTGTTCTTTACCTTTTTCTCACTATGAAACAGCTTTGTATTCACCTTAAACACTGTTTCAGGGCAAGAGATTGTGTTTTAGACTAAAAGGGAATGCATTATAAGAAGAATCTTTACTTTGAAACTCTGTTCTTTACCTTTTTCACACTATGTAACAGCTTTGTATTCACCTTAAACACTGTTTCAGGGCAGATTGTGTTTTAGACTAAAAGGGAATACATTATAAGAAGAATCTTTACTTTGAAACTCTGTTCTTTACCTTTTTCTCACTATGAAACAGCTTTATATTCAACTTAAACACTGCTTCAGGGCAAGAGATTGTGTTTTAGACTAAAAGGGAATGCATTATAAGAAGAATCTTTACTTTGAAACTCTGTTCTTTACCATTTTCTCACTATGAAACAGCTTTATATTCAACTTAAACACTGCTTCAGGGCAAGAGATTGTGTTTTAGACTAAAAGGGAATGCAGTATAAGAAGAATCTTTACTTTGAAACTCTGTTCTTTACCTTTTTCACACTATGTAACAGCTTTGTTTCATGAAACAGCTTTGAAACAGCTTTGTATTCAACTTAAACACTGTTTCAGAGCTAGACATCTTGTTTTTAACCAAACTGAATAACTTACAATATGTTAAGAAAACACATATTTCAAATGAAAAGAGTTTATAACAAGGGGAGATGAAGTTGTTTGTAATATGACCAATTAAAGTAATTGCAATTCTGTTTGTACACTTCTAACCAAAAAGAAGCAGGGCTTCTATGCATTGTAATCAGCTTATACACCATTTCAGAGCAAGACATCTTGTTTTTAACCAAACTGAATAACTTACAATATCCTAAGAAAACACATATTTCAAGTGAAAAGAGTTTATCCAGGGGAGAACAAGTTGTTTTAACATGGTTCTAATGTGACCCTTGAAAGTAATTGCAACTCTGTTTTTACACCTCTAACCACAAGGAGGCAACGTTTCCACGCATTATAATTGGCTTATACATAGTTTCAGAGTAAGAAATATTGTTTTTAACCAAACTGAACAACTAAAAGGGAATGCATTATAAGAAGAATGTTTACTTTGAAACTCTGTTCTTTACCTTTTAAACAATATGAAACAGCTTTGTATTCACCTTAAACACTGTTTCAGGGCAAGAGATTGTGTTTTAGACTAAAAGGGAATGCATTGTAAGAAGAATCTTTACTTTGAAACTCTGTTCTTTACCTTTTTCTCACTATGAAACAGCTTTGTATTCATCTTAAACACTGTTTCAAGGCAAGAGATTGTGTTTTAGACTAAAAGGGAATGCATTATAAGAAGAATCTTTACTTTGAAACTCTGTTCTTTACCATTTTCACACTATGTAACAGCTTTATATTCAACTTAAACACTGCTTCAGTGCAAGAGATTGTGTTTTAGACTAAAAGGGAATGCATTATAAGAAGAATCTTTACTTTGAAACTCTGTTCTTTACCTTTTTCACACTATGAAACAGCTTTGTATTCACCTTAAACACTGTTTCAGGGCAGATTGTGTTTTAGACTAAAAGGGAATACATTATAAGAAGAATCTTTACTTTGAAACTCTGTTCTTTACTTTTTTCACACTATGAAACAGCTTTATATTCAACTTAAACACTGTTTCAGGGCAAGAGATTGTGTTTTAGACTAAAACAATGCTTTATAAGAAGAATCTTTACTTTGAAACTCTGTTCTTTACCTTTTTCACACTATGAAACAGCTTTGTATTCACCTTAAACACTGTTTCAGGGCAAGAGATTGTGTTTTAGACTAAAACAATGCTTTATAAGAAGAATCTTTACTTTGAAACTCTGTTCTTTACCTTTTTAACACAATGAACAGCTTTGTATTCACCTTAAACACTGTTTCAGGGCAAGAGATTGTGTTTTAGACTAAAAGGGAATGCATTATAAGAAGAATCTTTACTTTGAAACTCTGTTCTTTACCTTTTTCACACTATGAAACAACTTTGTATTCACCTTAAACACTGTTTCAGGGCAAGAGATTGTGTTTTAGACTAAAAGGGAATGCATTGTAAGAAGAATCTTTACTTTGAAACTCTGTTCTTTACCTTTTTCTCATTATGAAACAGCTTTGTATTCACCTTAAACACTGTTTCAGGGCAAGAGATTGTGTTTTAGACTAAAATAGACTGCATTATAAGAAGAATCTTTACTTTGAAACTCTGTTCTTTACCTTTTTCTCATTATGAAACAGCTTTATATTCAACTTAAACACTGCTTCAGGGCAAGAGATTGTGTTTTAGACTAAAAGGGAATGCATTATAAGAAGAATCTTTACTTTGAAACTCTGTTCTTTACCTTTTTCTCACTATGAAACAGCTTTGTATTCACCTTAAACACTGTTTCAGGGCAGATTGTGTTTTAGACTAAAAGGGAATACATTATAAGAAGAATCTTTACTTTGAAACTCTGTTCTTTACCTTTTTCTCACTATGAAACAGCTTTATATTCAACTTAAACACTGCTTCAGGGCAAGAGATTGTGTTTTAGACTAAAAGGGAATGCAGTATAAGAAGAATCTTTACTTTGAAACTCTGTTCTTTACCTTTTTCACACTATGTAACAGCTTTGTTTCATGAAACAGCTTTGAAACAGCTTTGTATTCAACTTAAACACTGTTTCAGAGCTAGACATCTTGTTTTTAACCAAACTGAATAACTTACAATATGTTAAGAAAACACATATTTCAAATGAAAAGAGTTTATAACAAGGGGAGATCAAGTTGTTTGTAATATGACCAATTAAAGTAATTGCAATTCTGTTTGTACACTTCTAACCAAAAAGAAGCAGGGCTTCTATGCATTGTAATCAGCTTATACACCATTTCAGAGCAAGACATCTTGTTTTTAACCAAACTGAATAACTTACAATATCCTAAGAAAACACATATTTCAAGTGAAAAGAGTTTATCCATGGGAGAACAAGTTGTTTTAACATGGTTCTAATGTGACCCTTGAAAGTAATTGCAACTCTGTTTTTACACCTCTAACCACAAGGAGGCAACGTTTCCACGCATTATAATTGGCTTATACAAAGTTTCAGAGTAAGAAATATTGTTTTTAACCAAACTGAACAACTAAAAGGGAATGCATTATAAGAAGAATGTTTACTTTGAAACTCTGTTCTTTACCTTTTTCACACTATGAAACAGGTTTGTATTCACCTTAAACACTGTTTCAGGGCAAGAGATTGTGTTTTAGACTAAAAGGGAATGCATTGTAAGAAGAATCTTTACTTTGAAACTCTGTTCTTTACCTTTTTCTCACTATGAAACAGCTTTGTATTCACCTTAAACACTGTTTCAGGGCAAGAGATTGTGTTTTAGACTAAAAGGGAATGCATTATAAGAAGAATATTTACTTTGAAACTCTGTTCTTTACCTTTTTCACACTATGAAACAGCTTTGTATTCACCTTAAACACTGTTTCAGGGCAGATTGTGTTTTAGACTAAAAGGGAATACATTATAAGAAGAATCTTTACTTTGAAACTCTGTTCTTTACCTTTTTCACACTACGAAACAGCTTTGTATTCACCTTAAACACTGTTTCAGGGCAAGAGATTGTGTTTTAGACTAAAAGGGAATGCATTGTAAGAAGAATCTTGACTTTGAAACTCTGTTCTTTACCTTTTTCTCATTATGAAACAGCTTTGTATTCACCTTAAACACTGTTTCAGGGCAAGAGATTGTGTTTTAGACTAAAATAGACTGCATTATAAGAAGAATCTTTACTTTGAAACTCTGTTCTTTACCTTTTTCTCATTATGAAACAGCTTTATATTCAACTTAAACACTGCTTCAGGGCAAGAGATTGTGTTTTAGACTAAAAGGGAATGCATTATAAGAAGAATCTTTACTTTGAAACTCTGTTCTTTACCTTTTTCACACTATGTAACAGCTTTGTTTCATGAAACAGCTTTGAAACAGCTTTGTATTCAACTTAAACACTGTTTCAGAGCTAGACATCTTGTTTTTAACCAAACTGAATAACTTACAATATGTTAAGAAAACACATATTTCAAATGAAAAGAGTTTATAAGAAGGGGAGATCAAGTTGTTTGTAATATGACCAATTAAAGTAATTGCAATTCTGTTTGTACACTTCTAACCAAAAAGAAGCAGGGCTTCTATGCATTGTAATCAGCTTATACACCATTTCAGAGCAAGACATCTTGTTTTTAACCAAACTGAATAACTTACAATATCCTAAGAAAACACATATTTCAAGTGAAAAGAGTTTATCCAGGGGAGAACAAGTTGTTTTAACATGGTTCTAATGTGACCCTTGAAAGTAATTGCAACTCTGTTTTTACACCTCTAACCACAAGGAGGCAACGTTTCCACGCATTATAATTGGCTTATACATAGTTTCAGAGTAAGAAATATTGTTTTTAACCAAACTGAACAACTAAAAGGGAATGCATTATAAGAAGAATGTTTACTTTGAAACTCTGTTCTTTACCTTTTAAACAATATGAAACAGCTTTGTATTCACCTTAAACACTGTTTCAGGGCAAGAGATTGTGTTTTAGACTAAAAGGGAATGCATTGTATGAAGAATCTTTACTTTGAAACTCTGTTCTTTACCTTTTTCTCACTATGAAACAGCTTTGTATTCACCTTAAACACTGTTTCAGGGCAAGAGATTGTGTTTTAGACTAAAAGGGAATGCATTATAAGAAGAATCTTTACTTTGAAACTCTGTTCTTTACCTTTTTCACACTATGTAACAGCTTTATATTCAACTTAAACACTGCTTCAGTGCAAGAGATTGTGTTTTAGACTAAAAGGGAATGCATTATAAGAAGAATCTTTACTTTGAAACTCTGTTCTTTACCTTTTTCACACTATGAAACAGCTTTGTATTCACCTTAAACACTGTTTCAGGGCAGATTGTGTTTTAGACTAAAAGGGAATACATTATAAGAAGAATCTTTACTTTGAAACTCTGTTCTTTACCTTTTTCACACTATGAAACAGCTTTATATTCAACTTAAACACTGTTTCAGGGCAAGAGATTGTGTTTTAGACTAAAATAGACTGCATTATAAGAAGAATCTTTACTTTGAAACTCTGTTCTTTACCTTTTTCACACTATGAAACAGCTTTGTATTCACCTTAAACACTGTTTCAGGGCAAGAGATTGTGTTTTAGACTAAAAGGGAATGCATTGTAAGAAGAATCTTTACTTTAAAACTCTGTTCTTTACCTTTTTCTCACTATGAAACAGCTTTGTATTCACCTTAAACACTGTTTCAGGGCAAGAGATTGTGTTTTAGACTAAAAGGGAATGCATTGTAAGAAGAATCTTTACTTTGAAACTCTGTTCTTTACCTTTTTCTCATTATGAAACAGCTTTGTATTCACCTTAAACACTGTTTCAGGGCAAGAGATTGTGTTTTAGACTAAAATAGACTGCATTATAAGAAGAATCTTTACTTTGAAACTCTGTTCTTTACCTTTTTCACACTATGAAACAACTTTGTATTCACCTTAAACACTGTTTCAGGGCAAGAGATTGTGTTTTAGACTAAAAGGGAATGCATTGTAAGAAGAATCTTTACTTTGAAACTCTGTTCTTTACCTTTTTCACACTATGAAACAGCTTTGTATTCACCTTAAACACTGTTTCAGGGCAAGAGATTGTGTTTTAGACTAAAAGGGAATGCATTATAAGAAGAATCTTTACTTTGAAACTCTGTTCTTTACCATTTTCACACTATGTAACAGCTTTATATTCAACTTAAACACTGCTTCAATGCAAGAGATTGTGTTTTAGACTAAAAGGGAATGCATTATAAGAAGAATCTTTACTTTGAAACTCTGTTCTTTACCTTTTTCACACTATGAAACAGCTTTGTATTCACCTTAAACACTGTTTCAGGGCAGATTGTGTTTTAGACTAAAAGGGAATACATTGTAAGAAGAATCTTTACTTTGAAACTCTGTTCTTTACCTTTTTCTCACTATGAAACAGCTTTGTATTCACCTTAAACACTGTTTCAGGGCAGATTGTGTTTTAGACTAAAAGGGAATACATTATAAGAAGAATCTTTACTTTGAAACTCTGTTCTTTACCTTTTTCTCACTATGAAACAGCTTTATATTCAACTTAAACACTGCTTCAGGGCAAGAGATTGTGTTTTAGACTAAAAGGGAATGCATTATAAGAAGAATCTTTACTTTGAAACTCTGTTTTTTACCTTTTTCACACTATGAAACAGCTTTGTATTCACCTTAAACACTGTTTCAGGGCAAGAGATTGTGTTTTAGACTAAAAGTTAATGCATTATAAGAAGAATCTTTACTTTGAAACTCTGTTCTTTACCATTTTCTCACTATGAAACAGCTTTATATTCAACTTAAACACTGCTTCAGGGCAAGAGATTGTGTTTTAGACTAAAAGGGAATGCATTATAAGAAGAATCTTTACTTTGAAACTCTGTTCTTTACCTTTTTCACACTATGTAACAGCTTTGTTTCATGAAACAGCTTTGAAACAGCTTTGTATTCAACTTAAACACTGTTTCAGAGCTAGACATCTTGTTTTTAACCAAACTGAATAACTTACAATATGTTAAGAAAACACATATTTCAAATGAAAAGAGTTTATAACAAGGGGAGATCAAGTTGTTTGTAATATGACCAATTAAAGTAATTGCAATTCTGTTTGTACACTTCTAACCAAAAAGAAGCAGGGCTTCTATGCATTGTAATCAGCTTATACACCATTTCAGAGCAAGACATCTTGTTTTTAACCAAACTGAATAACTTACAATATCCTAAGAAAACACATATTTCAAGTGAAAAGAGTTTATCCAGGGGAGAACAAGTTGTTTTAGCATGGTTCTAATGTGACCCTTGAAAGTAATTGCAACTCTGTTTTTACACCTCTAACCACAAGGAGGCAACGTTTCCACGCATTATAATTGGCTTATACATAGTTTCAGAGTAAGAAATATTGTTTTTAACCAAACTGAACAATTAAAAGGGAATGCATTATAAGAAGAATGTTTACTTTGAAACTCTGTTCTTTACCTTTTTCACACTATGAAACAGCTTTGTATTCACCTTAAACACTGTTTCAGGGCAGATTGTGTTTTAGACTAAAAGGGAATACATTATAAGAAGAATCTTTACTTTGAAACTCTGTTCTTTACCTTTTTCACACTATGAAACAGCTTTATATTCAACTTAAACACTGTTTCAGGGCAAGAGATTGTGTTTTAGACTAAAATAGACTGCATTATAAGAAGAATCTTTACTTTGAAACTCTGTTCTTTACCTTTTTCACACTATGAAACAGCTTTGTATTCACCTTAAACACTGTTTCAGGGCAAGAGATTGTGTTTTAGACTAAAAGGGAATGCATTGTAAGAAGAATCTTTACTTTGAAACTCTGTTCTTTACCTTTTTCTCACTATGAAACAGCTTTGTATTCACCTTAAACACTGTTTCAGGGCAAGAGATTGTGTTTTAGACTAAAAGGGAATGCATTATAAGAAGAATCTTTACTTTGAAACTCTGTTCTTTACCTTTTTCACACTATGTAACAGCTTTGTATTCACCTTAAACACTGTTTCAGGGCAGATTGTGTTTTAGACTAAAAGGGAATACATTATAAGAAGAATCTTTACTTTGAAACTCTGTTCTTTACCTTTTTCTCACTATGAAACAGCTTTATATTCAACTTAAACACTGCTTCAGGGCAAGAGATTGTGTTTTAGACTAAAAGGGAATGCATTATAAGAAGAATCTTTACTTTGAAACTCTGTTCTTTACCATTTTCTCACTATGAAACAGCTTTATATTCAACTTAAACACTGCTTCAGGGCAAGAGATTGTGTTTTAGACTAAAAGGGAATGCAGTATAAGAAGAATCTTTACTTTGAAACTCTGTTCTTTACCTTTTTCACACTATGTAACAGCTTTGTTTCATGAAACAGCTTTGAAACAGCTTTGTATTCAACTTAAACACTGTTTCAGAGCTAGACATCTTGTTTTTAACCAAACTGAATAACTTACAATATGTTAAGAAAACACATATTTCAAATGAAAAGAGTTTATAACAAGGGGAGATGAAGTTGTTTGTAATATGACCAATTAAAGTAATTGCAATTCTGTTTGTACACTTCTAACCAAAAAGAAGCAGGGCTTCTATGCATTGTAATCAGCTTATACACCATTTCAGAGCAAGACATCTTGTTTTTAACCAAACTGAATAACTTACAATATCCTAAGAAAACACATATTTCAAGTGAAAAGAGTTTATCCAGGGGAGAACAAGTTGTTTTAACATGGTTCTAATGTGACCCTTGAAAGTAATTGCAACTCTGTTTTTACACCTCTAACCACAAGGAGGCAACGTTTCCACGCATTATAATTGGCTTATACATAGTTTCAGAGTAAGAAATATTGTTTTTAACCAAACTGAACAACTAAAAGGGAATGCATTATAAGAAGAATGTTTACTTTGAAACTCTGTTCTTTACCTTTTAAACAATATGAAACAGCTTTGTATTCACCTTAAACACTGTTTCAGGGCAAGAGATTGTGTTTTAGACTAAAAGGGAATGCATTGTAAGAAGAATCTTTACTTTGAAACTCTGTTCTTTACCTTTTTCTCACTATGAAACAGCTTTGTATTCATCTTAAACACTGTTTCAAGGCAAGAGATTGTGTTTTAGACTAAAAGGGAATGCATTATAAGAAGAATCTTTACTTTGAAACTCTGTTCTTTACCATTTTCACACTATGTAACAGCTTTATATTCAACTTAAACACTGCTTCAGTGCAAGAGATTGTGTTTTAGACTAAAAGGGAATGCATTATAAGAAGAATCTTTACTTTGAAACTCTGTTCTTTACCTTTTTCACACTATGAAACAGCTTTGTATTCACCTTAAACACTGTTTCAGGGCAGATTGTGTTTTAGACTAAAAGGGAATACATTATAAGAAGAATCTTTACTTTGAAACTCTGTTCTTTACTTTTTTCACACTATGAAACAGCTTTATATTCAACTTAAACACTGTTTCAGGGCAAGAGATTGTGTTTTAGACTAAAACAATGCTTTATAAGAAGAATCTTTACTTTGAAACTCTGTTCTTTACCTTTTTCACACTATGAAACAGCTTTGTATTCACCTTAAACACTGTTTCAGGGCAAGAGATTGTGTTTTAGACTAAAACAATGCTTTATAAGAAGAATCTTTACTTTGAAACTCTGTTCTTTACCTTTTTAACACAATGAACAGCTTTGTATTCACCTTAAACACTGTTTCAGGGCAAGAGATTGTGTTTTAGACTAAAAGGGAATGCATTATAAGAAGAATCTTTACTTTGAAACTCTGTTCTTTACCTTTTTCACACTATGAAACAACTTTGTATTCACCTTAAACACTGTTTCAGGGCAAGAGATTGTGTTTTAGACTAAAAGGGAATGCATTGTAAGAAGAATCTTTACTTTGAAACTCTGTTCTTTACCTTTTTCTCATTATGAAACAGCTTTGTATTCACCTTAAACACTGTTTCAGGGCAAGAGATTGTGTTTTAGACTAAAATAGACTGCATTATAAGAAGAATCTTTACTTTGAAACTCTGTTCTTTACCTTTTTCTCATTATGAAACAGCTTTATATTCAACTTAAACACTGCTTCAGGGCAAGAGATTGTGTTTTAGACTAAAAGGGAATGCATTATAAGAAGAATCTTTACTTTGAAACTCTGTTCTTTACCTTTTTCTCACTATGAAACAGCTTTGTATTCACCTTAAACACTGTTTCAGGGCAGATTGTGTTTTAGACTAAAAGGGAATACATTATAAGAAGAATCTTTACTTTGAAACTCTGTTCTTTACCTTTTTCTCACTATGAAACAGCTTTATATTCAACTTAAACACTGCTTCAGGGCAAGAGATTGTGTTTTAGACTAAAAGGGAATGCAGTATAAGAAGAATCTTTACTTTGAAACTCTGTTCTTTACCTTTTTCACACTATGTAACAGCTTTGTTTCATGAAACAGCTTTGAAACAGCTTTGTATTCAACTTAAACACTGTTTCAGAGCTAGACATCTTGTTTTTAACCAAACTGAATAACTTACAATATGTTAAGAAAACACATATTTCAAATGAAAAGAGTTTATAACAAGGGGAGATCAAGTTGTTTGTAATATGACCAATTAAAGTAATTGCAATTCTGTTTGTACACTTCTAACCAAAAAGAAGCAGGGCTTCTATGCATTGTAATCAGCTTATACACCATTTCAGAGCAAGACATCTTGTTTTTAACCAAACTGAATAACTTACAATATCCTAAGAAAACACATATTTCAAGTGAAAAGAGTTTATCCATGGGAGAACAAGTTGTTTTAACATGGTTCTAATGTGACCCTTGAAAGTAATTGCAACTCTGTTTTTACACCTCTAACCACAAGGAGGCAACGTTTCCACGCATTATAATTGGCTTATACAAAGTTTCAGAGTAAGAAATATTGTTTTTAACCAAACTGAACAACTAAAAGGGAATGCATTATAAGAAGAATGTTTACTTTGAAACTCTGTTCTTTACCTTTTTCACACTATGAAACAGGTTTGTATTCACCTTAAACACTGTTTCAGGGCAAGAGATTGTGTTTTAGACTAAAAGGGAATGCATTGTAAGAAGAATCTTTACTTTGAAACTCTGTTCTTTACCTTTTTCTCACTATGAAACAGCTTTGTATTCACCTTAAACACTGTTTCAGGGCAAGAGATTGTGTTTTAGACTAAAAGGGAATGCATTATAAGAAGAATATTTACTTTGAAACTCTGTTCTTTACCTTTTTCACACTATGAAACAGCTTTGTATTCACCTTAAACACTGTTTCAGGGCAGATTGTGTTTTAGACTAAAAGGGAATACATTATAAGAAGAATCTTTACTTTGAAACTCTGTTCTTTACCTTTTTCACACTACGAAACAGCTTTGTATTCACCTTAAACACTGTTTCAGGGCAAGAGATTGTGTTTTAGACTAAAAGGGAATGCATTGTAAGAAGAATCTTGACTTTGAAACTCTGTTCTTTACCTTTTTCTCATTATGAAACAGCTTTGTATTCACCTTAAACACTGTTTCAGGGCAAGAGATTGTGTTTTAGACTAAAATAGACTGCATTATAAGAAGAATCTTTACTTTGAAACTCTGTTCTTTACCTTTTTCTCATTATGAAACAGCTTTATATTCAACTTAAACACTGCTTCAGGGCAAGAGATTGTGTTTTAGACTAAAAGGGAATGCATTATAAGAAGAATCTTTACTTTGAAACTCTGTTCTTTACCTTTTTCACACTATGTAACAGCTTTGTTTCATGAAACAGCTTTGAAACAGCTTTGTATTCAACTTAAACACTGTTTCAGAGCTAGACATCTTGTTTTTAACCAAACTGAATAACTTACAATATGTTAAGAAAACACATATTTCAAATGAAAAGAGTTTATAAGAAGGGGAGATCAAGTTGTTTGTAATATGACCAATTAAAGTAATTGCAATTCTGTTTGTACACTTCTAACCAAAAAGAAGCAGGGCTTCTATGCATTGTAATCAGCTTATACACCATTTCAGAGCAAGACATCTTGTTTTTAACCAAACTGAATAACTTACAATATCCTAAGAAAACACATATTTCAAGTGAAAAGAGTTTATCCAGGGGAGAACAAGTTGTTTTAACATGGTTCTAATGTGACCCTTGAAAGTAATTGCAACTCTGTTTTTACACCTCTAACCACAAGGAGGCAACGTTTCCACGCATTATAATTGGCTTATACATAGTTTCAGAGTAAGAAATATTGTTTTTAACCAAACTGAACAACTAAAAGGGAATGCATTATAAGAAGAATGTTTACTTTGAAACTCTGTTCTTTACCTTTTAAACAATATGAAACAGCTTTGTATTCACCTTAAACACTGTTTCAGGGCAAGAGATTGTGTTTTAGACTAAAAGGGAATGCATTGTATGAAGAATCTTTACTTTGAAACTCTGTTCTTTACCTTTTTCTCACTATGAAACAGCTTTGTATTCACCTTAAACACTGTTTCAGGGCAAGAGATTGTGTTTTAGACTAAAAGGGAATGCATTGTAAGAAGAATCTTTACTTTGAAACTCTGTTCTTTACCTTTTTCTCACTATGAAACAGCTTTGTATTCACCTTAAACACTGTTTCAGGGCAAGAGATTGTGTTTTAGACTAAAAGGGAATGCATTGTAAGAAGAATCTTTACTTTGAAACTCTGTTCTTTACCTTTTTCTCATTATGAAACAGCTTTGTATTCACCTTAAACACTGTTTCAGGGCAAGAGATTGTGTTTTAGACTAAAATAGACTGCATTATAAGAAGAATCTTTACTTTGAAACTCTGTTCTTTACCTTTTTCACACTATGAAACAACTTTGTATTCACCTTAAACACTGTTTCAGGGCAAGAGATTGTGTTTTAGACTAAAAGGGAATGCATTGTAAGAAGAATCTGTACTTTGAAACTCTGTTCTTTACCTTTTTCACACTATGAAACAGCTTTGTATTCACCTTAAACACTGTTTCAGGGCAAGAGATTGTGTTTTAGACTAAAAGGGAATGCATTATAAGAAGAATCTTTACTTTGAAACTCTGTTCTTTACCATTTTCACACTATGTAACAGCTTTATATTCAACTTAAACACTGCTTCAATGCAAGAGATTGTGTTTTAGACTAAAAGGGAATGCATTATAAGAAGAATCTTTACTTTGAAACTCTGTTCTTTACCTTTTTCACACTATGAAACAGCTTTGTATTCACCTTAAACACTGTTTCAGGGCAGATTGTGTTTTAGACTAAAAGGGAATACATTGTAAGAAGAATCTTTACTTTGAAACTCTGTTCTTTACCTTTTTCTCACTATGAAACAGCTTTGTATTCACCTTAAACACTGTTTCAGGGCAGATTGTGTTTTAGACTAAAAGGGAATACATTATAAGAAGAATCTTTACTTTGAAACTCTGTTCTTTACCTTTTTCTCACTATGAAACAGCTTTATATTCAACTTAAACACTGCTTCAGGGCAAGAGATTGTGTTTTAGACTAAAAGGGAATGCATTATAAGAAGAATCTTTACTTTGAAACTCTGTTTTTTACCTTTTTCACACTATGAAACAGCTTTGTATTCACCTTAAACACTGTTTCAGGGCAAGAGATTGTGTTTTAGACTAAAAGTTAATGCATTATAAGAAGAATCTTTACTTTGAAACTCTGTTCTTTACCATTTTCTCACTATGAAACAGCTTTATATTCAACTTAAACACTGCTTCAGGGCAAGAGATTGTGTTTTAGACTAAAAGGGAATGCATTATAAGAAGAATCTTTACTTTGAAACTCTGTTCTTTACCTTTTTCACACTATGTAACAGCTTTGTTTCATGAAACAGCTTTGAAACAGCTTTGTATTCAACTTAAACACTGTTTCAGAGCTAGACATCTTGTTTTTAACCAAACTGAATAACTTACAATATGTTAAGAAAACACATATTTCAAATGAAAAGAGTTTATAACAAGGGGAGATCAAGTTGTTTGTAATATGACCAATTAAAGTAATTGCAATTCTGTTTGTACACTTCTAACCAAAAAGAAGCAGGGCTTCTATGCATTGTAATCAGCTTATACACCATTTCAGAGCAAGACATCTTGTTTTTAACCAAACTGAATAACTTACAATATCCTAAGAAAACACATATTTCAAGTGAAAAGAGTTTATCCAGGGGAGAACAAGTTGTTTTAGCATGGTTCTAATGTGACCCTTGAAAGTAATTGCAACTCTGTTTTTACACCTCTAACCACAAGGAGGCAACGTTTCCACGCATTATAATTGGCTTATACATAGTTTCAGAGTAAGAAATATTGTTTTTAACCAAACTGAACAATTAAAAGGGAATGCATTATAAGAAGAATGTTTACTTTGAAACTCTGTTCTTTACCTTTTTCACACTATGAAACAGCTTTGTATTCACCTTAAACACTGTTTCAGGGCAGATTGTGTTTTAGACTAAAAGGGAATACATTATAAGAAGAATCTTTACTTTGAAACTCTGTTCTTTACCTTTTTCACACTATGAAACAGCTTTATATTCAACTTAAACACTGTTTCAGGGCAAGAGATTGTGTTTTAGACTAAAATAGACTGCATTATAAGAAGAATCTTTACTTTGAAACTCTGTTCTTTACCTTTTTCACACTATGAAACAGCTTTGTATTCACCTTAAACACTGTTTCAGGGCAAGAGATTGTGTTTTAGACTAAAAGGGAATGCATTGTAAGAAGAATCTTTACTTTGAAACTCTGTTCTTTACCTTTTTCTCACTATGAAACAGCTTTGTATTCACCTTAAACACTGTTTCAGGGCAAGAGATTGTGTTTTAGACTAAAAGGGAATGCATTATAAGAAGAATCTTTACTTTGAAACTCTGTTCTTTACCTTTTTCACACTATGTAACAGCTTTGTATTCACCTTAAACACTGTTTCAGGGCAGATTGTGTTTTAGACTAAAAGGGAATACATTATAAGAAGAATCTTTACTTTGAAACTCTGTTCTTTACCTTTTTCTCACTATGAAACAGCTTTATATTCAACTTAAACACTGCTTCAGGGCAAGAGATTGTGTTTTAGACTAAAAGGGAATGCATTATAAGAAGAATCTTTACTTTGAAACTCTGTTCTTTACCATTTTCTCACTATGAAACAGCTTTATATTCAACTTAAACACTGCTTCAGGGCAAGAGATTGTGTTTTAGACTAAAAGGGAATGCAGTATAAGAAGAATCTTTACTTTGAAACTCTGTTCTTTACCTTTTTCACACTATGTAACAGCTTTGTTTCATGAAACAGCTTTGAAACAGCTTTGTATTCAACTTAAACACTGTTTCAGAGCTAGACATCTTGTTTTTAACCAAACTGAATAACTTACAATATGTTAAGAAAACACATATTTCAAATGAAAAGAGTTTATAACAAGGGGAGATGAAGTTGTTTGTAATATGACCAATTAAAGTAATTGCAATTCTGTTTGTACACTTCTAACCAAAAAGAAGCAGGGCTTCTATGCATTGTAATCAGCTTATACACCATTTCAGAGCAAGACATCTTGTTTTTAACCAAACTGAATAACTTACAATATCCTAAGAAAACACATATTTCAAGTGAAAAGAGTTTATCCAGGGGAGAACAAGTTGTTTTAACATGGTTCTAATGTGACCCTTGAAAGTAATTGCAACTCTGTTTTTACACCTCTAACCACAAGGAGGCAACGTTTCCACGCATTATAATTGGCTTATACATAGTTTCAGAGTAAGAAATATTGTTTTTAACCAAACTGAACAACTAAAAGGGAATGCATTATAAGAAGAATGTTTACTTTGAAACTCTGTTCTTTACCTTTTAAACAATATGAAACAGCTTTGTATTCACCTTAAACACTGTTTCAGGGCAAGAGATTGTGTTTTAGACTAAAAGGGAATGCATTGTAAGAAGAATCTTTACTTTGAAACTCTGTTCTTTACCTTTTTCTCACTATGAAACAGCTTTGTATTCATCTTAAACACTGTTTCAAGGCAAGAGATTGTGTTTTAGACTAAAAGGGAATGCATTATAAGAAGAATCTTTACTTTGAAACTCTGTTCTTTACCATTTTCACACTATGTAACAGCTTTATATTCAACTTAAACACTGCTTCAGTGCAAGAGATTGTGTTTTAGACTAAAAGGGAATGCATTATAAGAAGAATCTTTACTTTGAAACTCTGTTCTTTACCTTTTTCTCACTATGAAACAGCTTTGTATTCACCTTAAACACTGTTTCAGGGCAGATTGTGTTTTAGACTAAAAGGGAATACATTATAAGAAGAATCTTTACTTTGAAACTCTGTTCTTTACCTTTTTCTCACTATGAAACAGCTTTATATTCAACTTAAACACTGCTTCAGGGCAAGAGATTGTGTTTTAGACTAAAAGGGAATGCATTATAAGAAGAATCTTTACTTTGAAACTCTGTTTTTTACCTTTTTCACACTATGAAACAGCTTTGTATTCACCTTAAACACTGTTTCAGGGCAAGAGATTGTGTTTTAGACTAAAAGTTAATGCATTATAAGAAGAATCTTTACTTTGAAACTCTGTTCTTTACCATTTTCTCACTATGAAACAGCTTTATATTCAACTTAAACACTGCTTCAGGGCAAGAGATTGTGTTTTAGACTAAAAGGGAATGCATTATAAGAAGAATCTTTACTTTGAAACTCTGTTCTTTACCTTTTTCACACTATGTAACAGCTTTGTTTCATGAAACAGCTTTGAAACAGCTTTGTATTCAACTTAAACACTGTTTCAGAGCTAGACATCTTGTTTTTAACCAAACTGAATAACTTACAATATGTTAAGAAAACACATATTTCAAATGAAAAGAGTTTATAACAAGGGGAGATCAAGTTGTTTGTAATATGACCAATTAAAGTAATTGCAATTCTGTTTGTACACTTCTAACCAAAAAGAAGCAGGGCTTCTATGCATTGTAATCAGCTTATACACCATTTCAGAGCAAGACATCTTGTTTTTAACCAAACTGAATAACTTACAATATCCTAAGAAAACACATATTTCAAGTGAAAAGAGTTTATCCAGGGGAGAACAAGTTGTTTTAGCATGGTTCTAATGTGACCCTTGAAAGTAATTGCAACTCTGTTTTTACACCTCTAACCACAAGGAGGCAACGTTTCCACGCATTATAATTGGCTTATACATAGTTTCAGAGTAAGAAATATTGTTTTTAACCAAACTGAACAATTAAAAGGGAATGCATTATAAGAAGAATGTTTACTTTGAAACTCTGTTCTTTACCTTTTTCACACTATGAAACAGCTTTGTATTCACCTTAAACACTGTTTCAGGGCAGATTGTGTTTTAGACTAAAAGGGAATACATTATAAGAAGAATCTTTACTTTGAAACTCTGTTCTTTACCTTTTTCACACTATGAAACAGCTTTATATTCAACTTAAACACTGTTTCAGGGCAAGAGATTGTGTTTTAGACTAAAATAGACTGCATTATAAGAAGAATCTTTACTTTGAAACTCTGTTCTTTACCTTTTTCACACTATGAAACAGCTTTGTATTCACCTTAAACACTGTTTCAGGGCAAGAGATTGTGTTTTAGACTAAAAGGGAATGCATTGTAAGAAGAATCTTTACTTTGAAACTCTGTTCTTTACCTTTTTCTCACTATGAAACAGCTTTGTATTCACCTTAAACACTGTTTCAGGGCAAGAGATTGTGTTTTAGACTAAAAGGGAATGCATTATAAGAAGAATCTTTACTTTGAAACTCTGTTCTTTACCTTTTTCACACTATGTAACAGCTTTGTATTCACCTTAAACACTGTTTCAGGGCAGATTGTGTTTTAGACTAAAAGGGAATACATTATAAGAAGAATCTTTACTTTGAAACTCTGTTCTTTACCTTTTTCTCACTATGAAACAGCTTTATATTCAACTTAAACACTGCTTCAGGGCAAGAGATTGTGTTTTAGACTAAAAGGGAATGCATTATAAGAAGAATCTTTACTTTGAAACTCTGTTCTTTACCATTTTCTCACTATGAAACAGCTTTATATTCAACTTAAACACTGCTTCAGGGCAAGAGATTGTGTTTTAGACTAAAAGGGAATGCAGTATAAGAAGAATCTTTACTTTGAAACTCTGTTCTTTACCTTTTTCACACTATGTAACAGCTTTGTTTCATGAAACAGCTTTGAAACAGCTTTGTATTCAACTTAAACACTGTTTCAGAGCTAGACATCTTGTTTTTAACCAAACTGAATAACTTACAATATGTTAAGAAAACACATATTTCAAATGAAAAGAGTTTATAACAAGGGGAGATGAAGTTGTTTGTAATATGACCAATTAAAGTAATTGCAATTCTGTTTGTACACTTCTAACCAAAAAGAAGCAGGGCTTCTATGCATTGTAATCAGCTTATACACCATTTCAGAGCAAGACATCTTGTTTTTAACCAAACTGAATAACTTACAATATCCTAAGAAAACACATATTTCAAGTGAAAAGAGTTTATCCAGGGGAGAACAAGTTGTTTTAACATGGTTCTAATGTGACCCTTGAAAGTAATTGCAACTCTGTTTTTACACCTCTAACCACAAGGAGGCAACGTTTCCACGCATTATAATTGGCTTATACATAGTTTCAGAGTAAGAAATATTGTTTTTAACCAAACTGAACAACTAAAAGGGAATGCATTATAAGAAGAATGTTTACTTTGAAACTCTGTTCTTTACCTTTTAAACAATATGAAACAGCTTTGTATTCACCTTAAACACTGTTTCAGGGCAAGAGATTGTGTTTTAGACTAAAAGGGAATGCATTGTAAGAAGAATCTTTACTTTGAAACTCTGTTCTTTACCTTTTTCTCACTATGAAACAGCTTTGTATTCATCTTAAACACTGTTTCAAGGCAAGAGATTGTGTTTTAGACTAAAAGGGAATGCATTATAAGAAGAATCTTTACTTTGAAACTCTGTTCTTTACCATTTTCACACTATGTAACAGCTTTATATTCAACTTAAACACTGCTTCAGTGCAAGAGATTGTGTTTTAGACTAAAAGGGAATGCATTATAAGAAGAATCTTTACTTTGAAACTCTGTTCTTTACCTTTTTCACACTATGAAACAGCTTTGTATTCACCTTAAACACTGTTTCAGGGCAGATTGTGTTTTAGACTAAAAGGGAATACATTATAAGAAGAATCTTTACTTTGAAACTCTGTTCTTTACTTTTTTCACACTATGAAACAGCTTTATATTCAACTTAAACACTGTTTCAGGGCAAGAGATTGTGTTTTAGACTAAAACAATGCTTTATAAGAAGAATCTTTACTTTGAAACTCTGTTCTTTACCTTTTTCACACTATGAAACAGCTTTGTATTCACCTTAAACACTGTTT
This sequence comes from Electrophorus electricus, assembly GCF_041902795.1. Lineage (NCBI taxonomy): Eukaryota > Metazoa > Chordata > Actinopteri > Gymnotiformes > Gymnotidae > Electrophorus > Electrophorus electricus. Next base: position 1,233,012 of record NW_027658572.1, on the reverse strand, counting down.
CAGGGCAAGAGATTGTGTTTTAGACTAAAACAATGCTTTATAAGAAGAATCTTTACTTTGAAACTCTGTTCTTTACCTTTTTAACACAATGAACAGCTTTGTATTCACCTTAAACACTGTTTCAGGGCAAGAGATTGTGTTTTAGACTAAAAGGGAATGCATTATAAGAAGAATCTTTACTTTGAAACTCTGTTCTTTACCTTTTTCACACTATGAAACAACTTTGTATTCACCTTAAACACTGTTTCAGGGCAAGAGATTGTGTTTTAGACTAAAAGGGAATGCATTGTAAGAAGAATCTTTACTTTGAAACTCTGTTCTTTACCTTTTTCTCATTATGAAACAGCTTTGTATTCACCTTAAACACTGTTTCAGGGCAAGAGATTGTGTTTTAGACTAAAATAGACTGCATTATAAGAAGAATCTTTACTTTGAAACTCTGTTCTTTACCTTTTTCTCATTATGAAACAGCTTTATATTCAACTTAAACACTGCTTCAGGGCAAGAGATTGTGTTTTAGACTAAAAGGGAATGCATTATAAGAAGAATCTTTACTTTGAAACTCTGTTCTTTACCTTTTTCTCACTATGAAACAGCTTTGTATTCACCTTAAACACTGTTTCAGGGCAGATTGTGTTTTAGACTAAAAGGGAATACATTATAAGAAGAATCTTTACTTTGAAACTCTGTTCTTTACCTTTTTCTCACTATGAAACAGCTTTATATTCAACTTAAACACTGCTTCAGGGCAAGAGATTGTGTTTTAGACTAAAAGGGAATGCAGTATAAGAAGAATCTTTACTTTGAAACTCTGTTCTTTACCTTTTTCACACTATGTAACAGCTTTGTTTCATGAAACAGCTTTGAAACAGCTTTGTATTCAACTTAAACACTGTTTCAGAGCTAGACATCTTGTTTTTAACCAAACTGAATAACTTACAATATGTTAAGAAAACACATATTTCAAATGAAAAGAGTTTATAACAAGGGGAGATCAAGTTGTTTGTAATATGACCAATTAAAGTAATTGCAATTCTGTTTGTACACTTCTAACCAAAAAGAAGCAGGGCTTCTATGCATTGTAATCAGCTTATACACCATTTCAGAGCAAGACATCTTGTTTTTAACCAAACTGAATAACTTACAATATCCTAAGAAAACACATATTTCAAGTGAAAAGAGTTTATCCATGGGAGAACAAGTTGTTTTAACATGGTTCTAATGTGACCCTTGAAAGTAATTGCAACTCTGTTTTTACACCTCTAACCACAAGGAGGCAACGTTTCCACGCATTATAATTGGCTTATACAAAGTTTCAGAGTAAGAAATATTGTTTTTAACCAAACTGAACAACTAAAAGGGAATGCATTATAAGAAGAATGTTTACTTTGAAACTCTGTTCTTTACCTTTTTCACACTATGAAACAGGTTTGTATTCACCTTAAACACTGTTTCAGGGCAAGAGATTGTGTTTTAGACTAAAAGGGAATGCATTGTAAGAAGAATCTTTACTTTGAAACTCTGTTCTTTACCTTTTTCTCACTATGAAACAGCTTTGTATTCACCTTAAACACTGTTTCAGGGCAAGAGATTGTGTTTTAGACTAAAAGGGAATGCATTATAAGAAGAATATTTACTTTGAAACTCTGTTCTTTACCTTTTTCACACTATGAAACAGCTTTGTATTCACCTTAAACACTGTTTCAGGGCAGATTGTGTTTTAGACTAAAAGGGAATACATTATAAGAAGAATCTTTACTTTGAAACTCTGTTCTTTACCTTTTTCACACTACGAAACAGCTTTGTATTCACCTTAAACACTGTTTCAGGGCAAGAGATTGTGTTTTAGACTAAAAGGGAATGCATTGTAAGAAGAATCTTGACTTTGAAACTCTGTTCTTTACCTTTTTCTCATTATGAAACAGCTTTGTATTCACCTTAAACACTGTTTCAGGGCAAGAGATTGTGTTTTAGACTAAAATAGACTGCATTATAAGAAGAATCTTTACTTTGAAACTCTGTTCTTTACCTTTTTCTCATTATGAAACAGCTTTATATTCAACTTAAACACTGCTTCAGGGCAAGAGATTGTGTTTTAGACTAAAAGGGAATGCATTATAAGAAGAATCTTTACTTTGAAACTCTGTTCTTTACCTTTTTCACACTATGTAACAGCTTTGTTTCATGAAACAGCTTTGAAACAGCTTTGTATTCAACTTAAACACTGTTTCAGAGCTAGACATCTTGTTTTTAACCAAACTGAATAACTTACAATATGTTAAGAAAACACATATTTCAAATGAAAAGAGTTTATAAGAAGGGGAGATCAAGTTGTTTGTAATATGACCAATTAAAGTAATTGCAATTCTGTTTGTACACTTCTAACCAAAAAGAAGCAGGGCTTCTATGCATTGTAATCAGCTTATACACCATTTCAGAGCAAGACATCTTGTTTTTAACCAAACTGAATAACTTACAATATCCTAAGAAAACACATATTTCAAGTGAAAAGAGTTTATCCAGGGGAGAACAAGTTGTTTTAACATGGTTCTAATGTGACCCTTGAAAGTAATTGCAACTCTGTTTTTACACCTCTAACCACAAGGAGGCAACGTTTCCACGCATTATAATTGGCTTATACATAGTTTCAGAGTAAGAAATATTGTTTTTAACCAAACTGAACAACTAAAAGGGAATGCATTATAAGAAGAATGTTTACTTTGAAACTCTGTTCTTTACCTTTTAAACAATATGAAACAGCTTTGTATTCACCTTAAACACTGTTTCAGGGCAAGAGATTGTGTTTTAGACTAAAAGGGAATGCATTGTATGAAGAATCTTTACTTTGAAACTCTGTTCTTTACCTTTTTCTCACTATGAAACAGCTTTGTATTCACCTTAAACACTGTTTCAGGGCAAGAGATTGTGTTTTAGACTAAAAGGGAATGCATTGTAAGAAGAATCTTTACTTTGAAACTCTGTTCTTTACCTTTTTCTCACTATGAAACAGCTTTGTATTCACCTTAAACACTGTTTCAGGGCAAGAGATTGTGTTTTAGACTAAAAGGGAATGCATTGTAAGAAGAATCTTTACTTTGAAACTCTGTTCTTTACGTTTTTCTCATTATGAAACAGCTTTGTATTCACCTTAAACACTGTTTCAGGGCAAGAGATTGTGTTTTAGACTAAAATAGACTGCATTATAAGAAGAATCTTTACTTTGAAACTCTGTTCTTTACCTTTTTCACACTATGAAACAACTTTGTATTCACCTTAAACACTGTTTCAGGGCAAGAGATTGTGTTTTAGACTAAAAGGGAATGCATTGTAAGAAGAATCTTTACTTTGAAACTCTGTTCTTTACCTTTTTCACACTATGAAACAGCTTTGTATTCACCTTAAACACTGTTTCAGGGCAAGAGATTGTGTTTTAGACTAAAAGGGAATGCATTATAAGAAGAATCTTTACTTTGAAACTCTGTTCTTTACCATTTTCACACTATGTAACAGCTTTATATTCAACTTAAACACTGCTTCAATGCAAGAGATTGTGTTTTAGACTAAAAGGGAATGCATTATAAGAAGAATCTTTACTTTGAAACTCTGTTCTTTACCTTTTTCACACTATGAAACAGCTTTGTATTCACCTTAAACACTGTTTCAGGGCAGATTGTGTTTTAGACTAAAAGGGAATACATTGTAAGAAGAATCTTTACTTTGAAACTCTGTTCTTTACCTTTTTCTCACTATGAAACAGCTTTGTATTCACCTTAAACACTGTTTCAGGGCAGATTGTGTTTTAGACTAAAAGGGAATACATTATAAGAAGAATCTTTACTTTGAAACTCTGTTCTTTACCTTTTTCTCACTATGAAACAGCTTTATATTCAACTTAAACACTGCTTCAGGGCAAGAGATTGTGTTTTAGACTAAAAGGGAATGCATTATAAGAAGAATCTTTACTTTGAAACTCTGTTTTTTACCTTTTTCACACTATGAAACAGCTTTGTATTCACCTTAAACACTGTTTCAGGGCAAGAGATTGTGTTTTAGACTAAAAGTTAATGCATTATAAGAAGAATCTTTACTTTGAAACTCTGTTCTTTACCATTTTCTCACTATGAAACAGCTTTATATTCAACTTAAACACTGCTTCAGGGCAAGAGATTGTGTTTTAGACTAAAAGGGAATGCATTATAAGAAGAATCTTTACTTTGAAACTCTGTTCTTTACCTTTTTCACACTATGTAACAGCTTTGTTTCATGAAACAGCTTTGAAACAGCTTTGTATTCAACTTAAACACTGTTTCAGAGCTAGACATCTTGTTTTTAACCAAACTGAATAACTTACAATATGTTAAGAAAACACATATTTCAAATGAAAAGAGTTTATAACAAGGGGAGATCAAGTTGTTTGTAATATGACCAATTAAAGTAATTGCAATTCTGTTTGTACACTTCTAACCAAAAAGAAGCAGGGCTTCTATGCATTGTAATCAGCTTATACACCATTTCAGAGCAAGACATCTTGTTTTTAACCAAACTGAATAACTTACAATATCCTAAGAAAACACATATTTCAAGTGAAAAGAGTTTATCCAGGGGAGAACAAGTTGTTTTAGCATGGTTCTAATGTGACCCTTGAAAGTAATTGCAACTCTGTTTTTACACCTCTAACCACAAGGAGGCAACGTTTCCACGCATTATAATTGGCTTATACATAGTTTCAGAGTAAGAAATATTGTTTTTAACCAAACTGAACAATTAAAAGGGAATGCATTATAAGAAGAATGTTTACTTTGAAACTCTGTTCTTTACCTTTTTCACACTATGAAACAGCTTTGTATTCACCTTAAACACTGTTTCAGGGCAGATTGTGTTTTAGACTAAAAGGGAATACATTATAAGAAGAATCTTTACTTTGAAACTCTGTTCTTTACCTTTTTCACACTATGAAACAGCTTTATATTCAACTTAAACACTGTTTCAGGGCAAGAGATTGTGTTTTAGACTAAAATAGACTGCATTATAAGAAGAATCTTTACTTTGAAACTCTGTTCTTTACCTTTTTCACACTATGAAACAGCTTTGTATTCACCTTAAACACTGTTTCAGGGCAAGAGATTGTGTTTTAGACTAAAAGGGAATGCATTGTAAGAAGAATCTTTACTTTGAAACTCTGTTCTTTACCTTTTTCTCACTATGAAACAGCTTTGTATTCACCTTAAACACTGTTTCAGGGCAAGAGATTGTGTTTTAGACTAAAAGGGAATGCATTATAAGAAGAATCTTTACTTTGAAACTCTGTTCTTTACCTTTTTCACACTATGTAACAGCTTTGTATTCACCTTAAACACTGTTTCAGGGCAGATTGTGTTTTAGACTAAAAGGGAATACATTATAAGAAGAATCTTTACTTTGAAACTCTGTTCTTTACCTTTTTCTCACTATGAAACAGCTTTATATTCAACTTAAACACTGCTTCAGGGCAAGAGATTGTGTTTTAGACTAAAAGGGAATGCATTATAAGAAGAATCTTTACTTTGAAACTCTGTTCTTTACCATTTTCTCACTATGAAACAGCTTTATATTCAACTTAAACACTGCTTCAGGGCAAGAGATTGTGTTTTAGACTAAAAGGGAATGCAGTATAAGAAGAATCTTTACTTTGAAACTCTGTTCTTTACCTTTTTCACACTATGTAACAGCTTTGTTTCATGAAACAGCTTTGAAACAGCTTTGTATTCAACTTAAACACTGTTTCAGAGCTAGACATCTTGTTTTTAACCAAACTGAATAACTTACAATATGTTAAGAAAACACATATTTCAAATGAAAAGAGTTTATAACAAGGGGAGATGAAGTTGTTTGTAATATGACCAATTAAAGTAATTGCAATTCTGTTTGTACACTTCTAACCAAAAAGAAGCAGGGCTTCTATGCATTGTAATCAGCTTATACACCATTTCAGAGCAAGACATCTTGTTTTTAACCAAACTGAATAACTTACAATATCCTAAGAAAACACATATTTCAAGTGAAAAGAGTTTATCCAGGGGAGAACAAGTTGTTTTAACATGGTTCTAATGTGACCCTTGAAAGTAATTGCAACTCTGTTTTTACACCTCTAACCACAAGGAGGCAACGTTTCCACGCATTATAATTGGCTTATACATAGTTTCAGAGTAAGAAATATTGTTTTTAACCAAACTGAACAACTAAAAGGGAATGCATTATAAGAAGAATGTTTACTTTGAAACTCTGTTCTTTACCTTTTAAACAATATGAAACAGCTTTGTATTCACCTTAAACACTGTTTCAGGGCAAGAGATTGTGTTTTAGACTAAAAGGGAATGCATTGTAAGAAGAATCTTTACTTTGAAACTCTGTTCTTTACCTTTTTCTCACTATGAAACAGCTTTGTATTCATCTTAAACACTGTTTCAAGGCAAGAGATTGTGTTTTAGACTAAAAGGGAATGCATTATAAGAAGAATCTTTACTTTGAAACTCTGTTCTTTACCATTTTCACACTATGTAACAGCTTTATATTCAACTTAAACACTGCTTCAGTGCAAGAGATTGTGTTTTAGACTAAAAGGGAATGCATTATAAGAAGAATCTTTACTTTGAAACTCTGTTCTTTACCTTTTTCACACTATGAAACAGCTTTGTATTCACCTTAAACACTGTTTCAGGGCAGATTGTGTTTTAGACTAAAAGGGAATACATTATAAGAAGAATCTTTACTTTGAAACTCTGTTCTTTACTTTTTTCACACTATGAAACAGCTTTGTATTCACCTTAAACACTGTTTCAGGGCAAGAGATTGTGTTTTAGACTAAAACAATGCTTTATAAGAAGAATCTTTACTTTGAAACTCTGTTCTTTACCTTTTTAACACAATGAACAGCTTTGTATTCACCTTAAACACTGTTTCAGGGCAAGAGATTGTGTTTTAGACTAAAAGGGAATGCATTATAAGAAGAATCTTTACTTTGAAACTCTGTTCTTTACCTTTTTCACACTATGAAACAACTTTGTATTCACCTTAAACACTGTTTCAGGGCAAGAGATTGTGTTTTAGACTAAAAGGGAATGCAGTATAAGAAGAATCTTTACTTTGAAACTCTGTTCTTTACCATTTTCACACTATGTAACAGCTTTATATTCAACTTAAACACTGCTTCAATGCAAGAGATTGTGTTTTAGACTAAAAGGGAATGCATTATAAGAAGAATCTTTACTTTGAAACTCTGTTCTTTACCTTTTTCACACTATGAAACAGCTTTGTATTCACCTTAAACACTGTTTCAGGGCAGATTGTGTTTTAGACTAAAAGGGAATACATTGTAAGAAGAATCTTTACTTTGAAACTCTGTTCTTTACCTTTTTCTCACTATGAAACAGCTTTGTATTCACCTTAAACACTGTTTCAGGGCAGATTGTGTTTTAGACTAAAAGGGAATACATTATAAGAAGAATCTTTACTTTGAAACTCTGTTCTTTACCTTTTTCTCACTATGAAACAGCTTTATATTCAACTTAAACACTGCTTCAGGGCAAGAGATTGTGTTTTAGACTAAAAGGGAATGCATTATAAGAAGAATCTTTACTTTGAAACTCTGTTTTTTACCTTTTTCACACTATGAAACAGCTTTGTATTCACCTTAAACACTGTTTCAGGGCAAGAGATTGTGTTTTAGACTAAAAGTTAATGCATTATAAGAAGAATCTTTACTTTGAAACTCTGTTCTTTACCATTTTCTCACTATGAAACAGCTTTATATTCAACTTAAACACTGCTTCAGGGCAAGAGATTGTGTTTTAGACTAAAAGGGAATGCATTATAAGAAGAATCTTTACTTTGAAACTCTGTTCTTTACCTTTTTCACACTATGTAACAGCTTTGTTTCATGAAACAGCTTTGAAACAGCTTTGTATTCAACTTAAACACTGTTTCAGAGCTAGACATCTTGTTTTTAACCAAACTGAATAACTTACAATATGTTAAGAAAACACATATTTCAAATGAAAAGAGTTTATAACAAGGGGAGATCAAGTTGTTTGTAATATGACCAATTAAAGTAATTGCAATTCTGTTTGTACACTTCTAACCAAAAAGAAGCAGGGCTTCTATGCATTGTAATCAGCTTATACACCATTTCAGAGCAAGACATCTTGTTTTTAACCAAACTGAATAACTTACAATATCCTAAGAAAACACATATTTCAAGTGAAAAGAGTTTATCCAGGGGAGAACAAGTTGTTTTAGCATGGTTCTAATGTGACCCTTGAAAGTAATTGCAACTCTGTTTTTACACCTCTAACCACAAGGAGGCAACGTTTCCACGCATTATAATTGGCTTATACATAGTTTCAGAGTAAGAAATATTGTTTTTAACCAAACTGAACAATTAAAAGGGAATGCATTATAAGAAGAATGTTTACTTTGAAACTCTGTTCTTTACCTTTTTCACACTATGAAACAGCTTTGTATTCACCTTAAACACTGTTTCAGGGCAGATTGTGTTTTAGACTAAAAGGGAATACATTATAAGAAGAATCTTTACTTTGAAACTCTGTTCTTTACCTTTTTCACACTATGAAACAGCTTTATATTCAACTTAAACACTGTTTCAGGGCAAGAGATTGTGTTTTAGACTAAAATAGACTGCATTATAAGAAGAATCTTTACTTTGAAACTCTGTTCTTTACCTTTTTCACACTATGAAACAGCTTTGTATTCACCTTAAACACTGTTTCAGGGCAAGAGATTGTGTTTTAGACTAAAAGGGAATGCATTGTAAGAAGAATCTTTACTTTGAAACTCTGTTCTTTACCTTTTTCTCACTATGAAACAGCTTTGTATTCACCTTAAACACTGTTTCAGGGCAAGAGATTGTGTTTTAGACTAAAAGGGAATGCATTATAAGAAGAATCTTTACTTTGAAACTCTGTTCTTTACCTTTTTCACACTATGTAACAGCTTTGTATTCACCTTAAACACTGTTTCAGGGCAGATTGTGTTTTAGACTAAAAGGGAATACATTATAAGAAGAATCTTTACTTTGAAACTCTGTTCTTTACCTTTTTCTCACTATGAAACAGCTTTATATTCAACTTAAACACTGCTTCAGGGCAAGAGATTGTGTTTTAGACTAAAAGGGAATGCATTATAAGAAGAATCTTTACTTTGAAACTCTGTTCTTTACCATTTTCTCACTATGAAACAGCTTTATATTCAACTTAAACACTGCTTCAGGGCAAGAGATTGTGTTTTAGACTAAAAGGGAATGCAGTATAAGAAGAATCTTTACTTTGAAACTCTGTTCTTTACCTTTTTCACACTATGTAACAGCTTTGTTTCATGAAACAGCTTTGAAACAGCTTTGTATTCAACTTAAACACTGTTTCAGAGCTAGACATCTTGTTTTTAACCAAACTGAATAACTTACAATATGTTAAGAAAACACATATTTCAAATGAAAAGAGTTTATAACAAGGGGAGATGAAGTTGTTTGTAATATGACCAATTAAAGTAATTGCAATTCTGTTTGTACACTTCTAACCAAAAAGAAGCAGGGCTTCTATGCATTGTAATCAGCTTATACACCATTTCAGAGCAAGACATCTTGTTTTTAACCAAACTGAATAACTTACAATATCCTAAGAAAACACATATTTCAAGTGAAAAGAGTTTATCCAGGGGAGAACAAGTTGTTTTAACATGGTTCTAATGTGACCCTTGAAAGTAATTGCAACTCTGTTTTTACACCTCTAACCACAAGGAGGCAACGTTTCCACGCATTATAATTGGCTTATACATAGTTTCAGAGTAAGAAATATTGTTTTTAACCAAACTGAACAACTAAAAGGGAATGCATTATAAGAAGAATGTTTACTTTGAAACTCTGTTCTTTACCTTTTAAACAATATGAAACAGCTTTGTATTCACCTTAAACACTGTTTCAGGGCAAGAGATTGTGTTTTAGACTAAAAGGGAATGCATTGTAAGAAGAATCTTTACTTTGAAACTCTGTTCTTTACCTTTTTCTCACTATGAAACAGCTTTGTATTCATCTTAAACACTGTTTCAAGGCAAGAGATTGTGTTTTAGACTAAAAGGGAATGCATTATAAGAAGAATCTTTACTTTGAAACTCTGTTCTTTACCATTTTCACACTATGTAACAGCTTTATATTCAACTTAAACACTGCTTCAGTGCAAGAGATTGTGTTTTAGACTAAAAGGGAATGCATTATAAGAAGAATCTTTACTTTGAAACTCTGTTCTTTACCTTTTTCACACTATGAAACAGCTTTGTATTCACCTTAAACACTGTTTCAGGGCAGATTGTGTTTTAGACTAAAAGGGAATACATTATAAGAAGAATCTTTACTTTGAAACTCTGTTCTTTACTTTTTTCACACTATGAAACAGCTTTATATTCAACTTAAACACTGTTTCAGGGCAAGAGATTGTGTTTTAGACTAAAACAATGCTTTATAAGAAGAATCTTTACTTTGAAACTCTGTTCTTTACCTTTTTCACACTATGAAACAGCTTTGTATTCACCTTAAACACTGTTTCAGGGCAAGAGATTGTGTTTTAGACTAAAACAATGCTTTATAAGAAGAATCTTTACTTTGAAACTCTGTTCTTTACCTTTTTAACACAATGAACAGCTTTGTATTCACCTTAAACACTGTTTCAGGGCAAGAGATTGTGTTTTAGACTAAAAGGGAATGCATTATAAGAAGAATCTTTACTTTGAAACTCTGTTCTTTACCTTTTTCACACTATGAAACAACTTTGTATTCACCTTAAACACTGTTTCAGGGCAAGAGATTGTGTTTTAGACTAAAAGGGAATGCATTGTAAGAAGAATCTTTACTTTGAAACTCTGTTCTTTACCTTTTTCTCATTATGAAACAGCTTTGTATTCACCTTAAACACTGTTTCAGGGCAAGAGATTGTGTTTTAGACTAAAATAGACTGCATTATAAGAAGAATCTTTACTTTGAAACTCTGTTCTTTACCTTTTTCTCATTATGAAACAGCTTTATATTCAACTTAAACACTGCTTCAGGGCAAGAGATTGTGTTTTAGACTAAAAGGGAATGCATTATAAGAAGAATCTTTACTTTGAAACTCTGTTCTTTACCTTTTTCTCACTATGAAACAGCTTTGTATTCACCTTAAACACTGTTTCAGGGCAGATTGTGTTTTAGACTAAAAGGGAATACATTATAAGAAGAATCTTTACTTTGAAACTCTGTTCTTTACCTTTTTCTCACTATGAAACAGCTTTATATTCAACTTAAACACTGCTTCAGGGCAAGAGATTGTGTTTTAGACTAAAAGGGAATGCAGTATAAGAAGAATCTTTACTTTGAAACTCTGTTCTTTACCTTTTTCACACTATGTAACAGCTTTGTTTCATGAAACAGCTTTGAAACAGCTTTGTATTCAACTTAAACACTGTTTCAGAGCTAGACATCTTGTTTTTAACCAAACTGAATAACTTACAATATGTTAAGAAAACACATATTTCAAATGAAAAGAGTTTATAACAAGGGGAGATCAAGTTGTTTGTAATATGACCAATTAAAGTAATTGCAATTCTGTTTGTACACTTCTAACCAAAAAGAAGCAGGGCTTCTATGCATTGTAATCAGCTTATACACCATTTCAGAGCAAGACATCTTGTTTTTAACCAAACTGAATAACTTACAATATCCTAAGAAAACACATATTTCAAGTGAAAAGAGTTTATCCATGGGAGAACAAGTTGTTTTAACATGGTTCTAATGTGACCCTTGAAAGTAATTGCAACTCTGTTTTTACACCTCTAACCACAAGGAGGCAACGTTTCCACGCATTATAATTGGCTTATACAAAGTTTCAGAGTAAGAAATATTGTTTTTAACCAAACTGAACAACTAAAAGGGAATGCATTATAAGAAGAATGTTTACTTTGAAACTCTGTTCTTTACCTTTTTCACACTATGAAACAGGTTTGTATTCACCTTAAACACTGTTTCAGGGCAAGAGATTGTGTTTTAGACTAAAAGGGAATGCATTGTAAGAAGAATCTTTACTTTGAAACTCTGTTCTTTACCTTTTTCTCACTATGAAACAGCTTTGTATTCACCTTAAACACTGTTTCAGGGCAAGAGATTGTGTTTTAGACTAAAAGGGAATGCATTATAAGAAGAATATTTACTTTGAAACTCTGTTCTTTACCTTTTTCACACTATGAAACAGCTTTGTATTCACCTTAAACACTGTTTCAGGGCAGATTGTGTTTTAGACTAAAAGGGAATACATTATAAGAAGAATCTTTACTTTGAAACTCTGTTCTTTACCTTTTTCACACTACGAAACAGCTTTGTATTCACCTTAAACACTGTTTCAGGGCAAGAGATTGTGTTTTAGACTAAAAGGGAATGCATTGTAAGAAGAATCTTGACTTTGAAACTCTGTTCTTTACCTTTTTCTCATTATGAAACAGCTTTGTATTCACCTTAAACACTGTTTCAGGGCAAGAGATTGTGTTTTAGACTAAAATAGACTGCATTATAAGAAGAATCTTTACTTTGAAACTCTGTTCTTTACCTTTTTCTCATTATGAAACAGCTTTATATTCAACTTAAACACTGCTTCAGGGCAAGAGATTGTGTTTTAGACTAAAAGGGAATGCATTATAAGAAGAATCTTTACTTTGAAACTCTGTTCTTTACCTTTTTCACACTATGTAACAGCTTTGTTTCATGAAACAGCTTTGAAACAGCTTTGTATTCAACTTAAACACTGTTTCAGAGCTAGACATCTTGTTTTTAACCAAACTGAATAACTTACAATATGTTAAGAAAACACATATTTCAAATGAAAAGAGTTTATAAGAAGGGGAGATCAAGTTGTTTGTAATATGACCAATTAAAGTAATTGCAATTCTGTTTGTACACTTCTAACCAAAAAGAAGCAGGGCTTCTATGCATTGTAATCAGCTTATACACCATTTCAGAGCAAGACATCTTGTTTTTAACCAAACTGAATAACTTACAATATCCTAAGAAAACACATATTTCAAGTGAAAAGAGTTTATCCAGGGGAGAACAAGTTGTTTTAACATGGTTCTAATGTGACCCTTGAAAGTAATTGCAACTCTGTTTTTACACCTCTAACCACAAGGAGGCAACGTTTCCACGCATTATAATTGGCTTATACATAGTTTCAGAGTAAGAAATATTGTTTTTAACCAAACTGAACAACTAAAAGGGAATGCATTATAAGAAGAATGTTTACTTTGAAACTCTGTTCTTTACCTTTTAAACAATATGAAACAGCTTTGTATTCACCTTAAACACTGTTTCAGGGCAAGAGATTGTGTTTTAGACTAAAAGGGAATGCATTGTATGAAGAATCTTTACTTTGAAACTCTGTTCTTTACCTTTTTCTCACTATGAAACAGCTTTGTATTCACCTTAAACACTGTTTCAGGGCAAGAGATTGTGTTTTAGACTAAAAGGGAATGCATTATAAGAAGAATCTTTACTTTGAAACTCTGTTCTTTACCTTTTTCACACTATGTAACAGCTTTATATTCAACTTAAACACTGCTTCAGTGCAAGAGATTGTGTTTTAGACTAAAAGGGAATGCATTATAAGAAGAATCTTTACTTTGAAACTCTGTTCTTTACCTTTTTCACACTATGAAACAGCTTTGTATTCACCTTAAACACTGTTTCAGGGCAGATTGTGTTTTAGACTAAAAGGGAATACATTATAAGAAGAATCTTTACTTTGAAACTCTGTTCTTTACCTTTTTCACACTATGAAACAGCTTTATATTCAACTTAAACACTGTTTCAGGGCAAGAGATTGTGTTTTAGACTAAAATAGACTGCATTATAAGAAGAATCTTTACTTTGAAACTCTGTTCTTTACCTTTTTCACACTATGAAACAGCTTTGTATTCACCTTAAACACTGTTTCAGGGCAAGAGATTGTGTTTTAGACTAAAAGGGAATGCATTGTAAGAAGAATCTTTACTTTGAAACTCTGTTCTTTACCTTTTTCTCATTATGAAACAGCTTTGTATTCACCTTAAACACTGTTTCAGGGCAAGAGATTGTGTTTTAGACTAAAATAGACTGCATTATAAGAAGAATCTTTACTTTGAAACTCTGTTCTTTACCTTTTTCTCATTATGAAACAGCTTTATATTCAACTTAAACACTGCTTCAGGGCAAGAGATTGTGTTTTAGACTAAAAGGGAATGCATTATAAGAAGAATCTTTACTTTGAAACTCTGTTCTTTACCTTTTTCTCACTATGAAACAGCTTTGTATTCACCTTAAACACTGTTTCAGGGCAGATTGTGTTTTAGACTAAAAGGGAATACATTATAAGAAGAATCTTTACTTTGAAACTCTGTTCTTTACCTTTTTCTCACTATGAAACAGCTTTATATTCAACTTAAACACTGCTTCAGGGCAAGAGATTGTGTTTTAGACTAAAAGGGAATGCAGTATAAGAAGAATCTTTACTTTGAAACTCTGTTCTTTACCTTTTTCACACTATGTAACAGCTTTGTTTCATGAAACAGCTTTGAAACAGCTTTGTATTCAACTTAAACACTGTTTCAGAGCTAGACATCTTGTTTTTAACCAAACTGAATAACTTACAATATGTTAAGAAAACACATATTTCAAATGAAAAGAGTTTATAACAAGGGGAGATCAAGTTGTTTGTAATATGACCAATTAAAGTAATTGCAATTCTGTTTGTACACTTCTAACCAAAAAGAAGCAGGGCTTCTATGCATTGTAATCAGCTTATACACCATTTCAGAGCAAGACATCTTGTTTTTAACCAAACTGAATAACTTACAATATCCTAAGAAAACACATATTTCAAGTGAAAAGAGTTTATCCATGGGAGAACAAGTTGTTTTAACATGGTTCTAATGTGACCCTTGAAAGTAATTGCAACTCTGTTTTTACACCTCTAACCACAAGGAGGCAACGTTTCCACGCATTATAATTGGCTTATACAAAGTTTCAGAGTAAGAAATATTGTTTTTAACCAAACTGAACAACTAAAAGGGAATGCATTATAAGAAGAATGTTTACTTTGAAACTCTGTTCTTTACCTTTTTCACACTATGAAACAGGTTTGTATTCACCTTAAACACTGTTTCAGGGCAAGAGATTGTGTTTTAGACTAAAAGGGAATGCATTGTAAGAAGAATCTTTACTTTGAAACTCTGTTCTTTACCTTTTTCTCACTATGAAACAGCTTTGTATTCACCTTAAACACTGTTTCAGGGCAAGAGATTGTGTTTTAGACTAAAAGGGAATGCATTATAAGAAGAATATTTACTTTGAAACTCTGTTCTTTACCTTTTTCACACTATGAAACAGCTTTGTATTCACCTTAAACACTGTTTCAGGGCAGATTGTGTTTTAGACTAAAAGGGAATACATTATAAGAAGAATCTTTACTTTGAAACTCTGTTCTTTACCTTTTTCACACTACGAAACAGCTTTGTATTCACCTTAAACACTGTTTCAGGGCAAGAGATTGTGTTTTAGACTAAAAGGGAATGCATTGTAAGAAGAATCTTGACTTTGAAACTCTGTTCTTTACCTTTTTCTCATTATGAAACAGCTTTGTATTCACCTTAAACACTGTTTCAGGGCAAGAGATTGTGTTTTAGACTAAAATAGACTGCATTATAAGAAGAATCTTTACTTTGAAACTCTGTTCTTTACCTTTTTCTCATTATGAAACAGCTTTATATTCAACTTAAACACTGCTTCAGGGCAAGAGATTGTGTTTTAGACTAAAAGGGAATGCATTATAAGAAGAATCTTTACTTTGAAACTCTGTTCTTTACCTTTTTCACACTATGTAACAGCTTTGTTTCATGAAACAGCTTTGAAACAGCTTTGTATTCAACTTAAACACTGTTTCAGAGCTAGACATCTTGTTTTTAACCAAACTGAATAACTTACAATATGTTAAGAAAACACATATTTCAAATGAAAAGAGTTTATAAGAAGGGGAGATCAAGTTGTTTGTAATATGACCAATTAAAGTAATTGCAATTCTGTTTGTACACTTCTAACCAAAAAGAAGCAGGGCTTCTATGCATTGTAATCAGCTTATACACCATTTCAGAGCAAGACATCTTGTTTTTAACCAAACTGAATAACTTACAATATCCTAAGAAAACACATATTTCAAGTGAAAAGAGTTTATCCAGGGGAGAACAAGTTGTTTTAACATGGTTCTAATGTGACCCTTGAAAGTAATTGCAACTCTGTTTTTACACCTCTAACCACAAGGAGGCAACGTTTCCACGCATTATAATTGGCTTATACATAGTTTCAGAGTAAGAAATATTGTTTTTAACCAAACTGAACAACTAAAAGGGAATGCATTATAAGAAGAATGTTTACTTTGAAACTCTGTTCTTTACCTTTTAAACAATATGAAACAGCTTTGTATTCACCTTAAACACTGTTTCAGGGCAAGAGATTGTGTTTTAGACTAAAAGGGAATGCATTGTATGAAGAATCTTTACTTTGAAACTCTGTTCTTTACCTTTTTCTCACTATGAAACAGCTTTGTATTCACCTTAAACACTGTTTCAGGGCAAGAGATTGTGTTTTAGACTAAAAGGGAATGCATTATAAGAAGAATCTTTACTTTGAAACTCTGTTCTTTACCTTTTTCACACTATGTAACAGCTTTATATTCAACTTAAACACTGCTTCAGTGCAAGAGATTGTGTTTTAGACTAAAAGGGAATGCATTATAAGAAGAATCTTTACTTTGAAACTCTGTTCTTTACCTTTTTCACACTATGAAACAGCTTTGTATTCACCTTAAACACTGTTTCAGGGCAGATTGTGTTTTAGACTAAAAGGGAATACATTATAAGAAGAATCTTTACTTTGAAACTCTGTTCTTTACCTTTTTCACACTATGAAACAGCTTTATATTCAACTTAAACACTGTTTCAGGGCAAGAGATTGTGTTTTAGACTAAAATAGACTGCATTATAAGAAGAATCTTTACTTTGAAACTCTGTTCTTTACCTTTTTCACACTATGAAACAGCTTTGTATTCACCTTAAACACTGTTTCAGGGCAAGAGATTGTGTTTTAGACTAAAAGGGAATGCATTGTAAGAAGAATCTTTACTTTGAAACTCTGTTCTTTACCTTTTTCTCACTATGAAACAGCTTTGTATTCACCTTAAACACTGTTTCAGGGCAAGAGATTGTGTTTTAGACTAAAAGGGAATGCATTATAAGAAGAATCTTTACTTTGAAACTCTGTTCTTTACCTTTTTCACACTATGTAACAGCTTTGTATTCACCTTAAACACTGTTTCAGGGCAGATTGTGTTTTAGACTAAAAGGGAATACATTATAAGAAGAATCTTTACTTTGAAACTCTGTTCTTTACCTTTTTCTCACTATGAAACAGCTTTATATTCAACTTAAACACTGCTTCAGGGCAAGAGATTGTGTTTTAGACTAAAAGGGAATGCATTATAAGAAGAATCTTTACTTTGAAACTCTGTTCTTTACCATTTTCTCACTATGAAACAGCTTTATATTCAACTTAAACACTGCTTCAGGGCAAGAGATTGTGTTTTAGACTAAAAGGGAATGCAGTATAAGAAGAATCTTTACTTTGAAACTCTGTTCTTTACCTTTTTCACACTATGTAACAGCTTTGTTTCATGAAACAGCTTTGAAACAGCTTTGTATTCAACTTAAACACTGTTTCAGAGCTAGACATCTTGTTTTTAACCAAACTGAATAACTTACAATATGTTAAGAAAACACATATTTCAAATGAAAAGAGTTTATAACAAGGGGAGATCAAGTTGTTTGTAATATGACCAATTAAAGTAATTGCAATTCTGTTTGTACACTTCTAACCAAAAAGAAGCAGGGCTTCTATGCATTGTAATCAGCTTATACACCATTTCAGAGCAAGACATCTTGTTTTTAACCAAACTGAATAACTTACAATATCCTAAGAAAACACATATTTCAAGTGAAAAGAGTTTATCCAGGGGAGAACAAGTTGTTTTAACATGGTTCTAATGTGACCCTTGAAAGTAATTGCAACTCTGTTTTTACACCTCTAACCACAAGGAGGCAACGTTTCCACGCATTATAATTGGCTTATACATAGTTTCAGAGTAAGAAATATTGTTTTTAACCAAACTGAACAACTAAAAGGGAATGCATTATAAGAAGAATGTTTACTTTGAAACTCTGTTCTTTACCTTTTAAACAATATGAAACAGCTTTGTATTCACCTTAAACACTGTTTCAGGGCAAGAGATTGTGTTTTAGACTAAAAGGGAATGCATTATAAGAAGAATCTTTACTTTGAAACTCTGTTCTTTACCTTTTTCACACTATGTAACAGCTTTATATTCAACTTAAACACTGCTTCAGTGCAAGAGATTGTGTTTTAGACTAAAAGGGAATGCATTATAAGAAGAATCTTTACTTTGAAACTCTGTTCTTTACCTTTTTCACACTATGAAACAGCTTTGTATTCACCTTAAACACTGTTTCAGGGCAGATTGTGTTTTAGACTAAAAGGGAATGCATTATAAGAAGAATCTTTACTTTGAAACTCTGTTCTTTACCTTTTTCACACTATGAAACAGCTTTATATTCAACTTAAACACTGTTTCAGGGCAAGAGATTGTGTTTTAGACTAAAATAGACTGCATTATAAGAAGAATCTTTACTTTGAAACTCTGTTCTTTACCTTTTTCACACTATGAAACAGCTTTGTATTCACCTTAAACACTGTTTCAGGGCAAGAGATTGTGTTTTAGACTAAAAGGGAATGCATTGTAAGAAGAATCTTTACTTTGAAACTCTGTTCTTTACTTTTTCTCACTATGAAACAGCTTTGTATTCACCTTAAACACTGTTTCAGGGCAAGAGATTGTGTTTTAGACTAAAAGGGAATGCATTATAAGAAGAATCTTTACTTTGAAACTCTGTTCTTTACCTTTTTCACACTATGAAACAGCTTTGTATTCACCTTAAACACTGTTTCAGTGCAGATTGTGTTTTAGACTAAAAGGGAATACATTATAAGAAGAATCTTTACTTTGAAACTTTGTTCTTTACCATTTTCACACTATGTAACAGCTTTATATTCAACTTAAACACTGCTTCAGTGCAAGAGATTGTGTTTTAGACTAAAAGGGAATGCATTATAAGAAGAATCTTTACTTTGAAACTCTGTTCTTTACCTTTTTCACACTATGAAACAGCTTTGTATTCACCTTAAACACTGTTTCAGGGCAGATTGTGTTTTAGACTAAAAGGGAATGCATTGTAAGAAGAATCTTTACTTTGAAACTCTGTTCTTTACCTTTTTCTCATTATGAAACAGCTTTGTATTCACCTTAAACACTGCTTCAGGGCAAGAGATTGTGTTTTAGACTAAAAGGGAATGCATTATAAGAAGAATCTTTACTTTGAAACTCTGTTTTTTACCTTTTTCACACTATGAAACAGCTTTGTATTCACCTTAAACACTGTTTCAGGGCAAGAGATTGTGTTTTAGACTAAAAGGGAATGCATTATAAGAAGAATCTTTACTTTGAAACTCTGTTCTTTACCTTTTTCTCACTATGAAACAGCTTTGTATTCAACTTAAACACTGTTTCAGGGGAAGCGATTGTGTTTTAGACTAAAAGGGAATGCATTATAAGAAGAATCTTTACTTTGAAACTCTGTTCTTTACCTTTTTCTCACTATGAAACAGCTTTATATTCAACTTAAACACTGCTTCAGTGCAAGAGATTGTGTTTTAGACTAAAAGGGAATGCATTATAAGAAGAATCTTTACTTTGAAACTCTGTTCTTTACCTTTTTCACACTATGAAACAGCTTTGTATTCACCTTAAACACTGTTTCAGGGCAGATTGTGTTTTAGACTAAAAGGGAATAGATTATAAGAAGAATCTTTACTTTGAAACTCTGTTCTTTACCTTTTTCTCACTATGAAACAGCTTTATATTCAACTTAAACAATGCTTCAGGGCAAGAGATTGTGTTTTAGACTAAAAGGGAATGCATTATAAGAAGAATCTTTACTTTGAAACTCTGTTCTTTACCTTTTTCTCATTATGAAACAGCTTTGTATTCACCTTAAATACTGTTTCAGGGCAAGAGATTGTGTTTTAGACTAAAAGGGAATGCATTATAAGAAGAATCTTTACTTTGAAACTCTGTTCTTTACCTTTTTCACACTATGTAACAGCTTTGTTTCATAAAACAGGTTTGAAACAGCTTTGTATTCAACTTAAACACTGTTTCAGAGCTAGACATCTTGTTTTTAACCAAACTGAATAACTTACAATATGTTAAGAAAACACATATTTCAAATGAAAAGAGTTTATAACAAGGGGAGATCAAGTTGTTTGTAATATGACCAATTAAAGTAATTGCAATTCTGTTTGTACACTTCTAACCAAAAAGAAGCAGGGCTTCTATGCATTGTAATCAGCTTATACACCATTTCAGAGCAAGACATCTTGTTTTTAACCAAACTGAATAACTTACAATATCCTAAGAAAACACATATTTCAAGTGAAAAGAGTTTATCCAGGGGAGAACAAGTTGTTTTAACATGGTTCTAATGTGACCCTTGAAAGTAATTGCAACTCTGTTTTTACACCTCTAACCACAAGGAGGCAACGTTTCCACGCATTATAATTGGCTTATACATAGTTTCAGAGTAAGAAATATTGTTTTTAACCAAACTGAACAACTAAAAGGGAATGCATTATAAGAAGAATGTTTACTTTGAAACTCTGTTCTTTACCTTTTAAACAATATGAAACAGCTTTGTATTCACCTTAAACACTGTTTCAGGGCAAGAGATTGTGTTTTAGACTAAAAGGGAATGCATTGTAAGAAGAATCTTTACTTTGAAACTCTGTTCTTTACCTTTTTCTCACTATGAAACAGCTTTGTATTCACCTTAAACACTGTTTCAGGGCAAGAGATTGTGTTTTAGACTAAAAGGGAATGCATTATAAGAAGAATCTTTACTTTGAAACTCTGTTCTTTACCTTTTTCACACTATGTAACAGCTTTGTTTCATGAAACAGCTTTGAAACAGCTTTGTATTCAACTTAAACACTGTTTCAGAGCTAGACATCTTGTTTTTAACCAAACTGAATAACTTACAATATGTTAAGAAAACACATATTTCAAATGAAAAGAGTTTATAACAAGGGGAGATCAAGTTGTTTGTAATATGACCAATTAAAGTAATTGCAATTCTGTTTGTACACTTCTAACCAAAAAGAAGCAGGGCTTCTATGCATTGTAATCAGCTTATACACCATTTCAGAGCAAGACATCTTGTTTTTAACCAAACTGAATAACTTACAATATCCTAAGAAAACACATATTTCAAGTGAAAAGAGTTTATCCAGGGGAGAACAAGTTGTTTTAACATGGTTCTAATGTGACCCTTGAAAGTAATTGCAACTCTGTTTTTACACCTCTAACCACAAGGAGGCAACGTTTCCACGCATTATAATTGGCTTATACATAGTTTCAGAGTAAGAAATATTGTTTTTAACCAAACTGAACAACTAAAAGGGAATGCATTATAAGAAGAATGTTTACTTTGAAACTCTGTTCTTTACCTTTTAAACAATATGAAACAGCTTTGTATTCACCTTAAACACTGTTTCAGGGCAAGAGATTGTGTTTTAGACTAAAAGGGAATGCATTGTATGAAGAATCTTTACTTTGAAACTCTGTTCTTTACCTTTTTCTCACTATGAAACAGCTTTGTATTCACCTTAAACACTGTTTCAGGGCAAGAGATTGTGTTTTAGACTAAAAGGGAATGCATTATAAGAAGAATCTTTACTTTGAAACTCTGTTCTTTACCATTTTCACACTATGTAACAGCTTTATATTCAACTTAAACACTGCTTCAGTGCAAGAGATTGTGTTTTAGACTAAAAGGGAATGCATTATAAGAAGAATCTTTACTTTGAAACTCTGTTCTTTACCTTTTTCACACTATGAAACAGCTTTGTATTCACCTTAAACACTGTTTCAGTGCAGATTGTGTTTTAGACTAAAAGGGAATACATTATAAGAAGAATCTTTACTTTGAAACTCTGTTCTTTACCTTTTTCACAGTATGAAACAGCTTTATATTCAACTTAAACACTGTTTCAGGGCAAGAGATTGTGTTTTAGACTAAAAGGGAATGCATTATAAGAAGAATCTTTACTTTGAAACTCTGTTCTTTACCTTTTTCACACTATGAAACAGCTTTGTATTCACCATAAACACTGTTTCAGGGCAAGAGATTGTGTTTTAGACTAAAATAGACTGCATTATAAGAAGAATCTTTACTTTGAAACTCTGTTCTTTACCTTTTTCACACTATGAAACAACTTTGTATTCACCTTAAACACTGTTTCAGGGCAAGAGATTGTGTTTTAGACTAAAAGGGAATGCATTGTAAGAAGAATCTTTACTTTGAAACTCTGTTCTTTACCTTTTTCTCATTATGAAACAGCTTTGTATTGACCTTAAACACTGTTTCAGGGCAAGAGATTGTGTTTTAGACTAAAATAGACTGCATTATAAGAAGAATCTTTACTTTGAAACTCTGTTCTTTACCTTTTTCTCATTATGAAACAGCTTTATATTCAACTTAAACACTGCTTCAGGGCAAGAGATTGTGTTTTAGACTAAAAGGGAATACATTATAAGAAGAATCTTTACTTTGAAACTCTGTTCTTTACCTTTTTCTCATTATGAAACAGCTTTGTATTCACCTTAAACACTGTTTCAGGGCAAGAGATTGTGTTTTAGACTAAAATAGACTGCATTATAAGAAGAATCTTTACTTTGAAACTCTGTTCTTTACCTTTTTCTCATTATGAAACAGCTTTATATTCAACTTAAACACTGCTTCAGGGCAAGAGATTGTGTTTTAGACTAAAAGGGAATGCATTATAAGAAGAATCTTTACTTTGAAACTCTGTTCTTTACCTTTTTCACACTATGTAACAGCTTTGTTTCATGAAACAGCTTTGAAACAGCTTTGTATTCAACTTAAACACTGTTTCAGAGCTAGACATCTTGTTTTTAACCAAACTGAATAACTTACAATATGTTAAGAAAACACATATTTCAAATGAAAAGAGTTTATAACAAGGGGAGATCAAGTTGTTTGTAATATGACCAATTAAAGTAATTGCAATTCTGTTTGTACACTTCTATCCAAAAAGAAGCAGGGCTTCTATGCATTGTAATCAGCTTATACACCATTTCAGAGCAAGACATCTTGTTTTTAACCAAACTGAATAACTTACAATATCCTAAGAAAACACATATTTCAAGTGAAAAGAGTTTATCCAGGGGAGAACAAGTTGTTTTGACATGGTTCTAATGTGACCCTTGAAAGTAATTGCAACTCTGTTTTTACACCTCTAACCACAAGGAGGCAACGTTTCCACGCATTATAATTGGCTTATACATAGTTTCAGAGTAAGAAATATTGTTTTTAACCAAACTGAACAACTAAAAGGGAATGCATTATAAGAAGAATGTTTACTTTGAAACTCTGTTCTTTACCTTTTAAACAATATGAAACAGCTTTGTATTCACCTTAAACACTGTTTCAGGGCAAGAGATTGTGTTTTAGACTAAAAGGGAATGCATTGTATGAAGAATCTTTACTTTGAAACTCTGTTCTTTACCTTTTTCTCACTATGAAACAGCTTTGTATTCACCTTAAACACTGTTTCAGGGCAAGAGATTGTGTTTTAGACTAAAAGGGAATGCATTATAAGAAGAATCTTTACTTTGAAACTCTGTTCTTTACCTTTTTCACACTATGTAACAGCTTTATATTCAACTTAAACACTGCTTCAGTGCAAGAGATTGTGTTTTAGACTAAAAGGGAATGCATTATAAGAAGAATCTTTACTTTGAAACTCTGTTCTTTACCTTTTTCACACTATGTAACAGCTTTATATTCAACTTAAACACTGCTTCAGTGCAAGAGATTGTGTTTTAGACTAAAAGGGAATGCATTATAAGAAGAATCTTTACTTTGAAACTCTGTTCTTTACCTTTTTCACACTATGAAACAGCTTTGTATTCACCTTAAACACTGTTTCAGGGCAGATTGTGTTTTAGACTAAAAGGGAATACATTATAAGAAGAATCTTTACTTTGAAACTCTGTTCTTTACCTTTTTCACACTATGAAACAGCTTTATATTCAACTTAAACACTGTTTCAGGGCAAGAGATTGTGTTTTAGACTAAAATAGACTGCATTATAAGAAGAATCTTTACTTTGAAACTCTGTTCTTTACCTTTTTCACACTATGAAACAGCTTTGTATTCACCTTAAACACTGTTTCAGTGCAGATTGTGTTTTAGACTAAAAGGGAATACATTATAAGAAGAATCTTTACTTTGAAACTCTGTTCTTTACCTTTTTCACACTATGAAACAGCTTTATATTCAACTTAAACACTGTTTCAGGGCAAGAGATTGTGTTTTAGACTAAAATAGACTGCATTATAAGAAGAATCTTTACTTTGAAACTCTGTTCTTTACCTTTTTCTCATTATGAAACAGCTTTATATTCAACTTAAACACTGCTTCAGGGCAAGAGATTGTGTTTTAGACTAAAAGGGAATGCATTATAAGAAGAATCTTTACTTTGAAACTCTGTTCTTTACCTTTTTCACACTATGTAACAGCTTTGTTTCATGAAACAGCTTTGAAACAGCTTTGTATTCAACTTAAACACTGTTTCAGAGCTAGACATCTTGTTTTTAACCAAACTGAATAACTTACAATATGTTAAGAAAACACATATTTCAAATGAAAAGAGTTTATAACAAGGGGAGATCAAGTTGTTTGTAATATGACCAATTAAAGTAATTGCAATTCTGTTTGTACACTTCTATCCAAAAAGAAGCAGGGCTTCTATGCATTGTAATCAGCTTATACACCATTTCAGAGCAAGACATCTTGTTTTTAACCAAACTGAATAACTTACAATATCCTAAGAAAACACATATTTCAAGTGAAAAGAGTTTATCCAGGGGAGAACAAGTTGTTTTGACATGGTTCTAATGTGACCCTTGAAAGTAATTGCAACTCTGTTTTTACACCTCTAACCACAAGGAGGCAACGTTTCCACGCATTATAATTGGCTTATACATAGTTTCAGAGTAAGAAATATTGTTTTTAACCAAACTGAACAACTAAAAGGGAATGCATTATAAGAAGAATGTTTACTTTGAAACTCTGTTCTTTACCTTTTAAACAATATGAAACAGCTTTGTATTCACCTTAAACACTGTTTCAGGGCAAGAGATTGTGTTTTAGACTAAAAGGGAATGCATTGTATGAAGAATCTTTACTTTGAAACTCTGTTCTTTACCTTTTTCTCACTATGAAACAGCTTTGTATTCACCTTAAACACTGTTTCAGGGCAAGAGATTGTGTTTTAGACTAAAAGGGAATGCATTATAAGAAGAATCTTTACTTTGAAACTCTGTTCTTTACCTTTTTCACACTATGTAACAGCTTTATATTCAACTTAAACACTGCTTCAGTGCAAGAGATTGTGTTTTAGACTAAAAGGGAATGCATTATAAGAAGAATCTTTACTTTGAAACTCTGTTCTTTACCTTTTTCACACTATGTAACAGCTTTATATTCAACTTAAACACTGCTTCAGTGCAAGAGATTGTGTTTTAGACTAAAAGGGAATGCATTATAAGAAGAATCTTTACTTTGAAACTCTGTTCTTTACCTTTTTCACACTATGAAACAGCTTTGTATTCACCTTAAACACTGTTTCAGGGCAGATTGTGTTTTAGACTAAAAGGGAATACATTATAAGAAGAATCTTTACTTTGAAACTCTGTTCTTTACCTTTTTCACACTATGAAACAGCTTTATATTCAACTTAAACACTGTTTCAGGGCAAGAGATTGTGTTTTAGACTAAAATAGACTGCATTATAAGAAGAATCTTTACTTTGAAACTCTGTTCTTTACCTTTTTCACACTATGAAACAGCTTTGTATTCACCTTAAACACTGTTTCAGTGCAGATTGTGTTTTAGACTAAAAGGGAATACATTATAAGAAGAATCTTTACTTTGAAACTCTGTTCTTTACCTTTTTCACACTATGAAACAGCTTTATATTCAACTTAAACACTGTTTCAGGGCAAGAGATTGTGTTTTAGACTAAAATAGACTGCATTATAAGAAGAATCTTTACTTTGAAACTCTGTTCTTTACCTTTTTCTCATTATGAAACAGCTTTATATTCAACTTAAACACTGCTTCAGGGCAAGAGATTGTGTTTTAGACTAAAAGGGAATGCATTATAAGAAGAATCTTTACTTTGAAACTCTGTTCTTTACCTTTTTCACACTATGTAACAGCTTTGTTTCATGAAACAGCTTTGAAACAGCTTTGTATTCAACTTAAACACTGTTTCAGAGCTAGACATCTTGTTTTTAACCAAACTGAATAACTTACAATATGTTAAGAAAACACATATTTCAAATGAAAAGAGTTTATAACAAGGGGAGATCAAGTTGTTTGTAATATGACCAATTAAAGTAATTGCAATTCTGTTTGTACACTTCTATCCAAAAAGAAGCAGGGCTTCTATGCATTGTAATCAGCTTATACACCATTTCAGAGCAAGACATCTTGTTTTTAACCAAACTGAATAACTTACAATATCCTAAGAAAACACATATTTCAAGTGAAAAGAGTTTATCCAGGGGAGAACAAGTTGTTTTGACATGGTTCTAATGTGACCCTTGAAAGTAATTGCAACTCTGTTTTTACACCTCTAACCACAAGGAGGCAACGTTTCCACGCATTATAATTGGCTTATACATAGTTTCAGAGTAAGAAATATTGTTTTTAACCAAACTGAACAACTAAAAGGGAATGCATTATAAGAAGAATGTTTACTTTGAAACTCTGTTCTTTACCTTTTAAACAATATGAAACAGCTTTGTATTCACCTTAAACACTGTTTCAGGGCAAGAGATTGTGTTTTAGACTAAAAGGGAATGCATTGTATGAAGAATCTTTACTTTGAAACTCTGTTCTTTACCTTTTTCTCACTGTGAAACAGCTTTGTATTCACCTTAAACACTGTTTCAGGGCAAGAGATTGTGTTTTAGACTAAAAGGGAATGCATTATAAGAAGAATCTTTACTTTGAAACTCTGTTCTTTACCTTTTTCACACTATGTAACAGCTTTATATTCAACTTAAACACTGCTTCAGTGCAAGAGATTGTGTTTTAGACTAAAAGGGAATGCATTATAAGAAGAATCTTTACTTTGAAACTCTGTTCTTTACCTTTTTCACACTATGTAACAGCTTTATATTCAACTTAAACACTGCTTCAGTGCAAGAGATTGTGTTTTAGACTAAAAGGGAATGCATTATAAGAAGAATCTTTACTTTGAAACTCTGTTCTTTACCTTTTTCACACTATGAAACAGCTTTGTATTCACCTTAAACACTGTTTCAGGGCAGATTGTGTTTTAGACTAAAAGGGAATACATTATAAGAAGAATCTTTACTTTGAAACTCTGTTCTTTACCTTTTTCACACTATGAAACAGCTTTATATTCAACTTAAACACTGTTTCAGGGCAAGAGATTGTGTTTTAGACTAAAATAGACTGCATTATAAGAAGAATCTTTACTTTGAAACTCTGTTCTTTACCTTTTTCACACTATGAAACAGCTTTGTATTCACCTTAAACACTGTTTCAGTGCAGATTGTGTTTTAGACTAAAAGGGAATACATTATAAGAAGAATCTTTACTTTGAAACTCTGTTCTTTACCTTTTTCACACTATGAAACAGCTTTATATTCAACTTAAACACTGTTTCAGGGCAAGAGATTGTGTTTTAGACTAAAATAGACTGCATTATAAGAAGAATCTTTACTTTGAAACTCTGTTCTTTACCTTTTTCTCACTATGAAACAGCTTTGTATTCACCTTAAACACTGTTTCAGGGCAAGAGATTGTGTTTTAGACTAAAAGGGAATGCATTATAAGAAGAATCTTTACTTTGAAACTTTGTTCTTTACCATTTTCACACTATGTAACAGCTTTATATTCAACTTAAACACTGCTTCAGTGCAAGAGATTGTGTTTTAGACTAAAAGGGAATGCATTATAAGAAGAATCTTTACTTTGAAACTCTGTTCTTTACCTTTTTCACACTATGAAACAGCTTTGTATTCACCTTAAACACTGTTTCAGGGCAGATTGTGTTTTAGACTAAAAGGGAATGCATTGTAAGAAGAATCTTTACTTTGAAACTCTGTTCTTTACCTTTTTCTCATTATGAAACAGCTTTGTATTCACCTTAAACACTGCTTCAGGGCAAGAGATTGTGTTTTAGACTAAAAGGGAATGCATTATAAGAAGAATCTTTACTTTGAAACTCTGTTTTTTACCTTTTTCACACTATGAAACAGCTTTGTATTCACCTTAAACACTGTTGCAGGGCAAGAGATTGTGTTTTAGACTAAAAGGGAATGCATTATAAGAAGAATCTTTACTTTGAAACTCTGTTCTTTACCTTTTTCTCACTATGAAACAGCTTTGTATTCAACTTAAACACTGTTTCAGGGGAAGCGATTGTGTTTTAGACTAAAAGGGAATGCATTATAAGAAGAATCTTTACTTTGAAACTCTGTTCTTTACCTTTTTCTCACTATGAAACAGCTTTATATTCAACTTAAACACTGCTTCAGTGCAAGAGATTGTGTTTTAGACTAAAAGGGAATGCATTATAAGAAGAATCTTTACTTTGAAACTCTGTTCTTTACCTTTTTCACACTATGAAACAGCTTTGTATTCACCTTAAACACTGTTTCAGGGCAGATTGTGTTTTAGACTAAAAGGGAATACATTATAAGAAGAATCTTTACTTTGAAACTCTGTTCTTTACCTTTTTCTCACTATGAAACAGCTTTATATTCAACTTAAACACTGCTTCAGGGCAAGAGATTGTGTTTTAGACTAAAAGGGAATGCATTATAAGAAGAATCTTTACTTTGAAACTCTGTTCTTTACCTTTTTCTCATTATGAAACAGCTTTGTATTCACCTTAAATACTGTTTCAGGGCAAGAGATTGTGTTTTAGACTAAAAGGGAATGCATTATAAGAAGAATCTTTACTTTGAAACTCTGTTCTTTACCTTTTTCACACTATGTAACAGCTTTGTTTCATGAAACAGGTTTGAAACAGCTTTGTATTCAACTTAAACACTGTTTCAGAGCTAGACATCTTGTTTTTAACCAAACTGAATAACTTACAATATGTTAAGAAAACACATATTTCAAATGAAAAGAGTTTATAACAAGGGGAGATCAAGTTGTTTGTAATATGACCAATTAAAGTAATTGCAATTCTGTTTGTACACTTCTAACCAAAAAGAAGCAGGGCTTCTATGCATTGTAATCAGCTTATACACCATTTCAGAGCAAGACATCTTGTTTTTAACCAAACTGAATAACTTACAATATCCTAAGAAAACACATATTTCAAGTGAAAAGAGTTTATCCAGGGGAGAACAAGTTGTTTTAACATGGTTCTAATGTGACCCTTGAAAGTAATGGCAACTCTGTTTTTACACCTCTAACCACAAGGAGGCAACGTTTCCACGCATTATAATTGGCTTATACATAGTTTCAGAGTAAGAAATATTGTTTTTAACCAAACTGAACAACTAAAAGGGAATGCATTATAAG
This sequence comes from Electrophorus electricus, assembly GCF_041902795.1. Classification (NCBI taxonomy): domain Eukaryota; kingdom Metazoa; phylum Chordata; class Actinopteri; order Gymnotiformes; family Gymnotidae; genus Electrophorus; species Electrophorus electricus. The sequence goes on along the minus strand of NW_027658572.1, from coordinate 1,203,129 downwards.
AAGAATGTTTACTTTGAAACTCTGTTCTTTACCTTTTAAACAATATGAAACAGCTTTGTATTCACCTTAAACACTGTTTCAGGGCAAGAGATTGTGTTTTAGACTAAAAGGGAATGCATTGTAAGAAGAATCTTTACTTTGAAACTCTGTTCTTTACTATTTTCACACTATGTAACAGCTTTATATTCAACTTAAACACTGCTTCAGTGCAAGAGATTGTGTTTTAGACTAAAAGGGAATGCATTATAAGAAGAATCTTTACTTTGAAACTCTGTTCTTTACCTTTTTCACACTATGAAACAGCTTTATATTCAACTTAAACACTGTTTCAGGGCAAGAGATTGTGTTTTAGACTAAAATAGACTGCATTATAAGAAGAATCTTTACTTTGAAACTCTGTTCTTTACCTTTTTCACACTATGAAACAGCTTTGTATTCACCTTAAACACTGTTTCAGTGCAGATTGTGTTTTAGACTAAAAGGGAATACATTATAAGAAGAATCTTTACTTTGAAACTCTGTTCTTTACCTTTTTCACACTATGAAACAGCTTTATATTCAACTTAAACACTGTTTCAGGGCAAGAGATTGTGTTTTAGACTAAAATAGACTGCATTATAAGAAGAATCTTTACTTTGAAACTCTGTTCTTTACCTTTTTCTCACTATGAAACAGCTTTGTATTCACCTTAAACACTGTTTCAGGGCAAGAGATTGTGTTTTAGACTAAAAGGGAATGCATTATAAGAAGAATCTTTACTTTGAAACTTTGTTCTTTACCATTTTCACACTATGTAACAGCTTTATATTCAACTTAAACACTGCTTCAGTGCAAGAGATTGTGTTTTAGACTAAAAGGGAATGCATTATAAGAAGAATCTTTACTTTGAAACTCTGTTCTTTACCTTTTTCACACTATGAAACAGCTTTGTATTCACCTTAAACACTGTTTCAGGGCAGATTGTGTTTTAGACTAAAAGGGAATGCATTGTAAGAAGAATCTTTACTTTGAAACTCTGTTCTTTACCTTTTTCTCATTATGAAACAGCTTTGTATTCACCTTAAACACTGCTTCAGGGCAAGAGATTGTGTTTTAGACTAAAAGGGAATGCATTATAAGAAGAATCTTTACTTTGAAACTCTGTTTTTTACCTTTTTCACACTATGAAACAGCTTTGTATTCACCTTAAACACTGTTGCAGGGCAAGAGATTGTGTTTTAGACTAAAAGGGAATGCATTATAAGAAGAATCTTTACTTTGAAACTCTGTTCTTTACCTTTTTCTCACTATGAAACAGCTTTGTATTCAACTTAAACACTGTTTCAGGGGAAGCGATTGTGTTTTAGACTAAAAGGGAATGCATTATAAGAAGAATCTTTACTTTGAAACTCTGTTCTTTACCTTTTTCTCACTATGAAACAGCTTTATATTCAACTTAAACACTGCTTCAGTGCAAGAGATTGTGTTTTAGACTAAAAGGGAATGCATTATAAGAAGAATCTTTACTTTGAAACTCTGTTCTTTACCTTTTTCACACTATGAAACAGCTTTGTATTCACCTTAAACACTGTTTCAGGGCAGATTGTGTTTTAGACTAAAAGGGAATACATTATAAGAAGAATCTTTACTTTGAAACTCTGTTCTTTACCTTTTTCTCACTATGAAACAGCTTTATATTCAACTTAAACACTGCTTCAGGGCAAGAGATTGTGTTTTAGACTAAAAGGGAATGCATTATAAGAAGAATCTTTACTTTGAAACTCTGTTCTTTACCTTTTTCTCATTATGAAACAGCTTTGTATTCACCTTAAATACTGTTTCAGGGCAAGAGATTGTGTTTTAGACTAAAAGGGAATGCATTATAAGAAGAATCTTTACTTTGAAACTCTGTTCTTTACCTTTTTCACACTATGTAACAGCTTTGTTTCATGATACAGGTTTGAAACAGCTTTGTATTCAACTTAAACACTGTTTCAGAGCTAGACATCTTGTTTTTAACCAAACTGAATAACTTACAATATGTTAAGAAAACACATATTTCAAATGAAAAGAGTTTATAACAAGGGGAGATCAAGTTGTTTGTAATATGACCAATTAAAGTAATTGCAATTCTGTTTGTACACTTCTAACCAAAAAGAAGCAGGGCTTCTATGCATTGTAATCAGCTTATACACCATTTCAGAGCAAGACATCTTGTTTTTAACCAAACTGAATAACTTACAATATCCTAAGAAAACACATATTTCAAGTGAAAAGAGTTTATCCAGGGGAGAACAAGTTGTTTTAACATGGTTCTAATGTGACCCTTGAAAGTAATGGCAACTCTGTTTTTACACCTCTAACCACAAGGAGGCAACGTTTCCACGCATTATAATTGGCTTATACATAGTTTCAGAGTAAGAAATATTGTTTTTAACCAAACTGAACAACTAAAAGGGAATGCATTATAAGAAGAATGTTTACTTTGAAACTCTGTTCTTTACCTTTTAAACAATATGAAACAGCTTTGTATTCACCTTAAACACTGTTTCAGGGCAAGAGATTGTGTTTTAGACTAAAAGGGAATGCATTGTAAGAAGAATCTTTACTTTGAAACTCTGTTCTTTACCTTTTTCTCACTATGAAACAGCTTTGTATTCACCTTAAACACTGTTTCAGGACAAGAGATTGTGTTTTAGACTAAAAAGGAATGCATTATAAGAAGAATCTTTACTTTGAAACTCTGTTCTTTACCTTTTTCTCACTATGAAACAGCTTTATATTCAACTTAAACACTGCTTCAGGGCAAGAGATTGTGTTTTAGACTAAAAGGGAATGCATTATAAGAAGAATCTTTACTTTGAAACTCTGTTCTTTACATTTTTCACACTATGTAACAGCTTTGTTTCATGAAACAGCTTTGAAACAGCTTTGTATTCAACTTAAACACTGTTTCAGAGCTAGACAGCTTGTTTTTAACCAAACTGAATAACTTACAATATGTTAAGAAAACACATATTTCAAATGAAAAGAGTTTATAACAAGGGGAGATCAAGTTGTTTGTAATATGACCAATTAAAGTAATTGCAATTCTGTTTGTACACTTCTAACCAAAAAGAAGCAGGGCTTCTATGCATTGTAATCAGCTTATACACCATTTCAGAGCAAGACATCTTGTTTTTAACCAAACTGAATAACTTACAATATCCTAAGAAAACACATATTTCAAGTGAAAAGAGTTTATCCAGGGGAGAACAAGTTGTTTTAACATGGTTCTAATGTGACCCTTGAAAGTAATTGCAACTCTGTTTTTACACCTCTAACCACAAGGAGGCAACGTTTCCACGCATTATAATTGGCTTATACATAGTTTCAGAGTAAGAAATATTGTTTTTAACCAAACTGAACAACTAAAAGGGAATGCATTATAAGAAGAATGTTTACTTTGAAACTCTGTTCTTTACCTTTTAAACAATATGAAACAGCTTTGTATTCACCTTAAACACTGTTTCAGGGCAAGAGATTGTGTTTTAGACTAAAAGGGAATGCATTGTATGAAGAATCTTTACTTTGAAACTCTGTTCTTTACCTTTTTCTCACTATGAAACAGCTTTGTATTCACCTTAAACACTGTTTCAGTGCAGATTGTGTTTTAGACTAAAAGGGAATACATTATAAGAAGAATCTTTACTTTGAAACTCTGTTCTTTACCTTTTTCACACTATGAAACAGCTTTATATTCAACTTAAACACTGTTTCAGGGCAAGAAATTGTGTTTTAGACTAAAAGGGAATGCATTATAAGAAGAATCTTTACTTTGAAACTCTGTTCTTTACCTTTTTCACACTATGAAACAGCTTTGTATTCACCTTAAACACTGTTTCAGGGCAAGAGATTGTGTTTTAGACTAAAATAGACTGCATTATAAGAAGAATCTTTACTTTGAAACTCTGTTCTTTACCTTTTTCACACTATGAAACAACTTTGTATTCACCTTAAACACTGTTTCAGGGCAAGAGATTGTGTTTTAGACTAAAAGGGAATGCATTGTAAGAAGAATCTTTACTTTGAAACTCTGTTCTTTACCTTTTTCTCATTATGAAACAGCTTTGTATTCACCTTAAACACTGTTTCAGGGCAAGAGATTGTGTTTTAGACTAAAATAGACTGCATTATAAGAAGAATCTTTACTTTGAAACTCTGTTCTTTACCTTTTTCTCATTATGAAACAGCTTTATATTCAACTTAAACACTGCTTCAGGGCAAGAGATTGTGTTTTAGACTAAAAGGGAATGCATTATAAGAAGAATCTTTACTTTGAAACTCTGTTCTTTACCTTTTTCACACTATGTAACAGCTTTGTTTCATGAAACAGCTTTGAAACAGCTTTGTATTCAACTTAAACACTGTTTCAGAGCTAGACATCTTGTTTTTAACCAAACTGAATAACTTACAATATGTTAAGAAAACACATATTTCAAATGAAAAGAGTTTATAACAAGGGGAGATCAAGTTGTTTGTAATATGACCAATTAAAGTAATTGCAATTCTGTTTGTACACTTCTAACCAAAAAGAAGCAGGGCTTCTATGCATTGTAATCAGCTTATACACCATTTCAGAGCAAGACATCTTGTTTTTAACCAAACTGAATAACTTACAATATCCTAAGAAAACACATATTTCAAGTGAAAAGAGTTTATCCAGGGGAGAACAAGTTGTTTTGACATGGTTCTAATGTGACCCTTGAAAGTAATTGCAACTCTGTTTTTACACCTCTAACCACAAGGAGGCAACATTTCCACGCATTATAATTGGCTTATACATAGTTTCAGAGTAAGAAATATTGTTTTTAACCAAACTGAACAACTAAAAGGGAATGCATTATAAGAAGAATGTTTACTTTGAAACTCTGTTCTTTACCTTTTAAACAATATGAAACAGCTTTGTATTCACCTTAAACACTGTTTCAGGGCAAGAGATTGTGTTTTAGACTAAAAGGGAATGCATTGTATGAAGAATCTTTACTTTGAAACTCTGTTCTTTACCTTTTTCTCACTATGAAACAGCTTTGTATTCACCTTAAACACTGTTTCAGGGCAAGAGATTGTGTTTTAGACTAAAAGGGAATGCATTATAAGAAGAATCTTTACTTTGAAACTCTGTTCTTTACCTTTTTCACACTATGTAACAGCTTTATATTCAACTTAAACACTGCTTCAGTGCAAGAGATTGTGTTTTAGACTAAAAGGGAATGCATTATAAGAAGAATCTTTACTTTGAAACTCTGTTCTTTACCTTTTTCACACTATGAAACAGCTTTGTATTCACCTTAAACACTGTTTCAGTGCAGATTGTGTTTTAGACTAAAAGGGAATACATTATAAGAAGAATCTTTACTTTGAAACTCTGTTCTTTACCTTTTTCACACTATGAAACAGCTTTATATTCAACTTAAACACTGTTTCAGGGCAAGAGATTGTGTTTTAGACTAAAATAGACTGCATTATAAGAAGAATCTTTACTTTGAAACTCTGTTCTTTACCTTTTTCTCACTATGAAACAGCTTTGTATTCACCTTAAACACTGTTTCAGGGCAAGAGATTGTGTTTTAGACTAAAAGGGAATGCATTATAAGAAGAATCTTTACTTTGAAACTTTGTTCTTTACCATTTTCACACTATGTAACAGCTTTATATTCAACTTAAACACTGCTTCAGTGCAAGAGATTGTGTTTTAGACTAAAAGGGAATGCATTATAAGAAGAATCTTTACTTTGAAACTCTGTTCTTTACCTTTTTCACACTATGAAACAGCTTTGTATTCACCTTAAACACTGTTTCAGGGCAGATTGTGTTTTAGACTAAAAGGGAATGCATTGTAAGAAGAATCTTTACTTTGAAACTCTGTTCTTTACCTTTTTCTCATTATGAAACAGCTTTGTATTCACCTTAAACACTGCTTCAGGGCAAGAGATTGTGTTTTAGACTAAAAGGGAATGCATTATAAGAAGAATCTTTACTTTGAAACTCTGTTCTTTACCTTTTTCACACTATGTAACAGCTTTGTTTCATGAAACAGGTTTGAAACAGCTTTGTATTCAACTTAAACACTGTTTCAGAGCTAGACATCTTGTTTTTAACCAAACTGAATAACTTACAATATGTTAAGAAAACACATATTTCAAATGAAAAGAGTTTATAACAAGGGGAGATCAAGTTGTTTGTAATATGACCAATTAAAGTAATTGCAATTCTGTTTGTACACTTCTAACCAAAAAGAAGCAGGGCTTCTACGCATTGTAATCAGCTTATACACCATTTCAGAGCAAGACATCTTGTTTTTAACCAAACTGAATAACTTACAATATCCTAAGAAAACACATATTTCAAGTGAAAAGAGTTTATCCAGGGGAGAACAAGTTGTTTTAACATTGTTCTAATGTGACCCTTGAAAGTAATGGCAACTCTGTTTTTACACCTCTAACCACAAGGAGGCAACGTTTCCACGCATTATAATTGGCTTATACATAGTTTCAGAGTAAGAAATATTGTTTTTAACCAAACTGAACAACTAAAAGGGAATGCATTATAAGAAGAATGTTTACTTTGAAACTCTGTTCTTTACCTTTTAAACAATATGAAACAGCTTTGTATTCACCTTAAACACTGTTTCAGGGCAAGAGATTGTGTTTTAGACTAAAAGGGAATGCATTGTAAGAAGAATCTTTACTTTGAAACTCTGTTCTTTACCTTTTTCTCACTATGAAACAGCTTTGTATTCACCTTAAACACTGTTTCAGGGCAAGAGATTGTGTTTTAGACTAAAAGGGAATGCATTATAAGAAGAATCTTTACTTTGAAACTCTGTTCTTTACCTTTTTCTCACTATGAAACAGCTTTATATTCAACTTAAACACTGCTTCAGGGCAAGAGATTGTGTTTTAGACTAAAAGGGAATGCATTATAAGAAGAATCTTTACTTTGAAACTCTGTTCTTTACATTTTTCACACTATGTAACAGCTTTGTTTCATGAAACAGCTTTGAAACAGCTTTGTATTCAACTTAAACACTGTTTCAGAGCTAGACATCTTGTTTTTAACCAAACTGAATAACTTACAATATGTTAAGAAAACACATATTTCAAATGAAAAGAGTTTATAACAAGGGGAGATCAAGTTGTTTGTAATATGACCAATTAAAGTAATTGCAATTCTGTTTGTACACTTCTAACCAAAAAGAAGCAGGGCTTCTATGCATTGTAATCAGCTTATACACCATTTCAGAGCAAGACATCTTGTTTTTAACCAAACTGAATAACTTACAATATCCTAAGAAAACACATATTTCAAGTGAAAAGAGTTTATCCAGGGGAGAACAAGTTGTTTTAACATGGTTCTAATGTGACCCTTGAAAGTAATTGCAACTCTGTTTTTACACCTCTAACCACAAGGAGGCAACGTTTCCACGCATTATAATTGGCTTATACATAGTTTCAGAGTAAGAAATATTGTTTTTAACCAAACTGAACAACTAAAAGGGAATGCATTATAAGAAGAATGTTTACTTTGAAACTCTGTTCTTTACCTTTTAAACAATATGAAACAGCTTTGTATTCACCTTAAACACTGTTTCAGGGCAAGAGATTGTGTTTTAGACTAAAAGGGAATGCATTGTATGAAGAATCTTTACTTTGAAACTCTGTTCTTTACCTTTTTCTCACTATGAAACAGCTTTGTATTCACCTTAAACACTGTTTCAGTGCAGATTGTGTTTTAGACTAAAAGGGAATACATTATAAGAAGAATCTTTACTTTGAAACTCTGTTCTTTACCTTTTTCACACTATGAAACAGCTTTATATTCAACTTAAACACTGTTTCAGGGCAAGAAATTGTGTTTTAGACTAAAAGGGAATGCATTATAAGAAGAATCTTTACTTTGAAACTCTGTTCTTTACCTTTTTCACACTATGAAACAGCTTTGTATTCACCTTAAACACTGTTTCAGGGCAAGAGATTGTGTTTTAGACTAAAATAGACTGCATTATAAGAAGAATCTTTACTTTGAAACTCTGTTCTTTACCTTTTTCACACTATGAAACAACTTTGTATTCACCTTAAACACTGTTTCAGGGCAAGAGATTGTGTTTTAGACTAAAAGGGAATGCATTGTAAGAAGAATCTTTACTTTGAAACTCTGTTCTTTACCTTTTTCTCATTATGAAACAGCTTTGTATTCACCTTAAACACTGTTTCAGGGCAAGAGATTGTGTTTTAGACTAAAATAGACTGCATTATAAGAAGAATCTTTACTTTGAAACTCTGTTCTTTACCTTTTTCTCATTATGAAACAGCTTTATATTCAACTTAAACACTGCTTCAGGGCAAGAGATTGTGTTTTAGACTAAAAGGGAATGCATTATAAGAAGAATCTTTACTTTGAAACTCTGTTCTTTACCTTTTTCACACTATGTAACAGCTTTGTTTCATGAAACAGCTTTGAAACAGCTTTGTATTCAACTTAAACACTGTTTCAGAGCTAGACATCTTGTTTTTAACCAAACTGAATAACTTACAATATGTTAAGAAAACACATATTTCAAATGAAAAGAGTTTATAACAAGGGGAGATCAAGTTGTTTGTAATATGACCAATTAAAGTAATTGCAATTCTGTTTGTACACTTCTAACCAAAAAGAAGCAGGGCTTCTATGCATTGTAATCAGCTTATACACCATTTCAGAGCAAGACATCTTGTTTTTAACCAAACTGAATAACTTACAATATCCTAAGAAAACACATATTTCAAGTGAAAAGAGTTTATCCAGGGGAGAACAAGTTGTTTTAACATGGTTCTAATGTGACCCTTGAAAGTAATTGCAACTCTGTTTTTACACCTCTAACCACAAGGAGGCAACGTTTCCACGCATTATAATTGGCTTATACATAGTTTCAGAGTAAGAAATATTGTTTTTAACCAAACTGAACAACTAAAAGGGAATGCATTATAAGAAGAATGTTTACTTTGAAACTCTGTTCTTTACCTTTTAAACAATATGAAACAGCTTTGTATTCACCTTAAACACTGTTTCAGGGCAAGAGATTGTGTTTTAGACTAAAAGGGAATGCATTGTATGAAGAATCTTTACTTTGAAACTCTGTTCTTTACCTTTTTCTCACTATGAAACAGCTTTGTATTCACCTTAAACACTGTTTCAGGGCAAGAGATTGTGTTTTAGACTAAAAGGGAATGCATTATAAGAAGAATCTTTACTTTGAAACTCTGTTCTTTACCTTTTTCACACTATGTAACAGCTTTATATTCAACTTAAACACTGCTTCAGTGCAAGAGATTGTGTTTTAGACTAAAAGGGAATGCATTATAAGAAGAATCTTTACTTTGAAACTCTGTTCTTTACCTTTTTCACACTATGAAACAGCTTTGTATTCACCTTAAACACTGTTTCAGGGCAGATTGTGTTTTAGACTAAAAGGGAATACATTATAAGAAGAATCTTTACTTTGAAACTCTGTTCTTTACCTTTTTCACACTATGAAACAGCTTTATATTCAACTTAAACACTGTTTCAGGGCAAGAGATTGTGTTTTAGACTAAAATAGACTGCATTATAAGAAGAATCTTTACTTTGAAACTCTGTTCTTTACCTTTTTCACAGTATGAAACAGCTTTGTATTCACCTTAAACACTGTTTCAGTGCAGATTGTGTTTTAGACTAAAAGGGAATACATTATAAGAAGAATCTTTACTTTGAAACTCTGTTCTTTACCTTTTTCACACTATGAAACAGCTTTATATTCAACTTAAACACTGTTTCAGGGCAAGAGATTGTGTTTTAGACTAAAATAGACTGCATTATAAGAAGAATCTTTACTTTGAAACTCTGTTCTTTACCTTTTTCTCACTATGAAACAGCTTTGTATTCACCTTAAACACTGTTTCAGGGCAAGAGATTGTGTTTTAGACTAAAAGGGAATGCATTATAAGAAGAATCTTTACTTTGAAACTTTGTTCTTTACCATTTTCACACTATGTAACAGCTTTATATTCAACTTAAACACTGCTTCAGTGCAAGAGATTGTGTTTTAGACTAAAAGGGAATGCATTATAAGAAGAATCTTTACTTTGAAACTCTGTTCTTTACCTTTTTCACACTATGAAACAGCTTTGTATTCACCTTAAACACTGTTTCAGGGCAGATTGTGTTTTAGACTAAAAGGGAATGCATTGTAAGAAGAATCTTTACTTTGAAACTCTGTTCTTTACCTTTTTCTCATTATGAAACAGCTTTGTATTCACCTTAAACACTGCTTCAGGGCAAGAGATTGTGTTTTAGACTAAAAGGGAATGCATTATAAGAAGAATCTTTACTTTGAAACTCTGTTTTTTACCTTTTTCACACTATGAAACAGCTTTGTATTCACCTTAAACACTGTTTCAGGGCAAGAGATTGTGTTTTAGACTAAAAGGGAATGCATTATAAGAAGAATCTTTACTTTGAAACTCTGTTCTTTACCTTTTTCTCACTATGAAACAGCTTTGTATTCAACTTAAACACTGTTTCAGGGGAAGCGATTGTGTTTTAGACTAAAAGGGAATGCATTATAAGAAGAATCTTTACTTTGAAACTCTGTTCTTTACCTTTTTCTCACTATGAAACAGCTTTATATTCAACTTAAACACTGCTTCAGTGCAAGAGATTGTGTTTTAGACTAAAAGGGAATGCATTATAAGAAGAATCTTTACTTTGAAACTCTGTTCTTTACCTTTTTCACACTATGAAACAGCTTTGTATTCACCTTAAACACTGTTTCAGGGCAGATTGTGTTTTAGACTAAAAGGGAATACATTATAAGAAGAATCTTTACTTTGAAACTCTGTTCTTTACCTTTTTCTCACTATGAAACAGCTTTATATTCAACTTAAACACTGCTTCAGGGCAAGAGATTGTGTTTTAGACTAAAAGGGAATGCATTATAAGAAGAATCTTTACTTTGAAACTCTGTTCTTTACCTTTTTCTCATTATGAAACAGCTTTGTATACACCTTAAATACTGTTTCAGGGCAAGAGATTGTGTTTTAGACTAAAAGGGAATGCATTATAAGAAGAATCTTTACTTTGAAACTCTGTTCTTTACCTTTTTCACACTATGTAACAGCTTTGTTTCATGAAACAGGTTTGAAACAGCTTTGTATTCAACTTAAACACTGTTTCAGAGCTAGACATCTTGTTTTTAACCAAACTGAATAACTTACAATATGTTAAGAAAACACATATTTCAAATGAAAAGAGTTTATAACAAGGGGAGATCAAGTTGTTTGTAATATGACCAATTAAAGTAATTGCAATTCTGTTTGTACACTTCTAACCAAAAAGAAGCAGGGCTTCTATGCATTGTAATCAGCTTATACACCATTTCAGAGCAAGACATCTTGTTTTTAACCAAACTGAATAACTTACAATATCCTAAGAAAACACATATTTCAAGTGAAAAGAGTTTATCCAGGGGAGAACAAGTTGTTTTAACATGGTTCTAATGTGACCCTTGAAAGTAATGGCAACTCTGTTTTTACACCTCTAACCACAAGGAGGCAACGTTTCCACGCATTATAATTGGCTTATACATAGTTTCAGAGTAAGAAATATTGTTTTTAACCAAACTGAACAACTAAAAGGGAATGCATTATAAGAAGAATGTTTACTTTGAAACTCTGTTCTTTACCTTTTAAACAATATGAAACAGCTTTGTATTCACCTTAAACACTGTTTCAGGGCAAGAGATTGTGTTTTAGACTAAAAGGGAATGCATTGTAAGAAGAATCTTTACTTTGAAACTCTGTTCTTTACCTTTTTCTCATTATGAAACAGCTTTGTATTCACCTTAAACACTGTTTCAGGGCAAGAGATTGTGTTTTAGACTAAAATAGACTGCATTATAAGAAGAATCTTTACTTTGAAACTCTGTTCTTTACCTTTTTCTCATTATGAAACAGCTTTATATTCAACTTAAACACTGCTTCAGGGCAAGAGATTGTGTTTTAGACTAAAAGGGAATGCATTATAAGAAGAATCTTTACTTTGAAACTCTGTTCTTTACCTTTTTCACACTATGTAACAGCTTTGTTTCATGAAACAGCTTTGAAACAGCTTTGTATTCAACTTAAACACTGTTTCAGAGCTAGACATCTTGTTTTTAACCAAACTGAATAACTTACAATATGTTAAGAAAACACATATTTCAAATGAAAAGAGTTTATAACAAGGGGAGATCAAGTTGTTTGTAATATGACCAATTAAAGTAATTGCAATTCTGTTTGTACACTTCTAACCAAAAAGAAGCAGGGCTTCTATGCATTGTAATCAGCTTATACACCATTTCAGAGCAAGACATCTTGTTTTTAACCAAACTGAATAACTTACAATATCCTAAGAAAACACATATTTCAAGTGAAAAGAGTTTATCCAGGGGAGAACAAGTTGTTTTGACATGGTTCTAATGTGACCCTTGAAAGTAATTGCAACTCTGTTTTTACACCTCTAACCACAAGGAGGCAACATTTCCACGCATTATAATTGGCTTATACATAGTTTCAGAGTAAGAAATATTGTTTTTAACCAAACTGAACAACTAAAAGGGAATGCATTATAAGAAGAATGTTTACTTTGAAACTCTGTTCTTTACCTTTTAAACAATATGAAACAGCTTTGTATTCACCTTAAACACTGTTTCAGGGCAAGAGATTGTGTTTTAGACTAAAAGGGAATGCATTGTATGAAGAATCTTTACTTTGAAACTCTGTTCTTTACCTTTTTCTCACTATGAAACAGCTTTGTATTCACCTTAAACACTGTTTCAGGGCAAGAGATTGTGTTTTAGACTAAAAGGGAATGCATTATAAGAAGAATCTTTACTTTGAAACTCTGTTCTTTACCTTTTTCACACTATGTAACAGCTTTATATTCAACTTAAACACTGCTTCAGTGCAAGAGATTGTGTTTTAGACTAAAAGGGAATGCATTATAAGAAGAATCTTTACTTTGAAACTCTGTTCTTTACCTTTTTCACACTATGAAACAGCTTTGTATTCACCTTAAACACTGTTTCAGTGCAGATTGTGTTTTAGACTAAAAGGGAATACATTATAAGAAGAATCTTTACTTTGAAACTCTGTTCTTTACCTTTTTCACACTATGAAACAGCTTTATATTCAACTTAAACACTGTTTCAGGGCAAGAGATTGTGTTTTAGACTAAAATAGACTGCATTATAAGAAGAATCTTTACTTTGAAACTCTGTTCTTTACCTTTTTCTCACTATGAAACAGCTTTGTATTCACCTTAAACACTGTTTCAGGGCAAGAGATTGTGTTTTAGACTAAAAGGGAATGCATTATAAGAAGAATCTTTACTTTGAAACTTTGTTCTTTACCATTTTCACACTATGTAACAGCTTTATATTCAACTTAAACACTGCTTCAGTGCAAGAGATTGTGTTTTAGACTAAAAGGGAATGCATTATAAGAAGAATCTTTACTTTGAAACTCTGTTCTTTACCTTTTTCACACTATGAAACAGCTTTGTATTCACCTTAAACACTGTTTCAGGGCAGATTGTGTTTTAGACTAAAAGGGAATGCATTGTAAGAAGAATCTTTACTTTGAAACTCTGTTCTTTACCTTTTTCTCATTATGAAACAGCTTTGTATTCAGCTTAAACACTGCTTCAGGGCAAGAGATTGTGTTTTAGACTAAAAGGGAATGCATTATAAGAAGAATCTTTACTTTGAAACTCTGTTCTTTACCTTTTTCACACTATGTAACAGCTTTGTTTCATGAAACAGGTTTGAAACAGCTTTGTATTCAACTTAAACACTGTTTCAGAGCTAGACATCTTGTTTTTAACCAAACTGAATAACTTACAATATGTTAAGAAAACACATATTTCAAATGAAAAGAGTTTATAACAAGGGGAGATCAAGTTGTTTGTAATATGACCAATTAAAGTAATTGCAATTCTGTTTGTACACTTCTAACCAAAAAGAAGCAGGGCTTCTACGCATTGTAATCAGCTTATACACCATTTCAGAGCAAGACATCTTGTTTTTAACCAAACTGAATAACTTACAATATCCTAAGAAAACACATATTTCAAGTGAAAAGAGTTTATCCAGGGGAGAACAAGTTGTTTTAACATGGTTCTAATGTGACCCTTGAAAGTAATGGCAACTCTGTTTTTACACCTCTAACCACAAGGAGGCAACGTTTCCACGCATTATAATTGGCTTATACATAGTTTCAGAGTAAGAAATATTGTTTTTAACCAAACTGAACAACTAAAAGGGAATGCATTATAAGAAGAATGTTTACTTTGAAACTCTGTTCTTTACCTTTTAAACAATATGAAACAGCTTTGTATTCACCTTAAACACTGTTTCAGGGCAAGAGATTGTGTTTTAGACTAAAAGGGAATGCATTGTAAGAAGAATCTTTACTTTGAAACTCTGTTCTTTACCTTTTTCTCACTATGAAACAGCTTTGTATTCACCTTAAACACTGTTTCAGGGCAAGAGATTGTGTTTTAGACTAAAAGGGAATGCATTATAAGAAGAATCTTTACTTTGAAACTCTGTTCTTTACCTTTTTCTCACTATGAAACAGCTTTATATTCAACTTAAACACTGCTTCAGGGCAAGAGATTGTGTTTTAGACTAAAAGGGAATGCATTATAAGAAGAATCTTTACTTTGAAACTCTGTTCTTTACATTTTTCACACTATGTAACAGCTTTGTTTCATGAAACAGCTTTGAAACAGCTTTGTATTCAACTTAAACACTGTTTCAGAGCTAGACATCTTGTTTTTAACCAAACTGAATAACTTACAATATGTTAAGAAAACACATATTTCAAATGAAAAGAGTTTATAACAAGGGGAGATCAAGTTGTTTGTAATATGACCAATTAAAGTAATTGCAATTCTGTTTGTACACTTCTAACCAAAAAGAAGCAGGGCTTCTATGCATTGTAATCAGCTTATACACCATTTCAGAGCAAGACATCTTGTTTTTAACCAAACTGAATAACTTACAATATCCTAAGAAAACACATATTTCAAGTGAAAAGAGTTTATCCAGGGGAGAACAAGTTGTTTTAACATGGTTCTAATGTGACCCTTCAAAGTAATTGCAACTCTGTTTTTACACCTCTAACCACAAGGAGGCAACGTTTCCACGCATTATAATTGGCTTATACATAGTTTCAGAGTAAGAAATATTGTTTTTAACCAAACTGAACAACTAAAAGGGAATGCATTATAAGAAGAATGTTTACTTTGAAACTCTGTTCTTTACCTTTTAAACAATATGAAACAGCTTTGTATTCACCTTAAACACTGTTTCAGGGCAAGAGATTGTGTTTTAGACTAAAAGGGAATGCATTGTATGAAGAATCTTTACTTTGAAACTCTGTTCTTTACCTTTTTCTCACTATGAAACAGCTTTGTATTCACCTTAAACACTGTTTCAGTGCAGATTGTGTTTTAGACTAAAAGGGAATACATTATAAGAAGAATCTTTACTTTGAAACTCTGTTCTTTACCTTTTTCACACTATGAAACAGCTTTATATTCAACTTAAACACTGTTTCAGGGCAAGAAATTGTGTTTTAGACTAAAAGGGAATGCATTATAAGAAGAATCTTTACTTTGAAACTCTGTTCTTTACCTTTTTCACACTATGAAACAGCTTTGTATTCACCTTAAACACTGTTTCAGGGCAAGAGATTGTGTTTTAGACTAAAATAGACTGCATTATAAGAAGAATCTTTACTTTGAAACTCTGTTCTTTACCTTTTTCACACTATGAAACAACTTTGTATTCACCTTAAACACTGTTTCAGGGCAAGAGATTGTGTTTTAGACTAAAAGGGAATGCATTGTAAGAAGAATCTTTACTTTGAAACTCTGTTCTTTACCTTTTTCTCATTATGAAACAGCTTTGTATTCACCTTAAACACTGTTTCAGGGCAAGAGATTGTGTTTTAGACTAAAATAGACTGCATTATAAGAAGAATCTTTACTTTGAAACTCTGTTCTTTACCTTTTTCTCATTATGAAACAGCTTTATATTCAACTTAAACACTGCTTCAGGGCAAGAGATTGTGTTTTAGACTAAAAGGGAATGCATTATAAGAAGAATCTTTACTTTGAAACTCTGTTCTTTACCTTTTTCACACTATGTAACAGCTTTGTTTCATGAAACAGCTTTGAAACAGCTTTGTATTCAACTTAAACACTGTTTCAGAGCTAGACATCTTGTTTTTAACCAAACTGAATAACTTACAATATGTTAAGAAAACACATATTTCAAATGAAAAGAGTTTATAACAAGGGGAGATCAAGTTGTTTGTAATATGACCAATTAAAGTAATTGCAATTCTGTTTGTACACTTCTAACCAAAAAGAAGCAGGGCTTCTATGCATTGTAATCAGCTTATACACCATTTCAGAGCAAGACATCTTGTTTTTAACCAAACTGAATAACTTACAATATCCTAAGAAAACACATATTTCAAGTGAAAAGAGTTTATCCAGGGGAGAACAAGTTGTTTTGACATGGTTCTAATGTGACCCTTGAAAGTAATTGCAACTCTGTTTTTACACCTCTAACCACAAGGAGGCAACATTTCCACGCATTATAATTGGCTTATACATAGTTTCAGAGTAAGAAATATTGTTTTTAACCAAACTGAACAACTAAAAGGGAATGCATTATAAGAAGAATGTTTACTTTGAAACTCTGTTCTTTACCTTTTAAACAATATGAAACAGCTTTGTATTCACCTTAAACACTGTTTCAGGGCAAGAGATTGTGTTTTAGACTAAAAGGGAATGCATTGTATGAAGAATCTTTACTTTGAAACTCTGTTCTTTACCTTTTTCTCACTATGAAACAGCTTTGTATTCACCTTAAACACTGTTTCAGGGCAAGAGATTGTGTTTTAGACTAAAAGGGAATGCATTATAAGAAGAATCTTTACTTTGAAACTCTGTTCTTTACCTTTTTCACACTATGTAACAGCTTTATATTCAACTTAAACACTGCTTCAGTGCAAGAGATTGTGTTTTAGACTAAAAGGGAATGCATTATAAGAAGAATCTTTACTTTGAAACTCTGTTCTTTACCTTTTTCACACTATGAAACAGCTTTGTATTCACCTTAAACACTGTTTCAGGGCAGATTGTGTTTTAGACTAAAAGGGAATACATTATAAGAAGAATCTTTACTTTGAAACTCTGTTCTTTACCTTTTTCACACTATGAAACAGCTTTATATTCAACTTAAACACTGTTTCAGGGCAAGAGATTGTGTTTTAGACTAAAATAGACTGCATTATAAGAAGAATCTTTACTTTGAAACTCTGTTCTTTACCTTTTTCACAGTATGAAACAGCTTTGTATTCACCTTAAACACTGTTTCAGTGCAGATTGTGTTTTAGACTAAAAGGGAATACATTATAAGAAGAATCTTTACTTTGAAACTCTGTTCTTTACCTTTTTCACACTATGAAACAGCTTTATATTCAACTTAAACACTGTTTCAGGGCAAGAGATTGTGTTTTAGACTAAAATAGACTGCATTATAAGAAGAATCTTTACTTTGAAACTCTGTTCTTTACCTTTTTCTCACTATGAAACAGCTTTGTATTCACCTTAAACACTGTTTCAGGGCAAGAGATTGTGTTTTAGACTAAAAGGGAATGCATTATAAGAAGAATCTTTACTTTGAAACTTTGTTCTTTACCATTTTCACACTATGTAACAGCTTTATATTCAACTTAAACACTGCTTCAGTGCAAGAGATTGTGTTTTAGACTAAAAGGGAATGCATTATAAGAAGAATCTTTACTTTGAAACTCTGTTCTTTACCTTTTTCACACTATGAAACAGCTTTGTATTCACCTTAAACACTGTTTCAGGGCAGATTGTGTTTTAGACTAAAAGGGAATGCATTGTAAGAAGAATCTTTACTTTGAAACTCTGTTCTTTACCTTTTTCTCATTATGAAACAGCTTTGTATTCACCTTAAACACTGCTTCAGGGCAAGAGATTGTGTTTTAGACTAAAAGGGAATGCATTATAAGAAGAATCTTTACTTTGAAACTCTGTTTTTTACCTTTTTCACACTATGAAACAGCTTTGTATTCACCTTAAACACTGTTTCAGGGCAAGAGATTGTGTTTTAGACTAAAAGGGAATGCATTATAAGAAGAATCTTTACTTTGAAACTCTGTTCTTTACCTTTTTCTCACTATGAAACAGCTTTGTATTCAACTTAAACACTGTTTCAGGGGAAGCGATTGTGTTTTAGACTAAAAGGGAATGCATTATAAGAAGAATCTTTACTTTGAAACTCTGTTCTTTACCTTTTTCTCACTATGAAACAGCTTTATATTCAACTTAAACACTGCTTCAGTGCAAGAGATTGTGTTTTAGACTAAAAGGGAATGCATTATAAGAAGAATCTTTACTTTGAAACTCTGTTCTTTACCTTTTTCACACTATGAAACAGCTTTGTATTCACCTTAAACACTGTTTCAGGGCAAGAGATTGTGTTTTAGACTAAAATAGACTGCATTATAAGAAGAATCTTTACTTTGAAACTCTGTTCTTTACCTTTTTCTCATTATGAAACAGCTTTGTATTCAGCTTAAACACTGCTTCAGGGCAAGAGATTGTGTTTTAGACTAAAAGGGAATGCATTATAAGAAGAATCTTTACTTTGAAACTCTGTTCTTTACCTTTTTCACACTATGTAACAGCTTTGTTTCATGAAACAGGTTTGAAACAGCTTTGTATTCAACTTAAACACTGTTTCAGAGCTAGACATCTTGTTTTTAACCAAACTGAATAACTTACAATATGTTAAGAAAACACATATTTCAAATGAAAAGAGTTTATAACAAGGGGAGATCAAGTTGTTTGTAATATGACCAATTAAAGTAATTGCAATTCTGTTTGTACACTTCTAACCAAAAAGAAGCAGGGCTTCTACGCATTGTAATCAGCTTATACACCATTTCAGAGCAAGACATCTTGTTTTTAACCAAACTGAATAACTTACAATATCCTAAGAAAACACATATTTCAAGTGAAAAGAGTTTATCCAGGGGAGAACAAGTTGTTTTAACATTGTTCTAATGTGACCCTTGAAAGTAATGGCAACTCTGTTTTTACACCTCTAACCACAAGGAGGCAACGTTTCCACGCATTATAATTGGCTTATACATAGTTTCAGAGTAAGAAATATTGTTTTTAACCAAACTGAACAACTAAAAGGGAATGCATTATAAGAAGAATGTTTACTTTGAAACTCTGTTCTTTACCTTTTAAACAATATGAAACAGCTTTGTATTCACCTTAAACACTGTTTCAGGGCAAGAGATTGTGTTTTAGACTAAAAGGGAATGCATTGTAAGAAGAATCTTTACTTTGAAACTCTGTTCTTTACCTTTTTCTCACTATGAAACAGCTTTGTATTCACCTTAAACACTGTTTCAGGGCAAGAGATTGTGTTTTAGACTAAAAGGGAATGCATTATAAGAAGAATCTTTACTTTGAAACTCTGTTCTTTACCTTTTTCTCACTATGAAACAGCTTTATATTCAACTTAAACACTGCTTCAGGGCAAGAGATTGTGTTTTAGACTAAAAGGGAATGCATTATAAGAAGAATCTTTACTTTGAAACTCTGTTCTTTACATTTTTCACACTATGTAACAGCTTTGTTTCATGAAACAGCTTTGAAACAGCTTTGTATTCAACTTAAACACTGTTTCAGAGCTAGACATCTTGTTTTTAACCAAACTGAATAACTTACAATATGTTAAGAAAACACATATTTCAAATGAAAAGAGTTTATAACAAGGGGAGATCAAGTTGTTTGTAATATGACCAATTAAAGTAATTGCAATTCTGTTTGTACACTTCTAACCAAAAAGAAGCAGGGCTTCTATGCATTGTAATCAGCTTATACACCATTTCAGAGCAAGACATCTTGTTTTTAACCAAACTGAATAACTTACAATATCCTAAGAAAACACATATTTCAAGTGAAAAGAGTTTATCCAGGGGAGAACAAGTTGTTTTAACATGGTTCTAATGTGACCCTTCAAAGTAATTGCAACTCTGTTTTTACACCTCTAACCACAAGGAGGCAACGTTTCCACGCATTATAATTGGCTTATACATAGTTTCAGAGTAAGAAATATTGTTTTTAACCAAACTGAACAACTAAAAGGGAATGCATTATAAGAAGAATGTTTACTTTGAAACTCTGTTCTTTACCTTTTAAACAATATGAAACAGCTTTGTATTCACCTTAAACACTGTTTCAGGGCAAGAGATTGTGTTTTAGACTAAAAGGGAATGCATTGTATGAAGAATCTTTACTTTGAAACTCTGTTCTTTACCTTTTTCTCACTATGAAACAGCTTTGTATTCACCTTAAACACTGTTTCAGTGCAGATTGTGTTTTAGACTAAAAGGGAATACATTATAAGAAGAATCTTTACTTTGAAACTCTGTTCTTTACCTTTTTCACACTATGAAACAGCTTTATATTCAACTTAAACACTGTTTCAGGGCAAGAAATTGTGTTTTAGACTAAAAGGGAATGCATTATAAGAAGAATCTTTACTTTGAAACTCTGTTCTTTACCTTTTTCACACTATGAAACAGCTTTGTATTCACCTTAAACACTGTTTCAGGGCAAGAGATTGTGTTTTAGACTAAAATAGACTGCATTATAAGAAGAATCTTTACTTTGAAACTCTGTTCTTTACCTTTTTCACACTATGAAACAACTTTGTATTCACCTTAAACACTGTTTCAGGGCAAGAGATTGTGTTTTAGACTAAAAGGGAATGCATTGTAAGAAGAATCTTTACTTTGAAACTCTGTTCTTTACCTTTTTCTCATTATGAAACAGCTTTGTATTCACCTTAAACACTGTTTCAGGGCAAGAGATTGTGTTTTAGACTAAAATAGACTGCATTATAAGAAGAATCTTTACTTTGAAACTCTGTTCTTTACCTTTTTCTCATTATGAAACAGCTTTATATTCAACTTAAACACTGCTTCAGGGCAAGAGATTGTGTTTTAGACTAAAAGGGAATGCATTATAAGAAGAATCTTTACTTTGAAACTCTGTTCTTTACCTTTTTCACACTATGTAACAGCTTTGTTTCATGAAACAGCTTTGAAACAGCTTTGTATTCAACTTAAACACTGTTTCAGAGCTAGACATCTTGTTTTTAACCAAACTGAATAACTTACAATATGTTAAGAAAACACATATTTCAAATGAAAAGAGTTTATAACAAGGGGAGATCAAGTTGTTTGTAATATGACCAATTAAAGTAATTGCAATTCTGTTTGTACACTTCTAACCAAAAAGAAGCAGGGCTTCTATGCATTGTAATCAGCTTATACACCATTTCAGAGCAAGACATCTTGTTTTTAACCAAACTGAATAACTTACAATATCCTAAGAAAACACATATTTCAAGTGAAAAGAGTTTATCCAGGGGAGAACAAGTTGTTTTGACATGGTTCTAATGTGACCCTTGAAAGTAATTGCAACTCTGTTTTTACACCTCTAACCACAAGGAGGCAACATTTCCACGCATTATAATTGGCTTATACATAGTTTCAGAGTAAGAAATATTGTTTTTAACCAAACTGAACAACTAAAAGGGAATGCATTATAAGAAGAATGTTTACTTTGAAACTCTGTTCTTTACCTTTTAAACAATATGAAACAGCTTTGTATTCACCTTAAACACTGTTTCAGGGCAAGAGATTGTGTTTTAGACTAAAAGGGAATGCATTGTATGAAGAATCTTTACTTTGAAACTCTGTTCTTTACCTTTTTCTCACTATGAAACAGCTTTGTATTCACCTTAAACACTGTTTCAGGGCAAGAGATTGTGTTTTAGACTAAAAGGGAATGCATTATAAGAAGAATCTTTACTTTGAAACTCTGTTCTTTACCTTTTTCACACTATGTAACAGCTTTATATTCAACTTAAACACTGCTTCAGTGCAAGAGATTGTGTTTTAGACTAAAAGGGAATGCATTATAAGAAGAATCTTTACTTTGAAACTCTGTTCTTTACCTTTTTCACACTATGAAACAGCTTTGTATTCACCTTAAACACTGTTTCAGGGCAGATTGTGTTTTAGACTAAAAGGGAATACATTATAAGAAGAATCTTTACTTTGAAACTCTGTTCTTTACCTTTTTCACACTATGAAACAGCTTTATATTCAACTTAAACACTGTTTCAGGGCAAGAGATTGTGTTTTAGACTAAAATAGACTGCATTATAAGAAGAATCTTTACTTTGAAACTCTGTTCTTTACCTTTTTCACAGTATGAAACAGCTTTGTATTCACCTTAAACACTGTTTCAGTGCAGATTGTGTTTTAGACTAAAAGGGAATACATTATAAGAAGAATCTTTACTTTGAAACTCTGTTCTTTACCTTTTTCACACTATGAAACAGCTTTATATTCAACTTAAACACTGTTTCAGGGCAAGAGATTGTGTTTTAGACTAAAATAGACTGCATTATAAGAAGAATCTTTACTTTGAAACTCTGTTCTTTACCTTTTTCTCACTATGAAACAGCTTTGTATTCACCTTAAACACTGTTTCAGGGCAAGAGATTGTGTTTTAGACTAAAAGGGAATGCATTATAAGAAGAATCTTTACTTTGAAACTTTGTTCTTTACCATTTTCACACTATGTAACAGCTTTATATTCAACTTAAACACTGCTTCAGTGCAAGAGATTGTGTTTTAGACTAAAAGGGAATGCATTATAAGAAGAATCTTTACTTTGAAACTCTGTTCTTTACCTTTTTCACACTATGAAACAGCTTTGTATTCACCTTAAACACTGTTTCAGGGCAGATTGTGTTTTAGACTAAAAGGGAATGCATTGTAAGAAGAATCTTTACTTTGAAACTCTGTTCTTTACCTTTTTCTCATTATGAAACAGCTTTGTATTCACCTTAAACACTGCTTCAGGGCAAGAGATTGTGTTTTAGACTAAAAGGGAATGCATTATAAGAAGAATCTTTACTTTGAAACTCTGTTTTTTACCTTTTTCACACTATGAAACAGCTTTGTATTCACCTTAAACACTGTTTCAGGGCAAGAGATTGTGTTTTAGACTAAAAGGGAATGCATTATAAGAAGAATCTTTACTTTGAAACTCTGTTCTTTACCTTTTTCTCACTATGAAACAGCTTTGTATTCAACTTAAACACTGTTTCAGGGGAAGCGATTGTGTTTTAGACTAAAAGGGAATGCATTATAAGAAGAATCTTTACTTTGAAACTCTGTTCTTTACCTTTTTCTCACTATGAAACAGCTTTATATTCAACTTAAACACTGCTTCAGTGCAAGAGATTGTGTTTTAGACTAAAAGGGAATGCATTATAAGAAGAATCTTTACTTTGAAACTCTGTTCTTTACCTTTTTCACACTATGAAACAGCTTTGTATTCACCTTAAACACTGTTTCAGGGCAAGAGATTGTGTTTTAGACTAAAATAGACTGCATTATAAGAAGAATCTTTACTTTGAAACTCTGTTCTTTACCTTTTTCTCATTATGAAACAGCTTTATATTCAACTTAAACACTGCTTCAGGGCAAGAGATTGTGTTTTAGACTAAAAGGGAATGCATTATAAGAAGAATCTTTACTTTGAAACTCTGTTCTTTACCTTTTTCACACTATGTAACAGCTTTGTTTCATGAAACAGCTTTGAAACAGCTTTGTATTCAACTTAAACACTGTTTCAGAGCTAGACATCTTGTTTTTAACCAAACTGAATAACTTACAATATGTTAAGAAAACACATATTTCAAATGAAAAGAGTTTATAACAAGGGGAGATCAAGTTGTTTGTAATATGACCAATTAAAGTAATTGCAATTCTGTTTGTACACTTCTAACCAAAAAGAAGCAGGGCTTCTATGCATTGTAATCAGCTTATACACCATTTCAGAGCAAGACATCTTGTTTTTAACCAAACTGAATAACTTACAATATCCTAAGAAAACACATATTTCAAGTGAAAAGAGTTTATCCAGGGGAGAACAAGTTGTTTTGACATGGTTCTAATGTGACCCTTGAAAGTAATTGCAACTCTGTTTTTACACCTCTAACCACAAGGAGGCAACATTTCCACGCATTATAATTGGCTTATACATAGTTTCAGAGTAAGAAATATTGTTTTTAACCAAACTGAACAACTAAAAGGGAATGCATTATAAGAAGAATGTTTACTTTGAAACTCTGTTCTTTACCTTTTAAACAATATGAAACAGCTTTGTATTCACCTTAAACACTGTTTCAGGGCAAGAGATTGTGTTTTAGACTAAAAGGGAATGCATTGTATGAAGAATCTTTACTTTGAAACTCTGTTCTTTACCTTTTTCTCACTATGAAACAGCTTTGTATTCACCTTAAACACTGTTTCAGGGCAAGAGATTGTGTTTTAGACTAAAAGGGAATGCATTATAAGAAGAATCTTTACTTTGAAACTCTGTTCTTTACCTTTTTCACACTATGTAACAGCTTTATATTCAACTTAAACACTGCTTCAGTGCAAGAGATTGTGTTTTAGACTAAAAGGGAATGCATTATAAGAAGAATCTTTACTTTGAAACTCTGTTCTTTACCTTTTTCACACTATGAAACAGCTTTGTATTCACCTTAAACACTGTTTCAGGGCAGATTGTGTTTTAGACTAAAAGGGAATACATTATAAGAAGAATCTTTACTTTGAAACTCTGTTCTTTACCTTTTTCACACTATGAAACAGCTTTATATTCAACTTAAACACTGTTTCAGGGCAAGAGATTGTGTTTTAGACTAAAATAGACTGCATTATAAGAAGAATCTTTACTTTGAAACTCTGTTCTTTACCTTTTTCACAGTATGAAACAGCTTTGTATTCACCTTAAACACTGTTTCAGTGCAGATTGTGTTTTAGACTAAAAGGGAATACATTATAAGAAGAATCTTTACTTTGAAACTCTGTTCTTTACCTTTTTCACACTATGAAACAGCTTTATATTCAACTTAAACACTGTTTCAGGGCAAGAGATTGTGTTTTAGACTAAAATAGACTGCATTATAAGAAGAATCTTTACTTTGAAACTCTGTTCTTTACCTTTTTCTCACTATGAAACAGCTTTGTATTCACCTTAAACACTGTTTCAGGGCAAGAGATTGTGTTTTAGACTAAAAGGGAATGCATTATAAGAAGAATCTTTACTTTGAAACTTTGTTCTTTACCATTTTCACACTATGTAACAGCTTTATATTCAACTTAAACACTGCTTCAGTGCAAGAGATTGTGTTTTAGACTAAAAGGGAATGCATTATAAGAAGAATCTTTACTTTGAAACTCTGTTCTTTACCTTTTTCACACTATGAAACAGCTTTGTATTCACCTTAAACACTGTTTCAGGGCAGATTGTGTTTTAGACTAAAAGGGAATGCATTGTAAGAAGAATCTTTACTTTGAAACTCTGTTCTTTACCTTTTTCTCATTATGAAACAGCTTTGTATTCACCTTAAACACTGTTTCAGGGCAAGAAATTGTGTTTTAGACTAAAAGGGAATGCATTATAAGAAGAATCTTTACTTTGAAACTCTGTTCTTTACCTTTTTCACACTATGAAACAGCTTTGTATTCACCTTAAACACTGTTTCAGGGCAAGAGATTGTGTTTTAGACTAAAATAGACTGCATTATAAGAAGAATCTTTACTTTGAAACTCTGTTCTTTACCTTTTTCACACTATGAAACAGCTTTATATTCAACTTAAACACTGTTTCAGGGCAAGAAATTGTGTTTTAGACTAAAAGGGAATGCATTATAAGAAGAATCTTTACTTTGAAACTCTGTTCTTTACCTTTTTCACACTATGAAACAGCTTTGTATTCACCTTAAACACTGTTTCAGGGCAAGAGATTGTGTTTTAGACTAAAATAGACTGCATTATAAGAAGAATCTTTACTTTGAAACTCTGTTCTTTACCTTTTTCACACTATGAAACAACTTTGTATTCACCTTAAACACTGTTTCAGGGCAAGAGATTGTGTTTTAGACTAAAAGGGAATGCATTGTAAGAAGAATCTTTACTTTGAAACTCTGTTCTTTACCTTTTTCTCATTATGAAACAGCTTTGTATTCACCTTAAACACTGTTTCAGGGCAAGAGATTGTGTTTTAGACTAAAATAGACTGCATTATAAGAAGAATCTTTACTTTGAAACTCTGTTCTTTACCTTTTTCTCATTATGAAACAGCTTTATATTCAACTTAAACACTGCTTCAGGGCAAGAGATTGTGTTTTAGACTAAAAGGGAATGCATTATAAGAAGAATCTTTACTTTGAAACTCTGTTCTTTACCATTTTCACACTATGTAACAGCTTTGTTTCATGAAACAGCTTTGAAACAGCTTTGTATTCAACTTAAACACTGTTTCAGAGCTAGACATCTTGTTTTTAACCAAACTGAATAACTTACAATATGTTAAGAAAACACATATTTCAAATGAAAAGAGTTTATAACAAGGGGAGATCAAGTTGTTTGTAATATGACCAATTAAAGTAATTGCAATTCTGTTTGTACACTTCTAACCAAAAAGAAGCAGGGCTTCTATGCATTGTAATCAGCTTATACACCATTTCAGAGCAAGACATCTTGTTTTTAACCAAACTGAATAACTTACAATATCCTAAGAAAACACATATTTCAAGTGAAAAGAGTTTATCCAGGGGAGAACAAGTTGTTTTAACATGGTTCTAATGTGACCCTTGAAAGTAATTGCAACTCTGTTTTTACACCTCTAACCACAAGGAGGCAACATTTCCACGCATTATAATTGGCTTATACATAGTTTCAGAGTAAGAAATATTGTTTTTAACCAAACTGAACAACTAAAAGGGAATGCATTATAAGAAGAATGTTTACTTTGAAACTCTGTTCTTTACCTTTTAAACAATATGAAACAGCTTTGTATTCACCTTAAACACTGTTTCAGGGCAAGAGATTGTGTTTTAGACTAAAAGGGAATGCATTGTATGAAGAATCTTTACTTTGAAACTCTGTTCTTTACCTTTTTCTCACTATGAAACAGCTTTGTATTCACCTTAAACACTGTTTCAGGGCAAGAGATTGTGTTTTAGACTAAAAGGGAATGCATTATAAGAAGAATCTTTACTTTGAAACTCTGTTCTTTACCTTTTTCACACTATGTAACAGCTTTATATTCAACTTAAACACTGCTTCAGTGCAAGAGATTGTGTTTTAGACTAAAAGGGAATGCATTATAAGAAGAATCTTTACTTTGAAACTCTGTTCTTTACCTTTTTCACACTATGAAACAGCTTTGTATTCACCTTAAACACTGTTTCAGGGCAGATTGTGTTTTAGACTAAAAGGGAATACATTATAAGAAGAATCTTTACTTTGAAACTCTGTTCTTTACCTTTTTCACACTATGAAACAGCTTTATATTCAACTTAAACACTGTTTCAGGGCAAGAGATTGTGTTTTAGACTAAAATAGACTGCATTATAAGAAGAATCTTTACTTTGAAACTCTGTTCTTTACCTTTTTCACAGTATGAAACAGCTTTGTATTCACCTTAAACACTGTTTCAGTGCAGATTGTGTTTTAGACTAAAAGGGAATACATTATAAGAAGAATCTTTACTTTGAAACTCTGTTCTTTACCTTTTTCACACTATGAAACAGCTTTATATTCAACTTAAACACTGTTTCAGGGCAAGAGATTGTGTTTTAGACTAAAATAGACTGCATTATAAGAAGAATCTTTACTTTGAAACTCTGTTCTTTACCTTTTTCTCACTATGAAACAGCTTTGTATTCACCTTAAACACTGTTTCAGGGCAAGAGATTGTGTTTTAGACTAAAAGGGAATGCATTATAAGAAGAATCTTTACTTTGAAACTTTGTTCTTTACCATTTTCACACTATGTAACAGCTTTATATTCAACTTAAACACTGCTTCAGTGCAAGAGATTGTGTTTTAGACTAAAAGGGAATGCATTATAAGAAGAATCTTTACTTTGAAACTCTGTTCTTTACCTTTTTCACACTATGAAACAGCTTTGTATTCACCTTAAACACTGTTTCAGGGCAGATTGTGTTTTAGACTAAAAGGGAATGCATTGTAAGAAGAATCTTTACTTTGAAACTCTGTTCTTTACCTTTTTCTCATTATGAAACAGCTTTGTATTCACCTTAAACACTGCTTCAGGGCAAGAGATTGTGTTTTAGACTAAAAGGGAATGCATTATAAGAAGAATCTTTACTTTGAAACTCTGTTTTTTACCTTTTTCACACTATGAAACAGCTTTGTATTCACCTTAAACACTGTTTCAGGGCAAGAGATTGTGTTTTAGACTAAAAGGGAATGCATTATAAGAAGAATCTTTACTTTGAAACTCTGTTCTTTACCTTTTTCTCACTATGAAACAGCTTTGTATTCAACTTAAACACTGTTTCAGGGGAAGCGATTGTGTTTTAGACTAAAAGGGAATGCATTATAAGAAGAATCTTTACTTTGAAACTCTGTTCTTTACCTTTTTCTCACTATGAAACAGCTTTATATTCAACTTAAACACTGCTTCAGTGCAAGAGATTGTGTTTTAGACTAAAAGGGAATGCATTATAAGAAGAATCTTTACTTTGAAACTCTGTTCTTTACCTTTTTCACACTATGAAACAGCTTTGTATTCACCTTAAACACTGTTTCAGGGCAGATTGTGTTTTAGACTAAAAGGGAATACATTATAAGAAGAATCTTTACTTTGAAACTCTGTTCTTTACCTTTTTCTCACTATGAAACAGCTTTATATTCAACTTAAACACTGCTTCAGGGCAAGAGATTGTGTTTTAGACTAAAAGGGAATGCATTATAAGAAGAATCTTTACTTTGAAACTCTGTTCTTTACCTTTTTCTCATTATGAAACAGCTTTGTATACACCTTAAATACTGTTTCAGGGCAAGAGATTGTGTTTTAGACTAAAAGGGAATGCATTATAAGAAGAATCTTTACTTTGAAACTCTGTTCTTTACCTTTTTCACACTATGTAACAGCTTTGTTTCATGAAACAGGTTTGAAACAGCTTTGTATTCAACTTAAACACTGTTTCAGAGCTAGACATCTTGTTTTTAACCAAACTGAATAACTTACAATATGTTAAGAAAACACATATTTCAAATGAAAAGAGTTTATAACAAGGGGAGATCAAGTTGTTTGTAATATGACCAATTAAAGTAATTGCAATTCTGTTTGTACACTTCTAACCAAAAAGAAGCAGGGCTTCTATGCATTGTAATCAGCTTATACACCATTTCAGAGCAAGACATCTTGTTTTTAACCAAACTGAATAACTTACAATATCCTAAGAAAACACATATTTCAAGTGAAAAGAGTTTATCCAGGGGAGAACAAGTTGTTTTAACATGGTTCTAATGTGACCCTTGAAAGTAATGGCAACTCTGTTTTTACACCTCTAACCACAAGGAGGCAACGTTTCCACGCATTATAATTGGCTTATACATAGTTTCAGAGTAAGAAATATTGTTTTTAACCAAACTGAACAACTAAAAGGGAATGCATTATAAGAAGAATGTTTACTTTGAAACTCTGTTCTTTACCTTTTAAACAATATGAAACAGCTTTGTATTCACCTTAAACACTGTTTCAGGGCAAGAGATTGTGTTTTAGACTAAAAGGGAATGCATTGTAAGAAGAATCTTTACTTTGAAACTCTGTTCTTTACCTTTTTCTCACTATGAAACAGCTTTGTATTCACCTTAAACACTGT
Source organism: Electrophorus electricus (assembly GCF_041902795.1). Taxonomy (NCBI): domain Eukaryota; kingdom Metazoa; phylum Chordata; class Actinopteri; order Gymnotiformes; family Gymnotidae; genus Electrophorus; species Electrophorus electricus. Next base: position 1,173,191 of record NW_027658572.1, on the reverse strand, counting down.
TTCAGGGCAAGAGATTGTGTTTTAGACTAAAAGGGAATGCATTATAAGAAGAATCTTTACTTTGAAACTCTGTTCTTTACCTTTTTCTCACTATGAAACAGCTTTATATTCAACTTAAACACTGCTTCAGGGCAAGAGATTGTGTTTTAGACTAAAAGGGAATGCATTATAAGAAGAATCTTTACTTTGAAACTCTGTTCTTTACCTTTTTCACACTATGTAACAGCTTTGTTTCATGAAACAGCTTTGAAACAGCTTTGTATTCAACTTAAACACTGTTTCAGAGCTAGACATCTTGTTTTTAACCAAACTGAATAACTTACAATATGTTAAGAAAACACATATTTCAAATGAAAAGAGTTTATAACAAGGGGAGATCAAGTTTTTTGTAATATGACCAATTAAAGTAATTGCAATTCTGTTTGTACACTTCTAACCAAAAAGAAGCAGGGCTTCTATGCATTGTAATCAGCTTATACACCATTTCAGAGCAAGACATCTTGTTTTTAACCAAACTGAATAACTTACAATATCCTAAGAAAACACATATTTCAAGTGAAAAGAGTTTATCCAGGGGAGAACAAGTTGTTTTAACATGGTTCTAATGTGACCCTTGAAAGTAATTGCAACTCTGTTTTTACACCTCTAACCACAAGGAGGCAACGTTTCCACGCATTATAATTGGCTTATACATAGTTTCAGAGTAAGAAATATTGTTTTTAACCAAACTGAACAACTAAAAGGGAATGCATTATAAGAAGAATGTTTACTTTGAAACTCTGTTCTTTACCTTTTAAACAATATGAAACAGCTTTGTATTCACCTTAAACACTGTTTCAGGGCAAGAGATTGTGTTTTAGACTAAAAGGGAATGCATTGTATGAAGAATCTTTACTTTGAAACTCTGTTCTTTACCTTTTTCTCACTATGAAACAGCTTTGTATTCACCTTAAACACTGTTTCAGGGCAAGAGATTGTGTTTTAGACTAAAAGGGAATGCATTATAAGAAGAATCTTTACTTTGAAACTCTGTTCTTTACCATTTTCACACTATGTAACAGCTTTATATTCAACTTAAACACTGCTTCAGTGCAAGAGATTGTGTTTTAGACTAAAAGGGAATGCATTATAAGAAGAATATTTACTTTGAAACTCTGTTCTTTACCTTTTTCACACTATGAAACAGCTTTGTATTCACCTTAAACACTGTTTCAGGGCAGATTGTGTTTTAGACTAAAAGGGAATACATTATAAGAAGAATCTTTACTTTGAAACTCTGTTCTTTACCTTTTTCACACTATGAAACAGCTTTATATTCAACTTAAACACTGTTTCAGGGCAAGAGATTGTGTTTTAGACTAAAATAGACTGCATTATAAGAAGAATCTTTACTTTGAAACTCTGTTCTTTACCTTTTTCATACTATGAAACAGCTTTGTATTCACCTTAAACACTGTTTCAGGGCAAGAGATTGTGTTTTAGACTAAAAGGGAATGCATTGTAAGAAGAATCTTTACTTTGAAACTCTGTTCTTTACCTTTTTCTCACTATGAAACAGCTTTGTATTCACCTTAAACACTGTTTCAGGGCAAGAGATTGTGTTTTAGACTAAAAGGGAATGCATTATAAGAAGAATCTTTACTTTGAAACTCTGTTCTTTACCTTTTTCACACTATGAAACAGCTTTGTATTCACCTTAAACACTGTTTCAGTGCAGATTGTGTTTTAGACTAAAAGGGAATACATTATAAGAAGAATCTTTACTTTGAAACTCTGTTCTTTACCTTTTTCACACTATGAAACAGCTTTGTATTCAACTTAAACACTGTTTCAGGGCAAGAGATTGTGTTTTAGACTAAAATAGACTGCATTATAAGAAGAATCTTTACTTTGAAACTCTGTTCTTTACCTTTTTCTCACTATGAAACAGCTTTGTATTCACCTTAAACACTGTTTCAGGGCAAGAGATTGTGTTTTAGACTAAAAGGGAATGCATTATAAGAAGAATCTTTACTTTGAAACTCTGTTCTTTACCATTTTCACACTATGTAACAGCTTTATATTCAACTTAAACACTGCTTCAGTGCAAGAGATTGTGTTTTAGACTAAAAGGGAATGCATTATAAGAAGAATCTTTACTTTGAAACTCTGTTCTTTACCTTTTTCACACTATGTAACAGCTTTGTTTCATGAAACAGCTTTGAAACAGCTTTGTATTCAACTTAAACACTGTTTCAGAGCTAGACATCTTGTTTTTAACCAAACTGAATAACTTACAATATGTTAAGAAAACACATATTTCAAATGAAAAGAGTTTATAACAAGGGGAGATCAAGTTGTTTGTAATATGACCAATTAAAGTAATTGCAATTCTGTTTGTACACTTCTAACCAAAAAGAAGCAGGGCTTCTATGCATTGTAATCAGCTTATACACCATTTCAGAGCAAGACATCTTGTTTTTAACCAAACTGAATAACTTACAATATCCTAAGAAAACACATATTTCAAGTGAAAAGAGTTTATCCAGGGGAGAACAAGTTGTTTTAACATGGTTCTAATGTGACCCTTGAAAGTAATTGCAACTCTGTTTTTACACCTCTAACCACAAGGAGGCAACGTTTCCACGCATTATAATTGGCTTATACATAGTTTCAGAGTAAGAAATATTGTTTTTAACCAAACTGAACAACTAAAAGGGAATGCATTATAAGAAGAATGTTTACTTTGAAACTCTGTTCTTTACCTTTTAAACAATATGAAACAGCTTTGTATTCACCTTAAACACTGTTTCAGGGCAAGAGATTGTGTTTTAGACTAAAAGGGAATGCATTGTATGAAGAATCTTTACTTTGAAACTCTGTTCTTTACCTTTTTCTCACTATGAAACAGCTTTGTATTCACCTTAAACACTGTTTCAGGGCAAGAGATTGTGTTTTAGACTAAAAGGGAATGCATTATAAGAAGAATCTTTACTTTGAAACTCTGTTCTTTACCATTTTCACACTATGTAACAGCTTTATATTCAACTTAAACACTGCTTCAGTGCAAGAGATTGTGTTTTAGACTAAAAGGGAATGCATTATAAGAAGAATCTTTACTTTGAAACTCTGTTCTTTACCTTTTTCACACTATGAAACAGCTTTGTATTCACCTTAAACACTGTTTCAGGGCAGATTGTGTTTTAGACTAAAAGGGAATACATTATAAGAAGAATCTTTACTTTGAAACTCTGTTCTTTACCTTTTTCACACTATGAAACAGCTTTATATTCAACTTAAACACTGTTTCAGGGCAAGAGATTGTGTTTTAGACTAAAATAGACTGCATTATAAGAAGAATCTTTACTTTGAAACTCTGTTCTTTACCTTTTTCATACTATGAAACAGCTTTGTATTCACCTTAAACACTGTTTCAGGGCAAGAGATTGTGTTTTAGACTAAAAGGGAATGCATTGTAAGAAGAATCTTTACTTTGAAACTCTGTTCTTTACCTTTTTCTCACTATGAAACAGCTTTGTATTCACCTTAAACACTGTTTCAGGGCAAGAGATTGTGTTTTAGACTAAAAGGGAATGCATTATAAGAAGAATCTTTACTTTGAAACTCTGTTCTTTACCTTTTTCACACTATGAAACAGCTTTGTATTCACCTTAAACACTGTTTCAGTGCAGATTGTGTTTTAGACTAAAAGGGAATACATTATAAGAAGAATCTTTACTTTGAAACTCTGTTCTTTACCTTTTTCACACTATGAAACAGCTTTGTATTCAACTTAAACACTGTTTCAGGGCAAGAGATTGTGTTTTAGACTAAAATAGACTGCATTATAAGAAGAATCTTTACTTTGAAACTCTGTTCTTTACCTTTTTCTCACTATGAAACAGCTTTGTATTCACCTTAAACACTGTTTCAGGGCAAGAGATTGTGTTTTAGACTAAAAGGGAATGCATTATAAGAAGAATCTTTACTTTGAAACTCTGTTCTTTACCATTTTCACACTATGTAACAGCTTTATATTCAACTTAAACACTGCTTCAGTGCAAGAGATTGTGTTTTAGACTAAAAGGGAATGCATTATAAGAAGAATCTTTACTTTGAAACTCTGTTCTTTACCTTTTTCACACTATGAAACAGCTTTGTATTCACCTTAAACACTGTTTCAGGGCAGATTGTGTTTTAGACTAAAAGGGAATACATTATAAGAAGAATCTTTACTTTGAAACTCTGTTCTTTACCTTTTTCACACTATGAAATAGCTTTATATTCGCCTTAAACACTGTTTCAGGGCAAGAGATTGTGCTTTAGACTAAAATAGACTGCATTATAAGAAGAATCTTTACTTTGAAACTCTGTTCTTTACCTTTTTCACACTACGAAACAGCTTTGTATTCACCTTAAACACTGTTTCAGGGCAAGAGATTGTGTTTTAGACTAAAAGGGAATGCATTGTAAGAAGAATCTTTACTTTGAAACTCTGTTCTTTACCTTTTTCTCACTATGAAACAGCTTTGTATTCACCTTAAACACTGTTTCAGGGCAAGAGATTGTGTTTTAGACTAAAAGGGAATGCATTATAAGAAGAATCTTTACTTTGAAACTCTGTTTTTTACCTTTTTCACACTATGAAACAGCTTTGTATTCACCTTAAACACTGTTTCAGGGCAAGAGATTGTGTTTTAGACTAAAAGGGAATGCATTATAAGAAGAATCTTTACTTTGAAACTCTGTTCTTTACCTTTTTCTCACTATGAAACAGCTTTGTATTCAACTTAAACACTGTTTCAGGGGAAGAGATTGTGTTTTAGACTAAAAGGGAATGCATTATAAGAAGAATCTTTACTTTGAAACTCTGTTCTTTACCTTTTTCTCACTATGAAACAGCTTTATATTCAACTTAAACACTGCTTCAGTGCAAGAGATTGTGTTTTAGACTAAAAGGGAATGCATTATAAGAAGAATCTTTACTTTGAAACTCTGTTCTTTACCTTTTTCACACTATGAAACAGCTTTGTATTCACCTTAAACACTGTTTCAGGGCAAAAGATTGTGTTTTAGACTAAAAGGGAATGCATTATAAGAAGAATCTTTACTTTGAAACTCTGTTCTTTACCATTTTCACACTATGTAACAGCTTTATATTCAACTTAAACACTGCTTCAGTGCAAGAGATTGTGTTTTAGACTAAAAGGGAATGCATTATAAGAAGAATCTTTACTTTGAAACTCTGTTCTTTACCTTTTTCACACTATGAAACAGCTTTGTATTCACCTTAAACACTGTTTCAGGGCAGATTGTGTTTTAGACTAAAAGGGAATACATTATAAGAAGAATCTTTACTTTGAAACTCTGTTCTTTACCTTTTTCACACTATGAAACAGCTTTATATTCAACTTAACACTGTTTCAGGGCAAGAGATTGTGCTTTAGACTAAAATAGACTGCATTATAAGAAGAATCTTTACTTTGAAACTCTGTTCTTTACCTTTTTCACACTACGAAACAGCTTTGTATTCACCTTAAACACTGTTTCAGGGCAAGAGATTGTGTTTTAGACTAAAAGGGAATGCATTGTAAGAAGAATCTTTACTTTGAAACTCTGTTCTTTACCTTTTTCTCACTATGAAACAGCTTTGTATTCACCTTAAACACTGTTTCAGGGCAAGAGATTGTGTTTTAGACTAAAAGGGAATGCATTATAAGAAGAATCTTTACTTTGAAACTCTGTTCTTTACCTTTTTCTCACTATGAAACAGCTTTGTATTCAACTTAAACACTGTTTCAGGGGAAGAGATTGTGTTTTAGACTAAAAGGGAATGCATTATAAGAAGAATCTTTACTTTGAAACTCTGTTCTTTACCTTTTTCTCACTATGAAACAGCTTTATATTCAACTTAAACACTGCTTCAGGGCAAGAGATTGTGTTTTAGACTAAAAGGGAATGCATTATAAGAAGAATCTTTACTTTGAAACTCTGTTTTTTACCTGTTTCACACTATGAAACAGCTTTGTATTCACCTTAAACACTGTTTCAGGGCAAGAGATTGTGTTTTAGACTAAAAGGGAATGCATTATAAGAAGAATCTTTACTTTGAAACTCTGTTCTTTACCTTTTTCTCACTATGAAACAGCTTTGTATTCAACTTAAACACTGTTTCAGGGGAAGAGATTGTGTTTTAGACTAAAAGGGAATGCATTATAAGAAGAATCTTTACTTTGAAACTCTGTTCTTTACCTTTTTCTCACTATGAAACAGCTTTATATTCAACTTAAAGACTGCTTCAGTGCAAGAGATTGTGTTTTAGACTAAAAGGGAATGCATTATAAGAAGAATCTTTACTTTGAAACTCTGTTCTTTACCTTTTTCACACTATGAAACAGCTTTGTATTCACCTTAAACACTGTTTCAGGGCAGATTGTGTTTTAGACTAAAAGGGAATACATTATAAGAAGAATCTTTACTTTGAAACTCTGTTCTTTACCTTTTTCTCACTATGAAACAGCTTTATATTCAACTTAAACACTGCTTCAGGGCAAGAGATTGTGTTTTAGACTAAAAGGGAATGCATTATAAGAAGAATCTTTACTTTGAAACTCTGTTCTTTACCTTTTTCTCATTATGAAACAGCTTTGTATTCACCTTAAATACTGTTTCAGGGCAAGAGATTGTGTTTTAGACTAAAAGGGAATGCATTATAAGAAGAATCTTTACTTTGAAACTCTGTTCTTTACCTTTTTCACACTATGTAACAGCTTTGTTTCATGAAACAGGTTTGAAACAGCTTTGTATTCAACTTAAACACTGTTTCAGAGCTAGACATCTTGTTTTTAACCAAACTGAATAACTTACAATATGTTAAGAAAACACATATTTCAAATGAAAAGAGTTTATAACAAGGGGAGATCAAGTTGTTTGTAATATGACCAATTAAAGTAATTGCAATTCTGTTTATACACTTCTAACCAAAAAGAAGCAGGGCTTCTATGCATTGTAATCAGCTTATACACCATTTCAGAGCAAGACATCTTGTTTTTAACCAAACTGAATAACTTACAATATCCTAAGAAAACACATATTTCAAGTGAAAAGAGTTTATCCAGGGGAGAACAAGTTGTTTTAACATGGTTCTAATGTGACCCTTGAAAGTAATTGCAACTCTGTTTTTACACCTCTAACCACAAGGAGGCAACGTTTCCACGCATTATAATTGGCTTATACATAGTTTCAGAGTAAGAAATATTGTTTTTAACCAAACTGAACAACTAAAAGGGAATGCATTATAAGAAGAATGTTTACTTTGAAACTCTGTTCTTTACCTTTTAAACAATATGAAACAGCTTTGTATTCACCTTAAACACTGTTTCAGGGCAAGAGATTGTGTTTTAGACTAAAAGGGAATGCATTGTATGAAGAATCTTTACTTTGAAACTCTGTTCTTTACCTTTTTCTCACTATGAAACAGCTTTGTATTCACCTTAAACACTGTTTCAGGGCAAGAGATTGTGTTTTAGACTAAAAGGGAATGCATTATAAGAAGAATCTTTACTTTGAAACTCTGTTCTTTACCTTTTTCACACTATGTAACAGCTTTATATTCAACTTAAACACTGCTTCAGTGCAAGAGATTGTGTTTTAGACTAAAAGGGAATGCATTATAAGAAGAATCTTTACTTTGAAACTCTGTTCTTTACCTTTTTCACACTATGAAACAGCTTTGTATTCACCTTAAACACTGTTTCAGGGCAGATTGTGTTTTAGACTAAAAGGGAATACATTATAAGAAGAATCTTTACTTTGAAACTCTGTTCTTTACCTTTTTCACACTATGAAACAGCTTTATATTCAACTTAAACACTGTTTCAGGGCAAGAGATTGTGTTTTAGACTAAAATAGACTGCATTATAAGAAGAATCTTTACTTTGAAACTCTGTTCTTTACCTTTTTCACACTATGAAACAGCTTTGTATTCACCTTAAACACTGTTTCAGGGCAAGAGATTGTGTTTTAGACTAAAAGGGAATGCATTGTAAGAAGAATCTTTACTTTGAAACTCTGTTCTTTACCTTTTTCTCACTATGAAACAGCTTTGTATTCACCTTAAACACTGTTTCAGGGCAAGAGATTGTGTTTTAGACTAAAAGGGAATGCATTATAAGAAGAATCTTTACTTTGAAACTCTGTTCTTTACCATTTTCACACTATGTAACAGCTTTATATTCAACTTAAACACTGCTTCAGTGCAAGAGATTGTGTTTTAGACTAAAAGGGAATGCATTATAAGAAGAATCTTTACTTTGAAACTCTGTTCTTTACCTTTTTCACACTATGTAACAGCTTTGTATTCACCTTAAACACTGTTTCAGGGCAGATTGTGTTTTAGACTAAAAGGGAATACATTATAAGAAGAATCTTTACTTTGAAACTCTGTTCTTTATCTTTTTCTCACTATGAAACAGCTTTATATTCAACTTAAACACTGCTTCAGGGCAAGAGATTTTGTTTTAGACTAAAAGGGAATGCATTATAAGAAGAATCTTTACTTTGAAACTCTGTTCTTTACCTTTTTCACACTATGTAACAGCTTTGTTTCATGAAACAGGTTTGAAACAGCTTTGTATTCAACTTAAACACTGTTTCAGAGCTAGACATCTTGTTTTTAACCAAACTGAATAACTTACAATATGTTAAGAAAACACATATTTCAAATGAAAAGAGTTTATAACAAGGGGAGATCAAGTTGTTTGTAATATGACCAATTAAAGTAATTGCAATTCTGTTTGTACACTTCTAACCAAAAAGAAGCAGGGCTTCTATGCATTGTAATCAGCTTATACACCATTTCAGAGCAAGACATCTTGTTTTTAACCAAACTGAATAACTTACAATATCCTAAGAAAACACATATTTCAAGTGAAAAGAGTTTATCCAGGGGAGAACAAGTTGTTTTAACATGGTTCTAATGTGACCCTTGAAAGTAATTGCAACTCTGTTTTTACACCTCTAACCACAAGGAGGCAACGTTTCCACGCATTATAATTGGCTTATACATAGTTTCAGAGTAAGAAATATTGTTTTTAACCAAACTGAACAACTAAAAGGGAATGCATTATAAGAAGAATGTTTACTTTGAAACTCTGTTCTTTACCTTTTAAACAATATGAAACAGCTTTGTATTCACCTTAAACACTGTTTCAGGGCAAGAGATTGTGTTTTAGACTAAAAGGGAATGCATTGTAAGAAGAATCTTTACTTTGAAACTCTGTTCTTTACCTTTTTCTCACTATGAAACAGCTTTGTATTCACCTTAAACACTGTTTCAGGGCAAGAGATTGTGTTTTAAACTAAAAGGGAATGCATTATAAGAAGAATCTTTACTTTGAAACTCTGTTCTTTACCATTTTCACACTATGTAACAGCTTTATATTCAACTTAAACACTGCTTCAGTGCAAGAGATTGTGTTTTAGACTAAAAGGGAATGCATTATAAGAAGAATCTTTACTTTGAAACTCTGTTCTTTACCTTTTTCTCACTATGAAACAGCTTTATATTCAACTTAAACACTGCTTCAGGGCAAGAGATTGTGTTTTAGACTAAAAGGGAATGCATTATAAGAAGAATCTTTACTTTGAAACTCTGTTTTTTACCTTTTTCACACTATGAAACAGCTTTGTATTCACCTTAAACACTGTTTCAGGGCAAGAGATTGTGTTTTAGACTAAAAGGGAATGCATTATAAGAAGAATCTTTACTTTGAAACTCTGTTCTTTACCTTTTTCTCACTATGAAACAGCTTTGTATTCAACTTAAACACTGTTTCAGGGGAAGAGATTGTGTTTTAGACTAAAAGGGAATGCATTATAAGAAGAATCTTTACTTTGAAACTTTGTTCTTTACCATTTTCACACTATGTAACAGCTTTATATTCAACTTAAACACTGCTTCAGTGCAAGAGATTGTGTTTTAGACTAAAAGGGAATGCATTATAAGAAGAATCTTTACTTTGAAACTCTGTTCTTTACCTTTTTCACACTATGAAACAGCTTTGTATTCACCTTAAACACTGTTTCAGGGCAGATTGTGTTTTAGACTAAAAGGGAATACATTATAAGAAGAATCTTTACTTTGAAACTCTGTTCTTTACCTTTTTCTCACTATGAAACAGCTTTATATTCAACTTAAACACTGCTTCAGGGCAGATTGTGTTTTAGACTAAAAGGGAATACATTATAAGAAGAATCTTTACTTTGAAACTCTGTTCTTTACCTTTTTCACACTATGTAACAGCTTTGTTTCATGAAACAGCTTTGAAACAGCTTTGTATTCAACTCAAACACTGTTTCAGAGCTAGACATCTTGTTTTTAACCAAACTGAATAACTTACAATATGTTAAGAAAACACATATTTCAAATGAAAAGAGTTTATAACAAGGGGAGATCAAGTTGTTTGTAATATGACCAATTAAAGTAATTGCAATTCTGTTTGTACACTTCTAACCAAAAAGAAGCAGGGCTTCTATGCATTGTAATCAGCTTATACACCATTTCATAGCAAGACATCTTGTTTTTAACCAAACTGAATAACTTACAATATCCTAAGAAAACACATATTTCAAGTGAAAAGAGTTTATCCAGGGGAGAACAAGTTGTTTTAACATGGTTCTAATGTGACCCTTGAAAGTAATTGCAACTCTGTTTTTACACCTCTAACCACAAGGAGGCAACGTTTCCACGCATTATAATTGGCTTATACATAGTTTCAGAGTAAGAAATATTGTTTTTAACCAAACTGAACAACTAAAAGGGAATGCATTATAAGAAGAATGTTTACTTTGAAACTCTGTTCTTTACCTTTTTCTCACTATGAAACAGCTTTGTATTCACCTTAAACACTGTTTCAGGGCAAGAGATTGTGTTTTAGACTAAAAGGGAATGCATTATAAGAAGAATCTTTACTTTGAAACTCTGTTCTTTACCATTTTCACACTATGTAACAGCTTTATATTCAACTTAAACACTGCTTCAGTGCAAGAGATTGTGTTTTAGACTAAAAGGGAATGCATTATAAGAAGAATCTTTACTTTGAAACTCTGTTCTTTACCTTTTTCACACTATGAAACAGCTTTGTATTCACCTTAAACACTGTTTCAGGGCAGATTGTGTTTTAGACTAAAAGGGAATACATTATAAGAAGAATCTTTACTTTGAAACTCTGTTCTTTACCTTTTTCACACTATGAAACAGCTTTATATTCAACTTAAACACTGTTTCAGGGCAAGAGATTGTGTTTTAGACTAAAATAGACTGCATTATAAGAAGAATCTTTACTTTGAAACTCTGTTCTTTACCTTTTTCACACTATGAAACAGCTTTGTATTCACCTTAAACACTGTTTCAGGGCAAGAGATTGTGTTTTAGACTAAAAGGGAATGCATTGTAAGAAGAATCTTTACTTTGAAACTCTGTTCTTTACCTTTTTCTCACTATGAAACAGCTTTGTATTCACCTTAAACACTGTTTCAGGGCAAGAGATTGTGTTTTAGACTAAAAGGGAATGCATTATAAGAAGAATCTTTACTTTGAAACTCTGTTCTTTACCTTTTTCACACTATGAAACAGCTTTGTATTCACCTTAAACACTGTTTCAGTGCAGATTGTGTTTTAGACTAAAAGGGAATACATTATAAGAAGAATCTTTACTTTGAAACTCTGTTCTTTACCTTTTTCACACTATGAAACAGCTTTATATTCAACTTAAACACTGTTTCAGGGCAAGAGATTGTGTTTTAGACTAAAATAGACTGCATTATAAGAAGAATCTTTACTTTGAAACTCTGTTCTTTACCTTTTTCTCACTATGAAACAGCTTTGTATTCACCTTAAACACTGTTTCAGGGCAAGAGATTGTGTTTTAGACTAAAAGGGAATGCATTATAAGAAGAATCTTTACTTTGAAACTCTGTTCTTTACCATTTTCATACTATGTAACAGCTTTATATTCAACTTAAACACTGCTTCAGTGCAAGAGATTGTGTTTTAGACTAAAAGGGAATGCATTATAAGAAGAATCTTTACTTTGAAACTCTGTTCTTTACCTTTTTCACACTATGAAACAGCTTTGTATTCACCTTAAACACTGTTTCAGGGCAGATTGTGTTTTAGACTAAAAGGGAATACATTATAAGAAGAATCTTTACTTTGAAACTCTGTTCTTTACCTTTTTCACACTATGAAACAGCTTTATATTCAACTTAAACACTGTTTCAGGGCAAGAGATTGTGCTTTAGACTAAAATAGACTGCATTATAAGAAGAATCTTTACTTTGAAACTCTGTTCTTTACCTTTTTCACACTACGAAACAGCTTTGTATTCACCTTAAACACTGTTTCAGGGCAAGAGATTGTGTTTTAGACTAAAAGGGAATGCATTGTAAGAAGAATCTTTACTTTGAAACTCTGTTTTTTACCTTTTTCACACTATGAAACAGCTTTGTATTCACCTTAAACACTGTTTCAGGGCAAGAGATTGTGTTTTAGACTAAAAGGGAATGCATTATAAGAAGAATCTTTACTTTGAAACTCTGTTCTTTACCTTTTTCTCACTATGAAACAGCTTTGTATTCAACTTAAACACTGTTTCAGGGGAAGAGATTGTGTTTTAGACTAAAAGGGAATGCATTATAAGAAGAATCTTTACTTTGAAACTTTGTTCTTTACCATTTTCACACTATGTAACAGCTTTATATTCAACTTAAACACTGCTTCAGTGCAAGAGATTGTGTTTTAGACTAAAAGGGAATGCATTATAAGAAGAATCTTTACTTTGAAACTCTGTTCTTTACCTTTTTCACACTATGAAACAGCTTTGTATTCACCTTAAACACTGTTTCAGGGCAGATTGTGTTTTAGACTAAAAGGGAATACATTATAAGAAGAATCTTTACTTTGAAACTCTGTTCTTTACCTTTTTCTCACTATGAAACAGCTTTATATTCAACTTAAACACTGCTTCAGGGCAGATTGTGTTTTAGACTAAAAGGGAATACATTATAAGAAGAATCTTTACTTTGAAACTCTGTTCTTTACCTTTTTCACACTATGTAACAGCTTTGTTTCATGAAACAGCTTTGAAACAGCTTTGTATTCAACTCAAACACTGTTTCAGAGCTAGACATCTTGTTTTTAACCAAACTGAATAACTTACAATATGTTAAGAAAACACATATTTCAAATGAAAAGAGTTTATAACAAGGGGAGATCAAGTTGTTTGTAATATGACCAATTAAAGTAATTGCAATTCTGTTTGTACACTTCTAACCAAAAAGAAGCAGGGCTTCTATGCATTGTAATCAGCTTATACACCATTTCATAGCAAGACATCTTGTTTTTAACCAAACTGAATAACTTACAATATCCTAAGAAAACACATATTTCAAGTGAAAAGAGTTTATCCAGGGGAGAACAAGTTGTTTTAACATGGTTCTAATGTGACCCTTGAAAGTAATTGCAACTCTGTTTTTACACCTCTAACCACAAGGAGGCAACGTTTCCACGCATTATAATTGGCTTATACATAGTTTCAGAGTAAGAAATATTGTTTTTAACCAAACTGAACAACTAAAAGGGAATGCATTATAAGAAGAATGTTTACTTTGAAACTCTGTTCTTTACCTTTTAAACAATATGAAACAGCTTTGTATTCACCTTAAACACTGTTTCAGGGCAAGAGATTGTGTTTTAGACTAAAAGGGAATGCATTGTATGAAGAATCTTTACTTTGAAACTCTGTTCTTTACCTTTTTCTCACTATGAAACAGCTTTGTATTCACCTTAAACACTGTTTCAGGGCAAGAGATTGTGTTTTAGACTAAAAGGGAATGCATTATAAGAAGAATCTTTACTTTGAAACTCTGTTCTTTACCATTTTCACACTATGTAACAGCTTTATATTCAACTTAAACACTGCTTCAGTGCAAGAGATTGTGTTTTAGACTAAAAGGGAATGCATTATAAGAAGAATCTTTACTTTGAAACTCTGTTCTTTACCTTTTTCACACTATGAAACAGCTTTGTATTCACCTTAAACACTGTTTCAGGGCAGATTGTGTTTTAGACTAAAAGGGAATACATTATAAGAAGAATCTTTACTTTGAAACTCTGTTCTTTACCTTTTTCACACTATGAAACAGCTTTATATTCAACTTAAACACTGTTTCAGGGCAAGAGATTGTGTTTTAGACTAAAATAGACTGCATTATAAGAAGAATCTTTACTTTGAAACTCTGTTCTTTACCTTTTTCACACTATGAAACAGCTTTGTATTCACCTTAAACACTGTTTCAGGGCAAGAGATTGTGTTTTAGACTAAAAGGGAATGCATTGTAAGAAGAATCTTTACTTTGAAACTCTGTTCTTTACCTTTTTCTCACTATGAAACAGCTTTGTATTCACCTTAAACACTGTTTCAGGGCAAGAGATTGTGTTTTAGACTAAAAGGGAATGCATTATAAGAAGAATCTTTACTTTGAAACTCTGTTCTTTACCTTTTTCACACTATGAAACAGCTTTGTATTCACCTTAAACACTGTTTCAGTGCAGATTGTGTTTTAGACTAAAAGGGAATACATTATAAGAAGAATCTTTACTTTGAAACTCTGTTCTTTACCTTTTTCACACTATGAAACAGCTTTATATTCAACTTAAACACTGTTTCAGGGCAAGAGATTGTGTTTTAGACTAAAATAGACTGCATTATAAGAAGAATCTTTACTTTGAAACTCTGTTCTTTACCTTTTTCTCACTATGAAACAGCTTTGTATTCACCTTAAACACTGTTTCAGGGCAAGAGATTGTGTTTTAGACTAAAAGGGAATGCATTATAAGAAGAATCTTTACTTTGAAACTCTGTTCTTTACCATTTTCATACTATGTAACAGCTTTATATTCAACTTAAACACTGCTTCAGTGCAAGAGATTGTGTTTTAGACTAAAAGGGAATGCATTATAAGAAGAATCTTTACTTTGAAACTCTGTTCTTTACCTTTTTCACACTATGAAACAGCTTTGTATTCACCTTAAACACTGTTTCAGGGCAGATTGTGTTTTAGACTAAAAGGGAATACATTATAAGAAGAATCTTTACTTTGAAACTCTGTTCTTTACCTTTTTCACACTATGAAACAGCTTTATATTCAACTTAAACACTGTTTCAGGGCAAGAGATTGTGCTTTAGACTAAAATAGACTGCATTATAAGAAGAATCTTTACTTTGAAACTCTGTTCTTTACCTTTTTCACACTACGAAACAGCTTTGTATTCACCTTAAACACTGTTTCAGGGCAAGAGATTGTGTTTTAGACTAAAAGGGAATGCATTGTAAGAAGAATCTTTACTTTGAAACTCTGTTCTTTACCTTTTTCTCACTATGAAACAGCTTTGTATTCACCTTAAACACTGTTTCAGGGCAAGAGATTGTGTTTTAGACTAAAAGGGAATGCATTATAAGAAGAATCTTTACTTTGAAACTCTGTTCTTTACCTTTTTCTCACTATGAAACAGCTTTGTATTCAACTTAAACACTGTTTCAGGGGAAGAGATTGTGTTTTAGACTAAAAGGGAATGCATTATAAGAAGAATCTTTACTTTGAAACTCTGTTCTTTACCTTTTTCTCACTATGAAACAGCTTTATATTCAACTTAAACACTGCTTCAGTGCAAGAGATTGTGTTTTAGACTAAAAGGGAATGCATTATAAGAAGAATCTTTACTTTGAAACTCTGTTCTTTACCTTTTTCACACTATGAAACAGCTTTGTATTCACCTTAAACACTGTTTCAGGGCAGATTGTGTTTTAGACTAAAAGGGAATACATTATAAGAAGAATCTTTACTTTGAAACTCTGTTCTTTACCTTTTTCTCACTATGAAACAGCTTTATATTCAACTTAAACACTGCTTCAGGGCAAGAGATTGTGTTTTAGACTAAAAGGGAATGCATTATAAGAAGAATCTTTACTTTGAAACTCTGTTCTTTACCTTTTTCACACTATGTAACAGCTTTGTTTCATGAAACAGGTTTGAAACAGCTTTGTATTCAACTTAAACACTGTTTCAGAGCTAGACATCTTGTTTTTAACCAAACTGAATAACTTACAATATGTTAAGAAAACACATATTTCAAATGAAAAGAGTTTATAACAAGGGGAGATGAAGTTGTTTGTAATATGACCAATTAAAGTAATTGCAATTCTGTTTATACACTTCTAACCAAAAAGAAGCAGGGCTTCTATGCATTGTAATCAGCTTATACACCATTTCAGAGCAAGACATCTTGTTTTTAACCAAACTGAATAACTTACAATATCCTAAGAAAACACATATTTCAAGTGAAAAGAGTTTATCCAGGGGAGAACAAGTTGTTTTAACATGGTTCTAATGTGACCCTTGAAAGTAATTGCAACTCTGTTTTTACACCTCTAACCACAAGGAGGCAACGTTTCCACGCATTATAATTGGCTTATACATAGTTTCAGAGTAAGAAATATTGTTTTTAACCAAACTGAACAACTAAAAGGGAATGCATTATAAGAAGAATGTTTACTTTGAAACTCTGTTCTTTACCTTTTAAACAATATGAAACAGCTTTGTATTCACCTTAAACACTGTTTCAGGGCAAGAGATTGTGTTTTAGACTAAAAGGGTATGCATTGTAAGAAGAATCTTTACTTTGAAACTCTGTTCTTTACCTTTTTCTCACTATGAAACAGCTTTGTATTCAACATAAACACTGTTTCAGGGCAAGAGATTGTGTTTTAGACTAAAAGGGAATGCATTATAAGAAGAATCTTTACTTTGAAACTCTGTTCTTTACCTTTTTCTCACTATGAAACAGCTTTATATTCAACTTAAACACTGCTTCAGGGCAAGAGATTGTGTTTTAGACTAAAAGGGAATGCATTATAAGAAGAATCTTTACTTTGAAACTCTGTTCTTTACCTTTTTCACACTATGTAACAGCTTTGTTTCATGAAACAGGTTTGAAACAGCTTTGTATTCAACTTAAACACTGTTTCAGAGCTAGACATCTTGTTTTTAACCAAACTGAATAACTTACAATATGTTAAGAAAACACATATTTCAAATGAAAAGAGTTTATAACAAGGGGAGATCAAGTTGTTTGTAATATGACCAATTAAAGTAATTGCAATTCTGTTTGTACACTTCTAACCAAAAAGAAGCAGGGCTTCTATGCATTGTAATCAGCTTATACACCATTTCAGAGCAAGACATCTTGTTTTTAACCAAACTGAATAACTTACAATATCCTAAGAAAACACATATTTCAAGTGAAAAGAGTTTATCCAGGGGAGAACAAGTTGTTTTAACATGGTTCTAATGTGACCCTTGAAAGTAATTGCAACTCTGTTTTTACACCTCTAACCACAAGGAGGCAACGTTTCCACGCATTATAATTGGCTTATACATAGTTTCAGAGTAAGAAATATTGTTTTTAACCAAACTGAACAACTAAAAGGGAATGCATTATAAGAAGAATGTTTACTTTGAAACTCTGTTCTTTACCTTTTAAACAATATGAAACAGCCTTGTATTCACCTTAAACACTGTTTCAGGGCAAGAGATTGTGTTTTAGACTAAAAGGGAATGCATTGTAAGAAGAATCTTTACTTTGAAACTCTGTTCTTTACCTTTTTCTCACTATGAAACAGCTTTGTATTCACCTTAAACACTGTTTCAGGGCAAGAGATTGTGTTTTAGACTAAAAGGGAATGCATTATAAGAAGAATCTTTACTTTGAAACTCTGTTCTTTACCATTTTCACACTATGTAACAGCTTTATATTCAACTTAAACACTGCTTCAGTGCAAGAGATTGTGTTTTAGACTAAAAGGGAATGCATTATAAGAAGAATCTTTACTTTGAAACTCTGTTCTTTACCTTTTTCTCATTATGAAACAGCTTTGTATTCACCTTAAACACTGCTTCAGGGCAAGAGATTGTGTTTTAGACTAAAAGGGAATGCATTATAAGAAGAATCTTTACTTTGAAACTCTGTTCTTTACCTTTTTCACACTATGAAACAGCTTTATATTCAACTTAAACACTGTTTCAGGGCAAGAGATTGTGCTTTAGACTAAAATAGACTGCATTATAAGAAGAATCTTTACTTTGAAACTCTGTTCTTTACCTTTTTCACACTACGAAACAGCTTTGTA
Organism: Electrophorus electricus; assembly: GCF_041902795.1. Lineage (NCBI taxonomy): Eukaryota > Metazoa > Chordata > Actinopteri > Gymnotiformes > Gymnotidae > Electrophorus > Electrophorus electricus. Next base: position 1,154,964 of record NW_027658572.1, on the reverse strand, counting down.
TTCACCTTAAACACTGTTTCAGGGCAAGAGATTGTGTTTTAGACTAAAAGGGAATGCATTGTAAGAAGAATCTTTACTTTGAAACTCTGTTCTTTACCTTTTTCTCACTATGAAACAGCTTTGTATTCACCTTAAACACTGTTTCAGGGCAAGAGATTGTGTTTTAGACTAAAAGGGAATGCATTATAAGAAGAATCTTTACTTTGAAACTCTGTTCTTTACCTTTTTCTCACTATGAAACAGCTTTGTATTCAACTTAAACACTGTTTCAGGGGAAGAGATTGTGTTTTAGACTAAAAGGGAATGCATTATAAGAAGAATCTTTACTTTGAAACTCTGTTCTTTACCTTTTTCTCACTATGAAACAGCTTTATATTCAACTTAAACACTGCTTCAGTGCAAGAGATTGTGTTTTAGACTAAAAGGGAATGCATTATAAGAAGAATCTTTACTTTGAAACTCTGTTCTTTACCTTTTTCTCATTATGAAACAGCTTTGTATTCACCTTAAACACTGCTTCAGGGCAAGAGATTGTGTTTTAGACTAAAAGGGAATGCATTATAAGAAGAATCTTTACTTTGAAACTCTGTTCTTTACCTTTTTCACACTATGAAACAGCTTTATATTCAACTTAAACACTGTTTCAGGGCAAGAGATTGTGCTTTAGACTAAAATAGACTGCATTATAAGAAGAATCTTTACTTTGAAACTCTGTTCTTTACCTTTTTCACACTACGAAACAGCTTTGTATTCACCTTAAACACTGTTTCAGGGCAAGAGATTGTGTTTTAGACTAAAAGGGAATGCATTGTAAGAAGAATCTTTACTTTGAAACTCTGTTCTTTACCTTTTTCTCACTATGAAACAGCTTTGTATTCACCTTAAACACTGTTTCAGGGCAAGAGATTGTGTTTTAGACTAAAAGGGAATGCATTATAAGAAGAATCTTTACTTTGAAACTCTGTTCTTTACCTTTTTCTCACTATGAAACAGCTTTGTATTCAACTTAAACACTGTTTCAGGGGAAGAGATTGTGTTTTAGACTAAAAGGGAATGCATTATAAGAAGAATCTTTACTTTGAAACTCTGTTCTTTACCTTTTTCTCACTATGAAACAGCTTTATATTCAACTTAAACACTGCTTCAGGGCAAGAGATTGTGTTTTAGACTAAAAGGGAATGCATTATAAGAAGAATCTTTACTTTGAAACTCTGTTTTTTACCTTTTTCACACTATGAAACAGCTTTGTATTCACCTTAAACACTGTTTCAGGGCAAGAGATTGTGTTTTAGACTAAAAGGGAATGCATTATAAGAAGAATCTTTACTTTGAAACTCTGTTCTTTACCTTTTTCTCACTATGAAACAGCTTTGTATTCAACTTAAACACTGTTTCAGGGGAAGAGATTGTGTTTTAGACTAAAAGGGAATGCATTATAAGAAGAATCTTTACTTTGAAACTCTGTTCTTTACCTTTTTCTCACTATGAAACAGCTTTATATTCAACTTAAACACTGCTTCAGTGCAAGAGATTGTGTTTTAGACTAAAAGGGAATGCATTATAAGAAGAATCTTTACTTTGAAACTCTGTTCTTTACCTTTTTCACACTATGAAACAGCTTTGTATTCACCTTAAACACTGTTTCAGGGCAGATTGTGTTTTAGACTAAAAGGGAATACATTATAAGAAGAATCTTTACTTTGAAACTCTGTTCTTTACCTTTTTCTCACTATGAAACAGCTTTATATTCAACTTAAACACTGCTTCAGGGCAAGAGATTGTGTTTTAGACTAAAAGGGAATGCATTATAAGAAGAATCTTTACTTTGAAACTCTGTTCTTTACCTTTTTCACACTATGTAACAGCTTTGTTTCATGAAACAGGTTTGAAACAGCTTTGTATTCAACTTAAACACTGTTTCAGAGCTAGACATCTTGTTTTTAACCAAACTGAATAACTTACAATATGTTAAGAAAACACATATTTCAAATGAAAAGAGTTTATAACAAGGGGAGATGAAGTTGTTTGTAATATGACCAATTAAAGTAATTGCAATTCTGTTTATACACTTCTAACCAAAAAGAAGCAGGGCTTCTATGCATTGTAATCAGCTTATACACCATTTCAGAGCAAGACATCTTGTTTTTAACCAAACTGAATAACTTACAATATCCTAAGAAAACACATATTTCAAGTGAAAAGAGTTTATCCAGGGGAGAACAAGTTGTTTTAACATGGTTCTAATGTGACCCTTGAAAGTAATTGCAACTCTGTTTTTACACCTCTAACCACAAGGAGGCAACGTTTCCACGCATTATAATTGGCTTATACATAGTTTCAGAGTAAGAAATATTGTTTTTAACCAAACTGAACAACTAAAAGGGAATGCATTATAAGAAGAATGTTTACTTTGAAACTCTGTTCTTTACCTTTTAAACAATATGAAACAGCTTTGTATTCACCTTAAACACTGTTTCAGGGCAAGAGATTGTGTTTTAGACTAAAAGGGTATGCATTGTAAGAAGAATCTTTACTTTGAAACTCTGTTCTTTACCTTTTTCTCACTATGAAACAGCTTTGTATTCAACTTAAACACTGTTTCAGGGCAAGAGATTGTGTTTTAGACTAAAAGGGAATGCATTATAAGAAGAATCTTTACTTTGAAACTCTGTTCTTTACTATTTTCACACTATGTAACAGCTTTATATTCAACTTAAACACTGCTTCAGTGCAAGAGATTGTGTTTTAGACTAAAAGGGAATGCATTATAAGAAGAATCTTTACTTTGAAACTCTGTTCTTTACCTTTTTCACACTATGTAACAGCTTTGTATTCACCTTAAACACTGTTTCAGGGCAGATTGTGTTTTAGACTAAAAGGGAATACATTATAAGAAGAATCTTTACTTTGAAACTCTGTTCTTTACCTTTTTCTCACTATGAAACAGCTTTATATTCAACTTAAACACTGCTTCAGGGCAAGAGATTGTGTTTTAGACTAAAAGGGAATGCATTATAAGAAGAATCTTTACTTTGAAACTCTGTTCTTTACCTTTTTCACACTATGTAACAGCTTTGTTTCATGAAACAGGTTTGAAACAGCTTTGTATTCAACTTAAACACTGTTTCAGAGCTAGACATCTTGTTTTTAACCAAACTGAATAACTTACAATATGTTAAGAAAACACATATTTCAAATGAAAAGAGTTTATAACAAGGGGAGATGAAGTTGTTTGTAATATGACCAATTAAAGTAATTGCAATTCTGTTTGTACACTTCTAACCAAAAAGAAGCAGGGCTTCTATGCATTGTAATCAGCTTATACACCATTTCAGAGCAAGACATCTTGTTTTTAACCAAACTGAATAACTTACAATATCCTAAGAAAACACATATTTCAAGTGAAAAGAGTTTATCCAGGGGAGAACAAGTTGTTTTAACATGGTTCTAATGTGACCCTTGAAAGTAATTGCAACTCTGTTTTTACACCTCTAACCACAAGGAGGCAACGTTTCCACGCATTATAATTGGCTTATACATAGTTTCAGAGTAAGAAATATTGTTTTTAACCAAACTGAACAACTAAAAGGGAATGCATTATAAGAAGAATGTTTACTTTGAAACTCTGTTCTTTACCTTTTAAACAATATGAAACAGCTTTGCATTCACCTTAAACACTGTTTCAGGGCAAGAGATTGTGTTTTAGACTAAAAGGGAATGCATTGTAAGAAGAATCTTTACTTTGAAACTCTGTTCTTTACTATTTTCACACTATGTAACAGCTTTATATTCAACTTAAACACTGCTTCAGTGCAAGAGATTGTGTTTTAGACTAAAAGGGAATGCATTATAAGAAGAATCTTTACTTTGAAACTCTGTTCTTTACCTTTTTCACACTATGTAACAGCTTTGTATTCACCTTAAACACTGTTTCAGGGCAGATTGTGTTTTAGACTAAAAGGGAATACATTATAAGAAGAATCTTTACTTTGAAACTCTGTTCTTTACCTTTTTCTCACTATGAAACAGCTTTATATTCAACTTAAACACTGCTTCAGGGCAAGAGATTGTGTTTTAGACTGAAATAGACTGCATTATAAGAAGAATGTTTACTTTGAAACTCTGTTCTTTACCTTTTTCACACTATGTAACAGCTTTGTATTCACCTTAAACACTGTTTCAGGGCAAATTGTGTTTTAGACTAAAAGGGAATACATTATAAGAAGAATCTTTACTTTGAAACTCTGTTCTTTACCTTTTTCTCACTATGAAACAGCTTTATATTCAACTTAAACACTGCTTCAGGGCAAGAGATTGTGTTTTAGACTAAAAGGGAATGCATTATAAGAAGAATCTTTACTTTGAAACTCTGTTCTTTACCTTTTTCTCATTATGAAACAGCTTTGTATTCACCTCAAACACTGCTTCAGGGCAAGAGATTGTGTTTTAGACTAAAAGGGAATGCATTATAAGAAGAATCTTTACTTTGAAACTCTGTTCTTTACCTTTTTCACACTATGTAACAGCTTTGTATTCACCTTAAACACTGTTTCAGGGCAGATTGTGTTTTAGACTAAAAGGGAATACATTATAAGAAGAATCTTTACTTTGAAACTCTGTTCTTTACCTTTTTCTCACTATGAAACAGCTTTATATTCAACTTAAACACTGCTTCAGGGCAAGAGATTGTGTTTTAGACTAAAAGGGAATGCATTATAAGAAGAATCTTTACTTTGAAACTCTGTTCTTTACCTTTTTCACACTATGTAACAGCTTTGTTTCATGAAACAGGTTTGAAACAGCTTTGTATTCAACTTAAACACTGTTTCAGAGCTAGACATCTTGTTTTTAACCAAACTGAATAACTTACAATATGTTAAGAAAACACATATTTCAAATGAAAAGAGTTTATAACAAGGGGAGATGAAGTTGTTTGTAATATGACCAATTAAAGTAATTGCAATTCTGTTTGTACACTTCTAACCAAAAAGAAGCAGGGCTTCTATGCATTGTAATCAGCTTATACACCATTTCAGAGCAAGACATCTTGTTTTTAACCAAACTGAATAACTTACAATATCCTAAGAAAACACATATTTCAAGTGAAAAGAGTTTATCCAGGGGAGAACAAGTTGTTTTAACATGGTTCTAATGTGACCCTTGAAAGTAATTGCAACTCTGTTTTTACACCTCTAACCACAAGGAGGCAACGTTTCCACGCATTATAATTGGCTTATACATAGTTTCAGAGTAAGAAATATTGTTTTTAACCAAACTGAACAACTAAAAGGGAATGCATTATAAGAAGAATGTTTACTTTGAAACTCTGTTCTTTACCTTTTAAACAATATGAAACAGCTTTGCATTCACCTTAAACACTGTTTCAGGGCAAGAGATTGTGTTTTAGACTAAAAGGGAATGCATTGTAAGAAGAATCTTTACTTTGAAACTCTGTTCTTTACTATTTTCACACTATGTAACAGCTTTATATTCAACTTAAACACTGCTTCAGTGCAAGAGATTGTGTTTTAGACTAAAAGGGAATGCATTATAAGAAGAATCTTTACTTTGAAACTCTGTTCTTTACCTTTTTCACACTATGTAACAGCTTTGTATTCACCTTAAACACTGTTTCAGGGCAGATTGTGTTTTAGACTAAAAGGGAATACATTATAAGAAGAATCTTTACTTTGAAACTCTGTTCTTTACCTTTTTCTCACTATGAAACAGCTTTATATTCAACTTAAACACTGCTTCAGGGCAAGAGATTGTGTTTTAGACTGAAATAGACTGCATTATAAGAAGAATGTTTACTTTGAAACTCTGTTCTTTACCTTTTTCACACTATGTAACAGCTTTGTATTCACCTTAAACACTGTTTCAGGGCAAATTGTGTTTTAGACTAAAAGGGAATACATTATAAGAAGAATCTTTACTTTGAAACTCTGTTCTTTACCTTTTTCTCACTATGAAACAGCTTTATATTCAACTTAAACACTGCTTCAGGGCAAGAGATTGTGTTTTAGACTAAAAGGGAATGCATTATAAGAAGAATCTTTACTTTGAAACTCTGTTCTTTACCTTTTTCTCATTATGAAACAGCTTTGTATTCACCTCAAACACTGCTTCAGGGCAAGAGATTGTGTTTTAGACTAAAAGGGAATGCATTATAAGAAGAATCTTTACTTTGAAACTCTGTTCTTTACCTTTTTCACACTATGAAACAGCTTTATATTCAACTTAAACACTGTTTCAGGGCAAGAGATTGTGCTTTAGACTAAAATAGACTGCATTATAAGAAGAATCTTTACTTTGAAACTCTGTTCTTTACCTTTTTCACACTACGAAACAGCTTTGTATTCACCTTAAACACTGTTTCAGGGCAAGAGATTGTGTTTTAGACTAAAAGGGAATGCATTGTAAGAAGAATCTTTACTTTGAAACTCTGTTCTTTACCTTTTTCTCACTATGAAACAGCTTTGTATTCACCTTAAACACTGTTTCAGGGCAAGAGATTGTGTTTTAGACTAAAAGGGAATGCATTATAAGAAGAATCTTTACTTTGAAACTCTGTTCTTTACCTTTTTCTCACTATGAAACAGCTTTGTATTCAACTTAAACACTGTTTCAGGGGAAGAGATTGTGTTTTAGACTAAAAGGGAATGCATTATAAGAAGAATCTTTACTTTGAAACTCTGTTCTTTACCTTTTTCTCACTATGAAACAGCTTTATATTCAACTTAAACACTGCTTCAGGGCAAGAGATTGTGTTTTAGACTAAAAGGGAATGCATTATAAGAAGAATCTTTACTTTGAAACTCTGTTTTTTACCTTTTTCACACTATGAAACAGCTTTGTATTCACCTTAAACACTGTTTCAGGGCAAGAGATTGTGTTTTAGACTAAAAGGGAATGCATTATAAGAAGAATCTTTACTTTGAAACTCTGTTCTTTACCTTTTTCTCACTATGAAACAGCTTTGTATTCAACTTAAACACTGTTTCAGGGGAAGAGATTGTGTTTTAGACTAAAAGGGAATGCATTATAAGAAGAATCTTTACTTTGAAACTCTGTTCTTTACCTTTTTCTCACTATGAAACAGCTTTATATTCAACTTAAACACTGCTTCAGTGCAAGAGATTGTGTTTTAGACTAAAAGGGAATGCATTATAAGAAGAATCTTTACTTTGAAACTCTGTTCTTTACCTTTTTCACACTATGAAACAGCTTTGTATTCACCTTAAACACTGTTTCAGGGCAGATTGTGTTTTAGACTAAAAGGGAATACATTATAAGAAGAATCTTTACTTTGAAACTCTGTTCTTTACCTTTTTCTCACTATGAAACAGCTTTATATTCAACTTAAACACTGCTTCAGGGCAAGAGATTGTGTTTTAGACTAAAAGGGAATGCATTATAAGAAGAATCTTTACTTTGAAACTCTGTTCTTTACCTTTTTCACACTATGTAACAGCTTTGTTTCATGAAACAGGTTTGAAACAGCTTTGTATTCAACTTAAACACTGTTTCAGAGCTAGACATCTTGTTTTTAACCAAACTGAATAACTTACAATATGTTAAGAAAACACATATTTCAAATGAAAAGAGTTTATAACAAGGGGAGATGAAGTTGTTTGTAATATGACCAATTAAAGTAATTGCAATTCTGTTTATACACTTCTAACCAAAAAGAAGCAGGGCTTCTATGCATTGTAATCAGCTTATACACCATTTCAGAGCAAGACATCTTGTTTTTAACCAAACTGAATAACTTACAATATCCTAAGAAAACACATATTTCAAGTGAAAAGAGTTTATCCAGGGGAGAACAAGTTGTTTTAACATGGTTCTAATGTGACCCTTGAAAGTAATTGCAACTCTGTTTTTACACCTCTAACCACAAGGAGGCAACGTTTCCACGCATTATAATTGGCTTATACATAGTTTCAGAGTAAGAAATATTGTTTTTAACCAAACTGAACAACTAAAAGGGAATGCATTATAAGAAGAATGTTTACTTTGAAACTCTGTTCTTTACCTTTTAAACAATATGAAACAGCTTTGTATTCACCTTAAACACTGTTTCAGGGCAAGAGATTGTGTTTTAGACTAAAAGGGTATGCATTGTAAGAAGAATCTTTACTTTGAAACTCTGTTCTTTACCTTTTTCTCACTATGAAACAGCTTTGTATTCAACTTAAACACTGTTTCAGGGCAAGAGATTGTGTTTTAGACTAAAAGGGAATGCATTATAAGAAGAATCTTTACTTTGAAACTCTGTTCTTTACTATTTTCACACTATGTAACAGCTTTATATTCAACTTAAACACTGCTTCAGTGCAAGAGATTGTGTTTTAGACTAAAAGGGAATGCATTATAAGAAGAATCTTTACTTTGAAACTCTGTTCTTTACCTTTTTCACACTATGTAACAGCTTTGTATTCACCTTAAACACTGTTTCAGGGCAGATTGTGTTTTAGACTAAAAGGGAATACATTATAAGAAGAATCTTTACTTTGAAACTCTGTTCTTTACCTTTTTCTCACTATGAAACAGCTTTATATTCAACTTAAACACTGCTTCAGGGCAAGAGATTGTGTTTTAGACTAAAAGGGAATGCATTATAAGAAGAATCTTTACTTTGAAACTCTGTTCTTTACCTTTTTCACACTATGTAACAGCTTTGTTTCATGAAACAGGTTTGAAACAGCTTTGTATTCAACTTAAACACTGTTTCAGAGCTAGACATCTTGTTTTTAACCAAACTGAATAACTTACAATATGTTAAGAAAACACATATTTCAAATGAAAAGAGTTTATAACAAGGGGAGATCAAGTTGTTTGTAATATGACCAATTAAAGTAATTGCAATTCTGTTTGTACACTTCTAACCAAAAAGAAGCAGGGCTTCTATGCATTGTAATCAGCTTATACACCATTTCAGAGCAAGACATCTTGTTTTTAACCAAACTGAATAACTTACAATATCCTAAGAAAACACATATTTCAAGTGAAAAGAGTTTATCCAGGGGAGAACAAGTTGTTTTAACATGGTTCTAATGTGACCCTTGAAAGTAATTGCAACTCTGTTTTTACACCTCTAACCACAAGGAGGCAACGTTTCCACGCATTATAATTGGCTTATACATAGTTTCAGAGTAAGAAATATTGTTTTTAACCAAACTGAACAACTAAAAGGGAATGCATTATAAGAAGAATGTTTACTTTGAAACTCTGTTCTTTACCTTTTAAACAATATGAAACAGCTTTGTATTCACCTTAAACACTGTTTCAGGGCAAGAGATTGTGTTTTAGACTAAAAGGGAATGCATTGTAAGAAGAATCTTTACTTTGAAACTCTGTTCTTTACCTTTTTCTCACTATGAAACAGCTTTGTATTCACCTTAAACACTGTTTCAGGGCAAGAGATTGTGTTTTAGACTAAAAGGGAATGCATTATAAGAAGAATCTTTACTTTGAAACTCTGTTCTTTACCATTTTCACACTATGTAACAGCTTTATATTCAACTTAAACACTGCTTCAGTGCAAGAGATTGTGTTTTAGACTAAAAGGGAATGCATTATAAGAAGAATCTTTACTTTGAAACTCTGTTCTTTACCTTTTTCTCATTATGAAACAGCTTTGTATTCACCTTAAACACTGCTTCAGGGCAAGAGATTGTGTTTTAGACTAAAAGGGAATGCATTATAAGAAGAATCTTTACTTTGAAACTCTGTTCTTTACCTTTTTCACACTATGAAACAGCTTTATATTCAACTTAAACACTGTTTCAGGGCAAGAGATTGTGCTTTAGACTAAAATAGACTGCATTATAAGAAGAATCTTTACTTTGAAACTCTGTTCTTTACCTTTTTCACACTACGAAACAGCTTTGTATTCACCTTAAACACTGTTTCAGGGCAAGAGATTGTGTTTTAGACTAAAAGGGAATGCATTGTAAGAAGAATCTTTACTTTGAAACTCTGTTCTTTACCTTTTTCTCACTATGAAACAGCTTTGTATTCACCTTAAACACTGTTTCAGGGCAAGAGATTGTGTTTTAGACTAAAAGGGAATGCATTATAAGAAGAATCTTTACTTTGAAACTCTGTTCTTTACCTTTTTCTCACTATGAAACAGCTTTGTATTCAACTTAAACACTGTTTCAGGGGAAGAGATTGTGTTTTAGACTAAAAGGGAATGCATTATAAGAAGAATCTTTACTTTGAAACTCTGTTCTTTACCTTTTTCTCACTATGAAACAGCTTTATATTCAACTTAAACACTGCTTCAGTGCAAGAGATTGTGTTTTAGACTAAAAGGGAATGCATTATAAGAAGAATCTTTACTTTGAAACTCTGTTCTTTACCTTTTTCTCACTATGAAACAGCTTTGTATTCAACTTAAACACTGTTTCAGGGGAAGAGATTGTGTTTTAGACTAAAAGGGAATGCATTATAAGAAGAATCTTTACTTTGAAACTCTGTTCTTTACCTTTTTCTCACTATGAAACAGCTTTATATTCAACTTAAACACTGCTTCAGTGCAAGAGATTGTGTTTTAGACTAAAAGGGAATGCATTATAAGAAGAATCTTTACTTTGAAACTCTGTTCTTTACCTTTTTCACACTATGAAACAGCTTTGTATTCACCTTAAACACTGTTTCAGGGCAGATTGTGTTTTAGACTAAAAGGGAATACATTATAAGAAGAATCTTTACTTTGAAACTCTGTTCTTTACCTTTTTCTCACTATGAAACAGCTTTATATTCAACTTAAACACTGCTTCAGGGCAAGAGATTGTGTTTTAGACTAAAAGGGAATGCATTATAAGAAGAATCTTTACTTTGAAACTCTGTTCTTTACCTTTTTCACACTATGTAACAGCTTTGTTTCATGAAACAGGTTTGAAACAGCTTTGTATTCAACTTAAACACTGTTTCAGAGCTAGACATCTTGTTTTTAACCAAACTGAATAACTTACAATATGTTAAGAAAACACATATTTCAAATGAAAAGAGTTTATAACAAGGGGAGATGAAGTTGTTTGTAATATGACCAATTAAAGTAATTGCAATTCTGTTTATACACTTCTAACCAAAAAGAAGCAGGGCTTCTATGCATTGTAATCAGCTTATACACCATTTCAGAGCAAGACATCTTGTTTTTAACCAAACTGAATAACTTACAATATCCTAAGAAAACACATATTTCAAGTGAAAAGAGTTTATCCAGGGGAGAACAAGTTGTTTTAACATGGTTCTAATGTGACCCTTGAAAGTAATTGCAACTCTGTTTTTACACCTCTAACCACAAGGAGGCAACGTTTCCACGCATTATAATTGGCTTATACATAGTTTCAGAGTAAGAAATATTGTTTTTAACCAAACTGAACAACTAAAAGGGAATGCATTATAAGAAGAATGTTTACTTTGAAACTCTGTTCTTTACCTTTTAAACAATATGAAACAGCTTTGTATTCACCTTAAACACTGTTTCAGGGCAAGAGATTGTGTTTTAGACTAAAAGGGTATGCATTGTAAGAAGAATCTTTACTTTGAAACTCTGTTCTTTACCTTTTTCTCACTATGAAACAGCTTTGTATTCAACTTAAACACTGTTTCAGGGCAAGAGATTGTGTTTTAGACTAAAAGGGAATGCATTATAAGAAGAATCTTTACTTTGAAACTCTGTTCTTTACTATTTTCACACTATGTAACAGCTTTATATTCAACTTAAACACTGCTTCAGTGCAAGAGATTGTGTTTTAGACTAAAAGGGAATGCATTATAAGAAGAATCTTTACTTTGAAACTCTGTTCTTTACCTTTTTCACACTATGTAACAGCTTTGTATTCACCTTAAACACTGTTTCAGGGCAGATTGTGTTTTAGACTAAAAGGGAATACATTATAAGAAGAATCTTTACTTTGAAACTCTGTTCTTTACCTTTTTCTCACTATGAAACAGCTTTATATTCAACTTAAACACTGCTTCAGGGCAAGAGATTGTGTTTTAGACTAAAAGGGAATGCATTATAAGAAGAATCTTTACTTTGAAACTCTGTTCTTTACCTTTTTCACACTATGTAACAGCTTTGTTTCATGAAACAGGTTTGAAACAGCTTTGTATTCAACTTAAACACTGTTTCAGAGCTAGACATCTTGTTTTTAACCAAACTGAATAACTTACAATATGTTAAGAAAACACATATTTCAAATGAAAAGAGTTTATAACAAGGGGAGATCAAGTTGTTTGTAATATGACCAATTAAAGTAATTGCAATTCTGTTTGTACACTTCTAACCAAAAAGAAGCAGGGCTTCTATGCATTGTAATCAGCTTATACACCATTTCAGAGCAAGACATCTTGTTTTTAACCAAACTGAATAACTTACAATATCCTAAGAAAACACATATTTCAAGTGAAAAGAGTTTATCCAGGGGAGAACAAGTTGTTTTAACATGGTTCTAATGTGACCCTTGAAAGTAATTGCAACTCTGTTTTTACACCTCTAACCACAAGGAGGCAACGTTTCCACGCATTATAATTGGCTTATACATAGTTTCAGAGTAAGAAATATTGTTTTTAACCAAACTGAACAACTAAAAGGGAATGCATTATAAGAAGAATGTTTACTTTGAAACTCTGTTCTTTACCTTTTAAACAATATGAAACAGCTTTGTATTCACCTTAAACACTGTTTCAGGGCAAGAGATTGTGTTTTAGACTAAAAGGGAATGCATTGTAAGAAGAATCTTTACTTTGAAACTCTGTTCTTTACCTTTTTCTCACTATGAAACAGCTTTGTATTCACCTTAAACACTGTTTCAGGGCAAGAGATTGTGTTTTAGACTAAAAGGGAATGCATTATAAGAAGAATCTTTACTTTGAAACTCTGTTCTTTACCATTTTCACACTATGTAACAGCTTTATATTCAACTTAAACACTGCTTCAGTGCAAGAGATTGTGTTTTAGACTAAAAGGGAATGCATTATAAGAAGAATCTTTACTTTGAAACTCTGTTCTTTACCTTTTTCTCATTATGAAACAGCTTTGTATTCACCTTAAACACTGCTTCAGGGCAAGAGATTGTGTTTTAGACTAAAAGGGAATGCATTATAAGAAGAATCTTTACTTTGAAACTCTGTTCTTTACCTTTTTCACACTATGAAACAGCTTTATATTCAACTTAAACACTGTTTCAGGGCAAGAGATTGTGCTTTAGACTAAAATAGACTGCATTATAAGAAGAATCTTTACTTTGAAACTCTGTTCTTTACCTTTTTCACACTACGAAACAGCTTTGTATTCACCTTAAACACTGTTTCAGGGCAAGAGATTGTGTTTTAGACTAAAAGGGAATGCATTGTAAGAAGAATCTTTACTTTGAAACTCTGTTCTTTACCTTTTTCTCACTATGAAACAGCTTTGTATTCACCTTAAACACTGTTTCAGGGCAAGAGATTGTGTTTTAGACTAAAAGGGAATGCATTATAAGAAGAATCTTTACTTTGAAACTCTGTTCTTTACCTTTTTCTCACTATGAAACAGCTTTGTATTCAACTTAAACACTGTTTCAGGGGAAGAGATTGTGTTTTAGACTAAAAGGGAATGCATTATAAGAAGAATCTTTACTTTGAAACTCTGTTCTTTACCTTTTTCTCACTATGAAACAGCTTTATATTCAACTTAAACACTGCTTCAGTGCAAGAGATTGTGTTTTAGACTAAAAGGGAATGCATTATAAGAAGAATCTTTACTTTGAAACTCTGTTCTTTACCTTTTTCACACTATGAAACAGCTTTGTATTCACCTTAAACACTGTTTCAGGGCAGATTGTGTTTTAGACTAAAAGGGAATACATTATAAGAAGAATCTTTACTTTGAAACTCTGTTCTTTACCTTTTTCTCACTATGAAACAGCTTTATATTCAACTTAAACACTGCTTCAGGGCAAGAGATTGTGTTTTAGACTAAAAGGGAATGCATTATAAGAAGAATCTTTACTTTGAAACTCTGTTCTTTACCTTTTTCACACTATGTAACAGCTTTGTTTCATGAAACAGGTTTGAAACAGCTTTGTATTCAACTTAAACACTGTTTCAGAGCTAGACATCTTGTTTTTAACCAAACTGAATAACTTACAATATGTTAAGAAAACACATATTTCAAATGAAAAGAGTTTATAACAAGGGGAGATGAAGTTGTTTGTAATATGACCAATTAAAGTAATTGCAATTCTGTTTATACACTTCTAACCAAAAAGAAGCAGGGCTTCTATGCATTGTAATCAGCTTATACACCATTTCAGAGCAAGACATCTTGTTTTTAACCAAACTGAATAACTTACAATATCCTAAGAAAACACATATTTCAAGTGAAAAGAGTTTATCCAGGGGAGAACAAGTTGTTTTAACATGGTTCTAATGTGACCCTTGAAAGTAATTGCAACTCTGTTTTTACACCTCTAACCACAAGGAGGCAACGTTTCCACGCATTATAATTGGCTTATACATAGTTTCAGAGTAAGAAATATTGTTTTTAACCAAACTGAACAACTAAAAGGGAATGCATTATAAGAAGAATGTTTACTTTGAAACTCTGTTCTTTACCTTTTAAACAATATGAAACAGCTTTGTATTCACCTTAAACACTGTTTCAGGGCAAGAGATTGTGTTTTAGACTAAAAGGGTATGCATTGTAAGAAGAATCTTTACTTTGAAACTCTGTTCTTTACCTTTTTCTCACTATGAAACAGCTTTGTATTCAACTTAAACACTGTTTCAGGGCAAGAGATTGTGTTTTAGACTAAAAGGGAATGCATTATAAGAAGAATCTTTACTTTGAAACTCTGTTCTTTACTATTTTCACACTATGTAACAGCTTTATATTCAACTTAAACACTGCTTCAGTGCAAGAGATTGTGTTTTAGACTAAAAGGGAATGCATTATAAGAAGAATCTTTACTTTGAAACTCTGTTCTTTACCTTTTTCACACTATGTAACAGCTTTGTATTCACCTTAAACACTGTTTCAGGGCAGATTGTGTTTTAGACTAAAAGGGAATACATTATAAGAAGAATCTTTACTTTGAAACTCTGTTCTTTACCTTTTTCTCACTATGAAACAGCTTTATATTCAACTTAAACACTGCTTCAGGGCAAGAGATTGTGTTTTAGACTAAAAGGGAATGCATTATAAGAAGAATCTTTACTTTGAAACTCTGTTCTTTACCTTTTTCACACTATGTAACAGCTTTGTTTCATGAAACAGGTTTGAAACAGCTTTGTATTCAACTTAAACACTGTTTCAGAGCTAGACATCTTGTTTTTAACCAAACTGAATAACTTACAATATGTTAAGAAAACACATATTTCAAATGAAAAGAGTTTATAACAAGGGGAGATCAAGTTGTTTGTAATATGACCAATTAAAGTAATTGCAATTCTGTTTGTACACTTCTAACCAAAAAGAAACAGGGCTTCTATGCATTGTAATCAGCTTATACACCATTTCAGAGCAAGACATCTTGTTTTTAACCAAACTGAATAACTTACAATATCCTAAGAAAACACATATTTCAAGTGAAAAGAGTTTATCCAGGGGAGAACAAGTTGTTTTAACATGGTTCTAATGTGACCCTTGAAAGTAATTGCAACTCTGTTTTTACACCTCTAACCACAAGGAGGCAACGTTTCCACGCATTATAATTGGCTTATACATAGTTTCAGAGTAAGAAATATTGTTTTTAACCAAACTGAACAACTAAAAGGGAATGCATTATAAGAAGAATGTTTACTTTGAAACTCTGTTCTTTACCTTTTAAACAATATGAAACAGCTTTGTATTCACCTTAAACACTGTTTCAGGGCAAGAGATTGTGTTTTAGACTAAAAGGGAATGCATTGTATGAAGAATCTTTACTTTGAAACTCTGTTCTTTACCTTTTTCTCACTATGAAACAGCTTTGTATTCACCTTAAACACTGTTTCAGGGCAAGAGATTGTGTTTTAGACTAAAAGGGAATGCATTATAAGAAGAATCTTTACTTTGAAACTCTGTTCTTTACCATTTTCAGACTATGTAACAGCTTTATATTCAACTTAAACACTGCTTCAGTGCAAGAGATTGTGTTTTAGACTAAAAGGGAATGCATTATAAGAAGAATCTTTACTTTGAAACTCTGTTTTTTACCTTTTTCACACTATGAAACAGCTTTGTATTCACCTTAAACACTGTTTCAGGGCAAGAGATTGTGTTTTAGACTAAAAGGGAATGCATCATAAGAAGAATCTTTACTTTGAAACTCTGTTCTTTATCTTTTTCTCACTATGAAACAGCTTTGTATTCAACTTAAACACTGCTTCAGTGCAAGAGATTGTGTTTTAGACTAAAAGGGAATGCATTATAAGAAGAATCTTTACTTTGAAACTCTGTTCTTTACCTTTTTCTCACTATGAAACAGCTTTGTATTCACCTTAAACACTGTTTCAGGGCAAGAGATTGTGTTTTAGACTAAAAGGGAATGCATTATAAGAAGAATCTTTACTTTGAAACTCTGTTCTTTACCTTTTTCACACTATGTAACAGCTTTGTTTCATGAAACAGCTTTGAAACAGCTTTGTATTCAACTTAAACACTGTTTCAGAGCTAGACATCTTGTTTTTAACCAAACTGAATAACTTACAATATGTTAAGAAAACACATATTTCAAATGAAAAGAGTTTATAACAAGGGGAGATCAAGTTGTTTGTAATATGACCAATTAAAGTAATTGCAATTCTGTTTGTACACTTCTAACCAAAAAGAAGCAGGGCTTCTATGCATTGTAATCAGCTTATACACCATTTCAGAGCAAGACATCTTGTTTTTAACCAAACTGAATAACTTACAATATCCTAAGAAAACACATATTTCAAGTGAAAAGAGTTTATCCAGGGGAGAACAAGTTGTTTTAACATGGTTCTAATGTGACCCTTGAAAGTAATTGCAACTCTGTTTTTACACCTCTAACCACAAGGAGGCAACGTTTCCACGCATTATAATTGGCTTATACATAGTTTCAGAGTAAGAAATATTGTTTTTAACCAAACTGAACAACTAAAAGGGAATGCATTATAAGAAGAATGTTTACTTTGAAACTCTGTTCTTTACCTTTTTCTCACTATGAAACAGCTTTATATTCACCTTAAACACTGCTTCAGGGCAAGAGATTGTGTTTTAGACTAAAAGGGAATGCATTATAAGAAGAATCTTTACTTTGAAACTCTGTTTTTTACCTTTTTCACACTATGAAACAGCTTTGTATTCACCTTAAACACTGTTTCAGGGCAAGAGATTGTGTTTTAGACTAAAAGGGAATGCATCATAAGAAGAATCTTTACTTTGAAACTCTGTTCTTTACCTTTTTCTCACTATGAAACAGCTTTGTATTCAACTTAAACACTGCTTCAGTGCAAGAGATTGTGTTTTAGACTAAAAGGGAATGCATTATAAGAAGAATCTTTACTTTGAAACTCTGTTCTTTACCTTTTTCTCACTATGAAACAGCTTTGTATTCACCTTAAACACTGTTTCAGGGCAAGAGATTGTGTTTTAGACTAAAAGGGAATGCATTATAAGAAGAATCTTTACTTTGAAACTCTGTTCTTTACCTTTTTCACACTATGTAACAGCTTTGTTTCATGAAACAGGTTTGAAACAGCTTTGTATTCAACTTAAACACTGTTTCAGAGCTAGACATCTTGTTTTTAACCAAACTGAATAACTTACAATATGTTAAGAAAACACATATTTCAAATGAAAAGAGTTTATAACAAGGGGAGATCAAGTTGTTTGTAATATGACCAATTAAAGTAATTGCAATTCTGTTTGTACACTTCTAACCAAAAAGAAGCAGGGCTTCTATGCATTGTAATCAGCTTATACACCATTTCAGAGCAAGACATCTTGTTTTTAACCAAACTGAATAACTTACAATATCCTAAGAAAACACATATTTCAAGTGAAAAGAGTTTATCCAGGGGAGAACAAGTTGTTTTAACATGGTTCTAATGTGACCCTTGAAAGTAATTGCAACTCTGTTTTTACACCTCTAACCACAAGGAGGCAACGTTTCCACGCATTATAATTGGCTTATACATAGTTTCAGAGTAAGAAATATTGTTTTTAACCAAACTGAACAACTAAAAGGGAATGCATTATAAGAAGAATGTTTACTTTGAAACTCTGTTCTTTACCTTTTAAACAATATGAAACAGCTTTGTATTCACCTTAAACACTGTTTCAGGGCAAGAGATTGTGTTTTAGACTAAAAGGGAATGCATTGTATGAAGAATCTTTACTTTGAAACTCTGTTCTTTACCTTTTTCTCACTATGAAACAGCTTTGTATTCACCTTAAACACTGTTTCAGGGCAAGAGATTGTGTTTTAGACTAAAAGGGACTGCATTATAAGAAGAATCTTTACTTTGAAACTCTGTTCTTTACCATTTTCACACTATGTAACAGCTTTATATTCAACTTAAACACTGCTTCAGTGCAAGAGATTGTGTTTTAGACTAAAAGGGAATGCATTATAAGAAGAATCTTTACTTTGAAACTCTGTTCTTTACCTTTTTCTCATTATGAAACAGCTTTGTATTCACCTTAAACACTGCTTCAGGGCAAGAGATTGTGTTTTAGACTAAAAGGGAATGCATTATAAGAAGAATCTTTACTTTGAAACTCTGTTCTTTACCTTTTTCACACTATGAAACAGCTTTATATTCAACTTAAACACTGTTTCAGGGCAAGAGATTGTGCTTTAGACTAAAATAGACTGCATTATAAGAAGAATCTTTACTTTGAAACTCTGTTCTTTACCTTTTTCACACTACGAAACAGCTTTGTATTCACCTTAAACACTGTTTCAGGGCAAGAGATTGTGTTTTAGACTAAAAGGGAATGCATTGTAAGAAGAATCTTTACTTTGAAACTCTGTTCTTTACCTTTTTCTCACTATGAAACAGCTTTGTATTCACCTTAAACACTGTTTCAGGGCAAGAGATTGTGTTTTAGACTAAAAGGGAATGCATTATAAGAAGAATCTTTACTTTGAAACTCTGTTCTTTACCTTTTTCTCACTATGAAACAGCTTTGTATTCAACTTAAACACTGTTTCAGGGGAAGAGATTGTGTTTTAGACTAAAAGGGAATGCATTATAAGAAGAATCTTTACTTTGAAACTCTGTTCTTTACCTTTTTCTCACTATGAAACAGCTTTATATTCAACTTAAACACTGCTTCAGTGCAAGAGATTGTGTTTTAGACTAAAAGGGAATGCATTATAAGAAGAATCTTTACTTTGAAACTCTGTTCTTTACCTTTTTCTCACTATGAAACAGCTTTATATTCAACTTAAACACTGCTTCAGTGCAAGAGATTGTGTTTTAGACTAAAAGGGAATGCATTATAAGAAGAATCTTTACTTTGAAACTCTGTTCTTTACCTTTTTCTCACTATGAAACAGCTTTGTATTCAACTTAAACACTGTTTCAGGGGAAGAGATTGTGTTTTAGACTAAAAGGGAATGCATTATAAGAAGAATCTTTACTTTGAAACTCTGTTCTTTACCTTTTTCTCACTATGAAACAGCTTTATATTCAACTTAAACACTGCTTCAGTGCAAGAGATTGTGTTTTAGACTAAAAGGGAATGCATTATAAGAAGAATCTTTACTTTGAAACTCTGTTCTTTACCTTTTTCACACTATGAAACAGCTTTGTATTCACCTTAAACACTGTTTCAGGGCAGATTGTGTTTTAGACTAAAAGGGAATACATTATAAGAAGAATCTTTACTTTGAAACTCTGTTCTTTACCTTTTTCTCACTATGAAACAGCTTTATATTCAACTTAAACACTGCTTCAGGGCAAGAGATTGTGTTTTAGACTAAAAGGGAATGCATTATAAGAAGAATCTTTACTTTGAAACTCTGTTCTTTACCTTTTTCACACTATGTAACAGCTTTGTTTCATGAAACAGGTTTGAAACAGCTTTGTATTCAACTTAAACACTGTTTCAGAGCTAGACATCTTGTTTTTAACCAAACTGAATAACTTACAATATGTTAAGAAAACACATATTTCAAATGAAAAGAGTTTATAACAAGGGGAGATGAAGTTGTTTGTAATATGACCAATTAAAGTAATTGCAATTCTGTTTATACACTTCTAACCAAAAAGAAGCAGGGCTTCTATGCATTGTAATCAGCTTATACACCATTTCAGAGCAAGACATCTTGTTTTTAACCAAACTGAATAACTTACAATATCCTAAGAAAACACATATTTCAAGTGAAAAGAGTTTATCCAGGGGAGAACAAGTTGTTTTAACATGGTTCTAATGTGACCCTTGAAAGTAATTGCAACTCTGTTTTTACACCTCTAACCACAAGGAGGCAACGTTTCCACGCATTATAATTGGCTTATACATAGTTTCAGAGTAAGAAATATTGTTTTTAACCAAACTGAACAACTAAAAGGGAATGCATTATAAGAAGAATGTTTACTTTGAAACTCTGTTCTTTACCTTTTAAACAATATGAAACAGCTTTGTATTCACCTTAAACACTGTTTCAGGGCAAGAGATTGTGTTTTAGACTAAAAGGGTATGCATTGTAAGAAGAATCTTTACTTTGAAACTCTGTTCTTTACCTTTTTCTCACTATGAAACAGCTTTGTATTCAACTTAAACACTGTTTCAGGGCAAGAGATTGTGTTTTAGACTAAAAGGGAATGCATTATAAGAAGAATCTTTACTTTGAAACTCTGTTCTTTACTATTTTCACACTATGTAACAGCTTTATATTCAACTTAAACACTGCTTCAGTGCAAGAGATTGTGTTTTAGACTAAAAGGGAATGCATTATAAGAAGAATCTTTACTTTGAAACTCTGTTCTTTACCTTTTTCACACTATGTAACAGCTTTGTATTCACCTTAAACACTGTTTCAGGGCAGATTGTGTTTTAGACTAAAAGGGAATACATTATAAGAAGAATCTTTACTTTGAAACTCTGTTCTTTACCTTTTTCTCACTATGAAACAGCTTTATATTCAACTTAAACACTGCTTCAGGGCAAGAGATTGTGTTTTAGACTAAAAGGGAATGCATTATAAGAAGAATCTTTACTTTGAAACTCTGTTCTTTACCTTTTTCACACTATGTAACAGCTTTGTTTCATGAAACAGGTTTGAAACAGCTTTGTATTCAACTTAAACACTGTTTCAGAGCTAGACATCTTGTTTTTAACCAAACTGAATAACTTACAATATGTTAAGAAAACACATATTTCAAATGAAAAGAGTTTATAACAAGGGGAGATCAAGTTGTTTGTAATATGACCAATTAAAGTAATTGCAATTCTGTTTGTACACTTCTAACCAAAAAGAAGCAGGGCTTCTATGCATTGTAATCAGCTTATACACCATTTCAGAGCAAGACATCTTGTTTTTAACCAAACTGAATAACTTACAATATCCTAAGAAAACACATATTTCAAGTGAAAAGAGTTTATCCAGGGGAGAACAAGTTGTTTTAACATGGTTCTAATGTGACCCTTGAAAGTAATTGCAACTCTGTTTTTACACCTCTAACCACAAGGAGGCAACGTTTCCACGCATTATAATTGGCTTATACATAGTTTCAGAGTAAGAAATATTGTTTTTAACCAAACTGAACAACTAAAAGGGAATGCATTATAAGAAGAATGTTTACTTTGAAACTCTGTTCTTTACCTTTTAAACAATATGAAACAGCTTTGTATTCACCTTAAACACTGTTTCAGGGCAAGAGATTGTGTTTTAGACT
Source organism: Electrophorus electricus (assembly GCF_041902795.1). Taxonomy (NCBI): domain Eukaryota; kingdom Metazoa; phylum Chordata; class Actinopteri; order Gymnotiformes; family Gymnotidae; genus Electrophorus; species Electrophorus electricus. Next base: position 1,133,109 of record NW_027658572.1, on the reverse strand, counting down.
AAAAGGGAATGCATTGTAAGAAGAATCTTTACTTTGAAACTCTGTTCTTTACCTTTTTCTCACTATGAAACAGCTTTGTATTCACCTTAAACACTGTTTCAGGGCAAGAGATTGGGTTTTAGACTAAAAGGGAATGCATTATAAGAAGAATCTTTACTTTGAAACTCTGTTCTTTACCATTTTCACACTATGTAACAGCTTTATATTCAACTTAAACACTGCTTCAGTGCAAGAGATTGTGTTTTAGACTAAAAGGGAATGCATTATAAGAAGAATCTTTACTTTGAAACTCTGTTCTTTACCTTTTTCTCATTATGAAACAGCTTTGTATTCACCTTAAACACTGCTTCAGGGCAAGAGATTGTGTTTTAGACTAAAAGGGAATGCATTATAAGAAGAATCTTTACTTTGAAACTCTGTTCTTTACCTTTTTCACACTATGAAACAGCTTTATATTCAACTTAAACACTGTTTCAGGGCAAGAGATTGTGCTTTAGACTAAAATAGACTGCATTATAAGAAGAATCTTTACTTTGAAACTCTGTTCTTTACCTTTTTCACACTACGAAACAGCTTTGTATTCACCTTAAACACTGTTTCAGGGCAAGAGATTGTGTTTTAGACTAAAAGGGAATGCATTGTAAGAAGAATCTTTACTTTGAAACTCTGTTCTTTACCTTTTTCTCACTATGAAACAGCTTTGTATTCACCTTAAACACTGTTTCAGGGCAAGAGATTGTGTTTTAGACTAAAAGGGAATGCATTATAAGAAGAATCTTTACTTTGAAACTCTGTTCTTTACCTTTTTCTCACTATGAAACAGCTTTGTATTCAACTTAAACACTGTTTCAGGGGAAGAGATTGTGTTTTAGACTAAAAGGGAATGCATTATAAGAAGAATCTTTACTTTGAAACTCTGTTCTTTACCTTTTTCTCACTATGAAACAGCTTTATATTCAACTTAAACACTGCTTCAGTGCAAGAGATTGTGTTTTAGACTAAAAGGGAATGCATTATAAGAAGAATCTTTACTTTGAAACTCTGTTCTTTACCTTTTTCACACTATGAAACAGCTTTGTATTCACCTTAAACACTGTTTCAGGGCAGATTGTGTTTTAGACTAAAAGGGAATACATTATAAGAAGAATCTTTACTTTGAAACTCTGTTCTTTACCTTTTTCTCACTATGAAACAGCTTTATATTCAACTTAAACACTGCTTCAGGGCAAGAGATTGTGTTTTAGACTAAAAGGGAATGCATTATAAGAAGAATCTTTACTTTGAAACTCTGTTCTTTACCTTTTTCACACTATGTAACAGCTTTGTTTCATGAAACAGGTTTGAAACAGCTTTGTATTCAACTTAAACACTGTTTCAGAGCTAGACATCTTGTTTTTAACCAAACTGAATAACTTACAATATGTTAAGAAAACACATATTTCAAATGAAAAGAGTTTATAACAAGGGGAGATGAAGTTGTTTGTAATATGACCAATTAAAGTAATTGCAATTCTGTTTATACACTTCTAACCAAAAAGAAGCAGGGCTTCTATGCATTGTAATCAGCTTATACACCATTTCAGAGCAAGACATCTTGTTTTTAACCAAACTGAATAACTTACAATATCCTAAGAAAACACATATTTCAAGTGAAAAGAGTTTATCCAGGGGAGAACAAGTTGTTTTAACATGGTTCTAATGTGACCCTTGAAAGTAATTGCAACTCTGTTTTTACACCTCTAACCACAAGGAGGCAACGTTTCCACGCATTATAATTGGCTTATACATAGTTTCAGAGTAAGAAATATTGTTTTTAACCAAACTGAACAACTAAAAGGGAATGCATTATAAGAAGAATGTTTACTTTGAAACTCTGTTCTTTACCTTTTAAACAATATGAAACAGCTTTGTATTCACCTTAAACACTGTTTCAGGGCAAGAGATTGTGTTTTAGACTAAAAGGGTATGCATTGTAAGAAGAATCTTTACTTTGAAACTCTGTTCTTTACCTTTTTCTCACTATGAAACAGCTTTGTATTCAACTTAAACACTGTTTCAGGGCAAGAGATTGTGTTTTAGACTAAAAGGGAATGCATTATAAGAAGAATCTTTACTTTGAAACTCTGTTCTTTACTATTTTCACACTATGTAACAGCTTTATATTCAACTTAAACACTGCTTCAGTGCAAGAGATTGTGTTTTAGACTAAAAGGGAATGCATTATAAGAAGAATCTTTACTTTGAAACTCTGTTCTTTACCTTTTTCACACTATGTAACAGCTTTGTATTCACCTTAAACACTGTTTCAGGGCAGATTGTGTTTTAGACTAAAAGGGAATACATTATAAGAAGAATCTTTACTTTGAAACTCTGTTCTTTACCTTTTTCTCACTATGAAACAGCTTTATATTCAACTTAAACACTGCTTCAGGGCAAGAGATTGTGTTTTAGACTAAAAGGGAATGCATTATAAGAAGAATCTTTACTTTGAAACTCTGTTCTTTACCTTTTTCACACTATGTAACAGCTTTGTTTCATGAAACAGGTTTGAAACAGCTTTGTATTCAACTTAAACACTGTTTCAGAGCTAGACATCTTGTTTTTAACCAAACTGAATAACTTACAATATGTTAAGAAAACACATATTTCAAATGAAAAGAGTTTATAACAAGGGGAGATCAAGTTGTTTGTAATATGACCAATTAAAGTAATTGCAATTCTGTTTGTACACTTCTAACCAAAAAGAAACAGGGCTTCTATGCATTGTAATCAGCTTATACACCATTTCAGAGCAAGACATCTTGTTTTTAACCAAACTGAATAACTTACAATATCCTAAGAAAACACATATTTCAAGTGAAAAGAGTTTATCCAGGGGAGAACAAGTTGTTTTAACATGGTTCTAATGTGACCCTTGAAAGTAATTGCAACTCTGTTTTTACACCTCTAACCACAAGGAGGCAACGTTTCCACGCATTATAATTGGCTTATACATAGTTTCAGAGTAAGAAATATTGTTTTTAACCAAACTGAACAACTAAAAGGGAATGCATTATAAGAAGAATGTTTACTTTGAAACTCTGTTCTTTACCTTTTAAACAATATGAAACAGCTTTGTATTCACCTTAAACACTGTTTCAGGGCAAGAGATTGTGTTTTAGACTAAAAGGGAATGCATTGTATGAAGAATCTTTACTTTGAAACTCTGTTCTTTACCTTTTTCTCACTATGAAACAGCTTTGTATTCACCTTAAACACTGTTTCAGGGCAAGAGATTGTGTTTTAGACTAAAAGGGAATGCATTATAAGAAGAATCTTTACTTTGAAACTCTGTTCTTTACCATTTTCAGACTATGTAACAGCTTTATATTCAACTTAAACACTGCTTCAGTGCAAGAGATTGTGTTTTAGACTAAAAGGGAATGCATTATAAGAAGAATCTTTACTTTGAAACTCTGTTCTTTACCTTTTTCTCACTATGAAACAGCTTTGTATTCACCTTAAACACTGTTTCAGGGCAAGAGATTGTGTTTTAGACTAAAAGGGAATGCATTATAAGAAGAATCTTTACTTTGAAACTCTGTTCTTTACCTTTTTCACACTATGTAACAGCTTTGTTTCATGAAACAGCTTTGAAACAGCTTTGTATTCAACTTAAACACTGTTTCAGAGCTAGACATCTTGTTTTTAACCAAACTGAATAACTTACAATATGTTAAGAAAACACATATTTCAAATGAAAAGAGTTTATAACAAGGGGAGATCAAGTTGTTTGTAATATGACCAATTAAAGTAATTGCAATTCTGTTTGTACACTTCTAACCAAAAAGAAGCAGGGCTTCTATGCATTGTAATCAGCTTATACACCATTTCAGAGCAAGACATCTTGTTTTTAACCAAACTGAATAACTTACAATATCCTAAGAAAACACATATTTCAAGTGAAAAGAGTTTATCCAGGGGAGAACAAGTTGTTTTAACATGGTTCTAATGTGACCCTTGAAAGTAATTGCAACTCTGTTTTTACACCTCTAACCACAAGGAGGCAACGTTTCCACGCATTATAATTGGCTTATACATAGTTTCAGAGTAAGAAATATTGTTTTTAACCAAACTGAACAACTAAAAGGGAATGCATTATAAGAAGAATGTTTACTTTGAAACTCTGTTCTTTACCTTTTAAACAATATGAAACAGCTTTGTATTCACCTTAAACACTGTTTCAGGGCAAGAGATTGTGTTTTAGACTAAAAGGGAATGCATTATAAGAAGAATCTTTACTTTGAAACTCTGTTCTTTACCTTTTTCACACTATGAAACAGCTTTGTATTCACCTTAAACACTGTTTCAGGGCAGATTGTGTTTTAGACTAAAAGGGAATACATTATAAGAAGAATCTTTACTTTGAAACTCTGTTCTTTACCTTTTTCACACTATGAAACAGCTTTATATTCAACTTAAACACTGTTTCAGGGCAAGAGATTGTGTTTTAGACTAAAATAGACTGCATTATAAGAAGAATCTTTACTTTGAAACTCTGTTCTTTACCTTTTTCACACTATGAAACAGCTTTGTATTCACCTTAAACACTGTTTCAGGGCAAGAGATTGTGTTTTAGACTAAAAGGGAATGCATTGTAAGAAGAATCTTTACTTTGAAACTCTGTTCTTTACCTTTTTCTCACTATGAAACAGCTTTGTATTCACCTTAAACACTGTTTCAGGGCAAGAGATTGTGTTTTAGACTAAAAGGGAATGCATTATAAGAAGAATCTTTACTTTGAAACTCTGTTCTTTACCTTTTTCACACTATGAAACAGCTTTGTATTCACCTTAAACACTGTTTCAGGGCAGATTGTGTTTTAGACTAAAAGGGAATACATTATAAGAAGAATCTTTACTTTGAAACTCTGTTCTTTACCTTTTTCACACTATGAAACAGCTTTATATTCAACTTAAACACTGTTTCAGGGCAAGAGATTGTGTTTTAGACTAAAATAGACTGCATTATAAGAAGAATCTTTACTTTGAAACTCTGTTCTTTACCTTTTTCTCACTATGAAACAGCTTTGTATTCACCTTAAACACTGTTTCAGGGCAAGAGATTGTGTTTTAGACTAAAAGGGAATGCATTATAAGAAGAATCTTTACTTTGAAACTCTGTTCTTTACCATTTTCACACTATGTAACAGCTTTATATTCAACTTAAACACTGCTTCAGTGCAAGAGATTGTGTTTTAGACTAAAAGGGAATGCATTATAAGAAGAATCTTTACTTTGAAACTCTGTTCTTTACCTTTTTCACACTATGAAACAGCTTTGTATTCACCTTAAACACTGTTTCAGGGCAGATTGTGTTTTAGACTAAAAGGGAATACATTATAAGAAGAATCTTTACTTTGAAACTCTGTTCTTTACCTTTTTCACACTATGAAACAGCTTTATATTCAACTTAAACACTGTTTCAGGGCAAGAGATTGTGTTTTAGACTAAAATAGACTGCATTATAAGAAGAATCTTTACTTTGAAACTCTGTTCTTTACCTTTTTCACACTACGAAACAGCTTTGTATTCACCTTAAACACTGTTTCAGGGCAAGAGATTGTGTTTTAGACTAAAAGGGAATGCATTGTAAGAAGAATCTTTACTTTGAAACTCTGTTCTTTACCTTTTTCTCACTATGAAACAGCTTTGTATTCACCTTAAACACTGTTTCAGGGCAAGAGATTGTGTTTTAGACTAAAAGGGAATGCATTATAAGAAGAATCTTTACTTTGAAACTCTGTTCTTTACCTTTTTCTCACTATGAAACAGCTTTGTATTCAACTTAAACACTGTTTCAGGGGAAGAGATTGTGTTTTAGACTAAAAGGGAATGCATTATAAGAAGAATCTTTACTTTGAAACTCTGTTCTTTACCTTTTTCTCACTATGAAACAGCTTTATATTCAACTTAAACACTGCTTCAGGGCAAGAGATTGTGTTTTAGACTAAAAGGGAATGCATGATAAGAAGAATCTTTACTTTGAAACTCTGTTTTTTACCTTTTTCACACTATGAAACAGCTTTGTATTCACCTTAAACACTGTTTCAGGGCAAGAGATTGTGTTTTAGACTAAAAGGGAATGCATTATAAGAAGAATCTTTACTTTGAAACTCTGTTCTTTACCTTTTTCACACTATGAAACAGCTTTGTATTCACCTTAAACACTGTTTCAGGGCAAGAGATTGTGTTTTAGACTAAAATAGACTGCATTATAAGAAGAATCTTTACTTTGAAACTCTGTTCTTTACCTTTTTCACACTATGTAACAGCTTTGTTTCATGAAACAGGTTTGAAACAGCTTTGTATTCAACTTAAACACTGTTTCAGAGCTAGACATCTTGTTTTTAACCAAACTGAATAACTTACAATATGTTAAGAAAACACATATTTCAAATGAAAAGAGTTTATAACAAGGGGAGATCAAGTTGTTTGTAATATGACCAATTAAAGTAATTGCAATTCTGTTTATACACTTCTAACCAAAAAGAAGCAGGGCTTCTATGCATTGTAATCAGCTTATACACCATTTCAGAGCAAGACATCTTGTTTTTAACCAAACTGAATAACTTACAATATCCTAAGAAAACACATATTTCAAGTGAAAAGAGTTTATCCAGGGGAGAACAAGTTGTTTTAACATGGTTCTAATGTGACCCTTGAAAGTAATTGCAACTCTGTTTTTACACCTCTAACCACAAGGAGGCAACGTTTCCACGCATTATAATTGGCTTATACATAGTTTCAGAGTAAGAAATATTGTTTTTAACCAAACTGAACAACTAAAAGGGAATGCATTATAAGAAGAATGTTTACTTTGAAACTCTGTTCTTTACCTTTTAAACAATATGAAACAGCTTTGTATTCACCTTAAACACTGTTTCAGGGCAAGAGATTGTGTTTTAGACTAAAAGGGAATGCATTGTATGAAGAATCTTTACTTTGAAACTCTGTTCTTTACCTTTTTCTCACTATGAAACAGCTTTGTATTCACCTTAAACACTGTTTCAGGGCAAGAGATTGTGTTTTAGACTAAAAGGGAATGCATTATAAGAAGAATCTTTACTTTGAAACTCTGTTCTTTACCATTTTCAGACTATGTAACAGCTTTATATTCAACTTAAACACTGCTTCAGTGCAAGAGATTGTGTTTTAGACTAAAAGGGAATGCATTATAAGAAGAATCTTTACTTTGAAACTCTGTTCTTTACCTTTTTCTCACTATGAAACAGCTTTATATTCAACTTAAACACTGCTTCAGGGCAAGAGATTGTGTTTTAGACTAAAAGGGAATGCATTATAAGAAGAATCTTTACTTTGAAACTCTGTTTTTTACCTTTTTCACACTATGAAACAGCTTTGTATTCACCTTAAACACTGTTTCAGGGCAAGAGATTGTGTTTTAGACTAAAAGGGAATGCATCATAAGAAGAATCTTTACTTTGAAACTCTGTTCTTTACCTTTTTCTCACTATGAAACAGCTTTGTATTCAACTTAAACACTGCTTCAGTGCAAGAGATTGTGTTTTAGACTAAAAGGGAATGCATTATAAGAAGAATCTTTACTTTGAAACTCTGTTCTTTACCTTTTTCTCACTATGAAACAGCTTTGTATTCACCTTAAACACTGTTTCAGGGCAAGAGATTGTGTTTTAGACTAAAAGGGAATGCATTATAAGAAGAATCTTTACTTTGAAACTCTGTTCTTTACCTTTTTCACACTATGTAACAGCTTTGTTTCATGAAACAGCTTTGAAACAGCTTTGTATTCAACTTAAACACTGTTTCAGAGCTAGACATCTTGTTTTTAACCAAACTGAATAACTTACAATATGTTAAGAAAACACATATTTCAAATGAAAAGAGTTTATAACAAGGGGAGATCAAGTTGTTTGTAATATGACCAATTAAAGTAATTGCAATTCTGTTTGTACACTTCTAACCAAAAAGAAGCAGGGCTTCTATGCATTGTAATCAGCTTATACACCATTTCAGAGCAAGACATCTTGTTTTTAACCAAACTGAATAACTTACAATATCCTAAGAAAACACATATTTCAAGTGAAAAGAGTTTATCCAGGGGAGAACAAGTTGTTTTAACATGGTTCTAATGTGACCCTTGAAAGTAATTGCAACTCTGTTTTTACACCTCTAACCACAAGGAGGCAACGTTTCCACGCATTATAATTGGCTTATACATAGTTTCAGAGTAAGAAATATTGTTTTTAACCAAACTGAACAACTAAAAGGGAATGCATTATAAGAAGAATGTTTACTTTGAAACTCTGTTCTTTACCTTTTAAACAATATGAAACAGCTTTGTATTCACCTTAAACACTGTTTCAGGGCAAGAGATTGTGTTTTAGACTAAAAGGGAATGCATTGTATGAAGAATCTTTACTTTGAAACTCTGTTCTTTACCTTTTTCTCACTATGAAACAGCTTTGTATTCACCTTAAACACTGTTTCAGGGCAAGAGATTGTGTTTTAGACTAAAAGGGACTGCATTATAAGAAGAATCTTTACTTTGAAACTCTGTTCTTTACCATTTTCACACTATGTAACAGCTTTATATTCAACTTAAACACTGCTTCAGTGCAAGAGATTGTGTTTTAGACTAAAAGGGAATGCATTATAAGAAGAATCTTTACTTTGAAACTCTGTTCTTTACCTTTTTCACACTATGAAACAGCTTTGTATTCACCTTAAACACTGTTTCAGGGCAGATTGTGTTTTAGACTAAAAGGGAATACATTATAAGAAGAATCTTTACTTTGAAACTCTGTTCTTTACCTTTTTCACACTATGAAACAGCTTTATATTCAACTTAAACACTGTTTCAGGGCAAGAGATTGTGTTTTAGACTAAAATAGACTGCATTATAAGAAGAATCTTTACTTTGAAACTCTGTTCTTTACCTTTTTCACACTATGAAACAGCTTTGTATTCACCTTAAACACTGTTTCAGGGCAAGAGATTGTGTTTTAGACTAAAAGGGAATGCATTGTAAGAAGAATCTTTACTTTGAAACTCTGTTCTTTACCTTTTTCTCACTATGAAACAGCTTTGTATTCACCTTAAACACTGTTTCAGGGCAAGAGATTGTGTTTTAGACTAAAAGGGAATGCATTATAAGAAGAATCTTTACTTTGAAACTCTGTTCTTTACCTTTTTCACACTATGAAACAGCTTTGTATTCACCTTAAACACTGTTTCAGGGCAGATTGTGTTTTAGACTAAAAGGGAATACATTATAAGAAGAATCTTTACTTTGAAACTCTGTTCTTTACCTTTTTCACACTATGAAACAGCTTTATATTCAACTTAAACACTGTTTCAGGGCAAGAGATTGTGTTTTAGACTAAAATAGACTGCATTATAAGAAGAATCTTTACTTTGAAACTCTGTTCTTTACCTTTTTCTCACTATGAAACAGCTTTGTATTCACCTTAAACACTGTTTCAGGGCAAGAGATTGTGTTTTAGACTAAAAGGGAATGCATTATAAGAAGAATCTTTACTTTGAAACTCTGTTCTTTACCATTTTCACACTATGTAACAGCTTTATATTCAACTTAAACACTGCTTCAGTGCAAGAGATTGTGTTTTAGACTAAAAGGGAATGCATTATAAGAAGAATCTTTACTTTGAAACTCTGTTCTTTACCTTTTTCACACTATGAAACAGCTTTGTATTCACCTTAAACACTGTTTCAGGGCAGATTGTGTTTTAGACTAAAAGGGAATACATTATAAGAAGAATCTTTACTTTGAAACTCTGTTCTTTACCTTTTTCACACTATGAAACAGCTTTGTATTCAACTTAAACACTGTTTCAGGGGAAGAGATTGTGTTTTAGACTAAAAGGGAATGCATTATAAGAAGAATCTTTACTTTGAAACTCTGTTCTTTACCTTTTTCACACTATGAAACAGCTTTGTATTCACCTTAAACACTGTTTCAGGGCAAGAGATTGTGTTTTAGACTAAAATAGACTGCATTATAAGAAGAATCTTTACTTTGAAACTCTGTTCTTTACCTTTTTCACACTATGTAACAGCTTTGTTTCATGAAACAGGTTTGAAACAGCTTTGTATTCAACTTAAACACTGTTTCAGAGCTAGACATCTTGTTTTTAACCAAACTGAATAACTTACAATATGTTAAGAAAACACATATTTCAAATGAAAAGAGTTTATAACAAGGGGAGATCAAGTTGTTTGTAATATGACCAATTAAAGTAATTGCAATTCTGTTTATACACTTCTAACCAAAAAGAAGCAGGGCTTCTATGCATTGTAATCAGCTTATACACCATTTCAGAGCAAGACATCTTGTTTTTAACCAAACTGAATAACTTACAATATCCTAAGAAAACACATATTTCAAGTGAAAAGAGTTTATCCAGGGGAGAACAAGTTGTTTTAACATGGTTCTAATGTGACCCTTGAAAGTAATTGCAACTCTGTTTTTACACCTCTAACCACAAGGAGGCAACGTTTCCACGCATTATAATTGGCTTATACATAGTTTCAGAGTAAGAAATATTGTTTTTAACCAAACTGAACAACTAAAAGGGAATGCATTATAAGAAGAATGTTTACTTTGAAACTCTGTTCTTTACCTTTTAAACAATATGAAACAGCTTTGTATTCACCTTAAACACTGTTTCAGGGCAAGAGATTGTGTTTTAGACTAAAAGGGAATGCATTGTATGAAGAATCTTTACTTTGAAACTCTGTTCTTTACCTTTTTCTCACTATGAAACAGCTTTGTATTCACCTTAAACACTGTTTCAGGGCAAGAGATTGTGTTTTAGACTAAAAGGGAATGCATTATAAGAAGAATCTTTACTTTGAAACTCTGTTCTTTACCATTTTCAGACTATGTAACAGCTTTATATTCAACTTAAACACTGCTTCAGTGCAAGAGATTGTGTTTTAGACTAAAAGGGAATGCATTATAAGAAGAATCTTTACTTTGAAACTCTGTTCTTTACCTTTTTCTCACTATGAAACAGCTTTATATTCAACTTAAACACTGCTTCAGGGCAAGAGATTGTGTTTTAGACTAAAAGGGAATGCATTATAAGAAGAATCTTTACTTTGAAACTCTGTTCTTTACCTTTTTCACACTATGAAACAGCTTTGTATTCACCTTAAACACTGTTTCAGGGCAAGAGATTGTGTTTTAGACTAAAAGGGAATGCATCATAAGAAGAATCTTTACTTTGAAACTCTGTTCTTTACCTTTTTCTCACTATGAAACAGCTTTGTATTCAACTTAAACACTGCTTCAGTGCAAGAGATTGTGTTTTAGACTAAAAGGGAATGCATTATAAGAAGAATCTTTACTTTGAAACTCTGTTCTTTACCTTTTTCTCACTATGAAACAGCTTTGTATTCACCTTAAACACTGTTTCAGGGCAAGAGATTGTGTTTTAGACTAAAAGGGAATGCATTATAAGAAGAATCTTTACTTTGAAACTCTGTTCTTTACCTTTTTCACACTATGTAACAGCTTTGTTTCATGAAACAGCTTTGAAACAGCTTTGTATTCAACTTAAACACTGTTTCAGAGCTAGACATCTTGTTTTTAACCAAACTGAATAACTTACAATATGTTAAGAAAACACATATTTCAAATGAAAAGAGTTTATAACAAGGGGAGATCAAGTTGTTTGTAATATGACCAATTAAAGTAATTGCAATTCTGTTTGTACACTTCTAACCAAAAAGAAGCAGGGCTTCTATGCATTGTAATCAGCTTATACACCATTTCAGAGCAAGACATCTTGTTTTTAACCAAACTGAATAACTTACAATATCCTAAGAAAACACATATTTCAAGTGAAAAGAGTTTATCCAGGGGAGAACAAGTTGTTTTAACATGGTTCTAATGTGACCCTTGAAAGTAATTGCAACTCTGTTTTTACACCTCTAACCACAAGGAGGCAACGTTTCCACGCATTATAATTGGCTTATACATAGTTTCAGAGTAAGAAATATTGTTTTTAACCAAACTGAACAACTAAAAGGGAATGCATTATAAGAAGAATGTTTACTTTGAAACTCTGTTCTTTACCTTTTAAACAATATGAAACAGCTTTGTATTCACCTTAAACACTGTTTCAGGGCAAGAGATTGTGTTTTAGACTAAAAGGGAATGCATTGTATGAAGAATCTTTACTTTGAAACTCTGTTCTTTACCTTTTTCTCACTATGAAACAGCTTTGTATTCACCTTAAACACTGTTTCAGGGCAAGAGATTGTGTTTTAGACTAAAAGGGACTGCATTATAAGAAGAATCTTTACTTTGAAACTCTGTTCTTTACCATTTTCACACTATGTAACAGCTTTATATTCAACTTAAACACTGCTTCAGTGCAAGAGATTGTGTTTTAGACTAAAAGGGAATGCATTATAAGAAGAATCTTTACTTTGAAACTCTGTTCTTTACCTTTTTCACACTATGAAACAGCTTTGTATTCACCTTAAACACTGTTTCAGGGCAGATTGTGTTTTAGACTAAAAGGGAATACATTATAAGAAGAATCTTTACTTTGAAACTCTGTTCTTTACCTTTTTCACACTATGAAACAGCTTTATATTCAACTTAAACACTGTTTCAGGGCAAGAGATTGTGTTTTAGACTAAAATAGACTGCATTATAAGAAGAATCTTTACTTTGAAACTCTGTTCTTTACCTTTTTCACACTACGAAACAGCTTTGTATTCACCTTAAACACTGTTTCAGGGCAAGAGATTGTGTTTTAGACTAAAAGGGAATGCATTGTAAGAAGAATCTTTACTTTGAAACTCTGTTCTTTACCTTTTTCTCACTATGAAACAGCTTTGTATTCACCTTAAACACTGTTTCAGGGCAAGAGATTGTGTTTTAGACTAAAAGGGAATGCATTATAAGAAGAATCTTTACTTTGAAACTCTGTTCTTTACCTTTTTCACACTATGAAACAGCTTTGTATTCACCTTAAACACTGTTTCAGGGCAGATTGTGTTTTAGACTAAAAGGGAATACATTATAAGAAGAATCTTTACTTTGAAACTCTGTTCTTTACCTTTTTCACACTATGAAACAGCTTTATATTCAACTTAAACACTGTTTCAGGGCAAGAGATTGTGTTTTAGACTAAAATAGACTGCATTATAAGAAGAATCTTTACTTTGAAACTCTGTTCTTTACCTTTTTCTCACTATGAAACAGCTTTGTATTCACCTTAAACACTGTTTCAGGGCAAGAGATTGTGTTTTAGACTAAAAGGGAATGCATTATAAGAAGAATCTTTACTTTGAAACTCTGTTCTTTACCATTTTCACACTATGTAACAGCTTTATATTCAACTTAAACACTGCTTCAGTGCAAGAGATTGTGTTTTAGACTAAAAGGGAATGCATTATAAGAAGAATCTTTACTTTGAAACTCTGTTCTTTACCTTTTTCACACTATGAAACAGCTTTGTATTCACCTTAAACACTGTTTCAGGGCAGATTGTGTTTTAGACTAAAAGGGAATACATTATAAGAAGAATCTTTACTTTGAAACTCTGTTCTTTACCTTTTTCACACTATGAAACAGCTTTATATTCAACTTAAACACTGTTTCAGGGCAAGAGATTGTGTTTTAGACTAAAATAGACTGCATTATAAGAAGAATCTTTACTTTGAAACTCTGTTCTTTACCTTTTTCACACTACGAAACAGCTTTGTATTCACCTTAAACACTGTTTCAGGGCAAGAGATTGTGTTTTAGACTAAAAGGGAATGCATTGTAAGAAGAATCTTTACTTTGAAACTCTGTTCTTTACCTTTTTCTCACTATGAAACAGCTTTGTATTCACCTTAAACACTGTTTCAGGGCAAGAGATTGTGTTTTAGACTAAAAGGGAATGCATTATAAGAAGAATCTTTACTTTGAAACTCTGTTCTTTACCTTTTTCTCACTATGAAACAGCTTTGTATTCAACTTAAACACTGTTTCAGGGGAAGAGATTGTGTTTTAGACTAAAAGGGAATGCATTATAAGAAGAATCTTTACTTTGAAACTCTGTTCTTTACCTTTTTCACACTATGAAACAGCTTTGTATTCACCTTAAACACTGTTTCAGGGCAAGAGATTGTGTTTTAGACTAAAATAGACTGCATTATAAGAAGAATCTTTACTTTGAAACTCTGTTCTTTACCTTTTTCACACTATGTAACAGCTTTGTTTCATGAAACAGGTTTGAAACAGCTTTGTATTCAACTTAAACACTGTTTCAGAGCTAGACATCTTGTTTTTAACCAAACTGAATAACTTACAATATGTTAAGAAAACACATATTTCAAATGAAAAGAGTTTATAACAAGGGGAGATCAAGTTGTTTGTAATATGACCAATTAAAGTAATTGCAATTCTGTTTATACACTTCTAACCAAAAAGAAGCAGGGCTTCTATGCATTGTAATCAGCTTATACACCATTTCAGAGCAAGACATCTTGTTTTTAACCAAACTGAATAACTTACAATATCCTAAGAAAACACATATTTCAAGTGAAAAGAGTTTATCCAGGGGAGAACAAGTTGTTTTAACATGGTTCTAATGTGACCCTTGAAAGTAATTGCAACTCTGTTTTTACACCTCTAACCACAAGGAGGCAACGTTTCCACGCATTATAATTGGCTTATACATAGTTTCAGAGTAAGAAATATTGTTTTTAACCAAACTGAACAACTAAAAGGGAATGCATTATAAGAAGAATGTTTACTTTGAAACTCTGTTCTTTACCTTTTAAACAATATGAAACAGCTTTGTATTCACCTTAAACACTGTTTCAGGGCAAGAGATTGTGTTTTAGACTAAAAGGGAATGCATTATAAGAAGAATCTTTACTTTGAAACTCTGTTCTTTACCATTTTCACACTATGTAACAGCTTTATATTCAACTTAAACACTGCTTCAGTGCAAGAGATTGTGTTTTAGACTAAAAGGGAATGCATTATAAGAAGAATCTTTACTTTGAAACTCTGTTCTTTACCTTTTTCACACTATGTAACAGCTTTGTATTCACCTTAAACACTGTTTCAGGGCAGATTGTGTTTTAGACTAAAAGGGAATACATTATAAGAAGAATCTTTACTTTGAAACTCTGTTCTTTACCTTTTTCTCACTATGAAACAGCTTTATATTCAACTTAAACACTGCTTCAGGGCAAGAGATTGTGTTTTAGACTAAAAGGGAATGCATTATAAGAAGAATCTTTACTTTGAAACTCTGTTCTTTACCTTTTTCACACTATGTAACAGCTTTGTTTCATGAAACAGGTTTGAAACAGCTTTGTATTCAACTTAAACACTGTTTCAGAGCTAGACATCTTGTTTTTAACCAAACTGAATAACTTACAATATGTTAAGAAAACACATATTTCAAATGAAAAGAGTTTATAACAAGGGGAGATCAAGTTGTTTGTAATATGACCAATTAAAGTAATTGCAATTCTGTTTGTACACTTCTAACCAAAAAGAAGCAGGGCTTCTATGCATTGTAATCAGCTTATACACCATTTCAGAGCAAGACATCTTGTTTTTAACCAAACTGAATAACTTACATTATCCTAAGAAAACACATATTTCAAGTGAAAAGAGTTTATCCAGGGGAGAACAAGTTGTTTTAACATGGTTCTAATGTGACCCTTGAAAGTAATTGCAACTCTGTTTTTACACCTCTAACCACAAGGAGGCAACGTTTCCACGCATTATAATTGGCTTATACATAGTTTAGGAGTAAGAAATATTGTTTTTAACCAAACTGAACAACTAAAAGGGAATGCATTATAAGAAGAATGTTTACTTTGAAACTCTATTCTTTACCTTTTAAACAATATGAAACAGCTTCGTATTCACCTTAAACACTGTTTCAGGGCAAGAGATTGTGTTTTAGACTAAAAGGGAATGCATTGTAAGAAGAATCTTTACTTTGAAACTCTGTTCTTTACCTTTTTCTCACTATGAAACAGCTTTGTATTCACCTTAAACACTGTTTCAGGGCAAGAGATTGTGTTTTAGACTAAAAGGGAATGCATTATAAGAAGAATCTTTACTTTGAAACTCTGTTCTTTACCATTTTCACACTATGTAACAGCTTTATATTCAACTTAAACACTGCTTCAGTGCAAGAGATTGTGTTTTAGACTAAAAGGGAATGCATTATAAGAAGAATCTTTACTTTGAAACTCTGTTCTTTACCTTTTTCTCACTATGAAACAGCTTTATATTCAACTTAAACACTGCTTCAGGGCAAGAGATTGTGTTTTAGACTAAAAGGGAATGCATTATAAGAAGAATCTTTACTTTGAAACTCTGTTTTTTACCTTTTTCACACTATGAAACAGCTTTGTATTCACCTTAAACACTGTTTCAGGGCAAGAGATTGTGTTTTAGACTAAAAGGGAATGCATTATAAGAAGAATCTTTACTTTGAAACTCTGTTCTTTACCTTTTTCTCACTATGAAACAGCTTTGTATTCAACTTAAACACTGTTTCAGGGGAAGAGATTGTGTTTTAGACTAAAAGGGAATGCATTATAAGAAGAATCTTTACTTTGAAACTCTGTTCTTTACCTTTTTCTCACTATGAAACAGCTTTATATTCAACTTAAACACTGCTTCAGTGAAAGAGATTGTGTTTTAGACTAAAAGGGAATGCATTATAAGAAGAATCTTTACTTTGAAACTCTGTTCTTTACCTTTTTCTCACTATGAAACAGCTTTGTATTCACCTTAAACACTGTTTCAGGGCAAGAGATTGTGTTTTAGACTAAAAGGGAATGCATTATAAGAAGAATCTTTACTTTGAAACTCTGTTCTTTACCTTTTTCACACTATGTAACAGCTTTGTTTCATGAAACAGCTTTGAAACAGCTTTGTATTCAACTTAAACACTGTTTCAGAGCTAGACATATTGTTTTTAACCAAACTGAATAACTTACAATATGTTAAGAAAACACATATTTCAAATGAAAAGAGTTTATAACAAGGGGAGATCAAGTTGTTTGTAATATGACCAATTAAAGTAATTGCAATTCTGTTTGTACACTTCTAACCAAAAAGAAGCAGGGCTTCTATGCATTGTAATCAGCTTATACACCATTTCAGAGCAAGACATCTTGTTTTTAACCAAACTGAATAACTTACAATATCCTAAGAAAACACATATTTCAAGTGAAAAGAGTTTATCCAGGGGAGAACAAGTTGTTTTAACATGGTTCTAATGTGACCCTTGAAAGTAATTGCAACTCTGTTTTTACACCTCTAACCACAAGGAGGCAACGTTTCCACGCATTATAATTGGCTTATACATAGTTTCAGAGTAAGAAATATTGTTTTTAACCAAACTGAACAACTAAAAGGGAATGCATTATAAGAAGAATGTTTACTTTGAAACTCTGTTCTTTACCTTTTAAACAATATGAAACAGCTTTGTATTCACCTTAAACACTGTTTCAGGGCAAGAGATTGTGTTTTAGACTAAAAGGGAATGCATTGTATGAAGAATCTTTACTTTGAAACTCTGTTCTTTACCTTTTTCTCACTATGAAACAGCTTTGTATTCACCTTAAACACTGTTTCAGGGCAAGAGATTGTGTTTTAGACTAAAAGGGAATGCATTATAAGAAGAATCTTTACTTTGAAACTCTGTTCTTTACCATTTTCACACTATGTAACAGCTTTATATTCAACTTAAACACTGCTTCAGTGCAAGAGATTGTGTTTTAGACTAAAAGGGAATGCATTATAAGAAGAATCTTTACTTTGAAACTCTGTTCTTTACCTTTTTCACACTATGAAACAGCTTTGTATTCACCTTAAACACTGTTTCAGGGCAGATTGTGTTTTAGACTAAAAGGGAATACATTATAAGAAGAATCTTTACTTTGAAACTCTGTTCTTTACCTTTTTCACACTATGAAACAGCTTTATATTCAACTTAAACACTGTTTCAGGGCAAGAGATTGTGTTTTAGACTAAAATAGACTGCATTATAAGAAGAATCTTTACTTTGAAACTCTGTTCTTTACCTTTTTCACACTATGAAACAGCTTTGTATTCACCTTAAACACTGTTTCAGGGCAAGAGATTGTGTTTTAGACTAAAAGGGAATGCATTGTAAGAAGAATCTTTACTTTGAAACTCTGTTCTTTACCTTTTTCTCACTATGAAACAGCTTTGTATTCACCTTAAACACTGTTTCAGGTCAAGAGATTGTGTTTTAGACTAAAAGGGAATGCATTATAAGAAGAATCTTTACTTTGAAACTCTGTTCTTTACCTTTTTCACACTATGAAACAGCTTTGTATTCACCTTAAACACTGTTTCAGGGCAGATTGTGTTTTAGACTAAAAGGGAATACATTATAAGAAGAATCTTTACTTTGAAACTCTGTTCTTTACCTTTTTCACACTATGAAACAGCTTTATATTCAACTTAAACACTGTTTCAGGGCAAGAGATTGTGTTTTAGACTAAAATAGACTGCATTATAAGAAGAATCTTTACTTTGAAACTCTGTTCTTTACCTTTTTCTCACTATGAAACAGCTTTGTATTCACCTTAAACACTGTTTCAGGGCAAGAGATTGTGTTTTAGACTAAAAGGGAATGCATTATAAGAAGAATCTTTACTTTGAAACTCTGTTCTTTACCATTTTCACACTATGTAACAGCTTTATATTCAACTTAAACACTGCTTCAGTGCAAGAGATTGTGTTTTAGACTAAAAGGGAATGCATTATAAGAAGAATCTTTACTTTGAAACTCTGTTCTTTACCTTTTTCACACTATGAAACAGCTTTGTATTCACCTTAAACACTGTTTCAGGGCAGATTGTGTTTTAGACTAAAAGGGAATACATTATAAGAAGAATCTTTACTTTGAAACTCTGTTCTTTACCTTTTTCACACTATGAAACAGCTTTATATTCAACTTAAACACTGTTTCAGGGCAAGAGATTGTGTTTTAGACTAAAATAGACTGCATTATAAGAAGAATCTTTACTTTGAAACTCTGTTCTTTACCTTTTTCACACTACGAAACAGCTTTGTATTCACCTTAAACACTGTTTCAGGGCAAGAGATTGTGTTTTAGACTAAAAGGGAATGCATTGTAAGAAGAATCTTTACTTTGAAACTCTGTTCTTTACCTTTTTCTCACTATGAAACAGCTTTGTATTCACCTTAAACACTGTTTCAGGGCAAGAGATTGTGTTTTAGACTAAAAGGGAATGCATTATAAGAAGAATCTTTACTTTGAAACTCTGTTCTTTACCTTTTTCTCACTATGAAACAGCTTTGTATTCAACTTAAACACTGTTTCAGGGGAAGAGATTGTGTTTTAGACTAAAAGGGAATGCATTATAAGAAGAATCTTTACTTTGAAACTCTGTTCTTTACCTTTTTCTCACTATGAAACAGCTTTATATTCAACTTAAACACTGCTTCAGGGCAAGAGATTGTGTTTTAGACTAAAAGGGAATGCATTATAAGAAGAATCTTTACTTTGAAACTCTGTTTTTTACCTTTTTCACACTATGAAACAGCTTTGTATTCACCTTAAACACTGTTTCAGGGCAAGAGATTGTGTTTTAGACTAAAAGGGAATGCATTATAAGAAGAATCTTTACTTTGAAACTCTGTTCTTTACCATTTTCACACTATGTAACAGCTTTATATTCAACTTAAACACTGCTTCAGTGCAAGAGATTGTGTTTTAGACTAAAAGGGAATGCATTATAAGAAGAATCTTTACTTTGAAACTCTGTTCTTTACCTTTTTCACACTATGAAACAGCTTTGTATTCACCTTAAACACTGTTTCAGGGCAGATTGTGTTTTAGACTAAAAGGGAATACATTATAAGAAGAATCTTTACTTTGAAACTCTGTTCTTTACCTTTTTCACACTATGAAACAGCTTTATATTCAACTTAAACACTGTTTCAGGGCAAGAGATTGTGTTTTAGACTAAAATAGACTGCATTATAAGAAGAATCTTTACTTTGAAACTCTGTTCTTTACCTTTTTCACACTACGAAACAGCTTTGTATTCACCTTAAACACTGTTTCAGGGCAAGAGATTGTGTTTTAGACTAAAAGGGAATGCATTATAAGAAGAATCTTTACTTTGAAACTCTGTTCTTTACCATTTTCACACTATGTAACAGCTTTATATTCAACTTAAACACTGCTTCAGTGCAAGAGATTGTGTTTTAGACTAAAAGGGAATGCATTATAAGAAGAATCTTTACTTTGAAACTCTGTTCTTTACCTTTTTCACACTATGAAACAGCTTTGTATTCACCTTAAACACTGTTTCAGGGCAGATTGTGTTTTAGACTAAAAGGGAATACATTATAAGAAGAATCTTTACTTTGAAACTCTGTTCTTTACCTTTTTCACACTATGAAACAGCTTTATATTCAACTTAAACACTGTTTCAGGGCAAGAGATTGTGTTTTAGACTAAAATAGACTGCATTATAAGAAGAATCTTTACTTTGAAACTCTGTTCTTTACCTTTTTCACACTACGAAACAGCTTTGTATTCACCTTAAACACTGTTTCAGGGCAAGAGATTGTGTTTTAGACTAAAAGGGAATGCATTGTAAGAAGAATCTTTACTTTGAAACTCTGTTCTTTACCTTTTTCACACTATGTAACAGCTTTGTTTCATGAAACAGCTTTGAAACAGCTTTGTATTCAACTTAAACACTGTTTCAGAGCTAGACATCTTGTTTTTAACCAAACTGAATAACTTACAATATGTTAAGAAAACACATATTTCAAATGAAAAGAGTTTATAACAAGGGGAGATCAAGTTGTTTGTAATATGACCAATTAAAGTAATTGCAATTCTGTTTGTACACTTCTAACCAAAAAGAAGCAGGGCTTCTATGCATTGTAATCAGCTTATACACCATTTCAGAGCAAGACATCTTGTTTTTAACCAAACTGAATAACTTACAATATCCTAAGAAAACACATATTTCAAGTGAAAAGAGTTTATCCAGGGGAGAACAAGTTGTTTTAACATGGTTCTAATGTGACCCTTGAAAGTAATTGCAACTCTGTTTTTACACCTCTAACCACAAGGAGGCAACGTTTCCACGCATTATAATTGGCTTATACATAGTTTAGGAGTAAGAAATATTGTTTTTAACCAAACTGAACAACTAAAAGGGAATGCATTATAAGAAGAATGTTTACTTTGAAACTCTATTCTTTACCTTTTAAACAATATGAAACAGCTTCGTATTCACCTTAAACACTGTTTCAGGGCAAGAGATTGTGTTTTAGACTAAAAGGGAATGCATTGTAAGAAGAATCTTTACTTTGAAACTCTGTTCTTTACCTTTTTCTCACTATGAAACAGCTTTGTATTCACCTTAAACACTGTTTCAGGGCAAGAGATTGTGTTTTAGACTAAAAGGGAATGCATTATAAGAAGAATCTTTACTTTGAAACTCTGTTCTTTACCATTTTCACACTATGTAACAGCTTTATATTCAACTTAAACACTGCTTCAGTGCAAGAGATTGTGTTTTAGACTAAAAGGGAATGCATTATAAGAAGAATCTTTACTTTGAAACTCTGTTCTTTACCTTTTTCTCACTATGAAACAGCTTTATATTCAACTTAAACACTGCTTCAGGGCAAGAGATTGTGTTTTAGACTAAAAGGGAATGCATTATAAGAAGAATCTTTACTTTGAAACTCTGTTTTTTACCTTTTTCACAATATGAAACAGCTTTGTATTCACCTTAAACACTGTTTCAGGGCAAGAGATTGTGTTTTAGACTAAAAGGGAATGCATTATAAGAAGAATCTTTACTTTGAAACTCTGTTCTTTACCTTTTTCTCACTATGAAACAGCTTTGTATTCAACTTAAACACTGTTTCAGGGGAAGAGATTGTGTTTTAGACTAAAAGGGAATGCATTATAAGAAGAATCTTTACTTTGAAACTCTGTTCTTTACCTTTTTCTCACTATGAAACAGCTTTATATTCAACTTAAACACTGCTTCAGTGAAAGAGATTGTGTTTTAGACTAAAAGGGAATGCATTATAAGAAGAATCTTTACTTTGAAACTCTGTTCTTTACCTTTTTCTCACTATGAAACAGCTTTGTATTCACCTTAAACACTGTTTCAGGGCAAGAGATTGTGTTTTAGACTAAAAGGGAATGCATTATAAGAAGAATCTTTACTTTGAAACTCTGTTCTTTACCTTTTTCACACTATGTAACAGCTTTGTTTCATGAAACAGCTTTGAAACAGCTTTGTATTCAACTTAAACACTGTTTCAGAGCTAGACATCTTGTTTTTAACCAAACTGAATAACTTACAATATGTTAAGAAAACACATATTTCAAATGAAAAGAGTTTATAACAAGGGGAGATCAAGTTGTTTGTAATATGACCAATTAAAGTAATTGCAATTCTGTTTGTACACTTCTAACCAAAAAGAAGCAGGGCTTCTATGCATTGTAATCAGCTTATACACCATTTCAGAGCAAGACATCTTGTTTTTAACCAAACTGAATAACTTACAATATCCTAAGAAAACACATATTTCAAGTGAAAAGAGTTTATCCAGGGGAGAACAAGTTGTTTTAACATGGTTCTAATGTGACCCTTGAAAGTAATTGCAACTCTGTTTTTACACCTCTAACCACAAGGAGGCAACGTTTCCACGCATTATAATTGGCTTATACATAGTTTAGGAGTAAGAAATATTGTTTTTAACCAAACTGAACAACTAAAAGGGAATGCATTATAAGAAGAATGTTTACTTTGAAACTCTATTCTTTACCTTTTAAACAATATGAAACAGCTTCGTATTCACCTTAAACACTGTTTCAGGGCAAGAGATTGTGTTTTAGACTAAAAGGGAATGCATTGTAAGAAGAATCTTTACTTTGAAACTCTGTTCTTTACCTTTTTCTCACTATGAAACAGCTTTGTATTCACCTTAAACACTGTTTCAGGGCAAGAGATTGTGTTTTAGACTAAAAGGGAATGCATTATAAGAAGAATCTTTACTTTGAAACTCTGTTCTTTACCATTTTCACACTATGTAACAGCTTTATATTCAACTTAAACACTGCTTCAGTGCAAGAGATTGTGTTTTAGACTAAAAGGGAATGCATTATAAGAAGAATCTTTACTTTGAAACTCTGTTCTTTACCTTTTTCTCACTATGAAACAGCTTTATATTCAACTTAAACACTGCTTCAGGGCAAGAGATTGTGTTTTAGACTAAAAGGGAATGCATTATAAGAAGAATCTTTACTTTGAAACTCTGTTTTTTACCTTTTTCACACTATGAAACAGCTTTGTATTCACCTTAAACACTGTTTCAGGGCAAGAGATTGTGTTTTAGACTAAAAGGGAATGCATTATAAGAAGAATCTTTACTTTGAAACTCTGTTCTTTACCTTTTTCTCACTATGAAACAGCTTTGTATTCAACTTAAACACTGTTTCAGGGGAAGAGATTGTGTTTTAGACTAAAAGGGAATGCATTATAAGAAGAATCTTTACTTTGAAACTCTGTTCTTTACCTTTTTCTCACTATGAAACAGCTTTATATTCAACTTAAACACTGCTTCAGTGAAAGAGATTGTGTTTTAGACTAAAAGGGAATGCATTATAAGAAGAATCTTTACTTTGAAACTCTGTTCTTTACCTTTTTCTCACTATGAAACAGCTTTGTATTCACCTTAAACACTGTTTCAGGGCAAGAGATTGTGTTTTAGACTAAAAGGGAATGCATTATAAGAAGAATCTTTACTTTGAAACTCTGTTCTTTACCTTTTTCACACTATGTAACAGCTTTGTTTCATGAAACAGCTTTGAAACAGCTTTGTATTCAACTTAAACACTGTTTCAGAGCTAGACATATTGTTTTTAACCAAACTGAATAACTTACAATATGTTAAGAAAACACATATTTCAAATGAAAAGAGTTTATAACAAGGGGAGATCAAGTTGTTTGTAATATGACCAATTAAAGTAATTGCAATTCTGTTTGTACACTTCTAACCAAAAAGAAGCAGGGCTTCTATGCATTGTAATCAGCTTATACACCATTTCAGAGCAAGACATCTTGTTTTTAACCAAACTGAATAACTTACAATATCCTAAGAAAACACATATTTCAAGTGAAAAGAGTTTATCCAGGGGAGAACAAGTTGTTTTAACATGGTTCTAATGTGACCCTTGAAAGTAATTGCAACTCTGTTTTTACACCTCTAACCACAAGGAGGCAACGTTTCCACGCATTATAATTGGCTTATACATAGTTTCAGAGTAAGAAATATTGTTTTTAACCAAACTGAACAACTAAAAGGGAATGCATTATAAGAAGAATGTTTACTTTGAAACTCTGTTCTTTACCTTTTAAACAATATGAAACAGCTTTGTATTCACCTTAAACACTGTTTCAGGGCAAGAGATTGTGTTTTAGACTAAAAGGGAATGCATTGTATGAAGAATCTTTACTTTGAAACTCTGTTCTTTACCTTTTTCTCACTATGAAACAGCTTTGTATTCACCTTAAACACTGTTTCAGGGCAAGAGATTGTGTTTTAGACTAAAAGGGAATGCATTATAAGAAGAATCTTTACTTTGAAACTCTGTTCTTTACCATTTTCACACTATGTAACAGCTTTATATTCAACTTAAACACTGCTTCAGTGCAAGAGATTGTGTTTTAGACTAAAAGGGAATGCATTATAAGAAGAATCTTTACTTTGAAACTCTGTTCTTTACCTTTTTCACACTATGAAACAGCTTTGTATTCACCTTAAACACTGTTTCAGGGCAAGAGATTGTGTTTTAGACTAAAAGGGAATGCATTATAAGAAGAATCTTTACTTTGAAACTCTGTTCTTTACCTTTTTCTCACTATGAAACAGCTTTGTATTCAACTTAAACACTGTTTCAAGGGAAGCGATTGTGTTTTAGACTAAAAGGGAATGCATTATAAGAAGAATCTTTACTTTGAAACTCTGTTCTTTACCTTTTTCTCACTATGAAACAGCTTTTTATTCAAATTAAACACTGCTTCAGTGCAAGAGATTGTGTTTTAGACTAAAAGGGAATGCATTATAAGAAGAATCTTTACTTTGAAACTCTGTTCTTTACCTTTTTCACACTATGAAACAGCTTTGTATTCACCTTAAACACTGTTTCAGGGCAGATTGTGTTTTAGACTAAAAGGGAATACATTATAAGAAGAATCTTTACTTTGAAACTCTGTTCTTTACCTTTTTCTCACTATGAAACAGCTTTATATTCAACTTAAACACTGCTTCAGGGCAAGAGATTGTGTTTTAGACTAAAAGGGAAAGCATTATAAGAAGAATCTTTACTTTGAAACTCTGTTCTTTACCTTTTTCACACTATGAAACAGCTTTGTATTCACCTTAAACACTGTTTCAGGGCAAGAGATTGTGTTTTAGACTAAAAGGGAATGCATTATAAGAAGAATCTTTACTTTGAAACTCTGTTCTTTACCTTTTTCACACTATGAAACAGCTTTGAATTCACCTTAAACACTGTTTCAGGGCAAGAGATTGTGTTTTAGACTAAAATAGACTGCATTATAAGAAGAATCTTTACTTTGAAACTCTGTTCTTTACCTTTTTCTCATTATGAAACAGCTTTGTATTCACCTTAAATACTGTTTCAGGGCAAGAGATTGTGTTTTAGACTAAAAGGGAATGCATTATAAGAAGAATCTTTACTTTGAAACTCTGTTCTTTACCTTTTTCACACTATGTAACAGCTTTGTTTCATGAAACAGGTTTGAAACAGCTTTGTATTCAACTTAAACACTGTTTCAGAGCAAGACATCTTGTTTTTAACCAAACTGAATAACTTACAATATGTTAAGAAAACACATATTTCAAATGAAAAGAGTTTATAACAAGGGGAGATCAAGTTGTTTGTAATATGACCAATTAAAGTAATTGCAATTCTGTTTATACACTTCTAACCAAAAAGAAGCAGGGCTTCTATGCATTGTAATCAGCTTATACACCATTTCAGAGCAAGACATCTTGTTTTTAACCAAACTGAATAACTTACAATATCCTAAGAAAACACATATTTCAAGTGAAAAGAGTTTATCCAGGGGAGAACAAGTTGTTTTAACATGGTTCTAATGTGACCCTTGAAAGTAATTGCAACTCTGTTTTTACACCTCTAACCACAAGGAGGCAACGTTTCCACGCATTATAATTGGCTTATACATAGTTTCAGAGTAAGAAATATTGTTTTTAACCAAACTGAAAAACTAAAAGGGAATGCATTATAAGAAGAATGTTTACTTTGAAACTCTGTTCTTTACCTTTTAAACAATATGAAACAGCTTTGTATTCACCTTAAACACTGTTTCAGGGCAAGAGATTGTGTTTTAGACTAAAAGGGAATGCATTGTAAGAAGAATCTTTACTTTGAAACTCTGTTCTTTACCTTTTTCTCACTATGAAACAGCTTTGTATTCACCTTAAACACTGTTTCAGGGCAAGAGATTGTGTTTTAGACTAAAAGGGAATGCATTATAAGAAGAATCTTTACTTTGAAACTCTGTTCTTTACCTTTTTCACACTATGTAACAGCTTTGTATTCACCTTAAACACTGTTTCAGGGCAGATTGTGTTTTAGACTAAAAGGGAATACATTATAAGAAGAATCTTTACTTTGAAACTCTGTTCTTTACCTTTTTCTCACTATGAAACAGCTTTATATTCAACTTAAACACTGCTTCAGGGCAAGAGATTGTGTTTTAGACTAAAAGGGAATGCATTATAAGAAGAATCTTTACTTTGAAACTCTGTTCTTTACCTTTTTCACACTATGTAACAGCTTTGTTTCATGAAACAGGTTTGAAACAGCTTTGTATTCAACTTAAACACTGTTTCAGAGCTAGACATCTTGTTTTTAACCAAACTGAATAACTTACAATATGTTAAGAAAACACATATTTCAAATGAAAAGAGTTTATAACAAGGGGAGATCAAGTTGTTTGTAATATGACCAATTAAAGTAATTGCAATTCTGTTTGTACACTTCTAACCAAAAAGAAGCAGGGCTTCTATGCATTGTAATCAGCTTATACACCATTTCAGAGCAAGACATCTTGTTTTTAACCAAACTGAATAACTTACAATATCCTAAGAAAACACATATTTCAAGTGAAAAGAGTTTATCCAGGGGAGAACAAGTTGTTTTAACATGGTTCTAATGTGACCCTTGAAAGTAATTGCAACTCTGTTTTTACACCTCTAACCACAAGGAGGCAACGTTTCCACGCATTATAATTGGCTTATACATAGTTTCAGAGTAAGAAATATTGTTTTTAACCAAACTGAACAACTAAAAGGGAATGCATTATAAGAAGAATGTTTACTTTGAAACTCTGTTCTTTACCTTTTAAACAATATGAAACAGCTTTGTATTCACCTTAAACACTGTTTCAGGGCAAGAGATTGTGTTTTAGACTAAAAGGGAATGCATTGTAAGAAGAATCTTTACTTTGAAACTCTTTTCTTTACCTTTTTCACACTATGAAACAGCTTTGTATTCACCTTAAACACTGTTTCAGGGCAAGAGATTGTGTTTTAGACTAAAAGGGAATGCATTATAAGAAGAATCTTTACTTTGAAACTCTGTTCTTTACCTTTTTCACACTATGAAACAGCTTTGTATTCACCTTAAACACTGTTTCAGGGCAAGAGATTGTGTTTTAGACTAAAATAGACTGCATTATAAGAAGAATCTTTACTTTGAAACTCTGTTCTTTACCTCTTTCTCATTATGAAACAGCTTTGTATTCACCATAAATACTGTTTCAGGGCAAGAGATTGTGTTTTAGACTAAAAGGGAATGCATTATAAGAAGAATCTTTACTTTGAAACTCTGTTCTTTACCTTTTTCACACTATGTAACAGCTTTGTTTCATGAAACAGGTTTGAAACAGCTTTGTATTCAACTTAAACACTGTTTCAGAGCTAGACATCTTGTTTTTAACCAAACTGAATAACTTACAATATGTTAAGAAAACACATATTTCAAATGAAAAGAGTTTATAACAAGGGGAGATCAAGTTGTTTGTAATATGACCAATTAAAGTAATTGCAATTCTGTTTATACACTTCTAACCAAAAAGAAGCAGGGCTTCTATGCATTGTAATCAGCTTATACACCATTTCAGAGCAAGACATCTTGTTTTTAACCAAACTGAATAACTTACAATATCCTAAGAAAACACATATTTCAAGTGAAAAGAGTTTATCCAGGGGAGAACAAGTTGTTTTAACATGGTTCTAATGTGACCCTTGAAAGTAATTGCAACTCTGTTTTTACACCTCTAACCACAAGGAGGCAACGTTTCCACGCATTATAATTGGCTTATACATAGTTTCAGAGTAAGAAATATTGTTTTTAACCAAACTGAACAACTAAAAGGGAATGCATTATAAGAAGAATGTTTACTTTGAAACTCTGTTCTTTACCTTTTAAACAATATGAAACAGCTTTGTATTCACCTTAAACACTGTTTCAGGGCAAGAGATTGTGTTTTAGACTAAAAGGGAATGCATTGTATGAAGAATCTTTACTTTGAAACTCTGTTCTTTACCTTTTTCTCACTATGAAACAGCTTTGTATTCACCTTAAACACTGTTTCAGGGCAAGAGATTGTGTTTTAGACTAAAAGGGAATGCATTATAAGAAGAATCTTTACTTTGAAACTCTGTTCTTTACCTTTTTCTCACTATGAAACAGCTTTGTATTCAACTTAAACACTGCTTCAGTGCAAGAGATTGTGTTTTAGACTAAAAGGGAATGCATTATAAGAAGAATCTTTACTTTGAAACTCTGTTCTTTACCTTTTTCTCACTATGAAACAGCTTTATATTCAACTTAAACACTGCTTCAGTGCAAGAGATTGTGTTTTAGACTAAAAGGGAATGCATTATAAGAAGAATCTTTACTTTGAAACTCTGTTCTTTACCTTTTTCTCACTATGAAACAGCTTTGTATTCACCTTAAACACTGTTTCAGGGCAAGAGATTGTGTTTTAGACTAAAAGGGAATGCATTATAAGAAGAATCTTTACTTTGAAACTCTGTTCTTTACCATTTTCACACTATGTAACAGCTTTATATTCAACTTAAACACTGTTTCAGGGCAGATTGTGTTTTAGACTAAAAGGGAATACATTATAAGAAGAATCTTTACTTTGAAACTCTGTTCTTTACCTTTTTCACACTATGAAACAGCTTTATATTCAACTTAAACACTGTTTCAGGGCAAGAGATTGTGTTTTAGACTAAAATAGACTGCATTATAAGAAGAATCTTTACTTTGAAACTCTGTTCTTTACCTTTTTCACACTACGAAACAGCTTTGTATTCACCTTAAACACTGTTTCAGGGCAAGAGATTGTGTTTTAGACTAAAAGGGAATGCATTGTAAGAAGAATCTTTACTTTGAAACTCTGTTCTTTACCTTTTTCTCACTATGAAACAGCTTTGTATTCACCTTAAACACTGTTTCAGGGCAAGAGATTGTGTTTTAGACTAAAAGGGAATGCATTATAAGAAGAATCTTTACTTTGAAACTCTGTTCTTTACCTTTTTCACACTATGAAACAGCTTTGTATTCACCTTAAACACTGTTTCAGGGCAAGAGATTGTGTTTTAGACTAAAATAGACTGCATTATAATAAGAATCTTTACTTTGAAACTCTGTTCTTTACGTTTTTCTCATTATGAAACAGCTTTGTATTCACCTTAAATATTGTTTCAGGGCAAGAGATTGTGTTTTAGACTAAAAGGGAATGCATTATAAGAAGAATCTTTACTTTGAAACTCTGTTCTTTACCTTTTTCACACTATGTAACAGCTTTGTTTCATGAAACAGGTTTGAAACAGCTTTGTATTCAACTTAAACACTGTTTCAGAGCTAGACATCTTGTTTTTAACCAAACTGAATAACTTACAATATGTTAAGAAAACACATATTTCAAATGAAAAGAGTTTATAACAAGGGGAGATCAAGTTGTTTGTAATATGACCAATTAAAGTAATTGCAATTCTGTTTATACACTTCTAACCAAAAAGAAGCAGGGCTTCTATGCATTGTAATCAGCTTATACACCATTTCAGAGCAAGACATCTTGTTTTTAACCAAACTGAATAACTTACAATATCCTAAGAAAACACATATTTCAAGTGAAAAGAGTTTATCCAGGGGAGAACAAGTTGTTTTAACATGGTTCTAATGTGACCCTTGAAAGTAATTGCAACTCTGTTTTTACACCTCTAACCACAAGGAGGCAACGTTTCCACGCATTATAATTGGCTTATACATAGTTTCAGAGTAAGAAATATTGTTTTTAACCAAACTGAACAACTAAAAGGGAATGCATTATAAGAAGAATGTTTACTTTGAAACTCTGTTCTTTACCTTTTAAACAATATGAAACAGCTTTGTATTCACCTTAAACACTGTTTCAGGGCAATAGATTGTGTTTTAGACTAAAAGGGAATGCATTGTAAGAAGAATCTTTACTTTGAAACTCTGTTCTTTACCTTTTTCTCACTATGAAACAGCTTTGTATTCACCTTAAACACTGTTTCAGGGCAAGAGATTGTGTTTTAGACTAAAAGGGAATGCATTATAAGAAGAATCTTTACTTTGAAACTCTGTTCTTTACCATTTTCACACTATGTAACAGCTTTATATTCAACTTAAACACTGCTTCAGTGCAAGAGATTGTGTTTTAGACTAAAAGGGAATGCATTATAAGAAGAATCTTTACTTTGAAACTCTGTTCTTTACATTTTCACACTATGTAACAGCTTTGTATTCACCTTAAACACTGTTTCAGGGCAGATTGTGTTTTAGACTAAAAGGGAATACATTATAAGAAGAATCTTTACTTTGAAACTCTGTTCTTTACCTTTTTCTCACTATGAAACAGCTTTATATTCAACTTAAACACTGCTTCAGGGCAAGAGATTGTGTTTTAGACTAAAAGGGAATGCATTATAAGAAGAATCTTTACTTTGAAACTCTGTTCTTTACCTTTTTCACACTATGTAACAGCTTTGTTTCATGAAACAGGTTTGAAACAGCTTTGTATTCAACTTAAACACTGTTTCAGAGCTAGACATCTTGTTTTTAACCAAACTGAATAACTTACAATATGTTAAGAAAACACATATTTCAAATGAAAAGAGTTTATAACAAGGGGAGATCAAGTTGTTTGTAATATGACCAATTAAAGTAATTGCAATTCTGTTTGTACACTTCTAACCAAAAAGAAGCAGGGCTTCTATGCATTGTAATCAGCTTATACACCATTTCAGAGCAAGACATCTTGTTTTTAACCAAACTGAATAACTTACAATATCCTAAGAAAACACATATTTCAAGTGAAAAGAGTTTATCCAGGGGAGAACAAGTTGTTTTAACATGGTTCTAATGTGACCCTTGAAAGTAATTGCAACTCTGTTTTTACACCTCTAACCACAAGGAGGCAACGTTTCCACGCATTATAATTGGCTTATACATAGTTTCAGAGTAAGAAATATTGTTTTTAACCAAACTGAACAACTAAAAGGGAATGCATTATAAGAAGAATGTTTACTTTGAAACTCTGTTCTTTACCTTTTAAACAATATGAAACAGCTTTGTATTCACCTTAAACACTGTTTCAGGGCAAGAGATTGTGTTTTAGACTAAAAGGGAATGCATTGTAAGAAGAATCTTTACTTTGAAACTCTGTTCTTTACCTTTTTCTCACTATGAAACAGCTTTGTATTCACCTTAAACACTGTTTCAGGGCAAGAGATTGTGTTTTAGAGTAAAAGGGAATGCATTATAAGAAGAATCTTTACTTTGAAACTCTGTTCTTTACGTTTTTCTCACTATGAAACAGCTTTGTATTCACCTTAAACACTGTTTCAGGGCAAGAGATTGTGTTTTAGACTAAAAGGGAATGCATTATAAGAAGAATCTATACTTTGAAACTCTGTTCTTTACCATTTTCACACTATGTAACAGCTTTATATTCAACTTAAACACTGCTTCAGTGCAAGAGATTGTGTTTTAGACTAAAAGGGAATGCATTATAAGAAGAATCTTTACTTTGAAACTCTGTTCTTTACCTTTTTCACACTATGAAACAGCTTTGTATTCACCTTAAACACTGTTTCAGGGCAGATTGTGTTTTAGACTAAAAGGGAATACATTATAAGAAGAATCTTTACTTTGAAACTCTGTTCTTTACCTTTTTCACACTATGAAACAGCTTTATATTAAACTTAAACACTGTTTCAGGGCAAGAGATTGTGTTTTAGACTAAAATAGACTGCATTATAAGAAGAATCTTTACTTTGAAACTCTGTTCTTTACCTTTTTCACACTACGAAACAGCTTTGTATTCACCTTAAACACTGTTTCAGGGCAAGAGATTGTGTTTTAGACTAAAAGGGAATGCATTGTAAGAAGAATCTTTACTTTGAAACTCTGTTCTTTACCTTTTTCTCACTATGAAACAGCTTTGTATTCACCTTAAACACTGTTTCAGGGCAAGAGATTGTGTTTTAGACTAAAAGGGAATGCATTATAAGAAGAATCTTTACTTTGAAACTCTGTTCTTTACCTTTTTCTCACTATGAAACAGCTTTGTATTCAACTTAAACACTGTTTCAGGGGAAGAGATTGTGTTTTAGACTAAAAGGGAATGCATTATAAGAAGAATCTTTACTTTGAAACTCTGTTCTTTACCTTTTTCACACTATGAAACAGCTTTGTATTCACCTTAAACACTGTTTCAGGGCAAGAGATTGTGTTTTAGACTAAAATAGACTGCATTATAAGAAGAATCTTTACTTTGAAACTCTGTTCTTTACCTCTTTCTCATTATGAAACAGCTTTGTATTCACCATAAATACTGTTTCAGGGCAAGAGATTGTGTTTTAGACTAAAAGGGAATGCATTATAAGAAGAATCTTTACTTTGAAACTCTGTTCTTTACCTTTTTCACACTATGTAACAGCTTTGTTTCATGAAACAGGTTTGAAACAGCTTTGTATTCAACTTAAACACTGTTTCAGAGCTAGACATCTTGTTTTTAACCAAACTGAATAACTTACAATATGTTAAGAAAACACATATTTCAAATGAAAAGAGTTTATAACAAGGGGAGATCAAGTTGTTTGTAATATGACCAATTAAAGTAATTGCAATTCTGTTTATACACTTCTAACCAAAAAGAAGCAGGGCTTCTATGCATTGTAATCAGCTTATACACCATTTCAGAGCAAGACATCTTGTTTTTAACCAAACTGAATAACTTACAATATCCTAAGAAAACACATATTTCAAGTGAAAAGAGTTTATCCAGGGGAGAACAAGTTGTTTTAACATGGTTCTAATGTGACCCTTGAAAGTAATTGCAACTCTGTTTTTACACCTCTAACCACAAGGAGGCAACGTTTCCACGCATTATAATTGGCTTATACATAGTTTCAGAGTAAGAAATATTGTTTTTAACCAAACTGAACAACTAAAAGGGAATGCATTATAAGAAGAATGTTTACTTTGAAACTCTGTTCTTTACCTTTTAAACAATATGAAACAGCTTTGTATTCACCTTAAACACTGTTTCAGGGCAAGAGATTGTGTTTTAGACTAAAAGGGAATGCATTGTATGAAGAATCTTTACTTTGAAACTCTGTTCTTTACCTTTTTCTCACTATGAAACAGCTTTGTATTCACCTTAAACACTGTTTCAGGGCAAGAGATTGTGTTTTAGACTAAAAGGGAATGCATTATAAGAAGAATCTTTACTTTGAAACTCTGTTCTTTACCTTTTTCTCACTATGAAACAGCTTTGTATTCAACTTAAACACTGCTTCAGTGCAAGAGATTGTGTTTTAGACTAAAAGGGAATGCATTATAAGAAGAATCTTTACTTTGAAACTCTGTTCTTTACCTTTTTCTCACTATGAAACAGCTTTATATTCAACTTAAACACTGCTTCAGTGCAAGAGATTGTGTTTTAGACTAAAAGGGAATGCATTATAAGAAGAATCTTTACTTTGAAACTCTGTTCTTTACCTTTTTCTCACTATGAAACAGCTTTGTATTCACCTTAAACACTGTTTCAGGGCAAGAGATTGTGTTTTAGACTAAAAGGGAATGCATTATAAGAAGAATCTTTACTTTGAAACTCTGTTCTTTACCATTTTCACACTATGTAACAGCTTTATATTCAACTTAAACACTGCTTCAGTGCAAGAGATTGTGTTTTAGACTAAAAGGGAATGCATTATAAGAAGAATCTTTACTTTGAAACTCTGTTCTTTACCTTTTTCACACTATGAAACAGCTTTGTATTCACCTTAAACACTGTTTCAGGGCAGATTGTGTTTTAGACTAAAAGGGAATACATTATAAGAAGAATCTTTACTTTGAAACTCTGTTCTTTACCTTTTTCACACTATGAAACAGCTTTATATTCAACTTAAACACTGTTTCAGGGCAAGAGATTGTGTTTTAGACTAAAATAGACTGCATTATAAGAAGAATCTTTACTTTGAAACTCTGTTCTTTACCTTTTTCACACTACGAAACAGCTTTGTATTCACCTTAAACACTGTTTCAGGGCAAGAGATTGTGTTTTAGACTAAAAGGGAATGCATTGTAAGAAGAATCTTTACTTTGAAACTCTGTTCTTTACCTTTTTCTCACTATGAAACAGCTTTGTATTCACCTTAAACACTGTTTCAGGGCAAGAGATTGTGTTTTAGACTAAAAGGGAATGCATTATAAGAAGAATCTTTACTTTGAAACTCTGTTCTTTACCTTTTTCACACTATGAAACAGCTTTGTATTCACCTTAAACACTGTTTCAGGGCAAGAGATTGTGTTTTAGACTAAAATAGACTGCATTATAATAAGAATCTTTACTTTGAAACTCTGTTCTTTACGTTTTTCTCATTATGAAACAGCTTTGTATTCACCTTAAATATTGTTTCAGGGCAAGAGATTGTGTTTTAGACTAAAAGGGAATGCATTATAAGAAGAATCTTTACTTTGAAACTCTGTTCTTTACCTTTTTCACACTATGTAACAGCTTTGTTTCATGAAACAGGTTTGAAACAGCTTTGTATTCAACTTAAACACTGTTTCAGAGCTAGACATCTTGTTTTTAACCAAACTGAATAACTTACAATATGTTAAGAAAACACATATTTCAAATGAAAAGAGTTTATAACAAGGGGAGATCAAGTTGTTTGTAATATGACCAATTAAAGTAATTGCAATTCTGTTTATACACTTCTAACCAAAAAGAAGCAGGGCTTCTATGCATTGTAATCAGCTTATACACCATTTCAGAGCAAGACATCTTGTTTTTAACCAAACTGAATAACTTACAATATCCTAAGAAAACACATATTTCAAGTGAAAAGAGTTTATCCAGGGGAGAACAAGTTGTTTTAACATGGTTCTAATGTGACCCTTGAAAGTAATTGCAACTCTGTTTTTACACCTCTAACCACAAGGAGGCAACGTTTCCACGCATTATAATTGGCTTATACATAGTTTCAGAGTAAGAAATATTGTTTTTAACCAAACTGAACAACTAAAAGGGAATGCATTATAAGAAGAATGTTTACTTTGAAACTCTGTTCTTTACCTTTTAAACAATATGAAACAGCTTTGTATTCACCTTAAACACTGTTTCAGGGCAATAGATTGTGTTTTAGACTAAAAGGGAATGCATTGTAAGAAGAATCTTTACTTTGAAACTCTGTTCTTTACCTTTTTCTCACTATGAAACAGCTTTGTATTCACCTTAAACACTGTTTCAGGGCAAGAGATTGTGTTTTAGACTAAAAGGGAATGCATTATAAGAAGAATCTTTACTTTGAAACTCTGTTCTTTACCATTTTCACACTATGTAACAGCTTTATATTCAACTTAAACACTGCTTCAGTGCAAGAGATTGTGTTTTAGACTAAAAGGGAATGCATTATAAGAAGAATCTTTACTTTGAAACTCTGTTCTTTACATTTTCACACTATGTAACAGCTTTGTATTCACCTTAAACACTGTTTCAGGGCAGATTGTGTTTTAGACTAAAAGGGAATACATTATAAGAAGAATCTTTACTTTGAAACTCTGTTCTTTACCTTTTTCTCACTATGAAACAGCTTTATATTCAACTTAAACACTGCTTCAGGGCAAGAGATTGTGTTTTAGACTAAAAGGGAATGCATTATAAGAAGAATCTTTACTTTGAAACTCTGTTCTTTACCTTTTTCACACTATGTAACAGCTTTGTTTCATGAAACAGGTTTGAAACAGCTTTGTATTCAACTTAAACACTGTTTCAGAGCTAGACATCTTGTTTTTAACCAAACTGAATAACTTACAATATGTTAAGAAAACACATATTTCAAATGAAAAGAGTTTATAACAAGGGGAGATCAAGTTGTTTGTAATATGACCAATTAAAGTAATTGCAATTCTGTTTGTACACTTCTAACCAAAAAGAAGCAGGGCTTCTATGCATTGTAATCAGCTTATACACCATTTCAGAGCAAGACATCTTGTTTTTAACCAAACTGAATAACTTACAATATCCTAAGAAAACACATATTTCAAGTGAAAAGAGTTTATCCAGGGGAGAACAAGTTGTTTTAACATGGTTCTAATGTGACCCTTGAAAGTAATTGCAACTCTGTTTTTACACCTCTAACCACAAGGAGGCAACGTTTCCACGCATTATAATTGGCTTATACATAGTTTCAGAGTAAGAAATATTGTTTTTAACCAAACTGAACAACTAAAAGGGAATGCATTATAAGAAGAATGTTTACTTTGAAACTCTGTTCTTTACCTTTTAAACAATATGAAACAGCTTTGTATTCACCTTAAACACTGTTTCAGGGCAAGAGATTGTGTTTTAGACTAAAAGGGAATGCATTGTAAGAAGAATCTTTACTTTGAAACTCTGTTCTTTACCTTTTTCTCACTATGAAACAGCTTTGTATTCACCTTAAACACTGTTTCAGGGCAAGAGATTGTGTTTTAGAGTAAAAGGGAATGCATTATAAGAAGAATCTTTACTTTGAAACTCTGTTCTTTACGTTTTTCTCACTATGAAACAGCTTTGTATTCACCTTAAACACTGTTTCAGGGCAAGAGATTGTGTTTTAGACTAAAAGGGAATGCATTATAAGAAGAATCTATACTTTGAAACTCTGTTCTTTACCATTTTCACACTATGTAACAGCTTTATATTCAACTTAAACACTGCTTCAGTGCAAGAGATTGTGTTTTAGACTAAAAGGGAATGCATTATAAGAAGAATCTTTACTTTGAAACTCTGTTCTTTACCTTTTTCACACTATGAAACAGCTTTGTATTCACCTTAAACACTGTTTCAGGGCAGATTGTGTTTTAGACTAAAAGGGAATACATTATAAGAAGAATCTTTACTTTGAAACTCTGTTCTTTACCTTTTTCACACTATGAAACAGCTTTATATTAAACTTAAACACTGTTTCAGGGCAAGAGATTGTGTTTTAGACTAAAATAGACTGCATTATAAGAAGAATCTTTACTTTGAAACTCTGTTCTTTACCTTTTTCACACTACGAAACAGCTTTGTATTCACCTTAAACACTGTTTCAGGGCAAGAGATTGTGTTTTAGACTAAAAGGGAATGCATTGTAAGAAGAATCTTTACTTTGAAACTCTGTTCTTTACCTTTTTCTCACTATGAAACAGCTTTGTATTCACCTTAAACACTGTTTCAGGGCAAGAGATTGTGTTTTAGACTAAAAGGGAATGCATTATAAGAAGAATCTTTACTTTGAAACTCTGTTCTTTACCTTTTTCTCACTATGAAACAGCTTTGTATTCAACTTAAACACTGTTTCAGGGGAAGAGATTGTGTTTTAGACTAAAAGGGAATGCATTATAAGAAGAATCTTTACTTTGAAACTCTGTTCTTTACCTTTTTCTCACTATGAAACAGCTTTATATTCAACTTAAACACTGCTTCAGGGCAAGAGATTGTGTTTTAGACTAAAAGGGAATGCATTATAAGAAGAATCTTTACTTTGAAACTCTGTTTTTTACCTTTTTCACACTATGAAACAGCTTTGTATTCACCTTAAACACTGTTTCAGGGCAAGAGATTGTGTTTTAGACTAAAAGGGAATGCATTATAAGAAGAATCTTTACTTTGAAACTCTGTTCTTTACCTTTTTCACACTATGTAACAGCTTTGTTTCATGAAACAGGTTTGAAACAGCTTTGTATTCAACTTAAACACTGTTTCAGAGCTAGACATCTTGTTTTTAACCAAACTGAATAACTTACAATATGTTAAGAAAACACATATTTCAAATGAAAAGAGTTTATAACAAGGGGAGATCAAGTTGTTTGTAATATGACCAATTAAAGTAATTGCAATTCTGTTTGTACACTTCTAACCAAAAAGAAGCAGGGCTTCTATGCATTGTAATCAGCTTATACACCATTTCAGAGCAAGACATCTTGTTTTTAACCAAACTGAATAACTTACAATATCCTAAGAAAACACATATTTCAAGTGAAAAGAGTTTATCCAGGGGAGAACAAGTTGTTTTAACATGGTTCTAATGTGACCCTTGAAAGTAATTGCAACTCTGTTTTTACACCTCTAACCACAAGGAGGCAACGTTTCCACGCATTATAATTGGCTTATACATAGTTTCAGAGTAAGAAATATTGTTTTTAACCAAACTGAACAACTAAAAGGGAATGCATTATAAGAAGAATGTTTACTTTGAAACTCTGTTCTTTACCTTTTAAACAATATGAAACAGCTTTGTATTCACCTTAAACACTGTTTCAGGGCAAGAGATTGTGTTTTAGACTAAAAGGGAATGCATTGTAAGAAGAATCTTTACTTTGAAACTCTGTTCTTTACCTTTTTCTCACTATGAAACAGCTTTGTATTCACCTTAAACACTGTTTCAGGGCAAGAGATTGTGTTTTAGACTAAAAGGGAATGCATTATAAGAAGAATCTTTACTTTGAAACTCTGTTCTTTACCATTTTCACACTATGTAACAGCTTGATATTCAACTTAAACACTGCTTCAGTGCAAGAGATTGTGTTTTAGACTAAAAGGGAATGCATTATAAGAAGAATCTTTACTTTGAAACTCTGTTCTTTACCTTTTTCTCACTATGAAACAGCTTTATATTCAACTTAAACACTGCTTCAGGGCAAGAGATTGTGTTTTAGACTAAAAGGGAATGCATTATAAGAAGAATCTTTACTTTGAAACTCTGTTTTTTACCTTTTTCACACTATGAAACAGCTTTGTATTCACCTTAAACACTGTTTCAGGGCAAGAGATTGTGTTTTAGACTAAAAGGGAATGCATTATAAGAAGAATCTTTACTTTGAAACTCTGTTCTTTACCATTTTCACACTATGTAACAGCTTGATATTCAACTTAAACACTGCTTCAGTGCAAGAGATTGTGTTTTAGACTAAAAGGGAATGCATTATAAGAAGAATCTTTACTTTGAAACTCTGTTCTTTACCTTTTTCTCACTATGAAACAGCTTTATATTCAACTTAAACACTGCTTCAGGGCAAGAGATTGTGTTTTAGACTAAAAGGGAATGCATTATAAGAAGAATCTTTACTTTGAAACTCTGTTTTTTACATTTTTCACACTATGAAACAACTTTGTATTCACCTTAAACACTGTTTCAGGGCAAGAGATTGTGTTTTAGACTAAAAGGGAATGCATTATAAGAAGAATCTTTACTTTGAAACTCTGTTCTTTACCTTTTTCTCACTATGAAACAGCTTTGTATTCAACTTAAACACTGTTTCAGGGCAAGAGATTGTGTTTTAGACTAAAAGGGAATGCATTGTAAGAAGAATCTTTACTTTGAAACTCTGTTCTTTACCTTTTTCTCACTATGAAACAGCTTTGTATTCACCTTAAACACTGTTTCAGGGCAGATTGTGTTTTAGACTAAAAGGGAATACATTATAAGAAGAATCTTTACTTTGAAACTCTGTTCTTTACCTTTTTCTCACTATGAAACAGCTTTATATTCAACTTAAACACTGCTTCAGGGCAAGAGATTGTGTTTTAGACTAAAAGGGAATGCAGTATAAGAAGAATCTTTACTTTGAAACTCTGTTCTTTACCTTTTTCACACTATGTAACAGCTTTGTTTCATGAAACAGGTTTGAAACAGCTTTGTATTCAACTTAAACACTGTTTCAGAGCTAGACATCTTGTTTTTAACCAAACTGAATAACTTACAATATGTTAAGAAAACACATATTTCAAATGAAAAGAGTTTATAACAAGGGGAGATCAAGTTGTTTGTAATATGACCAATTAAAGTAATTGCAATTCTGTTTGTACACTTCTAACCAAAAAGAAGCAGGGCTTCTATGCATTGTAATCAGCTTATACACCATTTCAGAGCAAGACATCTTGTTTTTAACCAAACTGAATAACTTACAATATCCTAAGAAAACACATATTTCAAGTGAAAAGAGTTTATCCAGGGGAGAACAAGTTGTTTTGACATGGTTCTAATGTGACCCTTGAAAGTAATTGCAACTCTGTTTTTACACCTCTAACCACAAGGA
Source organism: Electrophorus electricus (assembly GCF_041902795.1). Lineage (NCBI taxonomy): Eukaryota > Metazoa > Chordata > Actinopteri > Gymnotiformes > Gymnotidae > Electrophorus > Electrophorus electricus. The sequence continues at coordinate 1,092,314 of NW_027658572.1, read as the reverse complement.
GGCAACGTTTCCACGCATTATAATTGGCTTATACATAGTTTCAGAGTAAGAAATATTGTTTTTAACCAAACTGAACAACTAAAAGGGAATGCATTATAAGAAGAATGTTTACTTTGAAACTCTGTTCTTTACCTTTTAAACAATATGAAACAGCTTTGTATTCACCTTAAACACTGTTTCAGGGCAAGAGATTGTGTTTTAGACTAAAAGGGAATGCATTATAAGAAGAATCTTTACTTTGAAACTCTGTTCTTTACCTTTTTCTCACTATGAAACAGCTTTGTATTCACCTTAAACACTGTTTCAGTGCAAGAGATTGTGTTTTAGACTAAAAGGGAATGCATTATAAGAAGAATCTTTACTTTGAAACTCTGTTCTTTACCTTTTTCACACTATGAAACAGCTTTGTATTCACCTTAAACACTGTTTCAGGGCAAGAGATTGTGTTTTAGACTAAAAGGGAATGCATTATAAGAAGAATCTTTACTTTGAAACTCTGTTTTTTACCTTTTTCACACTATGAAACAGCTTTGTATTCACCTTAAACACTGTTTCAGGGCAAGAGATTGTGTTTTAGACTAAAAGGGAATGCATTATAAGAAGAATCTTTACTTTGAAACTCTGTTCTTTACCTCTTTCACACTATGAAACAGCTTTGTATTCACCTTAAACACTGTTTCAGGGCAAGAGATTGTGTTTTAGACTAAAAGGGAATGCATTATAAGAAGAATCTTTACTTTGAAACTCTGTTCTTTACCTTTTTCTCACTATGAAACAGCTTTGTATTCACCTTAAACACTGTTTCAGGGCAAGAGATTGTGTTTTAGACTAAAAGGGAATGCATTATAAGAAGAATCTTTACTTTGAAACGCTGTTCTTTACCTTTTTCACACTATGTAACAGCTTTGTATTCACCTTAAACACTGTTTCAGGGCAGATTGTGTTTTAGACTAAAAGGGAATACATTATAAGAAGAATCTTTACTTTGAAACTCTGTTCTTTACCTTTTTCTCACTATGAAACAGCTTTATATTCAACTTAAACACTGCTTCAGGGCAAGAGATTGTGTTTTAGACTAAAAGGGAATGCATTATAAGAAGAATCTTTACTTTGAAACTCTGTTTTTTACCTTTTTCACACTATGAAACAGCTTTGTATTCACCTTAAACACTGTTTCAGGGCAAGAGATTGTGTTTTAGACTAAAAGGGAATGCATTGTAAGAAGAATCTTTACTTTGAAACTCTGTTCTTTACCTTTTTCACACTATGAAACAGCTTTGTATTCACCTTAAACACTGTTTCAGGGCAGATTGTGTTTTAGACTAAAAGGGAATACATTATAAGAAGAATCTTTACTTTGAAACTCTGTTCTTTACCTTTTTCTCACTATGAAACAGCTTTATATTCAACTTATACACTGCTTCAGGGCAAGAGATTGTGTTTTAGACTAAAATAGACTGCATTATAAGAAGAATCTTTACTTTGAAACTCTGTTTTTTACCTTTTTCACACTATGAAACAGCTTTGTATTCACCTTAAACACTGTTTCAGGGCAAGAGATTGTGTTTTAGACTAAAAGTTAATGCATTATAAGAAGAATCTTTACTTTGAAACTCTGTTCTTTACCTTTTTCACACTATGAAACAGCTTTGTATTCACCTTAAACACTGTTTCAGGGCAAGAGATTGTGTTTTAGACTAAAAGGGAATGCATTATAAGAAGAATCTTTACTTTGAAACTCTGTTCTTTACCTTTTTCACACTATGAAACAGCTTTGTATTCACCTTAAACACTGTTTCAGGGCAAGAGATTGTGTTTTAGACTAAAAGGGAATGCATTATAAGAAGAATCTTTACTTTGAAACTCTGTTCTTTACCATTTTCACACTATGTAACAGCTTTATATTCAACTTAAACACTGCTTCAGTGCAAGAGATTGTGTTTTAGACTAAAAGGGAATGCATTATAAGAAGAATCTTTACTTTGAAACTCTGTTTTTTACCTTTTTCACACTATGAAACAGCTTTGTATTCACCTTAAACACTGTTTCAGGGCAAGAGATTGTGTTTTAGACTAAAAGGGAATGCATTATAAGAAGAATCTTTACTTTGAAACTCTGTTCTTTACCTTTTTCACACTATGAAACAGCTTTGTATTCACCTTAAACACTGTTTCAGGGCAAGAGATTGTGTTTTAGACTAAAAGGGAATGCATTATAAGAAGAATCTTTACTTTGAAACTCTGTTCTTTACCTTTTTCTCACTATGAAACAGCTTTGTATTCACCTTAAACACTGTTTCAGGGCAAGAGATTGTGTTTTAGACTAAAAGGGAATGCATTATAAGAAGAATCTTTACTTTGAAACGCTGTTCTTTACCTTTTTCACACTATGTAACAGCTTTGTATTCACCTTAAACACTGTTTCAGGGCAGATTGTGTTTTAGACTAAAAGGGAATACATTATAAGAAGAATCTTTACTTTGAAACTCTGTTCTTTACCTTTTTCTCACTATGAAACAGCTTTATATTCAACTTAAACACTGCTTCAGGGCAAGAGATTGTGTTTTAGACTAAAAGGGAATGCATTATAAGAAGAATCTTTACTTTGAAACTCTGTTTTTTACCTTTTTCACACTATGAAACAGCTTTGTATTCACCTTAAACACTGTTTCAGGGCAAGAGATTGTGTTTTAGACTAAAAGGGAATGCATTGTAAGAAGAATCTTTACTTTGAAACTCTGTTCTTTACCTTTTTCACACTATGAAACAGCTTTGTATTCACCTTAAACACTGTTTCAGGGCAGATTGTGTTTTAGACTAAAAGGGAATACATTATAAGAAGAATCTTTACTTTGAAACTCTGTTCTTTACCTTTTTCTCACTATGAAACAGCTTTATATTCAACTTATACACTGCTTCAGGGCAAGAGATTGTGTTTTAGACTAAAATAGACTGCATTATAAGAAGAATCTTTACTTTGAAACTCTGTTTTTTACCTTTTTCACACTATGAAACAGCTTTGTATTCACCTTAAACACTGTTTCAGGGCAAGAGATTGTGTTTTAGACTAAAAGTTAATGCATTATAAGAAGAATCTTTACTTTGAAACTCTGTTCTTTACCTTTTTCTCACTATGAAACAGCTTTGTATTCAACTTAAACACTGTTTCAGGGCAAGAGATTGTGTTTTAGACTAAAAGGGAATGCATTGTAAGAAGAATCTTTACTTTGAAACTCTGTTCTTTACCTTTTTCACACTATGAAACAGCTTTATATTCACCTTAAACACTGTTTCAGGGCAAGAGATTGTGTTTTAGACTAAAAGGGAATGCAGTATAAGAAGAATCTTTACTTTGAAACTCTGTTCTTTACCTTTTTCACACTATGTAACAGCTTTGTTTCATGAAACAGGTTTGAAACAGCTTTGTATTCAACTTAAACACTGTTTCAGAGCTAGACATCTTGTTTTTAACCAAACTGAATAACTTACAATATGTTAAGAAAACACATATTTCAAATGAAAAGAGTTTATAACAAGGGGAGATCAAGTTGTTTGTAATATGACCAATTAAAGTAATTGCAATTCTGTTTGTACACTTCTAACCAAAAAGAAGCAGGGCTTCTATGCATTGTAATCAGCTTATACACCATTTCAGAGCAAGACATCTTGTTTTTAACCAAACTGAATAACTTACAATATCCTAAGAAAACACATATTTCAAGTGAAAAGAGTTTATCCAGGGGAGAACAAGTTGTTTTGACATGGTTCTAATGTGACCCTTGAAAGTAATTGCAACTCTGTTTTTACACCTCTAACCACAAGGAGGCAACGTTTCCACGCATTATAATTGGCTTATACATAGTTTCAGAGTAAGAAATATTGTTTTTAACCAAACTGAACAACTAAAAGGGAATGCATTATAAGAAGAATGTTTACTTTGAAACTCTGTTCTTTACCTTTTAAACAATATGAAACAGCTTTGTATTCACCTTAAACACTGTTTCAGGGCAAGAGATTGTGTTTTAGACTAAAAGGGAATGCATTATAAGAAGAATCTTTACTTTGAAACTCTGTTCTTTACCTTTTTCTCACTATGAAACAGCTTTGTATTCACCTTAAACACTGTTTCAGTGCAAGAGATTGTGTTTTAGACTAAAAGGGAATGCATTATAAGAAGAATCTTTACTTTGAAACTCTGTTCTTTACCTTTTTCACACTATGAAACAGCTTTGTATTCACCTTAAACACTGTTTCAGGGCAAGAGATTGTGTTTTAGACTAAAAGGGAATGCATTATAAGAAGAATCTTTACTTTGAAACTCTGTTTTTTACCTTTTTCACACTATGAAACAGCTTTGTATTCACCTTAAACACTGTTTCAGGGCAAGAGATTGTGTTTTAGACTAAAAGGGAATGCATTATAAGAAGAATCTTTACTTTGAAACTCTGTTCTTTACCTCTTTCACACTATGAAACAGCTTTGTATTCACCTTAAACACTGTTTCAGGGCAAGAGATTGTGTTTTAGACTAAAAGGGAATGCATTATAAGAAGAATCTTTACTTTGAAACTCTGTTCTTTACCTTTTTCTCACTATGAAACAGCTTTGTATTCACCTTAAACACTGTTTCAGGGCAAGAGATTGTGTTTTAGACTAAAAGGGAATGCATTATAAGAAGAATCTTTACTTTGAAACGCTGTTCTTTACCTTTTTCACACTATGTAACAGCTTTGTATTCACCTTAAACACTGTTTCAGGGCAGATTGTGTTTTAGACTAAAAGGGAATACATTATAAGAAGAATCTTTACTTTGAAACTCTGTTCTTTACCTTTTTCTCACTATGAAACAGCTTTATATTCAACTTAAACACTGCTTCAGGGCAAGAGATTGTGTTTTAGACTAAAAGGGAATGCATTATAAGAAGAATCTTTACTTTGAAACTCTGTTTTTTACCTTTTTCACACTATGAAACAGCTTTGTATTCACCTTAAACACTGTTTCAGGGCAAGAGATTGTGTTTTAGACTAAAAGGGAATGCATTGTAAGAAGAATCTTTACTTTGAAACTCTGTTCTTTACCTTTTTCACACTATGAAACAGCTTTGTATTCACCTTAAACACTGTTTCAGGGCAGATTGTGTTTTAGACTAAAAGGGAATACATTATAAGAAGAATCTTTACTTTGAAACTCTGTTCTTTACCTTTTTCTCACTATGAAACAGCTTTATATTCAACTTATACACTGCTTCAGGGCAAGAGATTGTGTTTTAGACTAAAATAGACTGCATTATAAGAAGAATCTTTACTTTGAAACTCTGTTTTTTACCTTTTTCACACTATGAAACAGCTTTGTATTCACCTTAAACACTGTTTCAGGGCAAGAGATTGTGTTTTAGACTAAAAGTTAATGCATTATAAGAAGAATCTTTACTTTGAAACTCTGTTCTTTACCTTTTTCACACTATGAAACAGCTTTGTATTCACCTTAAACACTGTTTCAGGGCAAGAGATTGTGTTTTAGACTAAAAGGGAATGCATTATAAGAAGAATCTTTACTTTGAAACTCTGTTCTTTACCTTTTTCACACTATGAAACAGCTTTGTATTCACCTTAAACACTGTTTCAGGGCAAGAGATTGTGTTTTAGACTAAAAGGGAATGCATTATAAGAAGAATCTTTACTTTGAAACTCTGTTCTTTACCATTTTCACACTATGTAACAGCTTTATATTCAACTTAAACACTGCTTCAGTGCAAGAGATTGTGTTTTAGACTAAAAGGGAATGCATTATAAGAAGAATCTTTACTTTGAAACTCTGTTTTTTACCTTTTTCACACTATGAAACAGCTTTGTATTCACCTTAAACACTGTTTCAGGGCAAGAGATTGTGTTTTAGACTAAAAGGGAATGCATTATAAGAAGAATCTTTACTTTGAAACTCTGTTCTTTACCTTTTTCACACTATGAAACAGCTTTGTATTCACCTTAAACACTGTTTCAGGGCAAGAGATTGTGTTTTAGACTAAAAGGGAATGCATTATAAGAAGAATCTTTACTTTGAAACTCTGTTCTTTACCTTTTTCTCACTATGAAACAGCTTTGTATTCACCTTAAACACTGTTTCAGGGCAAGAGATTGTGTTTTAGACTAAAAGGGAATGCATTATAAGAAGAATCTTTACTTTGAAACGCTGTTCTTTACCTTTTTCACACTATGTAACAGCTTTGTATTCACCTTAAACACTGTTTCAGGGCAGATTGTGTTTTAGACTAAAAGGGAATACATTATAAGAAGAATCTTTACTTTGAAACTCTGTTCTTTACCTTTTTCTCACTATGAAACAGCTTTATATTCAACTTAAACACTGCTTCAGGGCAAGAGATTGTGTTTTAGACTAAAAGGGAATGCATTATAAGAAGAATCTTTACTTTGAAACTCTGTTTTTTACCTTTTTCACACTATGAAACAGCTTTGTATTCACCTTAAACACTGTTTCAGGGCAAGAGATTGTGTTTTAGACTAAAAGGGAATGCATTGTAAGAAGAATCTTTACTTTGAAACTCTGTTCTTTACCTTTTTCTCACTATGAAACAGCTTTGTATTCACCTTAAACACTGTTTCAGGGCAGATTGTGTTTTAGACTAAAAGGGAATACATTATAAGAAGAATCTTTACTTTGAAACTCTGTTCTTTACCTTTTTCTCACTATGAAACAGCTTTATATTCAACTTAAACACTGCTTCAGGGCAAGAGATTGTGTTTTAGACTAAAAGGGAATGCAGTATAAGAAGAATCTTTACTTTGAAACTCTGTTCTTTACCTTTTTCACACTATGTAACAGCTTTGTTTCATGAAACAGGTTTGAAACAGCTTTGTATTCAACTTAAACACTGTTTCAGAGCTAGACATCTTGTTTTTAACCAAACTGAATAACTTACAATATGTTAAGAAAACACATATTTCAAATGAAAAGAGTTTATAACAAGGGGAGATCAAGTTGTTTGTAATATGACCAATTAAAGTAATTGCAATTCTGTTTGTACACTTCTAACCAAAAAGAAGCAGGGCTTCTATGCATTGTAATCAGCTTATACACCATTTCAGAGCAAGACATCTTGTTTTTAACCAAACTGAATAACTTACAATATCCTAAGAAAACACATATTTCAAGTGAAAAGAGTTTATCCATGGGAGAACAAGTTGTTTTAACATGGTTCTAATGTGACCCTTGAAAGTAATTGCAACTCTGTTTTTACACCTCTAACCACAAGGAGGCAACGTTTCCACGCATTATAATTGGCTTATACATAGTTTCAGAGTAAGAAATATTGTTTTTAACCAAACTGAACAACTAAAAGGGAATGCATTATAAGAAGAATGTTTACTTTGAAACTCTGTTCTTTACCTTTTAAACAATATGAAACAGCTTTGTATTCACCTTAAACACTGTTTCAGGGCAAGAGATTGTGTTTTAGACTAAAAGGGAATGCATTGTAAGAAGAATCTTTACTTTGAAACTCTGTTCTTTACCTTTTTCTCACTATGAAACAGCTTTGTATTCACCTTAAACACTGTTTCAGGGCAAGAGATTGTGTTTTAGACTAAAAGGGAATGCATTATAAGAAGAATCTTTACTTTGAAACTCTGTTCTTTACCATTTTCACACTATGTAACAGCTTTATATTCAACTTAAACACTGCTTCAGTGCAAGAGATTGTGTTTTAGACTAAAAGGGAATGCATTATAAGAAGAATCTTTACTTTGAAACTCTGTTCTTTACCTTTTTCACACTATGAAATAGCTTTGTATTCACCTTAAACACTGTTTAAGGGCAAGAGATTGTGTTTTAGACTAAAATAGACTGCATTATAAGAAGAATCTTTACTTTGAAACTCTGTTCTTTACCTTTTTCACACTATGAAACAGCTTTGTATTCACCTTAAACACTGTTTCAGGGCAAGAGATTGTGTTTTAGACTAAAAGGGAATGCATTATAAGAAGAATCTTTACTTTGAAACTCTGTTCTTTACCTTTTTCACACTATGTAACAGCTTTGTATTCACCTTAAACACTGTTTCAGGGCAGATTGTGTTTTAGACTAAAAGGGAATACATTATAAGAAGAATCTTTACTTTGAAACTCTGTTCTTTACCTTTTTCTCACTATGAAACAGCTTTATATTCAACTTAAACACTGCTTCAGGGCAAGAGATTGTGTTTTAGACTAAAAGGGAATGCAGTATAAGAAGAATCTTTACTTTGAAACTCTGTTCTTTACCTTTTTCACACTAAGTAACAGCTTTGTATTCACCTTAAACACTGTTTCAGGGCAGATTGTGTTTTAGACTAAAAGGGAATGCATTGTAAGAAGAATCTTTACTTTGAAACTCTGTTCTTTACCTTTTTCTCACTATGAAACAGCTTTGTATTCACCTTAAACACTGTTTCAGGGCAAGAGATTGTGTTTTAGACTAAAAGGGAATGCATTATAAGAAGAATCTTTACTTTGAAACTCTGTTCTTTACCTTTTTCACACTATGTAACAGCTTTGTATTCACCTTAAACACTGTTTCAGGGCAGATTGTGTTTTAGACTAAAAGGGAATACATTATAAGAAGAATCTTTACTTTGAAACTCTGTTCTTTACCTTTTTCACACTATGAAACAACTTTGTATTCACCTTAAACACTGTTTCAGTGCAGATTGTGTTTTAGACTAAAAGGGAATACATTATAAGAAGAATCTTTACTTTGAAACTCTGTTCTTTACCTTTTTCACACTATGAAACAGCTTTATATTCAACTTAAACACTGTTTCAGGGCAAGAGATTGTGTTTTAGACTAAAAGGGAATGCATTATAAGAAGAATCTTTACTTTGAAACTCTGTTCTTTACCTTTTTCACACTATGAAACAGCTTTGTATTCACCTTAAACACTGTTTCAGGGCAAGAGATTGTGTTTTAGACTAAAAGGGAATGCATTGTAAGAAGAATCTTTACTTTGAAACTCTGTTCTTTACCTTTTTCACACTATGAAACAGCTTTCTATTCACCTTAAACACTGTTTCAGGGCAGATTGTGTTTTAGACTAAAAGGGAATACATTATAAGAAGAATCTTTACTTTGAAACTCTGTTCTTTACCTTTTTCTCACTATGAAACAGCTTTATATTCAACTTATACACTGCTTCAGGGCAAGAGATTGTGTTTTAGACTAAAAGGGAATGCATTATAAGAAGAATCTTTACTTTGAAACTCTGTTTTTTACCTTTTTCACACTATGAAACAGCTTTGTATTCACCTTAAACACTGTTTCAGGGCAAGAGATTGTGTTTTAGACTAAAAGTTAATGCATTATAAGAAGAATCTTTACTTTGAAACTCTGTTCTTTACCTTTTTCACACTATGAAACAGCTTTGTATTCACCTTAAACACTGTTTCAGGGCAAGAGATTGTGTTTTAGACTAAAAGGGAATGCATTATAAGAAGAATCTTTACTTTGAAACTCTGTTCTTTACCTTTTTCACACTATGAAACAGCTTTGTATTCACCTTAAACACTGTTTCAGGGCAAGAGATTGTGTTTTAGACTAAAAGGGAATGCATTATAAGAAGAATCTTTACTTTGAAACTCTGTTCTTTACCATTTTCACACTATGTAACAGCTTTATATTCAACTTAAACACTGCTTCAGTGCAAGAGATTGTGTTTTAGACTAAAAGGGAATGCATTATAAGAAGAATCTTTACTTTGAAACTCTGTTCTTTACCTTTTTCACACTATGAAACAGCTTTGTATTCACCTTAAACACTGTTTCAGGGCAGATTGTGTTTTAGACTAAAAGGGAATACATTATAAGAAGAATCTTTACTTTGAAACTCTGTTCTTTACCTTTTTCACACTATGAAACAGCTTTATATTCAACTTAAACACTGTTTCAGGGCAAGAGATTGTGTTTTAGACTAAAATAGACTGCATTATAAGAAGAATCTTTCCTTTGAAACTCTGTTCTTTACCTTTTTCACACTATGAAACAGCTTTGTATTCACCTTAAACACTGTTTCAGGGCAAGAGATTGTGTTTTAGACTAAAAGGGAATGCATTGTAAGAAGAATCTTTACTTTGAAACTCTGTTCTTTACCTTTTTCTCACTATGAAACAGCTTTGTATTCACCTTAAACACTGTTTCAGGGCAAGAGATTGTGTTTTAGACTAAAAGGGAATGCATTATAAGAAGAATCTTTACTTTGAAACTCTGTTCTTTACCTTTTTCACACTATGTAACAGCTTTGTATTCACCTTAAACACTGTTTCAGGGCAGATTGTGTTTTAGACTAAAAGGGAATACATTATAAGAAGAATCTTTACTTTGAAACTCTGTTCTTTACCTTTTTCTCACTATGAAACAGCTTTATATTCAACTTAAACACTGCTTCAGGGCAAGAGATTGTGTTTTAGACTAAAAGGGAATGCATTATAAGAAGAATCTTTACTTTGAAACTCTGTTTTTTACCTTTTTCACACTATGAAACAGCTTTGTATTCACCTTAAACACTGTTTCAGGGCAAGAGATTGTGTTTTAGACTAAAAGGGAATGCATTATAAGAAGAATCTTTACTTTGAAACTCTGTTCTTTACCTTTTTCTCACTATGAAACAGCTTTGTATTCAACTTAAACACTGTTTCAGGGCAAGAGATTGTGTTTTAGACTAAAAGGGAATGCATTGTAAGAATAATCTTTACTTTGAAACTCTGTTCTTTACCTTTTTCTCATTATGAAACAGCTTTGTAATCACCTTAAACACTGTTTCAGGGCAAGAGATTGTGTTTTAGACTAAAATAGACTGCATTATAAGAAGAATCTTTACTTTGAAACTCTGTTCTTTACCTTTTTCACACTATGAAACAACTTTGTATTCACCTTAAACACTGTTTCAGGGCAAGAGATTGTGTTTTAGACTAAAAGGGAATGCATTGTAAGAAGAATCTTTACTTTGAAACTCTGTTCTTTACCTTTTTCACACTATGAAACAGCTTTGTATTCACCTTAAACACTGTTTCAGGGCAAGAGATTGTGTTTTAGACTAAAAGGGAATGCATTATAAGAAGAATCTTTACTTTGAAACTCTGTTCTTTACCATTTTCACACTATGTAACAGCTTTATATTCAACTTAAACACTGCTTCAGTGCAAGAGATTGTGTTTTAGACTAAAAGGGAATGCATTATAAGAAGAATCTTTACTTTGAAACTCTGTTCTTTACCTTTTTCACACTATGAAACAGCTTTGTATTCACCTTAAACACTGTTTCAGGGCAGATTGTGTTTTAGACTAAAAGGGAATACATTGTAAGAAGAATCTTTACTTTGAAACTCTGTTCTTTACCTTTTTCTCACTATGAAACAGCTTTGTATTCACCTTAAACACTGTTTCAGGGCAGATTGTGTTTTAGACTAAAAGGGAATACATTATAAGAAGAATCTTTACTTTGAAACTCTGTTCTTTACCTTTTTCTCACTATGAAACAGCTTTATATTCAACTTAAACACTGCTTCAGGGCAAGAGATTGTGTTTTAGACTAAAAGGGAATGCAGTATAAGAAGAATCTTTACTTTGAAACTCTGTTCTTTACCTTTTTCACACTATGTAACAGCTTTGTTTCATGAAACAGGTTTGAAACAGCTTTGTATTCAACTTAAACACTGTTTCAGAGCTAGACATCTTGTTTTTAACCAAACTGAATAACTTACAATATGTTAAGAAAACACATATTTCAAATGAAAAGAGTTTATAACAAGGGGAGATCAAGTTGTTTGTAATATGACCAATTAAAGTAATTGCAATTCTGTTTGTACACTTCTAACCAAAAAGAAGCAGGGCTTCTATGCATTGTAATCAGCTTATACACCATTTCAGAGCAAGACATCTTGTTTTTAACCAAACTGAATAACTTACAATATCCTAAGAAAACACATATTTCAAGTGAAAAGAGTTTATCCATGGGAGAACAAGTTGTTTTAACATGGTTCTAATGTGACCCTTGAAAGTAATTGCAACTCTGTTTTTACACCTCTAACCACAAGGAGGCAACGTTTCCACGCATTATAATTGGCTTATACATAGTTTCAGAGTAAGAAATATTGTTTTTAACCAAACTGAACAATTAAAAGGGAATGCATTATAAGAAGAATGTTTACTTTGAAACTCTGTTCTTTACCTTTTAAACAATATGAAACAGCTTTGTATTCACCTTAAACACTGTTTCAGGGCAAGAGATTGTGTTTTAGACTAAAAGGGAATGCATTGTAAGAAGAATCTTTACTTTGAAACTCTGTTCTTTACCTTTTTCTCACTATGAAACAGCTTTGTATTCACCTTAAACACTGTTTCAGGGCAAGAGATTGTGTTTTAGACTAAAAGGGAATGCATTATAAGAAGAATCTTTACTTTGAAACTCTGTTCTTTACCATTTTCACACTATGTAACAGCTTTATATTCAACTTAAACACTGCTTCAGTGCAAGAGATTGTGTTTTAGACTAAAAGGGAATGCATTATAAGAAGAATCTTTACTTTGAAACTCTGTTCTTTACCTTTTTCACACTATGAAACAGCTTTGTATTCACCTTAAACACTGTTTCAGGGCAAGAGATTGTGTTTTAGACTAAAAGGGAATGCATTATAAGAAGAATCTTTACTTTGAAACTCTGTTCTTTACCTTTTTCACACTATGTAACAGCTTTGTATTCACCTTAAACACTGTTTCAGGGCAGATTGTGTTTTAGACTAAAAGGGAATACATTATAAGAAGAATCTTTACTTTGAAACTCTGTTCTTTACCTTTTTCTCACTATGAAACAGCTTTATATTCAACTTAAACACTGCTTCAGGGCAAGAGATTGTGTTTTAGACTAAAAGGGAATGCAGTATAAGAAGAATCTTTACTTTGAAACTCTGTTCTTTACCTTTTTCACACTATGTAACAGCTTTGTATTCACCTTAAACACTGTTTCAGGGCAGATTGTGTTTTAGACTAAAAGGGAATACATTATAAGAAGAATCTTTACTTTGAAACTCTGTTCTTTACCTTTTTCTCACTATGAAACAGCTTTTATTCAACTTAAACACTGCTTCAGGGCAAGAGATTGTGTTTTAGACTAAAAGGGAATGCATTATAAGAAGAATCTTTACTTTGAAACTCTGTTTTTTACCTTTTTCACACTATGAAACAGCTTTGTATTCACCTTAAACACTGTTTCAGGGCAAGAGATTGTGTTTTAGACTAAAAGGGAATGCATTATAAGAAGAATCTTTACTTTGAAACTCTGTTCTTTACCTTTTTCTCACTATGAAACAGCTTTGTATTCAACTTAAACACTGTTTCAGGGCAAGAGATTGTGTTTTAGACTAAAAGGGAATGCATTGTAAGAAGAATCTTTACTTTGAAACTCTGTTCTTTACCTTTTTCTCATTATGAAACAGCTTTGTAATCACCTTAAACACTGTTTCAGGGCAAGAGATTGTGTTTTAGACTAAAATAGACTGCATTATAAGAAGAATCTTTACTTTGAAACTCTGTTCTTTACCTTTTTCACACTATGAAACAACTTTGTATTCACCTTAAACACTGTTTCAGGGCAAGAGATTGTGTTTTAGACTAAAAGGGAATGCATTGTAAGAAGAATCTTTACTTTGAAACTCTGTTCTTTACCTTTTTCACACTATGAAACAGCTTTGTATTCACCTTAAACACTGTTTCAGGGCAAGAGATTGTGTTTTAGACTAAAAGGGAATGCATTATAAGAAGAATCTTTACTTTGAAACTCTGTTCTTTACCATTTTCACACTATGTAACAGCTTTATATTCAACTTAAACACTGCTTCAGTGCAAGAGATTGTGTTTTAGACTAAAAGGGAATGCATTATAAGAAGAATCTTTACTTTGAAACTCTGTTCTTTACCTTTTTCACACTATGAAACAGCTTTGTATTCACCTTAAACACTGTTTCAGGGCAGATTGTGTTTTAGACTAAAAGGGAATACATTGTAAGAAGAATCTTTACTTTGAAACTCTGTTCTTTACCTTTTTCTCACTATGAAACAGCTTTGTATTCACCTTAAACACTGTTTCAGGGCAGATTGTGTTTTAGACTAAAAGGGAATACATTATAAGAAGAATCTTTACTTTGAAACTCTGTTCTTTACCTTTTTCTCACTATGAAACAGCTTTATATTCAACTTAAACACTGCTTCAGGGCAAGAGATTGTGTTTTAGACTAAAAGGGAATGCAGTATAAGAAGAATCTTTACTTTGAAACTCTGTTCTTTACCTTTTTCACACTATGTAACAGCTTTGTTTCATGAAACAGGTTTGAAACAGCTTTGTATTCAACTTAAACACTGTTTCAGAGCTAGACATCTTGTTTTTAACCAAACTGAATAACTTACAATATGTTAAGAAAACACATATTTCAAATGAAAAGAGTTTATAACAAGGGGAGATCAAGTTGTTTGTAATATGACCAATTAAAGTAATTGCAATTCTGTTTGTACACTTCTAACCAAAAAGAAGCAGGGCTTCTATGCATTGTAATCAGCTTATACACCATTTCAGAGCAAGACATCTTGTTTTTAACCAAACTGAATAACTTACAATATCCTAAGAAAACACATATTTCAAGTGAAAAGAGTTTATCCATGGGAGAACAAGTTGTTTTAACATGGTTCTAATGTGACCCTTGAAAGTAATTGCAACTCTGTTTTTACACCTCTAACCACAAGGCGGCAACGTTTCCACGCATTATAATTGGCTTATACATAGTTTCAGAGTAAGAAATATTGTTTTTAACCAAACTGAACAACTAAAAGGGAATGCATTATAAGAAGAATGTTTACTTTGAAACTCTGTTCTTTACCTTTTAAACAATATGAAACAGCTTTGTATTCACCTTAAACACTGTTTCAGGGCAAGAGATTGTGTTTTAGACTAAAAGGGAATGCATTGTAAGAAGAATCTTTACTTTGAAACTCTGTTCTTTACCTTTTTCTCACTATGAAACAGCTTTGTATTCACCTTAAACACTGTTTCAGGGCAAGAGATTGTGTTTTAGACTAAAAGGGAATGCATTATAAGAAGAATCTTTACTTTGAAACTCTGTTCTTTACCATTTTCACACTATGTAACAGCTTTATATTCAACTTAAACACTGCTTCAGTGCAAGAGATTGTGTTTTAGACTAAAAGGGAATGCATTATAAGAAGAATCTTTACTT
The DNA here is from genome assembly GCF_041902795.1 of Electrophorus electricus. Taxonomy (NCBI): domain Eukaryota; kingdom Metazoa; phylum Chordata; class Actinopteri; order Gymnotiformes; family Gymnotidae; genus Electrophorus; species Electrophorus electricus. The sequence continues at coordinate 1,077,049 of NW_027658572.1, read as the reverse complement.
TGAAACTCTGTTCTTTACCTTTTTCACACTATGAAATAGCTTTGTATTCACCTTAAACACTGTTTAAGGGCAAGAGATTGTGTTTTAGACTAAAATAGACTGCATTATAAGAAGAATCTTTACTTTGAAACTCTGTTCTTTACCTTTTTCACACTATGAAACAGCTTTGTATTCACCTTAAACACTGTTTCAGGGCAAGAGATTGTGTTTTAGACTAAAAGGGAATGCATTATAAGAAGAATCTTTACTTTGAAACTCTGTTCTTTACCTTTTTCACACTATGTAACAGCTTTGTATTCACCTTAAACACTGTTTCAGGGCAGATTGTGTTTTAGACTAAAAGGGAATACATTATAAGAAGAATCTTTACTTTGAAACTCTGTTCTTTACCTTTTTCTCACTATGAAACAGCTTTATATTCAACTTAAACACTGCTTCAGGGCAAGAGATTGTGTTTTAGACTAAAAGGGAATGCAGTATAAGAAGAATCTTTACTTTGAAACTCTGTTCTTTACCTTTTTCACACTATGTAACAGCTTTGTATTCACCTTAAACACTGTTTCAGGGCAGATTGTGTTTTAGACTAAAAGGGAATACATTATAAGAAGAATCTTTACTTTGAAACTCTGTTCTTTACCTTTTTCTCACTATGAAACAGCTTTTATTCAACTTAAACACTGCTTCAGGGCAAGAGATTGTGTTTTAGACTAAAAGGGAATGCAGTATAAGAAGAATCTTTACTTTGAAACTCTGTTCTTTACCTTTTTCTCACTATGAAACAGCTTTGTATTCACCTTAAACACTGTTTCAGGGCAGATTGTGTTTTAGACTAAAAGGGAATACATTATAAGAAGAATCTTTACTTTGAAACTCTGTTCTTTACCTTTTTCTCACTATGAAACAGCTTTATATTCAACTTAAACACTGCTTCAGGGCAAGAGATTGTGTTTTAGACTAAAAGGGAATGCAGTATAAGAAGAATCTTTACTTTGAAACTCTGTTCTTTACCTTTTTCACACTATGTAACAGCTTTGTTTCATGAAACAGCTTTGAAACAGCTTTGTATTCAACTTAAACACTGTTTCAGAGCTAGACATCTTGTTTTTAACCAAACTGAATAACTTACAATATGTTAAGAAAACACATATTTCAAATGAAAAGAGTTTATAACAAGGGGAGATCAAGTTGTTTGTAATATGACCAATTAAAGTAATTGCAATTCTGTTTGTACACTTCTAACCAAAAAGAAGCAGGGCTTCTATGCATTGTAATCAGCTTATACACCATTTCAGAGCAAGACATCTTGTTTTTAACCAAACTGAATAACTTACAATATCCTAAGAAAACACATATTTCAAGTGAAAAGAGTTTATCCAGGGGAGAACAAGTTGTTTTAACATGGTTCTAATGTGACCCTTGAAAGTAATTGCAACTCTGTTTTTACACCTCTAACCACAAGGAGGCAACGTTTCCACGCATTATAATTGGCTTATACATAGTTTCAGAGTAAGAAATATTGTTTTTAACCAAACTGAACAACTAAAAGGGAATGCATTATAAGAAGAATGTTTACTTTGAAACTCTGTTCTTTACCTTTTAAACAATATGAAACAGCTTTGTATTCACCTTAAACACTGTTTCAGGGCAAGAGATTGTGTTTTAGACTAAAAGGGAATGCATTGTAAGAAGAATCTTTACTTTGAAACTCTGTTCTTTACCTTTTTCTCATTATGAAACAGCTTTGTATTCACCTTAAACACTGTTTCAGGGCAAGAGATTGTGTTTTAGACTAAAATAGACTGCATTATAAGAAGAATCTTTACTTTGAAACTCTGTTCTTTACCTTTTTCACACTATGAAACAACTTTGTATTCACCTTAAACACTGTTTCAGGGCAAGAGATTGTGTTTTAGACTAAAAGGGAATGCATTGTAAGATGAATCTTTACTTTGAAACTCTGTTCTTTACCTTTTTCACACTATGAAACAGCTTTGTATTCACCTTAAACACTGTTTCAGGGCAAGAGATTGTGTTTTAGACTAAAAGGGAATGCATTGTAAGAAGAATCTTTACTTTGAAACTCTGTTCTTTACCATTTTCACACTATGTAACAGCTTTATATTCAACTTAAACACTGCTTCAGTGCAAGAGATTGTGTTTTAGACTAAAAGGGAATGCATTATAAGAAGAATCTTTACTTTGAAACTCTGTTCTTTACCTTTTTCTTACTATGAAACAGCTTTATATTCAACTTAAACACTGCTTCAGTGCAAGAGTGTGTTTTAGACTAAAAGGGAATGCAGTATAAGAAGAATCTTTACTTTGAAACTCTGTTCTTTACCTTTTTCACACTATGTAACAGCTTTGTTTCATGAAACAGGTTTGAAACAGCTTTGTATTCAACTTAAACACTGTTTCAGAGCTAGACATCTTGTTTTTAACCAAACTGAATAACTTACAATATGTTAAGAAAACACATTTCAAATGAAAAGAGTTTATAACAAGGGGAGATCAAGTTGTTTGTAATATGACCAATTAAAGTAATTGCAATTCTGTTTGTACACTTCTAACCAAAAAGAAGCAGGGCTTCTATGCATTGTAATCAGCTTATACACCATTTCAGAGCAAGACATCTTGTTTTTAACCAAACTGAATAACTTACAATATCCTAAGAAAACACATATTTCAAGTGAAAAGAGTTTATCCATGGGAGAACAAGTTGTTTTAACATGGTTCTAATGTGACCCTTGAAAGTAATTGCAACTCTGTTTTTACACCTCTAACCACAAGGCGGCAACGTTTCCACGCATTATAATTGGCTTATACATAGTTTCAGAGTAAGAAATATTGTTTTTAACCAAACTGAACAACTAAAAGGGAATGCATTATAAGAAGAATGTTTACTTTGAAACTCTGTTCTTTACCTTTTAAACAATATGAAACAGCTTTGTATTCACCTTAAACACTGTTTCAGGGCAAGAGATTGTGTTTTAGACTAAAAGGGAATGCATTGTAAGAAGAATCTTTACTTTGAAACTCTGTTCTTTACCTTTTTCTCACTATGAAACAGCTTTGTATTCACCTTAAACACTGTTTCAGGGCAAGAGATTGTGTTTTAGACTAAAAGGGAATGCATTATAAGAAGAATCTTTACTTTGAAACTCTGTTCTTTACCATTTTCACACTATGTAACAGCTTTATATTCAACTTAAACACTGCTTCAGTGCAAGAGATTGTGTTTTAGACTAAAAGGGAATGCATTATAAGAAGAATCTTTACTTTGAAACTCTGTTCTTTACCTTTTTCACACTATGAAATAGCTTTGTATTCACCTTAAACACTGTTTAAGGGCAAGAGATTGTGTTTTAGACTAAAATAGACTGCATTATAAGAAGAATCTTTACTTTGAAACTCTGTTCTTTACCTTTTTCACACTATGAAACAGCTTTGTATTCACCTTAAACACTGTTTCAGGGCAAGAGATTGTGTTTTAGACTAAAAGGGAATGCATTATAAGAAGAATCTTTACTTTGAAACTCTGTTCTTTACCTTTTTCACACTATGTAACAGCTTTGTATTCACCTTAAACACTGTTTCAGGGCAGATTGTGTTTTAGACTAAAAGGGAATACATTATAAGAAGAATCTTTACTTTGAAACTCTGTTCTTTACCTTTTTCTCACTATGAAACAGCTTTATATTCAACTTAAACACTGCTTCAGGGCAAGAGATTGTGTTTTAGACTAAAAGGGAATGCAGTATAAGAAGAATCTTTACTTTGAAACTCTGTTCTTTACCTTTTTCACACTATGTAACAGCTTTGTATTCACCTTAAACACTGTTTCAGGGCAGATTGTGTTTTAGACTAAAAGGGAATACATTATAAGAAGAATCTTTACTTTGAAACTCTGTTCTTTACCTTTTTCTCACTATGAAACAGCTTTTATTCAACTTAAACACTGCTTCAGGGCAAGAGATTGTGTTTTAGACTAAAAGGGAATGCAGTATAAGAAGAATCTTTACTTTGAAACTCTGTTCTTTACCTTTTTCTCACTATGAAACAGCTTTGTATTCACCTTAAACACTGTTTCAGGGCAGATTGTGTTTTAGACTAAAAGGGAATACATTATAAGAAGAATCTTTACTTTGAAACTCTGTTCTTTACCTTTTTCTCACTATGAAACAGCTTTATATTCAACTTAAACACTGCTTCAGGGCAAGAGATTGTGTTTTAGACAAAAGGGAATGCAGTATAAGAAGAATCTTTACTTTGAAACTCTGTTCTTTACCTTTTTCACACTATGTAACAGCTTTGTTTCATGAAACAGCTTTGAAACAGCTTTGTATTCAACTTAAACACTGTTTCAGAGCTAGACATCTTGTTTTTAACCAAACTGAATAACTTACAATATGTTAAGAAAACACATATTTCAAATGAAAAGAGTTTATAACAAGGGGAGATCAAGTTGTTTGTAATATGACCAATTAAAGTAATTGCAATTCTGTTTGTACACTTCTAACCAAAAAGAAGCAGGGCTTCTATGCATTGTAATCAGCTTATACACCATTTCAGAGCAAGACATCTTGTTTTTAACCAAACTGAATAACTTACAATATCCTAAGAAAACACATATTTCAAGTGAAAAGAGTTTATCCAGGGGAGAACAAGTTGTTTTAACATGGTTCTAATGTGACCCTTGAAAGTAATTGCAACTCTGTTTTTACACCTCTAACCACAAGGAGGCAACGTTTCCACGCATTATAATTGGCTTATACATAGTTTCAGAGTAAGAAATATTGTTTTTAACCAAACTGAACAACTAAAAGGGAATGCATTATAAGAAGAATGTTTACTTTGAAACTCTGTTCTTTACCTTTTAAACAATATGAAACAGCTTTGTATTCACCTTAAACACTGTTTCAGGGCAAGAGATTGTGTTTTAGACTAAAAGGGAATGCATTGTAAGAAGAATCTTTACTTTGAAACTCTGTTCTTTACCTTTTTCTCATTATGAAACAGCTTTGTATTCACCTTAAACACTGTTTCAGGGCAAGAGATTGTGTTTTAGACTAAAATAGACTGCATTATAAGAAGAATCTTTACTTTGAAACTCTGTTCTTTACCTTTTTCACACTATGAAACAACTTTGTATTCACCTTAAACACTGTTTCAGGGCAAGAGATTGTGTTTTAGACTAAAAGGGAATGCATTGTAAGATGAATCTTTACTTTGAAACTCTGTTCTTTACCTTTTTCACACTATGAAACAGCTTTGTATTCACCTTAAACACTGTTTCAGGGCAAGAGATTGTGTTTTAGACTAAAAGGGAATGCATTGTAAGAAGAATCTTTACTTTGAAACTCTGTTCTTTACCATTTTCACACTATGTAACAGCTTTATATTCAACTTAAACACTGCTTCAGTGCAAGAGATTGTGTTTTAGACTAAAAGGGAATGCATTATAAGAAGAATCTTTACTTTGAAACTCTGTTCTTTACCTTTTTCTTACTATGAAACAGCTTTATATTCAACTTAAACACTGCTTCAGTGCAAGAGATTGTGTTTTAGACTAAAAGGGAATGCAGTATAAGAAGAATCTTTACTTTGAAACTCTGTTCTTTACCTTTTTCACACTATGTAACAGCTTTGTTTCATGAAACAGGTTTGAAACAGCTTTGTATTCAACTTAAACACTGTTTCAGAGCTAGACATCTTGTTTTTAACCAAACTGAATAACTTACAATATGTTAAGAAAACACATTTCAAATGAAAAGAGTTTATAACAAGGGGAGATCAAGTTGTTTGTAATATGACCAATTAAAGTAATTGCAATTCTGTTTGTACACTTCTAACCAAAAAGAAGCAGGGCTTCTATGCATTGTAATCAGCTTATACACCATTTCAGAGCAAGACATCTTGTTTTTAACCAAACTGAATAACTTACAATATCCTAAGAAAACACATATTTCAAGTGAAAAGAGTTTATCCATGGGAGAACAAGTTGTTTTAACATGGTTCTAATGTGACCCTTGAAAGTAATTGCAACTCTGTTTTTACACCTCTAACCACAAGGAGGCAACGTTTCCACGCATTATAATTGGCTTATACATAGTTTCAGAGTAAGAAATATTGTTTTTAACCAAATAAAAGGGAATGCATTATAAGAAGAATGTTTACTTTGAAACTCTGTTCTTTACCTTTTAAACAATATGAAACAGCTTTGTATTCACCTTAAACACTGTTTCAGGGCAAGAGATTGTGTTTTAGACTAAAATAGACTGCATTATAAGAAGAATCTTTACTTTGAAACTCTGTTCTTTACCTTTTTCACACTATGAAACAACTTTGTATTCACCTTAAACACTGTTTCAGGGCAAGAGATTGTGTTTTAGACTAAAAGGGAATGCATTGTAAGAAGAATCTTTACTTTGAAACTCTGTTCTTTACCTTTTTCACACTATGAAACAGCTTTGTATTCAACTTAAACACTGTTTCAGGGCAAGAGATTGTGTTTTAGACTAAAAGGGAATGCATTATAAGAAGAATCTTTACTTTGAAACTCTGTTCTTTACCATTTTCACACTATGTAACAGCTTTATATTCAACTTAAACACTGCTTCAGTGCAAGAGATTGTGTTTTAGACAAAAAGGGAATGCATTATAAGAAGAATCTTTACTTTGAAACTCTGTTCTTTACCTTTTTCACACTATGAAACAGCTTTGTATTCACCTTAAACACTGTTTCAGGGCAGATTGTGTTTTAGACTAAAAGGGAATACATTGTAAGAAGAATCTTTACTTTGAAACTCTGTTCTTTACCTTTTTCTCACTATGAAACAGCTTTGTATTCACCTTAAACACTGTTTCAGGGCAGATTGTGTTTTAGACTAAAAGGGAATACATTATAAGAAGAATCTTTACTTTGAAACTCTGTTCTTTACCTTTTTCTTACTATAAAACAGCTTTATATTCAACTTAAACACTGCTTCAGGGCAAGAGATTGTGTTTTAGACTAAAAGGGAATGCAGTATAAGAAGAATCTTTACTTTGAAACTCTGTTCTTTACCTTTTTCACACTATGTAACAGCTTTGTTTCATGAAACAGCTTTGAAACAGCTTTGTATTCAACTTAAACACTGTTTCAGAGCTAGACATCTTGTTTTTAACCAAACTGAATAACTTACAATATGTTAAGAAAACACATATTTCAAATGAAAAGAGTTTATAACAAGGGGAGATCAAGTTGTTTGTAATATGACCAATTAAAGTAATTGCAATTCTGTTTGTACACTTCTAACCAAAAAGAAGCAGGGCTTCTATGCATTGTAATCAGCTTATACACCATTTCAGAGCAAGACATCTTGTTTTTAACCAAACTGAATAACTTACAATATCCTAAGAAAACACATATTTCAAGTGAAAAGAGTTTATCCATGGGAGAACAAGTTGTTTTAACATGGTTCTAATGTGACCCTTGAAAGTAATTGCAAACTCTGTTTTTACACCTCTAACCACAAGGAGGCAACGTTTCCACGCATTATAATTGGCTTATACATAGTTTCAGAGTAAGAAATATTGTTTTTAACCAAACTGAACAACTAAAAGGGAATGCATTATAAGAAGAATGTTTACTTTGAAACTCTGTTCTTTACCTTTTAAACAATATGAAACAGCTTTGTATTCACCTTAAACACTGTTTCAGGGCAAGAGATTGTGTTTTAGACTAAAAGGGAATGCATTGTAAGAAGAATCTTTACTTTGAAACTCTGTTCTTTACCTTTTTCTCACTATGAAACAGCTTTGTATTCACCTTAAACACTGTTTCAGGGCAAGAGATTGTGTTTTAGACTAAAAGGGAATGCATTATAAGAAGAATCTTTACTTTGAAACTCTGTTCTTTACCATTTTCACACTAAGTAACAGCTTTATATTCAACTTAAACACTGCTTCAGTGCAAGAGATTGTGTTTTAGACTAAAAGGGAATGCATTATAAGAAGAATCTTTACTTTGAAACTCTGTTCTTTACCTTTTTCACACTATGAAACAGCTTTGTATTCACCTTAAACACTGTTTCAGGGCAGATTGTGCTTTAGACTAAAAGGGAATACATTATAAGAAGAATCTTTACTTTGAAACTCTGTTCTTTACCTTTTTCACACTATGAAACAGCTTTATATTCAACTTAAACACTGTTTCAGGGCAAGAGATTGTGTTTTAGACTAAAATAGACTGCATTATAAGAAGAATCTTTACTTTGAAACTCTGTTCTTTACCTTTTTCACACTATGAAACAGCTTTGTATTCACCTTAAACACTGTTTCAGGGCAAGAGATTGTGTTTTAGACTAAAAGGGAATGCATTGTAAGAAGAATCTTTACTTTGAAACTCTGTTCTTTACCTTTTTCACACTATGAAACAGCTTTGTATTCACCTTAAACACTGTTTCAGGGCAGATTGTGTTTTAGACTAAAAGGGAATACATTATAAGAAGAATCTTTACTTTGAAACTCTGTTCTTTACCATTTTCACACTATGTAACAGCTTTATATTCAACTTAAACACTGCTTCAGTTCAAGAGATTGTGTTTTAGACTAAAAGGGAATGCATTATAAGAAGAATCTTTACTTTGAAACTCTGTTCTTTACCTTTTTCACACTACGAAACAGCTTTGTATTCACCTTAAACACTGTTTCAGGGCAAGAGATTGTGTTTTAGACTAAAAGGGAATGCATTGTAAGAAGAATCTTTACTTTGAAACTCTGTTCTTTACCTTTTTCTCACTATGAAACAGCTTTGTATTCACCTTAAACACTGTTTCAGGGCAAGAGATTGTGTTTTAGACTAAAAGGGAATGCATTATAAGAAGAATCTTTACTTTGAAACTCTGTTCTTTACCTTTTTCACACTATGAAACAGCTTTGTATTCACCTTAAACACTGTTTCAGGGCAGATTGTGTTTTAGACTAAAAGGGAATACATTGTAAGAAGAATCTTTACTTTGAAACTCTGTTCTTTACCTTTTTCTCACTATGAAACAGCTTTGTATTCACCTTAAACACTGTTTCAGGGCAGATTGTGTTTTAGACTAAAAGGGAATACATTATAAGAAGAATCTTTACTTTGAAACTCTGTTCTTTACCTTTTTCTTACTATGAAACAGCTTTATATTCAACTTAAACACTGCTTCAGGGCAAGAGATTGTGTTTTAGACTAAAAGGGAATGCAGTATAAGAAGAATCTTTACTTTGAAACTCTGTTCTTTACCTTTTTCACACTATGTAACAGCTTTGTTTCATGAAACAGGTTTGAAACAGCTTTGTATTCAACTTAAACACTGTTTCAGAGCTAGACATCTTGTTTTTAACCAAACTGAATAACTTACAATATGTTAAGAAAACACATATTTCAAATGAAAAGAGTTTATAACAAGGGGAGATCAAGTTGTTTGTAATATGACCAATTAAAGTAATTGCAATTCTGTTTGTACACTTCTAACCAAAAAGAAGCAGGGCTTCTATGCATTGTAATCAGCTTATACACCATTTCAGAGCAAGACATCTTGTTTTTAACCAAACTGAATAACTTACAATATCCTAAGAAAACACATATTTCAAGTGAAAAGAGTTTATCCATGGGAGAACAAGTTGTTTTAACATGGTTCTAATGTGACCCTTGAAAGTAATTGCAACTCTGTTTTTACACCTCTAACCACAAGGAGGCAACGTTTCCACGCATTATAATTGGCTTATACATAGTTTCAGAGTAAGAAATATTGTTTTTAACCAAACTGAACAACTAAAAGGGAATGCATTATAAGAAGAATGTTTACTTTGAATCTCTGTTCTTTACCTTTTAAACAATATGAAACAGCTTTGTATTCACCTTAAACACTGTTTCAGGGCAAGAGATTGTGTTTTAGACTAAAAGGGAATGCATTGTAAGAAGAATCTTTACTTTGAAACTCTGTTCTTTACCTTTTTCTCACTATGAAACAGCTTTGTATTCACCTTAAACACTGTTTCAGGGCAAGAGATTGTGTTTTAGACTAAAAGGGAATGCATTATAAGAAGAATCTTTACTTTGAAACTCTATTCTTTACCATTTTCACACTAAGTAACAGCTTTATATTCAACTTAAACACTGCTTCAGTGCAAGAGATTGTGTTTTAGACTAAAAGGGAATGCATTATAAGAAGAATCTTTACTTTGAAACTCTGTTCTTTACCTTTTTCACACTATGAAACAGCTTTGTATTCACCTTAAACACTGTTTCAGGGCAGATTGTGCTTTAGACTAAAAGGGAATACATTATAAGAAGAATCTTTACTTTGAAACTCTGTTCTTTACCTTTTTCACACTATGAAACAGCTTTATATTCAACTTAAACACTGTTTCAGGGCAAGAGATTGTGTTTTAGACTAAAATAGACTGCATTATAAGAAGAATCTTTACTTTGAAACTCTGTTCTTTACCTTTTTCACACTATGAAACAGCTTTGTATTCACCTTAAACACTGTTTCAGGGCAAGAGATTGTGTTTTAGACTAAAAGGGAATGCATTGTAAGAAGAATCTTTACTTTGAAACTCTGTTCTTTACCTTTTTCTCACTATGAAACAGCTTTGTATTCACCTTAAACACTGTTTCAGGGCAAGAGATTGTGTTTTAGACTAAAAGGGAATGCATTATAAGAAGAATCTTTACTTTGAAACTCTGTTCTTTACCTTTTTCACACTATGAAACAGCTTTGTATTCACCTTAAACACTGTTTCAGGGCAGATTGTGTTTTAGACTAAAAGGGAATACATTATAAGAAGAATCTTTACTTTGAAACTCTGTTCTTTACCATTTTCACACTATGTAACAGCTTTATATTCAACTTAAACACTGCTTCAGTTCAAGAGATTGTGTTTTAGACTAAAAGGGAATGCATTATAAGAAGAATCTTTACTTTGAAACTCTGTTCTTTACCTTTTTCACACTATGAAACAGCTTTGTATTCACCTTAAACACTGTTTCAGGGCAGATTGTGTTTTAGACTAAAAGGGAATACATTATAAGAAGAATCTTTACTTTGAAACTCTGTTCTTTACCTTTTTCACACTATGAAACAGCTTTATATTCAACTTAAACACTGTTTCAGGGCAAGAGATTGTGTTTTAGACTAAAATAGACTGCATTATAAGAAGAATCTTTACTTTGAAACTCTGTTCTTTACCTTTTTCACACTACGAAACAGCTTTGTATTCACCTTAAACACTGTTTCAGGGCAAGAGATTGTGTTTTAGACTAAAAGGGAATGCATTGTAAGAAGAATCTTTACTTTGAAACTCTGTTCTTTACCTTTTTCTCACTATGAAACAGCTTTGTATTCACCTTAAACACTGTTTCAGGGCAAGAGATTGTGTTTTAGACTAAAAGGGAATGCATTATAAGAAGAATCTTTACTTTGAAACTCTGTTCTTTACCTTTTTCACACTATGAAACAGCTTTGTATTCACCTTAAACACTGTTTCAGGGCAAGAGATTGTGTTTTAGACTAAAAGGGAATGCATTATAAGAAGAATCTTTACTTTGAAACTCTGTTCTTTACCTTTTTCACACTATGTAACAGCTTTGTATTCACCTTAAACACTGTTTCAGGGCAGATTGTGTTTTAGACTAAAAGGGAATACATTATAAGAAGAATCTTTACTTTGAAACTCTGTTCTTTACCTTTTTCTCACTATGAAACAGCTTTATATTCAACTTAAACACTGCTTCAGGGCAAGAGATTGTGTTTTAGACTAAAAGGGAATGCATTATAAGAAGAATCTTTACTTTGAAACTCTGTTCTTTACCATTTTCACACTATGTAACAGCTTTATATTCAACTTAAACACTGCTTCAGTGCAAGAGATTGTGTTTTAGACTAAAAGGGAATGCATTATAAGAAGAATCTTTACTTTGAAACTCTGTTCTTTACCTTTTTCACACTATGAAACAGCTTTGTATTCACCTTAAACACTGTTTCAGGGCAGATTGTGTTTTAGACTAAAAGGGAATACATTATAAGAAGAATCTTTACTTTGAAACTCTGTTCTTTACCTTTTTCACACTATGAAACAGCTTTATATTCAACTTAAACACTGTTTCAGGGCAAGAGATTGTGTTTTAGACTAAAATAGACTGCATTATAAGAAGAATCTTTACTTTGAAACTCTGTTCTTTACCTTTTTCACACTATGAAACAGCTTTGTATTCACCTTAAACACTGTTTCAGGGCAAGAGATTGTGTTTTAGACTAAAAGGGAATGCATTGTAAGAAGAATCTTTACTTTGAAACTCTGTTCTTTACCTTTTTCTCACTATGAAACAGCTTTGTATTCACCTTAAACACTGTTTCAGGGCAAGAGATTGTGTTTTAGACTAAAAGGGAATGCATTATAAGAAGAATCTTTACTTTGAAACTCTGTTCTTTACCTTTTTCACACTATGTAACAGCTTTGTATTCACCTTAAACACTGTTTCAGGGCAGATTGTGTTTTAGACTAAAAGGGAATACATTATAAGAAGAATCTTTACTTTGAAACTCTGTTCTTTACCTTTTTCTCACTATGAAACAGCTTTATATTCAACTTAAACACTGCTTCAGGGCAAGAGATTGTGTTTTAGACTAAAAGGGAATGCATTATAAGAAGAATCTTTACTTTGAAACTCTGTTTTTTACCTTTTTCACACTATGAAACAGCTTTGTATTCACCTTAAACACTGTTTCAGGGCAAGAGATTGTGTTTTAGACTAAAAGGGAATGCATTGTAAGAAGAATCTTTACTTTGAAACTCTGTTCTTTACCTTTTTCACACTATGAAACAGCTTTGTATTCACCTTAAACACTGTTTCAGGGCAGATTGTGTTTTAGACTAAAAGGGAATACATTATAAGAAGAATCTTTACTTTGAAACTCTGTTCTTTACCTTTTTCTCACTATGAAACAGCTTTATATTCAACTTAAACACTGCTTCAGGGCAAGAGATTGTGTTTTAGACTAAAAGGGAATGCATTATAAGAAGAATCTTTACTTTGAAACTCTGTTTTTTTACCTTTTTCACACTATGAAACAGCTTTGTATTCACCTTAAACACTGTTTCAGGGCAAGAGATTGTGTTTTAGACTAAAAGTTAATGCATTATAAGAAGAATCTTTACTTTGAAACTCTGTTCTTTACCTTTTTCACACTATGAAACAGCTTTGTATTCACCTTAAACACTGTTTCAGGGCAAGAGATTGTGTTTTAGACTAAAAGGGAATGCATTATAAGAAGAATCTTTACTTTGAAACTCTGTTCTTTACCTTTTTCACACTATGAAATAGCTTTGTATTCACCTTAAACACTGTTTAAGGGTAAGAGATTGTGTTTTAGACTAAAATAGACTGCATTATAAGAAGAATCTTTACTTTGAAACTCTGTTCTTTACCTTTTTCACACTATGAAACAGCTTTGTATTCACCTTAAACACTGTTTCAGGGCAAGAGATTGTGTTTTAGACTAAAAGGGAATGCATTGTAAGTAGAATCTTTACTTTGAAACTCTGTTCTTTACCTTTTTCTCATTATGAAACAGCTTTGTATTCACCTTAAACACTGTTTCAGGGCAAGAGATTGTGTTTTAGACTAAAAGGGACTGCATTATAAGAAGAATCTTTACTTTGAAACTCTGTTCTTTACCTTTTTCACACTATGTAACAGCTTTGTATTCACCTTAAACACTGTTTCAGGGCAGATTGTGTTTTAGACTAAAAGGGAATACATTATAAGAAGAATCTTTACTTTGAAACTCTGTTCTTTACCTTTTTCTCACTATGAAACAGCTTTATATTCAACTTAAACACTGCTTCAGGGCAAGAGATTGTGTTTTAGACTAAAAGGGAATGCAGTATAAGAAGAATCTTTACTTTGAAACTCTGTTCTTTACCTTTTTCTCACTATGAAACAGCTTTATATTCAACTTAAACACTGCTTCAGGGCAAGAGATTGTGTTTTAGACTAAAAGGGAATGCATTATAAGAAGAATCTTTACTTTGAAAATCTGTTTTTTACCTTTTTCACACTATGAAACAGCTTTGTATTCACCTTAAACACTGTTTCAGGGCAAGAGATTGTGTTTTAGACTAAAAGTTAATGCATTATAAGAAGAATCTTTACTTTGAAACTCTGTTCTTTACCTTTTTCACACTATGAAACAGCTTTGTATTCACCTTAAACACTGTTTCAGGGCAAGAAATTGTGTTTTAGACTAAAATAGACTGCATTATAAGAAGAATCTTTACTTTGAAACTCTGTTCTTTACCTTTTTCTCACTATGAAACAGCTTTGTATTCACCTTAAACACTGTTTCAGGGCAAGAGATTGTGTTTTAGACTAAAAGGGAATGCATTATAAGAAGAATCTTTACTTTGAAACTCTGTTCTTTACCTTTTTCACACTATGTAACAGCTTTGTATTCACCTTAAACACTGTTTCAGGGCAGATTGTGTTTTAGACTAAAAGGGAATACATTATAAGAAGAATCTTTACTTTGAAAATCTGTTTTTTACCTTTTTCACACTATGAAACAGCTTTGTATTCACCTTAAACACTGTTTCAGGGCAAGAGATTGTGTTTTAGACTAAAAGTTAATGCATTATAAGAAGAATCTTTACTTTGAAACTCTGTTCTTTACCTTTTTCACACTATGAAACAGCTTTGTATTCACCTTAAACACTGTTTCAGGGCAAGAAATTGTGTTTTAGACTAAAATAGACTGCATTATAAGAAGAATCTTTACTTTGAAACTCTGTTCTTTACCTTTTTCTCACTATGAAACAGCTTTGTATTCACCTTAAACACTGTTTCAGGGCAAGAGATTGTGTTTTAGACTAAAAGGGAATGCATTATAAGAAGAATCTTTACTTTGAAACTCTGTTCTTTACCTTTTTCACACTATGTAACAGCTTTGTATTCACCTTAAACACTGTTTCAGGGCAGATTGTGTTTTAGACTAAAAGGGAATACATTATAAGAAGAATCTTTACTTTGAAACTCTGTTCTTTACCTTTTTCTCACTATGAAACAGCTTTATATTCAACTTAAACACTGCTTCAGGGCAAGAGATTGTGTTTTAGACTAAAAGGGAATGCATTATAAGAAGAATCTTTACTTTGAAACTCTGTTCTTTACCATTTTCTCACTATGAAACAGCTTTATATTCAACTTAAACACTGCTTCAGGGCAAGAGATTGTGTTTTAGACTAAAAGGGAATGCAGTATAAGAAGAATCTTTACTTTGAAACTCTGTTCTTTACCTTTTTCACACTATGTAACAGCTTTGTTTCATGAAACAGCTTTGAAACAGCTTTGTATTCAACTTAAACACTGTTTCAGAGCTAGACATCTTGTTTTTAACCAAACTGAATAACTTACAATATGTTAAGAAAACACATATTTCAAATGAAAAGAGTTTATAACAAGGGGAGATCAAGTTGTTTGTAATATGACCAATTAAAGTAATTGCAATTCTGTTTATACACTTCTAACCAAAAAGAAGCAGGGCTTCTATGCATTGTAATCAGCTTATACACCATTTCAGAGCAAGACATCTTGTTTTTAACCAAACTGAATAACTTGCAATATCCTAAGAAAACACATATTTCAAGTGAAAAGAGTTTATCCAGGGGAGAACAAGTTGTTTTAACATGGTTCTAATGTGACCCTTGAAAGTAATTGCAACTCTGTTTTTACACCTCTAACCACAAGGAGGCAACGTTTCCACGCATTATAATTGGCTTATACATAGTTTCAGAGTAAGAAATATTGTTTTTAACCAAACTGAACAACTAAAAGGGAATGCATTATAAGAAGAATGTTTACTTTGAAACTCTGTTCTTTACCTTTTAAACAATATGAAACAGCTTTGTATTCACCTTAAACACTGTTTCAGGGCAAGAGATTGTGTTTTAGACTAAAAGGGAATGCATTGTAAGAAGAATCTTTACTTTGAAACTCTGTTCTTTACCTTTTTCTCATTATGAAACAGCTTTGTATTCACCTTAAACACTGTTTCAGGGCAAGAGATTGTGTTTTAGACTAAAATAGACTGCATTATAAGAAGAATCTTTACTTTGAAACTCTGTTCTTTACCTTTTTCACACTATGAAACAACTTTGTATTCACCTTAAACACTGTTTCAGGGCAAGAGATTGTGTTTTAGACTAAAAGGGAATGCATTGTAAGATGAATCTTTACTTTGAAACTCTGTTCTTTACCTTTTTCACACTATGAAACAGCTTTGTATTCACCTTAAACACTGTTTCAGGGCAAGAGATTGTGTTTTAGACTAAAAGGGAATGCATTATAAGAAGAATCTTTTCTTTGAAACTCTGTTCTTTACCATTTTCACACTATGTAACAGCTTTATATTCAACTTAAACACTGCTTCAGTGCAAGAGATTGTGTTTTAGACTAAAAGGGAATGCATTATAAGAAGAATCTTTACTTTGAAACTCTGTTCTTTACCTTTTTCTTACTATGAAACAGCTTTATATTCAACTTAAACACTGCTTCAGTGCAAGAGATTGTGTTTTAGACTAAAAGGGAATGCATTATAAGAAGAATCTTTACTTTGAAACTCTGTTCTTTACCTTTTTCTTACTATGAAACAGCTTTATATTCAACTTAAACACTGCTTCTGTGCAAGAGATTGTGTTTTAGACTAAAAGGGAATGCATTATAAGAAGAATCTTTACTTTGAAACTCTGTTCTTTACCTTTTTCTTACTATGAAACAGCTTTATATTCAACTTAAACACTGCTTCAGTGCAAGAGATTGTGTTTTAGACTAAAAGGGAATGCATTGTAAGAAGAATCTTTACTTTGAAACTCTGTTCTTTACCTTTTTCTCATTATGAAACAGCTTTGTATTCACCTTAAACACTGTTTCAGGGCAAGAGATTGTGTTTTAGACTAAAATAGACTGCATTATAAGAAGAATCTTTACTTTGAAACTCTGTTCTTTACCTTTTTCACACTATGAAACAACTTTGTATTCACCTTAAACACTGTTTCAGGGCAAGAGATTGTGTTTTAGACTAAAAGGGAATGCATTGTAAGAAGAATCTTTACTTTGAAACTCTGTTCTTTACCTTTTTCACACTATGAAACAGCTTTGTATTCACCTTAAACACTGTTTCAGGGCAAGAGATTGTGTTTTAGACTAAAAGGGAATGCATTATAAGAAGAATCTTTACTTTGAAACTCTGTTCTTTACCATTTTCACACTATGTAACAGCTTTATATTCAACTTAAACACTGCTTCAGTGCAAGAGATTGTGTTTTAGACTAAAAGGGAATGCATTATAAGAAGAATCTTTACTTTGAAACTCTGTTCTTTACCTTTTAAACAATATGAAACAGCTTTGTATTCACCTTAAACACTGTTTCAGGGCAAGAGATTGTGTTTTAGACTAAAAGGGAATGCATTGTAAGAAGAATCTTTACTTTGAAACTCTGTTCTTTACCTTTTTCTCATTATGAAACAGCTTTGTATTCACCTTAAACACTGTTTCAGGGCAAGAGATTGTGTTTTAGACTAAAATAGACTGCATTATAAGAAGAATCTTTACTTTGAAACTCTGTTCTTTACCTTTTTCACACTATGAAACAACTTTGTATTCACCTTAAACACTGTTTCAGGGCAAGAGATTGTGTTTTAGACTAAAAGGGAATGCATTATAAGAAGAATCTTTACTTTGAAACTCTGTTCTTTACCTTTTTCACACTATGAAATAGCTTTGTATTCACCTTAAACACTGTTTAAGGGTAAGAGATTGTGTTTTAGACTAAAATAGACTGCATTATAAGAAGAATCTTTACTTTGAAACTCTGTTCTTTACCTTTTTCACACTATGAAACAGCTTTGTATTCACCTTAAACACTGTTTCAGGGCAAGAGATTGTGTTTTAGACTAAAAGGGAATGCATTGTAAGTAGAATCTTTACTTTGAAACTCTGTTCTTTACCTTTTTCTCATTATGAAACAGCTTTGTATTCACCTTAAACACTGTTTCAGGGCAAGAGATTGTGTTTTAGACTAAAAGGGAATGCATTATAAGAAGAATCTTTACTTTGAAACTCTGTTCTTTACCTTTTTCACACTATGTAACAGCTTTGTATTCACCTTAAACACTGTTTCAGGGCAGATTGTGTTTTAGACTAAAAGGGAATACATTATAAGAAGAATCTTTACTTTGAAACTCTGTTCTTTACCTTTTTCTCACTATGAAACAGCTTTATATTCAACTTAAACACTGCTTCAGGGCAAGAGATTGTGTTTTAGACTAAAAGGGAATGCAGTATAAGAAGAATCTTTACTTTGAAACTCTGTTCTTTACCTTTTTCTCACTATGAAACAGCTTTATATTCAACTTAAACACTGCTTCAGGGCAAGAGATTGTGTTTTAGACTAAAAGGGAATGCATTATAAGAAGAATCTTTACTTTGAAACTCTGTTTTTTACCTTTTTCACACTATGAAACAGCTTTGTATTCACCTTAAACACTGTTTCAGGGCAAGAGATTGTGTTTTAGACTAAAAGTTAATGCATTATAAGAAGAATCTTTACTTTGAAACTCTGTTCTTTACCTTTTTCACACTATGAAACAGCTTTGTATTCACCTTAAACACTGTTTCAGGGCAAGAAATTGTGTTTTAGACTAAAATAGACTGCATTATAAGAAGAATCTTTACTTTGAAACTCTGTTCTTTACCTTTTTCTCACTATGAAACAGCTTTGTATTCACCTTAAACACTGTTTCAGGGCAAGAGATTGTGTTTTAGACTAAAAGGGAATGCATTATAAGAAGAATCTTTACTTTGAAACTCTGTTCTTTACCTTTTTCACACTATGTAACAGCTTTGTATTCACCTTAAACACTGTTTCAGGGCAGATTGTGTTTTAGACTAAAAGGGAATACATTATAAGAAGAATCTTTACTTTGAAACTCTGTTCTTTACCTTTTTCTCACTATGAAACAGCTTTATATTCAACTTAAACACTGCTTCAGGGCAAGAGATTGTGTTTTAGACTAAAAGGGAATGCATTATAAGAAGAATCTTTACTTTGAAACTCTGTTCTTTACCATTTTCTCACTATGAAACAGCTTTATATTCAACTTAAACACTGCTTCAGGGCAAGAGATTGTGTTTTAGACTAAAAGGGAATGCAGTATAAGAAGAATCTTTACTTTGAAACTCTGTTCTTTACCTTTTTCACACTATGTAACAGCTTTGTTTCATGAAACAGCTTTGAAACAGCTTTGTATTCAACTTAAACACTGTTTCAGAGCTAGACATCTTGTTTTTAACCAAACTGAATAACTTACAATATGTTAAGAAAACACATATTTCAAATGAAAAGAGTTTATAACAAGGGGAGATCAAGTTGTTTGTAATATGACCAATTAAAGTAATTGCAATTCTGTTTATACACTTCTAACCAAAAAGAAGCAGGGCTTCTATGCATTGTAATCAGCTTATACACCATTTCAGAGCAAGACATCTTGTTTTTAACCAAACTGAATAACTTGCAATATCCTAAGAAAACACATATTTCAAGTGAAAAGAGTTTATCCAGGGGAGAACAAGTTGTTTTAACATGGTTCTAATGTGACCCTTGAAAGTAATTGCAACTCTGTTTTTACACCTCTAACCACAAGGAGGCAACGTTTCCACGCATTATAATTGGCTTATACATAGTTTCAGAGTAAGAAATATTGTTTTTAACCAAACTGAACAACTAAAAGGGAATGCATTATAAGAAGAATGTTTACTTTGAAACTCTGTTCTTTACCTTTTAAACAATATGAAACAGCTTTGTATTCACCTTAAACACTGTTTCAGGGCAAGAGATTGTGTTTTAGACTAAAAGGGAATGCATTGTAAGAAGAATCTTTACTTTGAAACTCTGTTCTTTACCTTTTTCTCATTATGAAACAGCTTTGTATTCACCTTAAACACTGTTTCAGGGCAAGAGATTGTGTTTTAGACTAAAATAGACTGCATTATAAGAAGAATCTTTACTTTGAAACTCTGTTCTTTACCTTTTTCACACTATGAAACAACTTTGTATTCACCTTAAACACTGTTTCAGGGCAAGAGATTGTGTTTTAGACTAAAAGGGAATGCATTGTAAGAAGAATCTTTACTTTGAAACTCTGTTCTTTACCTTTTTCACACTATGAAACAGCTTTGTATTCACCTTAAACACTGTTTCAGGGCAAGAGATTGTGTTTTAGACTAAAAGGGAATGCATTATAAGAAGAATCTTTACTTTGAAACTCTGTTCTTTACCATTTTCACACTATGTAACAGCTTTATATTCAACTTAAACACTGCTTCAGGGCAAGAGATTGTGTTTTAGACTAAAAGGGAATGCAGTATAAGAAGAATCTTTACTTTGAAACTCTGTTCTTTACCTTTTTCACACTATGTAACAGCTTTGTTTCATGAAACAGCTTTGAAACAGCTTTCTATTCAACTTAAACACTGTTTCAGAGCTAGACATCTTGTTTTTAACCAAACTGAATAACTTACAATATGTTAAGAAAACACATATTTCAAATGAAAAGAGTTTATAACAAGGGGAGATCAAGTTGTTTGTAATATGACCAATTAAAGTAATTGCAATTCTGTTTGTACACTTCTAACCAAAAAGAAGCAGGGCTTCTATGCATTGTAATCAGCTTATACACCATTTCAGAGCAAGACATCTTGTTTTTAACCAAACTGAATAACTTACAATATCCTAAGAAAACACATATTTCAAGTGAAAAGAGTTTATCCAGGGGAGAACAAGTTGTTTTAACATGGTTCTAATGTGACCCTTGAAAGTAATTGCAACTCTGTTTTTACACCTCTAACCACAAGGAGGCAACGTTTCCACGCAATATAAATGGCTTATACATAGTTTCAGAGTAAGAAATATTGTTTTTAACCAAACTGAACAACTAAAAGGGAATGCATTATAAGAAGAATGTTTACTTTGAAACTCTGTTCTTTACCTTTTAAACAATATGAAACAGCTTTGTATTCACCTTAAACACTGTTTCAGGGCAAGAGATTGTGTTTTAGACTAAAAGGGAATGCATTGTAAGAAGAATCTTTACTTTGAAACTCTGTTCTTTACCTTTTTCTCATTATGAAACAGCTTTGTATTCACCTTAAACACTGTTTCAGGGCAAGAGATTGTGTTTTAGACTAAAATAGACTGCATTATAAGAAGAATCTTTACTTTGAAACTCTGTTCTTTACCTTTTTCACACTATGAAACAACTTTGTATTCACCTTAAACACTGTTTCAGGGCAAGAGATTGTGTTTTAGACTAAAAGGGAATGCATTGTAAGAAGAATCTTTACTTTGAAACTCTGTTCTTTACCTTTTTCACACTATGAAACAGCTTTGTATTCACCTTAAACACTGTTTCAGGGCAAGAGATTGTGTTTTAGACTAAAAGGGAATGCATTATAAGAAGAATCTTTACTTTGAAACTCTGTTCTTTACCATTTTCACACTATGTAACAGCTTTATATTCAACTTAAACACTGCTTCAGTGCAAGAGATTGTGTTTTAGACTAAAAGGGAATGCATTATAAGAAGAATCTTTACTTTGAAACTCTGTTCTTTACCTTTTTCACACTATGAAACAGCTTTGTATTCACCTTAAACACTGTTTCAGGGCAGATTGTGTTTTAGACTAAAAGGGAATACATTGTAAGAAGAATCTTTACTTTGAAACTCTGTTCTTTACCTTTTTCTCACTATGAAACAGCTTTGTATTCACCTTAAACACTGTTTCAGGGCAGATTGTGTTTTAGACTAAAAGGGAATACATTATAAGAAGAATCTTTACTTTGAAACTCTGTTCTTTACCTTTTTCTCACTATGAAACAGCTTTATATTCAACTTAAACACTGCTTCAGGGCAAGAGATTGTGTTTTAGACTAAAAGGGAATGCAGTATAAGAAGAATCTTTACTTTGAAACTCTGTTCTTTACCTTTTTCACACTATGTAACAGCTTTGTTTCATGAAACAGGTTTGAAACAGCTTTGTATTCAACTTAAACACTGTTTCAGAGCTAGACATCTTGTTTTTAACCAAACTGAATAACTTACAATATGTTAAGAAAACACATATTTCAAATGAAAAGAGTTTATAACAAGGGGAGATCAAGTTGTTTGTAATATGACCAATTAAAGTAATTGCAATTCTGTTTGTACACTTCTAACCAAAAAGAAGCAGGGCTTCTATGCATTGTAATCAGCTTATAGACCATTTCAGAGCAAGACATCTTGTTTTTAACCAAACTGAATAACTTACAATATCCTAAGAAAACACATATTTCAAGTGAAAAGAGTTTATCCATGGGAGAACAAGTTGTTTTAACATGGTTCTAATGTGACCCTTGAAAGTAATTGCAACTCTGTTTTTACACCTCTAACCACAAGGAGGCAACGTTTCCACGCATTATAATTGGCTTATACATAGTTTCAGAGTAAGAAATATTGTTTTTAACCAAACTGAACAACTAAAAGGGAATGCATTATAAGAAGAATGTTTACTTTGAAACTCTGTTCTTTACCTTTTAAACAATATGAAACAGCTTTATATTCAACTTAAACACTGCTTCAGGGCAAGAGATTGTGTTTTAGACTAAAAGGGAATGCATTATAAGAAGAATCTTTACTTTGAAACTCTGTTCTTTACCATTTTCTCACTATGAAACAGCTTTATATTCAACTTAAACACTGCTTCAGGGCAAGAGATTGTGTTTTAGACTAAAAGGGAATGCAGTATAAGAAGAATCTTTACTTTGAAACTCTGTTCTTTACCTTTTTCACACTATGTAACAGCTTTGTTTCATGAAACAGCTTTGAAACAGCTTTTTATTCAACTTAAACACTGTTTCAGAGCTAGACATCTTGTTTTTAACCAAACTGAATAACTTACAATATGTTAAGAAAACACATATTTCAAATGAAAAGAGTTTATAACAAGGGGAGATCAAGTTGTTTGTAATATGACCAATTAAAGTAATTGCAATTCTGTTTGTACACTTCTAACCAAAAAGAAGCAGGGCTTCTATGCATTGTAATCAGCTTATACACCATTTCAGAGCAAGACATCTTGTTTTTAACCAAACTGAATAACTTACAATATCCTAAGAAAACACATATTTCAAGTGAAAAGAGTTTATCCAGGGGAGAACAAGTTGTTTTAACATGGTTCTAATGTGACCCTTGAAAGTAATTGCAACTCTGTTTTTACACCTCTAACCACAAGGAGGCAACGTTTCCACGCAATATAAATGGCTTATACATAGTTTCAGAGTAAGAAATATTGTTTTTAACCAAACTGAACAACTAAAAGGGAATGCATTATAAGAAGAATGTTTACTTTGAAACTCTGTTCTTTACCTTTTAAACAATATGAAACAGCTTTGTATTCACCTTAAACACTGTTTCAGGGCAAGAGATTGTGTTTTAGACTAAAAGGGAATGCATTGTAAGAAGAATCTTTACTTTGAAACTCTGTTCTTTACCTTTTTCTCATTATGAAACAGCTTTGTATTCACCTTAAACACTGTTTCAGGGCAAGAGATTGTGTTTTAGACTAAAATAGACTGCATTATAAGAAGAATCTTTACTTTGAAACTCTGTTCTTTACCTTTTTCACACTATGAAACAACTTTGTATTCACCTTAAACACTGTTTCAGGGCAAGAGATTGTGTTTTAGACTAAAAGGGAATGCATTGTAAGAAGAATCTTTACTTTGAAACTCTGTTCTTTACCTTTTTCACACTATGAAACAGCTTTGTATTCACCTTAAACACTGTTTCAGGGCAAGAGATTGTGTTTTAGACTAAAAGGGAATGCATTATAAGAAGAATCTTTACTTTGAAACTCTGTTCTTTACCATTTTCACACTATGTAACAGCTTTATATTCAACTTAAACACTGCTTCAGTGCAAGAGATTGTGTTTTAGACTAAAAGGGAATGCATTATAAGAAGAATCTTTACTTTGAAACTCTGTTCTTTACCTTTTTCACACTATGAAACAGCTTTGTATTCACCTTAAACACTGTTTCAGGGCAGATTGTGTTTTAGACTAAAAGGGAATACATTGTAAGAAGAATCTTTACTTTGAAACTCTGTTCTTTACCTTTTTCTCACTATGAAACAGCTTTGTATTCACCTTAAACACTGTTTCAGGGCAGATTGTGTTTTAGACTAAAAGGGAATACATTATAAGAAGAATCTTTACTTTGAAACTCTGTTCTTTACCTTTTTCTCACTATGAAACAGCTTTATATTCAACTTAAACACTGCTTCAGGGCAAGAGATTGTGTTTTAGACTAAAAGGGAATGCAGTATAAGAAGAATCTTTACTTTGAAACTCTGTTCTTTACCTTTTTCACACTATGTAACAGCTTTGTTTCATGAAACAGGTTTGAAACAGCTTTGTATTCAACTTAAACACTGTTTCAGAGCTAGACATCTTGTTTTTAACCAAACTGAATAACTTACAATATGTTAAGAAAACACATATTTCAAATGAAAAGAGTTTATAACAAGGGGAGATCAAGTTGTTTGTAATATGACCAATTAAAGTAATTGCAATTCTGTTTGTACACTTCTAACCAAAAAGAAGCAGGGCTTCTATGCATTGTAATCAGCTTATAGACCATTTCAGAGCAAGACATCTTGTTTTTAACCAAACTGAATAACTTACAATATCCTAAGAAAACACATATTTCAAGTGAAAAGAGTTTATCCATGGGAGAACAAGTTGTTTTAACATGGTTCTAATGTGACCCTTGAAAGTAATTGCAACTCTGTTTTTACACCTCTAACCACAAGGAGGCAACGTTTCCACGCATTATAATTGGCTTATACATAGTTTCAGAGTAAGAAATATTGTTTTTAACCAAACTGAACAACTAAAAGGGAATGCATTATAAGAAGAATGTTTACTTTGAAACTCTGTTCTTTACCTTTTAAACAATATGAAACAGCTTTATATTCAACTTAAACACTGCTTCAGGGCAAGAGATTGTGTTTTAGACTAAAAGGGAATGCATTATAAGAAGAATCTTTACTTTGAAACTCTGTTCTTTACCATTTTCTCACTATGAAACAGCTTTATATTCAACTTAAACACTGCTTCAGGGCAAGAGATTGTGTTTTAGACTAAAAGGGAATGCAGTATAAGAAGAATCTTTACTTTGAAACTCTGTTCTTTACCTTTTTCACACTATGTAACAGCTTTGTTTCATGAAACAGCTTTGAAACAGCTTTTTATTCAACTTAAACACTGTTTCAGAGCTAGACATCTTGTTTTTAACCAAACTGAATAACTTACAATATGTTAAGAAAACACATATTTCAAATGAAAAGAGTTTATAACAAGGGGAGATCAAGTTGTTTGTAATATGACCAATTAAAGTAATTGCAATTCTGTTTGTACACTTCTAACCAAAAAGAAGCAGGGCTTCTATGCATTGTAATCAGCTTATACACCATTTCAGAGCAAGACATCTTGTTTTTAACCAAACTGAATAACTTACAATATCCTAAGAAAACACATATTTCAAGTGAAAAGAGTTTATCCAGGGGAGAACAAGTTGTTTTAACATGGTTCTAATGTGACCCTTGAAAGTAATTGCAACTCTGTTTTTACACCTCTAACCACAAGGAGGCAACGTTTCCACGCAATATAAATGGCTTATACATAGTTTCAGAGTAAGAAATATTGTTTTTAACCAAACTGAACAACTAAAAGGGAATGCATTATAAGAAGAATGTTTACTTTGAAACTCTGTTCTTTACCTTTTAAACAATATGAAACAGCTTTGTATTCACCTTAAACACTGTTTCAGGGCAAGAGATTGTGTTTTAGACTAAAAGGGAATGCATTGTAAGAAGAATCTTTACTTTGAAACTCTGTTCTTTACCTTTTTCTCATTATGAAACAGCTTTGTATTCACCTTAAACACTGTTTCAGGGCAAGAGATTGT
Source organism: Electrophorus electricus (assembly GCF_041902795.1). Lineage (NCBI taxonomy): Eukaryota > Metazoa > Chordata > Actinopteri > Gymnotiformes > Gymnotidae > Electrophorus > Electrophorus electricus. The sequence goes on along the minus strand of NW_027658572.1, from coordinate 1,050,963 downwards.
GTTTTAGACTAAAATAGACTGCATTATAAGAAGAATCTTTACTTTGAAACTCTGTTCTTTACCTTTTTCACACTATGAAACAACTTTGTATTCACCTTAAACACTGTTTCAGGGCAAGAGATTGTGTTTTAGACTAAAAGGGAATGCATTGTAAGAAGAATCTTTACTTTGAAACTCTGTTCTTTACCTTTTTCACACTATGAAACAGCTTTGTATTCACCTTAAACACTGTTTCAGGGCAAGAGATTGTGTTTTAGACTAAAAGGGAATGCATTATAAGAAGAATCTTTACTTTGAAACTCTGTTCTTTACCATTTTCACACTATGTAACAGCTTTATATTCAACTTAAACACTGCTTCAGTGCAAGAGATTGTGTTTTAGACTAAAAGGGAATGCATTATAAGAAGAATCTTTACTTTGAAACTCTGTTCTTTACCTTTTTCACACTATGAAACAGCTTTGTATTCACCTTAAACACTGTTTCAGGGCAGATTGTGTTTTAGACTAAAAGGGAATACATTGTAAGAAGAATCTTTACTTTGAAACTCTGTTCTTTACCTTTTTCTCACTATGAAACAGCTTTGTATTCACCTTAAACACTGTTTCAGGGCAGATTGTGTTTTAGACTAAAAGGGAATACATTATAAGAAGAATCTTTACTTTGAAACTCTGTTCTTTACCTTTTTCTCACTATGAAACAGCTTTATATTCAACTTAAACACTGCTTCAGGGCAAGAGATTGTGTTTTAGACTAAAAGGGAATGCAGTATAAGAAGAATCTTTACTTTGAAACTCTGTTCTTTACCTTTTTCACACTATGTAACAGCTTTGTTTCATGAAACAGGTTTGAAACAGCTTTGTATTCAACTTAAACACTGTTTCAGAGCTAGACATCTTGTTTTTAACCAAACTGAATAACTTACAATATGTTAAGAAAACACATATTTCAAATGAAAAGAGTTTATAACAAGGGGAGATCAAGTTGTTTGTAATATGACCAATTAAAGTAATTGCAATTCTGTTTGTACACTTCTAACCAAAAAGAAGCAGGGCTTCTATGCATTGTAATCAGCTTATAGACCATTTCAGAGCAAGACATCTTGTTTTTAACCAAACTGAATAACTTACAATATCCTAAGAAAACACATATTTCAAGTGAAAAGAGTTTATCCATGGGAGAACAAGTTGTTTTAACATGGTTCTAATGTGACCCTTGAAAGTAATTGCAACTCTGTTTTTACACCTCTAACCACAAGGAGGCAACGTTTCCACGCATTATAATTGGCTTATACATAGTTTCAGAGTAAGAAATATTGTTTTTAACCAAACTGAACAACTAAAAGGGAATGCATTATAAGAAGAATGTTTACTTTGAAACTCTGTTCTTTACCTTTTAAACAATATGAAACAGCTTTGTATTCACCTTAAACACTGTTTCAGGGCAAGAGATTGTGTTTTAGACTAAAAGGGAATGCATTGTAAGAAGAATCTTTACTTTGAAACTCTGTTCTTTACCTTTTTCTCATTATGAAACAGCTTTGTATTCACCTTAAACACTGTTTCAGGGCAAGAGATTGTGTTTTAGACTAAAATAGACTGCATTATAAGAAGAATCTTTACTTTGAAACTCTGTTCTTTACCTTTTTCACACTATGAAACAACTTTGTATTCACCTTAAACACTGTTTCAGGGCAAGAGATTGTGTTTTAGACTAAAAGGGAATGCATTGTAAGAAGAATCTTTACTTTGAAACTCTGTTCTTTACCTTTTTCACACTATGAAACAGCTTTGTATTCACCTTAAACACTGTTTCAGGGCAAGAGATTGTGTTTTAGACTAAAAGGGAATGCATTATAAGAAGAATCTTTACTTTGAAACTCTGTTCTTTACCATTTTCACACTATGTAACAGCTTTATATTCAACTTAAACACTGCTTCAGTGCAAGAGATTGTGTTTTAGACTAAAAGGGAATGCATTATAAGAAGAATCTTTACTTTGAAACTCTGTTCTTTACCTTTTAAACAATATGAAACAGCTTTGTATTCACCTTAAACACTGTTTCCGGGCAAGAGATTGTGTTTTAGACTAAAAGGGAATGCATTGTAAGAAGAATCTTTACTTTGAAACTCTGTTCTTTACCTTTTTCTCATTATGAAACAGCTTTGTATTCACCTTAAACACTGTTTCAGGGCAAGAGATTGTGTTTTAGACTAAAAGGGAATGCATTATAAGAAGAATCTTTACTTTGAAACTCTGTTCTTTACCATTTTCACACTATGTAACAGCTTTATATTCAACTTAAACACTGCTTCAGTGCAAGAGATTGTGTTTTAGACTAAAAGGGAATGCATTATAAGAAGAATCTTTACTTTGAAACTCTGTTCTTTACCTTTTTCACACTATGAAACAGCTTTGTATTCACCTTAAACACTGTTTCAGGGCAGATTGTGTTTTAGACTAAAAGGGAATACATTATAAGAAGAATCTTTACTTTGAAACTCTGTTCTTTACCTTTTTCACACTATGAAACAGCTTTATATTCAACTTAAACACTGTTTCAGGGCAAGAGATTGTGTTTTAGACTAAAATAGACTGCATTATAAGAAGAATCTTTACTTTGAAACTCTGTTCTTTACCTTTTTCACACTATGAAACAGCTTTGTATTCACCTTAAACACTGTTTCAGGGCAAGAGATTGTGTTTTAGACTAAAAGGGAATGCATTGTAAGAAGAATCTTTACTTTGAAACTCTGTTCTTTACCTTTTTCTCACTATGAAACAGCTTTGTATTCACCTTAAACACTGTTTCAGGGCAAGAGATTGTGTTTTAGACTAAAAGTTAATGCATTATAAGAAGAATCTTTACTTTGAAACTCTGTTCTTTACCTTTTTCACACTATGAAACAGCTTTGTATTCACCTTAAACACTGTTTCAGGGCAAGAGATTGTGTTTTAGACTAAAATAGACTGCATTATAAGAAGAATCTTTACTTTGAAACTCTGTTCTTTACCTTTTTCTCACTATGAAACAGCTTTGTATTCACCTTAAACACTGTTTCAGGGCAAGAGATTGTGTTTTATACTAAAAGGGAATGCATTATAAGAAGAATCTTTACTTTGAAACTCTGTTCTTTACCTTTTTCACACTATGTAACAGCTTTGTATTCACCTTAAACACTGTTTCAGGGCAGATTGTGTTTTAGACTAAAAGGGAATACATTATAAGAAGAATCTTTACTTTGAAACTCTGTTCTTTACCTTTTTCTCACTATGAAACAGCTTTATATTCAACTTAAACACTGCTTCAGGGCAAGAGATTGTGTTTTAGACTAAAAGGGAATGCAGTATAAGAAGAATCTTTACTTTGAAACTCTGTTCTTTACCTTTTTCACACTATGTAACAGCTTTGTTTCATGAAACAGGTTTGAAACAGCTTTGTATTCAACTTAAACACTGTTTCAGAGCTAGACATCTTGTTTTTAACCAAACTGAATAACTTACAATATGTTAAGAAAACACATATTTCAAATGAAAAGAGTTTATAACAAGGGGAGATCAAGTTGTTTGTAATATGACCAATTAAAGTAATTGCAATTCTGTTTATACACTTCTAACCAAAAAGAAGCAGGGCTTCTATGCATTGTAATCAGCTTATACACCATTTCAGAGCAAGACATCTTGTTTTTAACCAAACTGAATAACTTACAATATCCTAAGAAAACACATATTTCAAGTGAAAAGAGTTTATCCAGGGGAGAACAAGTTGTTTTAACATGGTTCTAATGTGACCCTTGAAAGTAATTGCAACTCTGTTTTTACACCTCTAACCACAAGGAGGCAACGTTTCCACGCATTATAATTGGCTTATACATAGTTTCAGAGTAAGAAATATTGTTTTTAACCAAACTGAACAACTAAAAGGGAATGCATTATAAGAAGAATGTTTACTTTGAAACTCTATTCTTTACCTTTTAAACAATATGAAACAGCTTTGTATTCACCTTAAACACTGTTTCAGGGCAAGAGATTGTGTTTTAGACTAAAAGGGAATGCATTGTAAGAAGAATCTTTACTTTGAAACTCTGTTCTTTACCTTTTTCTCATTATGAAACAGCTTTGTATTCACCTTAAACACTGTTTCAGGGCAAGAGATTGTGTTTTAGACTAAAATAGACTGCATTATAAGAAGAATCTTTACTTTGAAACTCTGTTCTTTACCTTTTTCACACTATGAAACAACTTTGTATTCACCTTAAACACTGTTTCAGGGCAAGAGATTGTGTTTTAGACTAAAAGGGAATGCATTGTAAGAAGAATCTTTACTTTGAAACTCTGTTCTTTACCTTTTTCACACTATGAAACAGCTTTGTATTCACCTTAAACACTGTTTCAGGGCAAGAGATTGTGTTTTAGACTAAAAGGGAATGCATTATAAGAAGAATCTTTACTTTGAAACTCTGTTCTTTACCATTTTCACACTATGTAACAGCTTTATATTCAACTTAAACACTGCTTCAGTGCAAGAGATTGTGTTTTAGACTAAAAGGGAATGCATTATAAGAAGAATCTTTACTTTGAAACTCTGTTCTTTACCTTTTAAACAATATGAAACAGCTTTGTATTCACCTTAAACACTGTTTCAGGGCAAGAGATTGTGTTTTAGACTAAAAGGGAATGCATTGTAAGAAGAATCTTTACTTTGAAACTCTGTTCTTTACCTTTTTCTCATTATGAAACAGCTTTGTATTCACCTTAAACACTGTTTCAGGGCAAGAGATTGTGTTTTAGACTAAAATAGACTGCATTATAAGAAGAATCTTTACTTTGAAACTCTGTTCTTTACCTTTTTCACACTATGAAACAACTTTGTATTCACCTTAAACACTGTTTCAGGGCAAGAGATTGTGTTTTAGACTAAAAGGGAATGCATTGTAAGAAGAATCTTTACTTTGAAACTCTGTTCTTTACCTTTTTCACACTATGAAACAGCTTTGTATTCACCTTAAACACTGTTTCAGGGCAAGAGATTGTGTTTTAGACTAAAAGGGAATGCATTATAAGAAGAATCTTTACTTTGAAACTCTGTTCTTTACCATTTTCACACTATGTAACAGCTTTATATTCAACTTAAACACTGCTTCAGTGCAAGAGATTGTGTTTTAGACTAAAAGGGAATGCATTATAAGAAGAATCTTTACTTTGAAACTCTGTTCTTTACCTTTTTCACACTATGAAACAGCTTTGTATTCACCTTAAACACTGTTTCAGGGCAGATTGTGTTTTAGACTAAAAGGGAATACATTGTAAGAAGAATCTTTACTTTGAAACTCTGTTCTTTACCTTTTTCTCACTATGAAACAGCTTTGTATTCACCTTAAACACTGTTTCAGGGCAGATTGTGTTTTAGACTAAAAGGGAATACATTATAAGAAGAATCTTTACTTTGAAACTCTGTTCTTTACCTTTTTCTCACTATGAAACAGCTTTATATTCAACTTAAACACTGCTTCAGGGCAAGAGATTGTGTTTTAGACTAAAAGGGAATGCATTATAAGAAGAATCTTTACTTTGAAACTCTGTTTTTTACCTTTTTCACACTATGAAACAGCTTTGTATTCATCTTAAACACTGTTTCAGGGCAAGAGATTGTGTTTTAGACTAAAAGTTAATGCATTATAAGAAGAATCTTTACTTTGAAACTCTGTTCTTTACCATTTTCTCACTATGAAACAGCTTTATATTCAACTTAAACACTGCTTCAGGGCAAGAGATTGTGTTTTAGACTAAAAGGGAATGCATTATAAGAAGAATCTTTACTTTGAAACTCTGTTCTTTACCTTTTTCACACTATGTAACAGCTTTGTTTCATGAAACAGCTTTGAAACAGCTTTGTATTCAACTTAAACACTGTTTCAGAGCTAGACATCTTGTTTTTAACCAAACTGAATAACTTACAATATGTTAAGAAAACACATATTTCAAATGAAAAGAGTTTATAACAAGGGGAGATCAAGTTGTTTGTAATATGACCAATTAAAGTAATTGCAATTCTGTTTGTACACTTCTAACCAAAAAGAAGCAGGGCTTCTATGCATTGTAATCAGCTTATACACCATTTCAGAGCAAGACATCTTGTTTTTAACCAAACTGAATAACTTACAATATCCTAAGAAAACACATATTTCAAGTGAAAAGAGTTTATCCAGGGGAGAACAAGTTGTTTTAGCATGGTTCTAATGTGACCCTTGAAAGTAATTGCAACTCTGTTTTTACACCTCTAACCACAAGGAGGCAACGTTTCCACGCATTATAATTGGCTTATACATAGTTTCAGAGTAAGAAATATTGTTTTTAACCAAACTGAACAACTAAAAGGGAATGCATTATAAGAAGAATGTTTACTTTGAAACTCTGTTCTTTACCTTTTTCACACTATGAAACAGCTTTGTATTCACCTTAAACACTGTTTCAGGGCAGATTGTGTTTTAGACTAAAAGGGAATACATTATAAGAAGAATCTTTACTTTGAAACTCTGTTCTTTACCTTTTTCACACTATGAAACAGCTTTATATTCAACTTAAACACTGTTTCAGGGCAAGAGATTGTGTTTTAGACTAAAATAGACTGCATTATAAGAAGAATCTTTACTTTGAAACTCTGTTCTTTACCTTTTTCACACTATGAAACAGCTTTGTATTCACCTTAAACACTGTTTCAGGGCAAGAGATTGTGTTTTAGACTAAAAGGGAATGCATTGTAAGAAGAATCTTTACTTTGAAACTCTGTTCTTTACCTTTTTCTCACTATGAAACAGCTTTGTATTCACCTTAAACACTGTTTCAGGGCAAGAGATTGTGTTTTAGACTAAAAGGGAATGCATTATAAGAAGAATCTTTACTTTGAAACTCTGTTCTTTACCTTTTTCACACTATGTAACAGCTTTGTATTCACCTTAAACACTGTTTCAGGGCAGATTGTGTTTTAGACTAAAAGGGAATACATTATAAGAAGAATCTTTACTTTGAAACTCTGTTCTTTACCTTTTTCTCACTATGAAACAGCTTTATATTCAACTTAAACACTGCTTCAGGGCAAGAGATTGTGTTTTAGACTAAAAGGGAATGCATTATAAGAAGAATCTTTACTTTGAAACTCTGTTCTTTACCATTTTCTCACTATGAAACAGCTTTATATTCAACTTAAACACTGCTTCAGGGCAAGAGATTGTGTTTTAGACTAAAAGGGAATGCAGTATAAGAAGAATCTTTACTTTGAAACTCTGTTCTTTACCTTTTTCACACTATGTAACAGCTTTGTTTCATGAAACAGCTTTGAAACAGCTTTGTATTCAACTTAAACACTGTTTCAGAGCTAGACATCTTGTTTTTAACCAAACTGAATAACTTACAATATGTTAAGAAAACACATATTTCAAATGAAAAGAGTTTATAACAAGGGGAGATGAAGTTGTTTGTAATATGACCAATTAAAGTAATTGCAATTCTGTTTGTACACTTCTAACCAAAAAGAAGCAGGGCTTCTATGCATTGTAATCAGCTTATACACCATTTCAGAGCAAGACATCTTGTTTTTAACCAAACTGAATAACTTACAATATCCTAAGAAAACACATATTTCAAGTGAAAAGAGTTTATCCAGGGGAGAACAAGTTGTTTTAACATGGTTCTAATGTGACCCTTGAAAGTAATTGCAACTCTGTTTTTACACCTCTAACCACAAGGAGGCAACGTTTCCACGCATTATAATTGGCTTATACATAGTTTCAGAGTAAGAAATATTGTTTTTAACCAAACTGAACAACTAAAAGGGAATGCATTATAAGAAGAATGTTTACTTTGAAACTCTGTTCTTTACCTTTTAAACAATATGAAACAGCTTTGTATTCACCTTAAACACTGTTTCAGGGCAAGAGATTGTGTTTTAGACTAAAAGGGAATGCATTGTAAGAAGAATCTTTACTTTGAAACTCTGTTCTTTACCTTTTTCTCACTATGAAACAGCTTTGTATTCATCTTAAACACTGTTTCAAGGCAAGAGATTGTGTTTTAGACTAAAAGGGAATGCATTATAAGAAGAATCTTTACTTTGAAACTCTGTTCTTTACCATTTTCACACTATGTAACAGCTTTATATTCAACTTAAACACTGCTTCAGTGCAAGAGATTGTGTTTTAGACTAAAAGGGAATGCATTATAAGAAGAATCTTTACTTTGAAACTCTGTTCTTTACCTTTTTCACACTATGAAACAGCTTTGTATTCACCTTAAACACTGTTTCAGGGCAGATTGTGTTTTAGACTAAAAGGGAATACATTATAAGAAGAATCTTTACTTTGAAACTCTGTTCTTTACTTTTTTCACACTATGAAACAGCTTTATATTCAACTTAAACACTGTTTCAGGGCAAGAGATTGTGTTTTAGACTAAAACAATGCTTTATAAGAAGAATCTTTACTTTGAAACTCTGTTCTTTACCTTTTTCACACTATGAAACAGCTTTGTATTCACCTTAAACACTGTTTCAGGGCAAGAGATTGTGTTTTAGACTAAAACAATGCTTTATAAGAAGAATCTTTACTTTGAAACTCTGTTCTTTACCTTTTTAACACAATGAACAGCTTTGTATTCACCTTAAACACTGTTTCAGGGCAAGAGATTGTGTTTTAGACTAAAAGGGAATGCATTATAAGAAGAATCTTTACTTTGAAACTCTGTTCTTTACCTTTTTCACACTATGAAACAACTTTGTATTCACCTTAAACACTGTTTCAGGGCAAGAGATTGTGTTTTAGACTAAAAGGGAATGCATTGTAAGAAGAATCTTTACTTTGAAACTCTGTTCTTTACCTTTTTCTCATTATGAAACAGCTTTGTATTCACCTTAAACACTGTTTCAGGGCAAGAGATTGTGTTTTAGACTAAAATAGACTGCATTATAAGAAGAATCTTTACTTTGAAACTCTGTTCTTTACCTTTTTCTCATTATGAAACAGCTTTATATTCAACTTAAACACTGCTTCAGGGCAAGAGATTGTGTTTTAGACTAAAAGGGAATGCATTATAAGAAGAATCTTTACTTTGAAACTCTGTTCTTTACCTTTTTCTCACTATGAAACAGCTTTGTATTCACCTTAAACACTGTTTCAGGGCAGATTGTGTTTTAGACTAAAAGGGAATACATTATAAGAAGAATCTTTACTTTGAAACTCTGTTCTTTACCTTTTTCTCACTATGAAACAGCTTTATATTCAACTTAAACACTGCTTCAGGGCAAGAGATTGTGTTTTAGACTAAAAGGGAATGCAGTATAAGAAGAATCTTTACTTTGAAACTCTGTTCTTTACCTTTTTCACACTATGTAACAGCTTTGTTTCATGAAACAGCTTTGAAACAGCTTTGTATTCAACTTAAACACTGTTTCAGAGCTAGACATCTTGTTTTTAACCAAACTGAATAACTTACAATATGTTAAGAAAACACATATTTCAAATGAAAAGAGTTTATAACAAGGGGAGATCAAGTTGTTTGTAATATGACCAATTAAAGTAATTGCAATTCTGTTTGTACACTTCTAACCAAAAAGAAGCAGGGCTTCTATGCATTGTAATCAGCTTATACACCATTTCAGAGCAAGACATCTTGTTTTTAACCAAACTGAATAACTTACAATATCCTAAGAAAACACATATTTCAAGTGAAAAGAGTTTATCCATGGGAGAACAAGTTGTTTTAACATGGTTCTAATGTGACCCTTGAAAGTAATTGCAACTCTGTTTTTACACCTCTAACCACAAGGAGGCAACGTTTCCACGCATTATAATTGGCTTATACAAAGTTTCAGAGTAAGAAATATTGTTTTTAACCAAACTGAACAACTAAAAGGGAATGCATTATAAGAAGAATGTTTACTTTGAAACTCTGTTCTTTACCTTTTTCACACTATGAAACAGGTTTGTATTCACCTTAAACACTGTTTCAGGGCAAGAGATTGTGTTTTAGACTAAAAGGGAATGCATTGTAAGAAGAATCTTTACTTTGAAACTCTGTTCTTTACCTTTTTCTCACTATGAAACAGCTTTGTATTCACCTTAAACACTGTTTCAGGGCAAGAGATTGTGTTTTAGACTAAAAGGGAATGCATTATAAGAAGAATATTTACTTTGAAACTCTGTTCTTTACCTTTTTCACACTATGAAACAGCTTTGTATTCACCTTAAACACTGTTTCAGGGCAAGAGATTGTGTTTTAGACTAAAAGGGAATGCATTGTAAGAAGAATCTTGACTTTGAAACTCTGTTCTTTACCTTTTTCTCATTATGAAACAGCTTTGTATTCACCTTAAACACTGTTTCAGGGCAAGAGATTGTGTTTTAGACTAAAATAGACTGCATTATAAGAAGAATCTTTACTTTGAAACTCTGTTCTTTACCTTTTTCTCATTATGAAACAGCTTTATATTCAACTTAAACACTGCTTCAGGGCAAGAGATTGTGTTTTAGACTAAAAGGGAATGCATTATAAGAAGAATCTTTACTTTGAAACTCTGTTCTTTACCTTTTTCACACTATGTAACAGCTTTGTTTCATGAAACAGCTTTGAAACAGCTTTGTATTCAACTTAAACACTGTTTCAGAGCTAGACATCTTGTTTTTAACCAAACTGAATAACTTACAATATGTTAAGAAAACACATATTTCAAATGAAAAGAGTTTATAACAAGGGGAGATCAAGTTGTTTGTAATATGACCAATTAAAGTAATTGCAATTCTGTTTGTACACTTCTAACCAAAAAGAAGCAGGGCTTCTATGCATTGTAATCAGCTTATACACCATTTCAGAGCAAGACATCTTGTTTTTAACCAAACTGAATAACTTACAATATCCTAAGAAAACACATATTTCAAGTGAAAAGAGTTTATCCAGGGGAGAACAAGTTGTTTTAACATGGTTCTAATGTGACCCTTGAAAGTAATTGCAACTCTGTTTTTACACCTCTAACCACAAGGAGGCAACGTTTCCACGCATTATAATTGGCTTATACATAGTTTCAGAGTAAGAAATATTGTTTTTAACCAAACTGAACAACTAAAAGGGAATGCATTATAAGAAGAATGTTTACTTTGAAACTCTGTTCTTTACCTTTTAAACAATATGAAACAGCTTTGTATTCACCTTAAACACTGTTTCAGGGCAAGAGATTGTGTTTTAGACTAAAAGGGAATGCATTGTATGAAGAATCTTTACTTTGAAACTCTGTTCTTTACCTTTTTCTCACTATGAAACAGCTTTGTATTCACCTTAAACACTGTTTCAGGGCAAGAGATTGTGTTTTAGACTAAAAGGGAATGCATTATAAGAAGAATCTTTACTTTGAAACTCTGTTCTTTACCTTTTTCACACTATGTAACAGCTTTATATTCAACTTAAACACTGCTTCAGTGCAAGAGATTGTGTTTTAGACTAAAAGGGAATGCATTATAAGAAGAATCTTTACTTTGAAACTCTGTTCTTTACCTTTTTCACACTATGAAACAGCTTTGTATTCACCTTAAACACTGTTTCAGGGCAGATTGTGTTTTAGACTAAAAGGGAATACATTATAAGAAGAATCTTTACTTTGAAACTCTGTTCTTTACCTTTTTCACACTATGAAACAGCTTTATATTCAACTTAAACACTGTTTCAGGGCAAGAGATTGTGTTTTAGACTAAAATAGACTGCATTATAAGAAGAATCTTTACTTTGAAACTCTGTTCTTTACCTTTTTCACACTATGAAACAGCTTTGTATTCACCTTAAACACTGTTTCAGGGCAAGAGATTGTGTTTTAGACTAAAAGGGAATGCATTGTAAGAAGAATCTTTACTTTGAAACTCTGTTCTTTACCTTTTTCTCACTATGAAACAGCTTTGTATTCACCTTAAACACTGTTTCAGGGCAAGAGATTGTGTTTTAGACTAAAAGGGAATGCATTATAAGAAGAATCTTTACTTTGAAACTCTGTTCTTTACCTTTTTCACACTATGTAACAGCTTTGTATTCACCTTAAACACTGTTTCAGGGCAGATTGTGTTTTAGACTAAAAGGGAATACATTATAAGAAGAATCTTTACTTTGAAACTCTGTTCTTTACCTTTTTCTCACTATAAAACAGCTTTATATTCAACTTAAACACTGCTTCAGGGCAAGAGATTGTGTTTTAGACTAAAAGGGAATGCATTATAAGAAGAATCTTTACTTTGAAACTCTGTTCTTTACCATTTTCTCACTATGAAACAGCTTTATATTCAACTTAAACACTGCTTCAGGGCAAGAGATTGTGTTTTAGACTAAAAGGGAATGCAGTATAAGAAGAATCTTTACTTTGAAACTCTGTTCTTTACCTTTTTCACACTATGTAACAGCTTTGTTTCATGAAACAGCTTTGAAACAGCTTTGTATTCAACTTAAACACTGTTTCAGAGCTAGACATCTTGTTTTTAACCAAACTGAATAACTTACAATATGTTAAGAAAACACATATTTCAAATGAAAAGAGTTTATAACAAGGGGAGATCAAGTTGTTTGTAATATGACCAATTAAAGTAATTGCAATTCTGTTTGTACACTTCTAACCAAAAAGAAGCAGGGCTTCTATGCATTGTAATCAGCTTATACACCATTTCAGAGCAAGACATCTTGTTTTTAACCAAACTGAATAACTTACAATATCCTAAGAAAACACATATTTCAAGTGAAAAGAGTTTATCCAGGGGAGAACAAGTTGTTTTAACATGGTTCTAATGTGACCCTTGAAAGTAATTGCAACTCTGTTTTTACACCTCTAACCACAAGGAGGCAACGTTTCCACGCATTATAATTGGCTTATACATAGTTTCAGAGTAAGAAATATTGTTTTTAACCAAACTGAACAACTAAAAGGGAATGCATTATAAGAAGAATGTTTACTTTGAAACTCTGTTCTTTACCTTTTAAACAATATGAAACAGCTTTGTATTCACCTTAAACACTGTTTCAGGGCAAGAGATTGTGTTTTAGACTAAAAGGGAATGCATTATAAGAAGAATCTTTACTTTGAAACTCTGTTCTTTACCTTTTTCACACTATGTAACAGCTTTATATTCAACTTAAACACTGCTTCAGTGCAAGAGATTGTGTTTTAGACTAAAAGGGAATGCATTATAAGAAGAATCTTTACTTTGAAACTCTGTTCTTTACCTTTTTCACACTATGAAACAGCTTTGTATTCACCTTAAACACTGTTTCAGGGCAGATTGTGTTTTAGACTAAAAGGGAATGCATTATAAGAAGAATCTTTACTTTGAAACTCTGTTCTTTACCTTTTTCACACTATGAAACAGCTTTATATTCAACTTAAACACTGTTTCAGGGCAAGAGATTGTGTTTTAGACTAAAATAGACTGCATTATAAGAAGAATCTTTACTTTGAAACTCTGTTCTTTACCTTTTTCACACTATGAAACAGCTTTGTATTCACCTTAAACACTGTTTCAGGGCAAGAGATTGTGTTTTAGACTAAAAGGGAATGCATTGTAAGAAGAATCTTTACTTTGAAACTCTGTTCTTTACTTTTTCTCACTATGAAACAGCTTTGTATTCACCTTAAACACTGTTTCAGGGCAAGAGATTGTGTTTTAGACTAAAAGGGAATGCATTATAAGAAGAATCTTTACTTTGAAACTCTGTTCTTTACCTTTTTCACACTATGAAACAGCTTTGTATTCACCTTAAACACTGTTTCAGTGCAGATTGTGTTTTAGACTAAAAGGGAATACATTATAAGAAGAATCTTTACTTTGAAACTTTGTTCTTTACCATTTTCACACTATGTAACAGCTTTATATTCAACTTAAACACTGCTTCAGTGCAAGAGATTGTGTTTTAGACTAAAAGGGAATGCATTATAAGAAGAATCTTTACTTTGAAACTCTGTTCTTTACCTTTTTCACACTATGAAACAGCTTTGTATTCACCTTAAACACTGTTTCAGGGCAGATTGTGTTTTAGACTAAAAGGGAATGCATTGTAAGAAGAATCTTTACTTTGAAACTCTGTTCTTTACCTTTTTCTCATTATGAAACAGCTTTGTATTCACCTTAAACACTGCTTCAGGGCAAGAGATTGTGTTTTAGACTAAAAGGGAATGCATTATAAGAAGAATCTTTACTTTGAAACTCTGTTTTTTACCTTTTTCACACTATGAAACAGCTTTGTATTCACCTTAAACACTGTTTCAGGGCAAGAGATTGTGTTTTAGACTAAAAGGGAATGCATTATAAGAAGAATCTTTACTTTGAAACTCTGTTCTTTACCTTTTTCTCACTATGAAACAGCTTTGTATTCAACTTAAACACTGTTTCAGGGGAAGCGATTGTGTTTTAGACTAAAAGGGAATGCATTATAAGAAGAATCTTTACTTTGAAACTCTGTTCTTTACCTTTTTCTCACTATGAAACAGCTTTATATTCAACTTAAACACTGCTTCAGTGCAAGAGATTGTGTTTTAGACTAAAAGGGAATGCATTATAAGAAGAATCTTTACTTTGAAACTCTGTTCTTTACCTTTTTCACACTATGAAACAGCTTTGTATTCACCTTAAACACTGTTTCAGGGCAGATTGTGTTTTAGACTAAAAGGGAATAGATTATAAGAAGAATCTTTACTTTGAAACTCTGTTCTTTACCTTTTTCTCACTATGAAACAGCTTTATATTCAACTTAAACAATGCTTCAGGGCAAGAGATTGTGTTTTAGACTAAAAGGGAATGCATTATAAGAAGAATCTTTACTTTGAAACTCTGTTCTTTACCTTTTTCTCATTATGAAACAGCTTTGTATTCACCTTAAATACTGTTTCAGGGCAAGAGATTGTGTTTTAGACTAAAAGGGAATGCATTATAAGAAGAATCTTTACTTTGAAACTCTGTTCTTTACCTTTTTCACACTATGTAACAGCTTTGTTTCATAAAACAGGTTTGAAACAGCTTTGTATTCAACTTAAACACTGTTTCAGAGCTAGACATCTTGTTTTTAACCAAACTGAATAACTTACAATATGTTAAGAAAACACATATTTCAAATGAAAAGAGTTTATAACAAGGGGAGATCAAGTTGTTTGTAATATGACCAATTAAAGTAATTGCAATTCTGTTTGTACACTTCTAACCAAAAAGAAGCAGGGCTTCTATGCATTGTAATCAGCTTATACACCATTTCAGAGCAAGACATCTTGTTTTTAACCAAACTGAATAACTTACAATATCCTAAGAAAACACATATTTCAAGTGAAAAGAGTTTATCCAGGGGAGAACAAGTTGTTTTAACATGGTTCTAATGTGACCCTTGAAAGTAATTGCAACTCTGTTTTTACACCTCTAACCACAAGGAGGCAACGTTTCCACGCATTATAATTGGCTTATACATAGTTTCAGAGTAAGAAATATTGTTTTTAACCAAACTGAACAACTAAAAGGGAATGCATTATAAGAAGAATGTTTACTTTGAAACTCTGTTCTTTACCTTTTAAACAATATGAAACAGCTTTGTATTCACCTTAAACACTGTTTCAGGGCAAGAGATTGTGTTTTAGACTAAAAGGGAATGCATTGTAAGAAGAATCTTTACTTTGAAACTCTGTTCTTTACCTTTTTCTCACTATGAAACAGCTTTGTATTCACCTTAAACACTGTTTCAGGGCAAGAGATTGTGTTTTAGACTAAAAGGGAATGCATTATAAGAAGAATCTTTACTTTGAAACTCTGTTCTTTACCTTTTTCACACTATGTAACAGCTTTGTTTCATGAAACAGCTTTGAAACAGCTTTGTATTCAACTTAAACACTGTTTCAGAGCTAGACATCTTGTTTTTAACCAAACTGAATAACTTACAATATGTTAAGAAAACACATATTTCAAATGAAAAGAGTTTATAACAAGGGGAGATCAAGTTGTTTGTAATATGACCAATTAAAGTAATTGCAATTCTGTTTGTACACTTCTAACCAAAAAGAAGCAGGGCTTCTATGCATTGTAATCAGCTTATACACCATTTCAGAGCAAGACATCTTGTTTTTAACCAAACTGAATAACTTACAATATCCTAAGAAAACACATATTTCAAGTGAAAAGAGTTTATCCAGGGGAGAACAAGTTGTTTTAACATGGTTCTAATGTGACCCTTGAAAGTAATTGCAACTCTGTTTTTACACCTCTAACCACAAGGAGGCAACGTTTCCACGCATTATAATTGGCTTATACATAGTTTCAGAGTAAGAAATATTGTTTTTAACCAAACTGAACAACTAAAAGGGAATGCATTATAAGAAGAATGTTTACTTTGAAACTCTGTTCTTTACCTTTTAAACAATATGAAACAGCTTTGTATTCACCTTAAACACTGTTTCAGGGCAAGAGATTGTGTTTTAGACTAAAAGGGAATGCATTGTATGAAGAATCTTTACTTTGAAACTCTGTTCTTTACCTTTTTCTCACTATGAAACAGCTTTGTATTCACCTTAAACACTGTTTCAGGGCAAGAGATTGTGTTTTAGACTAAAAGGGAATGCATTATAAGAAGAATCTTTACTTTGAAACTCTGTTCTTTACCATTTTCACACTATGTAACAGCTTTATATTCAACTTAAACACTGCTTCAGTGCAAGAGATTGTGTTTTAGACTAAAAGGGAATGCATTATAAGAAGAATCTTTACTTTGAAACTCTGTTCTTTACCTTTTTCACACTATGAAACAGCTTTGTATTCACCTTAAACACTGTTTCAGTGCAGATTGTGTTTTAGACTAAAAGGGAATACATTATAAGAAGAATCTTTACTTTGAAACTCTGTTCTTTACCTTTTTCACAGTATGAAACAGCTTTATATTCAACTTAAACACTGTTTCAGGGCAAGAGATTGTGTTTTAGACTAAAAGGGAATGCATTATAAGAAGAATCTTTACTTTGAAACTCTGTTCTTTACCTTTTTCACACTATGAAACAGCTTTGTATTCACCATAAACACTGTTTCAGGGCAAGAGATTGTGTTTTAGACTAAAATAGACTGCATTATAAGAAGAATCTTTACTTTGAAACTCTGTTCTTTACCTTTTTCACACTATGAAACAACTTTGTATTCACCTTAAACACTGTTTCAGGGCAAGAGATTGTGTTTTAGACTAAAAGGGAATGCATTGTAAGAAGAATCTTTACTTTGAAACTCTGTTCTTTACCTTTTTCTCATTATGAAACAGCTTTGTATTGACCTTAAACACTGTTTCAGGGCAAGAGATTGTGTTTTAGACTAAAATAGACTGCATTATAAGAAGAATCTTTACTTTGAAACTCTGTTCTTTACCTTTTTCTCATTATGAAACAGCTTTATATTCAACTTAAACACTGCTTCAGGGCAAGAGATTGTGTTTTAGACTAAAAGGGAATACATTATAAGAAGAATCTTTACTTTGAAACTCTGTTCTTTACCTTTTTCTCATTATGAAACAGCTTTGTATTCACCTTAAACACTGTTTCAGGGCAAGAGATTGTGTTTTAGACTAAAATAGACTGCATTATAAGAAGAATCTTTACTTTGAAACTCTGTTCTTTACCTTTTTCTCATTATGAAACAGCTTTATATTCAACTTAAACACTGCTTCAGGGCAAGAGATTGTGTTTTAGACTAAAAGGGAATGCATTATAAGAAGAATCTTTACTTTGAAACTCTGTTCTTTACCTTTTTCACACTATGTAACAGCTTTGTTTCATGAAACAGCTTTGAAACAGCTTTGTATTCAACTTAAACACTGTTTCAGAGCTAGACATCTTGTTTTTAACCAAACTGAATAACTTACAATATGTTAAGAAAACACATATTTCAAATGAAAAGAGTTTATAACAAGGGGAGATCAAGTTGTTTGTAATATGACCAATTAAAGTAATTGCAATTCTGTTTGTACACTTCTATCCAAAAAGAAGCAGGGCTTCTATGCATTGTAATCAGCTTATACACCATTTCAGAGCAAGACATCTTGTTTTTAACCAAACTGAATAACTTACAATATCCTAAGAAAACACATATTTCAAGTGAAAAGAGTTTATCCAGGGGAGAACAAGTTGTTTTGACATGGTTCTAATGTGACCCTTGAAAGTAATTGCAACTCTGTTTTTACACCTCTAACCACAAGGAGGCAACGTTTCCACGCATTATAATTGGCTTATACATAGTTTCAGAGTAAGAAATATTGTTTTTAACCAAACTGAACAACTAAAAGGGAATGCATTATAAGAAGAATGTTTACTTTGAAACTCTGTTCTTTACCTTTTAAACAATATGAAACAGCTTTGTATTCACCTTAAACACTGTTTCAGGGCAAGAGATTGTGTTTTAGACTAAAAGGGAATGCATTGTATGAAGAATCTTTACTTTGAAACTCTGTTCTTTACCTTTTTCTCACTATGAAACAGCTTTGTATTCACCTTAAACACTGTTTCAGGGCAAGAGATTGTGTTTTAGACTAAAAGGGAATGCATTATAAGAAGAATCTTTACTTTGAAACTCTGTTCTTTACCTTTTTCACACTATGTAACAGCTTTATATTCAACTTAAACACTGCTTCAGTGCAAGAGATTGTGTTTTAGACTAAAAGGGAATGCATTATAAGAAGAATCTTTACTTTGAAACTCTGTTCTTTACCTTTTTCACACTATGTAACAGCTTTATATTCAACTTAAACACTGCTTCAGTGCAAGAGATTGTGTTTTAGACTAAAAGGGAATGCATTATAAGAAGAATCTTTACTTTGAAACTCTGTTCTTTACCTTTTTCACACTATGAAACAGCTTTGTATTCACCTTAAACACTGTTTCAGGGCAGATTGTGTTTTAGACTAAAAGGGAATACATTATAAGAAGAATCTTTACTTTGAAACTCTGTTCTTTACCTTTTTCACACTATGAAACAGCTTTATATTCAACTTAAACACTGTTTCAGGGCAAGAGATTGTGTTTTAGACTAAAATAGACTGCATTATAAGAAGAATCTTTACTTTGAAACTCTGTTCTTTACCTTTTTCACACTATGAAACAGCTTTGTATTCACCTTAAACACTGTTTCAGTGCAGATTGTGTTTTAGACTAAAAGGGAATACATTATAAGAAGAATCTTTACTTTGAAACTCTGTTCTTTACCTTTTTCACACTATGAAACAGCTTTATATTCAACTTAAACACTGTTTCAGGGCAAGAGATTGTGTTTTAGACTAAAATAGACTGCATTATAAGAAGAATCTTTACTTTGAAACTCTGTTCTTTACCTTTTTCTCATTATGAAACAGCTTTATATTCAACTTAAACACTGCTTCAGGGCAAGAGATTGTGTTTTAGACTAAAAGGGAATGCATTATAAGAAGAATCTTTACTTTGAAACTCTGTTCTTTACCTTTTTCACACTATGTAACAGCTTTGTTTCATGAAACAGCTTTGAAACAGCTTTGTATTCAACTTAAACACTGTTTCAGAGCTAGACATCTTGTTTTTAACCAAACTGAATAACTTACAATATGTTAAGAAAACACATATTTCAAATGAAAAGAGTTTATAACAAGGGGAGATCAAGTTGTTTGTAATATGACCAATTAAAGTAATTGCAATTCTGTTTGTACACTTCTATCCAAAAAGAAGCAGGGCTTCTATGCATTGTAATCAGCTTATACACCATTTCAGAGCAAGACATCTTGTTTTTAACCAAACTGAATAACTTACAATATCCTAAGAAAACACATATTTCAAGTGAAAAGAGTTTATCCAGGGGAGAACAAGTTGTTTTGACATGGTTCTAATGTGACCCTTGAAAGTAATTGCAACTCTGTTTTTACACCTCTAACCACAAGGAGGCAACGTTTCCACGCATTATAATTGGCTTATACATAGTTTCAGAGTAAGAAATATTGTTTTTAACCAAACTGAACAACTAAAAGGGAATGCATTATAAGAAGAATGTTTACTTTGAAACTCTGTTCTTTACCTTTTAAACAATATGAAACAGCTTTGTATTCACCTTAAACACTGTTTCAGGGCAAGAGATTGTGTTTTAGACTAAAAGGGAATGCATTGTATGAAGAATCTTTACTTTGAAACTCTGTTCTTTACCTTTTTCTCACTATGAAACAGCTTTGTATTCACCTTAAACACTGTTTCAGGGCAAGAGATTGTGTTTTAGACTAAAAGGGAATGCATTATAAGAAGAATCTTTACTTTGAAACTCTGTTCTTTACCTTTTTCACACTATGTAACAGCTTTATATTCAACTTAAACACTGCTTCAGTGCAAGAGATTGTGTTTTAGACTAAAAGGGAATGCATTATAAGAAGAATCTTTACTTTGAAACTCTGTTCTTTACCTTTTTCACACTATGTAACAGCTTTATATTCAACTTAAACACTGCTTCAGTGCAAGAGATTGTGTTTTAGACTAAAAGGGAATGCATTATAAGAAGAATCTTTACTTTGAAACTCTGTTCTTTACCTTTTTCACACTATGAAACAGCTTTGTATTCACCTTAAACACTGTTTCAGGGCAGATTGTGTTTTAGACTAAAAGGGAATACATTATAAGAAGAATCTTTACTTTGAAACTCTGTTCTTTACCTTTTTCACACTATGAAACAGCTTTATATTCAACTTAAACACTGTTTCAGGGCAAGAGATTGTGTTTTAGACTAAAATAGACTGCATTATAAGAAGAATCTTTACTTTGAAACTCTGTTCTTTACCTTTTTCACACTATGAAACAGCTTTGTATTCACCTTAAACACTGTTTCAGTGCAGATTGTGTTTTAGACTAAAAGGGAATACATTATAAGAAGAATCTTTACTTTGAAACTCTGTTCTTTACCTTTTTCACACTATGAAACAGCTTTATATTCAACTTAAACACTGTTTCAGGGCAAGAGATTGTGTTTTAGACTAAAATAGACAGCATTATAAGAAGAATCTTTACTTTGAAACTCTGTTCTTTACCTTTTTCTCACTATGAAACAGCTTTGTATTCACCTTAAACACTGTTTCAGGGCAAGAGATTGTGTTTTAGACTAAAAGGGAATGCATTATAAGAAGAATCTTTACTTTGAAACTTTGTTCTTTACCATTTTCACACTATGTAACAGCTTTATATTCAACTTAAACACTGCTTCAGTGCAAGAGATTGTGTTTTAGACTAAAAGGGAATGCATTATAAGAAGAATCTTTACTTTGAAACTCTGTTCTTTACCTTTTTCACACTATGAAACAGCTTTGTATTCACCTTAAACACTGTTTCAGGGCAGATTGTGTTTTAGACTAAAAGGGAATGCATTGTAAGAAGAATCTTTACTTTGAAACTCTGTTCTTTACCTTTTTCTCATTATGAAACAGCTTTGTATTCACCTTAAACACTGCTTCAGGGCAAGAGATTGTGTTTTAGACTAAAAGGGAATGCATTATAAGAAGAATCTTTACTTTGAAACTCTGTTTTTTACCTTTTTCACACTATGAAACAGCTTTGTATTCACCTTAAACACTGTTGCAGGGCAAGAGATTGTGTTTTAGACTAAAAGGGAATGCATTATAAGAAGAATCTTTACTTTGAAACTCTGTTCTTTACCTTTTTCTCACTATGAAACAGCTTTGTATTCAACTTAAACACTGTTTCAGGGGAAGCGATTGTGTTTTAGACTAAAAGGGAATGCATTATAAGAAGAATCTTTACTTTGAAACTCTGTTCTTTACCTTTTTCTCACTATGAAACAGCTTTATATTCAACTTAAACACTGCTTCAGTGCAAGAGATTGTGTTTTAGACTAAAAGGGAATGCATTATAAGAAGAATCTTTACTTTGAAACTCTGTTCTTTACCTTTTTCACACTATGAAACAGCTTTGTATTCACCTTAAACACTGTTTCAGGGCAGATTGTGTTTTAGACTAAAAGGGAATACATTATAAGAAGAATCTTTACTTTGAAACTCTGTTCTTTACCTTTTTCTCACTATGAAACAGCTTTATATTCAACTTAAACACTGCTTCAGGGCAAGAGATTGTGTTTTAGACTAAAAGGGAATGCATTATAAGAAGAATCTTTACTTTGAAACTCTGTTCTTTACCTTTTTCTCATTATGAAACAGCTTTGTATTCACCTTAAATACTGTTTCAGGGCAAGAGATTGTGTTTTAGACTAAAAGGGAATGCATTATAAGAAGAATCTTTACTTTGAAACTCTGTTCTTTACCTTTTTCACACTATGTAACAGCTTTGTTTCATGAAACAGGTTTGAAACAGCTTTGTATTCAACTTAAACACTGTTTCAGAGCTAGACATCTTGTTTTTAACCAAACTGAATAACTTACAATATGTTAAGAAAACACATATTTCAAATGAAAAGAGTTTATAACAAGGGGAGATCAAGTTGTTTGTAATATGACCAATTAAAGTAATTGCAATTCTGTTTGTACACTTCTAACCAAAAAGAAGCAGGGCTTCTATGCATTGTAATCAGCTTATACACCATTTCAGAGCAAGACATCTTGTTTTTAACCAAACTGAATAACTTACAATATCCTAAGAAAACACATATTTCAAGTGAAAAGAGTTTATCCAGGGGAGAACAAGTTGTTTTAACATGGTTCTAATGTGACCCTTGAAAGTAATGGCAACTCTGTTTTTACACCTCTAACCACAAGGAGGCAACGTTTCCACGCATTATAATTGGCTTATACATAGTTTCAGAGTAAGAAATATTGTTTTTAACCAAACTGAACAACTAAAAGGGAATGCATTATAAGAAGAATGTTTACTTTGAAACTCTGTTCTTTACCTTTTAAACAATATGAAACAGCTTTGTATTCACCTTAAACACTGTTTCAGGGCAAGAGATTGTGTTTTAGACTAAAAGGGAATGCATTGTAAGAAGAATCTTTACTTTGAAACTCTGTTCTTTACCTTTTTCTCACTATGAAACAGCTTTGTATTCACCTTAAACACTGTTTCAGGACAAGAGATTGTGTTTTAGACTAAAAGGGAATGCATTATAAGAAGAATCTTTACTTTGAAACTCTGTTCTTTACCTTTTTCTCACTATGAAACAGCTTTATATTCAACTTAAACACTGCTTCAGGGCAAGAGATTGTGTTTTAGACTAAAAGGGAATGCATTATAAGAAGAATCTTTACTTTGAAACTCTGTTCTTTACATTTTTCACACTATGTAACAGCTTTGTTTCATGAAACAGCTTTGAAACAGCTTTGTATTCAACTTAAACACTGTTTCAGAGCTAGACAGCTTGTTTTTAACCAAACTGAATAACTTACAATATGTTAAGAAAACACATATTTCAAATGAAAAGAGTTTATAACAAGGGGAGATCAAGTTGTTTGTAATATGACCAATTAAAGTAATTGCAATTCTGTTTGTACACTTCTAACCAAAAAGAAGCAGGGCTTCTATGCATTGTAATCAGCTTATACACCATTTCAGAGCAAGACATCTTGTTTTTAACCAAACTGAATAACTTACAATATCCTAAGAAAACACATATTTCAAGTGAAAAGAGTTTATCCAGGGGAGAACAAGTTGTTTTAACATGGTTCTAATGTGACCCTTGAAAGTAATTGCAACTCTGTTTTTACACCTCTAACCACAAGGAGGCAACGTTTCCACGCATTATAATTGGCTTATACATAGTTTCAGAGTAAGAAATATTGTTTTTAACCAAACTGAACAACTAAAAGGGAATGCATTATAAGAAGAATGTTTACTTTGAAACTCTGTTCTTTACCTTTTAAACAATATGAAACAGCTTTGTATTCACCTTAAACACTGTTTCAGGGCAAGAGATTGTGTTTTAGACTAAAAGGGAATGCATTGTATGAAGAATCTTTACTTTGAAACTCTGTTCTTTACCTTTTTCTCACTATGAAACAGCTTTGTATTCACCTTAAACACTGTTTCAGTGCAGATTGTGTTTTAGACTAAAAGGGAATACATTATAAGAAGAATCTTTACTTTGAAACTCTGTTCTTTACCTTTTTCACACTATGAAACAGCTTTATATTCAACTTAAACACTGTTTCAGGGCAAGAAATTGTGTTTTAGACTAAAAGGGAATGCATTATAAGAAGAATCTTTACTTTGAAACTCTGTTCTTTACCTTTTTCACACTATGAAACAGCTTTGTATTCACCTTAAACACTGTTTCAGGGCAAGAGATTGTGTTTTAGACTAAAATAGACTGCATTATAAGAAGAATCTTTACTTTGAAACTCTGTTCTTTACCTTTTTCACACTATGAAACAACTTTGTATTCACCTTAAACACTGTTTCAGGGCAAGAGATTGTGTTTTAGACTAAAAGGGAATGCATTGTAAGAAGAATCTTTACTTTGAAACTCTGTTCTTTACCTTTTTCTCATTATGAAACAGCTTTGTATTCACCTTAAACACTGTTTCAGGGCAAGAGATTGTGTTTTAGACTAAAATAGACTGCATTATAAGAAGAATCTTTACTTTGAAACTCTGTTCTTTACCTTTTTCTCATTATGAAACAGCTTTATATTCAACTTAAACACTGCTTCAGGGCAAGAGATTGTGTTTTAGACTAAAAGGGAATGCATTATAAGAAGAATCTTTACTTTGAAACTCTGTTCTTTACCTTTTTCACACTATGTAACAGCTTTGTTTCATGAAACAGCTTTGAAACAGCTTTGTATTCAACTTAAACACTGTTTCAGAGCTAGACATCTTGTTTTTAACCAAACTGAATAACTTACAATATGTTAAGAAAACACATATTTCAAATGAAAAGAGTTTATAACAAGGGGAGATCAAGTTGTTTGTAATATGACCAATTAAAGTAATTGCAATTCTGTTTGTACACTTCTAACCAAAAAGAAGCAGGGCTTCTATGCATTGTAATCAGCTTATACACCATTTCAGAGCAAGACATCTTGTTTTTAACCAAACTGAATAACTTACAATATCCTAAGAAAACACATATTTCAAGTGAAAAGAGTTTATCCAGGGGAGAACAAGTTGTTTTGACATGGTTCTAATGTGACCCTTGAAAGTAATTGCAACTCTGTTTTTACACCTCTAACCACAAGGAGGCAACATTTCCACGCATTATAATTGGCTTATACATAGTTTCAGAGTAAGAAATATTGTTTTTAACCAAACTGAACAACTAAAAGGGAATGCATTATAAGAAGAATGTTTACTTTGAAACTCTGTTCTTTACCTTTTAAACAATATGAAACAGCTTTGTATTCACCTTAAACACTGTTTCAGGGCAAGAGATTGTGTTTTAGACTAAAAGGGAATGCATTGTATGAAGAATCTTTACTTTGAAACTCTGTTCTTTACCTTTTTCTCACTATGAAACAGCTTTGTATTCACCTTAAACACTGTTTCAGGGCAAGAGATTGTGTTTTAGACTAAAAGGGAATGCATTATAAGAAGAATCTTTACTTTGAAACTCTGTTCTTTACCTTTTTCACACTATGTAACAGCTTTATATTCAACTTAAACACTGCTTCAGTGCAAGAGATTGTGTTTTAGCCTAAAAGGGAATGCATTATAAGAAGAATCTTTACTTTGAAACTCTGTTCTTTACCTTTTTCACACTATGAAACAGCTTTGTATTCACCTTAAACACTGTTTCAGTGCAGATTGTGTTTTAGACTAAAAGGGAATACATTATAAGAAGAATCTTTACTTTGAAACTCTGTTCTTTACCTTTTTCTCACTATGAAACAGCTTTCTATTCACCTTAAACACTGTTTCAGGGCAAGAGATTGTGTTTTAGACTAAAAGGGAATGCATTATAAGAAGAATCTTTACTTTGAAACTTTGTTCTTTACCATTTTCACACTATGTAACAGCTTTATATTCAACTTAAACACTGCTTCAGTGCAAGAGATTGTGTTTTAGACTAAAAGGGAATGCATTATAAGAAGAATCTTTACTTTGAAACTCTGTTCTTTACCTTTTTCACACTATGAAACAGCTTTGTATTCACCTTAAACACTGTTTCAGGGCAGATTGTGTTTTAGACTAAAAGGGAATGCATTGTAAGAAGAATCTTTACTTTGAAACTCTGTTCTTTACCTTTTTCTCATTATGAAACAGCTTTGTATTCACCTTAAACACTGCTTCAGGGCAAGAGATTGTGTTTTAGACTAAAAGGGAATGCATTATAAGAAGAATCTTTACTTTGAAACTCTGTTCTTTACCTTTTTCACACTATGAAACAGCTTTGTATTCACCTTAAACACTGTTTCAGTGCAGATTGTGTTTTAGACTAAAAGGGAATACATTATAAGAAGAATCTTTACTTTGAAACTCTGTTCTTTACCTTTTTCTCACTATGAAACAGCTTTCTATTCACCTTAAACACTGTTTCAGGGCAAGAGATTGTGTTTTAGACTAAAAGGGAATGCATTATAAGAAGAATCTTTACTTTGAAACTTTGTTCTTTACCATTTTCACACTATGTAACAGCTTTATATTCAACTTAAACACTGCTTCAGTGCAAGAGATTGTGTTTTAGACTAAAAGGGAATGCATTATAAGAAGAATCTTTACTTTGAAACTCTGTTCTTTACCTTTTTCACACTATGAAACAGCTTTGTATTCACCTTAAACACTGTTTCAGGGCAGATTGTGTTTTAGACTAAAAGGGAATGCATTGTAAGAAGAATCTTTACTTTGAAACTCTGTTCTTTACCTTTTTCTCATTATGAAACAGCTTTGTATTCACCTTAAACACTGCTTCAGGGCAAGAGATTGTGTTTTAGACTAAAAGGGAATGCATTATAAGAAGAATCTTTACTTTGAAACTCTGTTCTTTACCTTTTTCACACTATGTAACAGCTTTGTTTCATGAAACAGGTTTGAAACAGCTTTGTATTCAACTTAAACACTGTTTCAGAGCTAGACATCTTGTTTTTAACCAAACTGAATAACTTACAATATGTTAAGAAAACACATATTTCAAATGAAAAGAGTTTATAACAAGGGGAGATCAAGTTGTTTGTAATATGACCAATTAAAGTAATTGCAATTCTGTTTGTACACTTCTAACCAAAAAGAAGCAGGGCTTCTACGCATTGTAATCAGCTTATACACCATTTCAGAGCAAGACATCTTGTTTTTAACCAAACTGAATAACTTACAATATCCTAAGAAAACACATATTTCAAGTGAAAAGAGTTTATCCAGGGGAGAACAAGTTGTTTTAACATTGTTCTAATGTGACCCT
Organism: Electrophorus electricus; assembly: GCF_041902795.1. Taxonomy (NCBI): domain Eukaryota; kingdom Metazoa; phylum Chordata; class Actinopteri; order Gymnotiformes; family Gymnotidae; genus Electrophorus; species Electrophorus electricus. The sequence continues at coordinate 1,023,642 of NW_027658572.1, read as the reverse complement.
TGAAAGTAATGGCAACTCTGTTTTTACACCTCTAACCACAAGGAGGCAACGTTTCCACGCATTATAATTGGCTTATACATAGTTTCAGAGTAAGAAATATTGTTTTTAACCAAACTGAACAACTAAAAGGGAATGCATTATAAGAAGAATGTTTACTTTGAAACTCTGTTCTTTACCTTTTAAACAATATGAAACAGCTTTGTATTCACCTTAAACACTGTTTCAGGGCAAGAGATTGTGTTTTAGACTAAAAGGGAATGCATTGTAAGAAGAATCTTTACTTTGAAACTCTGTTCTTTACCTTTTTCTCACTATGAAACAGCTTTGTATTCACCTTAAACACTGTTTCAGGGCAAGAGATTGTGTTTTAGACTAAAAGGGAATGCATTATAAGAAGAATCTTTACTTTGAAACTCTGTTCTTTACCTTTTTCTCACTATGAAACAGCTTTATATTCAACTTAAACACTGCTTCAGGGCAAGAGATTGTGTTTTAGACTAAAAGGGAATGCATTATAAGAAGAATCTTTACTTTGAAACTCTGTTCTTTACATTTTTCACACTATGTAACAGCTTTGTTTCATGAAACAGCTTTGAAACAGCTTTGTATTCAACTTAAACACTGTTTCAGAGCTAGACATCTTGTTTTTAACCAAACTGAATAACTTACAATATGTTAAGAAAACACATATTTCAAATGAAAAGAGTTTATAACAAGGGGAGATCAAGTTGTTTGTAATATGACCAATTAAAGTAATTGCAATTCTGTTTGTACACTTCTAACCAAAAAGAAGCAGGGCTTCTATGCATTGTAATCAGCTTATACACCATTTCAGAGCAAGACATCTTGTTTTTAACCAAACTGAATAACTTACAATATCCTAAGAAAACACATATTTCAAGTGAAAAGAGTTTATCCAGGGGAGAACAAGTTGTTTTAACATGGTTCTAATGTGACCCTTGAAAGTAATTGCAACTCTGTTTTTACACCTCTAACCACAAGGAGGCAACGTTTCCACGCATTATAATTGGCTTATACATAGTTTCAGAGTAAGAAATATTGTTTTTAACCAAACTGAACAACTAAAAGGGAATGCATTATAAGAAGAATGTTTACTTTGAAACTCTGTTCTTTACCTTTTAAACAATATGAAACAGCTTTGTATTCACCTTAAACACTGTTTCAGGGCAAGAGATTGTGTTTTAGACTAAAAGGGAATGCATTGTATGAAGAATCTTTACTTTGAAACTCTGTTCTTTACCTTTTTCTCACTATGAAACAGCTTTGTATTCACCTTAAACACTGTTTCAGTGCAGATTGTGTTTTAGACTAAAAGGGAATACATTATAAGAAGAATCTTTACTTTGAAACTCTGTTCTTTACCTTTTTCACACTATGAAACAGCTTTATATTCAACTTAAACACTGTTTCAGGGCAAGAAATTGTGTTTTAGACTAAAAGGGAATGCATTATAAGAAGAATCTTTACTTTGAAACTCTGTTCTTTACCTTTTTCACACTATGAAACAGCTTTGTATTCACCTTAAACACTGTTTCAGGGCAAGAGATTGTGTTTTAGACTAAAATAGACTGCATTATAAGAAGAATCTTTACTTTGAAACTCTGTTCTTTACCTTTTTCACACTATGAAACAACTTTGTATTCACCTTAAACACTGTTTCAGGGCAAGAGATTGTGTTTTAGACTAAAAGGGAATGCATTGTAAGAAGAATCTTTACTTTGAAACTCTGTTCTTTACCTTTTTCTCATTATGAAACAGCTTTGTATTCACCTTAAACACTGTTTCAGGGCAAGAGATTGTGTTTTAGACTAAAATAGACTGCATTATAAGAAGAATCTTTACTTTGAAACTCTGTTCTTTACCTTTTTCTCATTATGAAACAGCTTTATATTCAACTTAAACACTGCTTCAGGGCAAGAGATTGTGTTTTAGACTAAAAGGGAATGCATTATAAGAAGAATCTTTACTTTGAAACTCTGTTCTTTACCTTTTTCACACTATGTAACAGCTTTGTTTCATGAAACAGCTTTGAAACAGCTTTGTATTCAACTTAAACACTGTTTCAGAGCTAGACATCTTGTTTTTAACCAAACTGAATAACTTACAATATGTTAAGAAAACACATATTTCAAATGAAAAGAGTTTATAACAAGGGGAGATCAAGTTGTTTGTAATATGACCAATTAAAGTAATTGCAATTCTGTTTGTACACTTCTAACCAAAAAGAAGCAGGGCTTCTATGCATTGTAATCAGCTTATACACCATTTCAGAGCAAGACATCTTGTTTTTAACCAAACTGAATAACTTACAATATCCTAAGAAAACACATATTTCAAGTGAAAAGAGTTTATCCAGGGGAGAACAAGTTGTTTTGACATGGTTCTAATGTGACCCTTGAAAGTAATTGCAACTCTGTTTTTACACCTCTAACCACAAGGAGGCAACATTTCCACGCATTATAATTGGCTTATACATAGTTTCAGAGTAAGAAATATTGTTTTTAACCAAACTGAACAACTAAAAGGGAATGCATTATAAGAAGAATGTTTACTTTGAAACTCTGTTCTTTACCTTTTAAACAATATGAAACAGCTTTGTATTCACCTTAAACACTGTTTCAGGGCAAGAGATTGTGTTTTAGACTAAAAGGGAATGCATTGTATGAAGAATCTTTACTTTGAAACTCTGTTCTTTACCTTTTTCTCACTATGAAACAGCTTTGTATTCACCTTAAACACTGTTTCAGGGCAAGAGATTGTGTTTTAGACTAAAAGGGAATGCATTATAAGAAGAATCTTTACTTTGAAACTCTGTTCTTTACCTTTTTCACACTATGTAACAGCTTTATATTCAACTTAAACACTGCTTCAGTGCAAGAGATTGTGTTTTAGACTAAAAGGGAATGCATTATAAGAAGAATCTTTACTTTGAAACTCTGTTCTTTACCTTTTTCACACTATGAAACAGCTTTGTATTCACCTTAAACACTGTTTCAGGGCAGATTGTGTTTTAGACTAAAAGGGAATACATTATAAGAAGAATCTTTACTTTGAAACTCTGTTCTTTACCTTTTTCACACTATGAAACAGCTTTATATTCAACTTAAACACTGTTTCAGGGCAAGAGATTGTGTTTTAGACTAAAATAGACTGCATTATAAGAAGAATCTTTACTTTGAAACTCTGTTCTTTACCTTTTTCACAGTATGAAACAGCTTTGTATTCACCTTAAACACTGTTTCAGTGCAGATTGTGTTTTAGACTAAAAGGGAATACATTATAAGAAGAATCTTTACTTTGAAACTCTGTTCTTTACCTTTTTCACACTATGAAACAGCTTTATATTCAACTTAAACACTGTTTCAGGGCAAGAGATTGTGTTTTAGACTAAAATAGACTGCATTATAAGAAGAATCTTTACTTTGAAACTCTGTTCTTTACCTTTTTCTCACTATGAAACAGCTTTGTATTCACCTTAAACACTGTTTCAGGGCAAGAGATTGTGTTTTAGACTAAAAGGGAATGCATTATAAGAAGAATCTTTACTTTGAAACTTTGTTCTTTACCATTTTCACACTATGTAACAGCTTTATATTCAACTTAAACACTGCTTCAGTGCAAGAGATTGTGTTTTAGACTAAAAGGGAATGCATTATAAGAAGAATCTTTACTTTGAAACTCTGTTCTTTACCTTTTTCACACTATGAAACAGCTTTGTATTCACCTTAAACACTGTTTCAGGGCAGATTGTGTTTTAGACTAAAAGGGAATGCATTGTAAGAAGAATCTTTACTTTGAAACTCTGTTCTTTACCTTTTTCTCATTATGAAACAGCTTTGTATTCACCTTAAACACTGCTTCAGGGCAAGAGATTGTGTTTTAGACTAAAAGGGAATGCATTATAAGAAGAATCTTTACTTTGAAACTCTGTTTTTTACCTTTTTCACACTATGAAACAGCTTTGTATTCACCTTAAACACTGTTTCAGGGCAAGAGATTGTGTTTTAGACTAAAAGGGAATGCATTATAAGAAGAATCTTTACTTTGAAACTCTGTTCTTTACCTTTTTCTCACTATGAAACAGCTTTGTATTCAACTTAAACACTGTTTCAGGGGAAGCGATTGTGTTTTAGACTAAAAGGGAATGCATTATAAGAAGAATCTTTACTTTGAAACTCTGTTCTTTACCTTTTTCTCACTATGAAACAGCTTTATATTCAACTTAAACACTGCTTCAGTGCAAGAGATTGTGTTTTAGACTAAAAGGGAATGCATTATAAGAAGAATCTTTACTTTGAAACTCTGTTCTTTACCTTTTTCACACTATGAAACAGCTTTGTATTCACCTTAAACACTGTTTCAGGGCAGATTGTGTTTTAGACTAAAAGGGAATACATTATAAGAAGAATCTTTACTTTGAAACTCTGTTCTTTACCTTTTTCTCACTATGAAACAGCTTTATATTCAACTTAAACACTGCTTCAGGGCAAGAGATTGTGTTTTAGACTAAAAGGGAATGCATTATAAGAAGAATCTTTACTTTGAAACTCTGTTCTTTACCTTTTTCTCATTATGAAACAGCTTTGTATACACCTTAAATACTGTTTCATGGCAAGAGATTGTGTTTTAGACTAAAAGGGAATGCATTATAAGAAGAATCTTTACTTTGAAACTCTGTTCTTTACCTTTTTCACACTATGTAACAGCTTTGTTTCATGAAACAGGTTTGAAACAGCTTTGTATTCAACTTAAACACTGTTTCAGAGCTAGACATCTTGTTTTTAACCAAACTGAATAACTTACAATATGTTAAGAAAACACATATTTCAAATGAAAAGAGTTTATAACAAGGGGAGATCAAGTTGTTTGTAATATGACCAATTAAAGTAATTGCAATTCTGTTTGTACACTTCTAACCAAAAAGAAGCAGGGCTTCTATGCATTGTAATCAGCTTATAAACCATTTCAGAGCAAGACATCTTGTTTTTAACCAAACTGAATAACTTACAATATCCTAAGAAAACACATATTTCAAGTGAAAAGAGTTTATCCAGGGGAGAACAAGTTGTTTTAACATGGTTCTAATGTGACCCTTGAAAGTAATGGCAACTCTGTTTTTACACCTCTAACCACAAGGAGGCAACGTTTCCACGCATTATAATTGGCTTATACATAGTTTCAGAGTAAGAAATATTGTTTTTAACCAAACTGAACAACTAAAAGGGAATGCATTATAAGAAGAATGTTTACTTTGAAACTCTGTTCTTTACCTTTTAAACAATATGAAACAGCTTTGTATTCACCTTAAACACTGTTTCAGGGCAAGAGATTGTGTTTTAGACTAAAAGGGAATGCATTGTAAGAAGAATCTTTACTTTGAAACTCTGTTCTTTACCTTTTTCTCATTATGAAACAGCTTTGTATTCACCTTAAACACTGTTTCAGGGCAAGAGATTGTGTTTTAGACTAAAATAGACTGCATTATAAGAAGAATCTTTACTTTGAAACTCTGTTCTTTACCTTTTTCTCATTATGAAACAGCTTTATATTCAACTTAAACACTGCTTCAGGGCAAGAGATTGTGTTTTAGACTAAAAGGGAATGCATTATAAGAAGAATCTTTACTTTGAAACTCTGTTCTTTACCTTTTTCACACTATGTAACAGCTTTGTTTCATGAAACAGCTTTGAAACAGCTTTGTATTCAACTTAAACACTGTTTCAGAGCTAGACATCTTGTTTTTAACCAAACTGAATAACTTACAATATGTTAAGAAAACACATATTTCAAATGAAAAGAGTTTATAACAAGGGGAGATCAAGTTGTTTGTAATATGACCAATTAAAGTAATTGCAATTCTGTTTGTACACTTCTAACCAAAAAGAAGCAGGGCTTCTATGCATTGTAATCAGCTTATACACCATTTCAGAGCAAGACATCTTGTTTTTAACCAAACTGAATAACTTACAATATCCTAAGAAAACACATATTTCAAGTGAAAAGAGTTTATCCAGGGGAGAACAAGTTGTTTTGACATGGTTCTAATGTGACCCTTGAAAGTAATTGCAACTCTGTTTTTACACCTCTAACCACAAGGAGGCAACGTTTCCACGCATTATAATTGGCTTATACATAGTTTCAGAGTAAGAAATATTGTTTTTAACCAAACTGAACAACTAAAAGGGAATGCATTATAAGAAGAATGTTTACTTTGAAACTCTGTTCTTTACCTTTTAAACAATATGAAACAGCTTTGTATTCACCTTAAACACTGTTTCAGGGCAAGAGATTGTGTTTTAGACTAAAAGGGAATGCATTGTATGAAGAATCTTTACTTTGAAACTCTGTTCTTTACCTTTTTCTCACTATGAAACAGCTTTGTATTCACCTTAAACACTGTTTCAGGGCAAGAGATTGTGTTTTAGACTAAAAGGGAATGCATTATAAGAAGAATCTTTACTTTGAAACTCTGTTCTTTACCTTTTTCACACTATGTAACAGCTTTATATTCAACTTAAACACTGCTTCAGTGCAAGAGATTGTGTTTTAGACTAAAAGGGAATGCATTATAAGAAGAATCTTTACTTTGAAACTCTGTTCTTTACCTTTTTCACACTATGAAACAGCTTTGTATTCACCTTAAACACTGTTTCAGTGCAGATTGTGTTTTAGACTAAAAGGGAATACATTATAAGAAGAATCTTTACTTTGAAACTCTGTTCTTTACCTTTTTCACACTATGAAACAGCTTTATATTCAACTTAAACACTGTTTCAGGGCAAGAGATTGTGTTTTAGACTAAAATAGACTGCATTATAAGAAGAATCTTTACTTTGAAACTCTTTTCTTTACCTTTTTCTCACTATGAAACAGCTTTGTATTCACCTTAAACACTGTTTCAGGGCAAGAGATTGTGTTTTAGACTAAAAGGGAATGCATTATAAGAAGAATCTTTACTTTGAAACTTTGTTCTTTACCATTTTCACACTATGTAACAGCTTTATATTCAACTTAAACACTGCTTCAGTGCAAGAGATTGTGTTTTAGACTAAAAGGGAATGCATTATAAGAAGAATCTTTACTTTGAAACTCTGTTCTTTACCTTTTTCACACTATGAAACAGCTTTGTATTCACCTTAAACACTGTTTCAGGGCAGATTGTGTTTTAGACTAAAAGGGAATGCATTGTAAGAAGAATCTTTACTTTGAAACTCTGTTCTTTACCTTTTTCTCATTATGAAACAGCTTTGTATTCACCTTAAACACTGCTTCAGGGCAAGAGATTGTGTTTTAGACTAAAAGGGAATGCATTATAAGAAGAATCTTTACTTTGAAACTCTGTTCTTTACCTTTTTCACACTATGTAACAGCTTTGTTTCATGAAACAGGTTTGAAACAGCTTTGTATTCAACTTAAACACTGTTTCAGAGCTAGACATCTTGTTTTTAACCAAACTGAATAACTTACAATATGTTAAGAAAACACATATTTCAAATGAAAAGAGTTTATAACAAGGGGAGATCAAGTTGTTTGTAATATGACCAATTAAAGTAATTGCAATTCTGTTTGTACACTTCTAACCAAAAAGAAGCAGGGCTTCTACGCATTGTAATCAGCTTATACACCATTTCAGAGCAAGACATCTTGTTTTTAACCAAACTGAATAACTTACAATATCCTAAGAAAACACATATTTCAAGTGAAAAGAGTTTATCCAGGGGAGAACAAGTTGTTTTAACATTGTTCTAATGTGACCCTTGAAAGTAATGGCAACTCTGTTTTTACACCTCTAACCACAAGGAGGCAACGTTTCCACGCATTATAATTGGCTTATACATAGTTTCAGAGTAAGAAATATTGTTTTTAACCAAACTGAACAACTAAAAGGGAATGCATTATAAGAAGAATGTTTACTTTGAAACTCTGTTCTTTACCTTTTAAACAATATGAAACAGCTTTGTATTCACCTTAAACACTGTTTCAGGGCAAGAGATTGTGTTTTAGACTAAAAGGGAATGCATTGTAAGAAGAATCTTTACTTTGAAACTCTGTTCTTTACCTTTTTCTCACTATGAAACAGCTTTGTATTCACCTTAAACACTGTTTCAGGGCAAGAGATTGTGTTTTAGACTAAAAGGGAATGCATTATAAGAAGAATCTTTACTTTGAAACTCTGTTCTTTACCTTTTTCTCACTATGAAACAGCTTTATATTCAACTTAAACACTGCTTCAGGGCAAGAGATTGTGTTTTAGACTAAAAGGGAATGCATTATAAGAAGAATCTTTACTTTGAAACTCTGTTCTTTACATTTTTCACACTATGTAACAGCTTTGTTTCATGAAACAGCTTTGAAACAGCTTTGTATTCAACTTAAACACTGTTTCAGAGCTAGACATCTTGTTTTTAACCAAACTGAATAACTTACAATATGTTAAGAAAACACATATTTCAAATGAAAAGAGTTTATAACAAGGGGAGATCAAGTTGTTTGTAATATGACCAATTAAAGTAATTGCAATTCTGTTTGTACACTTCTAACCAAAAAGAAGCAGGGCTTCTATGCATTGTAATCAGCTTATACACCATTTCAGAGCAAGACATCTTGTTTTTAACCAAACTGAATAACTTACAATATCCTAAGAAAACACATATTTCAAGTGAAAAGAGTTTATCCAGGGGAGAACAAGTTGTTTTAACATGGTTCTAATGTGACCCTTGAAAGTAATTGCAACTCTGTTTTTACACCTCTAACCACAAGGAGGCAACGTTTCCACGCATTATAATTGGCTTATACATAGTTTCAGAGTAAGAAATATTGTTTTTAACCAAACTGAACAACTAAAAGGGAATGCATTATAAGAAGAATGTTTACTTTGAAACTCTGTTCTTTACCTTTTAAACAATATGAAACAGCTTTGTATTCACCTTAAACACTGTTTCAGGGCAAGAGATTGTGTTTTAGACTAAAAGGGAATGCATTGTATGAAGAATCTTTACTTTGAAACTCTGTTCTTTACCTTTTTCTCACTATGAAACAGCTTTGTATTCACCTTAAACACTGTTTCAGTGCAGATTGTGTTTTAGACTAAAAGGGAATACATTATAAGAAGAATCTTTACTTTGAAACTCTGTTCTTTACCTTTTTCACACTATGAAACAGCTTTATATTCAACTTAAACACTGTTTCAGGGCAAGAAATTGTGTTTTAGACTAAAAGGGAATGCATTATAAGAAGAATCTTTACTTTGAAACTCTGTTCTTTACCTTTTTCACACTATGAAACAGCTTTGTATTCACCTTAAACACTGTTTCAGGGCAAGAGATTGTGTTTTAGACTAAAATAGACTGCATTATAAGAAGAATCTTTACTTTGAAACTCTGTTCTTTACCTTTTTCACACTATGAAACAACTTTGTATTCACCTTAAACACTGTTTCAGGGCAAGAGATTGTGTTTTAGACTAAAAGGGAATGCATTGTAAGAAGAATCTTTACTTTGAAACTCTGTTCTTTACCTTTTTCTCATTATGAAACAGCTTTGTATTCACCTTAAACACTGTTTCAGGGCAAGAGATTGTGTTTTAGACTAAAATAGACTGCATTATAAGAAGAATCTTTACTTTGAAACTCTGTTCTTTACCTTTTTCTCATTATGAAACAGCTTTATATTCAACTTAAACACTGCTTCAGGGCAAGAGATTGTGTTTTAGACTAAAAGGGAATGCATTATAAGAAGAATCTTTACTTTGAAACTCTGTTCTTTACCTTTTTCACACTATGTAACAGCTTTGTTTCATGAAACAGCTTTGAAACAGCTTTGTATTCAACTTAAACACTGTTTCAGAGCTAGACATCTTGTTTTTAACCAAACTGAATAACTTACAATATGTTAAGAAAACACATATTTCAAATGAAAAGAGTTTATAACAAGGGGAGATCAAGTTGTTTGTAATATGACCAATTAAAGTAATTGCAATTCTGTTTGTACACTTCTAACCAAAAAGAAGCAGGGCTTCTATGCATTGTAATCAGCTTATACACCATTTCAGAGCAAGACATCTTGTTTTTAACCAAACTGAATAACTTACAATATCCTAAGAAAACACATATTTCAAGTGAAAAGAGTTTATCCAGGGGAGAACAAGTTGTTTTGACATGGTTCTAATGTGACCCTTGAAAGTAATTGCAACTCTGTTTTTACACCTCTAACCACAAGGAGGCAACATTTCCACGCATTATAATTGGCTTATACATAGTTTCAGAGTAAGAAATATTGTTTTTAACCAAACTGAACAACTAAAAGGGAATGCATTATAAGAAGAATGTTTACTTTGAAACTCTGTTCTTTACCTTTTAAACAATATGAAACAGCTTTGTATTCACCTTAAACACTGTTTCAGGGCAAGAGATTGTGTTTTAGACTAAAAGGGAATGCATTGTATGAAGAATCTTTACTTTGAAACTCTGTTCTTTACCTTTTTCTCACTATGAAACAGCTTTGTATTCACCTTAAACACTGTTTCAGGGCAAGAGATTGTGTTTTAGACTAAAAGGGAATGCATTATAAGAAGAATCTTTACTTTGAAACTCTGTTCTTTACCTTTTTCACACTATGTAACAGCTTTATATTCAACTTAAACACTGCTTCAGTGCAAGAGATTGTGTTTTAGACTAAAAGGGAATGCATTATAAGAAGAATCTTTACTTTGAAACTCTGTTCTTTACCTTTTTCACACTATGAAACAGCTTTGTATTCACCTTAAACACTGTTTCAGGGCAGATTGTGTTTTAGACTAAAAGGGAATACATTATAAGAAGAATCTTTACTTTGAAACTCTGTTCTTTACCTTTTTCACACTATGAAACAGCTTTATATTCAACTTAAACACTGTTTCAGGGCAAGAGATTGTGTTTTAGACTAAAATAGACTGCATTATAAGAAGAATCTTTACTTTGAAACTCTGTTCTTTACCTTTTTCACAGTATGAAACAGCTTTGTATTCACCTTAAACACTGTTTCAGTGCAGATTGTGTTTTAGACTAAAAGGGAATACATTATAAGAAGAATCTTTACTTTGAAACTCTGTTCTTTACCTTTTTCACACTATGAAACAGCTTTATATTCAACTTAAACACTGTTTCAGGGCAAGAGATTGTGTTTTAGACTAAAATAGACTGCATTATAAGAAGAATCTTTACTTTGAAACTCTGTTCTTTACCTTTTTCTCACTATGAAACAGCTTTGTATTCACCTTAAACACTGTTTCAGGGCAAGAGATTGTGTTTTAGACTAAAAGGGAATGCATTATAAGAAGAATCTTTACTTTGAAACTTTGTTCTTTACCATTTTCACACTATGTAACAGCTTTATATTCAACTTAAACACTGCTTCAGTGCAAGAGATTGTGTTTTAGACTAAAAGGGAATGCATTATAAGAAGAATCTTTACTTTGAAACTCTGTTCTTTACCTTTTTCACACTATGAAACAGCTTTGTATTCACCTTAAACACTGTTTCAGGGCAGATTGTGTTTTAGACTAAAAGGGAATGCATTGTAAGAAGAATCTTTACTTTGAAACTCTGTTCTTTACCTTTTTCTCATTATGAAACAGCTTTGTATTCACCTTAAACACTGCTTCAGGGCAAGAGATTGTGTTTTAGACTAAAAGGGAATGCATTATAAGAAGAATCTTTACTTTGAAACTCTGTTTTTTACCTTTTTCACACTATGAAACAGCTTTGTATTCACCTTAAACACTGTTTCAGGGCAAGAGATTGTGTTTTAGACTAAAAGGGAATGCATTATAAGAAGAATCTTTACTTTGAAACTCTGTTCTTTACCTTTTTCTCACTATGAAACAGCTTTGTATTCAACTTAAACACTGTTTCAGGGGAAGCGATTGTGTTTTAGACTAAAAGGGAATGCATTATAAGAAGAATCTTTACTTTGAAACTCTGTTCTTTACCTTTTTCTCACTATGAAACAGCTTTATATTCAACTTAAACACTGCTTCAGTGCAAGAGATTGTGTTTTAGACTAAAAGGGAATGCATTATAAGAAGAATCTTTACTTTGAAACTCTGTTCTTTACCTTTTTCACACTATGAAACAGCTTTGTATTCACCTTAAACACTGTTTCAGGGCAGATTGTGTTTTAGACTAAAAGGGAATATATTATAAGAAGAATCTTTACTTTGAAACTCTGTTCTTTACCTTTTTCTCACTATGAAACAGCTTTATATTCAACTTAAACACTGCTTCAGGGCAAGAGATTGTGTTTTAGACTAAAAGGGAATGCATTATAAGAAGAATCTTTACTTTGAAACTCTGTTCTTTACCTTTTTCACACTATGTAACAGCTTTGTTTCATGAAACAGGTTTGAAACAGCTTTGTATTCAACTTAAACACTGTTTCAGAGCTAGACATCTTGTTTTTAACCAAACTGAATAACTTACAATATGTTAAGAAAACACATATTTCAAATGAAAAGAGTTTATAACAAGGGGAGATCAAGTTGTTTGTAATATGACCAATTAAAGTAATTGCAATTCTGTTTGTACACTTCTAACCAAAAAGAAGCAGGGCTTCTACGCATTGTAATCAGCTTATACACCATTTCAGAGCAAGACATCTTGTTTTTAACCAAACTGAATAACTTACAATATCCTAAGAAAACACATATTTCAAGTGAAAAGAGTTTATCCAGGGGAGAACAAGTTGTTTTAACATTGTTCTAATGTGACCCTTGAAAGTAATGGCAACTCTGTTTTTACACCTCTAACCACAAGGAGGCAACGTTTCCACGCATTATAATTGGCTTATACATAGTTTCAGAGTAAGAAATATTGTTTTTAACCAAACTGAACAACTAAAAGGGAATGCATTATAAGAAGAATGTTTACTTTGAAACTCTGTTCTTTACCTTTTAAACAATATGAAACAGCTTTGTATTCACCTTAAACACTGTTTCAGGGCAAGAGATTGTGTTTTAGACTAAAAGGGAATGCATTGTAAGAAGAATCTTTACTTTGAAACTCTGTTCTTTACCTTTTTCTCACTATGAAACAGCTTTGTATTCACCTTAAACACTGTTTCAGGGCAAGAGATTGTGTTTTAGACTAAAAGGGAATGCATTATAAGAAGAATCTTTACTTTGAAACTTTGTTCTTTACCATTTTCACACTATGTAACAGCTTTATATTCAACTTAAACACTGCTTCAGTGCAAGAGATTGTGTTTTAGACTAAAAGGGAATGCATTATAAGAAGAATCTTTACTTTGAAACTCTGTTCTTTACCTTTTTCACACTATGAAACAGCTTTGTATTCACCTTAAACACTGTTTCAGGGCAGATTGTGTTTTAGACTAAAAGGGAATGCATTGTAAGAAGAATCTTTACTTTGAAACTCTGTTCTTTACCTTTTTCTCATTATGAAACAGCTTTGTATTCACCTTAAACACTGCTTCAGGGCAAGAGATTGTGTTTTAGACTAAAAGGGAATGCATTATAAGAAGAATCTTTACTTTGAAACTCTGTTCTTTACCTTTTTCACACTATGTAACAGCTTTGTTTCATGAAACAGGTTTGAAACAGCTTTGTATTCAACTTAAACACTGTTTCAGAGCTAGACATCTTGTTTTTAACCAAACTGAATAACTTACAATATGTTAAGAAAACACATATTTCAAATGAAAAGAGTTTATAACAAGGGGAGATCAAGTTGTTTGTAATATGACCAATTAAAGTAATTGCAATTCTGTTTGTACACTTCTAACCAAAAAGAAGCAGGGCTTCTACGCATTGTAATCAGCTTATACACCATTTCAGAGCAAGACATCTTGTTTTTAACCAAACTGAATAACTTACAATATCCTAAGAAAACACATATTTCAAGTGAAAAGAGTTTATCCAGGGGAGAACAAGTTGTTTTAACATTGTTCTAATGTGACCCTTGAAAGTAATGGCAACTCTGTTTTTACACCTCTAACCACAAGGAGGCAACGTTTCCACGCATTATAATTGGCTTATACATAGTTTCAGAGTAAGAAATATTGTTTTTAACCAAACTGAACAACTAAAAGGGAATGCATTATAAGAAGAATGTTTACTTTGAAACTCTGTTCTTTACCTTTTAAACAATATGAAACAGCTTTGTATTCACCTTAAACACTGTTTCAGGGCAAGAGATTGTGTTTTAGACTAAAAGGGAATGCATTGTAAGAAGAATCTTTACTTTGAAACTCTGTTCTTTACCTTTTTCTCACTATGAAACAGCTTTGTATTCACCTTAAACACTGTTTCAGGGCAAGAGATTGTGTTTTAGACTAAAAGGGAATGCATTATAAGAAGAATCTTTACTTTGAAACTCTGTTCTTTACCTTTTTCTCACTATGAAACAGCTTTATATTCAACTTAAACACTGCTTCAGGGCAAGAGATTGTGTTTTAGACTAAAAGGGAATGCATTATAAGAAGAATCTTTACTTTGAAACTCTGTTCTTTACATTTTTCACACTATGTAACAGCTTTGTTTCATGAAACAGCTTTGAAACAGCTTTGTATTCAACTTAAACACTGTTTCAGAGCTAGACATCTTGTTTTTAACCAAACTGAATAACTTACAATATGTTAAGAAAACACATATTTCAAATGAAAAGAGTTTATAACAAGGGGAGATCAAGTTGTTTGTAATATGACCAATTAAAGTAATTGCAATTCTGTTTGTACACTTCTAACCAAAAAGAAGCAGGGCTTCTATGCATTGTAATCAGCTTATACACCATTTCAGAGCAAGACATCTTGTTTTTAACCAAACTGAATAACTTACAATATCCTAAGAAAACACATATTTCAAGTGAAAAGAGTTTATCCAGGGGAGAACAAGTTGTTTTAACATGGTTCTAATGTGACCCTTGAAAGTAATTGCAACTCTGTTTTTACACCTCTAACCACAAGGAGGCAACGTTTCCACGCATTATAATTGGCTTATACATAGTTTCAGAGTAAGAAATATTGTTTTTAACCAAACTGAACAACTAAAAGGGAATGCATTATAAGAAGAATGTTTACTTTGAAACTCTGTTCTTTACCTTTTAAACAATATGAAACAGCTTTGTATTCACCTTAAACACTGTTTCAGGGCAAGAGATTGTGTTTTAGACTAAAAGGGAATGCATTGTATGAAGAATCTTTACTTTGAAACTCTGTTCTTTACCTTTTTCTCACTATGAAACAGCTTTGTATTCACCTTAAACACTGTTTCAGTGCAGATTGTGTTTTAGACTAAAAGGGAATACATTATAAGAAGAATCTTTACTTTGAAACTCTGTTCTTTACCTTTTTCACACTATGAAACAGCTTTATATTCAACTTAAACACTGTTTCAGGGCAAGAAATTGTGTTTTAGACTAAAAGGGAATGCATTATAAGAAGAATCTTTACTTTGAAACTCTGTTCTTTACCTTTTTCACACTATGAAACAGCTTTGTATTCACCTTAAACACTGTTTCAGGGCAAGAGATTGTGTTTTAGACTAAAATAGACTGCATTATAAGAAGAATCTTTACTTTGAAACTCTGTTCTTTACCTTTTTCACACTATGAAACAACTTTGTATTCACCTTAAACACTGTTTCAGGGCAAGAGATTGTGTTTTAGACTAAAAGGGAATGCATTGTAAGAAGAATCTTTACTTTGAAACTCTGTTCTTTACCTTTTTCTCATTATGAAACAGCTTTGTATTCACCTTAAACACTGTTTCAGGGCAAGAGATTGTGTTTTAGACTAAAATAGACTGCATTATAAGAAGAATCTTTACTTTGAAACTCTGTTCTTTACCTTTTTCTCATTATGAAACAGCTTTATATTCAACTTAAACACTGCTTCAGGGCAAGAGATTGTGTTTTAGACTAAAAGGGAATGCATTATAAGAAGAATCTTTACTTTGAAACTCTGTTCTTTACCTTTTTCACACTATGTAACAGCTTTGTTTCATGAAACAGCTTTGAAACAGCTTTGTATTCAACTTAAACACTGTTTCAGAGCTAGACATCTTGTTTTTAACCAAACTGAATAACTTACAATATGTTAAGAAAACACATATTTCAAATGAAAAGAGTTTATAACAAGGGGAGATCAAGTTGTTTGTAATATGACCAATTAAAGTAATTGCAATTCTGTTTGTACACTTCTAACCAAAAAGAAGCAGGGCTTCTATGCATTGTAATCAGCTTATACACCATTTCAGAGCAAGACATCTTGTTTTTAACCAAACTGAATAACTTACAATATCCTAAGAAAACACATATTTCAAGTGAAAAGAGTTTATCCAGGGGAGAACAAGTTGTTTTGACATGGTTCTAATGTGACCCTTGAAAGTAATTGCAACTCTGTTTTTACACCTCTAACCACAAGGAGGCAACATTTCCACGCATTATAATTGGCTTATACATAGTTTCAGAGTAAGAAATATTGTTTTTAACCAAACTGAACAACTAAAAGGGAATGCATTATAAGAAGAATGTTTACTTTGAAACTCTGTTCTTTACCTTTTAAACAATATGAAACAGCTTTGTATTCACCTTAAACACTGTTTCAGGGCAAGAGATTGTGTTTTAGACTAAAAGGGAATGCATTGTATGAAGAATCTTTACTTTGAAACTCTGTTCTTTACCTTTTTCTCACTATGAAACAGCTTTGTATTCACCTTAAACACTGTTTCAGGGCAAGAGATTGTGTTTTAGACTAAAAGGGAATGCATTATAAGAAGAATCTTTACTTTGAAACTCTGTTCTTTACCTTTTTCACACTATGTAACAGCTTTATATTCAACTTAAACACTGCTTCAGTGCAAGAGATTGTGTTTTAGACTAAAAGGGAATGCATTATAAGAAGAATCTTTACTTTGAAACTCTGTTCTTTACCTTTTTCACACTATGAAACAGCTTTGTATTCACCTTAAACACTGTTTCAGGGCAGATTGTGTTTTAGACTAAAAGGGAATACATTATAAGAAGAATCTTTACTTTGAAACTCTGTTCTTTACCTTTTTCACACTATGAAACAGCTTTATATTCAACTTAAACACTGTTTCAGGGCAAGAGATTGTGTTTTAGACTAAAATAGACTGCATTATAAGAAGAATCTTTACTTTGAAACTCTGTTCTTTACCTTTTTCACAGTATGAAACAGCTTTGTATTCACCTTAAACACTGTTTCAGTGCAGATTGTGTTTTAGACTAAAAGGGAATACATTATAAGAAGAATCTTTACTTTGAAACTCTGTTCTTTACCTTTTTCACACTATGAAACAGCTTTATATTCAACTTAAACACTGTTTCAGGGCAAGAGATTGTGTTTTAGACTAAAATAGACTGCATTATAAGAAGAATCTTTACTTTGAAACTCTGTTCTTTACCTTTTTCTCACTATGAAACAGCTTTGTATTCACCTTAAACACTGTTTCAGGGCAAGAGATTGTGTTTTAGACTAAAAGGGAATGCATTATAAGAAGAATCTTTACTTTGAAACTTTGTTCTTTACCATTTTCACACTATGTAACAGCTTTATATTCAACTTAAACACTGCTTCAGTGCAAGAGATTGTGTTTTAGACTAAAAGGGAATGCATTATAAGAAGAATCTTTACTTTGAAACTCTGTTCTTTACCTTTTTCACACTATGAAACAGCTTTGTATTCACCTTAAACACTGTTTCAGGGCAGATTGTGTTTTAGACTAAAAGGGAATGCATTGTAAGAAGAATCTTTACTTTGAAACTCTGTTCTTTACCTTTTTCTCATTATGAAACAGCTTTGTATTCACCTTAAACACTGCTTCAGGGCAAGAGATTGTGTTTTAGACTAAAAGGGAATGCATTATAAGAAGAATCTTTACTTTGAAACTCTGTTTTTTACCTTTTTCACACTATGAAACAGCTTTGTATTCACCTTAAACACTGTTTCAGGGCAAGAGATTGTGTTTTAGACTAAAAGGGAATGCATTATAAGAAGAATCTTTACTTTGAAACTCTGTTCTTTACCTTTTTCTCACTATGAAACAGCTTTGTATTCAACTTAAACACTGTTTCAGGGGAAGCGATTGTGTTTTAGACTAAAAGGGAATGCATTATAAGAAGAATCTTTACTTTGAAACTCTGTTCTTTACCTTTTTCTCACTATGAAACAGCTTTATATTCAACTTAAACACTGCTTCAGTGCAAGAGATTGTGTTTTAGACTAAAAGGGAATGCATTATAAGAAGAATCTTTACTTTGAAACTCTGTTCTTTACCTTTTTCACACTATGAAACAGCTTTGTATTCACCTTAAACACTGTTTCAGGGCAGATTGTGTTTTAGACTAAAAGGGAATATATTATAAGAAGAATCTTTACTTTGAAACTCTGTTCTTTACCTTTTTCTCACTATGAAACAGCTTTATATTCAACTTAAACACTGCTTCAGGGCAAGAGATTGTGTTTTAGACTAAAAGGGAATGCATTATAAGAAGAATCTTTACTTTGAAACTCTGTTCTTTACCTTTTTCACACTATGTAACAGCTTTGTTTCATGAAACAGCTTTGAAACAGCTTTGTATTCAACTTAAACACTGTTTCAGAGCTAGACATCTTGTTTTTAACCAAACTGAATAACTTACAATATGTTAAGAAAACACATATTTCAAATGAAAAGAGTTTATAACAAGGGGAGATCAAGTTGTTTGTAATATGACCAATTAAAGTAATTGCAATTCTGTTTGTACACTTCTAACCAAAAAGAAGCAGGGCTTCTATGCATTGTAATCAGCTTATACACCATTTCAGAGCAAGACATCTTGTTTTTAACCAAACTGAATAACTTACAATATCCTAAGAAAACACATATTTCAAGTGAAAAGAGTTTATCCAGGGGAGAACAAGTTGTTTTAACATGGTTCTAATGTGACCCTTGAAAGTAATGGCAACTCTGTTTTTACACCTCTAACCACAAGGAGGCAACGTTTCCACGCATTATAATTGGCTTATACATAGTTTCAGAGTAAGAAATATTGTTTTTAACCAAACTGAACAACTAAAAGGGAATGCATTATAAGAAGAATGTTTACTTTGAAACTCTGTTCTTTACCTTTTAAACAATATGAAACAGCTTTGTATTCACCTTAAACACTGTTTCAGGGCAAGAGATTGTGTTTTAGACTAAAAGGGAATGCATTGTAAGAAGAATCTTTACTTTGAAACTCTGTTCTTTACCTTTTTCTCACTATGAAACAGCTTTGTATTCACCTTAAACACTGTTTCAGGGCAAGAGATTGTGTTTTAGACTAAAAGGGAATGCATTATAAGAAGAATCTTTACTTTGAAACTCTGTTCTTTACCTTTTTCTCACTATGAAACAGCTTTATATTCAACTTAAACACTGCTTCAGGGCAAGAGATTGTGTTTTAGACTAAAAGGGAATGCATTATAAGAAGAATCTTTACTTTGAAACTCTGTTCTTTACCTTTTTCACACTATGTAACAGCTTTGTTTCATGAAACAGCTTTGAAACAGCTTTGTATTCAACTTAAACACTGTTTCAGAGCTAGACATCTTGTTTTTAACCAAACTGAATAACTTACAATATGTTAAGAAAACACATATTTCAAATGAAAAGAGTTTATAACAAGGGGAGATCAAGTTGTTTGTAATATGACCAATTAAAGTAATTGCAATTCTGTTTGTACACTTCTAACCAAAAAGAAGCAGGGCTTCTATGCATTGTAATCAGCTTATACACCATTTCAGAGCAAGACATCTTGTTTTTAACCAAACTGAATAACTTACAATATCCTAAGAAAACACATATTTCAAGTGAAAAGAGTTTATCCAGGGGAGAACAAGTTGTTTTAACATGGTTCTAATGTGACCCTTGAAAGTAATTGCAACTCTGTTTTTACACCTCTAACCACAAGGAGGCAACGTTTCCACGCATTATAATTGGCTTATACATAGTTTCAGAGTAAGAAATATTGTTTTTAACCAAACTGAACAACTAAAAGGGAATGCATTATAAGAAGAATGTTTACTTTGAAACTCTGTTCTTTACCTTTTAAACAATATGAAACAGCTTTGTATTCACCTTAAACACTGTTTCAGGGCAAGAGATTGTGTTTTAGACTAAAAGGGAATGCATTGTATGAAGAATCTTTACTTTGAAACTCTGTTCTTTACCTTTTTCTCACTATGAAACAGCTTTGTATTCACCTTAAACACTGTTTCAGGGCAAGAGATTGTGTTTTAGACTAAAAGGGAATGCATTATAAGAAGAATCTTTACTTTGAAACTCTGTTCTTTACCATTTTCACACTATGTAACAGCTTTATATTCAACTTAAACACTGCTTCAGTGCAAGAGATTGTGTTTTAGACTAAAAGGGAATGCATTATAAGAAGAATATTTACTTTGAAACTCTGTTCTTTACCTTTTTCACACTATGAAACAGCTTTGTATTCACCTTAAACACTGTTTCAGGGCAGATTGTGTTTTAGACTAAAAGGGAATACATTATAAGAAGAATCTTTACTTTGAAACTCTGTTCTTTACCTTTTTCACACTATGAAACAGCTTTATATTCAACTTAAACACTGTTTCAGGGCAAGAGATTGTGTTTTAGACTAAAATAGACTGCATTATAAGAAGAATCTTTACTTTGAAACTCTGTTCTTTACCTTTTTCATACTATGAAACAGCTTTGTATTCACCTTAAACACTGTTTCAGGGCAAGAGATTGTGTTTTAGACTAAAAGGGAATGCATTGTAAGAAGAATCTTTACTTTGAAACTCTGTTCTTTACCTTTTTCTCACTATGAAACAGCTTTGTATTCACCTTAAACACTGTTTCAGGGCAAGAGATTGTGTTTTAGACTAAAAGGGAATGCATTATAAGAAGAATCTTTACTTTGAAACTCTGTTCTTTACCTTTTTCACACTATGAAACAGCTTTGTATTCACCTTAAACACTGTTTCAGTGCAGATTGTGTTTTAGACTAAAAGGGAATACATTATAAGAAGAATCTTTACTTTGAAACTCTGTTCTTTACCTTTTTCACACTATGAAACAGCTTTGTATTCAACTTAAACACTGTTTCAGGGCAAGAGATTGTGTTTTAGACTAAAATAGACTGCATTATAAGAAGAATCTTTACTTTGAAACTCTGTTCTTTACCTTTTTCTCACTATGAAACAGCTTTGTATTCACCTTAAACACTGTTTCAGGGCAAGAGATTGTGTTTTAGACTAAAAGGGAATGCATTATAAGAAGAATCTTTACTTTGAAACTCTGTTCTTTACCATTTTCACACTATGTAACAGCTTTATATTCAACTTAAACACTGCTTCAGTGCAAGAGATTGTGTTTTAGACTAAAAGGGAATGCATTATAAGAAGAATCTTTACTTTGAAACTCTGTTCTTTACCTTTTTCTCACTATGAAACAGCTTTATATTCAACTTAAACACTGCTTCAGGGCAAGAGATTGTGTTTTAGACTAAAAGGGAATGCATTATAAGAAGAATCTTTACTTTGAAACTCTGTTCTTTACCTTTTTCACACTATGTAACAGCTTTGTTTCATGAAACAGCTTTGAAACAGCTTTGTATTCAACTTAAACACTGTTTCAGAGCTAGACATCTTGTTTTTAACCAAACTGAATAACTTACAATATGTTAAGAAAACACATATTTCAAATGAAAAGAGTTTATAACAAGGGGAGATCAAGTTGTTTGTAATATGACCAATTAAAGTAATTGCAATTCTGTTTGTACACTTCTAACCAAAAAGAAGCAGGGCTTCTATGCATTGTAATCAGCTTATACACCATTTCAGAGCAAGACATCTTGTTTTTAACCAAACTGAATAACTTACAATATCCTAAGAAAACACATATTTCAAGTGAAAAGAGTTTATCCAGGGGAGAACAAGTTGTTTTAACATGGTTCTAATGTGACCCTTGAAAGTAATTGCAACTCTGTTTTTACACCTCTAACCACAAGGAGGCAACGTTTCCACGCATTATAATTGGCTTATACATAGTTTCAGAGTAAGAAATATTGTTTTTAACCAAACTGAACAACTAAAAGGGAATGCATTATAAGAAGAATGTTTACTTTGAAACTCTGTTCTTTACCTTTTAAACAATATGAAACAGCTTTGTATTCACCTTAAACACTGTTTCAGGGCAAGAGATTGTGTTTTAGACTAAAAGGGAATGCATTGTATGAAGAATCTTTACTTTGAAACTCTGTTCTTTACCTTTTTCTCACTATGAAACAGCTTTGTATTCACCTTAAACACTGTTTCAGGGCAAGAGATTGTGTTTTAGACTAAAAGGGAATGCATTATAAGAAGAATCTTTACTTTGAAACTCTGTTCTTTACCATTTTCACACTATGTAACAGCTTTATATTCAACTTAAACACTGCTTCAGTGCAAGAGATTGTGTTTTAGACTAAAAGGGAATGCATTATAAGAAGAATCTTTACTTTGAAACTCTGTTCTTTACCTTTTTCACACTATGAAACAGCTTTGTATTCACCTTAAACACTGTTTCAGGGCAGATTGTGTTTTAGACTAAAAGGGAATACATTATAAGAAGAATCTTTACTTTGAAACTCTGTTCTTTACCTTTTTCACACTATGAAACAGCTTTATATTCAACTTAAACACTGTTTCAGGGCAAGAGATTGTGTTTTAGACTAAAATAGACTGCATTATAAGAAGAATCTTTACTTTGAAACTCTGTTCTTTACCTTTTTCATACTATGAAACAGCTTTGTATTCACCTTAAACACTGTTTCAGGGCAAGATATTGTGTTTTAGACTAAAAGGGAATGCATTGTAAGAAGAATCTTTACTTTGAAACTCTGTTCTTTACCTTTTTCTCACTATGAAACAGCTTTGTATTCACCTTAAACACTGTTTCAGGGCAAGAGATTGTGTTTTAGACTAAAAGGGAATGCATTATAAGAAGAATCTTTACTTTGAAACTCTGTTCTTTACCTTTTTCACACTATGAAACAGCTTTGTATTCACCTTAAACACTGTTTCAGTGCAGATTGTGTTTTAGACTAAAAGGGAATACATTATAAGAAGAATCTTTACTTTGAAACTCTGTTCTTTACCTTTTTCACACTATGAAACAGCTTTGTATTCAACTTAAACACTGTTTCAGGGCAAGAGATTGTGTTTTAGACTAAAATAGACTGCATTATAAGAAGAATCTTTACTTTGAAACTCTGTTCTTTACCTTTTTCTCACTATGAAACAGCTTTGTATTCACCTTAAACACTGTTTCAGGGCAAGAGATTGTGTTTTAGACTAAAAGGGAATGCATTATAAGAAGAATCTTTACTTTGAAACTCTGTTCTTTACCATTTTCACACTATGTAACAGCTTTATATTCAACTTAAACACTGCTTCAGTGCAAGAGATTGTGTTTTAGACTAAAAGGGAATGCATTATAAGAAGAATCTTTACTTTGAAACTCTGTTCTTTACCTTTTTCACACTATGAAACAGCTTTGTATTCACCTTAAACACTGTTTCAGGGCAGATTGTGTTTTAGACTAAAAGGGAATACATTATAAGAAGAATCTTTACTTTGAAACTCTGTTCTTTACCTTTTTCACACTATGAAACAGCTTTATATTCGCCTTAAACACTGTTTCAGGGCAAGAGATTGTGCTTTAGACTAAAATAGACTGCATTATAAGAAGAATCTTTACTTTGAAACTCTGTTCTTTACCTTTTTCACACTACGAAACAGCTTTGTATTCACCTTAAACACTGTTTCAGGGCAAGAGATTGTGTTTTAGACTAAAAGGGAATGCATTGTAAGAAGAATCTTTACTTTGAAACTCTGTTCTTTACCTTTTTCTCACTATGAAACAGCTTTGTATTCACCTTAAACACTGTTTCAGGGCAAGAGATTGTGTTTTAGACTAAAAGGGAATGCATTATAAGAAGAATCTTTACTTTGAAACTCTGTTTTTTACCTTTTTCACACTATGAAACAGCTTTGTATTCACCTTAAACACTGTTTCAGGGCAAGAGATTGTGTTTTAGACTAAAAGGGAATGCATTATAAGAAGAATCTTTACTTTGAAACTCTGTTCTTTACCTTTTTCTCACTATGAAACAGCTTTGTATTCAACTTAAACACTGTTTCAGGGGAAGAGATTGTGTTTTAGACTAAAAGGGAATGCATTATAAGAAGAATCTTTACTTTGAAACTCTGTTCTTTACCTTTTTCTCACTATGAAACAGCTTTATATTCAACTTAAACACTGCTTCAGTGCAAGAGATTGTGTTTTAGACTAAAAGGGAATGCATTATAAGAAGAATCTTTACTTTGAAACTCTGTTCTTTACCTTTTTCACACTATGAAACAGCTTTGTATTCACCTTAAACACTGTTTCAGGGCAAAAGATTGTGTTTTAGACTAAAAGGGAATGCATTATAAGAAGAATCTTTACTTTGAAACTCTGTTCTTTACCATTTTCACACTATGTAACAGCTTTATATTCAACTTAAACACTGCTTCAGTGCAAGAGATTGTGTTTTAGACTAAAAGGGAATGCATTATAAGAAGAATCTTTACTTTGAAACTCTGTTCTTTACCTTTTTCACACTATGAAACAGCTTTGTATTCACCTTAAACACTGTTTCAGGGCAGATTGTGTTTTAGACTAAAAGGGAATACATTATAAGAAGAATCTTTACTTTGAAACTCTGTTCTTTACCTTTTTCACACTATGAAACAGCTTTATATTCAACTTAACACTGTTTCAGGGCAAGAGATTGTGCTTTAGACTAAAATAGACTGCATTATAAGAAGAATCTTTACTTTGAAACTCTGTTCTTTACCTTTTTCACACTACGAAACAGCTTTGTATTCACCTTAAACACTGTTTCAGGGCAAGAGATTGTGTTTTAGACTAAAAGGGAATGCATTGTAAGAAGAATCTTTACTTTGAAACTCTGTTCTTTACCTTTTTCTCACTATGAAACAGCTTTGTATTCACCTTAAACACTGTTTCAGGGCAAGAGATTGTGTTTTAGACTAAAAGGGAATGCATTATAAGAAGAATCTTTACTTTGAAACTCTGTTCTTTACCTTTTTCTCACTATGAAACAGCTTTGTATTCAACTTAAACACTGTTTCAGGGGAAGAGATTGTGTTTTAGACTAAAAGGGAATGCATTATAAGAAGAATCTTTACTTTGAAACTCTGTTCTTTACCTTTTTCTCACTATGAAACAGCTTTATATTCAACTTAAACACTGCTTCAGGGCAAGAGATTGTGTTTTAGACTAAAAGGGAATGCATTATAAGAAGAATCTTTACTTTGAAACTCTGTTTTTTACCTGTTTCACACTATGAAACAGCTTTGTATTCACCTTAAACACTGTTTCAGGGCAAGAGATTGTGTTTTAGACTAAAAGGGAATGCATTATAAGAAGAATCTTTACTTTGAAACTCTGTTCTTTACCTTTTTCTCACTATGAAACAGCTTTGTATTCAACTTAAACACTGTTTCAGGGGAAGAGATTGTGTTTTAGACTAAAAGGGAATGCATTATAAGAAGAATCTTTACTTTGAAACTCTGTTCTTTACCTTTTTCTCACTATGAAACAGCTTTATATTCAACTTAAAGACTGCTTCAGTGCAAGAGATTGTGTTTTAGACTAAAAGGGAATGCATTATAAGAAGAATCTTTACTTTGAAACTCTGTTCTTTACCTTTTTCACACTATGAAACAGCTTTGTATTCACCTTAAACACTGTTTCAGGGCAGATTGTGTTTTAGACTAAAAGGGAATACATTATAAGAAGAATCTTTACTTTGAAACTCTGTTCTTTACCTTTTTCTCACTATGAAACAGCTTTATATTCAACTTAAACACTGCTTCAGGGCAAGAGATTGTGTTTTAGACTAAAAGGGAATGCATTATAAGAAGAATCTTTACTTTGAAACTCTGTTCTTTACCTTTTTCTCATTATGAAACAGCTTTGTATTCACCTTAAATACTGTTTCAGGGCAAGAGATTGTGTTTTAGACTAAAAGGGAATGCATTATAAGAAGAATCTTTACTTTGAAACTCTGTTCTTTACCTTTTTCACACTATGTAACAGCTTTGTTTCATGAAACAGGTTTGAAACAGCTTTGTATTCAACTTAAACACTGTTTCAGAGCTAGACATCTTGTTTTTAACCAAACTGAATAACTTACAATATGTTAAGAAAACACATATTTCAAATGAAAAGAGTTTATAACAAGGGGAGATCAAGTTGTTTGTAATATGACCAATTAAAGTAATTGCAATTCTGTTTATACACTTCTAACCAAAAAGAAGCAGGGCTTCTATGCATTGTAATCAGCTTATACACCATTTCAGAGCAAGACATC
Organism: Electrophorus electricus; assembly: GCF_041902795.1. Taxonomy (NCBI): domain Eukaryota; kingdom Metazoa; phylum Chordata; class Actinopteri; order Gymnotiformes; family Gymnotidae; genus Electrophorus; species Electrophorus electricus. The sequence goes on along the minus strand of NW_027658572.1, from coordinate 997,182 downwards.
TTGTTTTTAACCAAACTGAATAACTTACAATATCCTAAGAAAACACATATTTCAAGTGAAAAGAGTTTATCCAGGGGAGAACAAGTTGTTTTAACATGGTTCTAATGTGACCCTTGAAAGTAATTGCAACTCTGTTTTTACACCTCTAACCACAAGGAGGCAACGTTTCCACGCATTATAATTGGCTTATACATAGTTTCAGAGTAAGAAATATTGTTTTTAACCAAACTGAACAACTAAAAGGGAATGCATTATAAGAAGAATGTTTACTTTGAAACTCTGTTCTTTACCTTTTAAACAATATGAAACAGCTTTGTATTCACCTTAAACACTGTTTCAGGGCAAGAGATTGTGTTTTAGACTAAAAGGGAATGCATTGTATGAAGAATCTTTACTTTGAAACTCTGTTCTTTACCTTTTTCTCACTATGAAACAGCTTTGTATTCACCTTAAACACTGTTTCAGGGCAAGAGATTGTGTTTTAGACTAAAAGGGAATGCATTATAAGAAGAATCTTTACTTTGAAACTCTGTTCTTTACCTTTTTCACACTATGTAACAGCTTTATATTCAACTTAAACACTGCTTCAGTGCAAGAGATTGTGTTTTAGACTAAAAGGGAATGCATTATAAGAAGAATCTTTACTTTGAAACTCTGTTCTTTACCTTTTTCACACTATGAAACAGCTTTGTATTCACCTTAAACACTGTTTCAGGGCAGATTGTGTTTTAGACTAAAAGGGAATACATTATAAGAAGAATCTTTACTTTGAAACTCTGTTCTTTACCTTTTTCACACTATGAAACAGCTTTATATTCAACTTAAACACTGTTTCAGGGCAAGAGATTGTGTTTTAGACTAAAATAGACTGCATTATAAGAAGAATCTTTACTTTGAAACTCTGTTCTTTACCTTTTTCACACTATGAAACAGCTTTGTATTCACCTTAAACACTGTTTCAGGGCAAGAGATTGTGTTTTAGACTAAAAGGGAATGCATTGTAAGAAGAATCTTTACTTTGAAACTCAGTTCTTTACCTTTTTCTCACTATGAAACAGCTTTGTATTCACCTTAAACACTGTTTCAGGGCAAGAGATTGTGTTTTAGACTAAAAGGGAATGCATTATAAGAAGAATCTTTACTTTGAAACTCTGTTCTTTACCATTTTCACACTATGTAACAGCTTTATATTCAACTTAAACACTGCTTCAGTGCAAGAGATTGTGTTTTAGACTAAAAGGGAATGCATTATAAGAAGAATCTTTACTTTGAAACTCTGTTCTTTACCTTTTTCACACTATGTAACAGCTTTGTATTCACCTTAAACACTGTTTCAGGGCAGATTGTGTTTTAGACTAAAAGGGAATACATTATAAGAAGAATCTTTACTTTGAAACTCTGTTCTTTACCTTTTTCTCACTATGAAACAGCTTTATATTCAACTTAAACACTGCTTCAGGGCAAGAGATTGTGTTTTAGACTAAAAGGGAATGCATTATAAGAAGAATCTTTACTTTGAAACTCTGTTCTTTACCTTTTTCACACTATGTAACAGCTTTGTTTCATGAAACAGGTTTGAAACAGCTTTGTATTCAACTTAAACACTGTTTCAGAGCTAGACATCTTGTTTTTAACCAAACTGAATAACTTACAATATGTTAAGAAAACACATATTTCAAATGAAAAGAGTTTATAACAAGGGGAGATCAAGTTGTTTGTAATATGACCAATTAAAGTAATTGCAATTCTGTTTGTACACTTCTAACCAAAAAGAAGCAGGGCTTCTATGCATTGTAATCAGCTTATACACCATTTCAGAGCAAGACATCTTGTTTTTAACCAAACTGAATAACTTACAATATCCTAAGAAAACACATATTTCAAGTGAAAAGAGTTTATCCAGGGGAGAACAAGTTGTTTTAACATGGTTCTAATGTGACCCTTGAAAGTAATTGCAACTCTGTTTTTACACCTCTAACCACAAGGAGGCAACGTTTCCACGCATTATAATTGGCTTATACATAGTTTCAGAGTAAGAAATATTGTTTTTAACCAAACTGAACAACTAAAAGGGAATGCATTATAAGAAGAATGTTTACTTTGAAACTCTGTTCTTTACCTTTTAAACAATATGAAACAGCTTTGTATTCACCTTAAACACTGTTTCAGGGCAAGAGATTGTGTTTTAGACTAAAAGGGAATGCATTGTAAGAAGAATCTTTACTTTGAAACTCTGTTCTTTACCTTTTTCTCACTATGAAACAGCTTTGTATTCACCTTAAACACTGTTTCAGGGCAAGAGATTGTGTTTTAAACTAAAAGGGAATGCATTATAAGAAGAATCTTTACTTTGAAACTCTGTTCTTTACCATTTTCACACTATGTAACAGCTTTATATTCAACTTAAACACTGCTTCAGTGCAAGAGATTGTGTTTTAGACTAAAAGGGAATGCATTATAAGAAGAATCTTTACTTTGAAACTCTGTTCTTTACCTTTTTCTCACTATGAAACAGCTTTATATTCAACTTAAACACTGCTTCAGGGCAAGAGATTGTGTTTTAGACTAAAAGGGAATGCATTATAAGAAGAATCTTTACTTTGAAACTCTGTTTTTTACCTTTTTCACACTATGAAACAGCTTTGTATTCACCTTAAACACTGTTTCAGGGCAAGAGATTGTGTTTTAGACTAAAAGGGAATGCATTATAAGAAGAATCTTTACTTTGAAACTCTGTTCTTTACCTTTTTCTCACTATGAAACAGCTTTGTATTCAACTTAAACACTGTTTCAGGGGAAGAGATTGTGTTTTAGACTAAAAGGGAATGCATTATAAGAAGAATCTTTACTTTGAAACTCTGTTCTTTACCTTTTTCACACTATGAAACAGCTTTGTATTCACCTTAAACACTGTTTCAGGGCAGATTGTGTTTTAGACTAAAAGGGAATACATTATAAGAAGAATCTTTACTTTGAAACTCTGTTCTTTACCTTTTTCACACTATGTAACAGCTTTGTTTCATGAAACAGCTTTGAAACAGCTTTGTATTCAACTCAAACACTGTTTCAGAGCTAGACATCTTGTTTTTAACCAAACTGAATAACTTACAATATGTTAAGAAAACACATATTTCAAATGAAAAGAGTTTATAACAAGGGGAGATCAAGTTGTTTGTAATATGACCAATTAAAGTAATTGCAATTCTGTTTGTACACTTCTAACCAAAAAGAAGCAGGGCTTCTATGCATTGTAATCAGCTTATACACCATTTCATAGCAAGACATCTTGTTTTTAACCAAACTGAATAACTTACAATATCCTAAGAAAACACATATTTCAAGTGAAAAGAGTTTATCCAGGGGAGAACAAGTTGTTTTAACATGGTTCTAATGTGACCCTTGAAAGTAATTGCAACTCTGTTTTTACACCTCTAACCACAAGGAGGCAACGTTTCCACGCATTATAATTGGCTTATACATAGTTTCAGAGTAAGAAATATTGTTTTTAACCAAACTGAACAACTAAAAGGGAATGCATTATAAGAAGAATGTTTACTTTGAAACTCTGTTCTTTACCTTTTAAACAATATGAAACAGCTTTGTATTCACCTTAAACACTGTTTCAGGGCAAGAGATTGTGTTTTAGACTAAAAGGGAATGCATTGTATGAAGAATCTTTACTTTGAAACTCTGTTCTTTACCTTTTTCTCACTATGAAACAGCTTTGTATTCACCTTAAACACTGTTTCAGGGCAAGAGATTGTGTTTTAGACTAAAAGGGAATGCATTATAAGAAGAATCTTTACTTTGAAACTCTGTTCTTTACCATTTTCACACTATGTAACAGCTTTATATTCAACTTAAACACTGCTTCAGTGCAAGAGATTGTGTTTTAGACTAAAAGGGAATGCATTATAAGAAGAATCTTTACTTTGAAACTCTGTTCTTTACCTTTTTCACACTATGAAACAGCTTTGTATTCACCTTAAACACTGTTTCAGGGCAGATTGTGTTTTAGACTAAAAGGGAATACATTATAAGAAGAATCTTTACTTTGAAACTCTGTTCTTTACCTTTTTCACACTATGAAACAGCTTTATATTCAACTTAAACACTGTTTCAGGGCAAGAGATTGTGTTTTAGACTAAAATAGACTGCATTATAAGAAGAATCTTTACTTTGAAACTCTGTTCTTTACCTTTTTCACACTATGAAACAGCTTTGTATTCACCTTAAACACTGTTTCAGGGCAAGAGATTGTGTTTAAACTAAAAGGGAATGCATTGTAAGTAGAATCTTTACTTTGAAACTCTGTTCTTTACCTTTTTCTCACTATGAAACAGCTTTGTATTCACCTTAAACACTGTTTCAGGGCAAGAGATTGTGTTTTAGACTAAAAGGGAATGCATTATAAGAAGAATCTTTACTTTGAAACTCTGTTCTTTACCTTTTTCACACTATGAAACAGCTTTGTATTCACCTTAAACACTGTTTCAGTGCAGATTGTGTTTTAGACTAAAAGGGAATACATTATAAGAAGAATCTTTACTTTGAAACTCTGTTCTTTACCTTTTTCACACTATGAAACAGCTTTATATTCAACTTAAACACTGTTTCAGGGCAAGAGATTGTGTTTTAGACTAAAATAGACTGCATTATAAGAAGAATCTTTACTTTGAAACTCTGTTCTTTACCTTTTTCTCACTATGAAACAGCTTTGTATTCACCTTAAACACTGTTTCAGGGCAAGAGATTGTGTTTTAGACTAAAAGGGAATGCATTATAAGAAGAATCTTTACTTTGAAACTCTGTTCTTTACCATTTTCATACTATGTAACAGCTTTATATTCAACTTAAACACTGCTTCAGTGCAAGAGATTGTGTTTTAGACTAAAAGGGAATGCATTATAAGAAGAATCTTTACTTTGAAACTCTGTTCTTTACCTTTTTCACACTATGAAACAGCTTTGTATTCACCTTAAACACTGTTTCAGGGCAGATTGTGTTTTAGACTAAAAGGGAATACATTATAAGAAGAATCTTTACTTTGAAACTCTGTTCTTTACCTTTTTCACACTATGAAACAGCTTTATATTCAACTTAAACACTGTTTCAGGGCAAGAGATTGTGCTTTAGACTAAAATAGACTGCATTATAAGAAGAATCTTTACTTTGAAACTCTGTTCTTTACCTTTTTCACACTACGAAACAGCTTTGTATTCACCTTAAACACTGTTTCAGGGCAAGAGATTGTGTTTTAGACTAAAAGGGAATGCATTGTAAGAAGAATCTTTACTTTGAAACTCTGTTTTTTACCTTTTTCACACTATGAAACAGCTTTGTATTCACCTTAAACACTGTTTCAGGGCAAGAGATTGTGTTTTAGACTAAAAGGGAATGCATTATAAGAAGAATCTTTACTTTGAAACTCTGTTCTTTACCTTTTTCTCACTATGAAACAGCTTTGTATTCAACTTAAACACTGTTTCAGGGGAAGAGATTGTGTTTTAGACTAAAAGGGAATGCATTATAAGAAGAATCTTTACTTTGAAACTTTGTTCTTTACCATTTTCACACTATGTAACAGCTTTATATTCAACTTAAACACTGCTTCAGTGCAAGAGATTGTGTTTTAGACTAAAAGGGAATGCATTATAAGAAGAATCTTTACTTTGAAACTCTGTTCTTTACCTTTTTCACACTATGAAACAGCTTTGTATTCACCTTAAACACTGTTTCAGGGCAGATTGTGTTTTAGACTAAAAGGGAATACATTATAAGAAGAATCTTTACTTTGAAACTCTGTTCTTTACCTTTTTCTCACTATGAAACAGCTTTATATTCAACTTAAACACTGCTTCAGGGCAGATTGTGTTTTAGACTAAAAGGGAATACATTATAAGAAGAATCTTTACTTTGAAACTCTGTTCTTTACCTTTTTCACACTATGTAACAGCTTTGTTTCATGAAACAGCTTTGAAACAGCTTTGTATTCAACTCAAACACTGTTTCAGAGCTAGACATCTTGTTTTTAACCAAACTGAATAACTTACAATATGTTAAGAAAACACATATTTCAAATGAAAAGAGTTTATAACAAGGGGAGATCAAGTTGTTTGTAATATGACCAATTAAAGTAATTGCAATTCTGTTTGTACACTTCTAACCAAAAAGAAGCAGGGCTTCTATGCATTGTAATCAGCTTATACACCATTTCATAGCAAGACATCTTGTTTTTAACCAAACTGAATAACTTACAATATCCTAAGAAAACACATATTTCAAGTGAAAAGAGTTTATCCAGGGGAGAACAAGTTGTTTTAACATGGTTCTAATGTGACCCTTGAAAGTAATTGCAACTCTGTTTTTACACCTCTAACCACAAGGAGGCAACGTTTCCACGCATTATAATTGGCTTATACATAGTTTCAGAGTAAGAAATATTGTTTTTAACCAAACTGAACAACTAAAAGGGAATGCATTATAAGAAGAATGTTTACTTTGAAACTCTGTTCTTTACCTTTTAAACAATATGAAACAGCTTTGTATTCACCTTAAACACTGTTTCAGGGCAAGAGATTGTGTTTTAGACTAAAAGGGAATGCATTGTATGAAGAATCTTTACTTTGAAACTCTGTTCTTTACCTTTTTCTCACTATGAAACAGCTTTGTATTCACCTTAAACACTGTTTCAGGGCAAGAGATTGTGTTTTAGACTAAAAGGGAATGCATTATAAGAAGAATCTTTACTTTGAAACTCTGTTCTTTACCATTTTCACACTATGTAACAGCTTTATATTCAACTTAAACACTGCTTCAGTGCAAGAGATTGTGTTTTAGACTAAAAGGGAATGCATTATAAGAAGAATCTTTACTTTGAAACTCTGTTCTTTACCTTTTTCACACTATGAAACAGCTTTGTATTCACCTTAAACACTGTTTCAGGGCAGATTGTGTTTTAGACTAAAAGGGAATACATTATAAGAAGAATCTTTACTTTGAAACTCTGTTCTTTACCTTTTTCACACTATGAAACAGCTTTATATTCAACTTAAACACTGTTTCAGGGCAAGAGATTGTGTTTTAGACTAAAATAGACTGCATTATAAGAAGAATCTTTACTTTGAAACTCTGTTCTTTACCTTTTTCACACTATGAAACAGCTTTGTATTCACCTTAAACACTGTTTCAGGGCAAGAGATTGTGTTTTAGACTAAAAGGGAATGCATTGTAAGAAGAATCTTTACTTTGAAACTCTGTTCTTTACCTTTTTCTCACTATAAAACAGCTTTGTATTCACCTTAAACACTGTTTCAGGGCAAGAGATTGTGTTTTAGACTAAAAGGGAATGCATTATAAGAAGAATCTTTACTTTGAAACTCTGTTCTTTACCTTTTTCACACTATGAAACAGCTTTGTATTCACCTTAAACACTGTTTCAGTGCAGATTGTGTTTTAGACTAAAAGGGAATACATTATAAGAAGAATCTTTACTTTGAAACTCTGTTCTTTACCTTTTTCACACTATGAAACAGCTTTATATTCAACTTAAACACTGTTTCAGGGCAAGAGATTGTGTTTTAGACTAAAATAGACTGCATTATAAGAAGAATCTTTACTTTGAAACTCTGTTCTTTACCTTTTTCTCACTATGAAACAGCTTTGTATTCACCTTAAACACTGTTTCAGGGCAAGAGATTGTGTTTTAGACTAAAAGGGAATGCATTATAAGAAGAATCTTTACTTTGAAACTCTGTTCTTTACCATTTTCATACTATGTAACAGCTTTATATTCAACTTAAACACTGCTTCAGTGCAAGAGATTGTGTTTTAGACTAAAAGGGAATGCATTATAAGAAGAATCTTTACTTTGAAACTCTGTTCTTTACCTTTTTCACACTATGAAACAGCTTTGTATTCACCTTAAACACTGTTTCAGGGCAGATTGTGTTTTAGACTAAAAGGGAATACATTATAAGAAGAATCTTTACTTTGAAACTCTGTTCTTTACCTTTTTCACACTATGAAACAGCTTTATATTCAACTTAAACACTGTTTCAGGGCAAGAGATTGTGCTTTAGACTAAAATAGACTGCATTATAAGAAGAATCTTTACTTTGAAACTCTGTTCTTTACCTTTTTCACACTACGAAACAGCTTTGTATTCACCTTAAACACTGTTTCAGGGCAAGAGATTGTGTTTTAGACTAAAAGGGAATGCATTGTAAGAAGAATCTTTACTTTGAAACTCTGTTCTTTACCTTTTTCTCACTATGAAACAGCTTTGTATTCACCTTAAACACTGTTTCAGGGCAAGAGATTGTGTTTTAGACTAAAAGGGAATGCATTATAAGAAGAATCTTTACTTTGAAACTCTGTTCTTTACCTTTTTCTCACTATGAAACAGCTTTGTATTCAACTTAAACACTGTTTCAGGGCAAGAGATTGTGTTTTAGACTAAAAGGGAATGCATTATAAGAAGAATCTTTACTTTGAAACTCTGTTCTTTACCTTTTTCTCACTATGAAACAGCTTTGTATTCAACTTAAACACTGTTTCAGGGGAAGAGATTGTGTTTTAGACTAAAAGGGAATGCATTATAAGAAGAATCTTTACTTTGAAACTCTGTTCTTTACCTTTTTCTCACTATGAAACAGCTTTATATTCAACTTAAACACTGCTTCAGTGCAAGAGATTGTGTTTTAGACTAAAAGGGAATGCATTATAAGAAGAATCTTTACTTTGAAACTCTGTTCTTTACCTTTTTCACACTATGAAACAGCTTTGTATTCACCTTAAACACTGTTTCAGGGCAGATTGTGTTTTAGACTAAAAGGGAATACATTATAAGAAGAATCTTTACTTTGAAACTCTGTTCTTTACCTTTTTCTCACTATGAAACAGCTTTATATTCAACTTAAACACTGCTTCAGGGCAAGAGATTGTGTTTTAGACTAAAAGGGAATGCATTATAAGAAGAATCTTTACTTTGAAACTCTGTTCTTTACCTTTTTCACACTATGTAACAGCTTTGTTTCATGAAACAGGTTTGAAACAGCTTTGTATTCAACTTAAACACTGTTTCAGAGCTAGACATCTTGTTTTTAACCAAACTGAATAACTTACAATATGTTAAGAAAACACATATTTCAAATGAAAAGAGTTTATAACAAGGGGAGATGAAGTTGTTTGTAATATGACCAATTAAAGTAATTGCAATTCTGTTTATACACTTCTAACCAAAAAGAAGCAGGGCTTCTATGCATTGTAATCAGCTTATACACCATTTCAGAGCAAGACATCTTGTTTTTAACCAAACTGAATAACTTACAATATCCTAAGAAAACACATATTTCAAGTGAAAAGAGTTTATCCAGGGGAGAACAAGTTGTTTTAACATGGTTCTAATGTGACCCTTGAAAGTAATTGCAACTCTGTTTTTACACCTCTAACCACAAGGAGGCAACGTTTCCACGCATTATAATTGGCTTATACATAGTTTCAGAGTAAGAAATATTGTTTTTAACCAAACTGAACAACTAAAAGGGAATGCATTATAAGAAGAATGTTTACTTTGAAACTCTGTTCTTTACCTTTTAAACAATATGAAACAGCTTTGTATTCACCTTAAACACTGTTTCAGGGCAAGAGATTGTGTTTTAGACTAAAAGGGTATGCATTGTAAGAAGAATCTTTACTTTGAAACTCTGTTCTTTACCTTTTTCTCACTATGAAACAGCTTTGTATTCAACTTAAACACTGTTTCAGGGCAAGAGATTGTGTTTTAGACTAAAAGGGAATGCATTATAAGAAGAATCTTTACTTTGAAACTCTGTTCTTTACCTTTTTCTCACTATGAAACAGCTTTATATTCAACTTAAACACTGCTTCAGGGCAAGAGATTGTGTTTTAGACTAAAAGGGAATGCATTATAAGAAGAATCTTTACTTTGAAACTCTGTTCTTTACCTTTTTCACACTATGTAACAGCTTTGTTTCATGAAACAGGTTTGAAACAGCTTTGTATTCAACTTAAACACTGTTTCAGAGCTAGACATCTTGTTTTTAACCAAACTGAATAACTTACAATATGTTAAGAAAACACATATTTCAAATGAAAAGAGTTTATAACAAGGGGAGATCAAGTTGTTTGTAATATGACCAATTAAAGTAATTGCAATTCTGTTTGTACACTTCTAACCAAAAAGAAGCAGGGCTTCTATGCATTGTAATCAGCTTATACACCATTTCAGAGCAAGACATCTTGTTTTTAACCAAACTGAATAACTTACAATATCCTAAGAAAACACATATTTCAAGTGAAAAGAGTTTATCCAGGGGAGAACAAGTTGTTTTAACATGGTTCTAATGTGACCCTTGAAAGTAATTGCAACTCTGTTTTTACACCTCTAACCACAAGGAGGCAACGTTTCCACGCATTATAATTGGCTTATACATAGTTTCAGAGTAAGAAATATTGTTTTTAACCAAACTGAACAACTAAAAGGGAATGCATTATAAGAAGAATGTTTACTTTGAAACTCTGTTCTTTACCTTTTAAACAATATGAAACAGCCTTGTATTCACCTTAAACACTGTTTCAGGGCAAGAGATTGTGTTTTAGACTAAAAGGGAATGCATTGTAAGAAGAATCTTTACTTTGAAACTCTGTTCTTTACCTTTTTCTCACTATGAAACAGCTTTGTATTCACCTTAAACACTGTTTCAGGGCAAGAGATTGTGTTTTAGACTAAAAGGGAATGCATTATAAGAAGAATCTTTACTTTGAAACTCTGTTCTTTACCATTTTCACACTATGTAACAGCTTTATATTCAACTTAAACACTGCTTCAGTGCAAGAGATTGTGTTTTAGACTAAAAGGGAATGCATTATAAGAAGAATCTTTACTTTGAAACTCTGTTCTTTACCTTTTTCTCATTATGAAACAGCTTTGTATTCACCTTAAACACTGCTTCAGGGCAAGAGATTGTGTTTTAGACTAAAAGGGAATGCATTATAAGAAGAATCTTTACTTTGAAACTCTGTTCTTTACCTTTTTCACACTATGAAACAGCTTTATATTCAACTTAAACACTGTTTCAGGGCAAGAGATTGTGCTTTAGACTAAAATAGACTGCATTATAAGAAGAATCTTTACTTTGAAACTCTGTTCTTTACCTTTTTCACACTACGAAACAGCTTTGTATTCACCTTAAACACTGTTTCAGGGCAAGAGATTGTGTTTTAGACTAAAAGGGAATGCATTGTAAGAAGAATCTTTACTTTGAAACTCTGTTCTTTACCTTTTTCTCACTATGAAACAGCTTTGTATTCACCTTAAACACTGTTTCAGGGCAAGAGATTGTGTTTTAGACTAAAAGGGAATGCATTATAAGAAGAATCTTTACTTTGAAACTCTGTTCTTTACCTTTTTCTCACTATGAAACAGCTTTGTATTCAACTTAAACACTGTTTCAGGGGAAGAGATTGTGTTTTAGACTAAAAGGGAATGCATTATAAGAAGAATCTTTACTTTGAAACTCTGTTCTTTACCTTTTTCTCACTATGAAACAGCTTTATATTCAACTTAAACACTGCTTCAGTGCAAGAGATTGTGTTTTAGACTAAAAGGGAATGCATTATAAGAAGAATCTTTACTTTGAAACTCTGTTCTTTACCTTTTTCACACTATGAAACAGCTTTGTATTCACCTTAAACACTGTTTCAGGGCAAGAGATTGTGTTTTAGACTAAAAGGGAATGCATTATAAGAAGAATCTTTACTTTGAAACTCTGTTCTTTACCTTTTTCACACTATGTAACAGCTTTGTTTCATGAAACAGGTTTGAAACAGCTTTGTATTCAACTTAAACACTGTTTCAGAGCTAGACATCTTGTTTTTAACCAAACTGAATAACTTACAATATGTTAAGAAAACACATATTTCAAATGAAAAGAGTTTATAACAAGGGGAGATGAAGTTGTTTGTAATATGACCAATTAAAGTAATTGCAATTCTGTTTATACACTTCTAACCAAAAAGAAGCAGGGCTTCTATGCATTGTAATCAGCTTATACACCATTTCAGAGCAAGACATCTTGTTTTTAACCAAACTGAATAACTTACAATATCCTAAGAAAACACATATTTCAAGTGAAAAGAGTTTATCCAGGGGAGAACAAGTTGTTTTAACATGGTTCTAATGTGACCCTTGAAAGTAATTGCAACTCTGTTTTTACACCTCTAACCACAAGGAGGCAACGTTTCCACGCATTATAATTGGCTTATACATAGTTTCAGAGTAAGAAATATTGTTTTTAACCAAACTGAACAACTAAAAGGGAATGCATTATAAGAAGAATGTTTACTTTGAAACTCTGTTCTTTACCTTTTAAACAATATGAAACAGCTTTGTATTCACCTTAAACACTGTTTCAGGGCAAGAGATTGTGTTTTAGACTAAAAGGGTATGCATTGTAAGAAGAATCTTTACTTTGAAACTCTGTTCTTTACCTTTTTCTCACTATGAAACAGCTTTGTATTCAACTTAAACACTGTTTCAGGGCAAGAGATTGTGTTTTAGACTAAAAGGGAATGCATTATAAGAAGAATCTTTACTTTGAAACTCTGTTCTTTACTATTTTCACACTATGTAACAGCTTTATATTCAACTTAAACACTGCTTCAGTGCAAGAGATTGTGTTTTAGACTAAAAGGGAATGCATTATAAGAAGAATCTTTACTTTGAAACTCTGTTCTTTACCTTTTTCACACTATGTAACAGCTTTGTATTCACCTTAAACACTGTTTCAGGGCAGATTGTGTTTTAGACTAAAAGGGAATACATTATAAGAAGAATCTTTACTTTGAAACTCTGTTCTTTACCTTTTTCTCACTATGAAACAGCTTTATATTCAACTTAAACACTGCTTCAGGGCAAGAGATTGTGTTTTAGACTAAAAGGGAATGCATTATAAGAAGAATCTTTACTTTGAAACTCTGTTCTTTACCTTTTTCACACTATGTAACAGCTTTGTTTCATGAAACAGGTTTGAAACAGCTTTGTATTCAACTTAAACACTGTTTCAGAGCTAGACATCTTGTTTTTAACCAAACTGAATAACTTACAATATGTTAAGAAAACACATATTTCAAATGAAAAGAGTTTATAACAAGGGGAGATCAAGTTGTTTGTAATATGACCAATTAAAGTAATTGCAATTCTGTTTGTACACTTCTAACCAAAAAGAAGCAGGGCTTCTATGCATTGTAATCAGCTTATACACCATTTCAGAGCAAGACATCTTGTTTTTAACCAAACTGAATAACTTACAATATCCTAAGAAAACACATATTTCAAGTGAAAAGAGTTTATCCAGGGGAGAACAAGTTGTTTTAACATGGTTCTAATGTGACCCTTGAAAGTAATTGCAACTCTGTTTTTACACCTCTAACCACAAGGAGGCAACGTTTCCACGCATTATAATTGGCTTATACATAGTTTCAGAGTAAGAAATATTGTTTTTAACCAAACTGAACAACTAAAAGGGAATGCATTATAAGAAGAATGTTTACTTTGAAACTCTGTTCTTTACCTTTTAAACAATATGAAACAGCTTTGTATTCACCTTAAACACTGTTTCAGGGCAAGAGATTGTGTTTTAGACTAAAAGGGAATGCATTGTAAGAAGAATCTTTACTTTGAAACTCTGTTCTTTACCTTTTTCTCACTATGAAACAGCTTTGTATTCACCTTAAACACTGTTTCAGGGCAAGAGATTGTGTTTTAGACTAAAAGGGAATGCATTATAAGAAGAATCTTTACTTTGAAACTCTGTTCTTTACCATTTTCACACTATGTAACAGCTTTATATTCAACTTAAACACTGCTTCAGTGCAAGAGATTGTGTTTTAGACTAAAAGGGAATGCATTATAAGAAGAATCTTTACTTTGAAACTCTGTTCTTTACCTTTTTCTCATTATGAAACAGCTTTGTATTCACCTTAAACACTGCTTCAGGGCAAGAGATTGTGTTTTAGACTAAAAGGGAATGCATTATAAGAAGAATCTTTACTTTGAAACTCTGTTCTTTACCTTTTTCACACTATGAAACAGCTTTATATTCAACTTAAACACTGTTTCAGGGCAAGAGATTGTGCTTTAGACTAAAATAGACTGCATTATAAGAAGAATCTTTACTTTGAAACTCTGTTCTTTACCTTTTTCACACTACGAAACAGCTTTGTATTCACCTTAAACACTGTTTCAGGGCAAGAGATTGTGTTTTAGACTAAAAGGGAATGCATTGTAAGAAGAATCTTTACTTTGAAACTCTGTTCTTTACCTTTTTCTCACTATGAAACAGCTTTGTATTCACCTTAAACACTGTTTCAGGGCAAGAGATTGTGTTTTAGACTAAAAGGGAATGCATTATAAGAAGAATCTTTACTTTGAAACTCTGTTCTTTACCTTTTTCTCACTATGAAACAGCTTTGTATTCAACTTAAACACTGTTTCAGGGGAAGAGATTGTGTTTTAGACTAAAAGGGAATGCATTATAAGAAGAATCTTTACTTTGAAACTCTGTTCTTTACCTTTTTCTCACTATGAAACAGCTTTATATTCAACTTAAACACTGCTTCAGGGCAAGAGATTGTGTTTTAGACTAAAAGGGAATGCATTATAAGAAGAATCTTTACTTTGAAACTCTGTTTTTTACCTTTTTCACACTATGAAACAGCTTTGTATTCACCTTAAACACTGTTTCAGGGCAAGAGATTGTGTTTTAGACTAAAAGGGAATGCATTATAAGAAGAATCTTTACTTTGAAACTCTGTTCTTTACCTTTTTCTCACTATGAAACAGCTTTGTATTCAACTTAAACACTGTTTCAGGGGAAGAGATTGTGTTTTAGACTAAAAGGGAATGCATTATAAGAAGAATCTTTACTTTGAAACTCTGTTCTTTACCTTTTTCTCACTATGAAACAGCTTTATATTCAACTTAAACACTGCTTCAGTGCAAGAGATTGTGTTTTAGACTAAAAGGGAATGCATTATAAGAAGAATCTTTACTTTGAAACTCTGTTCTTTACCTTTTTCACACTATGAAACAGCTTTGTATTCACCTTAAACACTGTTTCAGGGCAGATTGTGTTTTAGACTAAAAGGGAATACATTATAAGAAGAATCTTTACTTTGAAACTCTGTTCTTTACCTTTTTCTCACTATGAAACAGCTTTATATTCAACTTAAACACTGCTTCAGGGCAAGAGATTGTGTTTTAGACTAAAAGGGAATGCATTATAAGAAGAATCTTTACTTTGAAACTCTGTTCTTTACCTTTTTCACACTATGTAACAGCTTTGTTTCATGAAACAGGTTTGAAACAGCTTTGTATTCAACTTAAACACTGTTTCAGAGCTAGACATCTTGTTTTTAACCAAACTGAATAACTTACAATATGTTAAGAAAACACATATTTCAAATGAAAAGAGTTTATAACAAGGGGAGATGAAGTTGTTTGTAATATGACCAATTAAAGTAATTGCAATTCTGTTTATACACTTCTAACCAAAAAGAAGCAGGGCTTCTATGCATTGTAATCAGCTTATACACCATTTCAGAGCAAGACATCTTGTTTTTAACCAAACTGAATAACTTACAATATCCTAAGAAAACACATATTTCAAGTGAAAAGAGTTTATCCAGGGGAGAACAAGTTGTTTTAACATGGTTCTAATGTGACCCTTGAAAGTAATTGCAACTCTGTTTTTACACCTCTAACCACAAGGAGGCAACGTTTCCACGCATTATAATTGGCTTATACATAGTTTCAGAGTAAGAAATATTGTTTTTAACCAAACTGAACAACTAAAAGGGAATGCATTATAAGAAGAATGTTTACTTTGAAACTCTGTTCTTTACCTTTTAAACAATATGAAACAGCTTTGTATTCACCTTAAACACTGTTTCAGGGCAAGAGATTGTGTTTTAGACTAAAAGGGTATGCATTGTAAGAAGAATCTTTACTTTGAAACTCTGTTCTTTACCTTTTTCTCACTATGAAACAGCTTTGTATTCAACTTAAACACTGTTTCAGGGCAAGAGATTGTGTTTTAGACTAAAAGGGAATGCATTATAAGAAGAATCTTTACTTTGAAACTCTGTTCTTTACTATTTTCACACTATGTAACAGCTTTATATTCAACTTAAACACTGCTTCAGTGCAAGAGATTGTGTTTTAGACTAAAAGGGAATGCATTATAAGAAGAATCTTTACTTTGAAACTCTGTTCTTTACCTTTTTCACACTATGTAACAGCTTTGTATTCACCTTAAACACTGTTTCAGGGCAGATTGTGTTTTAGACTAAAAGGGAATACATTATAAGAAGAATCTTTACTTTGAAACTCTGTTCTTTACCTTTTTCTCACTATGAAACAGCTTTATATTCAACTTAAACACTGCTTCAGGGCAAGAGATTGTGTTTTAGACTAAAAGGGAATGCATTATAAGAAGAATCTTTACTTTGAAACTCTGTTCTTTACCTTTTTCACACTATGTAACAGCTTTGTTTCATGAAACAGGTTTGAAACAGCTTTGTATTCAACTTAAACACTGTTTCAGAGCTAGACATCTTGTTTTTAACCAAACTGAATAACTTACAATATGTTAAGAAAACACATATTTCAAATGAAAAGAGTTTATAACAAGGGGAGATGAAGTTGTTTGTAATATGACCAATTAAAGTAATTGCAATTCTGTTTGTACACTTCTAACCAAAAAGAAGCAGGGCTTCTATGCATTGTAATCAGCTTATACACCATTTCAGAGCAAGACATCTTGTTTTTAACCAAACTGAATAACTTACAATATCCTAAGAAAACACATATTTCAAGTGAAAAGAGTTTATCCAGGGGAGAACAAGTTGTTTTAACATGGTTCTAATGTGACCCTTGAAAGTAATTGCAACTCTGTTTTTACACCTCTAACCACAAGGAGGCAACGTTTCCACGCATTATAATTGGCTTATACATAGTTTCAGAGTAAGAAATATTGTTTTTAACCAAACTGAACAACTAAAAGGGAATGCATTATAAGAAGAATGTTTACTTTGAAACTCTGTTCTTTACCTTTTAAACAATATGAAACAGCTTTGTATTCACCTTAAACACTGTTTCAGGGCAAGAGATTGTGTTTTAGACTAAAAGGGAATGCATTGTAAGAAGAATCTTTACTTTGAAACTCTGTTCTTTACTATTTTCACACTATGTAACAGCTTTATATTCAACTTAAACACTGCTTCAGTGCAAGAGATTGTGTTTTAGACTAAAAGGGAATGCATTATAAGAAGAATCTTTACTTTGAAACTCTGTTCTTTACCTTTTTCACACTATGTAACAGCTTTGTATTCACCTTAAACACTGTTTCAGGGCAGATTGTGTTTTAGACTAAAAGGGAATACATTATAAGAAGAATCTTTACTTTGAAACTCTGTTCTTTACCTTTTTCTCACTATGAAACAGCTTTATATTCAACTTAAACACTGCTTCAGGGCAAGAGATTGTGTTTTAGACTGAAATAGACTGCATTATAAGAAGAATGTTTACTTTGAAACTCTGTTCTTTACCTTTTTCACACTATGTAACAGCTTTGTATTCACCTTAAACACTGTTTCAGGGCAAATTGTGTTTTAGACTAAAAGGGAATACATTATAAGAAGAATCTTTACTTTGAAACTCTGTTCTTTACCTTTTTCTCACTATGAAACAGCTTTGTATTCACCTTAAACACTGTTTCAGGGCAAGAGATTGTGTTTTAGACTAAAAGGGAATGCATTATAAGAAGAATCTTTACTTTGAAACTCTGTTCTTTACCTTTTTCTCATTATGAAACAGCTTTGTATTCACCTCAAACACTGCTTCAGGGCAAGAGATTGTGTTTTAGACTAAAAGGGAATGCATTATAAGAAGAATCTTTACTTTGAAACTCTGTTCTTTACCTTTTTCACACTATGAAACAGCTTTATATTCAACTTAAACACTGTTTCAGGGCAAGAGATTGTGCTTTAGACTAAAATAGACTGCATTATAAGAAGAATCTTTACTTTGAAACTCTGTTCTTTACCTTTTTCACACTACGAAACAGCTTTGTATTCACCTTAAACACTGTTTCAGGGCAAGAGATTGTGTTTTAGACTAAAAGGGAATGCATTGTAAGAAGAATCTTTACTTTGAAACTCTGTTCTTTACCTTTTTCTCACTATGAAACAGCTTTGTATTCACCTTAAACACTGTTTCAGGGCAAGAGATTGTGTTTTAGACTAAAAGGGAATGCATTATAAGAAGAATCTTTACTTTGAAACTCTGTTCTTTACCTTTTTCTCACTATGAAACAGCTTTGTATTCAACTTAAACACTGTTTCAGGGGAAGAGATTGTGTTTTAGACTAAAAGGGAATGCATTATAAGAAGAATCTTTACTTTGAAACTCTGTTCTTTACCTTTTTCTCACTATGAAACAGCTTTATATTCAACTTAAACACTGCTTCAGGGCAAGAGATTGTGTTTTAGACTAAAAGGGAATGCATTATAAGAAGAATCTTTACTTTGAAACTCTGTTTTTTACCTTTTTCACACTATGAAACAGCTTTGTATTCACCTTAAACACTGTTTCAGGGCAAGAGATTGTGTTTTAGACTAAAAGGGAATGCATTATAAGAAGAATCTTTACTTTGAAACTCTGTTCTTTACCTTTTTCTCACTATGAAACAGCTTTGTATTCAACTTAAACACTGTTTCAGGGGAAGAGATTGTGTTTTAGACTAAAAGGGAATGCATTATAAGAAGAATCTTTACTTTGAAACTCTGTTCTTTACCTTTTTCTCACTATGAAACAGCTTTATATTCAACTTAAACACTGCTTCAGTGCAAGAGATTGTGTTTTAGACTAAAAGGGAATGCATTATAAGAAGAATCTTTACTTTGAAACTCTGTTCTTTACCTTTTTCACACTATGAAACAGCTTTGTATTCACCTTAAACACTGTTTCAGGGCAGATTGTGTTTTAGACTAAAAGGGAATACATTATAAGAAGAATCTTTACTTTGAAACTCTGTTCTTTACCTTTTTCTCACTATGAAACAGCTTTATATTCAACTTAAACACTGCTTCAGGGCAAGAGATTGTGTTTTAGACTAAAAGGGAATGCATTATAAGAAGAATCTTTACTTTGAAACTCTGTTCTTTACCTTTTTCACACTATGTAACAGCTTTGTTTCATGAAACAGGTTTGAAACAGCTTTGTATTCAACTTAAACACTGTTTCAGAGCTAGACATCTTGTTTTTAACCAAACTGAATAACTTACAATATGTTAAGAAAACACATATTTCAAATGAAAAGAGTTTATAACAAGGGGAGATGAAGTTGTTTGTAATATGACCAATTAAAGTAATTGCAATTCTGTTTATACACTTCTAACCAAAAAGAAGCAGGGCTTCTATGCATTGTAATCAGCTTATACACCATTTCAGAGCAAGACATCTTGTTTTTAACCAAACTGAATAACTTACAATATCCTAAGAAAACACATATTTCAAGTGAAAAGAGTTTATCCAGGGGAGAACAAGTTGTTTTAACATGGTTCTAATGTGACCCTTGAAAGTAATTGCAACTCTGTTTTTACACCTCTAACCACAAGGAGGCAACGTTTCCACGCATTATAATTGGCTTATACATAGTTTCAGAGTAAGAAATATTGTTTTTAACCAAACTGAACAACTAAAAGGGAATGCATTATAAGAAGAATGTTTACTTTGAAACTCTGTTCTTTACCTTTTAAACAATATGAAACAGCTTTGTATTCACCTTAAACACTGTTTCAGGGCAAGAGATTGTGTTTTAGACTAAAAGGGTATGCATTGTAAGAAGAATCTTTACTTTGAAACTCTGTTCTTTACCTTTTTCTCACTATGAAACAGCTTTGTATTCAACTTAAACACTGTTTCAGGGCAAGAGATTGTGTTTTAGACTAAAAGGGAATGCATTATAAGAAGAATCTTTACTTTGAAACTCTGTTCTTTACTATTTTCACACTATGTAACAGCTTTATATTCAACTTAAACACTGCTTCAGTGCAAGAGATTGTGTTTTAGACTAAAAGGGAATGCATTATAAGAAGAATCTTTACTTTGAAACTCTGTTCTTTACCTTTTTCACACTATGTAACAGCTTTGTATTCACCTTAAACACTGTTTCAGGGCAGATTGTGTTTTAGACTAAAAGGGAATACATTATAAGAAGAATCTTTACTTTGAAACTCTGTTCTTTACCTTTTTCTCACTATGAAACAGCTTTATATTCAACTTAAACACTGCTTCAGGGCAAGAGATTGTGTTTTAGACTAAAAGGGAATGCATTATAAGAAGAATCTTTACTTTGAAACTCTGTTCTTTACCTTTTTCACACTATGTAACAGCTTTGTTTCATGAAACAGGTTTGAAACAGCTTTGTATTCAACTTAAACACTGTTTCAGAGCTAGACATCTTGTTTTTAACCAAACTGAATAACTTACAATATGTTAAGAAAACACATATTTCAAATGAAAAGAGTTTATAACAAGGGGAGATCAAGTTGTTTGTAATATGACCAATTAAAGTAATTGCAATTCTGTTTGTACACTTCTAACCAAAAAGAAGCAGGGCTTCTATGCATTGTAATCAGCTTATACACCATTTCAGAGCAAGACATCTTGTTTTTAACCAAACTGAATAACTTACAATATCCTAAGAAAACACATATTTCAAGTGAAAAGAGTTTATCCAGGGGAGAACAAGTTGTTTTAACATGGTTCTAATGTGACCCTTGAAAGTAATTGCAACTCTGTTTTTACACCTCTAACCACAAGGAGGCAACGTTTCCACGCATTATAATTGGCTTATACATAGTTTCAGAGTAAGAAATATTGTTTTTAACCAAACTGAACAACTAAAAGGGAATGCATTATAAGAAGAATGTTTACTTTGAAACTCTGTTCTTTACCTTTTAAACAATATGAAACAGCTTTGTATTCACCTTAAACACTGTTTCAGGGCAAGAGATTGTGTTTTAGACTAAAAGGGAATGCATTGTAAGAAGAATCTTTACTTTGAAACTCTGTTCTTTACCTTTTTCTCACTATGAAACAGCTTTGTATTCACCTTAAACACTGTTTCAGGGCAAGAGATTGTGTTTTAGACTAAAAGGGAATGCATTATAAGAAGAATCTTTACTTTGAAACTCTGTTCTTTACCATTTTCACACTATGTAACAGCTTTATATTCAACTTAAACACTGCTTCAGTGCAAGAGATTGTGTTTTAGACTAAAAGGGAATGCATTATAAGAAGAATCTTTACTTTGAAACTCTGTTCTTTACCTTTTTCTCATTATGAAACAGCTTTGTATTCACCTTAAACACTGCTTCAGGGCAAGAGATTGTGTTTTAGACTAAAAGGGAATGCATTATAAGAAGAATCTTTACTTTGAAACTCTGTTCTTTACCTTTTTCACACTATGAAACAGCTTTATATTCAACTTAAACACTGTTTCAGGGCAAGAGATTGTGCTTTAGACTAAAATAGACTGCATTATAAGAAGAATCTTTACTTTGAAACTCTGTTCTTTACCTTTTTCACACTACGAAACAGCTTTGTATTCACCTTAAACACTGTTTCAGGGCAAGAGATTGTGTTTTAGACTAAAAGGGAATGCATTGTAAGAAGAATCTTTACTTTGAAACTCTGTTCTTTACCTTTTTCTCACTATGAAACAGCTTTGTATTCACCTTAAACACTGTTTCAGGGCAAGAGATTGTGTTTTAGACTAAAAGGGAATGCATTATAAGAAGAATCTTTACTTTGAAACTCTGTTCTTTACCTTTTTCTCACTATGAAACAGCTTTGTATTCAACTTAAACACTGTTTCAGGGGAAGAGATTGTGTTTTAGACTAAAAGGGAATGCATTATAAGAAGAATCTTTACTTTGAAACTCTGTTCTTTACCTTTTTCTCACTATGAAACAGCTTTATATTCAACTTAAACACTGCTTCAGTGCAAGAGATTGTGTTTTAGACTAAAAGGGAATGCATTATAAGAAGAATCTTTACTTTGAAACTCTGTTCTTTACCTTTTTCTCACTATGAAACAGCTTTGTATTCAACTTAAACACTGTTTCAGGGGAAGAGATTGTGTTTTAGACTAAAAGGGAATGCATTATAAGAAGAATCTTTACTTTGAAACTCTGTTCTTTACCTTTTTCTCACTATGAAACAGCTTTATATTCAACTTAAACACTGCTTCAGTGCAAGAGATTGTGTTTTAGACTAAAAGGGAATGCATTATAAGAAGAATCTTTACTTTGAAACTCTGTTCTTTACCTTTTTCACACTATGAAACAGCTTTGTATTCACCTTAAACACTGTTTCAGGGCAGATTGTGTTTTAGACTAAAAGGGAATACATTATAAGAAGAATCTTTACTTTGAAACTCTGTTCTTTACCTTTTTCTCACTATGAAACAGCTTTATATTCAACTTAAACACTGCTTCAGGGCAAGAGATTGTGTTTTAGACTAAAAGGGAATGCATTATAAGAAGAATCTTTACTTTGAAACTCTGTTCTTTACCTTTTTCACACTATGTAACAGCTTTGTTTCATGAAACAGGTTTGAAACAGCTTTGTATTCAACTTAAACACTGTTTCAGAGCTAGACATCTTGTTTTTAACCAAACTGAATAACTTACAATATGTTAAGAAAACACATATTTCAAATGAAAAGAGTTTATAACAAGGGGAGATGAAGTTGTTTGTAATATGACCAATTAAAGTAATTGCAATTCTGTTTATACACTTCTAACCAAAAAGAAGCAGGGCTTCTATGCATTGTAATCAGCTTATACACCATTTCAGAGCAAGACATCTTGTTTTTAACCAAACTGAATAACTTACAATATCCTAAGAAAACACATATTTCAAGTGAAAAGAGTTTATCCAGGGGAGAACAAGTTGTTTTAACATGGTTCTAATGTGACCCTTGAAAGTAATTGCAACTCTGTTTTTACACCTCTAACCACAAGGAGGCAACGTTTCCACGCATTATAATTGGCTTATACATAGTTTCAGAGTAAGAAATATTGTTTTTAACCAAACTGAACAACTAAAAGGGAATGCATTATAAGAAGAATGTTTACTTTGAAACTCTGTTCTTTACCTTTTAAACAATATGAAACAGCTTTGTATTCACCTTAAACACTGTTTCAGGGCAAGAGATTGTGTTTTAGACTAAAAGGGTATGCATTGTAAGAAGAATCTTTACTTTGAAACTCTGTTCTTTACCTTTTTCTCACTATGAAACAGCTTTGTATTCAACTTAAACACTGTTTCAGGGCAAGAGATTGTGTTTTAGACTAAAAGGGAATGCATTATAAGAAGAATCTTTACTTTGAAACTCTGTTCTTTACTATTTTCACACTATGTAACAGCTTTATATTCAACTTAAACACTGCTTCAGTGCAAGAGATTGTGTTTTAGACTAAAAGGGAATGCATTATAAGAAGAATCTTTACTTTGAAACTCTGTTCTTTACCTTTTTCACACTATGTAACAGCTTTGTATTCACCTTAAACACTGTTTCAGGGCAGATTGTGTTTTAGACTAAAAGGGAATACATTATAAGAAGAATCTTTACTTTGAAACTCTGTTCTTTACCTTTTTCTCACTATGAAACAGCTTTATATTCAACTTAAACACTGCTTCAGGGCAAGAGATTGTGTTTTAGACTAAAAGGGAATGCATTATAAGAAGAATCTTTACTTTGAAACTCTGTTCTTTACCTTTTTCACACTATGTAACAGCTTTGTTTCATGAAACAGGTTTGAAACAGCTTTGTATTCAACTTAAACACTGTTTCAGAGCTAGACATCTTGTTTTTAACCAAACTGAATAACTTACAATATGTTAAGAAAACACATATTTCAAATGAAAAGAGTTTATAACAAGGGGAGATCAAGTTGTTTGTAATATGACCAATTAAAGTAATTGCAATTCTGTTTGTACACTTCTAACCAAAAAGAAACAGGGCTTCTATGCATTGTAATCAGCTTATACACCATTTCAGAGCAAGACATCTTGTTTTTAACCAAACTGAATAACTTACAATATCCTAAGAAAACACATATTTCAAGTGAAAAGAGTTTATCCAGGGGAGAACAAGTTGTTTTAACATGGTTCTAATGTGACCCTTGAAAGTAATTGCAACTCTGTTTTTACACCTCTAACCACAAGGAGGCAACGTTTCCACGCATTATAATTGGCTTATACATAGTTTCAGAGTAAGAAATATTGTTTTTAACCAAACTGAACAACTAAAAGGGAATGCATTATAAGAAGAATGTTTACTTTGAAACTCTGTTCTTTACCTTTTAAACAATATGAAACAGCTTTGTATTCACCTTAAACACTGTTTCAGGGCAAGAGATTGTGTTTTAGACTAAAAGGGAATGCATTGTATGAAGAATCTTTACTTTGAAACTCTGTTCTTTACCTTTTTCTCACTATGAAACAGCTTTGTATTCACCTTAAACACTGTTTCAGGGCAAGAGATTGTGTTTTAGACTAAAAGGGAATGCATTATAAGAAGAATCTTTACTTTGAAACTCTGTTCTTTACCATTTTCAGACTATGTAACAGCTTTATATTCAACTTAAACACTGCTTCAGTGCAAGAGATTGTGTTTTAGACTAAAAGGGAATGCATTATAAGAAGAATCTTTACTTTGAAACTCTGTTTTTTACCTTTTTCACACTATGAAACAGCTTTGTATTCACCTTAAACACTGTTTCAGGGCAAGAGATTGTGTTTTAGACTAAAAGGGAATGCATCATAAGAAGAATCTTTACTTTGAAACTCTGTTCTTTACCTTTTTCTCACTATGAAACAGCTTTGTATTCAACTTAAACACTGCTTCAGTGCAAGAGATTGTGTTTTAGACTAAAAGGGAATGCATTATAAGAAGAATCTTTACTTTGAAACTCTGTTCTTTACCTTTTTCTCACTATGAAACAGCTTTGTATTCACCTTAAACACTGTTTCAGGGCAAGAGATTGTGTTTTAGACTAAAAGGGAATGCATTATAAGAAGAATCTTTACTTTGAAACTCTGTTCTTTACCTTTTTCACACTATGTAACAGCTTTGTTTCATGAAACAGCTTTGAAACAGCTTTGTATTCAACTTAAACACTGTTTCAGAGCTAGACATCTTGTTTTTAACCAAACTGAATAACTTACAATATGTTAAGAAAACACATATTTCAAATGAAAAGAGTTTATAACAAGGGGAGATCAAGTTGTTTGTAATATGACCAATTAAAGTAATTGCAATTCTGTTTGTACACTTCTAACCAAAAAGAAGCAGGGCTTCTATGCATTGTAATCAGCTTATACACCATTTCAGAGCAAGACATCTTGTTTTTAACCAAACTGAATAACTTACAATATCCTAAGAAAACACATATTTCAAGTGAAAAGAGTTTATCCAGGGGAGAACAAGTTGTTTTAACATGGTTCTAATGTGACCCTTGAAAGTAATTGCAACTCTGTTTTTACACCTCTAACCACAAGGAGGCAACGTTTCCACGCATTATAATTGGCTTATACATAGTTTCAGAGTAAGAAATATTGTTTTTAACCAAACTGAACAACTAAAAGGGAATGCATTATAAGAAGAATGTTTACTTTGAAACTCTGTTCTTTACCTTTTTCTCACTATGAAACAGCTTTATATTCAACTTAAACACTGCTTCAGGGCAAGAGATTGTGTTTTAGACTAAAAGGGAATGCATTATAAGAAGAATCTTTACTTTGAAACTCTGTTTTTTACCTTTTTCACACTATGAAACAGCTTTGTATTCACCTTAAACACTGTTTCAGGGCAAGAGATTGTGTTTTAGACTAAAAGGGAATGCATCATAAGAAGAATCTTTACTTTGAAACTCTGTTCTTTACCTTTTTCTCACTATGAAACAGCTTTGTATTCAACTTAAACACTGCTTCAGTGCAAGAGATTGTGTTTTAGACTAAAAGGGAATGCATTATAAGAAGAATCTTTACTTTGAAACTCTGTTCTTTACCTTTTTCTCACTATGAAACAGCTTTGTATTCACCTTAAACACTGTTTCAGGGCAAGAGATTGTGTTTTAGACTAAAAGGGAATGCATTATAAGAAGAATCTTTACTTTGAAACTCTGTTCTTTACCTTTTTCACACTATGTAACAGCTTTGTTTCATGAAACAGGTTTGAAACAGCTTTGTATTCAACTTAAACACTGTTTCAGAGCTAGACATCTTGTTTTTAACCAAACTGAATAACTTACAATATGTTAAGAAAACACATATTTCAAATGAAAAGAGTTTATAACAAGGGGAGATCAAGTTGTTTGTAATATGACCAATTAAAGTAATTGCAATTCTGTTTGTACACTTCTAACCAAAAAGAAGCAGGGCTTCTATGCATTGTAATCAGCTTATACACCATTTCAGAGCAAGACATCTTGTTTTTAACCAAACTGAATAACTTACAATATCCTAAGAAAACACATATTTCAAGTGAAAAGAGTTTATCCAGGGGAGAACAAGTTGTTTTAACATGGTTCTAATGTGACCCTTGAAAGTAATTGCAACTCTGTTTTTACACCTCTAACCACAAGGAGGCAACGTTTCCACGCATTATAATTGGCTTATACATAGTTTCAGAGTAAGAAATATTGTTTTTAACCAAACTGAACAACTAAAAGGGAATGCATTATAAGAAGAATGTTTACTTTGAAACTCTGTTCTTTACCTTTTAAACAATATGAAACAGCTTTGTATTCACCTTAAACACTGTTTCAGGGCAAGAGATTGTGTTTTAGACTAAAAGGGAATGCATTGTATGAAGAATCTTTACTTTGAAACTCTGTTCTTTACCTTTTTCTCACTATGAAACAGCTTTGTATTCACCTTAAACACTGTTTCAGGGCAAGAGATTGTGTTTTAGACTAAAAGGGACTGCATTATAAGAAGAATCTTTACTTTGAAACTCTGTTCTTTACCATTTTCACACTATGTAACAGCTTTATATTCAACTTAAACACTGCTTCAGTGCAAGAGATTGTGTTTTAGACTAAAAGGTAATGCATTATAAGAAGAATCTTTACTTTGAAACTCTGTTCTTTACCTTTTTCACACTATGAAACAGCTTTGTATTCACCTTAAACACTGTTTCAGGGCAGATTGTGTTTTAGACTAAAAGGGAATACATTATAAGAAGAATCTTTACTTTGAAACTCTGTTCTTTACCTTTTTCACACTATGAAACAGCTTTATATTCAACTTAAACACTGTTTCAGGGCAAGAGATTGTGTTTTAGACTAAAATAGACTGCATTATAAGAAGAATCTTTACTTTGAAACTCTGTTCTTTACCTTTTTCACACTATGAAACAGCTTTGTATTCACCTTAAACACTGTTTCAGGGCAAGAGATTGTGTTTTAGACTAAAAGGGAATGCATTGTAAGAAGAATCTTTACTTTGAAACTCTGTTCTTTACCTTTTTCTCACTATGAAACAGCTTTGTATTCACCTTAAACACTGTTTCAGGGCAAGAGATTGTGTTTTAGACTAAAAGGGAATGCATTATAAGAAGAATCTTTACTTTGAAACTCTGTTCTTTACCTTTTTCACACTATGAAACAGCTTTGTATTCACCTTAAACACTGTTTCAGGGCAGATTGTGTTTTAGACTAAAAGGGAATACATTATAAGAAGAATCTTTACTTTGAAACTCTGTTCTTTACCTTTTTCACACTATGAAACAGCTTTATATTCAACTTAAACACTGTTTCAGGGCAAGAGATTGTGTTTTAGACTAAAATAGACTGCATTATAAGAAGAATCTTTACTTTGAAACTCTGTTCTTTACCTTTTTCTCACTATGAAACAGCTTTGTATTCACCTTAAACACTGTTTCAGGGCAAGAGATTGTGTTTTAGACTAAAAGGGAATGCATTATAAGAAGAATCTTTACTTTGAAACTCTGTTCTTTACCATTTTCACACTATGTAACAGCTTTATATTCAACTTAAACACTGCTTCAGTGCAAGAGATTGTGTTTTAGACTAAAAGGGAATGCATTATAAGAAGAATCTTTACTTTGAAACTCTGTTCTTTACCTTTTTCACACTATGAAACAGCTTTGTATTCACCTTAAACACTGTTTCAGGGCAGATTGTGTTTTAGACTAAAAGGGAATACATTATAAGAAGAATCTTTACTTTGAAACTCTGTTCTTTACCTTTTTCACACTATGAAACAGCTTTATATTCAACTTAAACACTGTTTCAGGGCAAGAGATTGTGTTTTAGACTAAAATAGACTGCATTATAAGAAGAATCTTTACTTTGAAACTCTGTTCTTTACCTTTTTCACACTACGAAACAGCTTTGTATTCACCTTAAACACTGTTTCAGGGCAAGAGATTGTGTTTTAGACTAAAAGGGAATGCATTGTAAGAAGAATCTTTACTTTGAAACTCTGTTCTTTACCTTTTTCTCACTATGAAACAGCTTTGTATTCACCTTAAACACTGTTTCAGGGCAAGAGATTGTGTTTTAGACTAAAAGGGAATGCATTATAAGAAGAATCTTTACTTTGAAACTCTGTTCTTTACCTTTTTCTCACTATGAAACAGCTTTGTATTCAACTTAAACACTGTTTCAGGGGAAGAGATTGTGTTTTAGACTAAAAGGGAATGCATTATAAGAAGAATCTTTACTTTGAAACTCTGTTCTTTACCTTTTTCTCACTATGAAACAGCTTTATATTCAACTTAAACACTGCTTCAGGGCAAGAGATTGTGTTTTAGACTAAAAGGGAATGCATGATAAGAAGAATCTTTACTTTGAAACTCTGTTTTTTACCTTTTTCACACTATGAAACAGCTTTGTATTCACCTTAAACACTGTTTCAGGGCAAGAGATTGTGTTTTAGACTAAAAGGGAATGCATTATAAGAAGAATCTTTATTTTGAAACTCTGTTCTTTACCTTTTTCACACTATGAAACAGCTTTGTATTCACCTTAAACACTGTTTCAGGGCAAGAGATTGTGTTTTAGACTAAAATAGACTGCATTATAAGAAGAATCTTTACTTTGAAACTCTGTTCTTTACCTTTTTCACACTATGTAACAGCTTTGTTTCATGAAACAGGTTTGAAACAGCTTTGTATTCAACTTAAACACTGTTTCAGAGCTAGACATCTTGTTTTTAACCAAACTGAATAACTTACAATATGTTAAGAAAACACATATTTCAAATGAAAAGAGTTTATAACAAGGGGAGATCAAGTTGTTTGTAATATGACCAATTAAAGTAATTGCAATTCTGTTTATACACTTCTAACCAAAAAGAAGCAGGGCTTCTATGCATTGTAATCAGCTTATACACCATTTCAGAGCAAGACATCTTGTTTTTAACCAAACTGAATAACTTACAATATCCTAAGAAAACACATATTTCAAGTGAAAAGAGTTTATCCAGGGGAGAACAAGTTGTTTTAACATGGTTCTAATGTGACCCTTGAAAGTAATTGCAACTCTGTTTTTACACCTCTAACCACAAGGAGGCAACGTTTCCACGCATTATAATTGGCTTATACATAGTTTCAGAGTAAGAAATATTGTTTTTAACCAAACTGAACAACTAAAAGGGAATGCATTATAAGAAGAATGTTTACTTTGAAACTCTGTTCTTTACCTTTTAAACAATATGAAACAGCTTTGTATTCACCTTAAACACTGTTTCAGGGCAAGAGATTGTGTTTTAGACTAAAAGGGAATGCATTGTATGAAGAATCTTTACTTTGAAACTCTGTTCTTTACCTTTTTCTCACTATGAAACAGCTTTGTATTCACCTTAAACACTGTTTCAGGGCAAGAGATTGTGTTTTAGACTAAAAGGGAATGCATTATAAGAAGAATCTTTACTTTGAAACTCTGTTCTTTACCATTTTCACACTATGTAACAGCTTTATATTCAACTTAAACACTGCTTCAGTGCAAGAGATTGTGTTTTAGACTAAAAGGGAATGCATTATAAGAAGAATCTTTACTTTGAAACTCTGTTCTTTACCTTTTTCTCACTATGAAACAGCTTTATATTCAACTTAAACACTGCTTCAGGGCAAGAGATTGTGTTTTAGACTAAAAGGGAATGCATTATAAGAAGAATCTTTACTTTGAAACTCTGTTTTTTACCTTTTTCACACTATGAAACAGCTTTGTATTCACCTTAAACACTGTTTCAGGGCAAGAGATTGTGTTTTAGACTAAAAGGGAATGCATCATAAGAAGAATCTTTACTTTGAAACTCTGTTCTTTACCTTTTTCTCACTATGAAACAGCTTTGTATTCAACTTAAACACTGCTTCAGTGCAAGAGATTGTGTTTTAGACTAAAAGGGAATGCATTATAAGAAGAATCTTTACTTTGAAACTCTGTTCTTTACCTTTTTCTCACTATGAAACAGCTTTGTATTCACCTTAAACACTGTTTCAGGGCAAGAGATTGTGTTTTAGACTAAAAGGGAATGCATTATAAGAAGAATCTTTACTTTGAAACTCTGTTCTTTACCTTTTTCACACTATGTAACAGCTTTGTTTCATGAAACAGCTTTGTATTCAACTTAAACACTGTTTCAGAGCTAGACATCTTGTTTTTAACCAAACTGAATAACTTACAATATGTTAAGAAAACACATATTTCAAATGAAAAGAGTTTATAACAAGGGGAGATCAAGTTGTTTGTAATATGACCAATTAAAGTAATTGCAATTCTGTTTGTACACTTCTAACCAAAAAGAAGCAGGGCTTCTATGCATTGTAATCAGCTTATACACCATTTCAGAGCAAGACATCTTGTTTTTAACCAAACTGAATAACTTACAATATCCTAAGAAAACACATATTTCAAGTGAAAAGAGTTTATCCAGGGGAGAACAAGTTGTTTTAACATGGTTCTAATGTGACCCTTGAAAGTAATTGCAACTCTGTTTTTACACCTCTAACCACAAGGAGGCAACGTTTCCACGCATTATAATTGGCTTATACATAGTTTCAGAGTAAGAAATATTGTTTTTAACCAAACTGAACAACTAAAAGGGAATGCATTATAAGAAGAATGTTTACTTTGAAACTCTGTTCTTTACCTTTTAAACAATATGAAACAGCTTTGTATTCACCTTAAACACTGTTTCAGGGCAAGAGATTGTGTTTTAGACTAAAAGGGAATGCATTGTATGAAGAATCTTTACTTTGAAACTCTGTTCTTTACCTTTTTCTCACTATGAAACAGCTTTGTATTCACCTTAAACACTGTTTCAGGGCAAGAGATTGTGTTTTAGACTAAAAGGGACTGCATTATAAGAAGAATCTTTACTTTGAAACTCTGTTCTTTACCATTTTCACACTATGTAACAGCTTTATATTCAACTTAAACACTGCTTCAGTGCAAGAGATTGTGTTTTAGACTAAAAGGGAATGCATTATAAGAAGAATCTTTACTTTGAAACTCTGTTCTTTACCTTTTTCACACTATGAAACAGCTTTGTATTCACCTTAAACACTGTTTCAGGGCAGATTGTGTTTTAGACTAAAAGGGAATACATTATAAGAAGAATCTTTACTTTGAAACTCTGTTCTTTACCTTTTTCACACTATGAAACAGCTTTATATTCAACTTAAACACTGTTTCAGGGCAAGAGATTGTGTTTTAGACTAAAATAGACTGCATTATAAGAAGAATCTTTACTTTGAAACTCTGTTCTTTACCTTTTTCACACTATGAAACAGCTTTGTATTCACCTTAAACACTGTTTCAGGGCAAGAGATTGTGTTTTAGACTAAAAGGGAATGCATTGTAAGAAGAATCTTTACTTTGAAACTCTGTTCTTTACCTTTTTCTCACTATGAAACAGCTTTGTATTCACCTTAAACACTGTTTCAGGGCAAGAGATTGTGTTTTAGACTAAAAGGGAATGCATTATAAGAAGAATCTTTACTTTGAAACTCTGTTCTTTACCTTTTTCACACTATGAAACAGCTTTGTATTCACCTTAAACACTGTTTCAGGGCAGATTGTGTTTTAGACTAAAAGGGAATACATTATAAGAAGAATCTTTACTTTGAAACTCTGTTCTTTACCTTTTTCACACTATGAAACAGCTTTATATTCAACTTAAACACTGTTTCAGGGCAAGAGATTGTGTTTTAGACTAAAATAGACTGCATTATAAGAAGAATCTTTACTTTGAAACTCTGTTCTTTACCTTTTTCTCACTATGAAACAGCTTTGTATTCACCTTAAACACTGTTTCAGGGCAAGAGATTGTGTTTTAGACTAAAAGGGAATGCATTATAAGAAGAATCTTTACTTTGAAACTCTGTTCTTTACCATTTTCACACTATGTAACAGCTTTATATTCAACTTAAACACTGCTTCAGTGCAAGAGATTGTGTTTTAGACTAAAAGGGAATGCATTATAAGAAGAATCTTTACTTTGAAACTCTGTTCTTTACCTTTTTCACACTATGAAACAGCTTTGTATTCACCTTAAACACTGTTTCAGGGCAGATTGTGTTTTAGACTAAAAGGGAATACATTATAAGAAGAATCTTTACTTTGAAACTCTGTTCTTTACCTTTTTCACACTATGAAACAGCTTTGTATTCAACTTAAACACTGTTTCAGGGGAAGAGATTGTGTTTTAGACTAAAAGGGAATGCATTATAAGAAGAATCTTTACTTTGAAACTCTGTTCTTTACCTTTTTCACACTATGAAACAGCTTTGTATTCACCTTAAACACTGTTTCAGGGCAAGAGATTGTGTTTTAGACTAAAATAGACTGCATTATAAGAAGAATCTTTACTTTGAAACTCTGTTCTTTACCTTTTTCACACTATGTAACAGCTTTGTTTCATGAAACAGGTTTGAAACAGCTTTGTATTCAACTTAAACACTGTTTCAGAGCTAGACATCTTGTTTTTAACCAAACTGAATAACTTACAATATGTTAAGAAAACACATATTTCAAATGAAAAGAGTTTATAACAAGGGGAGATCAAGTTGTTTGTAATATGACCAATTAAAGTAATTGCAATTCTGTTTATACACTTCTAACCAAAAAGAAGCAGGGCTTCTATGCATTGTAATCAGCTTATACACCATTTCAGAGCAAGACATCTTGTTTTTAACCAAACTGAATAACTTACAATATCCTAAGAAAACACATATTTCAAGTGAAAAGAGTTTATCCAGGGGAGAACAAGTTGTTTTAACATGGTTCTAATGTGACCCTTGAAAGTAATTGCAACTCTGTTTTTACACCTCTAACCACAAGGAGGCAACGTTTCCACGCATTATAATTGGCTTATACATAGTTTCAGAGTAAGAAATATTGTTTTTAACCAAACTGAACAACTAAAAGGGAATGCATTATAAGAAGAATGTTTACTTTGAAACTCTGTTCTTTACCTTTTAAACAATATGAAACAGCTTTGTATTCACCTTAAACACTGTTTCAGGGCAAGAGATTGTGTTTTAGACTAAAAGGGAATGCATTGTATGAAGAATCTTTACTTTGAAACTCTGTTCTTTACCTTTTTCTCACTATGAAACAGCTTTGTATTCACCTTAAACACTGTTTCAGGGCAAGAGATTGTGTTTTAGACTAAAAGGGAATGCATTATAAGAAGAATCTTTACTTTGAAACTCTGTTCTTTACCATTTTCAGACTATGTAACAGCTTTATATTCAACTTAAACACTGCTTCAGTGCAAGAGATTGTGTTTTAGACTAAAAGGGAATGCATTATAAGAAGAATCTTTACTTTGAAACTCTGTTCTTTACCTTTTTCTCACTATGAAACAGCTTTATATTCAACTTAAACACTGCTTCAGGGCAAGAGATTGTGTTTTAGACTAAAAGGGAATGCATTATAAGAAGAATCTTTACTTTGAAACTCTGTTCTTTACCTTTTTCACACTATGAAACAGCTTTGTATTCACCTTAAACACTGTTTCAGGGCAAGAGATTGTGTTTTAGACTAAAAGGGAATGCATCATAAGAAGAATCTTTACTTTGAAACTCTGTTCTTTACCTTTTTCTCACTATGAAACAGCTTTGTATTCAACTTAAACACTGCTTCAGTGCAAGAGATTGTGTTTTAGACTAAAAGGGAATGCATTATAAGAAGAATCTTTACTTTGAAACTCTGTTCTTTACCTTTTTCTCACTATGAAACAGCTTTGTATTCACCTTAAACACTGTTTCAGGGCAAGAGATTGTGTTTTAGACTAAAAGGGAATGCATTATAAGAAGAATCTTTACTTTGAAACTCTGTTCTTTACCTTTTTCACACTATGTAACAGCTTTGTTTCATGAAACAGCTTTGAAACAGCTTTGTATTCAACTTAAACACTGTTTCAGAGCTAGACATCTTGTTTTTAACCAAACTGAATAACTTACAATATGTTAAGAAAACACATATTTCAAATGAAAAGAGTTTATAACAAGGGGAGATCAAGTTGTTTGTAATATGACCAATTAAAGTAATTGCAATTCTGTTTGTACACTTCTAACCAAAAAGAAGCAGGGCTTCTATGCATTGTAATCAGCTTATACACCATTTCAGAGCAAGACATCTTGTTTTTAACCAAACTGAATAACTTACAATATCCTAAGAAAACACATATTTCAAGTGAAAAGAGTTTATCCAGGGGAGAACAAGTTGTTTTAACATGGTTCTAATGTGACCCTTGAAAGTAATTGCAACTCTGTTTTTACACCTCTAACCACAAGGAGGCAACGTTTCCACGCATTATAATTGGCTTATACATAGTTTCAGAGTAAGAAATATTGTTTTTAACCAAACTGAACAACTAAAAGGGAATGCATTATAAGAAGAATGTTTACTTTGAAACTCTGTTCTTTACCTTTTAAACAATATGAAACAGCTTTGTATTCACCTTAAACACTGTTTCAGGGCAAGAGATTGTGTTTTAGACTAAAAGGGAATGCATTGTATGAAGAATCTTTACTTTGAAACTCTGTTCTTTACCTTTTTCTCACTATGAAACAGCTTTGTATTCACCTTAAACACTGTTTCAGGGCAAGAGATTGTGTTTTAGACTAAAAGGGACTGCATTATAAGAAGAATCTTTACTTTGAAACTCTGTTCTTTACCATTTTCACACTATGTAACAGCTTTATATTCAACTTAAACACTGCTTCAGTGCAAGAGATTGTGTTTTAGACTAAAAGGGAATGCATTATAAGAAGAATCTTTACTTTGAAACTCTGTTCTTTACCTTTTTCACACTATGAAACAGCTTTGTATTCACCTTAAACACTGTTTCAGGGCAGATTGTGTTTTAGACTAAAAGGGAATACATTATAAGAAGAATCTTTACTTTGAAACTCTGTTCTTTACCTTTTTCACACTATGAAACAGCTTTATATTCAACTTAAACACTGTTTCAGGGCAAGAGATTGTGTTTTAGACTAAAATAGACTGCATTATAAGAAGAATCTTTACTTTGAAACTCTGTTCTTTACCTTTTTCACACTACGAAACAGCTTTGTATTCACCTTAAACACTGTTTCAGGGCAAGAGATTGTGTTTTAGACTAAAAGGGAATGCATTGTAAGAAGAATCTTTACTTTGAAACTCTGTTCTTTACCTTTTTCTCACTATGAAACAGCTTTGTATTCACCTTAAACACTGTTTCAGGGCAAGAGATTGTGTTTTAGACTAAAAGGGAATGCATTATAAGAAGAATCTTTACTTTGAAACTCTGTTCTTTACCTTTTTCACACTATGAAACAGCTTTGTATTCACCTTAAACACTGTTTCAGGGCAGATTGTGTTTTAGACTAAAAGGGAATACATTATAAGAAGAATCTTTACTTTGAAACTCTGTTCTTTACCTTTTTCACACTATGAAACAGCTTTATATTCAACTTAAACACTGTTTCAGGGCAAGAGATTGTGTTTTAGACTAAAATAGACTGCATTATAAGAAGAATCTTTACTTTGAAACTCTGTTCTTTACCTTTTTCTCACTATGAAACAGCTTTGTATTCACCTTAAACACTGTTTCAGGGCAAGAGATTGTGTTTTAGACTAAAAGGGAATGCATTATAAGAAGAATCTTTACTTTGAAACTCTGTTCTTTACCATTTTCACACTATGTAACAGCTTTATATTCAACTTAAACACTGCTTCAGTGCAAGAGATTGTGTTTTAGACTAAAAGGGAATGCATTATAAGAAGAATCTTTACTTTGAAACTCTGTTCTTTACCTTTTTCACACTATGAAACAGCTTTGTATTCACCTTAAACACTGTTTCAGGGCAGATTGTGTTTTAGACTAAAAGGGAATACATTATAAGAAGAATCTTTACTTTGAAACTCTGTTCTTTACCTTTTTCACACTATGAAACAGCTTTATATTCAACTTAAACACTGTTTCAGGGCAAGAGATTGTGTTTTAGACTAAAATAGACTGCATTATAAGAAGAATCTTTACTTTGAAACTCTGTTCTTTACCTTTTTCACACTACGAAACAGCTTTGTATTCACCTTAAACACTGTTTCAGGGCAAGAGATTGTGTTTTAGACTAAAAGGGAATGCATTGTAAGAAGAATCTTTACTTTGAAACTCTGTTCTTTACCTTTTTCTCACTATGAAACAGCTTTGTATTCACCTTAAACACTGTTTCAGGGCAAGAGATTGTGTTTTAGACTAAAAGGGAATGCATTATAAGAAGAATCTTTACTTTGAAACTCTGTTCTTTACCTTTTTCTCACTATGAAACAGCTTTGTATTCAACTTAAACACTGTTTCAGGGGAAGAGATTGTGTTTTAGACTAAAAGGGAATGCATTATAAGA
The DNA here is from genome assembly GCF_041902795.1 of Electrophorus electricus. Classification (NCBI taxonomy): domain Eukaryota; kingdom Metazoa; phylum Chordata; class Actinopteri; order Gymnotiformes; family Gymnotidae; genus Electrophorus; species Electrophorus electricus. Next base: position 960,160 of record NW_027658572.1, on the reverse strand, counting down.
AGAATCTTTACTTTGAAACTCTGTTCTTTACCTTTTTCACACTATGAAACAGCTTTGTATTCACCTTAAACACTGTTTCAGGGCAAGAGATTGTGTTTTAGACTAAAATAGACTGCATTATAAGAAGAATCTTTACTTTGAAACTCTGTTCTTTACCTTTTTCACACTATGTAACAGCTTTGTTTCATGAAACAGGTTTGAAACAGCTTTGTATTCAACTTAAACACTGTTTCAGAGCTAGACATCTTGTTTTTAACCAAACTGAATAACTTACAATATGTTAAGAAAACACATATTTCAAATGAAAAGAGTTTATAACAAGGGGAGATCAAGTTGTTTGTAATATGACCAATTAAAGTAATTGCAATTCTGTTTATACACTTCTAACCAAAAAGAAGCAGGGCTTCTATGCATTGTAATCAGCTTATACACCATTTCAGAGCAAGACATCTTGTTTTTAACCAAACTGAATAACTTACAATATCCTAAGAAAACACATATTTCAAGTGAAAAGAGTTTATCCAGGGGAGAACAAGTTGTTTTAACATGGTTCTAATGTGACCCTTGAAAGTAATTGCAACTCTGTTTTTACACCTCTAACCACAAGGAGGCAACGTTTCCACGCATTATAATTGGCTTATACATAGTTTCAGAGTAAGAAATATTGTTTTTAACCAAACTGAACAACTAAAAGGGAATGCATTATAAGAAGAATGTTTACTTTGAAACTCTGTTCTTTACCTTTTAAACAATATGAAACAGCTTTGTATTCACCTTAAACACTGTTTCAGGGCAAGAGATTGTGTTTTAGACTAAAAGGGAATGCATTATAAGAAGAATCTTTACTTTGAAACTCTGTTCTTTACCATTTTCACACTATGTAACAGCTTTATATTCAACTTAAACACTGCTTCAGTGCAAGAGATTGTGTTTTAGACTAAAAGGGAATGCATTATAAGAAGAATCTTTACTTTGAAACTCTGTTCTTTACCTTTTTCACACTATGTAACAGCTTTGTATTCACCTTAAACACTGTTTCAGGGCAGATTGTGTTTTAGACTAAAAGGGAATACATTATAAGAAGAATCTTTACTTTGAAACTCTGTTCTTTACCTTTTTCTCACTATGAAACAGCTTTATATTCAACTTAAACACTGCTTCAGGGCAAGAGATTGTGTTTTAGACTAAAAGGGAATGCATTATAAGAAGAATCTTTACTTTGAAACTCTGTTCTTTACCTTTTTCACACTATGTAACAGCTTTGTTTCATGAAACAGGTTTGAAACAGCTTTGTATTCAACTTAAACACTGTTTCAGAGCTAGACATCTTGTTTTTAACCAAACTGAATAACTTACAATATGTTAAGAAAACACATATTTCAAATGAAAAGAGTTTATAACAAGGGGAGATCAAGTTGTTTGTAATATGACCAATTAAAGTAATTGCAATTCTGTTTGTACACTTCTAACCAAAAAGAAGCAGGGCTTCTATGCATTGTAATCAGCTTATACACCATTTCAGAGCAAGACATCTTGTTTTTAACCAAACTGAATAACTTACATTATCCTAAGAAAACACATATTTCAAGTGAAAAGAGTTTATCCAGGGGAGAACAAGTTGTTTTAACATGGTTCTAATGTGACCCTTGAAAGTAATTGCAACTCTGTTTTTACACCTCTAACCACAAGGAGGCAACGTTTCCACGCATTATAATTGGCTTATACATAGTTTAGGAGTAAGAAATATTGTTTTTAACCAAACTGAACAACTAAAAGGGAATGCATTATAAGAAGAATGTTTACTTTGAAACTCTATTCTTTACCTTTTAAACAATATGAAACAGCTTCGTATTCACCTTAAACACTGTTTCAGGGCAAGAGATTGTGTTTTAGACTAAAAGGGAATGCATTGTAAGAAGAATCTTTACTTTGAAACTCTGTTCTTTACCTTTTTCTCACTATGAAACAGCTTTGTATTCACCTTAAACACTGTTTCAGGGCAAGAGATTGTGTTTTAGACTAAAAGGGAATGCATTATAAGAAGAATCTTTACTTTGAAACTCTGTTCTTTACCATTTTCACACTATGTAACAGCTTTATATTCAACTTAAACACTGCTTCAGTGCAAGAGATTGTGTTTTAGACTAAAAGGGAATGCATTATAAGAAGAATCTTTACTTTGAAACTCTGTTCTTTACCTTTTTCTCACTATGAAACAGCTTTATATTCAACTTAAACACTGCTTCAGGGCAAGAGATTGTGTTTTAGACTAAAAGGGAATGCATTATAAGAAGAATCTTTACTTTGAAACTCTGTTTTTTACCTTTTTCACACTATGAAACAGCTTTGTATTCACCTTAAACACTGTTTCAGGGCAAGAGATTGTGTTTTAGACTAAAAGGGAATGCATTATAAGAAGAATCTTTACTTTGAAACTCTGTTCTTTACCTTTTTCTCACTATGAAACAGCTTTGTATTCAACTTAAACACTGTTTCAGGGGAAGAGATTGTGTTTTAGACTAAAAGGGAATGCATTATAAGAAGAATCTTTACTTTGAAACTCTGTTCTTTACCTTTTTCTCACTATGAAACAGCTTTATATTCAACTTAAACACTGCTTCAGTGAAAGAGATTGTGTTTTAGACTAAAAGGGAATGCATTATAAGAAGAATCTTTACTTTGAAACTCTGTTCTTTACCTTTTTCTCACTATGAAACAGCTTTGTATTCACCTTAAACACTGTTTCAGGGCAAGAGATTGTGTTTTAGACTAAAAGGGAATGCATTATAAGAAGAATCTTTACTTTGAAACTCTGTTCTTTACCTTTTTCACACTATGTAACAGCTTTGTTTCATGAAACAGCTTTGAAACAGCTTTGTATTCAACTTAAACACTGTTTCAGAGCTAGACATATTGTTTTTAACCAAACTGAATAACTTACAATATGTTAAGAAAACACATATTTCAAATGAAAAGAGTTTATAACAAGGGGAGATCAAGTTGTTTGTAATATGACCAATTAAAGTAATTGCAATTCTGTTTGTACACTTCTAACCAAAAAGAAGCAGGGCTTCTATGCATTGTAATCAGCTTATACACCATTTCAGAGCAAGACATCTTGTTTTTAACCAAACTGAATAACTTACAATATCCTAAGAAAACACATATTTCAAGTGAAAAGAGTTTATCCAGGGGAGAACAAGTTGTTTTAACATGGTTCTAATGTGACCCTTGAAAGTAATTGCAACTCTGTTTTTACACCTCTAACCACAAGGAGGCAACGTTTCCACGCATTATAATTGGCTTATACATAGTTTCAGAGTAAGAAATATTGTTTTTAACCAAACTGAACAACTAAAAGGGAATGCATTATAAGAAGAATGTTTACTTTGAAACTCTGTTCTTTACCTTTTAAACAATATGAAACAGCTTTGTATTCACCTTAAACACTGTTTCAGGGCAAGAGATTGTGTTTTAGACTAAAAGGGAATGCATTGTATGAAGAATCTTTACTTTGAAACTCTGTTCTTTACCTTTTTCTCACTATGAAACAGCTTTGTATTCACCTTAAACACTGTTTCAGGGCAAGAGATTGTGTTTTAGACTAAAAGGGAATGCATTATAAGAAGAATCTTTACTTTGAAACTCTGTTCTTTACCATTTTCACACTATGTAACAGCTTTATATTCAACTTAAACACTGCTTCAGTGCAAGAGATTGTGTTTTAGACTAAAAGGGAATGCATTATAAGAAGAATCTTTACTTTGAAACTCTGTTCTTTACCTTTTTCACACTATGAAACAGCTTTGTATTCACCTTAAACACTGTTTCAGGGCAGATTGTGTTTTAGACTAAAAGGGAATACATTATAAGAAGAATCTTTACTTTGAAACTCTGTTCTTTACCTTTTTCACACTATGAAACAGCTTTATATTCAACTTAAACACTGTTTCAGGGCAAGAGATTGTGTTTTAGACTAAAATAGACTGCATTATAAGAAGAATCTTTACTTTGAAACTCTGTTCTTTACCTTTTTCACACTATGAAACAGCTTTGTATTCACCTTAAACACTGTTTCAGGGCAAGAGATTGTGTTTTAGACTAAAAGGGAATGCATTGTAAGAAGAATCTTTACTTTGAAACTCTGTTCTTTACCTTTTTCTCACTATGAAACAGCTTTGTATTCACCTTAAACACTGTTTCAGGTCAAGAGATTGTGTTTTAGACTAAAAGGGAATGCATTATAAGAAGAATCTTTACTTTGAAACTCTGTTCTTTACCTTTTTCACACTATGAAACAGCTTTGTATTCACCTTAAACACTGTTTCAGGGCAGATTGTGTTTTAGACTAAAAGGGAATACATTATAAGAAGAATCTTTACTTTGAAACTCTGTTCTTTACCTTTTTCACACTATGAAACAGCTTTATATTCAACTTAAACACTGTTTCAGGGCAAGAGATTGTGTTTTAGACTAAAATAGACTGCATTATAAGAAGAATCTTTACTTTGAAACTCTGTTCTTTACCTTTTTCTCACTATGAAACAGCTTTGTATTCACCTTAAACACTGTTTCAGGGCAAGAGATTGTGTTTTAGACTAAAAGGGAATGCATTATAAGAAGAATCTTTACTTTGAAACTCTGTTCTTTACCATTTTCACACTATGTAACAGCTTTATATTCAACTTAAACACTGCTTCAGTGCAAGAGATTGTGTTTTAGACTAAAAGGGAATGCATTATAAGAAGAATCTTTACTTTGAAACTCTGTTCTTTACCTTTTTCACACTATGAAACAGCTTTGTATTCACCTTAAACACTGTTTCAGGGCAGATTGTGTTTTAGACTAAAAGGGAATACATTATAAGAAGAATCGTTACTTTGAAACTCTGTTCTTTACCTTTTTCACACTATGAAACAGCTTTATATTCAACTTAAACACTGTTTCAGGGCAAGAGATTGTGTTTTAGACTAAAATAGACTGCATTATAAGAAGAATCTTTACTTTGAAACTCTGTTCTTTACCTTTTTCACACTACGAAACAGCTTTGTATTCACCTTAAACACTGTTTCAGGGCAAGAGATTGTGTTTTAGACTAAAAGGGAATGCATTGTAAGAAGAATCTTTACTTTGAAACTCTGTTCTTTACCTTTTTCTCACTATGAAACAGCTTTGTATTCACCTTAAACACTGTTTCAGGGCAAGAGATTGTGTTTTAGACTAAAAGGGAATGCATTATAAGAAGAATCTTTACTTTGAAACTCTGTTCTTTACCTTTTTCTCACTATGAAACAGCTTTGTATTCAACTTAAACACTGTTTCAGGGGAAGAGATTGTGTTTTAGACTAAAAGGGAATGCATTATAAGAAGAATCTTTACTTTGAAACTCTGTTCTTTACCTTTTTCTCACTATGAAACAGCTTTATATTCAACTTAAACACTGCTTCAGGGCAAGAGATTGTGTTTTAGACTAAAAGGGAATGCATTATAAGAAGAATCTTTACTTTGAAACTCTGTTTTTTACCTTTTTCACACTATGAAACAGCTTTGTATTCACCTTAAACACTGTTTCAGGGCAAGAGATTGTGTTTTAGACTAAAAGGGAATGCATTATAAGAAGAATCTTTACTTTGAAACTCTGTTCTTTACCATTTTCACACTATGTAACAGCTTTATATTCAACTTAAACACTGCTTCAGTGCAAGAGATTGTGTTTTAGACTAAAAGGGAATGCATTATAAGAAGAATCTTTACTTTGAAACTCTGTTCTTTACCTTTTTCACACTATGAAACAGCTTTGTATTCACCTTAAACACTGTTTCAGGGCAGATTGTGTTTTAGACTAAAAGGGAATACATTATAAGAAGAATCTTTACTTTGAAACTCTGTTCTTTACCTTTTTCACACTATGAAACAGCTTTATATTCAACTTAAACACTGTTTCAGGGCAAGAGATTGTGTTTTAGACTAAAATAGACTGCATTATAAGAAGAATCTTTACTTTGAAACTCTGTTCTTTACCTTTTTCACACTACGAAACAGCTTTGTATTCACCTTAAACACTGTTTCAGGGCAAGAGATTGTGTTTTAGACTAAAAGGGAATGCATTATAAGAAGAATCTTTACTTTGAAACTCTGTTCTTTACCATTTTCACACTATGTAACAGCTTTATATTCAACTTAAACACTGCTTCAGTGCAAGAGATTGTGTTTTAGACTAAAAGGGAATGCATTATAAGAAGAATCTTTACTTTGAAACTCTGTTCTTTACCTTTTTCACACTATGAAACAGCTTTGTATTCACCTTAAACACTGTTTCAGGGCAGATTGTGTTTTAGACTAAAAGGGAATACATTATAAGAAGAATCTTTACTTTGAAACTCTGTTCTTTACCTTTTTCACACTATGAAACAGCTTTATATTCAACTTAAACACTGTTTCAGGGCAAGAGATTGTGTTTTAGACTAAAATAGACTGCATTATAAGAAGAATCTTTACTTTGAAACTCTGTTCTTTACCTTTTTCACACTACGAAACAGCTTTGTATTCACCTTAAACACTGTTTCAGGGCAAGAGATTGTGTTTTAGACTAAAAGGGAATGCATTGTAAGAAGAATCTTTACTTTGAAACTCTGTTCTTTACCTTTTTCACACTATGTAACAGCTTTGTTTCATGAAACAGCTTTGAAACAGCTTTGTATTCAACTTAAACACTGTTTCAGAGCTAGACATCTTGTTTTTAACCAAACTGAATAACTTACAATATGTTAAGAAAACACATATTTCAAATGAAAAGAGTTTATAACAAGGGGAGATCAAGTTGTTTGTAATATGACCAATTAAAGTAATTGCAATTCTGTTTGTACACTTCTAACCAAAAAGAAGCAGGGCTTCTATGCATTGTAATCAGCTTATACACCATTTCAGAGCAAGACATCTTGTTTTTAACCAAACTGAATAACTTACAATATCCTAAGAAAACACATATTTCAAGTGAAAAGAGTTTATCCAGGGGAGAACAAGTTGTTTTAACATGGTTCTAATGTGACCCTTGAAAGTAATTGCAACTCTGTTTTTACACCTCTAACCACAAGGAGGCAACGTTTCCACGCATTATAATTGGCTTATACATAGTTTAGGAGTAAGAAATATTGTTTTTAACCAAACTGAACAACTAAAAGGGAATGCATTATAAGAAGAATGTTTACTTTGAAACTCTATTCTTTACCTTTTAAACAATATGAAACAGCTTCGTATTCACCTTAAACACTGTTTCAGGGCAAGAGATTGTGTTTTAGACTAAAAGGGAATGCATTGTAAGAAGAATCTTTACTTTGAAACTCTGTTCTTTACCTTTTTCTCACTATGAAACAGCTTTGTATTCACCTTAAACACTGTTTCAGGGCAAGAGATTGTGTTTTAGACTAAAAGGGAATGCATTATAAGAAGAATCTTTACTTTGAAACTCTGTTCTTTACCATTTTCACACTATGTAACAGCTTTATATTCAACTTAAACACTGCTTCAGTGCAAGAGATTGTGTTTTAGACTAAAAGGGAATGCATTATAAGAAGAATCTTTACTTTGAAACTCTGTTCTTTACCTTTTTCTCACTATGAAACAGCTTTATATTCAACTTAAACACTGCTTCAGGGCAAGAGATTGTGTTTTAGACTAAAAGGGAATGCATTATAAGAAGAATCTTTACTTTGAAACTCTGTTTTTTACCTTTTTCACACTATGAAACAGCTTTGTATTCACCTTAAACACTGTTTCAGGGCAAGAGATTGTGTTTTAGACTAAAAGGGAATGCATTATAAGAAGAATCTTTACTTTGAAACTCTGTTCTTTACCTTTTTCTCACTATGAAACAGCTTTGTATTCAACTTAAACACTGTTTCAGGGGAAGAGATTGTGTTTTAGACTAAAAGGGAATGCATTATAAGAAGAATCTTTACTTTGAAACTCTGTTCTTTACCTTTTTCTCACTATGAAACAGCTTTATATTCAACTTAAACACTGCTTCAGTGAAAGAGATTGTGTTTTAGACTAAAAGGGAATGCATTATAAGAAGAATCTTTACTTTGAAACTCTGTTCTTTACCTTTTTCTCACTATGAAACAGCTTTGTATTCACCTTAAACACTGTTTCAGGGCAAGAGATTGTGTTTTAGACTAAAAGGGAATGCATTATAAGAAGAATCTTTACTTTGAAACTCTGTTCTTTACCTTTTTCACACTATGTAACAGCTTTGTTTCATGAAACAGCTTTGAAACAGCTTTGTATTCAACTTAAACACTGTTTCAGAGCTAGACATATTGTTTTTAACCAAACTGAATAACTTACAATATGTTAAGAAAACACATATTTCAAATGAAAAGAGTTTATAACAAGGGGAGATCAAGTTGTTTGTAATATGACCAATTAAAGTAATTGCAATTCTGTTTGTACACTTCTAACCAAAAAGAAGCAGGGCTTCTATGCATTGTAATCAGCTTATACACCATTTCAGAGCAAGACATCTTGTTTTTAACCAAACTGAATAACTTACAATATCCTAAGAAAACACATATTTCAAGTGAAAAGAGTTTATCCAGGGGAGAACAAGTTGTTTTAACATGGTTCTAATGTGACCCTTGAAAGTAATTGCAACTCTGTTTTTACACCTCTAACCACAAGGAGGCAACGTTTCCACGCATTATAATTGGCTTATACATAGTTTCAGAGTAAGAAATATTGTTTTTAACCAAACTGAACAACTAAAAGGGAATGCATTATAAGAAGAATGTTTACTTTGAAACTCTGTTCTTTACCTTTTAAACAATATGAAACAGCTTTGTATTCACCTTAAACACTGTTTCAGGGCAAGAGATTGTGTTTTAGACTAAAAGGGAATGCATTGTATGAAGAATCTTTACTTTGAAACTCTGTTCTTTACCTTTTTCTCACTATGAAACAGCTTTGTATTCACCTTAAACACTGTTTCAGGGCAAGAGATTGTGTTTTAGACTAAAAGGGAATGCATTATAAGAAGAATCTTTACTTTGAAACTCTGTTCTTTACCATTTTCACACTATGTAACAGCTTTATATTCAACTTAAACACTGCTTCAGTGCAAGAGATTGTGTTTTAGACTAAAAGGGAATGCATTATAAGAAGAATCTTTACTTTGAAACTCTGTTCTTTACCTTTTTCACACTATGAAACAGCTTTGTATTCACCTTAAACACTGTTTCAGGGCAAGAGATTGTGTTTTAGACTAAAAGGGAATGCATTATAAGAAGAATCTTTACTTTGAAACTCTGTTCTTTACCTTTTTCTCACTATGAAACAGCTTTGTATTCAACTTAAACACTGTTTCAAGGGAAGCGATTGTGTTTTAGACTAAAAGGGAATGCATTATAAGAAGAATCTTTACTTTGAAACTCTGTTCTTTACCTTTTTCTCACTATGAAACAGCTTTTTATTCAAATTAAACACTGCTTCAGTGCAAGAGATTGTGTTTTAGACTAAAAGGGAATGCATTATAAGAAGAATCTTTACTTTGAAACTCTGTTCTTTACCTTTTTCACACTATGAAACAGCTTTGTATTCACCTTAAACACTGTTTCAGGGCAGATTGTGTTTTAGACTAAAAGGGAATACATTATAAGAAGAATCTTTACTTTGAAACTCTGTTCTTTACCTTTTTCTCACTATGAAACAGCTTTATATTCAACTTAAACACTGCTTCAGGGCAAGAGATTGTGTTTTAGACTAAAAGGGAAAGCATTATAAGAAGAATCTTTACTTTGAAACTCTGTTCTTTACCTTTTTCACACTATGAAACAGCTTTGTATTCACCTTAAACACTGTTTCAGGGCAAGAGATTGTGTTTTAGACTAAAAGGGAATGCATTATAAGAAGAATCTTTACTTTGAAACTCTGTTCTTTACCTTTTTCACACTATGAAACAGCTTTGAATTCACCTTAAACACTGTTTCAGGGCAAGAGATTGTGTTTTAGACTAAAATAGACTGCATTATAACAAGAATCTTTACTTTGAAACTCTGTTCTTTACCTTTTTCTCATTATGAAACAGCTTTGTATTCACCTTAAATACTGTTTCAGGGCAAGAGATTGTGTTTTAGACTAAAAGGGAATGCATTATAAGAAGAATCTTTACTTTGAAACTCTGTTCTTTACCTTTTTCACACTATGTAACAGCTTTGTTTCATGAAACAGGTTTGAAACAGCTTTGTATTCAACTTAAACACTGTTTCAGAGCAAGACATCTTGTTTTTAACCAAACTGAATAACTTACAATATGTTAAGAAAACACATATTTCAAATGAAAAGAGTTTATAACAAGGGGAGATCAAGTTGTTTGTAATATGACCAATTAAAGTAATTGCAATTCTGTTTATACACTTCTAACCAAAAAGAAGCAGGGCTTCTATGCATTGTAATCAGCTTATACACCATTTCAGAGCAAGACATCTTGTTTTTAACCAAACTGAATAACTTACAATATCCTAAGAAAACACATATTTCAAGTGAAAAGAGTTTATCCAGGGGAGAACAAGTTGTTTTAACATGGTTCTAATGTGACCCTTGAAAGTAATTGCAACTCTGTTTTTACACCTCTAACCACAAGGAGGCAACGTTTCCACGCATTATAATTGGCTTATACATAGTTTCAGAGTAAGAAATATTGTTTTTAACCAAACTGAAAAACTAAAAGGGAATGCATTATAAGAAGAATGTTTACTTTGAAACTCTGTTCTTTACCTTTTAAACAATATGAAACAGCTTTGTATTCACCTTAAACACTGTTTCAGGGCAAGAGATTGTGTTTTAGACTAAAAGGGAATGCATTGTAAGAAGAATCTTTACTTTGAAACTCTGTTCTTTACCTTTTTCTCACTATGAAACAGCTTTGTATTCACCTTAAACACTGTTTCAGGGCAAGAGATTGTGTTTTAGACTAAAAGGGAATGCATTATAAGAAGAATCTTTACTTTGAAACTCTGTTCTTTACCTTTTTCACACTATGTAACAGCTTTGTATTCACCTTAAACACTGTTTCAGGGCAGATTGTGTTTTAGACTAAAAGGGAATACATTATAAGAAGAATCTTTACTTTGAAACTCTGTTCTTTACCTTTTTCTCACTATGAAACAGCTTTATATTCAACTTAAACACTGCTTCAGGGCAAGAGATTGTGTTTTAGACTAAAAGGGAATGCATTATAAGAAGAATCTTTACTTTGAAACTCTGTTCTTTACCTTTTTCTCACTATGAAACAGCTTTGTATTCAACTTAAACACTGTTTCAGGGGAAGAGATTGTGTTTTAGACTAAAAGGGAATGCATTATAAGAAGAATCTTTACTTTGAAACTCTGTTCTTTACCTTTTTCTCACTATGAAACAGCTTTATATTCAACTTAAACACTGCTTCAGGGCAAGAGATTGTGTTTTAGACTAAAAGGGAATGCATTATAAGAAGAATCTTTACTTTGAAACTCTGTTTTTTACCTTTTTCACACTATGAAACAGCTTTGTATTCACCTTAAACACTGTTTCAGGGCAAGAGATTGTGTTTTAGACTAAAAGGGAATGCATTATAAGAAGAATCTTTACTTTGAAACTCTGTTCTTTACCTTTTTCTCACTATGAAACAGCTTTGTATTCAACTTAAACACTGTTTCAGGGGAAGAGATTGTGTTTTAGACTAAAAGGGAATGCATTATAAGAAGAATCTTTACTTTGAAACTCTGTTCTTTACCTTTTTCTCACTATGAAACAGCTTTATATTCAACTTAAACACTGCTTCAGTGCAAGAGATTGTGTTTTAGACTAAAAGGGAATGCATTATAAGAAGAATCTTTACTTTGAAACTCTGTTCTTTACCTTTTTCACACTATGAAACAGCTTTGTATTCACCTTAAACACTGTTTCAGGGCAGATTGTGTTTTAGACTAAAAGGGAATACATTATAAGAAGAATCTTTACTTTGAAACTCTGTTCTTTACCTTTTTCTCACTATGAAACAGCTTTATATTCAACTTAAACACTGCTTCAGGGCAAGAGATTGTGTTTTAGACTAAAAGGGAAAGCATTATAAGAAGAATCTTTACTTTGAAACTCTGTTCTTTACCTTTTTCACACTATGAAACAGCTTTGTATTCACCTTAAACACTGTTTCAGGGCAAGAGATTGTGTTTTAGACTAAAAGGGAATGCATTATAAGAAGAATCTTTACTTTGAAACTCTGTTCTTTACCTTTTTCACACTATGAAACAGCTTTGTATTCACCTTAAACACTGTTTCAGGGCAAGAGATTGTGTTTTAGACTAAAATAGACTGCATTATAAGAAGAATCTTTACTTTGAAACTCTGTTCTTTACCTTTTTCTCATTATGAAACAGCTTTGTATTCACCTTAAATACTGTTTCAGGGCAAGAGATTGTGTTTTAGACTAAAAGGGAATGCATTATAAGAAGAATCTTTACTTTGAAACTCTGTTCTTTACCTTTTTCACACTATGTAACAGCTTTGTTTCATGAAACAGGTTTGAAACAGCTTTGTATTCAACTTAAACACTGTTTCAGAGCTAGACATCTTGTTTTTAACCAAACTGAATAACTTACAATATGTTAAGAAAACACATATTTCAAATGAAAAGAGTTTATAACAAGGGGAGATCAAGTTGTTTGTAATATGACCAATTAAAGTAATTGCAATTCTGTTTATACACTTCTAACCAAAAAGAAGCAGGGCTTCTATGCATTGTAATCAGCTTATACACCATTTCAGAGCAAGACATCTTGTTTTTAACCAAACTGAATAACTTACAATATCCTAAGAAAACACATATTTCAAGTGAAAAGAGTTTATCCAGGGGAGAACAAGTTGTTTTAACATGGTTCTAATGTGACCCTTGAAAGTAATTGCAACTCTGTTTTTACACCTCTAACCACAAGGAGGCAACGTTTCCACGCATTATAATTGGCTTATACATAGTTTCAGAGTAAGAAATATTGTTTTTAACCAAACTGAACAACTAAAAGGGAATGCATTATAAGAAGAATGTTTACTTTGAAACTCTGTTCTTTACCTTTTAAACAATATGAAACAGCTTTGTATTCACCTTAAACACTGTTTCAGGGCAAGAGATTGTGTTTTAGACTAAAAGGGAATGCATTGTAAGAAGAATCTTTACTTTGAAACTCTGTTCTTTACCTTTTTCTCACTATGAAACAGCTTTGTATTCACCTTAAACACTGTTTCAGGGCAAGAGATTGTGTTTTAGACTAAAAGGGAATGCATTATAAGAAGAATCTTTACTTTGAAACTCTGTTCTTTACCATTTTCACACTATGTAACAGCTTTATATTCAACTTAAACACTGCTTCAGTGCAAGAGATTGTGTTTTAGACTAAAAGGGAATGCATTATAAGAAGAATCTTTACTTTGAAACTCTGTTCTTTACCTTTTTCACACTATGTAACAGCTTTGTATTCACCTTAAACACTGTTTCAGGGCAGATTGTGTTTTAGACTAAAAGGGAATACATTATAAGAAGAATCTTTACTTTGAAACTCTGTTCTTTACCTTTTTCTCACTATGAAACAGCTTTATATTCAACTTAAACACTGCTTCAGGGCAAGAGATTGTGTTTTAGACTAAAATAGACTGCATTATAAGAAGAATCTTTACTTTGAAACTCTGTTCTTTACCTTTTTCTCATTATGAAACAGCTTTGTATTCACCTTAAATACTGTTTCAGGGCAAGAGATTGTGTTTTAGACTAAAAGGGAATGCATTATAAGAAGAATCTTTACTTTAAAACTCTGTTCTTTACCTTTTTCACACTATGTAACAGCTTTGTTTCATGAAACAGGTTTGAAACAGCTTTGTATTCAACTTAAACACTGTTTCAGAGCTAGACATCTTGTTTTTAACCAAACTGAATAACTTACAATATCCTAAGAAAACACATATTTCAAGTGAAAAGAGTTTATCCAGGGGAGAACAAGTTGTTTTAACATGGTTCTAATGTGACCCTTGAAAGTAATTGCAACTCTGTTTTTACACCTCTAACCACAAGGAGGCAACGTTTCCACGCATTATAATTGGCTTATACATAGTTTCAGAGTAAGAAATATTGTTTTTAACCAAACTGAACAACTAAAAGGGAATGCATTATAAGAAGAATGTTTACTTTGAAACTCTGTTCTTTACCTTTTAAACAATATGAAACAGCTTTGTATTCACCTTAAACACTGTTTCAGGGCAAGAGATTGTGTTTTAGACTAAAAGGGAATGCATTGTAAGAAGAATCTTTACTTTGAAACTCTGTTCTTTACCTTTTTCACACTATGAAACAGCTTTGTATTCACCTTAAACACTGTTTCAGGGCAAGAGATTGTGTTTTAGACTAAAAGGGAATGCATTATAAGAAGAATCTTTACTTTGAAACTCTGTTCTTTACCTTTTTCACACTTTGAAACAGCTTTGTATTCACCTTAAACACTGTTTCAGGGCAAGAGATTGTGTTTTAGACTAAAATAGACTGCATTATAAGAAGAATCTTTACTTTGAAACTCTGTTCTTTACCTTTTTCTCATTATGAAACAGCTTTGTATTCACCTTAAATACTGTTTCAGGGCAAGAGATTGTGTTTTAGACTAAAAGGGAATGCATTATAAGAAGAATCTTTACTTTGAAACTCTGTTCTTTACCTTTTTCACACTATGTAACAGCTTTGTTTCATGAAACAGGTTTGAAACAGCTTTGTATTCAACTTAAACACTGTTTCAGAGCTAGACATCTTGTTTTTAACCAAACTGAATAACTTACAATATGTTAAGAAAACACATATTTCAAATGAAAAGAGTTTATAACAAGGGGAGATCAAGTTGTTTGTAATATGACCAATTAAAGTAATTGCAATTCTGTTTATACACTTCTAACCAAAAAGAAGCAGGGCTTCTATGCATTGTAATCAGCTTATACACCATTTCAGAGCAAGACATCTTGTTTTTAACCAAACTGAATAACTTACAATATCCTAAGAAAACACATATTTCAAGTGAAAAGAGTTTATCCAGGGGAGAACAAGTTGTTTTAACATGGTTCTAATGTGACCCTTGAAAGTAATTGCAACTCTGTTTTTACACCTCTAACCACAAGGAGGCAACGTTTCCACGCATTATAATTGGCTTATACATAGTTTCAGAGTAAGAAATATTGTTTTTAACCAAACTGAACAACTAAAAGGGAATGCATTATAAGAAGAATGTTTACTTTGAAACTCTGTTCTTTACCTTTTAAACAATATGAAACAGCTTTGTATTCACCTTAAACACTGTTTCAGGGCAAGAGATTGTGTTTTAGACTAAAAGGGAATGCATTGTATGAAGAATCTTTACTTTGAAACTCTGTTCTTTACCTTTTTCTCACTATGAAACAGCTTTGTATTCACCTTAAACACTGTTTCAGGGCAAGAGATTGTGTTTTAGACTAAAAGGGAATGCATTATAAGAAGAATCTTTACTTTGAAACTCTGTTCTTTACCTTTTTCTCACTATGAAACAGCTTTATATTCAACTTAAACACTGCTTCAGTGCAAGAGATTGTGTTTTAGACTAAAAGGGAATGCATTATAAGAAGAATCTTTACTTTGAAACTCTGTTCTTTACCTTTTTCACACTATGAAACAGCTTTGTATTCACCTTAAACACTGTTTCAGGGCAGATTGTGTTTTAGACTAAAAGGGAATACATTATAAGAAGAATCTTTACTTTGAAACTCTGTTCTTTACCTTTTTCTCACTATGAAACAGCTTTATATTCAACTTAAACACTGCTTCAGGGCAAGAGATTGTGTTTTAGACTAAAAGGGAATGCATTATAAGAAGAATCTTTACTTTGAAACTCTGTTCTTTACCTTTTTCTCACTATGAAACAGCTTTGTATTCACCTTAAACACTGTTTCAGGGCAAGAGATTGTGTTTTAGACTAAAAGGGAATGCATTATAAGAAGAATCTTTACTTTGAAACTCTGTTCTTTACCATTTTCACACTATGTAACAGCTTTATATTCAACTTAAACACTGCTTCAGTGCAAGAGATTGTGTTTTAGACTAAAAGGGAATGCATTATAAGAAGAATCTTTACTTTGAAACTCTGTTCTTTACCTTTTTCACACTATGAAACAGCTTTATATTCAACTTAAACACTGTTTCAGGGCAAGAGATTGTGTTTTAGACTAAAATAGACTGCATTATAAGAAGAATCTTTACTTTGAAACTCTGTTCTTTACCGTTTTCACACTACGAAACAGCTTTGTATTCACCTTAAACACTGTTTCAGGGCAAGAGATTGTGTTTTAGACTAAAAGGGAATGCATTGTAAGAAGAATCTTTACTTTGAAACTCTGTTCTTTACCTTTTTCTCACTATGAAACAGCTTTGTATTCACCTTAAACACTGTTTCAGGGCAAGAGATTGTGTTTTAGACTAAAAGGGAATGCATTATAAGAAGAATCTTTACTTTGAAACTCTGTTCTTTACCTTTTTCTCACTATGAAACAGCTTTGTATTCAACTTAAACACTGTTTCAGGGGAAGAGATTGTGTTTTAGACTAAAAGGGAATGCATTATAAGAAGAATCTTTACTTTGAAACTCTGTTCTTTACCTTTTTCTCACTATGAAACAGCTTTATATTCAACTTAAACACTGCTTCAGGGCAAGAGATTGTGTTTTAGACTAAAAGGGAATGCATTATAAGAAGAATCTTTACTTTGAAACTCTGTTTTTTACCTTTTTCACACTATGAAACAGCTTTGTATTCACCTTAAACACTGTTTCAGGGCAAGAGATTGTGTTTTAGACTAAAAGGGAATGCATTATAAGAAGAATCTTTACTTTGAAACTCTGTTCTTTACCTTTTTCACACTATGAAACAGCTTTGTATTCACCTTAAACACTGTTTCAGGGCAAGAGATTGTGTTTTAGACTAAAATAGACTGCATTATAAGAAGAATCTTTACTTTGAAACTCTGTTCTTTACCTTTTTCTCATTATGAAACAGCTTTGTATTCACCTTAAATACTGTTTCAGGGCAAGAGATTGTGTTTTAGACTAAAAGGGAATGCATTATAAGAAGAATCTTTACTTTAAAACTCTGTTCTTTACCTTTTTCACACTATGTAACAGCTTTGTTTCATGAAACAGGTTTGAAACAGCTTTGTATTCAACTTAAACACTGTTTCAGAGCTAGACATCTTGTTTTTAACCAAACTGAATAACTTACAATATCCTAAGAAAACACATATTTCAAGTGAAAAGAGTTTATCCAGGGGAGAACAAGTTGTTTTAACATGGTTCTAATGTGACCCTTGAAAGTAATTGCAACTCTGTTTTTACACCTCTAACCACAAGGAGGCAACGTTTCCACGCATTATAATTGGCTTATACATAGTTTCAGAGTAAGAAATATTGTTTTTAACCAAACTGAACAACTAAAAGGGAATGCATTATAAGAAGAATGTTTACTTTGAAACTCTGTTCTTTACCTTTTAAACAATATGAAACAGCTTTGTATTCACCTTAAACACTGTTTCAGGGCAAGAGATTGTGTTTTAGACTAAAAGGGAATGCATTGTATGAAGAATCTTTACTTTGAAACTCTGTTCTTTACCTTTTTCTCACTATGAAACAGCTTTGTATTCACCTTAAACACTGTTTCAGGGCAAGAGATTGTGTTTTAGACTAAAAGGGAATGCATTATAAGAAGAATCTTTACTTTGAAACTCTGTTCTTTACCTTTTTCTCACTATGAAACAGCTTTATATTCAACTTAAACACTGCTTCAGTGCAAGAGATTGTGTTTTAGACTAAAAGGGAATGCATTATAAGAAGAATCTTTACTTTGAAACTCTGTTCTTTACCTTTTTCACACTATGAAACAGCTTTGTATTCACCTTAAACACTGTTTCAGGGCAGATTGTGTTTTAGACTAAAAGGGAATACATTATAAGAAGAATCTTTACTTTGAAACTCTGTTCTTTACCTTTTTCTCACTATGAAACAGCTTTATATTCAACTTAAACACTGCTTCAGGGCAAGAGATTGTGTTTTAGACTAAAAGGGAATGCATTATAAGAAGAATCTTTACTTTGAAACTCTGTTCTTTACCTTTTTCTCACTATGAAACAGCTTTGTATTCACCTTAAACACTGTTTCAGGGCAAGAGATTGTGTTTTAGACTAAAAGGGAATGCATTATAAGAAGAATCTTTACTTTGAAACTCTGTTCTTTACCATTTTCACACTATGTAACAGCTTTATATTCAACTTAAACACTGCTTCAGTGCAAGAGATTGTGTTTTAGACTAAAAGGGAATGCATTATAAGAAGAATCTTTACTTTGAAACTCTGTTCTTTACCTTTTTCACACTATGAAACAGCTTTATATTCAACTTAAACACTGTTTCAGGGCAAGAGATTGTGTTTAAGACTAAAATAGACTGCATTATAAGAAGAATCTTTACTTTGAAACTCTGTTCTTTACCGTTTTCACACTACGAAACAGCTTTGTATTCACCTTAAACACTGTTTCAGGGCAAGAGATTGTGTTTTAGACTAAAAGGGAATGCATTGTAAGAAGAATCTTTACTTTGAAACTCTGTTCTTTACCTTTTTCTCACTATGAAACAGCTTTGTATTCACCTTAAACACTGTTTCAGGGCAAGAGATTGTGTTTTAGACTAAAAGGGAATGCATTATAAGAAGAATCTTTACTTTGAAACTCTGTTCTTTACCTTTTTCTCACTATGAAACAGCTTTGTATTCAACTTAAACACTGTTTCAGGGGAAGAGATTGTGTTTTAGACTAAAAGGGAATGCATTATAAGAAGAATCTTTACTTTGAAACTCTGTTCTTTACCTTTTTCTCACTATGAAACAGCTTTATATTCAACTTAAACACTGCTTCAGGGCAAGAGATTGTGTTTTAGACTAAAAGGGAATGCATTATAAGAAGAATCTTTACTTTGAAACTCTGTTTTTTACCTTTTTCACACTATGAAACAGCTTTGTATTCACCTTAAACACTGTTTCAGGGCAAGAGATTGTGTTTTAGACTAAAAGGGAATGCATTATAAGAAGAATCTTTACTTTGAAACTCTGTTCTTTACCTTTTTCTCACTATGAAACAGCTTTATATTCAACTTAAACACTGCTTCAGTGCAAGAGATTGTGTTTTAGACTAAAAGGGAATGCATTATAAGAAGAATCTTTACTTTGAAACTCTGTTCTTTACCTTTTTCACACTATGAAACAGCTTTGTATTCACCTTAAACACTGTTTCAGGGCAGATTGTGTTTTAGACTAAAAGGGAATACATTATAAGAAGAATCTTTACTTTGAAACTCTGTTCTTTACCTTTTTCTCACTATGAAACAGCTTTATATTCAACTTAAACACTGCTTCAGGGCAAGAGATTGTGTTTTAGACTAAAAGGGAATGCATTATAAGAAGAATCTTTACTTTGAAACTCTGTTCTTTACCTTTTTCTCACTATGAAACAGCTTTGTATTCACCTTAAACACTGTTTCAGGGCAAGAGATTGTGTTTTAGACTAAAAGGGAATGCATTATAAGAAGAATCTTTACTTTGAAACTCTGTTCTTTACCATTTTCACACTATGTAACAGCTTTATATTCAACTTAAACACTGCTTCAGTGCAAGAGATTGTGTTTTAGACTAAAAGGGAATGCATTATAAGAAGAATCTTTACTTTGAAACTCTGTTCTTTACCTTTTTCACACTATGAAACAGCTTTATATTCAACTTAAACACTGTTTCAGGGCAAGAGATTGTGTTTAAGACTAAAATAGACTGCATTATAAGAAGAATCTTTACTTTGAAACTCTGTTCTTTACCGTTTTCACACTACGAAACAGCTTTGTATTCACCTTAAACACTGTTTCAGGGCAAGAGATTGTGTTTTAGACTAAAAGGGAATGCATTGTAAGAAGAATCTTTACTTTGAAACTCTGTTCTTTACCTTTTTCTCACTATGAAACAGCTTTGTATTCACCTTAAACACTGTTTCAGGGCAAGAGATTGTGTTTTAGACTAAAAGGGAATGCATTATAAGAAGAATCTTTACTTTGAAACTCTGTTCTTTACCTTTTTCTCACTATGAAACAGCTTTGTATTCAACTTAAACACTGTTTCAGGGGAAGAGATTGTGTTTTAGACTAAAAGGGAATGCATTATAAGAAGAATCTTTACTTTGAAACTCTGTTCTTTACCTTTTTCTCACTATGAAACAGCTTTATATTCAACTTAAACACTGCTTCAGGGCAAGAGATTGTGTTTTAGACTAAAAGGGAATGCATTATAAGAAGAATCTTTACTTTGAAACTCTGTTTTTTACCTTTTTCACACTATGAAACAGCTTTGTATTCACCTTAAACACTGTTTCAGGGCAAGAGATTGTGTTTTAGACTAAAAGGGAATGCATTATAAGAAGAATCTTTACTTTGAAACTCTGTTCTTTACCTTTTTCACACTATGAAACAGCTTTGTATTCACCTTAAACACTGTTTCAGGGCAAGAGATTGTGTTTTAGACTAAAATAGACTGCATTATAAGAAGAATCTTTACTTTGAAACTCTGTTCTTTACCTTTTTCTCATTATGAAACAGCTTTGTATTCACCTTAAATACTGTTTCAGGGCAAGAGATTGTGTTTTAGACTAAAAGGGAATGCATTATAAGAAGAATCTTTACTTTAAAACTCTGTTCTTTACCTTTTTCACACTATGTAACAGCTTTGTTTCATGAAACAGGTTTGAAACAGCTTTGTATTCAACTTAAACACTGTTTCAGAGCTAGACATCTTGTTTTTAACCAAACTGAATAACTTACAATATCCTAAGAAAACACATATTTCAAGTGAAAAGAGTTTATCCAGGGGAGAACAAGTTGTTTTAACATGGTTCTAATGTGACCCTTGAAAGTAATTGCAACTCTGTTTTTACACCTCTAACCACAAGGAGGCAACGTTTCCACGCATTATAATTGGCTTATACATAGTTTCAGAGTAAGAAATATTGTTTTTAACCAAACTGAACAACTAAAAGGGAATGCATTATAAGAAGAATGTTTACTTTGAAACTCTGTTCTTTACCTTTTAAACAATATGAAACAGCTTTGTATTCACCTTAAACACTGTTTCAGGGCAAGAGATTGTGTTTTAGACTAAAAGGGAATGCATTGTAAGAAGAATCTTTACTTTGAAACTCTGTTCTTTACCTTTTTCACACTATGAAACAGCTTTGTATTCACCTTAAACACTGTTTCAGGGCAAGAGATTGTGTTTTAGACTAAAAGGGAATGCATTATAAGAAGAATCTTTACTTTGAAACTCTGTTCTTTACCTTTTTCACACTATGTAACGGCTTTGTATTCACCTTAAACACTGTTTCAGGGCAAATTGTGTTTTAGACTAAAAGGGAATACATTATAAGAAGAATCTTTACTTTGAAACTCTGTTCTTTACCTTTTTCTCACTATGAAACAGCTTTATATTCAACTTAAACACTGCTTCAGGGCAAGAGATTGTGTTTTAGACTAAAAGGGAATGCATTATAAGAAGAATCTTTACTTTGAAACTCTGTTCTTTACCTTTTTCTCACTATGAAACAGCTTTGTATTCACCTTAAACACTGTTTCAGGGCAAGAGATTGTGTTTTAGACTAAAAGGGAATGCATTATAAGAAGAATCTTTACTTTGAAACTCTGTTCTTTACCATTTTCACACTATGTAACAGCTTTATATTCAACTTAAACACTGCTTCAGTGCAAGAGATTGTGTTTTAGACTAAAAGGGAATGCATTATAAGAAGAATCTTTACTTTGAAACTCTGTTCTTTACCTTTTTCACACTATGAAACAGCTTTATATTCAACTTAAACACTGTTTCAGGGCAAGAGATTGTGTTTAAGACTAAAATAGACTGCATTATAAGAAGAATCTTTACTTTGAAACTCTGTTCTTTACCGTTTTCACACTACGAAACAGCTTTGTATTCACCTTAAACACTGTTTCAGGGCAAGAGATTGTGTTTTAGACTAAAAGGGAATGCATTGTAAGAAGAATCTTTACTTTGAAACTCTGTTCTTTACCTTTTTCTCACTATGAAACAGCTTTGTATTCACCTTAAACACTGTTTCAGGGCAAGAGATTGTGTTTTAGACTAAAAGGGAATGCATTATAAGAAGAATCTTTACTTTGAAACTCTGTTCTTTACCTTTTTCTCACTATGAAACAGCTTTGTATTCAACTTAAACACTGTTTCAGGGGAAGAGATTGTGTTTTAGACTAAAAGGGAATGCATTATAAGAAGAATCTTTACTTTGAAACTCTGTTCTTTACCTTTTTCTCACTATGAAACAGCTTTATATTCAACTTAAACACTGCTTCAGGGCAAGAGATTGTGTTTTAGACTAAAAGGGAATGCATTATAAGAAGAATCTTTACTTTGAAACTCTGTTTTTTACCTTTTTCACACTATGAAACAGCTTTGTATTCACCTTAAACACTGTTTCAGGGCAAGAGATTGTGTTTTAGACTAAAAGGGAATGCATTATAAGAAGAATCTTTACTTTGAAACTCTGTTCTTTACCTTTTTCACACTATGAAACAGCTTTGTATTCACCTTAAACACTGTTTCAGGGCAAGAGATTGTGTTTTAGACTAAAATAGACTGCATTATAAGAAGAATCTTTACTTTGAAACTCTGTTCTTTACCTTTTTCTCATTATGAAACAGCTTTGTATTCACCTTAAATACTGTTTCAGGGCAAGAGATTGTGTTTTAGACTAAAAGGGAATGCATTATAAGAAGAATCTTTACTTTAAAACTCTGTTCTTTACCTTTTTCACACTATGTAACAGCTTTGTTTCATGAAACAGGTTTGAAACAGCTTTGTATTCAACTTAAACACTGTTTCAGAGCTAGACATCTTGTTTTTAACCAAACTGAATAACTTACAATATCCTAAGAAAACACATATTTCAAGTGAAAAGAGTTTATCCAGGGGAGAACAAGTTGTTTTAACATGGTTCTAATGTGACCCTTGAAAGTAATTGCAACTCTGTTTTTACACCTCTAACCACAAGGAGGCAACGTTTCCACGCATTATAATTGGCTTATACATAGTTTCAGAGTAAGAAATATTGTTTTTAACCAAACTGAACAACTAAAAGGGAATGCATTATAAGAAGAATGTTTACTTTGAAACTCTGTTCTTTACCTTTTAAACAATATGAAACAGCTTTGTATTCACCTTAAACACTGTTTCAGGGCAAGAGATTGTGTTTTAGACTAAAAGGGAATGCATTGTAAGAAGAATCTTTACTTTGAAACTCTGTTCTTTACCTTTTTCACACTATGAAACAGCTTTGTATTCACCTTAAACACTGTTTCAGGGCAAGAGATTGTGTTTTAGACTAAAAGGGAATGCATTATAAGAAGAATCTTTACTTTGAAACTCTGTTCTTTACCTTTTTCACACTTTGAAACAGCTTTGTATTCACCTTAAACACTGTTTCAGGGCAAGAGATTGTGTTTTAGACTAAAATAGACTGCATTATAAGAAGAATCTTTACTTTGAAACTCTGTTCTTTACCTTTTTCTCATTATGAAACAGCTTTGTATTCACCTTAAATACTGTTTCAGGGCAAGAGATTGTGTTTTAGACTAAAAGGGAATGCATTATAAGAAGAATCTTTACTTTGAAACTCTGTTCTTTACCTTTTTCACACTATGAAACAGCTTTGTATTCACCTTAAACACTGTTTCAGGGCAAGAGATTGTGTTTTAGACTAAAAGGGAATGCATTATAAGAAGAATCTTTACTTTGAAACTCTGTTCTTTACCTTTTTCACACTTTGAAACAGCTTTGTATTCACCTTAAACACTGTTTCAGGGCAAGAGATTGTGTTTTAGACTAAAATAGACTGCATTATAAGAAGAATCTTTACTTTGAAACTCTGTTCTTTACCTTTTTCTCATTATGAAACAGCTTTGTATTCACCTTAAATACTGTTTCAGGGCAAGAGATTGTGTTTTAGACTAAAAGGGAATGCATTATAAGAAGAATCTTTACTTTGAAACTCTGTTCTTTACCTTTTTCACACTATGTAACAGCTTTGTTTCATGAAACAGGTTTGAAACAGCTTTGTATTCAACTTAAACACTGTTTCAGAGCTAGACATCTTGTTTTTAACCAAACTGAATAACTTACAATATGTTAAGAAAACACATATTTCAAATGAAAAGAGTTTATAACAAGGGGAGATCAAGTTGTTTGTAATATGACCAATTAAAGTAATTGCAATTCTGTTTATACACTTCTAACCAAAAAGAAGCAGGGCTTCTATGCATTGTAATCAGCTTATACACCATTTCAGAGCAAGACATCTTGTTTTTAACCAAACTGAATAACTTACAATATCCTAAGAAAACACATATTTCAAGTGAAAAGAGTTTATCCAGGGGAGAACAAGTTGTTTTAACATGGTTCTAATGTGACCCTTGAAAGTAATTGCAACTCTGTTTTTACACCTCTAACCACAAGGAGGCAACGTTTCCACGCATTATAATTGGCTTATACATAGTTTCAGAGTAAGAAATATTGTTTTTAACCAAACTGAACAACTAAAAGGGAATGCATTATAAGAAGAATGTTTACTTTGAAACTCTGTTCTTTACCTTTTAAACAATATGAAACAGCTTTGTATTCACCTTAAACACTGTTTCAGGGCAAGAGATTGTGTTTTAGACTAAAAGGGAATGCATTGTATGAAGAATCTTTACTTTGAAACTCTGTTCTTTACCTTTTTCTCACTATGAAACAGCTTTGTATTCACCTTAAACACTGTTTCAGGGCAAGAGATTGTGTTTTAGACTAAAAGGGAATGCATTATAAGAAGAATCTTTACTTTGAAACTCTGTTCTTTACCTTTTTCTCACTATGAAACAGCTTTATATTCAACTTAAACACTGCTTCAGTGCAAGAGATTGTGTTTTAGACTAAAAGGGAATGCATTATAAGAAGAATCTTTACTTTGAAACTCTGTTCTTTACCTTTTTCACACTATGAAACAGCTTTGTATTCACCTTAAACACTGTTTCAGGGCAGATTGTGTTTTAGACTAAAAGGGAATACATTATAAGAAGAATCTTTACTTTGAAACTCTGTTCTTTACCTTTTTCTCACTATGAAACAGCTTTATATTCAACTTAAACACTGCTTCAGGGCAAGAGATTGTGTTTTAGACTAAAAGGGAATGCATTATAAGAAGAATCTTTACTTTGAAACTCTGTTCTTTACCTTTTTCTCACTATGAAACAGCTTTGTATTCACCTTAAACACTGTTTCAGGGCAAGAGATTGTGTTTTAGACTAAAAGGGAATGCATTATAAGAAGAATCTTTACTTTGAAACTCTGTTCTTTACCATTTTCACACTATGTAACAGCTTTATATTCAACTTAAACACTGCTTCAGTGCAAGAGATTGTGTTTTAGACTAAAAGGGAATGCATTATAAGAAGAATCTTTACTTTGAAACTCTGTTCTTTACCTTTTTCACACTATGAAACAGCTTTATATTCAACTTAAACACTGTTTCAGGGCAAGAGATTGTGTTTTAGACTAAAATAGACTGCATTATAAGAAGAATCTTTACTTTGAAACTCTGTTCTTTACCGTTTTCACACTACGAAACAGCTTTGTATTCACCTTAAACACTGTTTCAGGGCAAGAGATTGTGTTTTAGACTAAAAGGGAATGCATTGTAAGAAGAATCTTTACTTTGAAACTCTGTTCTTTACCTTTTTCTCACTATGAAACAGCTTTGTATTCACCTTAAACACTGTTTCAGGGCAAGAGATTGTGTTTTAGACTAAAAGGGAATGCATTATAAGAAGAATCTTTACTTTGAAACTCTGTTCTTTACCTTTTTCTCACTATGAAACAGCTTTGTATTCAACTTAAACACTGTTTCAGGGGAAGAGATTGTGTTTTAGACTAAAAGGGAATGCATTATAAGAAGAATCTTTACTTTGAAACTCTGTTCTTTACCTTTTTCTCACTATGAAACAGCTTTATATTCAACTTAAACACTGCTTCAGGGCAAGAGATTGTGTTTTAGACTAAAAGGGAATGCATTATAAGAAGAATCTTTACTTTGAAACTCTGTTTTTTACCTTTTTCACACTATGAAACAGCTTTGTATTCACCTTAAACACTGTTTCAGGGCAAGAGATTGTGTTTTAGACTAAAAGGGAATGCATTATAAGAAGAATCTTTACTTTGAAACTCTGTTCTTTACCTTTTTCACACTATGAAACAGCTTTGTATTCACCTTAAACACTGTTTCAGGGCAAGAGATTGTGTTTTAGACTAAAATAGACTGCATTATAAGAAGAATCTTTACTTTGAAACTCTGTTCTTTACCTTTTTCTCATTATGAAACAGCTTTGTATTCACCTTAAATACTGTTTCAGGGCAAGAGATTGTGTTTTAGACTAAAAGGGAATGCATTATAAGAAGAATCTTTACTTTGAAACTCTGTTCTTTACCTTTTTCACACTATGTAACAGCTTTGTTTCATGAAACAGGTTTGAAACAGCTTTGTATTCAACTTAAACACTGTTTCAGAGCTAGACATCTTGTTTTTAACCAAACTGAATAACTTACAATATGTTAAGAAAACACATATTTCAAATGAAAAGAGTTTATAACAAGGGGAGATCAAGTTGTTTGTAATATGACCAATTAAAGTAATTGCAATTCTGTTTATACACTTCTAACCAAAAAGAAGCAGGGCTTCTATGCATTGTAATCAGCTTATACACCATTTCAGAGCAAGACATCTTGTTTTTAACCAAACTGAATAACTTACAATATCCTAAGAAAACACATATTTCAAGTGAAAAGAGTTTATCCAGGGGAGAACAAGTTGTTTTAACATGGTTCTAATGTGACCCTTGAAAGTAATTGCAACTCTGTTTTTACACCTCTAACCACAAGGAGGCAACGTTTCCACGCATTATAATTGGCTTATACATAGTTTCAGAGTAAGAAATATTGTTTTTAACCAAACTGAACAACTAAAAGGGAATGCATTATAAGAAGAATGTTTACTTTGAAACTCTGTTCTTTACCTTTTAAACAATATGAAACAGCTTTGTATTCACCTTAAACACTGTTTCAGGGCAAGAGATTGTGTTTTAGACTAAAAGGGAATGCATTGTAAGAAGAATCTTTACTTTGAAACTCTGTTCTTTACCTTTTTCTCACTATGAAACAGCTTTGTATTGACCTTAAACACTGTTTCAGGGCAAGAGATTGTGTTTTAGAATAAAAGGGAATGCATTATAAGAAGAATCTTTACTTTGAAACTCTGTTCTTTACCATTTTCACAATATGTAACAGCTTTATATTCAACTTAAACACTGCTTCAGTGCAAGAGATTGTGTTTTAGACTAAAAGGGAATGCATTATAAGAAGAATCTTTACTTTGAAACTCTGTTCTTTACCTTTTTCACACTATGTAACAGCTTTGTATTCACCTTAAACACTGTTTCAGGGCAGATTGTGTTTTAGACTAAAAGGGAATACATTATAAGAAGAATCTTTACTTTGAAACTCTGTTCTTTACCTTTTTCTCACTATGAAACAGCTTTATATTCAACTTAAACACTGCTTCAGGGCAAGAGATTGTGTTTTAGACTAAAAGGGAATGCATTATAAGAAGAATCTTTACTTTGAAACTCTGTTCTTTACCTTTTTCACACTATGTAACAGCTTTGTTTCATGAAACAGGTTTGAAACAGCTTTGTATTCAACTTAAACACTGTTTCAGAGCTAGACATCTTGTTTTTAACCAAACTGAATAACTTACAATATGTTAAGAAAACACATATTTCAAATGAAAAGAGTTTATAACAAGGGGAGATCAAGTTGTTTGTAATATGACCAATTAAAGTAATTGCAATTCTGTTTGTACACTTCTAACCAAAAAGAAGCAGGGCTTCTATGCATTGTAATCAGCTTATACACCATTTCAGAGCAAGACATCTTGTTTTTAACCAAACTGAATAACTTACAATATCCTAAGAAAACACATATTTCAAGTGAAAAGAGTTTATCCAGGGGAGAACAAGTTGTTTTAACATGGTTCTAATGTGACCCTTGAAAGTAATTGCAACTCTGTTTTTACACCTCTAACCACAAGGAGGCAACGTTTCCACGCATTATAATTGGCTTATACATAGTTTCAGAGTAAGAAATATTGTTTTTAACCAAACTGAACAACTAAAAGGGAATGCATTATAAGAAGAATGTTTACTTTGAAACTCTGTTCTTTACCTTTTAAACAATATGAAACAGCTTTGTATTCACCTTAAACACTGTTTCAGGGCAAGAGATTGTGTTTTAGACTAAAAGGGAATGCATTGTAAGAAGAATCTTTACTTTGAAACTCTGTTCTTTACCTTTTTCTCACTATGAAACAGCTTTGTATTCACCTTAAACAATGTTTCAGGGCAAGAGATTGTGTTTTAGACTAAAAGGGAATGCATTATAAGAAGAATCTTTACTTTGAAACTCTGTTCTTTACCTTTTTCACACTATGAAACAGCTTTGTATTCACCTTAAACACTGTTTCAGGGCAGATTGTGTTTTAGACTAAAAGGGAATACATTATAAGAAGAATCTTTACTTTGAAACTCTGTTCTTTACCTTTTTCACACTATGAAACAGCTTTATATTCAACTTAAACACTGTTTCAGGGCAAGAGATTGTGTTTTAGACTAAAATAGACTGCATTATAAGAAGAATCTTTACTTTGAAACTCTGTTCTTTACCTTTTTCACACTATGAAACAGCTTTGTATTCACCTTAAACACTGTTTCAGGGCAAGAGATTGTGTTTTAGACTAAAAGGGAATGCATTGTAAGAAGAATCTTTACTTTGAAACTCTGTTCTTTACCTTTTTCTCACTATGAAACAGCTTTGTATTCACCTTAAACAATGTTTCAGGGCAAGAGATTGTGTTTTAGACTAAAAGGGAATGCATTATAAGAAGAATCTTTACTTTGAAACTCTGTTCTTTACCTTTTTCACACTATGAAACAGCTTTGTATTCACCTTAAACACTGTTTCAGGGCAGATTGTGTTTTAGACTAAAAGGGAATACATTATAAGAAGAATCTTTACTTTGAAACTCTGTTCTTTACCTTTTTCACACTATGAAACAGCTTTATATTCAACTTAAACACTGTTTCAGGGCAAGAGATTGTGTTTTAGACTAAAATAGACTGCATTATAAGAAGAATCTTTACTTTGAAACTCTGTTCTTTACCTTTTTCACACTATGAAACAGCTTTGTATTCACCTTAAACACTGTTTCAGGGCAAGAGATTGTGTTTTAGACTAAAAGGGAATGCATTGTAAGAAGAATCTTTACTTTGAAACTCTGTTCTTTACCTTTTTCTCACTATGAAACAGCTTTGTATTCACCTTAAACAATGTTTCAGGGCAAGAGATTGTGTTTTAGACTAAAAGGGAATGCATTATAAGAAGAATCTTTACTTTGAAACTCTGTTCTTTACCTTTTTCACACTATGAAACAGCTTTGTATTCACCTTAAACACTGTTTCAGGGCAGATTGTGTTTTAGACTAAAAGGGAATACATTATAAGAAGAATCTTTACTTTGAAACTCTGTTCTTTACCTTTTTCACACTATGAAACAGCTTTATATTCAACTTAAACACTCTTTCAGGGCAAGAGATTGTGTTTTAGACTAAAATAGACTGCATTATAAGAAGAATCTTTACTTTGAAACTCTGTTCTTTACCTTTTTCTCACTATGAAACAGCTTTGTATTCAACTTAAACACTGTTTCAGGGGAAGAGATTGTGTTTTAGACTAAAAGGGAATGCATTATAAGAAGAATCTTTACTTTGAAACTCTGTTCTTTACCTTTTTCTCACTATGAAACAGCTTTATATTCAACTTAAACACTGCTTCAGGGCAAGAGATTGTGTTTTAGACTAAAAGGGAATGCATTATAAGAAGAATCTTTACTTTGAAACTCTGTTTTTTACCTTTTTCACACTATGAAACAGCTTTGTATTCACCTTAAACACTTTTTCAGGGCAAGAGATTGTGTTGTAGACTAAAAGGGAATGCATTATAAGAAGAATCTTTACTTTGAAACTCTGTTCTTTACCTTTTTCTCACTATGAAACAGCTTTATATTCAACTTAAACACTGTTTCAGGGGAAGAGATTGTGTTTTAGACTAAAAGGGAATGCATTATAAGAAGAATCTTTACTTTGAAACTCTGTTCTTTACCTTTTTCTCACTATGAAACAGCTTTATATTCAACTTAAACACTGCTTCAGTGCAAGAGATTGTGTTTTAGACTAAAAGGGAATGCATTATAAGAAGAATCTTTACTTTGAAACTCTGTTCTTTACCTTTTTCACACTATGAAACAGCTTTGTATTCACCTTAAACACTGTTTCAGGGCAAGAGATTGTGTTTTAGACTAAAAGGGAATGCATTATAAGAAGAATCTTTACTTTGAAACTCTGTTCTTTACCTTTTTCACACTATGAAACAGCTTTGTATTCACCTTAAACACTGTTTCAGGGCAAGAGATTGTGTTTTAGACTAAAATAGACTGCATTATAAGAAGAATCTTTACTTTGAAACTCTGTTCTTTACCTTTTTCTCATTATGAAACAGCTTTGTATTCACCTTAAATACTGTTTCAGGGCAAGAGATTGTGTTTTAGACTAAAAGGGAATGCATTATAAGAAGAATCTTTACTTTGAAACTCTGTTCTTTACCTTTTTCACACTATGTAACAGCTTTGTTTCATGAAACAGCTTTGAAACAGCTTTGTATTCAACTTAAACACTGTTTCAGAGCTAGACATCTTGTTTTTAACCAAATTGAATAACTTACAATATGTTAAGAAAACACATATTTCAAATGAAAAGAGTTTATAACAAGGGGAGATCAAGTTGTTTGTAATATGACCAATTAAAGTAATTGCAATTCTGTTTATACACTTCTAACCAAAAAGAAGCAGGGCTTCTATGCATTGTAATCAGCTTATACACCATTTCAGAGCAAGACATCTTGTTTTTAACCAAACTGAATAACTTACAATATCCTAAGAAAACACATATTTCAAGTGAAAAGAGTTTATCCAGGGGAGAACAAGTTGTTTTAACATGGTTCTAATGTGACCCTTGAAAGTAATTGCAACTCTGTTTTTACACCTCTAACCACAAGGAGGCAACGTTTCCACGCATTATAATTGGCTTATACATAGTTTCAGAGTAAGAAATATTGTTTTTAACCAAACTGAACAACTAAAAGGGAATGCATTATAAGAAGAATGTTTACTTTGAAACTCTGTTCTTTACCTTTTAAACAATATGAAACAGCTTTGTATTCACCTTAAACACTGTTTCAGGGCAAGAGATTGTGTTTTAGACTAAAAGGGAATGCATTGTAAGAAGAATCTTTACTTTGAAACTCTGTTCTTTACCTTTTTCTCACTATGAAACAGCTTTATATTCAACTTAAACACTGCTTCAGGGCA
The DNA here is from genome assembly GCF_041902795.1 of Electrophorus electricus. Taxonomy (NCBI): domain Eukaryota; kingdom Metazoa; phylum Chordata; class Actinopteri; order Gymnotiformes; family Gymnotidae; genus Electrophorus; species Electrophorus electricus. The sequence continues at coordinate 928,467 of NW_027658572.1, read as the reverse complement.
AGAGATTGTGTTTTAGACTAAAAGGGAATGCATTATAAGAAGAATCTTTACTTTGAAACTGTTTTTTACCTTTTTCACACTATGAAACAGCTTTGTATTCACCTTAAACACTGTTTCAGGGCAAGAGATTGTGTTTTAGACTAAAAGGGAATGCATTGTAAGAAGAATCTTTACTTTGAAACTCTGTTCTTTACCTTTTTCTCACTATGAAACAGCTTTGTATTCAACTTAAACACTGCTTCAGTGCAAGAGATTGTGTTTTAGACTAAAAGGGAATGCATTATAAGAAGAATCTTTACTTTGAAACTCTGTTTTTTACCTTTTTCACACTATGAAACAGCTTTGTATTCACCTTAACACTGTTTCAGGGCAAGAGATTGTGTTTTAGACTAAAAGGTAATGCATTATAAGAAGAATCTTTACTTTTAAACTCTGTTCTTTACCTTTTTCACACTATGAAACAGCTTTGTATTCACCTTAAACACTGTTTCAGGGCAAGAGATTGTGTTTTAGACTAAAAGGGAATGCATTATAAGAAGAATCTTTACTTTGAAACTCTGTTCTTTACCTTTTTCACACTATGAAACAGCTTTGTATTCACCTTAAACACTGTTTCAGGGCAAGAGATTGTGTTTTAGACTAAAAGGGAATGCATTGTAAGAAGAATCTTTGCTTTGAAACTCTGTTCTTTACCTTTTTCTCACTATGAAACAGCTTTGTATTCATCTTAAACACTGTTTCAGGGCAAGAGATTGTGTTTTAGACTAAAAGGGAATGCATTATAAGAAGAATCTTTACTTTGAAACTCTGTTCTTTACCTTTTTCACACTATGAAACAGCTTTGTATTCACCTTAAACACTGTTTCAGGGCAGATTGTGTTTTAGACTAAAAGGGAATACATTATAAGAAGAATCTTTACTTTGAAAGTCTGTTCTTTACCTTTTTCTCACTATGAAACAGCTTTATATTCAACTTAAACACTGCTTCAGGGCAAGAGATTGTGTTTTAGACTAAAAGGGAATGCATTATAAGAAGAATCTTTACTTTGAAACTCTGTTCTTTACCTTTTTCACACTATGAAACAGCTTTGTATTCACCTTAAACACTGTTTCAGGGCAGATTGTGTTTTAGACTAAAAGGGAATACATTATAAGAAGAATCTTTACTTTGAAACTCTGTTCTTTACCTTTTTCACACTATGAAACAGCTTTATATTCAACTTAAACACTCTTTCAGGGCAAGAGATTGTGTTTTAGACTAAAATAGACTGCATTATAAGAAGAATCTTTACTTTGAAACTCTGTTCTTTACCTTTTTCTCACTATGAAACAGCTTTGTATTCAACTTAAACACTGTTTCAGGGGAAGAGATTGTGTTTTAGACTAAAAGGGAATGCATTATAAGAAGAATCTTTACTTTGAAACTCTGTTCTTTACCTTTTTCTCACTATGAAACAGCTTTATATTCAACTTAAACACTGCTTCAGGGCAAGAGATTGTGTTTTAGACTAAAAGGGAATGCATTATAAGAAGAATCTTTACTTTGAAACTCTGTTTTTTACCTTTTTCACACTATGAAACAGCTTTGTATTCACCTTAAACACTTTTTCAGGGCAAGAGATTGTGTTGTAGACTAAAAGGGAATGCATTATAAGAAGAATCTTTACTTTGAAACTCTGTTCTTTACCTTTTTCTCACTATGAAACAGCTTTATATTCAACTTAAACACTGTTTCAGGGGAAGAGATTGTGTTTTAGACTAAAAGGGAATGCATTATAAGAAGAATCTTTACTTTGAAACTCTGTTCTTTACCTTTTTCTCACTATGAAACAGCTTTATATTCAACTTAAACACTGCTTCAGTGCAAGAGATTGTGTTTTAGACTAAAAGGGAATGCATTATAAGAAGAATCTTTACTTTGAAACTCTGTTCTTTACCTTTTTCACACTATGAAACAGCTTTGTATTCACCTTAAACACTGTTTCAGGGCAAGAGATTGTGTTTTAGACTAAAAGGGAATGCATTATAAGAAGAATCTTTACTTTGAAACTCTGTTCTTTACCTTTTTCACACTATGAAACAGCTTTGTATTCACCTTAAACACTGTTTCAGGGCAAGAGATTGTGTTTTAGACTAAAATAGACTGCATTATAAGAAGAATCTTTACTTTGAAACTCTGTTCTTTACCTTTTTCTCATTATGAAACAGCTTTGTATTCACCTTAAATACTGTTTCAGGGCAAGAGATTGTGTTTTAGACTAAAAGGGAATGCATTATAAGAAGAATCTTTACTTTGAAACTCTGTTCTTTACCTTTTTCACACTATGTAACAGCTTTGTTTCATGAAACAGCTTTGAAACAGCTTTGTATTCAACTTAAACACTGTTTCAGAGCTAGACATCTTGTTTTTAACCAAATTGAATAACTTACAATATGTTAAGAAAACACATATTTCAAATGAAAAGAGTTTATAACAAGGGGAGATCAAGTTGTTTGTAATATGACCAATTAAAGTAATTGCAATTCTGTTTATACACTTCTAACCAAAAAGAAGCAGGGCTTCTATGCATTGTAATCAGCTTATACACCATTTCAGAGCAAGACATCTTGTTTTTAACCAAACTGAATAACTTACAATATCCTAAGAAAACACATATTTCAAGTGAAAAGAGTTTATCCAGGGGAGAACAAGTTGTTTTAACATGGTTCTAATGTGACCCTTGAAAGTAATTGCAACTCTGTTTTTACACCTCTAACCACAAGGAGGCAACGTTTCCACGCATTATAATTGGCTTATACATAGTTTCAGAGTAAGAAATATTGTTTTTAACCAAACTGAACAACTAAAAGGGAATGCATTATAAGAAGAATGTTTACTTTGAAACTCTGTTCTTTACCTTTTAAACAATATGAAACAGCTTTGTATTCACCTTAAACACTGTTTCAGGGCAAGAGATTGTGTTTTAGACTAAAAGGGAATGCATTGTAAGAAGAATCTTTACTTTGAAACTCTGTTCTTTACCTTTTTCTCACTATGAAACAGCTTTATATTCAACTTAAACACTGCTTCAGGGCAAGAGATTGTGTTTTAGACTAAAAGGGAATGCATTATAAGAAGAATCTTTACTTTGAAACTGTTTTTTACCTTTTTCACACTATGAAACAGCTTTGTATTCACCTTAAACACTGTTTCAGGGCAAGAGATTGTGTTTTAGACTAAAAGGGAATGCATTGTAAGAAGAATCTTTACTTTGAAACTCTGTTCTTTACCTTTTTCTCACTATGAAACAGCTTTGTATTCAACTTAAACACTGCTTCAGTGCAAGAGATTGTGTTTTAGACTAAAAGGGAATGCATTATAAGAAGAATCTTTACTTTGAAACTCTGTTTTTTACCTTTTTCACACTATGAAACAGCTTTGTATTCACCTTAACACTGTTTCAGGGCAAGAGATTGTGTTTTAGACTAAAAGGTAATGCATTATAAGAAGAATCTTTACTTTTAAACTCTGTTCTTTACCTTTTTCACACTATGAAACAGCTTTGTATTCACCTTAAACACTGTTTCAGGGCAAGAGATTGTGTTTTAGACTAAAAGGGAATGCATTATAAGAAGAATCTTTACTTTGAAACTCTGTTCTTTACCTTTTTCACACTATGAAACAGCTTTGTATTCACCTTAAACACTGTTTCAGGGCAAGAGATTGTGTTTTAGACTAAAAGGGAATGCATTGTAAGAAGAATCTTTGCTTTGAAACTCTGTTCTTTACCTTTTTCTCACTATGAAACAGCTTTGTATTCATCTTAAACACTGTTTCAGGGCAAGAGATTGTGTTTTAGACTAAAAGGGAATGCATTATAAGAAGAATCTTTACTTTGAAACTCTGTTCTTTACCTTTTTCACACTATGAAACAGCTTTGTATTCACCTTAAACACTGTTTCAGGGCAGATTGTGTTTTAGACTAAAAGGGAATACATTATAAGAAGAATCTTTACTTTGAAAGTCTGTTCTTTACCTTTTTCTCACTATGAAACAGCTTTATATTCAACTTAAACACTGCTTCAGGGCAAGAGATTGTGTTTTAGACTAAAAGGGAATGCATTATAAGAAGAATCTTTACTTTGAAACTCTGTTTTTTACCTTTTTCACACTATGAAACAGCTTTGTATTCACCCTAAACACTGTTTCAGGGCAAGAGATTTTGTTTTAGACTAAAAGGTCATGCATTATAAGAAGAATCTTTACTTTGAAACTCTGTTCTTTACCTTTTTCACACTATGAAACAGCTTTGTATTCACCTTAAACACTGTTTCAGGGCAAGAGATTGTGTTTTAGACTAAAAGGGAATGCATTATAAGAAGAATCTTTACTTTGAAACTCTGTTCTTTACCTTTTTCACACTATGAAACAGCTTTGTATTCACCTTAAACACTGTTTCAGGGCAAGAGATTGTGTTTTAGACTAAAAGGGAATGCATTGTAAGAAGAATCTTTACTTTGAAACTCTGTTCTTTACCTTTTTCACACTATGAAACAGCTTTGTATTCGCCTTAAACACTGTTTCAGGGCAAAAGATTGTGTTTTAGACAAAAAGGGAATGCATTATAAGAAGAATCTTTACTTTGAAACTCTGTTCTTTACCTTTTTCTCACTATGAAACAGCTTTATATTCAACTTAAACACTGTTTCAGGGCAAGAGATTGTGTTTTAGACTAAAAGGGAATGCATTATAAGAATAATCTTTACTTTGAAACTCTGTTTTTTACCTTTTTCACACTATGAAACAGCTTTTTTATTCACCTTAACACTGTTTCAGGGCAAGAGATTGTGTTTTAGACTAAAAGGTAATGCATTATAAGAAGAATCTTTACTTTGAAACTCTGTTCTTTACCTTTTTCACACTATGAAACAGCTTTGTATTCACCTTAAACACTGTTTCAGGGCAAGAGATTGTGTTTTAGACTAAAAGGGAATGCATTGTAAGAAGAATCTTTACTTTGAAACTCTGTTCTTTACCTTTTTCACACTATGAAACAGCTTTGTATTCACCTTAAACACTGTTTCAGGGCAAGAGATTGTGTTTTAGACTAAAAGGGAATGCATTGTAAGAAGAATCTTTACTTTGAAACTCTGTTCTTTACCTTTTTCTCACTATGAAACAGCTTTGTATTCACCTTAAACACTGTTTCAGGGCAAGAGATTGTGTTTTAGACTAAAAGGGAATGCATTATAAGAAGAATCTTTACTTTGAAAATCTGTTCTTTACCTTTTTCACACTATGAAACAGCTTTGTATTCACCTTAAACACTGTTTCAGGGCAGATTGTGTTTTAGACTAAAAGGGAATACATTATAAGAAGAATCTTTACTTTGAAAGTCTGTTCTTTACCTTTTTCTCACTATGAAACAGCTTTATATTCAAATTAAACACTGTTTCAGGGCAAGAGATTGTGTTTTAGACTAAAAGGGAATGCATTATAAGAAGAATCTTTACTTTGAAACTCTGTTCTTTACCTTTTTCTCACTATGAAACAGCTTTGTATTCACCTTAAACACTGTTTCAGTGCAAGAGATTGTGTTTTAGACTAAAAGGGAATGCATTGTAAGAAGAATCTTTACTTTGAAACTCTGTTCTTTACCTTTTTCTCACTATGAAACAGCTTTGTATTCAACTTAAACACTGCTTCAGTGCAAGAGATTGTGTTTTAGACTAAAAGGGAATGCATTATAAGAAGAATCTTTACTTTGAAACTCTGTTTTTTACCTTTTTCACACTATGAAACAGCTTTGTATTCACCTTAACACTGTTTCAGGGCAAGAGATTGTGTTTTAGACTAAAAGGTAATGCATTATAAGAAGAATCTTTACTTTTAAACTCTGTTCTTTACCTTTTTCACACTATGAAACAGCTTTGTATTCACCTTAAACACTGTTTCAGGGCAAGAGATTGTGTTTTAGACTAAAAGGGAATGCATTATAAGAAGAATCTTTACTTTGAAACTCTGTTCTTTACCTTTTTCACACTATGAAACAGCTTTGTATTCACCTTAAACACTGTTTCAGGGCAAGAGATTGTGTTTTAGACTAAAAGGGAATGCATTGTAAGAAGAATCTTTGCTTTGAAACTCTGTTCTTTACCTTTTTCTCACTATGAAACAGCTTTGTATTCATCTTAAACACTGTTTCAGGGCAAGAGATTGTGTTTTAGACTAAAAGGGAATGCATTATAAGAAGAATCTTTACTTTGAAACTCTGTTCTTTACCTTTTTCACACTATGAAACAGCTTTGTATTCACCTTAAACACTGTTTCAGGGCAGATTGTGTTTTAGACTAAAAGGGAATACATTATAAGAAGAATCTTTACTTTGAAAGTCTGTTCTTTACCTTTTTCTCACTATGAAACAGCTTTATATTCAACTTAAACACTGCTTCAGGGCAAGAGATTGTGTTTTAGACTAAAAGGGAATGCATTATAAGAAGAATCTTTACTTTGAAACTCTGTTTTTTACCTTTTTCACACTATGAAACAGCTTTGTATTCACCCTAAACACTGTTTCAGGGCAAGAGATTTTGTTTTAGACTAAAAGGTCATGCATTATAAGAAGAATCTTTACTTTGAAACTCTGTTCTTTACCTTTTTCACACTATGAAACAGCTTTGTATTCACCTTAAACACTGTTTCAGGGCAAGAGATTGTGTTTTAGACTAAAAGGGAATGCATTATAAGAAGAATCTTTACTTTGAAACTCTGTTCTTTACCTTTTTCACACTATGAAACAGCTTTGTATTCACCTTAAACACTGTTTCAGGGCAAGAGATTGTGTTTTAGACTAAAAGGGAATGCATTGTAAGAAGAATCTTTACTTTGAAACTCTGTTCTTTACCTTTTTCACACTATGAAACAGCTTTGTATTCGCCTTAAACACTGTTTCAGGGCAAAAGATTGTGTTTTAGACAAAAAGGGAATGCATTATAAGAAGAATCTTTACTTTGAAACTCTGTTCTTTACCTTTTTCTCACTATGAAACAGCTTTATATTCAACTTAAACACTGTTTCAGGGCAAGAGATTGTGTTTTAGACTAAAAGGGAATGCATTATAAGAATAATCTTTACTTTGAAACTCTGTTTTTTACCTTTTTCACACTATGAAACAGCTTTTTTATTCACCTTAACACTGTTTCAGGGCAAGAGATTGTGTTTTAGACTAAAAGGTAATGCATTATAAGAAGAATCTTTACTTTGAAACTCTGTTCTTTACCTTTTTCACACTATGAAACAGCTTTGTATTCACCTTAAACACTGTTTCAGGGCAAGAGATTGTGTTTTAGACTAAAAGGGAATGCATTGTAAGAAGAATCTTTACTTTGAAACTCTGTTCTTTACCTTTTTCACACTATGAAACAGCTTTGTATTCACCTTAAACACTGTTTCAGGGCAAGAGATTGTGTTTTAGACTAAAAGGGAATGCATTGTAAGAAGAATCTTTACTTTGAAACTCTGTTCTTTACCTTTTTCTCACTATGAAACAGCTTTGTATTCACCTTAAACACTGTTTCAGGGCAAGAGATTGTGTTTTAGACTAAAACGGAATGCATTATAAGAAGAATCTTTACTTTGAAAATCTGTTCTTTACCTTTTTCACACTATGAAACAGCTTTGTATTCACCTTAAACACTGTTTCAGGGCAGATTGTGTTTTAGACTAAAAGGGAATACATTATAAGAAGAATCTTTACTTTGAAAGTCTGTTCTTTACCTTTTTCTCACTATGAAACAGCTTTATATTCAAATTAAACACTGTTTCAGGGCAAGAGATTGTGTTTTAGACTAAAAGGGAATGCATTATAAGAAGAATCTTTACTTTGAAACTCTGTTCTTTACCTTTTTCTCACTATGAAACAGCTTTGTATTCACCTTAAACACTGTTTCAGTGCAAGAGATTGTGTTTTAGACTAAAAGGGAATGCATTGTAAGAAGAATCTTTACTTTGAAACTCTGTTCTTTACCTTTTTCACACTATGAAACAGCTTTGTATTCGCCTTAAACACTGTTTCAGGGCAAAAGATTGTGTTTTAGACTAAAAGGGAATGCATTATAAGAAGAATCTTTACTTTGAAACTGTGTTCTTTACCTTTTTCTCACTATGAAACAGCTTTGTATTCACCTTAAACACTGTTTCAGGGCAAGAGATTGTGTTTTAGACTAAAAGGGAATGCATTATAAGAAGAATCTTTACTTTGAAACTCTGTTCTTTACCTTTTTCACACTATGTAACAGCTTTGTATTCACCTTAAACACTGTTTCAGGGCAGATTGTGTTTTAGACTAAAAGGGAATACATTATAAGAAGAATCTTTACTTTGAAACTCTGTTCTTTACCTTTTTCTCACTATGAAACAGCTTTATATTCAACTTAAACACTGCTTCAGGGCAAGAGATTGTGTTTTAGACTAAAAGGGAATGCATTATAAGAAGAATCTTTACTTTGAAACTCTGTTTTTTACCTTTTTCACACTATGAAACAGCTTTGTATTCACCTTAAACACTGTTTCAGGGCAAGAGATTGTGTTTTAGACTAAAAGGTAATGCATTATAAGAAGAATCTTTACTTTGAAACTCTGTTCTTTACCTTTTTCACACTATGAAACAGCTTTGTATTCACCTTAAACACTGTTTCAGGGCAAGAGATTGTGTTTTAGACTAAAAGGGAATGCATTATAAGAAGAATCTTTACTTTGAAACTCTGTTCTTTACCTTTTTCACACTATGAAACAGCTTTGTATTCACCTTAAACACTGTTTCAGGGCAAGAGATTGTGTTTTAGACTAAAAGGGAATGCATTGTAAGAAGAATCTTTACTTTGAAACTCTGTTCTTTACCTTTTTCACACTATGAAACAGCTTTGTATTCGCCTTAAACACTGTTTCAGGGCAAAAGATTGTGTTTTAGACTAAAAGGGAATTCATTATAAGAAGAATCTTTACTTTGAAACTCTGTTCTTTACCTTTTTCTCACTATGAAACAGCTTTATATTCAACTTAAACAGTGTTTCAGGGCAAGAGATTGTGTTTTAGACTAAAAGGGAATGCATTATAAGAAGAATCTTTACTTTGAAACTCTGTTTTTTACCTTTTTCACACTATGAAACAGCTTTGTATTCACCTTAAACACTGTTTCAGGGCAAGAGATTGTGTTTTAGACTAAAAGGGAATGCATTATAAGAAGAATCTTTACTTTGAAACTCTGTTCTTTACCTTTTTCACACTATGAAACAGCTTTGTATTCACTTTAAACACTGTTTCAGGGCAGATTGTGTTTTAGACTAAAAGGGAATACATTATAAGAAGAATCTTTACTTTGAAAGTCTGTTCTTTACCTTTTTCTCACTATGAAACAGCTTTATATTCAACTTAAACACTGCTTCAGGGCAAGAGATTGTGTTTTAGACTAAAAGGGAATGCATTATAAGAAGAATCTTTACTTTGAAAGTCTGTTTTTTACCTTTTTCTCACTATGAAACAGCTTTGTATTCACCTTAAACACTGTTTCAGGGCAAGAGATTGTGTTTTAGACTAAAAGGTCATGCATTATAAGAAGAATCTTTACTTTGAAACTCTGTTCTTTACCTTTTTCACACTATGAAACAGCTTTGTATTCACCTTAAACACTGTTTCAGGGCAAGAGATTTTGTTTTAGACTAAAAGGTCATGCATTATAAGAAGAATCTTTACTTTGAAACTCTGTTCTTTACCTTTTTCACACTATGAAACAGCTTTGTATTCACCTTAAACACTGTTTCAGGGCAAGAGATTGTGTTTTAGACTAAAAGGGAATGCATTATAAGAAGAATCTTTACTTTGAAACTCTGTTCTTTACCTTTTTCACACTATGAAACAGCTTTGTATTCACCTTAAACACTGTTTCAGGGCAGATTGTGTTTTAGACTAAAAGGGAATACATTATAAGAAGAATCTTTACTTTGAAACTCTGTTCTTTACCTTTTTCTCACTATGAAACAGCTTTGTATTCACCTTAAACACTGTTTCAGGGCAAGAGATTGTGTTTTAGACTAAAAGGGAATGCATTATAAGAAGAATCTTTACTTTGAAACTCTGTTCTTTACCTTTTTCACACTATGAAACAGCTTTGTATTCACCTTAAACACTGTTTCAGGGCAAGAGATTGTGTTTTAGACTAAAAGGGAATGCATTGTAAGAAGAATCTTTACTTTGAAACTCTGTTCTTTACCTTTTTCTCACTATGAAACAGCTTTGTATTCACCTTAAACACTGTTTCAGGGCAAGAGATTGTGTTTTAGACTAAAAGGGAATGCATTATAAGAAGAATCTTTACTTTGAAACTCTGTTCTTTACCTTTTTCACACTATGAAACAGCTTTGTATTCACCTTAAACACTGTTTCAGGGCAGATTGTGTTTTAGACTAAAAGGGAATACATTATAAGAAGAATCTTTACTTTGAAAGTCTGTTCTTTACCTTTTTCTCACTATGAAACAGCTTTGTATTCACCTTAAACACTGTTTCAGGGCAAGAGATTGTGTTTTATACTAAAAGGGAATGCATTATAAGAAGAATCTTTACTTTGAAACTCTGTTCTTTACCTTTTTCACACTATGAAACAGCTTTGTATTCACCTTAAACACTGTTTCAGGGCAAGAGATTGTGTTTTAGACTAAAAGGGAATGCATTGTAAGAAGAATCTTTACTTTGAAACTCTGTTCTTTACCTTTTTCTCACTATGAAACAGCTTTGTATTCACCTTAAACACTGTTTCAGGGCAAGAGATTGTGTTTTAGACAAAAAGGGAATGCATTATAAGAAGAATCTTTACTTTGAAACTCTGTTCTTTACCTTTTTCATCCTATGAAACAGCTTTGTATTCACCTTAAACACTGTTTCAGGGCAGATTGTGTTTTAGACTAAAAGGGAATACATTATAAGAAGAATCTTTACTTTGAAAGTCTGTTTTTTACCTTTTTCACACTATGAAACAGCTTTGTATTCACCTTAAACACTGTTTCAGGGCAAGAGATTGTGTTTTAGACAAAAAGGGAATGCATTATAAGAAGAATCTTTACTTTGAAACTCTGTTCTTTACCTTTTTCATCCTATGAAACAGCTTTGTATTCACCTTAAACACTGTTTCAGGGCAGATTGTGTTTTAGACTAAAAGGGAATGCATTATAAGAAGAATCTTTACTTTGAAACTCTGTTTTTTACCTTTTTCACACTATGAAACAGCTTTGTATTCACCTTAAACACTGTTTCAGGGCAAGAGATTTTGTTTTAGACTAAAAGGTCATGCATTATAAGAAGAATCTTTACTTTGAAACTCTGTTCTTTACCTTTTTCACACTATGAAACAGCTTTGTATTCACCTTAAACACTGTTTCAGGGCAAGAGATTGTGTTTTAGACTAAAAGGGAATGCATTATAAGAAGAATCTTTACTTTGAAACTCTGTTCTTTACCTTTTTCACACTATGAAACAGCTTTGTATTCACCTTAAACACTGTTTCAGGGCAAGAGATTGTGTTTTAGACTAAAAGGGAATGCATTGTAAGAAGAATCTTTACTTTGAAACTCTGTTCTTTACCTTTTTCACACTATGAAACAGCTTTGTATTCGCCTTAAACACTGTTTCAGGGCAAAAGATTGTGTTTTAGACTAAAAGGGAATGCATTATAAGAAGAATCTTTACTTTGAAACTCTGTTCTTTACCTTTTTCTCACTATGAAACAGCTTTATATTCAACTTAAACACTGTTTCAGGGCAAGAGATTGTGTTTTAGACTAAAAGGGAATGCATTATAAGAAGAATCTTTACTTTGAAACTCTGTTTTTTACCTTTTTCACACTATGAAACAGCTTTGTATTCACCTTAACACTGTTTCAGGGCAAGAGATTGTGTTTTAGACTAAAAGGTAATGCATTATAAGAAGAATCTTTACTTTGAAACTCTGTTCTTTACCTTTTTCACACTATGAAACAGCTTTGTATTCACCTTAAACACTGTTTCAGGGCAAGAGATTGTGTTTTAGACTAAAAGGGAATGCATTATAAGAAGAATCTTTACTTTGAAACTCTGTTCTTTACCTTTTTCACACTATGAAACAGCTTTGTATTCACCTTAAACACTGATTCTGTGCAAGAGATTGTGTTTTAGACTAAAAGGGAATGCATTGTAAGAAGAATCTTTACTTTGAAACTCTGTTCTTTACCTTTTTCACACTATGAAACAGCTTTGTATTCGCCTTAAACACTGTTTCAGGGCAAAAGATTGTGTTTTAGACTAAAAGGGAATGCATTATAAGAAGAATCTTTACTTTGAAACTGTGTTCTTTACCTTTTTCTCACTATGAAACAGCTTTATATTCAACTTAAACACTGTTTCAGGGCAAGAGATTGTGTTTTAGACTAAAAGGGAATGCATTGTAAGAAGAATCTTTACTTTGAAACTCTGTTCTTTACCTTTTTCACACTATGAAACAGCTTTGTATTCGCCTTAAACACTGTTTCATGGCAAAAGATTGTGTTTTAGACTAAAAGGGAATGCATTATAAGAAGAATCTTTACTTTGAAACTCTGTTCTTTACCTTTTTCTCACTATGAAACAGCTTTATATTCAACTTAAACACTGTTTCAGGGCAAGAGATTGTGTTTTAGACTAAAAGGGAATGCATTATAAGAAGAATCTTTACTTTGAAACTCTGTTTTTTACCTTTTTCACACTATGAAACAGCTTTGTATTCACCTTAACACTGTTTCAGGGCAAGAGATTGTGTTTTAGACTAAAAGGTAATGCATTATAAGAAGAATCTTTACTTTGAAACTCTGTTCTTTACCTTTTTCACACTATGAAACAGCTTTGTATTCACCTTAAACACTGTTTCAGGGCAAGAGATTGTGTTTTAGACTAAAAGGGAATGCATTATAAGAAGAATCTTTACTTTGAAACTCTGTTCTTTACCTTTTTCACACTATGAAACAGCTTTGTATTCACCTTAAACACTGATTCTGTGCAAGAGATTGTGTTTTAGACTAAAAGGGAATGCATTGTAAGAAGAATCTTTACTTTGAAACTCTGTTCTTTACCTTTTTCACACTATGAAACAGCTTTGTATTCGCCTTAAACACTGTTTCAGGGCAAAAGATTGTGTTTTAGACTAAAAGGGAATGCATTATAAGAAGAAACTTTACTTTGAAACTGTGTTCTTTACCTTTTTCTCACTATGAAACAGCTTTATATTCAACTTAAACACTGTTTCAGGGCAAGAGATTGTGTTTTAGACTAAAAGGGAATGCATTATAAGAAGAATCTTTACTTTGAAACTGTTTTTTACCTTTTTCACACTATGAAACAGCTTTGTATTCACCTTAACACTGTTTCAGGGCAAGAGATTGTGTTTTAGACTAAAAGGTAATGCATTATAAGAAGAATCTTTACTTTGAAACTGTGTTCTTTACCTTTTTCTCACTATGAAACAGCTTTATATTCAACTTAAACACTGTTTCAGGGCAAGAGATTGTGTTTTAGACTAAAAGGGAATGCATTGTAAGAAGAATCTTTACTTTGAAACTCTGTTCTTTACCTTTTTCACACTATGAAACAGCTTTGTATTCGCCTTAAACACTGTTTCAGGGCAAAAGATTGTGTTTTAGACTAAAAGGGAATGCATTATAAGAAGAATCTTTACTTTGAAACTGTGTTCTTTACCTTTTTCTCACTATGAAACAGCTTTATATTCAACTTAAACACTGTTTCAGGGCAAGAGATTGTGTTTTAGACTAAAAGGGAATGCATTATAAGAAGAATCTTTACTTTGAAACTCTGTTTTTTACCTTTTTCACACTATGAAACAGCTTTGTATTCACCTTAACACTGTTTCAGGGCAAGAGATTGTGTTTTAGACTAAAAGGTAATGCATTATAAGAAGAATCTTTACTTTGAAACTCTGTTCTTTACCTTTTTCACACTATGAAACAGCTTTGTATTCACCTTAAACACTGTTTCAGGGCAAGAGATTGTGTTTTAGACTAAAAGGGAATGCATTATAAGAAGAATCTTTACTTTGAAACTCTGTTCTTTACCTTTTTCACACTATGAAACAGCTTTGTATTCACCTTAAACACTGTTTCAGTGCAAGAGATTGTGTTTTAGACTAAAAGGGAATGCATTGTAAGAAGAATCTTTACTTTGAAACTCTGTTCTTTACCTTTTTCACACTATGAAACAGCTTTGTATTCGCCTTAAACACTGTTTCAGGGCAGATTGTGTTTTAGACTAAAAGGGAATACATTATAAGAAGAATCTTTACTTTGAAACTCTGTTCTTTACCTTTTTCTCACTATGAAACAGCTTTATATTCAACTTAAACACTGCTTCAGGGCAAGAGATTGTGTTTTAGACTAAAAGGGAATGCATTATAAGAAGAATCTTTACTTTGAAACTCTGTTTTTTACCTTTTTCACACTATGAAACAGCTTTGTATTCACCTTAAACACTGTTTCAGGGCAAGAGATTGTGTTTTAGACTAAAAGGTAATGCATTATAAGAAGAATCTTTACTTTGAAACTCTGTTCTTTACCTTTTTCACACTATGAAACAGCTTTGTATTCACCTTAAACACTGTTTCAGGGCAAGAGATTGTGTTTTAGACTAAAAGGTCATGCATTATAAGAAGAATCTTTACTTTGAAACTCTGTTCTTTACCTTTTTCACACTATGAAACAGCTTTGTATTCTCCTTAAACACTGTTTCAGGGCAAGAGATTGTGTTTTAGACTAAAAGGGAATGCATTGTAAGAAGAATCTTTACTTTGAAACTCTGTTCTTTACCTTTTTCTCACTATGAAACAGCTTTGTATTCACCTTAAACACTGTTTCAGGGCAAGAGATTGTGTTTTAGACTAAAAGGGAATGCATTATAAGAAGAATCTTTACTTTGAAACTCTGTTCTTTACCTTTTTCACACTATGAAACAGCTTTGTATTCACCTTAAACACTGTTTCAGGGCAGATTGTGTTTTAGACTAAAAGGGAATACATTATAAGAAGAATCTTTACTTTGATAGTCTGTTCTTTACCTTTTTCTCACTATGAAACAGCTTTATATTCAACTTAAACACTGCTTCAGGGCAAGAGATTGTGTTTTAGACTAAAAGGGAATGCATTATAAGAAGAATCTTTACTTTGAAACTCTGTTTTTTACCTTTTTCACACTATGAAACAGCTTTGTATTCACCTTAAACACTGTTTCAGGGCAAGAGATTGTGTTTTAGACTAAAAGGTCATGCATTATAAGAAGAATCTTTACTTTGAAACTCTGTTCTTTACCTTTTTCACACTATGAAACAGCTTTGTATTCACCTTAAACACTGTTTCAGGGCAAGAGATTGTGTTTTAGACTAAAAGGGAATGCATTATAAGAAGAATCTTTACTTTGAAACTCTGTTCTTTACCTTTTTCACACTATGAAACAGCTTTGTATTCACCTTAAACACTGTTTCAGGGCAAGAGATTGTGTTTTAGACTAAAAGGGAATGCATTGTAAGAAGAATCTTTACTTTGAAACTCTGTTCTTTACCTTTTTCACACTATGAAACAGCTTTGTATTCACCTTAAACACTGTTTCAGGGCAAAAGATTGTGTTTTAGACTAAAAGGGAATGCATTATAAGAAGAATCTTTACTTTGAAACTCTGTTCTTTACCTTTTTCTCACTATGAAACAGCTTTATATTCAACTTAAACACTGTTTCAGGGCAAGAGATTGTGTTTTAGACTAAAAGGGAATGCATTATAAGAAGAATCTTTACTTTGAAACTCTGTTCTTTACCTTTTTCACACTATGAAACAGCTTTGTATTCACCTTAAACACTGTTTCAGGGCAAGAGATTGTGTTTTAGACTAAAAGGGAATGCATTGTACGAAGAATCTTTACTTTGAAACTCTGTTCTTTACCTTTTTCACACTATGAAACAGCTTTGTATTCGCCTTAAACACTGTTTCAGGGCAAAAGATTGTGTTTTAGACTAAAAGGGAATGCATTATAAGAAGAATCTTTACTTTGAAACTCTGTTCTTTACCTTTTTCTCACTATGAAACAGCTTTATATTCAACTTAAACACTGTGTCAGGGCAAGAGATTGTGTTTTAGACTAAAAGGGAATGCATTATAAGAAGAATCTTTACTTTGAAACTCTGTTTTTTACCTTTTTCACACTATGAAACAGCTTTGTATTCACCTTAACACTGTTTCAGGGCAAGAGATTGTGTTTTAGACTAAAAGGTAATGCATTATAAGAAGAATCTTTACTTTGAAACTCTGTTCTTTACCTTTTTCACACTATGAAACAGCTTTGTATTCACCTTAAACACTGTTTCAGGGCAAGAGATTGTGTTTTAGACTAAAAGGGAATGCATTATAAGAAGAATCTTTACTTTGAAACTCTGTTCTTTACCTTTTTCACACTATGAAACAGCTTTGTATTCACCTTAAACACTGTTTCAGGGCAAGAGATTGTGTTTTAGACTAAAAGGGAATGCATTGTAAGAAGAATCTTTACTTTGAAACTCTGTTCTTTACCTTTTTCTCACTATGAAACAGCTTTGTATTCACCTTAAACACTGTTTCAGGGCAAGAGATTGTGTTTTAGACTAAAAGGGAATGCATTATAAGAAGAATCTTTACTTTGAAACTCTGTTCTTTACCTTTTTCACACTATGAAACAGCTTTGTATTCACCTTAAACACTGTTTCAGGGCAGATTGTGTTTTAGACTAAAAGGGAATACATTATAAGAAGAATCTTTACTTTGAAAGTCTGTTCTTTACCTTTTTCTCACTATGAAACAGCTTTATATTCAACTTAAACACTGCTTCAGGGCAAGAGATTGTGTTTTAGACTAAAAGGGAATGCATTATAAGAAGAATCTTTACTTTGAAACTCTGTTTTTTACCTTTTTCACACTATGAAACAGCTTTGTATTCACCTTAAACACTGTTTCAGGGCAAGAGATTTTGTTTTAGACTAAAAGGTCATGCATTATAAGAAGAATCTTTACTTTGAAACTCTGTTCTTTACCTTTTTCACACTATGAAACAGCTTTGTATTCACCTTAAACACTGTTTCAGGGCAAGAGATTGTGTTTTAGACTAAAAGGGAATGCATTATAAGAAGAATCTTTACTTTGAAACTCTGTTCTTTACCTTTTTCACACTATGAAACAGCTTTGTATTCACCTTAAACACTGTTTCAGTGCAAGAGATTGTGTTTTAGACTAAAAGGGAATGCATTGTAAGAAGAATCTTTACTTTGAAACTCTGTTCTTTACCTTTTTCACACTATGAAACAGCTTTGTATTCGCCTTAAACACTGTTTCAGGGCAAAAGATTGTGTTTTAGACTAAAAGGGAATGCATTATAAGAAGAATCTTTACTTTGAAACTGTGTTCTTTACCTTTTTCTCACTATGAAACAGCTTTATATTCAACTTAAACACTGTTTCAGGGCAAGAGATTGTGTTTTAGACTAAAAGGGAATGCATTATAAGAAGAATCTTTACTTTGAAACTCTGTTCTTTACCTTTTTCTCACTATGAAACAGCTTTGTATTCACCTTAAACACTGTTTCAGGGCAAGAGTTTGTGTTTTAGACTAAAAGGGAATGCATTATAAGAAGAATCTTTACTTTGAAACTCTGTTCTTTACCTTTTTCACACTATGTAACAGCTTTGTATTCACCTTAAACACTGTTTCAGGGCAGATTGTGTTTTAGACTAAAAGGGAATGCATTATAAGAAGAATCTTTACTTTGAAACTCTGTTCTTTACCTTTTTCACACTATGAAACAGCTTTGTATTCGCCTTAAACACTGTTTCAGGGCAAAAGATTGTGTTTTAGACTAAAAGGGAATGCATTATAAGAAGAATCTTTACTTTGAAACTGTGTTCTTTACCTTTTTCTCACTATGAAACAGCTTTATATTCAACTTAAACACTGTTTCAGGGCAAGAGATTGTGTTTTAGACTAAAAGGGAATGCATTATAAGAAGAATCTTTACTTTGAAACTCTGTTCTTTACCTTTTTCTCACTATGAAACAGCTTTGTATTCACCTTAAACACTGTTTCAGGGCAGATTGTGTTTTAGACTAAAAGGGAATACATTATAAGAAGAATCTTTACTTTGAAAGTCTGTTCTTTACCTTTTTCTCACTATGAAACAGCTTTATATTCAACTTAAACACTGCTTCAGGGCAAGAGATTGTGTTTTAGACTAAAAGGGAATGCATTATAAGAAGAATCTTTACTTTGAAACTCTGTTTTTTACCTTTTTCACACTATGAAACAGCTTTGTATTCACCTTAAACACTGTTTCAGGGCAAGAGAATGTGTTTTAGACTAAAAGGTCATGCATTATAAGAAGAATCTTTACTTTGAAACTCTGTTCTTTACCTTTTTCACACTATGAAACAGCTTTGTATTCACCTTAAACACTGTTTCAGGGCAAGAGATTGTGTTTTAGACTAAAAGGGAATGCATTATAAGAAGAATCTTTACTTTGAAACTCTGTTCTTTACCTTTTTCACACTATGAAACAGCTTTGTATTCACCTTAAACACTGTTTCAGGGCAAGAGATTGTGTTTTAGACTAAAAGGGAATGCATTGTAAGAAGAATCTTTACTTTGAAACTCTGTTCTTTACCTTTTTCACACTATGAAACAGCTTTGTATTCACCTTAAACACTGTTTCAGGGCAAAAGATTGTGTTTTAGACTAAAAGGGAATGCATTATAAGAAGAATCTTTACTTTGAAACTCTGTTCTTTACCTTTTTCTCACTATGAAACAGCTTTATATTCAACTTAAACAGTGTTTCAGGGCAAGAGATTGTGTTTTAGACTAAAAGGGAATGCATTATAAGAAGAATCTTTACTTTGAAACTCTGTTCTTTACCTTTTTCACACTATGTAACAGCTTTGTATTCACCTTAAACACTGTTTCAGGGCAGATTGTGTTTTAGACTAAAAGGGAATACATTATAAGAAGAATCTTTACTTTGAAACTCTGTTCTTTACCTTTTTCTCACTATGAAACAGTTTTATATTCAACTTAAACACTGCTTCAGGGCAAGAGATTGTGTTTTAGACTAAAAGGGAATGCATTATAAGAAGAATCTTTACTTTGAAACTCTGTTTTTTACCTTTTTCACACTATGAAACAGCTTTGTATTCACCTTAAACACTGTTTCAGGGCAAGAGATTGTGTTTTAGACTAAAAGGTAATGCATTATAAGAAGAATCTTTACTTTCAAACTCTGTTCTTTACCTTTTTCACACTATGAAACAGCTTTGTATTCACCTTAAACACTGTTTCAGGGCAAGAGATTGTGTTTTAGACTAAAAGGGAATGCATTATAAGAAGAATCTTTACTTTGAAACTCTGTTCTTTACCTTTTTCACACTATGAAACAGCTTTGTATTCACCTTAAACACTGTTTCAGGGCAGATTGTGTTTTAGACTAAAAGGGAATACATTATAAGAAGAATCTTTACTTTGAAAGTCTGTTCTTTACCTTTTTCTCACTATGAAACAGCTTTATATTCAACTTAAACACTGCTTCAGGGCAAGAGATTGTGTTTTAGACTAAAAGGGAATGCATTATAAGAAGAATCTTTACTTTGAAACTGTTTTTTACCTTTTTCACACTATGAAACAGCTTTGTATTCACCTTAAACACTGTTTCAGGGCAAGAGATTGTGTTTTAGACTAAAAGGGAATGCATTATAAGAAGAATCTTTACTTTGAAACTCTGTTCTTTACCTTTTTCACACTATGAAACAGCTTTGTATTCACCTTAAACACTGTTTCAGTGCAAGAGATTGTGTTTTAGACTAAAAGGGAATGCATTGTAAGAAGAATCTTTACTTTGAAACTCTGTTCTTTACCTTTTTCACACTATGAAACAGCTTTGTATTCGCCTTAAACACTGTTTCAGGGCAAAAGATTGTGTTTTAGACTAAAAGGGAATGCATTATAAGAAGAATCTTTACTTTGAAACTGTGTTCTTTACCTTTTTCTCACTATGAAACAGCTTTATATTCAACTTAAACACTGTTTCAGGGCAAGAGATTGTGTTTTAGACTAAAAGGGAATGCATTATAAGAAGAATCTTTACTTTGAAACTCTGTTCTTTACCTTTTTCTCACTATGAAACAGCTTTGTATTCACCTTAAACACTGTTTCAGGGCAAGAGATTGTGTTTTAGACTAAAAGGGAATGCATTATAAGAAGAATCTTTACTTTGAAACTCTGTTCTTTACCTTTTTCTCACTATGAAACAGCTTTGTATTCACCTTAAACACTGTTTCAGGGCAAGAGATTGTGTTTTAGACTAAAAGGGAATGCATTATAAGAAGAATCTTTACTTTGAAACTCTGTTTTTTACCTTTTTCACACTATGAAACAGCTTTGTATTCACCTTAACACTGTTTCAGGGCAAGAGATTGTGTTTTAGACTAAAAGGGAATGCATTATAAGAAGAATCTTTACTTTGAAACTCTGTTCTTTACCTTTTTCACACTATGAAACAGCTTTGTATTCACCTTAAACACTGTTTCAGGGCAAGAGATTGTGTTTTAGACTAAAAGGGAATACATTATAAGAAGAATCTTTACTTTGAAAGTCTGTTCTTTACCTTTTTCTCACTATGAAACAGCTTTATATTCAACTTAAACACTGCTTCAGGGCAAGAGATTGTGTTTTAGACTAAAAGGGAATGCATTATAAGAAGAATCTTTACTTTGAAACTCTGTTTTTTACCTTTTTCACAGTATGAAACAGCTTTGTATTCACCTTAAACACTGTTTCAGGGCAAGAGATTGTGTTTTAGACTAAAAGGTAATGCATTATAAGAAGAATCTTTACTTTCAAACTCTGTTCTTTACCTTTTTCACACTATGAAACAGCTTTGTATTCACCTTAAACACTGTTTCAGGGCAAGAGATTGTGTTTTAGACTAAAAGGGAATGCATTATAAGAAGAATCTTTACTTTGAAACTCTGTTCTTTACCTTTTTCACACTATGAAACAGCTTTGTATTCACCTTAAACACTGTTTCAGGGCAGATTGTGTTTTAGACTAAAAGGGAATACATTATAAGAAGAATCTTTACTTTGAAAGTCTGTTCTTTACCTTTTTCTCACTATGAAACAGCTTTATATTCAACTTAAACACTGCTTCAGGGCAAGAGATTGTGTTTTAGACTAAAAGGGAATGCATTATAAGAAGAATCTTTACTTTGAAACTGTTTTTTACCTTTTTCACACTATGAAACAGCTTTGTATTCACCTTAAACACTGTTTCAGGGCAAGAGATTGTGTTTTAGACTAAAAGGGAATGCATTATAAGAAGAATCTTTACTTTGAAACTCTGTTCTTTACCTTTTTCACACTATGAAACAGCTTTGTATTCACCTTAAACACTGTTTCAGTGCAAGAGATTGTGTTTTAGACTAAAAGGGAATGCATTGTAAGAAGAATCTTTACTTTGAAACTCTGTTCTTTACCTTTTTCACACTATGAAACAGCTTTGTATTCGCCTTAAACACTGTTTCAGGGCAAAAGATTGTGTTTTAGACTAAAAGGGAATGCATTATAAGAAGAATCTTTACTTTGAAACTCTGTTCTTTACCTTTTTCTCACTATGAAACAGCTTTATATTCAACTTAAACACTGCTTCAGGGCAAGAGATTGTGTTTTAGACTAAAAGGGAATGCATTATAAGAAGAATCTTTACTTTGAAACTCTGTTTTTTACCTTTTTCACACTATGAAACAGCTTTGTATTCACCTTAAACACTGTTTCAGGGCAAGAGATTGTGTTTTAGACTAAAAGGTAATGCATTATAAGAAGAATCTTTACTTTGAAACTCTGTTCTTTACCTTTTTCACACTATGAAACAGCTTTGTATTCACCTTAAACACTGTTTCAGGGCAAGAGATTGTGTTTTAGACTAAAAGGGAATGCATTATAAGAAGAATCTTTACTTTGAAACTGTTCTTTACCTTTTTCACACTATGAAACAGCTTTGTATTCACCTTAAACACTGTTTCAGGGCAAGAGATTGTGTTTTAGACTAAAAGGGAATGCATTGTAAGAAGAATCTTTACTTTGAAACTCTGTTCTTTACCTTTTTCTCACTATGAAACAGCTTTGTATTCACCTTAAACACTGTTTCAGGGCAAGAGATTGTGTTTTAGACTAAAAGGGAATGCATTATAAGAAGAATCTTTACTTTGAAACTCTGTTCTTTACCTTTTTCACACTATGAAACAGCTTTGTATTCACCTTAAACACTGTTTCAGGGCAGATTGTGTTTTAGACTAAAAGGGAATACATTATAAGAAGAATCTTTACTTTGAAAGTCTGTTCTTTACCTTTTTCTCACTATGAAACAGTTTTATATTCAAATTAAACACTGCTTCAGGGCAAGAGATTGTGTTTTAGACTAAAAGGGAATGCATTATAAGAAGAATCTTTACTTTGAAACTCTGTTTTTTACCTTTTTCTCAGTATGAAACAGCTTTGTATTCACCTTAAACACTGTTTCAGGGCAAGAGATTGTGTTTTAGACTAAAAGGTCATGCATTATAAGAAGAATCTTTACTTTGAAACTCTGTTCTTTACCTTTTTCACACTATGAAACAGCTTTGTATTCACCTTAAACACTGTTTCAGGGCAAGAGATTGTGTTTTAGACTAAAAGGGAATGCATTATAAGAAGAATCTTTACTTTGAAACTCTGTTCTTTACCTTTTTCACACTATGAAACAGCTTTGTATTCACCTTAAACACTGTTTCAGGGCAAGAGATTGTGTTTTAGACTAAAAGGGAATGCATTGTAAGAAGAATCTTTACTTTGAAACTCTGTTCTTTACCTTTTTCACACTATGAAACAGCTTTGTATTCACCTTAAACACTGTTTCAGGGCAAGAGATTGTGTTTTAGACTAAAAGGGAATGCATTATAAGAAGAATCTTTACTTTGAAACTCTGTTTTTTACCTTTTTCACACTATGAAACAGCTTTGTATTCACCTTAAACACTGTTTCAGGGCAGATTGTGTTTTAGACTAAAAGGGAATACATTATAAGAAGAATCTTTACTTTGAAACTCTGTTCTTTACCTTTTTCTCACTATGAAACAGCTTTGTATTCACCTTAAACACTGTTTCAGGGCAAGAGATTGTGTTTTAGACTAAAAGGGAATGCATTATAAGAAGAATCTTTACTTTGAAACTCTGTTCTTTACCTTTTTCACACTATGAAACAGCTTTGTATTCACCTTAAACACTGTTTCAGTGCAAGAGATTGTGTTTTAGACTAAAAGGGAATGCATTGTAAGAAGAATCTTTACTTTGAAACTCTGTTCTTTACCTTTTTCACACTATGAAACAGCTTTGTATTCGCCTTAAACACTGTTTCAGGGCAAAAGATTGTGTTTTAGACTAAA
This sequence comes from Electrophorus electricus, assembly GCF_041902795.1. Classification (NCBI taxonomy): domain Eukaryota; kingdom Metazoa; phylum Chordata; class Actinopteri; order Gymnotiformes; family Gymnotidae; genus Electrophorus; species Electrophorus electricus. The sequence goes on along the minus strand of NW_027658572.1, from coordinate 904,947 downwards.
AGGGAATGCATTATAAGAAGAATCTTTACTTTGAAACTGTGTTCTTTACCTTTTTCTCACTATGAAACAGCTTTATATTCAACTTAAACACTGTTTCAGGGCAAGAGATTGTGTTTTAGACTAAAAGGGAATGCATTATAAGAAGAATCTTTACTTTGAAACTCTGTTCTTTACCTTTTTCACACTATGAAACAGCTTTGTATTCACCTTAAACACTGTTTCAGGGCAAGAGATTGTGTTTTAGACTAAAAGGGAATGCATTGTAAGAAGAATCTTTACTTTGAAACTCTGTTCTTTACCTTTTTCTCACTATGAAAAAGCTTTGTATTCACCTTAAACACTGTTTCAGGGCAAGAGATTGTGTTTTAGACTAAAAGGGAATGCATTATAAGAAGAATCTTTACTTTGAAACTCTGTTCTTTACCTTTTTCACACTATGAAACAGCTTTGTATTCACCTTAAACACTGTTTCAGGGCAGATTGTGTTTTAGACTAAAAGGGAATACATTATAAGAAGAATCTTTACTTTGAAAGTCTGTTCTTTACCTTTTTCTCACTATGAAACAGCTTTATATTCAACTTAAACACTGCTTCAGGGCAAGAGATTGTGTTTTAGACTAAAAGGGAATGCATTATAAGAAGAATCTTTACTTTGAAACTCTGTTTTTTACCTTTTTCACAGTATGAAACAGCTTTGTATTCACCTTAAACACTGTTTCAGGGCAAGAGATTGTGTTTTAGACTAAAAGGTAATGCATTATAAGAAGAATCTTTACTTTCAAACTCTGTTCTTTACCTTTTTCACACTATGAAACAGCTTTGTATTCACCTTAAACACTGTTTCAGGGCAAGAGATTGTGTTTTAGACTAAAAGGGAATGCATTATAAGAAGAATCTTTACTTTGAAACTCTGTTCTTTACCTTTTTCACACTATGAAACAGCTTTGTATTCACCTTAAACACTGTTTCAGGGCAGATTGTGTTTTAGACTAAAAGGGAATACATTATAAGAAGAATCTTTACTTTGAAAGTCTGTTCTTTACCTTTTTCTCACTATGAAACAGCTTTATATTCAACTTAAACACTGCTTCAGGGCAAGAGATTGTGTTTTAGACTAAAAGGGAATGCATTATAAGAAGAATCTTTACTTTGAAACTGTTTTTTACCTTTTTCACACTATGAAACAGCTTTGTATTCACCTTAAACACTGTTTCAGTGCAAGAGATTGTGTTTTAGACTAAAAGGGAATGCATTGTAAGAAGAATCTTTACTTTGAAACTCTGTTCTTTACCTTTTTCACACTATGAAACAGCTTTGTATTCGCCTTAAACACTGTTTCAGGGCAAAAGATTGTGTTTTAGACTAAAAGGGAATGCATTATAAGAAGAATCTTTACTTTGAAACTGTGTTCTTTACCTTTTTCTCACTATGAAACAGCTTTATATTCAACTTAAACACTGTTTCAGGGCAAGAGATTGTGTTTTAGACTAAAAGGGAATGCATTATAAGAAGAATCTTTACTTTGAAACTCTGTTCTTTACCTTTTTCTCACTATGAAACAGCTTTGTATTCACCTTAAACACTGTTTCAGGGCAAGAGATTGTGTTTTAGACTAAAAGGGAATGCATTATAAGAAGAATCTTTACTTTGAAACTCTGTTCTTTACCTTTTTCACACTATGTAACAGCTTTGTATTCACCTTAAACACTGTTTCAGGGCAGATTGTGTTTTAGACTAAAAGGGAATACATTATAAGAAGAATCTTTACTTTGAAACTCTGTTCTTTACCTTTTTCTCACTATGAAACAGCTTTATATTCAACTTAAACACTGCTTCAGGGCAAGAGATTGTGTTTTAGACTAAAAGGGAATGCATTATAAGAAGAATCTTTACTTTGAAACTCTGTTTTTTACCTTTTTCACACTATGAAACAGCTTTGTATTCACCTTAAACACTGTTTCAGGGCAAGAGATTGTGTTTTAGACTAAAAGGTAATGCATTATAAGAAGAATCTTTACTTTGAAACTCTGTTCTTTACCTTTTTCACACTATGAAACAGCTTTGTATTCACCTTAAACACTGTTTCAGGGCAAGAGATTGTGTTTTAGACTAAAAGGGAATGCATTATAAGAAGAATCTTTACTTTGAAACTCTGTTCTTTACCTTTTTCACACTATGAAACAGCTTTGTATTCACCTTAAACACTGTTTCAGGGCAAGAGATTGTGTTTTAGACTAAAAGGGAATGCATTGTAAGAAGAATCTTTACTTTGAAACTCTGTTCTTTACCTTTTTCTCACTATGAAACAGCTTTGTATTCACCTTAAACACTGTTTCAGGGCAAGAGATTGTGTTTTAGACTAAAAGGGAATGCATTATAAGAAGAATCTTTACTTTGAAACTCTGTTCTTTACCTTTTTCACACTATGAAACAGCTTTGTATTCACCTTAAACACTGTTTCAGGGCAGATTGTGTTTTAGACTAAAAGGGAATACATTATAAGAAGAATCTTTACTTTGAAAGTCTGTTCTTTACCTTTTTCTCACTATGAAACAGCTTTATATTCAACTTAAACACTGCTTCAGGGCAAGAGATTGTGTTTTAGACTAAAAGGGAGTGCATTATAAGAAGAATCTTTACTTTGAAACTCTGTTTTTTACCTTTTTCACAGTATGAAACAGCTTTGTATTCACCTTAAACACTGTTTCAGTGCAAGAGATTGTGTTTTAGACTAAAAGGGAATGCATTGTAAGAAGAATCTTTACTTTGAAACTCTGTTCTTTACCTTTTTCACACTATGAAACAGCTTTGTATTCGCCTTAAACACTGTTTCAGGGCAAAAGATTGTGTTTTAGACTAAAAGGGAATGCATTATAAGAAGAATCTTTACTTTGAAACTGTGTTCTTTACCTTTTTCTCACTATGAAACAGCTTTATATTCAACTTAAACACTGTTTCAGGGCAAGAGATTGTGTTTTAGACTAAAAGGGAATGCATTATAAGAAGAATCTTTACTTTGAAACTCTGTTCTTTACCTTTTTCACACTATGTAACAGCTTTGTATTCACCTTAAACACTGTTTCAGGGCAGATTGTGTTTTAGACTAAAAGGGAATACATTATAAGAAGAATCTTTACTTTGAAACTCTGTTCTTTACATTTTTCTCACTATGAAACAGCTTTATATTCAACTTAAACACTGCTTCAGGGCAAGAGATTGTGTTTTAGACTAAAAGGGAATGCATTATAAGAAGAATCTTTACTTTGAAACTCTGTTTTTTACCTTTTTCACACTATGAAACAGCTTTGTATTCACCTTAAACACTGTTTCAGGGCAAGAGATTGTGTTTTAGACTAAAAGGTAATGCATTATAAGAAGAATCTTTACTTTGAAACTCTGTTCTTTACCTTTTTCACACTATGAAACAGCTTTGTATTCACCTTAAACACTGTTTCAGGGCAAGAGATTGTGTTTTAGACTAAAAGGGAATGCATTATAAGAAGAATCTTTACTTTGAAACTCTGTTCTTTACCTTTTTCACACTATGAAACAGCTTTGTATTCACCTTAAACACTGTTTCAGGGCAGATTGTGTTTTAGACTAAAAGGGAATACATTATAAGAAGAATCTTTACTTTGAAACTCTGTTCTTTACCTTTTTCTCACTATGAAACAGCTTTGTATTCACCTTAAACACTGTTTCAGGGCAAGAGATTGTGTTTTAGACTAAAAGGGAATGCATTATAAGAAGAATCTTTACTTTGAAACTCTGTTCTTTACCTTTTTCACACTATGAAACAGCTTTGTATTCACCTTAAACACTGTTTCAGTGCAAGAGATTGTGTTTTAGACTAAAAGGGAATGCATTGTAAGAAGAATCTTTACTTTGAAACTCTGTTCTTTACCTTTTTCACACTATGAAACAGCTTTGTATTCGCCTTAAACACTGTTTCAGGGCAAAAGATTGTGTTTTAGACTAAAAGGGAATGCATTATAAGAAGAATCTTTACTTTGAAACTGTGTTCTTTACCTTTTTCTCACTATGAAACAGCTTTATATTCAACTTAAACACTGTTTCAGGGCAAGAGATTGTGTTTTAGACTAAAAGGGAATGCATTATAAGAAGAATCTTTACTTTGAAACTCTGTTCTTTACCTTTTTCACACTATGAAACAGCTTTGTATTCACCTTAAACACTGTTTCAGGGCAAGAGATTGTGTTTTAGACTAAAAGGGAATGCATTGTAAGAAGAATCTTTACTTTGAAACTCTGTTCTTTACCTTTTTCTCACTGTGAAAAAGCTTTGTATTCACCTTAAACACTGTTTCAGGGCAAGAGATTGTGTTTTAGACTAAAAGGGAATGCATTATAAGAAGAATCTTTACTTTGAAACTCTGTTCTTTACCTTTTTCACACTATGAAACAGCTTTGTATTCACCTTAAACACTGTTTCAGGGCAGATTGTGTTTTAGACTAAAAGGGAATACATTATAAGAAGAATCTTTACTTTGAAAGTCTGTTCTTTACCTTTTTCTCACTATGAAACAGCTTTATATTCAACTTAAACACTGCTTCAGGGCAAGAGATTGTGTTTTAGACTAAAAGGGAATGCATTATAAGAAGAATCTTTACTTTGAAACTCTGTTTTTTACCTTTTTCACAGTATGAAACAGCTTTGTATTCACCTTAAACACTGTTTCAGGGCAAGAGATTGTGTTTTAGACTAAAAGGTAATGCATTATAAGAAGAATCTTTACTTTCAAACTCTGTTCTTTACCTTTTTCACACTATGAAACAGCTTTGTATTCACCTTAAACACTGTTTCAGGGCAAGAGATTGTGTTTTAGACTAAAAGGGAATGCATTATAAGAAGAATCTTTACTTTGAAACTCTGTTCTTTACCTTTTTCACACTATGAAACAGCTTTGTATTCACCTTAAACACTGTTTCAGGGCAGATTGTGTTTTAGACTAAAAGGGAATACATTATAAGAAGAATCTTTACTTTGAAAGTCTGTTCTTTACCTTTTTCTCACTATGAAACAGCTTTATATTCAACTTAAACACTGCTTCAGGGCAAGAGATTGTGTTTTAGACTAAAAGGGAATGCATTATAAGAAGAATCTTTACTTTGAAACTGTTTTTTACCTTTTTCACACTATGAAACAGCTTTGTATTCACCTTAAACACTGTTTCAGTGCAAGAGATTGTGTTTTAGACTAAAAGGGAATGCATTGTAAGAAGAATCTTTACTTTGAAACTCTGTTCTTTACCTTTTTCACACTATGAAACAGCTTTGTATTCGCCTTAAACACTGTTTCAGGGCAAAAGATTGTGTTTTAGACTAAAAGGGAATGCATTATAAGAAGAATCTTTACTTTGAAACTGTGTTCTTTACCTTTTTCTCACTATGAAACAGCTTTATATTCAACTTAAACACTGTTTCAGGGCAAGAGATTGTGTTTTAGACTAAAAGGGAATGCATTATAAGAAGAATCTTTACTTTGAAACTCTGTTCTTTACCTTTTTCTCACTATGAAACAGCTTTGTATTCACCTTAAACACTGTTTCAGGGCAAGAGATTGTGTTTTAGACTAAAAGGGAATGCATTATAAGAAGAATCTTTACTTTGAAACTCTGTTCTTTACCTTTTTCACACTATGTAACAGCTTTGTATTCACCTTAAACACTGTTTCAGGGCAGATTGTGTTTTAGACTAAAAGGGAATACATTATAAGAAGAATCTTTACTTTGAAACTCTGTTCTTTACCTTTTTCTCACTATGAAACAGCTTTATATTCAACTTAAACACTGCTTCAGGGCAAGAGATTGTGTTTTAGACTAAAAGGGAATGCATTATAAGAAGAATCTTTACTTTGAAACTCTGTTTTTTACCTTTTTCACACTATGAAACAGCTTTGTATTCACCTTAAACACTGTTTCAGGGCAAGAGATTGTGTTTTAGACTAAAAGGTAATGCATTATAAGAAGAATCTTTACTTTGAAACTCTGTTCTTTACCTTTTTCACACTATGAAACAGCTTTGTATTCACCTTAAACACTGTTTCAGGGCAAGAGATTGTGTTTTAGACTAAAAGGGAATGCATTATAAGAAGAATCTTTACTTTGAAACTCTGTTCTTTACCTTTTTCACACTATGAAACAGCTTTGTATTCACCTTAAACACTGTTTCAGGGCAAGAGATTGTGTTTTAGACTAAAAGGGAATGCATTGTAAGAAGAATCTTTACTTTGAAACTCTGTTCTTTACCTTTTTCTCACTATGAAACAGCTTTGTATTCACCTTAAACACTGTTTCAGGGCAAGAGATTGTGTTTTAGACTAAAAGGGAATGCATTATAAGAAGAATCTTTACTTTGAAACTCTGTTCTTTACCTTTTTCACACTATGAAACAGCTTTGTATTCACCTTAAACACTGTTTCAGGGCAGATTGTGTTTTAGACTAAAAGGGAATACATTATAAGAAGAATCTTTACTTTGAAAGTCTGTTCTTTACCTTTTTCTCACTATGAAACAGCTTTATATTCAACTTAAACACTGCTTCAGGGCAAGAGATTGTGTTTTAGACTAAAAGGGAGTGCATTATAAGAAGAATCTTTACTTTGAAACTCTGTTTTTTACCTTTTTCACAGTATGAAACAGCTTTGTATTCACCTTAAACACTGTTTCAGTGCAAGAGATTGTGTTTTAGACTAAAAGGGAATGCATTGTAAGAAGAATCTTTACTTTGAAACTCTGTTCTTTACCTTTTTCACACTATGAAACAGCTATGTATTCGCCTTAAACACTGTTTCAGGGCAAAAGATTGTGTTTTAGACTAAAAGGGAATGCATTATAAGAAGAATCTTTACTTTGAAACTGTGTTCTTTACCTTTTTCTCACTATGAAACAGCTTTATATTCAACTTAAACACTGTTTCAGGGCAAGAGATTGTGTTTTAGACTAAAAGGGAATGCATTATAAGAAGAATCTTTACTTTGAAACTCTGTTCTTTACCTTTTTCACACTATGTAACAGCTTTGTATTCACCTTAAACTCTGTTTCAGGGCAGATTGTGTTTTAGACTAAAAGGGAATACATTATAAGAAGAATCTTTACTTTGAAACTCTGTTCTTTACCTTTTTCTCACTATGAAACAGCTTTATATTCAACTTAAACACTGCTTCAGGGCAAGAGATTGTGTTTTAGACTAAAAGGGAATGCATTATAAGAAGAATCTTTACTTTGAAACTCTGTTTTTTACCTTTTTCACACTATGAAACAGCTTTGTATTCACCTTAAACACTGTTTCAGGGCAAGAGATTGTGTTTTAGACTAAAAGGTAATGCATTATAAGAAGAATCTTTACTTTGAAACTCTGTTCTTTACCTTTTTCACACTATGAAACAGCTTTGTATTCACCTTAAACACTGTTTCAGGGCAAGAGATTGTGTTTTAGACTAAAAGGGAATGCATTATAAGAAGAATCTTTACTTTGAAACTCTGTTCTTTACCTTTTTCACACTATGAAACAGCTTTGTATTCACCTTAAACACTGTTTCAGGGCAAGAGATTGTGTTTTAGACTAAAAGGGAATGCATTGTAAGAAGAATCTTTACTTTGAAACTCTGTTCTTTACCTTTTTCTCACTATGAAACAGCTTTGTATTCACCTTAAACACTGTTTCAGGGCAAGAGATTGTGTTTTAGACTAAAAGGGAATGCATTATAAGAAGAATCTTTACTTTGAAACTCTGTTCTTTACCTTTTTCACACTATGAAACAGCTTTGTATTCACCTTAAACACTGTTTCAGGGCAGATTGTGTTTTAGACTAAAAGGGAATACATTATAAGAAGAATCTTTACTTTGAAAGTCTGTTCTTTACCTTTTTCTCACTATGAAACAGCTTTATATTCAACTTAAACACTGCTTCAGGGCAAGAGATTGTGTTTTAGACTAAAAGGGAATGCATTATAAGAAGAATCTTTACTTTGAAACTCTGTTTTTTACCTTTTTCACAGTATGAAACAGCTTTGTATTCACCTTAAACACTGTTTCAGGGCAAGAGATTGTGTTTTAGACTAAAAGGTCATGCATTATAAGAAGAATCTTTACTTTGAAACTCTGTTCTTTACCTTTTTCACACTATGAAACAGCTTTGTATTCACCTTAAACACTGTTTCAGGGCAAGAGATTGTGTTTTAGACTAAAAGGGAATGCATTATAAGAAGAATCTTTACTTTGAAACTCTGTTCTTTACCTTTTTCACACTATGAAACAGCTTTGTATTCACCTTAAACACTGTTTCAGGGCAAGAGATTGTGTTTTAGACTAAAAGGGAATGCATTGTAAGAAGAATCTTTACTTTGAAACTCTGTTCTTTACCTTTTTCTCACTATGAAACAGCTTTGTATTCACCTTAAACACTGTTTCAGGGCAAGAGATTGTGTTTTAGACTAAAAGGGAATGCATTATAAGAAGAATCTTTACTTTGAAACTCTGTTCTTTACCTTTTTCACACTATGAAACAGCTTTGTATTCACCTTAAACACTGTTTCAGTGCAAGAGATTGTGTTTTAGACTAAAAGGGAATGCATTGTAAGAAGAATCTTTACTTTGAAACTCTGTTCTTTACCTTTTTCACACTATGAAACAGCTTTGTATTCGCCTTAAACACTGTTTCAGGGCAAAAGATTGTGTTTTAGACTAAAAGGGAATGCATTATAAGAAGAATCTTTACTTTGAAACTGTGTTCTTTACCTTTTTCTCACTATGAAACAGCTTTATATTCAACTTAAACACTGTTTCAGGGCAAGAGATTGTGTTTTAGACTAAAAGGGAATGCATTATAAGAAGAATCTTTACTTTGAAACTCTGTTCTTTACCTTTTTCACACTATGAAACAGCTTTGTATTCACCTTAAACACTGTTTCAGGGCAAGAGATTGTGTTTTAGACTAAAAGGGAATGCATTATAAGAAGAATCTTTACTTTGAAACTCTGTTCTTTACCTTTTTCACACTATGAAACAGCTTTGTATTCACCTTAAACACTGTTTCAGGGCAAGAGATTGTGTTTTAGACTAAAAGGGAATGCATTGTAAGAAGAATCTTTACTTTGAAACTCTGTTCTTTACCTTTTTCTCACTATGAAACAGCTTTGTATTCACCTTAAACACTGTTTCAGGGCAAGAGATTGTGTTTTAGACTAAAAGGGAATGCATTATAAGAAGAATCTTTACTTTGAAACTCTGTTCTTTACCTTTTTCACACTATGAAACAGCTTTGTATTCACCTTAAACACTGTTTCAGTGCAAGAGATTGTGTTTTAGACTAAAAGGGAATGCATTGTAAGAAGAATCTTTACTTTGAAACTCTGTTCTTTACCTTTTTCACACTATGAAACAGCTTTGTATTCGCCTTAAACACTGTTTCAGGGCAAAAGATTGTGTTTTAGACTAAAAGGGAATGCATTATAAGAAGAATCTTTACTTTGAAACTTTGTTCTTTACCTTTTTCTCACTATGAAACAGCTTTATATTCAACTTAAACACTGTTTCAGGGCAAGAGATTGTGTTTTAGACTAAAAGGGAATGCATTATAAGAAGAATCTTTACTTTGAAACTCTGTTCTTTACCTTTTTCACACTATGAAACAGCTTTGTATTCACCTTAAACACTGTTTCAGGGCAAGAGATTGTGTTTTAGACTAAAAGGGAATGCATTGTAAGAAGAATCTTTACTTTGAAACTCTGTTCTTTACCTTTTTCTCACTATGAAACAGCTTTGTATTCACCTTAAACACTGTTTCAGGGCAAGAGATTGTGTTTTAGACTAAAAGGGAATGCATTATAAGAAGAATCTTTACTTTGAAACTCTGTTCTTTACCTTTTTCACACTATGAAACAGCTTTGTATTCACCTTAAACACTGTTTCAGGGCAGATTGTGTTTTAGACTAAAAGGGAATACATTATAAGAAGAATCTTTACTTTGAAAGTCTGTTCTTTACCTTTTTCTCACTATGAAACAGCTTTATATTCAACTTAAACACTGCTTCAGGGCAAGAGATTGTGTTTTAGACTAAAAGGGAATGCATTATAAGAAGAATCTTTACTTTGAAACTCTGTTTTTTACCTTTTTCACAGTATGAAACAGCTTTGTATTCACCTTAAACACTGTTTCAGGGCAAGAGATTGTGTTTTAGACTAAAAGGTAATGCATTATAAGAAGAATCTTTACTTTCAAACTCTGTTCTTTACCTTTTTCACACTATGAAACAGCTTTGTATTCACCTTAAACACTGTTTCAGGGCAAGAGATTGTGTTTTAGACTAAAAGGGAATACATTATAAGAAGAATCTTTACTTTGAAACTCTGTTCTTTACCTTTTTCACACTATGAAACAGCTTTGTATTCACCTTAAACACTGTTTCAGGGCAAGAGATTGTGTTTTAGACTAAAAGGGAATGCATTATAAGAAGAATCTTTACTTTGAAACTCTGTTCTTTACCTTTTTCACACTATGAAACAGCTTTGTATTCACCTTAAACACTGTTTCAGGGCAAGAGATTGTGTTTTAGACTAAAAGGGAATGCATTGTAAGAAGAATCTTTACTTTGAAACTCTGTTCTTTACCTTTTTCTCACTATGAAACAGCTTTGTATTCACCTTAAACACTGTTTCAGGGCAAGAGATTGTGTTTTAGACTAAAAGGGAATGCATTATAAGAAGAATCTTTACTTTGAAACTCTGTTCTTTACCTTTTTCACACTATGAAACAGCTTTGTATTCACCTTAAACACTGTTTCAGGGCAAGAGATTGTGTTTTAGACTAAAAGGGAATGCATTATAGAAGAATCTTTACTTTGAAACTCTGTTCTTTACCTTTTTCACACTATGAAACAGCTTTGTATTCACCTTAAACACTGTTTCAGGGCAAGAGATTGTGTTTTAGACTAAAAGGGAATGCATTGTAAGAAGAATCTTTACTTTGAAACTCTGTTCTTTACCTTTTTCACACTATGAAACAGCTTTGTATTCACCTTAAACACTGTTTCAGGGCAAGAGATTGTGTTTTAGACTAAAAGGGAATGCATTATAAGAAGAATCTTTACTTTGAAACTCTGTTTTTTACCTTTTTCACACTATGAAACAGCTTTGTATTCACCTTAAACACTGTTTCAGGGCAAGAGATTGTGTTTTAGACTAAAAGGTAATGCATTATAAGAAGAATCTTTACTTTGAAACTCTGTTCTTTACCTTTTTCTCACTATGAAACAGCTTTATATTCAACTTAAACAGTGTTTCAGGGCAAGAGATTGTGTTTTAGACTAAAAGGGAATGCATTATAAGAAGAATCTTTACTTTGAAACTCTGTTCTTTACCTTTTTCACACTATGTAACAGCTTTGTATTCACCTTAAACACTGTTTCAGGGCAGATTGTGTTTTAGACTAAAAGGTAATGCATTATAAGAAGAATCTTTACTTTCAAACTCTGTTCTTTACCTTTTTCACACTATGAAACAGCTTTGTATTCACCTTAAACACTGTTTCAGGGCAAGAGATTGTGTTTTAGACTAAAAGGGAATGCATTATAAGAAGAATCTTTACTTTGAAACTCTGTTCTTTACCTTTTTCACACTATGAAACAGCTTTGTATTCACCTTAAACACTGTTTCAGGGCAGATTGTGTTTTAGACTAAAAGGGAATACATTATAAGAAGAATCTTTACTTTGAAAGTCTGTTCTTTACCTTTTTCTCACTATGAAACAGCTTTATATTCAACTTAAACACTGCTTCAGGGCAAGAGATTGTGTTTTAGACTAAAAGGGAATGCATTATAAGAAGAATCTTTACTTTGAAACTGTTTTTTACCTTTTTCACACTATGAAACAGCTTTGTATTCACCTTAAACACTGTTTCAGTGCAAGAGATTGTGTTTTAGACTAAAAGGGAATGCATTGTAAGAAGAATCTTTACTTTGAAACTCTGTTCTTTACCTTTTTCACACTATGAAACAGCTTTGTATTCGCCTTAAACACTGTTTCAGGGCAAAAGATTGTGTTTTAGACTAAAAGGGAATGCATTATAAGAAGAATCTTTACTTTGAAACTGTGTTCTTTACCTTTTTCTCACTATGAAACAGCTTTATATTCAACTTAAACACTGTTTCAGGGCAAGAGATTGTGTTTTAGACTAAAAGGGAATGCATTATAAGAAGAATCTTTACTTTGAAACTCTGTTCTTTACCTTTTTCTCACTATGAAACAGCTTTGTATTCACCTTAAACACTGTTTCAGGGCAAGAGATTGTGTTTTAGACTAAAAGGGAATGCATTATAAGAAGAATCTTTACTTTGAAACTCTGTTCTTTACCTTTTTCACACTATGAAACAGCTTTGTATTCACCTTAAACACTGTTTCAGGGCAAGAGATTGTGTTTTAGACTAAAAGGGAATGCATTATAGAAGAATCTTTACTTTGAAACTCTGTTCTTTACCTTTTTCACACTATGAAACAGCTTTGTATTCACCTTAAACACTGTTTCAGGGCAAGAGATTGTGTTTTAGACTAAAAGGGAATGCATTGTAAGAAGAATCTTTACTTTGAAACTCTGTTCTTTACCTTTTTCACACTATGAAACAGCTTTGTATTCACCTTAAACACTGTTTCAGGGCAAGAGATTGTGTTTTAGACTAAAAGGGAATGCATTATAAGAAGAATCTTTACTTTGAAACTCTGTTTTTTACCTTTTTCACACTATGAAACAGCTTTGTATTCACCTTAAACACTGTTTCAGGGCAAGAGATTGTGTTTTAGACTAAAAGGTAATGCATTATAAGAAGAATCTTTACTTTGAAACTCTGTTCTTTACCTTTTTCTCACTATGAAACAGCTTTATATTCAACTTAAACAGTGTTTCAGGGCAAGAGATTGTGTTTTAGACTAAAAGGGAATGCATTATAAGAAGAATCTTTACTTTGAAACTCTGTTCTTTACCTTTTTCACACTATGTAACAGCTTTGTATTCACCTTAAACACTGTTTCAGGGCAGATTGTGTTTTAGACTAAAAGGTAATGCATTATAAGAAGAATCTTTACTTTCAAACTCTGTTCTTTACCTTTTTCACACTATGAAACAGCTTTGTATTCACCTTAAACACTGTTTCAGGGCAAGAGATTGTGTTTTAGACTAAAAGGGAATGCATTATAAGAAGAATCTTTACTTTGAAACTCTGTTCTTTACCTTTTTCACACTATGAAACAGCTTTGTATTCACCTTAAACACTGTTTCAGGGCAGATTGTGTTTTAGACTAAAAGGGAATACATTATAAGAAGAATCTTTACTTTGAAAGTCTGTTCTTTACCTTTTTCTCACTATGAAACAGCTTTATATTCAACTTAAACACTGCTTCAGGGCAAGAGATTGTGTTTTAGACTAAAAGGGAATGCATTATAAGAAGAATCTTTACTTTGAAACTGTTTTTTACCTTTTTCACACTATGAAACAGCTTTGTATTCACCTTAAACACTGTTTCAGTGCAAGAGATTGTGTTTTAGACTAAAAGGGAATGCATTGTAAGAAGAATCTTTACTTTGAAACTCTGTTCTTTACCTTTTTCACACTATGAAACAGCTTTGTATTCGCCTTAAACACTGTTTCAGGGCAAAAGATTGTGTTTTAGACTAAAAGGGAATGCATTATAAGAAGAATCTTTACTTTGAAACTGTGTTCTTTACCTTTTTCTCACTATGAAACAGCTTTATATTCAACTTAAACACTGTTTCAGGGCAAGAGATTGTGTTTTAGACTAAAAGGGAATGCATTATAAGAAGAATCTTTACTTTGAAACTCTGTTCTTTACCTTTTTCTCACTATGAAACAGCTTTGTATTCACCTTAAACACTGTTTCAGGGCAAGAGATTGTGTTTTAGACTAAAAGGGAATGCATTATAAGAAGAATCTTTACTTTGAAACTCTGTTCTTTACCTTTTTCACACTATGAAACAGCTTTGTATTCACCTTAAACACTGTTTCAGGGCAAGAGATTGTGTTTTAGACTAAAAGGGAATGCATTATAGAAGAATCTTTACTTTGAAACTCTGTTCTTTACCTTTTTCACACTATGAAACAGCTTTGTATTCACCTTAAACACTGTTTCAGGGCAAGAGATTGTGTTTTAGACTAAAAGGGAATGCATTGTAAGAAGAATCTTTACTTTGAAACTCTGTTCTTTACCTTTTTCACACTATGAAACAGCTTTGTATTCACCTTAAACACTGTTTCAGGGCAAGAGATTGTGTTTTAGACTAAAAGGGAATGCATTATAAGAAGAATCTTTACTTTGAAACTCTGTTTTTTACCTTTTTCACACTATGAAACAGCTTTGTATTCACCTTAAACACTGTTTCAGGGCAAGAGATTGTGTTTTAGACTAAAAGGTAATGCATTATAAGAAGAATCTTTACTTTGAAACTCTGTTCTTTACCTTTTTCTCACTATGAAACAGCTTTATATTCAACTTAAAGAGTGTTTCAGGGCAAGAGATTGTGTTTTAGACTAAAAGGGAATGCATTATAAGAAGAATCTTTACTTTGAAACTCTGTTCTTTACCTTTTTCACACTATGTAACAGCTTTGTATTCACCTTAAACACTGTTTCAGGGCAGATTGTGTTTTAGACTAAAAGGTAATGCATTATAAGAAGAATCTTTACTTTCAAACTCTGTTCTTTACCTTTTTCACACTATGAAACAGCTTTGTATTCACCTTAAACACTGTTTCAGGGCAAGAGATTGTGTTTTAGACTAAAAGGGAATGCATTATAAGAAGAATCTTTACTTTGAAACTCTGTTCTTTACCTTTTTCACACTATGAAACAGCTTTGTATTCACCTTAAACACTGTTTCAGGGCAGATTGTGTTTTAGACTAAAAGGGAATACATTATAAGAAGAATCTTTACTTTGAAAGTCTGTTCTTTACCTTTTTCTCACTATGAAACAGCTTTATATTCAACTTAAACACTGCTTCAGGGCAAGAGATTGTGTTTTAGACTAAAAGGGAATGCATTATAAGAAGAATCTTTACTTTGAAACTGTTTTTTACCTTTTTCACACTATGAAACAGCTTTGTATTCACCTTAAACACTGTTTCAGTGCAAGAGATTGTGTTTTAGACTAAAAGGGAATGCATTGTAAGAAGAATCTTTACTTTGAAACTCTGTTCTTTACCTTTTTCACACTATGAAACAGCTTTGTATTCGCCTTAAACACTGTTTCAGGGCAAAAGATTGTGTTTTAGACTAAAAGGGAATGCATTATAAGAAGAATCTTTACTTTGAAACTGTGTTCTTTACCTTTTTCTCACTATGAAACAGCTTTATATTCAACTTAAACACTGTTTCAGGGCAAGAGATTGTGTTTTAGACTAAAAGGTAATGCATTATAAGAAGAATCTTTACTTTGAAACTCTGTTCTTTACCTTTTTCACACTATGAAACAGCTTTGTATTCACCTTAAACACTGTTTCAGGGCAAGAGATTGTGTTTTAGACTAAAAGGGAATGCATTATAAGAAGAATCTTTACTTTGAAAGTCTGTTCTTTACCTTTTTCACACTATGAAACAGCTTTGTATTCACCTTAAACACTGTTTCAGGGCAAGAGATTGTGTTTTAGACTAAAAGGGAATGCATTGTAAGAAGAATCTTTACTTTGAAACTCTGTTCTTTACCTTTTTCTCACTATGAAACAGCTTTGTATTCACCTTAAACACTGTTTCAGGGCAAGAGATTGTGTTTTAGACTAAAAGGGAATGCATTATAAGAAGAATCTTTACTTTGAAATTCTGTTCTTTACCTTTTTCACACTATGAAATAGCTTTGTATTCACCTTAAACACTGTTTCAGGGCAGATTGTGTTTTAGACTAAAAGGGAATACATTATAAGAAGAATCTTTACTTTGAAAGTCTGTTCTTTACCTTTTTCTCACTATGAAACAGCTTTATATTCAACTTAAACACTGCTTCAGGGCAAGAGATTGTGTTTTAGACTAAAAGGGAATGCATTATAAGAAGAATCTTTACTTTGAAACTCTGTTTTTTACCTTTTTCACAGTATGAAACAGCTTTGTATTCACCTTAAACACTGTTTCAGGGCAAGAGATTGTGTTTTAGACTAAAAGGTCATGCATTATAAGAAGAATCTTTACTTTGAAACTCTGTTCTTTACCTTTTTCACACTATGAAACAGCTTTGTATTCACCTTAAACACTGTTTCAGGGCAAGAGATTGTGTTTTAGACTAAAAGGGAATGCATTATAGAAGAATCTTTACTTTGAAACTCTGTTCTTTACCTTTTTCACACTATGAAACAGCTTTGTATTCACCTTAAACACTGTTTCAGGGCAAGAGATTGTGTTTTAGACTAAAAGGGAATGCATTGTAAGAAGAATCTTTACTTTGAAACTCTGTTCTTTACCTTTTTCACACTATGAAACAGCTTTGTATTCACCTTAAACACTGTTTCAGGGCAAGAGATTGTGTTTTAGACTAAAAGGGAATGCATTATAAGAAGAATCTTTACTTTGAAACTCTGTTTTTTACCTTTTTCACACTATGAAACAGCTTTGTATTCACCTTAAACACTGTTTCAGGGCAAGAGATTGTGTTTTAGACTAAAAGGTAATGCATTATAAGAAGAATCTTTACTTTGAAACTCTGTTCTTTACCTTTTTCTCACTATGAAACAGCTTTATATTCAACTTAAACAGTGTTTCAGGGCAAGAGATTGTGTTTTAGACTAAAAGGGAATGCATTATAAGAAGAATCTTTACTTTGAAACTCTGTTCTTTACCTTTTTCACACTATGTAACAGCTTTGTATTCACCTTAAACACTGTTTCAGGGCAGATTGTGTTTTAGACTAAAAGGTAATGCATTATAAGAAGAATCTTTACTTTCAAACTCTGTTCTTTACCTTTTTCACACTATGAAACAGCTTTGTATTCACCTTAAACACTGTTTCAGGGCAAGAGATTGTGTTTTAGACTAAAAGGGAATGCATTATAAGAAGAATCTTTACTTTGAAACTCTGTTCTTTACCTTTTTCACACTATGAAACAGCTTTGTATTCACCTTAAACACTGTTTCAGGGCAGATTGTGTTTTAGACTAAAAGGGAATACATTATAAGAAGAATCTTTACTTTGAAAGTCTGTTCTTTACCTTTTTCTCACTATGAAACAGCTTTATATTCAACTTAAACACTGCTTCAGGGCAAGAGATTGTGTTTTAGACTAAAAGGGAATGCATTATAAGAAGAATCTTTACTTTGAAACTGTTTTTTACCTTTTTCACACTATGAAACAGCTTTGTATTCACCTTAAACACTGTTTCAGTGCAAGAGATTGTGTTTTAGACTAAAAGGGAATGCATTGTAAGAAGAATCTTTACTTTGAAACTCTGTTCTTTACCTTTTTCACACTATGAAACAGCTTTGTATTCGCCTTAAACACTGTTTCAGGGCAAAAGATTGTGTTTTAGACTAAAAGGGAATGCATTATAAGAAGAATCTTTACTTTGAAACTGTTCTTTACCTTTTTCTCACTATGAAACAGCTTTATATTCAACTTAAACACTGTTTCAGGGCAAGAGATTGTGTTTTAGACTAAAAGGGAATGCATTATAAGAAGAATCTTTACTTTGAAACTCTGTTCTTTACCTTTTTCTCACTATGAAACAGCTTTGTATTCACCTTAAACACTGTTTCAGGGCAAGAGATTGTGTTTTAGACTAAAAGGGAATGCATTATAAGAAGAATCTTTACTTTGAAACTCTGTTCTTTACCTTTTTCACACTATGTAACAGCTTTGTATTCACCTTAAACACTGTTTCAGGGCAGATTGTGTTTTAGACTAAAAGGGAATACATTATAAGAAGAATCTTTACTTTGAAACTCTGTTCTTTACCTTTTTCTCACTATGAAACAGCTTTATATTCAACTTAAACACTGCTTCAGGGCAAGAGATTGTGTTTTAGACTAAAAGGGAATGCATTATAAGAAGAATATTTACTTTGAAACTCTGTTTTTTACCTTTTTCACACTATGAAACAGCTTTGTATTCACCTTAAACACTGTTTCAGGGCAAGAGATTGTGTTTTAGACTAAAAGGTAATGCATTATAAGAAGAATCTTTACTTTGAAACTCTGTTCTTTACCTTTTTCACACTATGAAACAGCTTTGTATTCACCTTAAACACTGTTTCAGGGCAAGAGATTGTGTTTTAGACTAAAAGGGAATGCATTATAAGAAGAATCTTTACTTTGAAAGTCTGTTCTTTACCTTTTTCACACTATGAAACAGCTTTGTATTCACCTTAAACACTGTTTCAGGGCAAGAGATTGTGTTTTAGACTAAAAGGGAATGCATTGTAAGAAGAATCTTTACTTTGAAACTCTGTTCTTTACCTTTTTCTCACTATGAAACAGCTTTGTATTCACCTTAAACACTGTTTCAGGGCAAGAGATTGTGTTTTAGACTAAAAGGGAATGCATTATAAGAAGAATCTTTACTTTGAAATTCTGTTCTTTACCTTTTTCACACTATGAAACAGCTTTGTATTCACCTTAAACACTGTTTCAGGGCAGATTGTGTTTTAGACTAAAAGGGAATACATTATAAGAAGAATCTTTACTTTGAAAGTCTGTTCTTTACCTTTTTCTCACTATGAAACAGCTTTATATTCAACTTAAACACTGCTTCAGGGCAAGAGATTGTGTTTTAGACTAAAAGGGAATGCATTATAAGAAGAATCTTTACTTTGAAACTGTTTTTTACCTTTTTCACACTATGAAACAGCTTTGTATTCACCTTAAACACTGTTTCAGTGCAAGAGATTGTGTTTTAGACTAAAAGGGAATGCATTGTAAGAAGAATCTTTACTTTGAAACTCTGTTCTTTACCTTTTTCACACTATGAAACAGCTTTGTATTCGCCTTAAACACTGTTTCAGGGCAAAAGATTGTGTTTTAGACTAAAAGGGAATGCATTATAAGAAGAATCTTTACTTTGAAACTGTGTTCTTTACCTTTTTCTCACTATGAAACAGCTTTATATTCAACTTAAACACTGTTTCAGGGCAAGAGATTGTGTTTTAGACTAAAAGGGAATGCATTATAAGAAGAATCTTTACTTTGAAACTCTGTTCTTTACCTTTTTCTCACTATGAAACAGCTTTGTATTCACCTTAAACACTGTTTCAGGGCAAGAGATTGTGTTTTAGACTAAAAGGGAATGCATTATAAGAAGAATCTTTACTTTGAAACTCTGTTCTTTACCTTTTTCACACTATGTAACAGCTTTGTATTCACCTTAAACACTGTTTCAGGGCAGATTGTGTTTTAGACTAAAAGGGAATACATTATAAGAAGAATCTTTACTTTGAAACTCTGTTCTTTACCTTTTTCTCACTATGAAACAGCTTTATATTCAACTTAAACACTGCTTCAGGGCAAGAGATTGTGTTTTAGACTAAAAGGGAATGCATTATAAGAAGAATCTTTACTTTGAAACTCTGTTTTTTACCTTTTTCACACTATGAAACAGCTTTGTATTCACCTTAAACACTGTTTCAGGGCAAGAGATTGTGTTTTAGACTAAAAGGTAATGCATTATAAGAAGAATCTTTACTTTGAAACTCTGTTCTTTACCTTTTTCACACTATGAAACAGCTTTGTATTCACCTTAAACACTGTTTCAGGGCAAGAGATTGTGTTTTAGACTAAAAGGGAATGCATTATAAGAAGAATCTTTACTTTGAAAGTCTGTTCTTTACCTTTTTCACACTATGAAACAGCTTTGTATTCACCTTAAACACTGTTTCAGGGCAAGAGATTGTGTTTTAGACTAAAAGGGAATGCATTGTAAGAAGAATCTTTACTTTGAAACTCTGTTCTTTACCTTTTTCTCACTATGAAACAGCTTTGTATTCACCTTAAACACTGTTTCAGGGCAAGAGATTGTGTTTTAGACTAAAAGGGAATGCATTATAAGAAGAATCTTTACTTTGAAATTCTGTTCTTTACCTTTTTCACACTATGAAACAGCTTTGTATTCACCTTAAACACTGTTTCAGGGCAGATTGTGTTTTAGACTAAAAGGGAATACATTATAAGAAGAATCTTTACTTTGAAAGTCTGTTCTTTACCTTTTTCTCACTATGAAACAGCTTTATATTCAACTTAAACACTGCTTCAGGGCAAGAGATTGTGTTTTAGACTAAAAGGGAATGCATTATAAGAAGAATCTTTACTTTGAAACTCTGTTTTTTACCTTTTTCACAGTATGAAACAGCTTTGTATTCACCTTAAACACTGTTTCAGGGCAAGAGATTGTGTTTTAGACTAAAAGGTCATGCATTATAAGAAGAATCTTTACTTTGAAACTCTGTTCTTTACCTTTTTCACACTATGAAACAGCTTTGTATTCACCTTAAACACTGTTTCAGGGCAAGAGATTGTGTTTTAGACTAAAAGGGAATGCATTATAGAAGAATCTTTACTTTGAAACTCTGTTCTTTACCTTTTTCACACTATGAAACAGCTTTGTATTCACCTTAAACACTGTTTCAGGGCAAGAGATTGTGTTTTAGACTAAAAGGGAATGCATTGTAAGAAGAATCTTTACTTTGAAACTCTGTTCTTTACCTTTTTCACACTATGAAACAGCTTTGTATTCACCTTAAACACTGTTTCAGGGCAAGAGATTGTGTTTTAGACTAAAAGGGAATGCATTATAAGAAGAATCTTTACTTTGAAACTCTGTTTTTTACCTTTTTCACACTATGAAACAGCTTTGTATTCACCTTAAACACTGTTTCAGGGCAAGAGATTGTGTTTTAGACTAAAAGGTAATGCATTATAAGAAGAATCTTTACTTTGAAACTCTGTTCTTTACCTTTTTCACACTATGAAACAGCTTTGTATTCACCTTAAACACTGTTTCAGGGCAAGAGATTGTGTTTTAGACTAAAAGGGAATGCATTGTAAGAAGAATCTTTACTTTGAAACTCTGTTCTTTACCTTTTTCTCACTATGAAACAGCTTTGTATTCACCTTAAACACTGTTTCAGGGCAAGAGATTGTGTTTTAGACTAAAAGGGAATGCATTATAAGAAGAATCTTTACTTTGAAACTCTGTTCTTTACCTTTTTCACACTATGAAACAGCTTTGTATTCACCTTAAACACTGTTTCAGGGCAAGAGATTGTGTTTTAGACTAAAAGGGAATGCATTATAGAAGAATCTTTACTTTGAAACTCTGTTCTTTACCTTTTTTACACTATGAAACAGCTTTGTATTCACCTTAAACACTGTTTCAGGGCAAGAGATTGTGTTTTAGACTAAAAGGGAATGCATTGTAAGAAGAATCTTTACTTTGAAACTCTGTTCTTTACCTTTTTCACACTATGAAACAGCTTTGTATTCACCTTAAACACTGTTTCAGGGCAAGAGATTGTGTTTTAGACTAAAAGGGAATGCATTATAAGAAGAATCTTTACTTTGAAACTCTGTTTTTTACCTTTTTCACACTATGAAACAGCTTTGTATTCACCTTAAACACTGTTTCAGGGCAAGAGATTGTGTTTTAGACTAAAAGGTAATGCATTATAAGAAGAATCTTTACTTTGAAACTCTGTTCTTTACCTTTTTCTCACTATGAAACAGCTTTATATTCAACTTAAACAGTGTTTCAGGGCAAGAGATTGTGTTTTAGACTAAAAGGGAATGCATTATAAGAAGAATCTTTACTTTGAAACTCTGTTCTTTACCTTTTTCACACTATGTAACAGCTTTGTATTCACCTTAAACACTGTTTCAGGGCAGATTGTGTTTTAGACTAAAAGGTAATGCATTATAAGAAGAATCTTTACTTT
Organism: Electrophorus electricus; assembly: GCF_041902795.1. Taxonomy (NCBI): domain Eukaryota; kingdom Metazoa; phylum Chordata; class Actinopteri; order Gymnotiformes; family Gymnotidae; genus Electrophorus; species Electrophorus electricus. The sequence continues at coordinate 883,018 of NW_027658572.1, read as the reverse complement.
GAAACTCTGTTCTTTACCTTTTTCACACTATGAAACAGCTTTGTATTCACCTTAAACACTGTTTCAGGGCAAGAGATTGTGTTTTAGACTAAAAGGGAATGCATTATAAGAAGAATCTTTACTTTGAAACTGTTCTTTACCTTTTTCACACTATGAAACAGCTTTGTATTCACCTTAAACACTGTTTCAGGGCAGATTGTGTTTTAGACTAAAAGGGAATACATTATAAGAAGAATCTTTACTTTGAAAGTCTGTTCTTTACCTTTTTCTCACTATGAAACAGCTTTATATTCAACTTAAACACTGCTTCAGGGCAAGAGATTGTGTTTTAGACTAAAAGGGAATGCATTATAAGAAGAATCTTTACTTTGAAACTGTTTTTTACCTTTTTCACACTATGAAACAGCTTTGTATTCACCTTAAACACTGTTTCAGTGCAAGAGATTGTGTTTTAGACTAAAAGGGAATGCATTGTAAGAAGAATCTTTACTTTGAAACTCTGTTCTTTACCTTTTTCACACTATGAAACAGCTTTGTATTCGCCTTAAACACTGTTTCAGGGCAAAAGATTGTGTTTTAGACTAAAAGGGAATGCATTATAAGAAGAATCTTTACTTTGAAACTGTGTTCTTTACCTTTTTCTCACTATGAAACAGCTTTATATTCAACTTAAACACTGTTTCAGGGCAAGAGATTGTGTTTTAGACTAAAAGGTAATGCATTATAAGAAGAATCTTTACTTTGAAACTCTGTTCTTTACCTTTTTCACACTATGAAACAGCTTTGTATTCACCTTAAACACTGTTTCAGGGCAAGAGATTGTGTTTTAGACTAAAAGGGAATGCATTATAAGAAGAATCTTTACTTTGAAAGTCTGTTCTTTACCTTTTTCACACTATGAAACAGCTTTGTATTCACCTTAAACACTGTTTCAGTGCAAGAGATTGTGTTTTAGACTAAAAGGGAATGCATTGTAAGAAGAATCTTTACTTTGAAACTCTGTTCTTTACCTTTTTCACACTATGAAACAGCTTTGTATTCGCCTTAAACACTGTTTCAGGGCAAAAGATTGTGTTTTAGACTAAAAGGGAATGCATTATAAGAAGAATCTTTACTTTGAAACTGTGTTCTTTACCTTTTTCTCACTATGAAACAGCTTTATATTCAACTTAAACACTGTTTCAGGGCAAGAGATTGTGTTTTAGACTAAAAGGTAATGCATTATAAGAAGAATCTTTACTTTGAAACTCTGTTCTTTACCTTTTTCACACTATGAAACAGCTTTGTATTCACCTTAAACACTGTTTCAGGGCAAGAGATTGTGTTTTAGACTAAAAGGGAATGCATTATAAGAAGAATCTTTACTTTGAAAGTCTGTTCTTTACCTTTTTCACACTATGAAACAGCTTTGTATTCACCTTAAACACTGTTTCAGGGCAAGAGATTGTGTTTTAGACTAAAAGGGAATGCATTGTAAGAAGAATCTTTACTTTGAAACTCTGTTCTTTACCTTTTTCTCACTATGAAACAGCTTTGTATTCACCTTAAACACTGTTTCAGGGCAAGAGATTGTGTTTTAGACTAAAAGGGAATGCATTATAAGAAGAATCTTTACTTTGAAATTCTGTTCTTTACCTTTTTCACACTATGAAATAGCTTTGTATTCACCTTAAACACTGTTTCAGGGCAGATTGTGTTTTAGACTAAAAGGGAATACATTATAAGAAGAATCTTTACTTTGAAAGTCTGTTCTTTACCTTTTTCTCACTATGAAACAGCTTTATATTCAACTTAAACACTGCTTCAGGGCAAGAGATTGTGTTTTAGACTAAAAGGGAATGCATTATAAGAAGAATCTTTACTTTGAAACTCTGTTTTTTACCTTTTTCACAGTATGAAACAGCTTTGTATTCACCTTAAACACTGTTTCAGGGCAAGAGATTGTGTTTTAGACTAAAAGGTCATGCATTATAAGAAGAATCTTTACTTTGAAACTCTGTTCTTTACCTTTTTCACACTATGAAACAGCTTTGTATTCACCTTAAACACTGTTTCAGGGCAAGAGATTGTGTTTTAGACTAAAAGGGAATGCATTATAGAAGAATCTTTACTTTGAAACTCTGTTCTTTACCTTTTTCACACTATGAAACAGCTTTGTATTCACCTTAAACACTGTTTCAGGGCAAGAGATTGTGTTTTAGACTAAAAGGGAATGCATTGTAAGAAGAATCTTTACTTTGAAACTCTGTTCTTTACCTTTTTCACACTATGAAACAGCTTTGTATTCACCTTAAACACTGTTTCAGGGCAAGAGATTGTGTTTTAGACTAAAAGGGAATGCATTATAAGAAGAATCTTTACTTTGAAACTCTGTTTTTTACCTTTTTCACACTATGAAACAGCTTTGTATTCACCTTAAACACTGTTTCAGGGCAAGAGATTGTGTTTTAGACTAAAAGGTAATGCATTATAAGAAGAATCTTTACTTTGAAACTCTGTTCTTTACCTTTTTCTCACTATGAAACAGCTTTATATTCAACTTAAACAGTGTTTCAGGGCAAGAGATTGTGTTTTAGACTAAAAGGGAATGCATTATAAGAAGAATCTTTACTTTGAAACTCTGTTCTTTACCTTTTTCACACTATGTAACAGCTTTGTATTCACCTTAAACACTGTTTCAGGGCAGATTGTGTTTTAGACTAAAAGGTAATGCATTATAAGAAGAATCTTTACTTTCAAACTCTGTTCTTTACCTTTTTCACACTATGAAACAGCTTTGTATTCACCTTAAACACTGTTTCAGGGCAAGAGATTGTGTTTTAGACTAAAAGGGAATGCATTATAAGAAGAATCTTTACTTTGAAACTCTGTTCTTTACCTTTTTCACACTATGAAACAGCTTTGTATTCACCTTAAACACTGTTTCAGGGCAGATTGTGTTTTAGACTAAAAGGGAATACATTATAAGAAGAATCTTTACTTTGAAAGTCTGTTCTTTACCTTTTTCTCACTATGAAACAGCTTTATATTCAACTTAAACACTGCTTCAGGGCAAGAGATTGTGTTTTAGACTAAAAGGGAATGCATTATAAGAAGAATCTTTACTTTGAAACTGTTTTTTACCTTTTTCACACTATGAAACAGCTTTGTATTCACCTTAAACACTGTTTCAGTGCAAGAGATTGTGTTTTAGACTAAAAGGGAATGCATTGTAAGAAGAATCTTTACTTTGAAACTCTGTTCTTTACCTTTTTCACACTATGAAACAGCTTTGTATTCGCCTTAAACACTGTTTCAGGGCAAAAGATTGTGTTTTAGACTAAAAGGGAATGCATTATAAGAAGAATCTTTACTTTGAAACTCTGTTCTTTACCTTTTTCTCACTATGAAACAGCTTTATATTCAACTTAAACACTGCTTCAGGGCAAGAGATTGTGTTTTAGACTAAAAGGGAATGCATTATAAGAAGAATATTTACTTTGAAACTCTGTTTTTTACCTTTTTCACACTATGAAACAGCTTTGTATTCACCTTAAACACTGTTTCAGGGCAAGAGATTGTGTTTTAGACTAAAAGGTAATGCATTATAAGAAGAATCTTTACTTTGAAACTCTGTTCTTTACCTTTTTCACACTATGAAACAGCTTTGTATTCACCTTAAACACTGTTTCAGGGCAAGAGATTGTGTTTTAGACTAAAAGGGAATGCATTATAAGAAGAATCTTTACTTTGAAAGTCTGTTCTTTACCTTTTTCACACTATGAAACAGCTTTGTATTCACCTTAAACACTGTTTCAGGGCAAGAGATTGTGTTTTAGACTAAAAGGGAATGCATTGTAAGAAGAATCTTTACTTTGAAACTCTGTTCTTTACCTTTTTCTCACTATGAAACAGCTTTGTATTCACCTTAAACACTGTTTCAGGGCAAGAGATTGTGTTTTAGACTAAAAGGGAATGCATTATAAGAAGAATCTTTACTTTGAAATTCTGTTCTTTACCTTTTTCACACTATGAAACAGCTTTGTATTCACCTTAAACACTGTTTCAGGGCAGATTGTGTTTTAGACTAAAAGGGAATACATTATAAGAAGAATCTTTACTTTGAAAGTCTGTTCTTTACCTTTTTCTCACTATGAAACAGCTTTATATTCAACTTAAACACTGCTTCAGGGCAAGAGATTGTGTTTTAGACTAAAAGGGAATGCATTATAAGAAGAATCTTTACTTTGAAACTCTGTTTTTTACCTTTTTCACAGTATGAAACAGCTTTGTATTCACCTTAAACACTGTTTCAGGGCAAGAGATTGTGTTTTAGACTAAAAGGTCATGCATTATAAGAAGAATCTTTACTTTGAAACTCTGTTCTTTACCTTTTTCACACTAAGAAACAGCTTTGTATTCACCTTAAACACTGTTTCAGGGCAAGAGATTGTGTTTTAGACTAAAAGGGAATGCATTATAGAAGAATCTTTACTTTGAAACTCTGTTCTTTACCTTTTTCACACTATGAAACAGCTTTGTATTCACCTTAAACACTGTTTCAGGGCAAGAGATTGTGTTTTAGACTAAAAGGGAATGCATTGTAAGAAGAATCTTTACTTTGAAACTCTGTTCTTTACCTTTTTCACACTATGAAACAGCTTTGTATTCACCTTAAACACTGTTTCAGGGCAAGAGATTGTGTTTTAGACTAAAAGGGAATGCATTATAAGAAGAATCTTTACTTTGAAACTCTGTTTTTTACCTTTTTCACACTATGAAACAGCTTTGTATTCACCTTAAACACTGTTTCAGGGCAAGAGATTGTGTTTTAGACTAAAAGGTAATGCATTATAAGAAGAATCTTTACTTTGAAACTCTGTTCTTTACCTTTTTCTCACTATGAAACAGCTTTATATTCAACTTAAACAGTGTTTCAGGGCAAGAGATTGTGTTTTAGACTAAAAGGGAATGCATTATAAGAAGAATCTTTACTTTGAAACTCTGTTCTTTACCTTTTTCACACTATGTAACAGCTTTGTATTCACCTTAAACACTGTTTCAGGGCAGATTGTGTTTTAGACTAAAAGGGAATGCATTATAAGAAGAATCTTTACTTTGAAACTCTGTTCTTTACCTTTTTCACACTATGAAACAGCTTTGTATTCACCTTAAACACTGTTTCAGGGCAAGAGATTGTGTTTTAGACTAAAAGGGAATGCATTATAAGAAGAATCTTTACTTTGAAACTCTGTTCTTTACCTTTTTCACACTATGAAACAGCTTTGTATTCACCTTAAACACTGTTTCAGGGCAGATTGTGTTTTAGACTAAAAGGGAATACATTATAAGAAGAATCTTTACTTTGAAAGTCTGTTCTTTACCTTTTTCTCACTATGAAACAGCTTTATATTCAACTTAAACACTGCTTCAGGGCAAGAGATTGTGTTTTAGACTAAAAGGGAATGCATTATAAGAAGAATCTTTACTTTGAAACTCTGTTTTTTACCTTTTTCACAGTATGAAACAGCTTTGTATTCACCTTAAACACTGTTTCAGGGCAAGAGATTGTGTTTTAGACTAAAAGGTCATGCATTATAAGAAGAATCTTTACTTTGAAACTCTGTTCTTTACCTTTTTCACACTATGAAACAGCTTTGTATTCACCTTAAACACTGTTTCAGGGCAAGAGATTGTGTTTTAGACTAAAAGGGAATGCATTATAAGAAGAATCTTTACTTTGAAACTCTGTTCTTTACCTTTTTCACACTATGAAACAGCTTTGTATTCACCTTAAACACTGTTTCAGGGCAAGAGATTGTGTTTTAGACTAAAAGGGAATGCATTGTAAGAAGAATCTTTACTTTGAAACTCTGTTCTTTACCTTTTTCACACTATGAAACAGCTTTGTATTCACCTTAAACACTGTTTCAGTGCAAGAGATTGTGTTTTAGACTAAAAGGGAATGCATTGTAAGAAGAATCTTTACTTTGAAACTCTGTTCTTTACCTTTTTCACACTATGAAACAGCTTTGTATTCGCCTTAAACACTGTTTCAGGGCAAAAGATTGTGTTTTAGACTAAAAGGGAATGCATTATAAGAAGAATCTTTACTTTGAAACTGTGTTCTTTACCTTTTTCTCACTATGAAACAGCTTTATATTCAACTTAAACACTGTTTCAGGGCAAGAGATTGTGTTTTAGACTAAAAGGGAATGCATTATAAGAAGAATCTTTACTTTGAAACTCTGTTCTTTACCTTTTTCACACTATGAAACAGCTTTGTATTCACCTTAAACACTGTTTCAGGGCAAGAGATTGTGTTTTAGACTAAAAGGGAATGCATTGTAAGAAGAATCTTTACTTTGAAACTCTGTTCTTTACCTTTTTCTCACTATGAAACAGCTTTGTATTCACCTTAAACACTGTTTCAGGGCAAGAGATTGTGTTTTAGACTAAAAGGGAATGCATTATAAGAAGAATCTTTACTTTGAAACTCTGTTCTTTACCTTTTTCACACTATGAAACAGCTTTGTATTCACCTTAAACACTGTTTCAGGGCAGATTGTGTTTTAGACTAAAAGGGAATACATTATAAGAAGAATCTTTACTTTGAAAGTCTGTTCTTTACCTTTTTCTCACTATGAAACAGCTTTATATTCAACTTAAACACTGCTTCAGGGCAAGAGATTGTGTTTTAGACTAAAAGGGAATGCATTATAAGAAGAATCTTTACTTTGAAACTCTGTTTTTTACCTTTTTCACAGTATGAAACAGCTTTGTATTCACCTTAAACACTGTTTCAGGGCAAGAGATTGTGTTTTAGACTAAAAGGTAATGCATTATAAGAAGAATCTTTACTTTCAAACTCTGTTCTTTACCTTTTTCACACTATGAAACAGCTTTGTATTCACCTTAAACACTGTTTCAGGGCAAGAGATTGTGTTTTAGACTAAAAGGGAATGCATTATAAGAAGAATCTTTACTTTGAAACTCTGTTCTTTACCTTTTTCACACTATGAAACAGCTTTGTATTCACCTTAAACACTGTTTCAGGGCAGATTGTGTTTTAGACTAAAAGGGAATACATTATAAGAAGAATCTTTACTTTGAAAGTCTGTTCTTTACCTTTTTCTCACTATGAAACAGCTTTATATTCAACTTAAACACTGCTTCAGGGCAAGAGATTGTGTTTTAGACTAAAAGGGAATGCATTATAAGAAGAATCTTTACTTTGAAACTGTTTTTTACCTTTTTCACACTATGAAACAGCTTTGTATTCACCTTAAACACTGTTTCAGTGCAAGAGATTGTGTTTTAGACTAAAAGGGAATGCATTGTAAGAAGAATCTTTACTTTGAAACTCTGTTCTTTACCTTTTTCACACTATGAAACAGCTTTGTATTCGCCTTAAACACTGTTTCAGGGCAAAAGATTGTGTTTTAGACTAAAAGGGAATGCATTATAAGAAGAATCTTTACTTTGAAACTGTGTTCATTACCTTTTTCTCACTATGAAACAGCTTTATATTCAACTTAAACACTCTTTCAGGGCAAGAGATTGTGTTTTAGACTAAAAGGGAATGCATTATAAGAAGAATCTTTACTTTGAAACTCTGTTCTTTACCTTTTTCTCACTATGAAACAGCTTTGTATTCACCTTAAACACTGTTTCAGGGCAAGAGATTGTGTTTTAGACTAAAAGGGAATGCATTATAAGAAGAATCTTTACTTTGAAACTCTGTTCTTTACCTTTTTCACACTATGAAACAGCTTTGTATTCACCTTAAACACTGTTTCAGGGCAGATTGTGTTTTAGACTAAAAGGGAATACATTATAAGAAGAATCTTTACTTTGAAAGTCTGTTCTTTACCTTTTTCTCACTATGAAACAGCTTTATATTCAACTTAAACACTGCTTCAGGGCAAGAGATTGTGTTTTAGACTAAAAGGGAATGCATTATAAGAAGAATCTTTACTTTGAAACTCTGTTTTTTACCTTTTTCACAGTATGAAACAGCTTTGTATTCACCTTAAACACTGTTTCAGGGCAAGAGATTGTGTTTTAGACTAAAAGGTCATGCATTATAAGAAGAATCTTTACTTTGAAACTCTGTTCTTTACCTTTTTCACACTATGAAACAGCTTTGTATTCACCTTAAACACTGTTTCAGGGCAAGAGATTGTGTTTTAGACTAAAAGGGAATGCATTATAGAAGAATCTTTACTTTGAAACTCTGTTCTTTACCTTTTTCACACTATGAAACAGCTTTGTATTCACCTTAAACACTGTTTCAGGGCAAGAGATTGTGTTTTAGACTAAAAGGGAATGCATTGTAAGAAGAATCTTTACTTTGAAACTCTGTTCTTTACCTTTTTCACACTATGAAACAGCTTTGTATTCACCTTAAACACTGTTTCAGGGCAAGAGATTGTGTTTTAGACTAAAAGGGAATGCATTATAAGAAGAATCTTTACTTTGAAACTCTGTTCTTTACCTTTTTCACACTATGTAACAGCTTTGTATTCACCTTAAACACTGTTTCAGGGCAGATTGTGTTTTAGACTAAAAGGGAATACATTATAAGAAGAATCTTTACTTTGAAACTCTGTTCTTTACCTTTTTCTCACTATGAAACAGCTTTATATTCAACTTAAACACTGCTTCAGGGCAAGAGATTGTGTTTTAGACTAAAAGGTAATGCATTATAAGAAGAATCTTTACTTTGAAACTCTGTTCTTTACCTTTTTCACACTATGAAACAGCTTTGTATTCACCTTAAACACTGTTTCAGGGCAGATTGTGTTTTAGACTAAAAGGGAATACATTATAAGAAGAATCTTTACTTTGAAAGTCTGTTCTTTACCTTTTTCTCACTATGAAACAGCTTTATATTCAACTTAAACACTGCTTCAGGGCAAGAGATTGTGTTTTAGACTAAAAGGTAATGCATTATAAGAAGAATCTTTACTTTGAAACTCTGTTCTTTACCTTTTTCACACTATGAAACAGCTTTGTATTCACCTTAAACACTGTTTCAGGGCAAGAGATTGTGTTTTAGACTAAAAGGGAATGCATTATAAGAAGAATCTTTACTTTGAAACTCTGTTCTTTACCTTTTTCACACTATGAAACAGCTTTGTATTCACCTTAAACACTGTTTCAGGGCAGATTGTGTTTTAGACTAAAAGGGAATACATTATAAGAAGAATCTTTACTTTGAAAGTCTGTTCTTTACCTTTTTCTCACTATGAAACAGCTTTATATTCAACTTAAACACTGCTTCAGGGCAAGAGATTGTGTTTTAGACTAAAAGGGAATGCATTATAAGAAGAATCTTTACTTTGAAACTCTGTTCTTTACCTTTTTCACACTATGAAACAGCTTTGTATTCACCTTAAACACTGTTTCAGGGCAAGAGATTGTGTTTTAGACTAAAAGGTCATGCATTATAAGAAGAATCTTTACTTTGAAACTCTGTTTTTTACCTTTTTCACACTATGAAACAGCTTTGTATTCACCTTAAACACTGTTTCAGGGCAAGAGATTGTGTTTTAGACTAAAAGGGAATGCATTATAAGAAGAATCTTTACTTTGAAACTCTGTTCTTTACCTTTTTCTCACTATGAAACAGCTTTGTATTCACCTTAAACACTGTTTCAGGGCAAGAGATTGTGTTTTAGACTAAAAGGGAATGCATTATAAGAAGAATCTTTACTTTGAAACTCTGTTCTTTACCTTTTTCACACTATGAAACAGCTTTGTATTCACCTTAAACACTGTTTCAGGGCAGATTGTGTTTTAGACTAAAAGGGAATACATTATAAGAAGAATCTTTACTTTGAAAGTCTGTTCTTTACCTTTTTCTCACTATGAAACAGCTTTATATTCAACTTAAACACTGCTTCAGGGCAAAAGATTGTGTTTTAGACTAAAAGGGAATGCATTATAAGAAGAATCTTTACTTTGAAACTGTGTTCTTTACCTTTTTCTCACTATGAAACAGCTTTATATTCAACTTAAACACTGTTTCAGGGCAAGAGATTGTGTTTTAGACTAAAAGGGAATGCATTATAAGAAGAATCTTTACTTTGAAACTCTGTTCTTTACCTTTTTCTCACTATGAAACAGCTTTGTATTCACCTTAAACACTGTTTCAGGGCAAGAGATTCTGTTTTAGACTAAAAGGGAATGCATTATAAGAAGAATCTTTACTTTGAAACTCTGTTCTTTACCTTTTTCACACTATGTAACAGCTTTGTATTCACCTTAAACACTGTTTCAGGGCAGATTGTGTTTTAGACTAAAAGGGAATACATTATAAGAAGAATCTTTACTTTGAAACTCTGTTCTTTACCTTTTTCTCACTATGAAACAGCTTTATATTCAACTTAAACACTGCTTCAGGGGAAGAGATTGTGTTTTAGACTAAAAGGGAATGCATTATAAGAAGAATCTTTACTTTGAAACTCTGTTTTTTACCTTTTTCACACTATGAAACAGCTTTGTATTCACCTTAAACACTGTTTCAGGGCAAGAGATTGTGTTTTAGACTAAAAGGTAATGCATTATAAGAAGAATCTTTACTTTGAAACTCTGTTCTTTACCTTTTTCACACTATGAAACAGCTTTGTATTCACCTTAAACACTGTTTCAGGGCAAGAGATTGTGTTTTAGACTAAAAGGGAATGCATTATAAGAAGAATCTTTACTTTGAAACTCTGTTCTTTACCTTTTTCACACTATGAAACAGCTTTGTATTCACCTTAAACACTGTTTCAGGGCAAGAGATTGTGTTTTAGACTAAAAGGGAATGCATTGTAAGAAGAATCTTTACTTTGAAACTCTGTTCTTTACCTTTTTCTCACTATGAAACAGCTTTGTATTCACCTGAAACACTGTTTCAGGGCAAGAGATTGTGTTTTAGACTAAAAGGGAATGCATTATAAGAAGAATCTTTACTTTGAAACTCTGTTCTTTACCTTTTTCACACTATGAAACAGCTTTGTATTCACCTTAAACACTGTTTCAGGGCAGATTGTGTTTTAGTCTAAAAGGGAATACATTATAAGAAGAATCTTTACTTTGAAAGTCTGTTCTTTACCTTTTTCTCACGATGAAACAGCTTTATATTCAACTTAAACACTGCTTCAGGGCAAGAGATTGTGTTTTAGACTAAAAGGGAATGCATTATAAGAAGAATCTTTACTTTGAAACTCTGTTTTTTACCTTTTTCACACTATGAAACAGCTTTGTATTCACCTTAAACACTGTTTCAGGGCAAGAGATTGTGTTTTAGACTAAAAGGTCATGCATTATAAGAAGAATCTTTACTTTGAAACTCTGTTCTTTACCTTTTTCACACTATGAAACAGCTTTGTATTCACCTTAAACACTGTTTCAGGGCAAGAGATTGTGTTTTAGACTAAAAGGGAATGCATTATAAGAAGAATCTTTACTTTGAAACTCTGTTCTTTACCTTTTTCACACTATGAAACAGCTTTGTATTCACCTTAAACACTGTTTCAGGGCAAGAGATTGTGTTTTAGACTAAAAGGTAATGCATTATAAGAAGAATCTTTACTTTGAAACTCTGTTCTTTACCTTTTTCACACTATGAAACAGCTTTGTATTCACCTTAAACACTGTTTCAGGGCAAGAGATTGTGTTTTAGACTAAAAGGGAATGCATTATAAGAAGAATCTTTACTTTGAAACTCTGTTCTTTACCTTTTTCACACTATGAAACAGCTTTGTATTCACCTTAAACACTGTTTCAGGGCAAGAGATTGTGTTTTAGACTAAAAGGGAATGCATTGTAAGAAGAATCTTTACTTTGAAACTCTGTTCTTTACCTTTTTCTCACTATGAAACAGCTTTGTATTCACCTTAAACACTGTTTCAGGGCAAGAGATTGTGTTTTAGACTAAAAGGGAATGCATTATAAGAAGAATCTTTACTTTGAAACTCTGTTCTTTACCTTTTTCACACTATGAAACAGCTTTGTATTCACCTTAAACACTGTTTCAGGGCAGATTGTGTTTTAGTCTAAAAGGGAATACATTATAAGAAGAATCTTTACTTTGAAAGTCTGTTCTTTACCTTTTTCTCACTATGAAACAGCTTTATATTCAACTTAAACACTGCTTCAGGGCAAGAGATTGTGTTTTAGACTAAAATGGAATGCATTATAAGAAGAATCTTTACTTTGAAACTCTGTTTTTTACCTTTTTCACACTATGAAACAGCTTTGTATTCACCTTAAACACTGTTTCAGGGCAAGAGATTGTGTTTTAGACTAAAAGGTCATGCATTATAAGAAGAATCTTTACTTTGAAACTCTGTTCTTTACCTTTTTCACACTATGAAACAGCTTTGTATTCACCTTAAACACTGTTTCAGGGCAAGAGTTTGTGTTTTAGACTAAAAGGGAATGCATTATAAGAAGAATCTTTACTTTGAAACTCTGTTTTTTACCTTTTTCACACTATGAAACAGCTTTGTATTCACCTTAAACACTGTTTCAGGGCAAGAGATTGTGTTTTAGACTAAAAGGTAATGCATTATAAGAAGAATCTTTACTTTGAAACTCTGTTCTTTACCTTTTTCTCACTATGAAACAGCTTTATATTCAACTTAAACAGTGTTTCAGGGCAAGAGATTGTGTTTTAGACTAAAAGGGAATGCATTATAAGAAGAATCTTTACTTTGAAACTCTGTTCTTTACCTTTTTCACACTATGTAACAGCTTTGTATTCACCTTAAACACTGTTTCAGGGCAGATTGTGTTTTAGACTAAAAGGGAATACATTATAAGAAGAATCTTTACTTTGAAACTCTGTTCTTTACCTTTTTCTCACTATGAAACAGCTTTATATTCAACTTAAACACTGCTTCAGGGCAAGAGATTGTGTTTTAGACGAAAAGGGAATGCATTATAAGAAGAATCTTTACTTTGAAACTGTTTTTTACCTTTTTCACACTATGAAACAGCTTTGTATTCACCTTAAACACTGTTTCAGGGCAAGAGATTGTGTTTTAGACTAAAAGGTCATGCATTATAAGAAGAATCTTTACTTTGAAACGCTGTTCTTTACCTTTTTCACACTATGAAACAGCTTTGTATTCACCTTAAACACTGTTTCAGGGCAAGAGATTGTGTTTTAGACTAAAAGGGAATGCATTATAAGAAGAATCTTTACTTTGAAACTCTGTTCTTTACCTTTTTCACACTATGAAACAGCTTTTTATTCACCTTAAACACTGTTTCAGGGCAAGAGATTGTGTTTTAGACTAAAAGGGAATGCATTGTAAGAAGAATCTTTACTTTGAAACTCTGTTCTTTACCTTTTTCACACTATGAAACAGCTTTGTATTCACCTTAAACACTGTTTCAGGGCAAGAGATTGTGTTTTAGACTAAAAGGGAATGCATTGTAAGAAGAATCTTTACTTTGAAACTCTGTTCTTTACCTTTTTCTCACTATGAAACAGCTTTGTATTCACCTTAAACACTGTTTCAGGGCAAGAGATTGTGTTTTAGACTAAAAGGGAATGCATTATAAGAAGAATCTTTACTTTGAAACTCTGTTCTTTACCTTTTTCACACTATGAAACAGCTTTGTATTCACCTTAAACACTGTTTCAGGGCAGATTGTGTTTTAGACTAAAAGGGAATACATTATAAGAAGAATCTTTACTTTGAAAGTCTGTTCTTTACCTTTTTCTCACTATGAAACAGCTTTATATTCAACTTAAACACTGTTTCAGGGCAAGAGATTGTGTTTTAGACTAAAAGGGAATGCATTATAAGAAGAATCTTTACTTTGAAACTCTGTTTTTTACCTTTTTCACACTATGAAACAGCTTTGTATTCACCTTAACACTGTTTCAGGGCAGATTGTGTTTTAGACTAAAAGGGAATACATTATAAGAAGAATCTTTACTTTGAAACTCTGTTCTTTACCTTTTTCTCACTATGAAACAGCTTTATATTCAACTTAAACACTGCTTCAGGGCAAGAGATTGTGTTTTAGACTAAAAGGGAATGCATTATAAGAAGAATCTTTACTTTGAAACTCTGTTTTTTACCTTTTTCACACTATGAAACAGCTTTGTATTCACCTTAAACACTGTTTCAGGGCAAGATTTTGTTTTTTAGACTAAAAGGTAATGCATTATAAGAAGAATCTTTACTTTGAAACTCTGTTCTTTACCTTTTTCTCACTATGAAACAGCTTTATATTCAACTTAAACAGTGTTTCAGGTCAAGAGATTGTGTTTTAGACTAAAAGGGAATGCATTATAAGAAGAATCTTTACTTTGAAACTCTGTTCTTTACCTTTTTCACACTATGTAACAGCTTTGTATTCACCTTAAACACTGTTTCAGGGCAGATTGTGTTTTAGACTAAAAGGGAATACATTATAAGAAGAATCTTTACTTTGAAACTCTGTTCTTTACCTTTTTCTCACTATGAAACAGCTTTATATTCAACTTAAACACTGCTTCAGGGCAAGAGATTGTGTTTTAGACTAAAAGGGAATGCATTATAAGAAGAATCTTTACTTTGAAACTCTGTTTTTTACCTGTTTCACACTATGAAACAGCTTTGTATTCACCTTAAACACTGTTTCAGGGCAAGAGATTGTGTTTTAGACTAAAAGGTAATGCATTATAAGAAGAATCTTTACTTTGAAACTCTGTTCTTTACCTTTTTCACACTATGAAACAGCTTTGTATTCACCTTAAACACTGTTTCAGGGCAAGAGATTGTGTTTTAGACTAAAAGGGAATGCATTATAAGAAGAATCTTTACTTTGAAACTCTGTTCTTTACCTTTTTCACACTATGAAACAGCTTTGTATTCACCTTAAACACTGTTTCAGGGCAAGAGATTGTGTTTTAGACTAAAAGGGAATGCATTGTAAGAAGAATCTTTACTTTGAAACTCTGTTCTTTACCTTTTTCTCACTATGAAACAGCTTTGTATTCACCTTAAACACTGTTTCAGGGCAAGAGATTGTGTTTTAGACTAAAAGGGAATGCATTATAAGAAGAATCTTTACTTTGAAACTCTGTTCTTTACCTTTTTCACACTATGAAACAGCTTTGTATTCACCTTAAACACTGTTTCAGGGCAGATTGTGTTTTAGTCTAAAAGGGAATACATTATAAGAAGAATCTTTACTTTGAAAGTCTGTTCTTTACCTTTTTCTCACTATGAAACAGCTTTATATTCAACTTAAACACTGCTTCAGGGCAAGAGATTGTGTTTTAGACTAAAAGGGAATGCATTATAAGAAGAATCTTTACTTTGAAACTCTGTTTTTTACCTTTTTCACACTATGAAACAGCTTTGTATTCACCTTAAACACTGTTTCAGGGCAAGAGATTGTGTTTTAGACTAAAAGGGAATGCATTATAAGAAGAATCTTTACTTTGAAACTCTGTTCTTTACCTTTTTCACACTATGAAACAGCTTTGTATTCACCTTAAACACTGTTTCAGGGCAAGAGATTGTGTTTTAGACTAAAAGGTAATGCATTATAAGAAGAATCTTTACTTTGAAACTCTGTTCTTTACCTTTTTCACACTATGAAACAGCTTTGTATTCACCTTAAACACTGTTTCAGGGCAAGAGATTGTGTTTTAGACTAAAAGGGAATGCATTATAAGAAGAATCTTTACTTTGAAACTCTGTTCTTTACCTTTTTCACACTATGAAACAGCTTTGTATTCACCTTAAACACTGTTTCAGGGCAAGAGATTGTGTTTTAGACTAAAAGGGAATGCATTGTAAGAAGAATCTTTACTTTGAAACTCTGTTCTTTACCTTTTTCTCACTATGAAACAGCTTTGTATTCACCTTAAACACTGTTTCAGGGCAAGAGATTGTGTTTTAGACTAAAAGGGAATGCATTATAAGAAGAATCTTTACTTTGAAACTCTGTTCTTTACCTTTTTCACACTATGAAACAGCTTTGTATTCACCTTAAACACTGTTTCAGGGCAGATTGTGTTTTAGTCTAAAAGGGAATACATTATAAGAAGAATCTTTACTTTGAAAGTCTGTTCTTTACCTTTTTCTCACTATGAAACAGCTTTATATTCAACTTAAACACTGCTTCAGGGCAAGAGATTGTGTTTTAGACTAAAATGGAATGCATTATAAGAAGAATCTTTACTTTGAAACTCTGTTTTTTACCTTTTTCACACTATGAAACAGCTTTGTATTCACCTTAAACACTGTTTCAGGGCAAGAGATTGTGTTTTAGACTAAAAGGTCATGCATTATAAGAAGAATCTTTACTTTGAAACTCTGTTCTTTACCTTTTTCACACTATGAAACAGCTTTGTATTCACCTTAAACACTGTTTCAGGGCAAGAGATTGTGTTTTAGACTAAAAGGGAATGCATTATAAGAAGAATCTTTACTTTGAAACTCTGTTTTTTACCTTTTTCACACTATGAAACAGCTTTGTATTCACCTTAAACACTGTTTCAGGGCAAGAGATTGTGTTTTAGACTAAAAGGTAATGCATTATAAGAAGAATCTTTACTTTGAAACTCTGTTCTTTACCTTTTTCTCACTATGAAACAGCTTTATATTCAACTTAAACAGTGTTTCAGGGCAAGAGATTGTGTTTTAGACTAAAAGGGAATGCATTATAAGAAGAATCTTTACTTTGAAACTCTGTTCTTTACCTTTTTCACACTATGTAACAGCTTTGTATTCACCTTAAACACTGTTTCAGGGCAGATTGTGTTTTAGACTAAAAGGGAATACATTATAAGAAGAATCTTTACTTTGAAACTCTGTTCTTTACCTTTTTCTCACTATGAAACAGCTTTATATTCAACTTAAACACTGCTTCAGGGCAAGAGATTGTGTTTTAGACGAAAAGGGAATGCATTATAAGAAGAATCTTTACTTTGAAACTGTTTTTTACCTTTTTCACACTATGAAACAGCTTTGTATTCACCTTAAACACTGTTTCAGGGCAAGAGATTGTGTTTTAGACTAAAAGGTCATGCATTATAAGAAGAATCTTTACTTTGAAACGCTGTTCTTTACCTTTTTCACACTATGAAACAGCTTTGTATTCACCTTAAACACTGTTTCAGGGCAAGAGATTGTGTTTTAGACTAAAAGGTAATGCATTATAAGAAGAATCTTTACTTTGAAACTCTGTTCTTTACCTTTTTCACACTATGAAACAGCTTTGTATTCACCTTAAACACTGTTTCAGGGCAAGAGATTGTGTTTTAGACTAAAAGGGAATGCATTATAAGAAGAATCTTTACTTTGAAACTCTGTTCTTTACCTTTTTCACACTATGAAACAGCTTTGTATTCACCTTAAACACTGTTTCAGGGCAAGAGATTGTGTTTTAGACTAAAAGGGAATGCATTGTAAGAAGAATCTTTACTTTGAAACTCTGTTCTTTACCTTTTTCTCACTATGAAACAGCTTTGTATTCACCTTAAACACTGTTTCAGGGCAAGAGATTGTGTTTTAGACTAAAAGGGAATGCATTATAAGAAGAATCTTTACTTTGAAACTCTGTTCTTTACCTTTTTCACACTATGAAACAGCTTTGTATTCACCTTAAACACTGTTTCAGGGCAGATTGTGTTTTAGTCTAAAAGGGAATACATTATAAGAAGAATCTTTACTTTGAAAGTCTGTTCTTTACCTTTTTCTCACTATGAAACAGCTTTATATTCAACTTAAACACTGCTTCAGGGCAAGAGATTGTGTTTTAGACTAAAATGGAATGCATTATAAGAAGAATCTTTACTTTGAAACTCTGTTTTTTACCTTTTTCACACTATGAAACAGCTTTGTATTCACCTTAAACACTGTTTCAGGGCAAGAGATTGTGTTTTAGACTAAAAGGTCATGCATTATAAGAAGAATCTTTACTTTGAAACTCTGTTCTTTACCTTTTTCACACTATGAAACAGCTTTGTATTCACCTTAAACACTGTTTCAGGGCAAGAGATTGTGTTTTAGACTAAAAGGGAATGCATTATAAGAAGAATCTTTACTTTGAAACTCTGTTTTTTACCTTTTTCACACTATGAAACAGCTTTATATTCAACTTAAACACTGCTTCAGGGCAAGAGATTGTGTTTTAGACGAAAAGGGAATGCATTATAAGAAGAATCTTTACTTTGAAACTGTTTTTTACCTTTTTCACACTATGAAACAGCTTTGTATTCACCTTAAACACTGTTTCAGGGCAAGAGATTGTGTTTTAGACTAAAAGGGAATGCATTGTAAGAAGAATCTTTACTTTGAAACTCTGTTCTTTACCTTTTTCACACTATGAAACAGCTTTGTATTCACCTTAAACACTGTTTCAGGGCAAGAGATTGTGTTTTAGACTAAAAGGGAATGCATTGTAAGAAGAATCTTTACTTTGAAACTCTGTTCTTTACCTTTTTCTCACTATGAAACAGCTTTGTATTCACCTTAAACACTGTTTCAGGGCAAGAGATTGTGTTTTAGACTAAAAGGGAATGCATTATAAGAAGAATCTTTACTTTGAAACTGTTCTTTACCTTTTTCACACTATGAAACAGCTTTGTATTCACCTTAAACACTGTTTCAGGGCAGATTGTGTTTTAGACTAAAAGGGAATACATTATAAGAAGAATCTTTACTTTGAAAGTCTGTTCTTTACCTTTTTCTCACTATGAAACAGCTTTATATTCAACTTAAACACTGCTTCAGGGCAAGAGATTGTGTTTTAGACTAAAAGGGAATTCATTGTAAGAAGAATCTTTACTTTGAAACTCTGTTCTTTACCTTTTTCACACTATGAAACAGCTTTGTATTCGCCTTAAACACTGTTTCAGGGCAAAAGATTGTGTTTTAGACTAAAAGGGAATGCATTATAAGAAGAATCTTTACTTTGAAACTCTGTTCTTTACCTTTTTCTCACTATCAAACAGCTTTATATTCAACTTAAACACTGTTTCAGGGCAAGAGATTGTGTTTTAGACTAAAAGGGAATGCATTATAAGAAGAATCTTTACTTTGAAACTCTGTTTTTTACCTTTTTCACACTATGAAACAGCTTTGTATTCACCTTAACACTGTTTCAGGGCAGATTGTGTTTTAGACTAAAAGGGAATACATTATAAGAAGAATCTTTACTTTGAAACTCTGTTCTTTACCTTTTTCTCACTATGAAACAGCTTTATATTCAACTTAAACACTGCTTCAGGGCAAGAGATTGTGTTTTAGACTAAAAGGGAATGCATTATAAGAAGAATCTTTACTTTGAAACTCTGTTTTTTACCTTTTTCACACTATGAAACAGCTTTGTATTCACCTTAAACACTGTTTCAGGGCAAGATTTTGTTTTTTAGACTAAAAGGTAATGCATTATAAGAAGAATCTTTACTTTGAAACTCTGTTCTTTACCTTTTTCTCACTATGAAACAGCTTTATATTCAACTTAAACAGTGTTTCAGGTCAAGAGATTGTGTTTTAGACTAAAAGGGAATGCATTATAAGAAGAATCTTTACTTTGAAACTCTGTTCTTTACCTTTTTCACACTATGTAACAGCTTTGTATTCACCTTAAACACTGTTTCAGGGCAGATTGTGTTTTAGACTAAAAGGGAATACATTATAAGAAGAATCTTTACTTTGAAACTCTGTTCTTTACCTTTTTCTCACTATGAAACAGCTTTATATTCAACTTAAACACTGCTTCAGGGCAAGAGATTGTGTTTTAGACTAAAAGGGAATGCATTATAAGAAGAATCTTTACTTTGAAACTCTGTTTTTTACCTGTTTCACACTATGAAACAGCTTTGTATTCACCTTAAACACTGTTTCAGGGCAAGAGATTGTGTTTTAGACTAAAAGGTAATGCATTATAAGAAGAATCTTTACTTTGAAACTCTGTTCTTTACCTTTTTCACACTATGAAACAGCTTTGTATTCACCTTAAACACTGTTTCAGGGCAAGAGATTGTGTTTTAGACTAAAAGGGAATGCATTGTAAGAAGAATCTTTACTTTGAAACTCTGTTCTTTACCTTTTTCTCACTATGAAAAAGCTTTGTATTCACCTTAAACACTGTTTCAGGGCAAGAGATTGTGTTTTAGACTAAAAGGGAATGCATTATAAGAAGAATCTTTACTTTGAAACTCTGTTCTTTACCTTTTTCACACTATGAAACAGCTTTGTATTCACGTTAAACACTGTTTCAGGGCAGATTGTGTTTTAGACTAAAAGGGAATACATTATAAGAAGAATCTTTACTTTGAAAGTCTGTTCTTTACCTTTTTCTCACTATGAAACAGCTTTATATTCAACTTAAACACTGCTTCAGGGCAAGAGATTGTGTTTTAGACTAAAAAGGAATGCATTATAAGAAGAATCTTTACTTTGAAACTGTTTTTTACCTTTTTCACACTATGAAACAGCTTTGTATTCACCTTAAACACTGTTTCAGGGCAAGAGATTGTGTTTTAGACTAAAAGGTCATGCATTATAAGAAGAATCTTTACTTTGAAACTCTGTTCTTTACCTTTTTCACACTATGAAACAGCTTTGTATTCACCTTAAACACTGTTTCAGGGCAAGAGATTGTGTTTTAGACTAAAAGGGAATGCATTATAAGAAGAATCTTTACTTTGAAACTCTGTTCTTTACCTTTTTCTCACTATGAAACAGCTTTGTATTCACCTTAAACACTGTTTCAGGGCAAGAGATTGTGTTTTAGACTAAAAGGGAATGCATTATAAGAAGAATCTTTACTTTGAAACTCTGTTTTTTACCTTTTTCACACTATGAAACAGCTTTGTATTCACCTTAACACTGTTTCAGGGCAAAAGATTGTGTTTTAGACTAAAAGGGAATGCATTATAAGAAGAATCTTTACTTTGAAACTCTGTTCTTTACCTTTTTCACACTATGAAACAGCTTTGTATTCACCTTAAACACTGTTTCAGGGCAAGAGATTGTGTTTTAGACTAAAAGGGAATGCATTATAAGAAGAATCTTTACTTTGAAACTCTGTTCTTTACCTTTTTCACACTATGAAACAGCTTTGTATTCACCTTAAACATTGTTTCAGGGCAGATTGTGTTTTAGACTAAAAGGGAATACATTATAAGAAGAATCTTTACTTTGAAAGTCTGTTCTTTACCTTTTTCTCACTATGAAACAGCTTTATATTCAACTTAAACACTGCTTCAGGGCAAGAGATTGTGTTTTAGACTAAAAGGGAATGCATTATAAGAAGAATCTTTACTTTGAAACTGTTTTTTACCTTTTTCACACTATGAAACAGCTTTGTATTCACCTTAAACACTGTTTCAGGGCAAGAGATTGTGTTTTAGACTAAAAGGGAATGCATTGTAAGAAGAATCTTTACTTTGAAACTCTGTTCTTTACCTTTTTCACACTATGAAACAGCTTTGTATTCACCTTAAACACTGTTTCAGGGCAAGAGATTGTGTTTTAGACTAAAAGGGAATGCATTGTAAGAAGAATCTTTACTTTGAAACTCTGTTCTTTACCTTTTTCACACTATGAAACAGCTTTGTATTCGCCTTAAACACTGTTTCAGGGCAAAAGATTGTGTTTTAGACTAAAAGGGAATGCATTATAAGAAGAATCTTTACTTTGAAACTCTGTTCTTTACCTTTTTCTCACTATGAAACAGCTTTATATTCAACTTAAACACTGTTTCAGGGCAAGAGATTGTGTTTTAGACTAAAAGGGAATGCATTATAAGAAGTATCTTTACTTTGAAACTCTGTTCTTTACCTTTTTCTCACTATGAAACAGCTTTGTATTCACCTTAAACATTGTTTCAGGGCAGATTGTGTTTTAGACTAAAAGGGAATACATTATAAGAAGAATCTTTACTTTGAAAGTCTGTTCTTTACCTTTTTCTCACTATGAAACAGCTTTATATTCAACTTAAACACTGCTTCAGGGCAAGAGATTGTGTTTTAGACTAAAAGGGAATGCATTATAAGAAGAATCTTTACTTTGAAACTGTTTTTTACCTTTTTCACACTATGAAACAGCTTTGTATTCACCTTAAACACTGTTTCAGGGCAAGAGATTGTGTTTTAGACTAAAAGGGAATGCATTGTAAGAAGAATCTTTACTTTGAAACTCTGTTCTTTACCTTTTTCACACTATGAAACAGCTTTGTATTCACCTTAAACACTGTTTCAGGGCAAGAGATTGTGTTTTAGACTAAAAGGGAATGCATTGTAAGAAGAATCTTTACTTTGAAACTCTGTTCTTTACCTTTTTCACACTATGAAACAGCTTTGTATTCGCCTTAAACACTGTTTCAGGGCAAAAGATTGTGTTTTAGACTAAAAGGGAATGCATTATAAGAAGAATCTTTACTTTGAAACTCTGTTCTTTACCTTTTTCTCACTATGAAACAGCTTTATATTCAACTTAAACACTGTTTCAGGGCAAGAGATTGTGTTTTAGACTAAAAGGGAATGCATTATAAGAAGTATCTTTACTTTGAAACTCTGTTCTTTACCTTTTTCTCACTATGAAACAGCTTTGTATTCACCTTAAACACTGTTTCAGGGCAGATTGTGTTTTAGACTAAAAGGGAATACATTATAAGAAGAATCTTTACTTTGAAACTCTGTTCTTTACCTTTTTCACACTATGAAACAGCTTTGTATTCACCTTAAACACTGTTTCAGGGCAAGAGATTGTGTTTTAGACTAAAAGGGAATGCATTATAAGAAGAATCTTTACTTTGAAACTCTGTTCTTTACCTTTTTCTCACTATGAAACAGCTTTGTATTCACCTTAAACACTGTTTCAGGGCAAGAGATTGTGTTTTAGACTAAAAGGGAATGCATTATAAGAAGAATCTTTACTTTGAAACTCTGTTTTTTACCTTTTTCACACTATGAAACAGCTTTGTATTCACCTTAACACTGTTTCAGGGCAAGAGATTGTGTTTTAGACTAAAAGGGAATGCATTATAAGAAGAATCTTTGCTTTGAAACTCTGTTCTTTACCTTTTTCACACTATGTAACAGCTTTGTATTCACCTTAAACACTGTTTCAGGGCAGATTGTGTTTTAGACTAAAAGGGAATACATTATAAGAAGAATCTTTACTTTGAAACTCTGTTCTTTACCTTTTTCTCACTATGAAACAGCTTTATATTCAACTTAAACACTGCTTCAGGGCAAGAGATTGTGTTTTAGACTAAAAGGGAATACATTATAAGAAGAATCTTTACTTTGAAACTCTGTTCTTTACCTTTTTCACACTATGAAACAGCTTTATATTCAACTTAAACACTGCTTCAGGGCAAGAGATTGTGTTTTAGACTAAAAGGGAATGCATTGTAAGAAGAATCTTTACTTTGAAACTCTGTTCTTTACCTTTTTCACACTATGAAACAGCTTTGTATTCGCCTTAAACACTGTTTCAGGGCAAGAGATTGTGTTTTAGACTAAAAGGGAATGCATTATAAGAAGAATCTTTACTTTGAAACTCTGTTCTTTACCTTTTTCTCACTATGAAACAGCTTTGTATTCACCTTAAACACTGTTTCAGGGCAGATTGTGTTTTAGACTAAAAGGGAATACATTATAAGAAGAATCTTTACTTTGAAACTCTGTTCTTTACCTTTTTCTCACTATGAAACAGCTTTATATTCAACTTAAACACTGCTTCAGGGCAAGAGATTGTGTTTTAGACTAAAAAAGACTGCATTATAAGAAGAATCTTTACTTTGAAACTCTGTTTTTTACCTTTTTCACACTATGAAACAGCTTTGTATTCACCTTAAACACTGTTTCAGGGCAAGAGATTGTGTTTTAGACTAAAAGGTCATGCATTATAAGAAGAATCTTTACTTTGAAACTCTGTTCTTTACCTTTTTCACACTATGAAACAGCTTTGTATTCACCTTAAACACTGTTTCAGGGCAAGAGATTGTGTTTTAGACTAAAAGGGAATGCATTATAAGAAGAATCTTTACTTTGAAACTCTGTTCTTTACCTTTTTCTCACTATGAAACAGCTTTGTATTCACCTTAAACACTGTTTCAGGGCAAGAGATTGTGTTTTAGACTAAAAGGGAATGCATTATAAGAAGAATCTTTACTTTGAAACTCTGTTTTTTACCTTTTTCACACTATGAAACAGCTTTGTATTCACCTTAACACTGTTTCAGGGCAAGAGATTGTGTTTTAGACTAAAAGGGAATGCATTATAAGAAGAATCTTTACTTTGAAACTCTGTTCTTTACCTTTTTCACACTATGAAACAGCTTTGTATTCACCTTAAACACTGTTTCAGGGCAAGAGATTGTGTTTTAGACTAAAAGGGAATGCATTATAAGAAGAATCTTTACTTTGAAACTCTGTTCTTTACCTTTTTCACACTATGAAACAGCTTTGTATTCACCTTAAACATTGTTTCAGGGCAGATTGTGTTTTAGACTAAAAGGGAATACATTATAAGAAGAATCTTTACTTTGAAAGTCTGTTCTTTACCTTTTTCTCACTATGAAACAGCTTTATATTCAACTTAAACACTGCTTCAGGGCAAGAGATTGTGTTTTAGACTAAAAGGGAATGCATTATAAGAAGAATCTTTACTTTGAAACTGTTTTTTACCTTTTTCACACTATGAAACAGCTTTGTATTCACCTTAAACACTGTTTCAGGGCAAGAGATTGTGTTTTAGACTAAAAGGGAATGCATTGTAAGAAGAATCTTTACTTTGAAACTCTGTTCTTTACCTTTTTCACACTATGAAACAGCTTTGTATTCACCTTAAACACTGTTTCAGGGCAAGAGATTGTGTTTTAGACTAAAAGGGAATGCATTGTAAGAAGAATCTTTACTTTGAAACTCTGTTCTTTACCTTTTTCACACTATGAAACAGCTTTGTATTCGCCTTAAACACTGTTTCAGGGCAAAAGATTGTGTTTTAGACTAAAAGGGAATGCATTATAAGAAGAATCTTTACTTTGAAACTCTGTTCTTTACCTTTTTCTCACTATGAAACAGCTTTATATTCAACTTAAACACTGTTTCAGGGCAAGAGATTGTGTTTTAGACTAAAAGGGAATGCATTATAAGAAGTATCTTTACTTTGAAACTCTGTTCTTTACCTTTTTCTCACTATGAAACAGCTTTGTATTCACCTTAAACATTGTTTCAGGGCAGATTGTGTTTTAGACTAAAAGGGAATACATTATAAGAAGAATCTTTACTTTGAAAGTCTGTTCTTTACCTTTTTCTCACTATGAAACAGCTTTATATTCAACTTAAACACTGCTTCAGGGCAAGAGATTGTGTTTTAGACTAAAAGGGAATGCATTATAAGAAGAATCTTTACTTTGAAACTGTTTTTTACCTTTTTCACACTATGAAACAGCTTTGTATTCACCTTAAACACTGTTTCAGGGCAAGAGATTGTGTTTTAGACTAAAAGGGAATGCATTGTAAGAAGAATCTTTACTTTGAAACTCTGTTCTTTACCTTTTTCACACTATGAAACAGCTTTGTATTCACCTTAAACACTGTTTCAGGGCAAGAGATTGTGTTTTAGACTAAAAGGGAATGCATTGTAAGAAGAATCTTTACTTTGAAACTCTGTTCTTTACCTTTTTCACACTATGAAACAGCTTTGTATTCGCCTTAAACACTGTTTCAGGGCAAAAGATTGTGTTTTAGACTAAAAGGGAATGCATTATAAGAAGAATCTTTACTTTGAAACTCTGTTCTTTACCTTTTTCTCACTATGAAACAGCTTTATATTCAACTTAAACAGTGTTTCAGGGCAAGAGATTGTGTTTTAGACTAAAAGGGAATGCATTATAAGAAGTATCTTTACTTTGAAACTCTGTTCTTTACCTTTTTCTCACTATGAAACAGCTTTGTATTCACCTTAAACACTGTTTCAGGGCAGATTGTGTTTTAGACTAAAAGGGAATACATTATAAGAAGAATCTTTACTTTGAAACTCTGTTCTTTACCTTTTTCTCACTATGAAACAGCTTTATATTCAACTTAAACACTGCTTCAGGGCAAGAGATTGTGTTTTAGACTAAAAAAGACTGCATTATAAGAAGAATCTTTACTTTGAAACTCTGTTTTTTACCTTTTTCACACTATGAAACAGCTTTGTATTCACCTTAAACACTGTTTCAGGGCAAGAGATTGTGTTTTAGACTAAAAGGTAATGCATTATAAGAAGAATCTTTACTTTGAAACTCTGTTCTTTACCTTTTTCACACTATGAAACAGCTTTGTATTCACCTTAAACACTGTTTCAGGGCAAGAGATTGTGTTTTAGACTAAAAGGGAATGCATTATAAGAAGAATCTTTACTTTGAAACTCTGTTCTTTACCTTTTTCTCACTATGAAACAGCTTTGTATTCACCTTAAACACTGTTTCAGGGCAAGAGATTGTGTTTTAGACTAAAAGGGAATGCATTATAAGAAGAATCTTTACTTTGAAACTCTGTTTTTTACCTTTTTCACACTATGAAACAGCTTTGTATTCACCTTAACACTGTTTCAGGGCAAGAGATTGTGTTTTAGACTAAAAGGGAATGCATTATAAGAAGAATCTTTGCTTTGAAACTCTGTTCTTTACCTTTTTCACACTATGTAACAGCTTTGTATTCACCTTAAACACTGTTTCAGGGCAGATTGTGTTTTAGACTAAAAGGGAATACATTATAAGAAGAATCTTTACTTTGAAACTCTGTTCTTTACCTTTTTCTCACTATGAAACAGCTTTATATTCAACTTAAACACTGCTTCAGGGCAAGAGATTGTGTTTTAGACTAAAAGGGAATACATTATAAGAAGAATCTTTACTTTGAAACTCTGTTCTTTACCTTTTTCACACTATGAAACAGCTTTATATTCAACTTAAACACTGCTTCAGGGCAAGAGATTGTGTTTTAGACTAAAAGGGAATGCATTGTAAGAAGAATCTTTACTTTGAAACTCTGTTCTTTACCTTTTTCACACTATGAAACAGCTTTGTATTCGCCTTAAACACTGTTTCAGGGCAAGAGATTGTGTTTTAGACTAAAAGGGAATGCATTATAAGAAGAATCTTTACTTTGAAACTCTGTTCTTTACCTTTTTCTCACTATGAAACAGCTTTGTATTCACCTTAAACACTGTTTCAGGGCAGATTGTGTTTTAGACTAAAAGGGAATACATTATAAGAAGAATCTTTACTTTGAAACTCTGTTCTTTACCTTTTTCTCACTATGAAACAGCTTTATATTCAACTTAAACACTGCTTCAGGGCAAGAGATTGTGTTTTAGACTAAAAAAGACTGCATTATAAGAAGAATCTTTACTTTGAAACTCTGTTTTTTACCTTTTTCACACTATGAAACAGCTTTGTATTCACCTTAAACACTGTTTCAGGGCAAGAGATTGTGTTTTAGACTAAAAGGTAATGCATTATAAGAAGAATCTTTACTTTGAAACTCTGTTCTTTACCTTTTTCACACAATGAAACAGCTTTGTATTCACCTTAAACACTGTTTCAGGGCAAGAGATTGTGTTTTAGACTAAAAGGGAATACAGTATAAGAAGAATCTTTACTTTGAAACTGTTCTTTACCTTTTTCTCACTATGAAACAGCTTTATATTCAACTTAAACACTGCTTCAAGGCAAGAGATTGTGTTTTAGACTAAAAAGGAATACATTATAAGAAGAATCTTTACTTTGAAACTCTGTTCTTTACCTTTTTCACACTATGAAACAGCTTTATATTCAACTTAAACACTGTTTCAGGGCAGATTGTGTTTTAGACTAAAAGGGAATACATTATAAGAAGAATCTTTACTTTGAAAGTCTGTTCTTTACCTTTTTCTCACTATGAAACAGCTTTATATTCAACTTAAACACTGCTTCAGGGCAAGAGATTGTGTTTTAGACTAAAAGGGAATTCATTGTAAGAAGAATCTTTACTTTGAAACTCTGTTCTTTACCTTTTTCTCACTATGAAACAGCTTTCTATTCACCTTAAACACTGTTTCAGGGCAGATTGTGTTTTAGACTAAAAGGGAATACATTATAAGAAGAATCTTTACTTTGAAACTCTGTTCTTTACCTTTTTCTCACTATGAAACAGCTTTATATTCAACTTAAACACTGCTTCAGGGCAAGAGATTGTGTTTTAGACTAAAAGGGAATGCATTATAAGAAGAATCTTTACTTTGAAACTCTGTTCTTTACCTTTTTCTCACTATGAAACAGCTTTATATTCAACTTAAACACTGCTTCAGGGCAAGAGATTGTGTTTTAGACTAAAAAAGACTGCATTATAAGAAGAATCTTTACTTTGAAACTCTGTTTTTTACCTTTTTCACACTATGAAACAGCTTTGTATTCACCTTAAACACTGTTTCAGGGCAAGAGATTGTGTTTTAGACTAAAAGGGAATGCATTATAAGAAGAATCTTTACTTTGAAACTCTGTTCTTTACCTTTTTCTCACTATGAAACAGCTTTGTATTCACCTTAAACACTGTTTCAGGGCAAGAGATTGTGTTTTAGACTAAAAGGGAATGCATTATAAGAAGAATCTTTACTTTGAAACTCTGTTTTTTACCTTTTTCACACTATGAAACAGCTTTGTATTCACCTTAACACTGTTTCAGGGCAAGAGATTGTGTTTTAGACTAAAAGGGAATGCATTATAAGAAGAATCTTTACTTTGAAACTCTGTTCTTTACCTTTTTCTCACTATGAAACAGCTTTGTATTCACCTTAAACACTGTTTCAGGGCAGATTGTGTTTTAGACTAAAAGGGAATACATTATAAGAAGAATCTTTACTTTGAAACTCTGTTCTTTACCTTTTTCTCACTATGAAACAGCTTTATATTCAACTTAAAGACTGCTTCAGGGCAAGAGATTGTGTTTTAGACTAAAAGGGAATGCATTATAAGAAGAATCTTTACTTTGAAACTCTGTTCTTTACCTTTTTCTCACTATGAAACAGCTTTATATTCAACTTAAACACTGCTTCAGGGCAAGAGATTGTGTTTTAGACTAAAAGGTAATGCATTATAAGAAGAATCTTTACTTTGAAACTCTGTTCTTTACCTTTTTCACACTATGAAACAGCTTTGTATTCACCTTAAACACTGTTTCAGGGCAAGAGATTGTGTTTTAGACTAAAAGGGAATACATTATAAGAAGAATCTTTACTTTGAAACTCTGTTCTTTACCTTTTTCTCACTATGAAACAGCTTTATATTCAACTTAAACACTGCTTCAGGGCAAGAGATTGTGTTTTAGACTAAAAGGGAATACATTATAAGAAGAATCTTTACTTTGAAACTCTGTTCTTTACCTTTTTCACACTATGAAACAGCTTTATATTCAACTTAAACACTGTTTCAGGGCAGATTGTGTTTTAGACTAAAAGGGAATACATTATAAGAAGAATCTTTACTTTGAAAGTCTGTTCTTTACCTTTTTCTCACTATGAAACAGCTTTATATTCAACTTAAACACTGCTTCAGGGCAAGAGATTGTGTTTTAGACTAAAAGGGAATGCATTATAAGAAAAATCTTTACTTTGAAACTCTGTTCTTTACCTTTTTCTCACTATGAAACAGCTTTGTATTCACCTTAAACACTGTTTCAGGGCAGATTGTGTTTTAGACTAAAAGGGAATACATTATAAGAAGAATCTTTACTTTGAAAGTCTGTTCTTTACCTTTTTCTCACTATGAAACAGCTTTATATTCAACTTAAACACTGCTTCAGGGCAAGAGATTGTGTTTTAGACTAAAAGGGAATGCATTATAAGAAGAATCTTTACTTTGAAACTCTGTTCTTTACCTTTTTCTCACTATGAAACAGCTTTATATTCAACTTAAACACTGCTTCAGGGCAAGAGATTGTGTTTTAGACTAAAAAAGACTGCATTATAAGAAGAATCTTTACTTTGAAACTCTGTTTTTTACCTTTTTCACACTATGAAACAGCTTTGTATTCACCTTAAACACTGTTTCAGGGCAAGAGATTGTGTTTTAGACTAAAAGGTAATGCATTATAAGAAGAATCTTTACTTTGAAACTCTGTTCTTTACCTTTTTCACACTATGAAACAGCTTTGTATTCACCTTAAACACTGTTTCAGGGCAAGAGATTGTGTTTTAGACTAAAAGGGAATGCATTATAAGAAGAATCTTTACTTTGAAACTCTGTTCTTTACCTTTTTCTCACTATGAAACAGCTTTGTATTCACCTTAAACACTGTTTCAGGGCAAGAGATTGTGTTTTAGACTAAAAGGGAATGCATTATAAGAAGAATCTTTACTTTGAAACTCTGTTTTTTACCTTTTTCACACTATGAAACAGCTTTGTATTCACCTTAACACTGTTTCAGGGCAAGAGATTGTGTTTTAGACTAAAAGGGAATGCATTATAAGAAGTATCTTTACTTTGAAACTCTGTTCTTTACCTTTTTCTCACTATGAAACAGCTTTATATTCAACTTAAACACTGCTTCAGGGCAAGAGATTGTGTTTTAGACTAAAAGGGAATGCATTATAAGAAGAATCTTTACTTTGAAACTCTGTTTTTTACCTTTTTCACACTATGAAACAGCTTTGTATTGAACTTAAACACTGTTTCAGGGCAAGAGATTGTGTTTTAGACTAAAAGGTAATGCATTATAAGAAGAATCTTTACTTTGAAACTCTGTTCTTTACCTTTTTCACACTATGAAACAGCTTTGTATTCACCTTAAACACTGTTTCAGGGCAGATTGTGTTTTAGACTAAAAGGGAATACATTATAAGAAGAATCTTTACTTTGAAACTCTGTTCTTTACCTTTTTCTCACTATGAAACAGCTTTATATTCAACTTAAACACTGTTTCAGGGCAAGAGATTGTGTTTTAAACTAAAATAGACTGCATTATAGGAAGAATCTTTACTTTGAAACTCTGTTCTTTACCTTTTTCACACTATGAAACAGCTTTGTATTCACCTTAAACACTGTTTCAGGGCAAGAGATTGTGTTTTAGACTAAAAGGGAATGCATTATAAGAAGAATCTTTACTTTGAAACTCTGTTCTTTACCTTTTTCGCACTATGTAACAGCTTTGTATTCACCTTAAACACTGTTTCAGGGCAGATTGTGTTTGAGACTAAAAGGGAATACATTATAAGAAGAATCTTTACTTTGAAACTCTGTTCTTTACCTTTTTCTCACTATGAAACAGCTTTATATTCAACTTAAACACTGTTTCAGGGCAAGAGATTGTGTTTTAGACTAAAAGGTAATGCATTATAAGAAGAATCTTTACTTTGAAACTCTGTTCTTTACCTTTTTCACACTATGAAACAGCTTTGTATTCACCTTAAACACTGTTTCAGGGCAAGAGATAGTGTTTTAGACTAAAAGGGAATGCATTGTAAGAAGAATCTTTACTTTGAAACTCTGTTCTTTACCTTTTTCTCACTATGAAACAGCTTTGTATTCACCTTAAACACTGTTTCAGGGCAAGAGATTGTGTTTTAGACTAAAAGGGAATGCATTATAAGAAGAATCTTTACTTTGAAACTCTGTTCTTTACCTTTTTCACACTATGAAACAGCTTTGTATTCACCTTAAACACTGTTTCAGGGCAGATTGTGTTTTAGACTAAAAGGGAATACATTATAAGAAGAATCTTTACTTTGAAAGTCTGTTCTTTACCTTTTTCTCACTATGAAACAGCTTTATATTCAACTTAAACACTGCTTCAGGGCAAGAGATTGTGTTTTAAACTAAAATAGACTGCATTATAAGAAGAATCTTTACTTTGAAACTCTGTTCTTTACCTTTTTCTCACTATGAAACAGCTTTGTATTCACCTTAAACACTGTTTCAGGGCAGATTGTGTTTTAGACTAAAAGGGAATACATTATAAGAAGAATCTTTACTTTGAAACTCTGTTCTTTACCTTTTTCTCACTATGAAACAGCTTTATATTCAACTTAAACACTGCTTCAGGGCAAGAGATTGTGTTTTAGACTAAAAAAGACTGCATTATAAGAAGAATCTTTACTTTGAAACTCTGTTTTTTACCTTTTTCACACTATGAAACAGCTTTGTATTCACCTTAAACACTGTTTCAGGGCAAGAGATTGTGTTTTAGACTA
Organism: Electrophorus electricus; assembly: GCF_041902795.1. Classification (NCBI taxonomy): domain Eukaryota; kingdom Metazoa; phylum Chordata; class Actinopteri; order Gymnotiformes; family Gymnotidae; genus Electrophorus; species Electrophorus electricus. The sequence goes on along the minus strand of NW_027658572.1, from coordinate 850,860 downwards.
AAAGGGAATACATTATAAGAAGAATCTTTACTTTGAAACTGTTCTTTACCTTTTTCTCACTATGAAACAGCTTTATATTCAACTTAAACACTGCTTCAAGGCAAGAGATTGTGTTTTAGACTAAAAGGGAATACATTATAAGAAGAATCTTTACTTTGAAACTCTGTTCTTTACCTTTTTCACACTATGAAACAGCTTTATATTCAACTTAAACACTGTTTCAGGGCAGATTGTGTTTTAGACTAAAAGGGAATACATTATAAGAAGAATCTTTACTTTGAAAGTCTGTTCTTTACCTTTTTCTCACTATGAAACAGCTTTATATTCAACTTAAACACTGCTTCAGGGCAAGAGATTGTGTTTTAGACTAAAAGGGAATTCATTGTAAGAAGAATCTTTGCTTTGAAACTCTGTTCTTTACCTTTTTCTCACTATGAAACAGCTTTGTATTCACCTTAAACACTGTTTCAGGGCAGATTGTGTTTTAGACTAAAAGGGAATACATTATAAGAAGAATCTTTACTTTGAAACTCTGTTCTTTACCTTTTTCTCACTATGAAACAGCTTTATATTCAACTTAAACACTGCTTCAGGGCAAGAGATTGTGTTTTAGACTAAAAGGGAATGCATTATAAGAAGAATCTTTACTTTGAAACTCTGTTCTTTACCTTTTTCTCACTATGAAACAGCTTTATATTCAACTTAAACACTGCTTCAGGGCAAGAGATTGTGTTTTAGACTAAAAAAGACTGCATTATAAGAAGAATCTTTACTTTGAAACTCTGTTTTTTACCTTTTTCACACTATGAAACAGCTTTGTATTCACCTTAAACACTGTTTCAGGGCAAGAGATTGTGTTTTAGACTAAAAGGGAATGCATTATAAGAAGAATCTTTACTTTGAAACTCTGTTCTTTACCTTTTTCTCACTATGAAACAGCTTTGTATTCACCTTAAACACTGTTTCAGGGCAAGAGATTGTGTTTTAGACTAAAAGGGAATGCATTATAAGAAGAATCTTTACTTTGAAACTCTGTTCTTTACCTTTTTCTCACTATGAAACAGCTTTGTATTCACCTTAAACACTGTTTCAGGGCAGATTGTGTTTTAGACTAAAAGGGAATACATTATAAGAAGAATCTTTACTTTGAAACTCTGTTCTTTACCTTTTTCTCACTATGAAACAGCTTTATATTCAACTTAAACACTGCTTCAGGGCAAGAGATTGTGTTTTAGACTAAAAGGGAATGCATTATAAGAAGAATCTTTACTTTGAAACTCTGTTCTTTACCTTTTTCTCACTATGAAACAGCTTTATATTCAACTTAAACACTGCTTCAGGGCAAGAGATTGTGTTTTAGACTAAAAAAGACTGCATTATAAGAAGAATCTTTACTTTGAAACTCTGTTTTTTACCTTTTTCACACTATGAAACAGCTTTGTATTCACCTTAAACACTGTTTCAGGGCAAGAGATTGTGTTTTAGACTAAAAGGTAATGCATTATAAGAAGAATCTTTACTTTGAAACTCTGTTCTTTACCTTTTTCACACTATGAAACAGCTTTGTATTCACCTTAAACACTGTTTCAGGGCAAGAGATTGTGTTTTAGACTAAAAGGGAATGCATTATAAGAAGAATCTTTACTTTGAAACTCTGTTCTTTACCTTTTTCTCACTATGAAACAGCTTTGTATTCACCTTAAACACTGTTTCAGGGCAAGAGATTGTGTTTTAGACTAAAAGGGAATGCATTATAAGAAGAATCTTTACTTTGAAACTCTGTTTTTTACCTTTTTCACACTATGAAACAGCTTTGTATTCACCTTAACACTGTTTCAGGGCAAGAGATTGTGTTTTAGACTAAAAGGGAATGCATTATAAGAAGTATCTTTACTTTGAAACTCTGTTCTTTACCTTTTTCTCACTATGAAACAGCTTTATATTCAACTTAAACACTGCTTCAGGGCAAGAGATTGTGTTTTAGACTAAAAGGGAATGCATTATAAGAAGAATCTTTACTTTGAAACTCTGTTTTTTACCTTTTTCACACTATGAAACAGCTTTGTATTCAACTTAAACACTGTTTCAGGGCAAGAGATTGTGTTTTAGACTAAAAGGTAATGCATTATAAGAAGAATCTTTACTTTGAAACTCTGTTCTTTACCTTTTTCACACTATGAAACAGCTTTGTATTCACCTTAAACACTGTTTCAGGGCAGATTGTGTTTTAGACTAAAAGGGAATACATTATAAGAAGAATCTTTACTTTGAAACTCTGTTCTTTACCTTTTTCTCACTATGAAACAGCTTTATATTCAACTTAAACACTGTTTCAGGGCAAGAGATTGTGTTTTAAACTAAAATAGACTGCATTATAGGAAGAATCTTTACTTTGAAACTCTGTTCTTTACCTTTTTCACACTATGAAACAGCTTTGTATTCACCTTAAACACTGTTTCAGGGCAAGAGATTGTGTTTTAGACTAAAAGGGAATGCATTATAAGAAGAATCTTTACTTTGAAACTCTGTTCTTTACCTTTTTCGCACTATGTAACAGCTTTGTATTCACCTTAAACACTGTTTCAGGGCAGATTGTGTTTGAGACTAAAAGGGAATACATTATAAGAAGAATCTTTACTTTGAAACTCTGTTCTTTACCTTTTTCTCACTATGAAACAGCTTTATATTCAACTTAAACACTGTTTCAGGGCAAGAGATTGTGTTTTAGACTAAAAGGTAATGCATTATAAGAAGAATCTTTACTTTGAAACTCTGTTCTTTACCTTTTTCACACTATGAAACAGCTTTGTATTCACCTTAAACACTGTTTCAGGGCAAGAGATAGTGTTTTAGACTAAAAGGGAATGCATTGTAAGAAGAATCTTTACTTTGAAACTCTGTTCTTTACCTTTTTCTCACTATGAAACAGCTTTGTATTCACCTTAAACACTGTTTCAGGGCAAGAGATTGTGTTTTAGACTAAAAGGGAATGCATTATAAGAAGAATCTTTACTTTGAAACTCTGTTCTTTACCTTTTTCACACTATGAAACAGCTTTGTATTCACCTTAAACACTGTTTCAGGGCAGATTGTGTTTTAGACTAAAAGGGAATACATTATAAGAAGAATCTTTACTTTGAAAGTCTGTTCTTTACCTTTTTCTCACTATGAAACAGCTTTATATTCAACTTAAACACTGCTTCAGGGCAAGAGATTGTGTTTTAAACTAAAATAGACTGCATTATAAGAAGAATCTTTACTTTGAAACTCTGTTCTTTACCTTTTTCTCACTATGAAACAGCTTTGTATTCACCTTAAACACTGTTTCAGGGCAGATTGTGTTTTAGACTAAAAGGGAATACATTATAAGAAGAATCTTTACTTTGAAACTCTGTTCTTTACCTTTTTCTCACTATGAAACAGCTTTATATTCAACTTAAACACTGCTTCAGGGCAAGAGATTGTGTTTTAGACTAAAAAAGACTGCATTATAAGAAGAATCTTTACTTTGAAACTCTGTTTTTTACCTTTTTCACACTATGAAACAGCTTTGTATTCACCTTAAACACTGTTTCAGGGCAAGAGATTGTGTTTTAGACTAAAAGGGAATACATTATAAGAAGAATCTTTACTTTGAAACTGTTCTTTACCTTTTTCTCACTATGAAACAGCTTTATATTCAACTTAAACACTGCTTCAAGGCAAGAGATTGTGTTTTAGACTAAAAGGGAATACATTATAAGAAGAATCTTTACTTTGAAACTCTGTTCTTTACCTTTTTCACACTATGAAACAGCTTTATATTCAACTTAAACACTGCTTCAGGGCAAGAGATTGTGTTTTAGACTAAAAAAGACTGCATTATAAGAAGAATCTTTACTTTGAAACTCTGTTTTTTACCTTTTTCACACTATGAAACAGCTTTGTATTCACCTTAAACACTGTTTCAGGGCAAGAGATTGTGTTTTAGACTAAAAGGTAATGCATTATAAGAAGAATCTTTACTTTGAAACTCTGTTCTTTACCTTTTTCACACTATGAAACAGCTTTGTATTCACCTTAAACACTGTTTCAGGGCAAGAGATTGTGTTTTAGACTAAAAGGGAATGCATTATAAGAAGAATCTTTACTTTGAAACTCTGTTCTTTACCTTTTTCTCACTATGAAACAGCTTTGTATTCACCTTAAACACTGTTTCAGGGCAAGAGATTGTGTTTTAGACTAAAAGGGAATGCATTATAAGAAGAATCTTTACTTTGAAACTCTGTTTTTTACCTTTTTCACACTATGAAACAGCTTTGTATTCACCTTAACACTGTTTCAGGGCAAGAGATTGTGTTTTAGACTAAAAGGGAATGCATTATAAGAAGTATCTTTACTTTGAAACTCTGTTCTTTACCTTTTTCTCACTATGAAACAGCTTTATATTCAACTTAAACACTGCTTCAGGGCAAGAGATTGTGTTTTAGACTAAAAGGGAATGCATTATAAGAAGAATCTTTACTTTGAAACTCTGTTTTTTACCTTTTTCACACTATGAAACAGCTTTGTATTCAACTTAAACACTGTTTCAGGGCAAGAGATTGTGTTTTAGACTAAAAGGTAATGCATTATAAGAAGAATCTTTACTTTGAAACTCTGTTCTTTACCTTTTTCACACTATGAAACAGCTTTGTATTCACCTTAAACACTGTTTCAGGGCAGATTGTGTTTTAGACTAAAAGGGAATACATTATAAGAAGAATCTTTACTTTGAAACTCTGTTCTTTACCTTTTTCTCACTATGAAACAGCTTTATATTCAACTTAAACACTGTTTCAGGGCAAGAGATTGTGTTTTAAACTAAAATAGACTGCATTATAGGAAGAATCTTTACTTTGAAACTCTGTTCTTTACCTTTTTCACACTATGAAACAGCTTTGTATTCACCTTAAACACTGTTTCAGGGCAAGAGATTGTGTTTTAGACTAAAAGGGAATGCATTATAAGAAGAATCTTTACTTTGAAACTCTGTTCTTTACCTTTTTCGCACTATGTAACAGCTTTGTATTCACCTTAAACACTGTTTCAGGGCAGATTGTGTTTGAGACTAAAAGGGAATACATTATAAGAAGAATCTTTACTTTGAAACTCTGTTCTTTACCTTTTTCTCACTATGAAACAGCTTTATATTCAACTTAAACACTGTTTCAGGGCAAGAGATTGTGTTTTAGACTAAAAGGTAATGCATTATAAGAAGAATCTTTACTTTGAAACTCTGTTCTTTACCTTTTTCACACTATGAAACAGCTTTGTATTCACCTTAAACACTGTTTCAGGGCAAGAGATAGTGTTTTAGACTAAAAGGGAATGCATTGTAAGAAGAATCTTTACTTTGAAACTCTGTTCTTTACCTTTTTCTCACTATGAAACAGCTTTGTATTCACCTTAAACACTGTTTCAGGGCAAGAGATTGTGTTTTAGACTAAAAGGGAATGCATTATAAGAAGAATCTTTACTTTGAAACTCTGTTCTTTACCTTTTTCACACTATGAAACAGCTTTGTATTCACCTTAAACACTGTTTCAGGGCAGATTGTGTTTTAGACTAAAAGGGAATACATTATAAGAAGAATCTTTACTTTGAAAGTCTGTTCTTTACCTTTTTCTCACTATGAAACAGCTTTATATTCAACTTAAACACTGCTTCAGGGCAAGAGATTGTGTTTTAAACTAAAATAGACTGCATTATAAGAAGAATCTTTACTTTGAAACTCTGTTCTTTACCTTTTTCTCACTATGAAACAGCTTTGTATTCACCTTAAACACTGTTTCAGGGCAGATTGTGTTTTAGACTAAAAGGGAATACATTATAAGAAGAATCTTTACTTTGAAACTCTGTTCTTTACCTTTTTCTCACTATGAAACAGCTTTATATTCAACTTAAACACTGCTTCAGGGCAAGAGATTGTGTTTTAGACTAAAAAAGACTGCATTATAAGAAGAATCTTTACTTTGAAACTCTGTTTTTTACCTTTTTCACACTATGAAACAGCTTTGTATTCACCTTAAACACTGTTTCAGGGCAAGAGATTGTGTTTTAGACTAAAAGGGAATACATTATAAGAAGAATCTTTACTTTGAAACTGTTCTTTACCTTTTTCTCACTATGAAACAGCTTTATATTCAACTTAAACACTGCTTCAAGGCAAGAGATTGTGTTTTAGACTAAAAGGGAATACATTATAAGAAGAATCTTTACTTTGAAACTCTGTTCTTTACCTTTTTCACACTATGAAACAGCTTTATATTCAACTTAAACACTGTTTCAGGGCAGATTGTGTTTTAGACTAAAAGGGAATACATTATAAGAAGAATCTTTACTTTGAAAGTCTGTTCTTTACCTTTTTCTCACTATGAAACAGCTTTATATTCAACTTAAACACTGCTTCAGGGCAAGAGATTGTGTTTTAGACTAAAAGGGAATTCATTGTAAGAAGAATCTTTGCTTTGAAACTCTGTTCTTTACCTTTTTCTCACTATGAAACAGCTTTGTATTCACCTTAAACACTGTTTCAGGGCAGATTGTGTTTTAGACTAAAAGGGAATACATTATAAGAAGAATCTTTACTTTGAAACTCTGTTCTTTACCTTTTTCTCACTATGAAACAGCTTTATATTCAACTTAAACACTGCTTCAGGGCAAGAGATTGTGTTTTAGACTAAAAGGGAATGCATTATAAGAAGAATCTTTACTTTGAAACTCTGTTCTTTACCTTTTTCTCACTATGAAACAGCTTTATATTCAACTTAAACACTGCTTCAGGGCAAGAGATTGTGTTTTAGACTAAAAAAGACTGCATTATAAGAAGAATCTTTACTTTGAAACTCTGTTTTTTACCTTTTTCACACTATGAAACAGCTTTGTATTCACCTTAAACACTGTTTCAGGGCAAGAGATTGTGTTTTAGACTAAAAGGGAATGCATTATAAGAAGAATCTTTACTTTGAAACTCTGTTCTTTACCTTTTTCTCACTATGAAACAGCTTTGTATTCACCTTAAACACTGTTTCAGGGCAAGAGATTGTGTTTTAGACTAAAAGGGAATGCATTATAAGAAGAATCTTTACTTTGAAACTCTGTTTTTTACCTTTTTCACACTATGAAACAGCTTTGTATTCACCTTAACACTGTTTCAGGGCAAGAGACTGTGTTTTAGACTAAAAAGGAATACATTATAAGAAGAATCTTTACTTTGAAAGTCTGTTCTTTACCTTTTTCTCACTATGAAACAGCTTTATATTCAACTTAAACACTGCTTCAGGGCAAGAGATTGTGTTTTAGACTAAAAGGGAATTCATTGTAAGAAGAATCTTTGCTTTGAAACTCTGTTCTTTACCTTTTTCTCACTATGAAACAGCTTTGTATTCACCTTAAACACTGTTTCAGGGCAGATTGTGTTTTAGACTAAAAGGGAATACATTATAAGAAGAATCTTTACTTTGAAACTCTGTTCTTTACCTTTTTCTCACTATGAAACAGCTTTATATTCAACTTAAACACTGCTTCAGGGCAAGAGATTGTGTTTTAGACTAAAAGGGAATGCATTATAAGAAGAATCTTTACTTTGAAACTCTGTTCTTTACCTTTTTCTCACTATGAAACAGCTTTATATTCAACTTAAACACTGCTTCAGGGCAAGAGATTGTGTTTTAGACTAAAAAAGACTGCATTATAAGAAGAATCTTTACTTTGAAACTCTGTTTTTTACCTTTTTCACACTATGAAACAGCTTTGTATTCACCTTAAACACTGTTTCAGGGCAAGAGATTGTGTTTTAGACTAAAAGGGAATGCATTATAAGAAGAATCTTTACTTTGAAACTCTGTTCTTTACCTTTTTCTCACTATGAAACAGCTTTGTATTCACCTTAAACACTGTTTCAGGGCAAGAGATTGTGTTTTAGACTAAAAGGGAATGCATTATAAGAAGAATCTTTACTTTGAAACTCTGTTCTTTACCTTTTTCTCACTATGAAACAGCTTTGTATTCACCTTAAACACTGTTTCAGGGCAGATTGTGTTTTAGACTAAAAGGGAATACATTATAAGAAGAATCTTTACTTTGAAACTCTGTTCTTTACCTTTTTCTCACTATGAAACAGCTTTATATTCAACTTAAACACTGCTTCAGGGCAAGAGATTGTGTTTTAGACTAAAAGGGAATGCATTATAAGAAGAATCTTTACTTTGAAACTCTGTTCTTTACCTTTTTCTCACTATGAAACAGCTTTATATTCAACTTAAACACTGCTTCAGGGCAAGAGATTGTGTTTTAGACTAAAAAAGACTGCATTATAAGAAGAATCTTTACTTTGAAACTCTGTTTTTTACCTTTTTCACACTATGAAACAGCTTTGTATTCACCTTAAACACTGTTTCAGGGCAAGAGATTGTGTTTTAGACTAAAAGGTAATGCATTATAAGAAGAATCTTTACTTTGAAACTCTGTTCTTTACCTTTTTCACACTATGAAACAGCTTTGTATTCACCTTAAACACTGTTTCAGGGCAAGAGATTGTGTTTTAGACTAAAAGGGAATGCATTATAAGAAGAATCTTTACTTTGAAACTCTGTTCTTTACCTTTTTCTCACTATGAAACAGCTTTGTATTCACCTTAAACACTGTTTCAGGGCAAGAGATTGTGTTTTAGACTAAAAGGGAATGCATTATAAGAAGAATCTTTACTTTGAAACTCTGTTTTTTACCTTTTTCACACTATGAAACAGCTTTGTATTCACCTTAACACTGTTTCAGGGCAAGAGATTGTGTTTTAGACTAAAAGGGAATGCATTATAAGAAGAATCTTTACTTTGAAACTCTGTTCTTTACCTTTTTCTCACTATGAAACAGCTTTATATTCAAATTAAACACTGCTTCAGGGCAAGAGATTGTGTTTTAGACTAAAAGGGAATGCATTATAAGAAGAATCTTTACTTTGAAACTCTGTTTTTTACCTTTTTCACACTATGAAACAGCTTTGTATTCAACTTAAACACTGTTTCAGGGCAAGAGATTGTGTTTTAGACTAAAAGGTAATGCATTATAAGAAGAATCTTTACTTTGAAACTCTGTTCTTTACCTTTTTCACACTATGAAACAGCTTTGTATTCACCTTAAACACTGTTTCAGGGCAGATTGTGTTTTAGACTAAAAGGGAATACATTATAAGAAGAATCTTTACTTTGAAACTCTGTTCTTTACCTTTTTCTCACTATGAAACAGCTTTATATTCAACTTAAACACTGTTTCAGGGCAAGAGATTGTGTTTTAAACTAAAATAGACTGCATTATAGGAAGAATCTTTACTTTGAAACTCTGTTCTTTACCTTTTTCACACTATGAAACAGCTTTGTATTCACCTTAAACACTGTTTCAGGGCAAGAGATTGTGTTTTAGACTAAAAGGGAATGCATTATAAGAAGAATCTTTACTTTGAAACTCTGTTCTTTACCTTTTTCGCACTATGTAACAGCTTTGTATTCACCTTAAACACTGTTTCAGGGCAGATTGTGTTTGAGACTAAAAGGGAATACATTATAAGAAGAATCTTTACTTTGAAACTCTGTTCTTTACCTTTTTCTCACTATGAAACAGCTTTATATTCAACTTAAACACTGTTTCAGGGCAAGAGATTGTGTTTTAGACTAAAAGGTAATGCATTATAAGAAGAATCTTTACTTTGAAACTCTGTTCTTTACCTTTTTCACACTATGAAACAGCTTTGTATTCACCTTAAACACTGTTTCAGGGCAAGAGATAGTGTTTTAGACTAAAAGGGAATGCATTGTAAGAAGAATCTTTACTTTGAAACTCTGTTCTTTACCTTTTTCTCACTATGAAACAGCTTTGTATTCACCTTAAACACTGTTTCAGGGCAAGAGATTGTGTTTTAGACTAAAAGGGAATGCATTATAAGAAGAATCTTTACTTTGAAACTCTGTTCTTTACCTTTTTCACACTATGAAACAGCTTTGTATTCACCTTAAACACTGTTTCAGGGCAGATTGTGTTTTAGACTAAAAGGGAATACATTATAAGAAGAATCTTTACTTTGAAAGTCTGTTCTTTACCTTTTTCTCACTATGAAACAGCTTTATATTCAACTTAAACACTGCTTCAGGGCAAGAGATTGTGTTTTAAACTAAAATAGACTGCATTATAGGAAGAATCTTTACTTTGAAACTCTGTTCTTTACCTTTTTCACACTATGAAACAGCTTTGTATTCACCTTAAACACTGTTTCAGGGCAAGAGATTGTGTTTTAGACTAAAAGGGAATGCATTATAAGAAGAATCTTTACTTTGAAACTCTGTTCTTTACCTTTTTCGCACTATGTAACAGCTTTGTATTCACCTTAAACACTGTTTCAGGGCAGATTGTGTTTTAGACTAAAAGGGAATACATTATAAGAAGAATCTTTACTTTGAAACTCTGTTCTTTACCTTTTTCTCACTATGAAACAGCTTTATATTCAACTTAAACACTGTTTCAGGGCAAGAGATTGTGTTTTAGACTAAAAGGTAATGCATTATAAGAAGAATCTTTACTTTGAAACTCTGTTCTTTACCTTTTTCACACTATGAAACAGCTTTGTATTCACCTTAAACACTGTTTCAGGGCAAGAGATAGTGTTTTAGACTAAAAGGGAATGCATTGTAAGAAGAATCTTTACTTTGAAACTCTGTTCTTTACCTTTTTCTCACTATGAAACAGCTTTGTATTCACCTTAAACACTGTTTCAGGGCAAGAGATTGTGTTTTAGACTAAAAGGGAATGCATTATAAGAAGAATCTTTACTTTGAAACTCTGTTCTTTACCTTTTTCACACTATGAAACAGCTTTGTATTCACCTTAAACACTGTTTCAGGGCAGATTGTGTTTTAGACTAAAAGGGAATACATTATAAGAAGAATCTTTACTTTGAAAGTCTGTTCTTTACCTTTTTCTCACTATGAAACAGCTTTATATTCAACTTAAACACTGCTTCAGGGCAAGAGATTGTGTTTTAGACTAAAAGGGAATGCATTATAAGAAGAATCTTTACTTGAAACTGTTTTTTACCTTTTTCACACTATGAAACAGCTTTGTATTCACCTTAAACACTGTTTCAGGGCAAGAGATTGTGTTTTAGACTAAAAGGTCATGCATTATAAGAAGAATCTTTACTTTGAAACTCTGTTCTTTACCTTTTTCACACTATGAAACAGCTTTGTATTCACCTTAAACACTGTTTCAGGGCAAGAGATTGTGTTTTAGACTAAAAGGGAATGCATTATAAGAAGAATCTTTACTTTGAAACTCTGTTCTTTACCTTTTTCTCACTATGAAACAGCTTTGTATTCACCTTAAACACTGTTTCAGGGCAAGAGATTGTGTTTTAGACTAAATGGGAATGCATTATAAGAAGAATCTTTACTTTGAAACTCTGTTTTTTACCTTTTTCACACTATGAAACAGCTTTGTATTCACCTTAACACTGTTTCAGGGCAAGAGATTGTGTTTTAGACTAAAAGGGAATGCATTATAAGAAGAATCTTTACTTTGAAACTCTGTTTTTTACCTTTTTCACACTATGAAACAGCTTTGTATTCACCTTAACACTGTTTCAGGGCAAGAGATTGTGTTTTAGACTAAAAGGGAATGCATTATAAGAAGAATCTTTACTTTGAAACTCTGTTCTTTACCTTTTTCTCACTATGAAACAGCTTTATATTCAACTTAAACACTGCTTCAGGGCAAGAGATTGTGTTTTAGACTAAAAGGGAATGCATTATAAGAAGAATCTTTACTTTGAAACTCTGTTTTTTACCTTTTTCACACTATGAAACAGCTTTGTATTCAACTTAAACACTGTTTCAGGGCAAGAGATTGTGTTTTAGACTAAAAGGTAATGCATTATAAGAAGAATCTTTACTTTGAAACTCTGTTCTTTACCTTTTTCACACTATGAAACAGCTTTGTATTCACCTTAAACACTGTTTCAGGGCAGATTGTGTTTTAGACTAAAAGGGAATACATTATAAGAAGAATCTTTACTTTGAAACTCTGTTCTTTACCTTTTTCTCACTATGAAACAGCTTTATATTCAACTTAAACACTGTTTCAGGGCAAGAGATTGTGTTTTAAACTAAAATAGACTGCATTATAGGAAGAATCTTTACTTTGAAACTCTGTTCTTTACCTTTTTCGCACTATGTAACAGCTTTGTATTCACCTTAAACACTGTTTCAGGGCAGATTGTGTTTGAGACTAAAAGGGAATACATTATAAGAAGAATCTTTACTTTGAAACTCTGTTCTTTACCTTTTTCTCACTATGAAACAGCTTTATATTCAACTTAAACACTGTTTCAGGGCAAGAGATTGTGTTTTAGACTAAAAGGTAATGCATTATAAGAAGAATCTTTACTTTGAAACTCTGTTCTTTACCTTTTTCACACTATGAAACAGCTTTGTATTCACCTTAAACACTGTTTCAGGGCAAGAGATAGTGTTTTAGACTAAAAGGGAATGCATTGTAAGAAGAATCTTTACTTTGAAACTCTGTTCTTTACCTTTTTCTCACTATGAAACAGCTTTGTATTCACCTTAAACACTGTTTCAGGGCAAGAGATTGTGTTTTAGACTAAAAGGGAATGCATTATAAGAAGAATCTTTACTTTGAAACTCTGTTCTTTACCTTTTTCACACTATGAAACAGCTTTGTATTCACCTTAAACACTGTTTCAGGGCAGATTGTGTTTTAGACTAAAAGGGAATACATTATAAGAAGAATCTTTACTTTGAAAGTCTGTTCTTTACCTTTTTCTCACTATGTAACAGCTTTGTATTCACCTTAAACACTGTTTCAGGGCAGATTGTGTTTTAGACTAAAAGGGAATACATTATAAGAAGAATCTTTACTTTGAAACTCTGTTCTTTACCTTTTTCTCACTATGAAACAGCTTTATATTCAACTTAAACACTGCTTCAGGGCAAGAGATTGTGTTTTAGACTAAAAGGGAATGCATTATAAGAAGAATCTTTACTTTGAAACTCTGTTCTTTACCTTTTTCTCACTATGAAACAGCTTTGTATTCACCTTAAACACTGTTTCAGGGCAAGAGATTGTGTTTTAGACTAAAAGGGAATGCATTATAAGAAGAATCTTTACTTTGAAACTCTGTTCTTTACCTTTTTCACACTATGAAACAGCTTTGTATTCACCTTAAACACTGTTTCAGGGCAGATTGTGTTTTAGACTAAAAGGGAATACATTATAAGAAGAATCTTTACTTTGAAAGTCTGTTCTTTACCTTTTTCTCACTATGAAACAGCTTTATATTCAACTTAAACACTGCTTCAGGGCAAGAGATTGTGTTTTAAACTAAAATAGACTGCATTATAGGAAGAATCTTTACTTTGAAACTCTGTTCTTTACCTTTTTCACACTATGAAACAGCTTTGTATTCACCTTAAACACTGTTTCAGGGCAAGAGATTGTGTTTTAGACTAAAAGGGAATGCATTATAAGAAGAATCTTTACTTTGAAACTCTGTTCTTTACCTTTTTCGCACTATGTAACAGCTTTGTATTCACCTTAAACACTGTTTCAGGGCAGATTGTGTTTTAGACTAAAAGGGAATACATTATAAGAAGAATCTTTACTTTGAAACTCTGTTCTTTACCTTTTTCTCACTATGAAACAGCTTTATATTCAACTTAAACACTGTTTCAGGGCAAGAGATTGTGTTTTAGACTAAAAGGTAATGCATTATAAGAAGAATCTTTACTTTGAAACTCTGTTCTTTACCTTTTTCACACTATGAAACAGCTTTGTATTCACCTTAAACACTGTTTCAGGGCAAGAGATAGTGTTTTAGACTAAAAGGGAATGCATTGTAAGAAGAATCTTTACTTTGAAACTCTGTTCTTTACCTTTTTCTCACTATGAAACAGCTTTGTATTCACCTTAAACACTGTTTCAGGGCAAGAGATTGTGTTTTAGACTAAAAGGGAATGCATTATAAGAAGAATCTTTACTTTGAAACTCTGTTCTTTACCTTTTTCACACTATGAAACAGCTTTGTATTCACCTTAAACACTGTTTCAGGGCAGATTGTGTTTTAGACTAAAAGGGAATACATTATAAGAAGAATCTTTACTTTGAAAGTCTGTTCTTTACCTTTTTCTCACTATGAAACAGCTTTATATTCAACTTAAACACTGCTTCAGGGCAAGAGATTGTGTTTTAGACTAAAAGGGAATGCATTATAAGAAGAATCTTTACTTGAAACTGTTTTTTACCTTTTTCACACTATGAAACAGCTTTGTATTCACCTTAAACACTGTTTCAGGGCAAGAGATTGTGTTTTAGACTAAAAGGTCATGCATTATAAGAAGAATCTTTACTTTGAAACTCTGTTCTTTACCTTTTTCACACTATGAAACAGCTTTGTATTCACCTTAAACACTGTTTCAGGGCAAGAGATTGTGTTTTAGACTAAAAGGGAATGCATTATAAGAAGAATCTTTACTTTGAAACTCTGTTCTTTACCTTTTTCTCACTATGAAACAGCTTTGTATTCACCTTAAACACTGTTTCAGGGCAAGAGATTGTGTTTTAGACTAAAAGGGAATGCATTATAAGAAGAATCTTTACTTTGAAACTCTGTTTTTTACCTTTTTCACACTATGAAACAGCTTTGTATTCACCTTAACACTGTTTCAGGGCAAGAGATTGTGTTTTAGACTAAAAGGGAATGCATTATAAGAAGAATCTTTACTTTGAAACTCTGTTCTTTACCTTTTTCACACTATGAAACAGCTTTGTATTGACCTTAAACACTGTTTCAGGGCAGATTGTGTTTTAGACTAAAAGGGAATACATTATAAGAAGAATCTTTACTTTGAAAGTCTGTTCTTTACCTTTTTCTCACTATGAAACAGCTTTATATTCAACTTAAACACTGCTTCAGGGCAAGAGATTGTGTTTTAGACTAAAAGGGAATGCATTATAAGAAGAATCTTTACTTTGAAACTCTGTTTTTTACCTTTTTCACACTATGAAACAGCTTTCTATTCAACTTAAACACTGTTTCAGGGCAAGAGATTGTGTTTTAGACTAAAAGGTAATGCATTATAAGAAGAATCTTTACTTTGAAACTCTGTTCTTTACCTTTTTTACACTATGAAACAGCTTTGTATTCACCTTAAACACTGTTTCAGGGCAGATTGTGTTTTAGACTAAAAGGGAATACATTATAAGAAGAATCTTTACTTTGAAACTCTGTTCTTTACCTTTTTCTCACTATGAAACAGCTTTATATTCAACTTAAACACTGTTTCAGGGCAAGAGATTGTGTTTTAAACTAAAATAGACTGCATTATGAGAAGAATCTTTACTTTGAAACTCTGTTCTTTACCTTTTTCACTATGAAACAGCTTTGTATTCACCTTAAACACTGTTTCAGGGCAAGAGATTGTGTTTTAGACTAAAAGGGAATGCATTATAAGAAGAATCTTTACTTTGAAACTCTGTTCTTTACCTTTTTCGCACTATGTAACAGCTTTGTATTCACCTTAAACACTGTTTCAGGGCAGATTGTGTTTTAGACTAAAAGGGAATACATTATAAGAAGAATCTTTACTTTGAAACTCTGTTCTTTACCTTTTTCTCACTATGAAACAGCTTTATATTCAACTTAAACACTGCTTCAGGGCAAGAGATTGTGTTTTAGACTAAAAGGGAATGCATTATAAGAAGAATCTTTACTTTGAAACTCTGTTTTTTACCTTTTTCACACTATGAAACAGCTTTGTATTCACCTTAAACACTGTTTCAGGGCAAAAGATTGTGTTTTAGACTAAAAGGGAATGCATTATAAGAAGAATCTTTACTTTGAAACTCTGTTCTTTACCTTTTTCTCACTATGAAACAGCTTTATATTCAACTTAAACACTGTTTCAGGGCAAGAGATTGTGTTTTAAACTAAAATAGACTGCATTATAGGAAGAATCTTTACTTTGAAACTCTGTTCTTTACCTTTTTCACACTATGAAACAGCTTTGTATTCACCTTAAACACTGTTTCAGGGCAAGAGATTGTGTTTTAGACTAAAAGGGAATGCATTATAAGAAGAATCTTTACTTTGAAACTCTGTTCTTTACCTTTTTCGCACTATGTAACAGCTTTGTATTCACCTTAAACACTGTTTCAGGGCAGATTGTGTTTGAGACTAAAAGGGAATACATTATAAGAAGAATCTTTACTTTGAAACTCTGTTCTTTACCTTTTTCTCACTATGAAACAGCTTTATATTCAACTTAAACACTGTTTCAGGGCAAGAGATTGTGTTTTAGACTAAAAGGTAATGCATTATAAGAAGAATCTTTACTTTGAAACACTGTTCTTTACCTTTTTCACACTATGAAACAGCTTTGTATTCACCTTAAACACTGTTTCAGGGCAAGAGATAGTGTTTTAGACTAAAAGGGAATGCATTGTAAGAAGAATCTTTACTTTGAAACTCTGTTCTTTACCTTTTTCTCACTATGAAACAGCTTTGTATTCACCTTAAACACTGTTTCAGGGCAAGAGATTGTGTTTTAGACTAAAAGGGAATGCATTATAAGAAGAATCTTTACTTTGAAACTCTGTTCTTTACCTTTTTCACACTATGAAACAGCTTTGTATTCACCTTAAACACTGTTTCAGGGCAGATTGTGTTTTAGACTAAAAGGGAATACATTATAAGAAGAATCTTTACTTTGAAAGTCTGTTCTTTACCTTTTTCTCACTATGAAACAGCTTTATATTCAACTTAAACACTGCTTCAGGGCAAGAGATTGTGTTTTAGACTAAAAGGGAATGCATTATAAGAAGAATCTTTACTTGAAACTGTTTTTTACCTTTTTCACACTATGAAACAGCTTTGTATTCACCTTAAACACTGTTTCAGGGCAAGAGATTGTGTTTTAGACTAAAAGGTCATGCATTATAAGAAGAATCTTTACTTTGAAACTCTGTTCTTTACCTTTTTCTCACTATGAAACAGCTTTGTATTCACCTTAAACACTGTTTCAGGGCAAGAGATTGTGTTTTAGACTAAAAGGGAATGCATTATAAGAAGAATCTTTACTTTGAAACTCTGTTTTTTACCTTTTTCACACTATGAAACAGCTTTGTATTCACCTTAACACTGTTTCAGGGCAAGAGATTGTGTTTTAGACTAAAAGGGAATGCATTATAAGAAGAATCTTTACTTTGAAACTCTGTTCTTTACCTTTTTCACACTATGAAACAGCTTTGTATTGACCTTAAACACTGTTTCAGGGCAGATTGTGTTTTAGACTAAAAGGGAATACATTATAAGAAGAATCTTTACTTTGAAAGTCTGTTCTTTACCTTTTTCTCACTATGAAACAGCTTTATATTCAACTTAAACACTGCTTCAGGGCAAGAGATTGTGTTTTAAACTAAAATAGACTGCATTATAGGAAGAATGTTTACTTTGAAACTCTGTTCTTTACCTTTTTCACACTATGAAACAGCTTTGTATTCACCTTAAACACTGTTTCAGGGCAAGAGATTGTGTTTTAGACTAAAAGGGAATGCATTATAAGAAGAATCTTTACTTTGAAACTCTGTTCTTTACCTTTTTCGCACTATGTAACAGCTTTGTATTCACCATAAACACTGTTTCAGGGCAGATTGTGTTTTAGACTAAAAGGGAATACATTATAAGAAGAATCATTACTTTGAAACTCTGTTCTTTACCTTTTTCTCACTATGAAACAGCTTTATATTCAACTTAAACACTGTTTCAGGGCAAGAGATTGTGTTTTAGACTAAAAGGTAATGCATTATAAGAAGAATCTTTACTTTGAAACTCTGTTCTTTACCTTTTTCACACTATGAAACAGCTTTGTATTCACCTTAAACACTGTTTCAGGGCAAGAGATAGTGTTTTAGACTAAAAGGGAATGCATTGTAAGAAGAATCTTTACTTTGAAACTCTGTTCTTTACCTTTTTCTCACTATGAAACAGCTTTGTATTCACCTTAAACACTGTTTCAGGGCAAGAGATTGTGTTTTAGACTAAAAGGGAATGCATTATAAGAAGAATCTTTACTTTGAAACTCTGTTCTTTACCTTTTTCACACTATGAAACAGCTTTGTATTCACCTTAAACACTGTTTCAGGGCAGATTGTGTTTTAGACTAAAAGGGAATACATTATAAGAAGAATCTTTACTTTGAAAGTCTGTTCTTTACCTTTTTCTCACTATGAAACAGCTTTATATTCAACTTAAACACTGCTTCAGGGCAAGAGATTGTGTTTTAGACTAAAAGGGAATGCATTATAAGAAGAATCTTTACTTGAAACTGTTTTTTACCTTTTTCACACTATGAAACAGCTTTGTATTCACCTTAAACACTGTTTCAGGGCAAGAGATTGTGTTTTAGACTAAAAGGTCATGCATTATAAGAAGAATCTTTACTTTGAAACTCTGTTCTTTACCTTTTTCACACTATGAAACAGCTTTGTATTCACCTTAAACACTGTTTCAGGGCAAGAGATTGTGTTTTAGACTAAAAGGGAATGCATTATAAGAAGAATCTTTACTTTGAAACTCTGTTCTTTACCTTTTTCTCACTATGAAACAGCTTTGTATTCACCTTAAACACTGTTTCAGGGCAAGAGATTGTGTTTTAGACTAAAAGGGAATGCATTATAAGAAGAATCTTTACTTTGAAACTCTGTTTTTTACCTTTTTCAAACTATGAAACAGCTTTGTATTCACCTTAACACTGTTTCAGGGCAAGAGATTGTGTTTTAGACTAAAAGGGAATGCATTATAAGAAGAATCTTTACTTTGAAACTCTGTTCTTTACCTTTTTCACACTATGAAACAGCTTTGTATTGACCTTAAACACTGTTTCAGGGCAGATTGTGTTTTAGACTAAAAGGGAATACATTATAAGAAGAATCTTTACTTTGAAAGTCTGTTCTTTACCTTTTTCTCACTATGAAACAGCTTTATATTCAACTTAAACACTGCTTCAGGGCAAGAGATTGTGTTTTAGACTAAAAGGGAATGCATTATAAGAAGAATCTTTACTTTGAAACTCTGTTTTTTACCTTTTTCACACTATGAAACAGCTTTGTATTCAACTTAAACACTGTTTCAGGGCAAGAGATTGTGTTTTAGACTAAAAGGTAATGCATTATAAGAAGAATCTTTACTTTGAAACTCTGTTCTTTACCTTTTTCACACTATGAAACAGCTTTGTATTCACCTTAAACACTGTTTCAGGGCAGATTGTGTTTTAGACTAAAAGGGAATACATTATAAGAAGAATCTTTACTTTGAAACTCTGTTCTTTACCTTTTTCTCACTATGAAACAGCTTTATATTCAACTTAAACACTGTTTCAGGGCAAGAGATTGTGTTTTAAACTAAAATAGACTGCATTATAAGAAGAATCTTTACTTTGAAACTCTGTTCTTTACCTTTTTCACTATGAAACAGCTTTGTATTCACCTTAAACACTGTTTCAGGGCAAGAGATTGTGTTTTAGACTAAAAGGGAATGCATTATAAGAAGAATCTTTACTTTGAAACTCTGTTCTTTACCTTTTTCGCACTATGTAACAGCTTTGTATTCACCTTAAACACTGTTTCAGGGCAGATTGTGTTTTAGACTAAAAGGGAATACATTATAAGAAGAATCTTTACTTTGAAACTCTGTTCTTTACCTTTTTCTCACTATGAAACAGCTTTATATTCAACTTAAACACTGCTTCAGGGCAAGAGATTGTGTTTTAGACTAAAAGGGAATGCATTATAAGAAGAATCTTTACTTTGAAACTCTGTTCTTTACCTTTTTCTCACTATGAAACAGCTTTATATTCAACTTAAACACTGTTTCAGGGCAAGAGATTGTGTTTTAAACTAAAATAGACTGCATTATAAGAAGAATCTTTACTTTGAAACTCTGTTCTTTACCTTTTTCACTATGAAACAGCTTTGTATTCACCTTAAACACTGTTTCAGGGCAAGAGATTGTGTTTTAGACTAAAAGGGAATGCATTATAAGAAGAATCTTTACTTTGAAACTCTGTTCTTTACCTTTTTCGCACTATGTAACAGCTTTGTATTCACCTTAAACACTGTTTCAGGGCAGATTGTGTTTTAGACTAAAAGGGAATACATTATAAGAAGAATCTTTACTTTGAAACTCTGTTCTTTACCTTTTTCTCACTATGAAACAGCTTTATATTCAACTTAAACACTGCTTCAGGGCAAGAGATTGTGTTTTAGACTAAAAGGGAATGCATTATAAGAAGAATCTTTACTTTGAAACTCTGTTTTTTACCTTTTTCACACTATGAAACAGCTTTGTATTCACCTTAAACACTGTTTCAGGGCAAAAGATTGTGTTTTAGACTAAAAGGGAATGCATTATAAGAAGAATCTTTACTTTGAAACTCTGTTCTTTACCTTTTTCTCACTATGAAACAGCTTTATATTCAACTTAAACACTGTTTCAGGGCAAGAGATTGTGTTTTAGACTAAAAGGGAATGCATTATAAGAAGAATCTTTACTTTGAAACTCTGTTCTTTACCTTTTTCTCACTATGAAACAGCTTTGTATTCACCTTAAACACTGTTTCAGGGCAGATTGTGTTTTAGACTAAAAGGGAATACATTATAAGAAGAATCTTTACTTTGAAACTCTGTTCTTTACCTTTTTCTCACTATGAAACAGCTTTATATTCAACTTAAACACTGCTTCAGGGCAAGAGATTGTGTTTTAGACTAAAAGGGAATGCATTATAAGAAGAATCTTTACTTTGAAACTCTGTTCTTTACCTTTTTCTCACTATGAAACAGCTTTATATTCAACTTAAACACTGCTTCAGGGCAAGAGATTGTGTTTTAGACTAAAAGGGAATGCATTGTAAGAAGAATCTTTACTTTGAAACTCTGTTCTTTACCTTTTTCACACTATGAAACAGCTTTGTATTCGCCTTAAACACTGTTTCAGGGCAGATTGTGTTTTAGACTAAAAGGGAATACATTATAAGAAGAATCTTTACTTTGAAACTCTGTTCTTTACCTTTTTCTCACTATGAAACAGCTTTATATTCAACTTAAACACTGCTTCAGGGCAAGAGATTGTGTTTTAGACTAAAAGGGAATGCATTATAAGAAGAATCTTTACTTTGAAACTCTGTTCTTTACCTTTTTCTCACTATGAAACAGCTTTATATTCAACTTAAACACTGCTTCAGGGCAAGAGATTGTGTTTTAGACTAAAAAAGACTGCATTATAAGAAGAATCTTTACTTTGAAACTCTGTTTTTTACCTTTTTCACACTATGAAACAGCTTTGTATTCACCTTAAACACTGTTTCAGGGCAAGAGATTGTGTTTTAGACTAAAAGGTAATGCATTATAAGAAGAATCTTTACTTTGAAACTCTGTTCTTTACCTTTTTCACACTATGAAACAGCTTTGTATTCACCTTAAACACTGTTTCAGGGCAAGAGATTGTGTTTTAGACTAAAAGGGAATGCATTATAAGAAGAATCTTTACTTTGAAACTCTGTTCTTTACCTTTTTCTCACTATGAAACAGCTTTATATTCAACTTAAACACTGCTTCAGGGCAAGAGATTGTGTTTTAGACTAAAAGGGAATGCATTATAAGAAGAATCTTTACTTTGAAACTCTGTATTTTACCTTTTTCACACTATGAAACAGCTTTGTATTCAACTTAAACACTGTTTCAGGGCAAGAGATTGTGTTTTAGACTAAAAGGTAATGCATTATAAGAAGAATCTTTACTTTGAAACTCTGTTCTTTACCTTTTTCACACTATGAAACAGCTTTGTATTCACCTTAAACACTGTTTCAGGGCAGATTGTGTTTTAGACTAAAAGGGAATACATTATAAGAAGAATCTTTACTTTGAAACTCTGTTCTTTACCTTTTTCTCACTATGAAACAGCTTTATATTCAACTTAAACACTGTTTCAGGGCAAGAGATTGTGTTTTAAACTAAAATAGACTGCATTATAAGAAGAATCTTTACTTTGAAACTCTGTTCTTTACCTTTTTCACTATGAAACAGCTTTGTATTCACCTTAAACACTGTTTCAGGGCAAGAGATTGTGTTTTAGACTAAAAGGGAATGCATTATAAGAAGAATCTTTACTTTGAAACTCTGTTCTTTACCTTTTTCGCACTATGTAACAGCTTTGTATTCACCTTAAACACTGTTTCAGGGCAGATTGTGTTTTAGACTAAAAGGGAATACATTATAAGAAGAATCTTTACTTTGAAACTCTGTTTTTTACCTTTTTCTCACTATGAAACAGCTTTATATTCAACTTAAACACTGCTTCAGGGCAAGAGATTGTGTTTTAGACTAAAAGGGAATGCATTATAAGAAGAATCTTTACTTTGAAACTCTGTTTTTTACCTTTTTCACACTATGAAACAGCTTTGTATTCACCTTAAACACTGTTTCAGGGCAAAAGATTGTGTTTTAGACTAAAAGGGAATGCATTATAAGAAGAATCTTTACTTTGAAACTCTGTTCTTTACCTTTTTCTCACTATGAAACAGCTTTATATTCAACTTAAACACTGTTTCAGGGCAAGAGATTGTGTTTTAGACTAAAAGGGAATGCATTATAAGAAGAATCTTTACTTTGAAACTCTGTTCTTTACCTTTTTCTCACTATGAAACAGCTTTGTATTCACCTTAAACACTGTTTCAGGGCAGATTGTGTTTTAGACTAAAAGGGAATACATTATAAGAAGAATCTTTACTTTGAAACTCTGTTCTTTACCTTTTTCTCACTATGAAACAGCTTTATATTCAACTTAAACACTGCTTCAGGGCAAGAGATTGTGTTTTAGACTAAAAGGGAATGCATTATAAGAAGAATCTTTACTTTGAAACTCTGTTCTTTACCTTTTTCTCACTATGAAACAGCTTTATATTCAACTTAAACACTGCTTCAGGGCAAGAGATTGTGTTTTAGACTAAAAAAGACTGCATTATAAGAAGAATCTTTACTTTGAAACTCTGTTTTTTACCTTTTTCACACTATGAAACAGCTTTGTATTCACCTTAAACACTGTTTCAGGGCAAGAGATTGTGTTTTAGACTAAAAGGGAATACATTATAAGAAGAATCTTTACTTTGAAACTCTGTTCTTTACCTTTTTCTCACTATGAAACAGCTTTATATTCAACTTAAACACTGCTTCAGGGCAAGAGATTGTGTTTTAGACTAAAAGGGAATACATTATAAGAAGAATCTTTACTTTGAAACTCTGTTCTTTACCTTTTTCACACTATGAAACAGCTTTATATTCAACTTAAACACTGCTTCAGGGCAAGAGATTGTGTTTTAG
Source organism: Electrophorus electricus (assembly GCF_041902795.1). NCBI lineage: Eukaryota > Metazoa > Chordata > Actinopteri > Gymnotiformes > Gymnotidae > Electrophorus > Electrophorus electricus. Next base: position 827,406 of record NW_027658572.1, on the reverse strand, counting down.
ACTAAAAGGGAATGCATTGTAAGAAGAATCTTTACTTTGAAACTCTGTTCTTTACCTTTTTCACACTATGAAACAGCTTTGTATTCGCCTTAAACACTGTTTCAGGGCAGATTGTGTTTTAGACTAAAAGGGAATACATTATAAGAAGAATCTTTACTTTGAAACTCTGTTCTTTACCTTTTTCTCACTATGAAACAGCTTTATATTCAACTTAAACACTGCTTCAGGGCAAGAGATTGTGTTTTAGACTAAAAGGGAATGCATTATAAGAAGAATCTTTACTTTGAAACTCTGTTCTTTACCTTTTTCTCACTATGAAACAGCTTTATATTCAACTTAAACACTGCTTCAGGGCAAGAGATTGTGTTTTAGACTAAAAAAGACTGCATTATAAGAAGAATCTTTACTTTGAAACTCTGTTTTTTACCTTTTTCACACTATGAAACAGCTTTGTATTCACCTTAAACACTGTTTCAGGGCAAGAGATTGTGTTTTAGACTAAAAGGTAATGCATTATAAGAAGAATCTTTACTTTGAAACTCTGTTCTTTACCTTTTTCACACTATGAAACAGCTTTGTATTCACCTTAAACACTGTTTCAGGGCAAGAGATTGTGTTTTAGACTAAAAGGGAATGCATTATAAGAAGAATCTTTACTTTGAAACTCTGTTCTTTACCTTTTTCTCACTATGAAACAGCTTTGTATTCACCTTAAACACTGTTTCAGGGCAAGAGATTGTGTTTTAAACTAAAAGGGAATGCATTATAAGAAGAATCTTTACTTTGAAACTCTGTTTTTTACCTTTTTCACACTATGAAACAGCTTTGTATTCACCTTAACACTGTTTCAGGGCAAGAGATTGTGTTTTAGACTAAAAGGGAATGCATTATAAGAAGAATCTTTACTTTGAAACTCTGTTCTTTACCTTTTTCTCACTATGAAACAGCTTTATATTCAACTTACACACTGCTTCAGGGCAAGAGATTGTGTTTTAGACTAAAAGGGAATGCATTATAAGAAGAATCTTTACTTTGAAACTGTTTTTTACCTTTTTCACACTATGAAACAGCTTTGTATTCAACTTAAACACTGTTTCAGGGCAAGAGATTGTGTTTTAGACTAAAAGGTAATGCATTATAAGAAGAATCTTTACTTTGAAACTCTGTTCTTTACCTTTTTCACACTATGAAACAGCTTTGTATTCACCTTAAACACTGTTTCAGGGCAGATTGTGTTTTAGACTAAAAGGGAATACATTATAAGAAGAATCTTTACTTTGAAACTCTGTTCTTTACCTTTTTCTCACTATGAAACAGCTTTATATTCAACTTAAACACTGTTTCAGGGCAAGAGATTGTGTTTTAAACTAAAATAGACTGCATTATAGGAAGAATCTTTACTTTGAAACTCTGTTCTTTACCTTTTTCACACTATGAAACAGCTTTGTATTCACCTTAAACACTGTTTCAGGGCAGATTGTGTTTTAGACTAAAAGGGAATACATTATAAGAAGAATCTTTACTTTGAAACTCTGTTCTTTACCTTTTTCACACTATGAAACAGCTTTGTATTCACCTTAAACACTGTTTCAGGGCAGATTGTGTTTTAGACTAAAAGGGAATACATTATAAGAAGAATCTTTACTTTGAAACTCTGTTCTTTACCTTTTTCTCACTATGAAACAGCTTTATATTCAACTTAAACACTGCTTCAGGGCAAGAGATTGTGTTTTAGACTAAAAGGGAATGCATTATAAGAAGAATCTTTACTTTGAAACTGTTTTTTACCTTTTTCACACTATGAAACAGCTTGGTATTCACCTTAAACACTGTTTCAGGGCAAGAGATTGTGTTTTAGACTAAAAGGTCATGCATTATAAGAAGAATCTTTACTTTGAAACTCTGTTCTTTACCTTTTTCACACTATGAAACAGCTTTGTATTCACATTAAACACTGTTTCAGGGCAAGAGATTGTGTTTTAGACTAAAAGGGAATGCATTATAAGAAGAATCTTTACTTTGAAACTCTGTTCTTTACCTTTTTCTCACTATGAAACAGCTTTGTATTCACCTTAAACACTGTTTCAGGGCAGATTGTGTTTTAGACTAAAAGGGAATACATTATAAGAAGAATCTTTACTTTGAAACTCTGTTCTTTACCTTTTTCTCACTATGAAACAGCTTTATATTCAACTTAAACACTGCTTCAGGGCAAGAGATTGTGTTTTAGACTAAAAGGGAATGCATTATAAGAAGAATCTTTACTTTGAAACTCTGTTCTTTACCTTTTTCTCACTATGAAACAGCTTTATATTCAACTTAAACACTGCTTCAGGGCAAGAGATTGTGTTTTAGACTAAAAAAGACTGCATTATAAGAAGAATCTTTACTTTGAAACTCTGTTTTTTACCTTTTTCACACTATGAAACAGCTTTGTATTCACCTTAAACACTGTTTCAGGGCAAGAGATTGTGTTTTAGACTAAAAGGGAATACATTATAAGAAGAATCTTTACTTTGAAACTCTGTTCTTTACCTTTTTCTCACTATGAAACAGCTTTATATTCAACTTAAACACTGCTTCAGGGCAAGAGATTGTGTTTTAGACTAAAAGGGAATACATTATAAGAAGAATCTTTACTTTGAAACTCTGTTCTTTACCTTTTTCACACTATGAAACAGCTTTGTATTCACCTTAAACACTGTTTCAGGGCAAGAGATTGTGTTTTAGACTAAAAGGGAATGCATTGTAAGAAGAATCTTTACTTTGAAACTCTGTTCTTTACCTTTTTCTCACTATGAAACAGCTTTGTATTCACCTTAAACACTGTTTCAGGGCAAGAGATTGTGTTTTAGACTAAAAGGGAATGCATTATAAGAAGAATCTTTACTTTGAAACTCTGTTCTTTACCTTTTTCACACTATGAAACAGCTTTGTATTCACCTTAAACACTGTTTCAGGGCAGATTGTGTTTTAGACTAAAAGGGAATACATTATAAGAAGAATCTTTACTTTGAATGTCTGTTCTTTACCTTTTTCTCACTATGAAACAGCTTTATATTCAACTTAAACACTGCTTCAGGGCAAGAGATTGTGTTTTAGACTAAAAGGGAATGCATTATAAGAAGAATCTTTACTTTGAAACTGTTTTTTACCTTTTTCACACTATGAAACAGCTTTGTATTCACCTTAAACACTGTTTCAGGGCAAGAGATTGTGTTTTAGACTAAAAGGTCATGCATTATAAGAAGAATCTTTACTTTGAAACTCTGTTCTTTACCTTTTTCACACTATGAAACAGCTTTGTATTCACCTTAAACACTGTTTCAGGGCAAGAGATTGTGTTTTAGACTAAAAGGGAATGCATTATAAGAAGAATCTTTACTTTGAAAGTCTGTTCTTTACCTTTTTCTCACTATGAAACAGCTTTATATTCAACTTAAACACTGCTTCAGGGCAAGAGATTGTGTTTTAGACTAAAAGGGAATGCATTATAAGAAGAATCTTTACTTTGAATGTCTGTTCTTTACCTTTTTCTCACTATGAAACAGCTTTATATTCAACTTAAACACTGCTTCAGGGCAAGAGATTGTGTTTTAGACTAAAAGGGAATGCATTATAAGAAGAATCTTTACTTTGAAACTGTTTTTTACCTTTTTCACACTATGAAACAGCTTTGTATTCACCTTAAACACTGTTTCAGGGCAAGAGATTGTGTTTTAGACTAAAAGGTCATGCATTATAAGAAGAATCTTTACTTTGAAACTCTGTTCTTTACCTTTTTCACACTATGAAACAGCTTTGTATTCACCTTAAACACTGTTTCAGGGCAAGAGATTGTGTTTTAGACTAAAAGGGAATGCATTATAAGAAGAATCTTTACTTTGAAAGTCTGTTCTTTACCTTTTTCTCACTATGAAACAGCTTTATATTCAACTTAAACACTGTTTCAGGGCAAGAGATTGTGTTTTAGACTAAAAGGGAATGCATTATAAGAAGAATCTTTACTTTGAAACTCTGTTTTTTACCTTTTTCACACTATGAAACAGCTTTGTATTCACCTTAACACTGTTTCAGGGCAAGAGATTGTGTTTTAGACTAAAAGGGAATGCATTATAAGAAGAATCTTTACTTTGAAACTCTGTTCTTTACCTTTTTCACACTATGAAACAGCTTTGTATTCACCTTAAACACTGTTTCAGGGCAAGAGATTGTGTTTTAGACTAAAAGGGAATGCATTATAAGAAGAATCTTTACTTTGAAACTCTGTTCTTTACCTTTTTCGCACTATGTAACAGCTTTATATTCACCTTAAACACTGTTTCAGGGCAGATTGTGTTTTAGACTAAAAGGGAATACATTATAAGAAGAATCTTTACTTTGAAACTCTGTTCTTTACCTTTTTCTCACTATGAAACAGCTTTATATTCAACTTAAACACTGCTTCAGGGCAAGAGATTGTGTTTTAGACTAAAAGGGAATGCATTATGAGAAGAATCTTTACTTTGAAACTGTTTTTTACCTTTTTCACACTATGAAACAGCTTTGTATTCACCTTAAACACTGTTTCAGGGCAAGAGATTGTGTTTTAGACTAAAAGGGAATGCATTATAAGAAGAATCTTTACTTTGAAACTCTGTTCTTTACCTTTTTCTCACTATGAAACAGCTTTGTATTCACCTTAAACACTGTTTCAGGGCAAGAGATTGTGTTTTAGACTAAAAGGGAATGCATTATAAGAAGAATCTTTACTTTGAAACTCTGTTCTTTACCTTTTTCACACTATGAAACAGCTTTGTATTCACCTTAAACACTGTTTCAGGGCAGATTGTGTTTTAGACTAAAAGGGAATACATTATAAGAAGAATCTTTACTTTGAAACTCTGTTCTTTACCTTTTTCACACTATGAAACAGCTTTGTATTCACCTTAAACACTGTTTCAGGGCAGATTGTGTTTTAGACTAAAAGGGAATACATTATAAGAAGAATCTTTACTTTGAAACTCTGTTCTTTACCTTTTTCTCACTATGAAACAGCTTTATATTCAACTTAAACACTGCTTCAGGGCAAGAGATTGTGTTTTAGACTAAAAGGGAATGCATTATAAGAAGAATCTTTACTTTGAAACTGTTTTTTACCTTTTTCACACTATGAAACAGCTTTGTATTCACCTTAAACACTGTTTCAGGGCAAGAGATTGTGTTTTAGACTAAAAGGCCATGCATTATAAGAAGAATCTTTACTTTGAAACTCTGTTCTTTACCTTTTTCACACTATGAAACAGCTTTGTATTCACCTTAAACACTGTTTCAGGGCAAGAGATTGTGTTTTAGACTAAAAGGGAATGCATTATAAGAAGAATCTTTACTTTGAAACTCTGTTCTTTACCTTTTTCTCACTATGAAACAGCTTTGTATTCACCTTAAACACTGTTTCAGGGCAGATTGTGTTTTAGACTAAAAGGGAATACATTATAAGAAGAATCTTTACTTTGAAACTCTGTTCTTTACCTTTTTCTCACTATGAAACAGCTTTATATTCAACTTAAACACTGCTTCAGGGCAAGAGATTGTGTTTTAGACTAAAAGGGAATGCATTATAAGAAGAATCTTTACTTTGAAACTCTGTTCTTTACCTTTTTCTCACTATGAAACAGCTTTATATTCAACTTAAACACTGCTTCAGGGCAAGAGATTGTGTTTTAGACTAAAAAAGACTGCATTATAAGAAGAATCTTTACTTTGAAACTCTGTTTTTTACCTTTTTCACACTATGAAACAGCTTTGTATTCACCTTAAACACTGTTTCAGGGCAAGAGATTGTGTTTTAGACTAAAAGGGAATACATTATAAGAAGAATCTTTACTTTGAAACTCTGTTCTTTACCTTTTTCTCACTATGAAACAGCTTTATATTCAACTTAAACACTGCTTCAGGGCAAGAGATTGTGTTTTAGACTAAAAGGGAATACATTATAAGAAGAATCTTTACTTTGAAACTCTGTTCTTTACCTTTTTCACACTATGAAACAGCTTTGTATTCACCTTAAACACTGTTTCAGGGCAAGAGATTGTGTTTTAGACTAAAAGGGAATGCATTGTAAGAAGAATCTTTACTTTGAAACTCTGTTCTTTACCTTTTTCTCACTATGAAACAGCTTTGTATTCACCTTAAACACTGTTTCAGGGCAAGAGATTGTGTTTTAGACTAAAAGGGAATGCATTATAAGAAGAATCTTTACTTTGAAACTCTGTTCTTTACCTTTTTCGCACTATGTAACAGCTTTATATTCACCTTAAACACTGTTTCAGGGCAGATTGTGTTTTAGACTAAAAGGGAATACATTATAAGAAGAATCTTTACTTTGAAACTCTGTTCTTTACCTTTTTCTCACTATGAAACAGCTTTATATTCAACTTAAACACTGCTTCAGGGCAAGAGATTGTGTTTTAGACTAAAAGGGAATGCATTATGAGAAGAATCTTTACTTTGAAACTCTGTTTTTTACCTTTTTCACACTATGAAACAGCTTTGTATTCACCTTAAACACTGTTTCAGGGCAAGAGATTGTGTTTTAGACTAAAAGGGAATGCATTATAAGAAGAATCTTTACTTTGAAACTCTGTTCTTTACCTTTTTCTCACTATGAAACAGCTTTGTATTCACCTTAAACACTGTTTCAGGGCAAGAGATTGTGTTTTAGACTAAAAGGGAATGCATTATAAGAAGAATCTTTACTTTGAAACTCTGTTCTTTACCTTTTTCACACTATGAAACAGCTTTGTATTCACCTTAAACACTGTTTCAGGGCAGATTGTGTTTTAGACTAAAAGGGAATACATTATAAGAAGAATCTTTACTTTGAAACTCTGTTCTTTACCTTTTTCACACTATGAAACAGCTTTGTATTCACCTTAAACACTGTTTCAGGGCAGATTGTGTTTTAGACTAAAAGGGAATACATTATAAGAAGAATCTTTACTTTGAAACTCTGTTCTTTACCTTTTTCTCACTATGAAACAGCTTTATATTCAACTTAAACACTGCTTCAGGGCAAGAGATTGTGTTTTAGACTAAAAGGGAATGCATTATAAGAAGAATCTTTACTTTGAAACTGTTTTTTACCTTTTTCACACTATGAAACAGCTTTGTATTCACCTTAAACACTGTTTCAGGGCAAGAGATTGTGTTTTAGACTAAAAGGCCATGCATTATAAGAAGAATCTTTACTTTGAAACTCTGTTCTTTACCTTTTTCACACTATGAAACAGCTTTGTATTCACCTTAAACACTGTTTCAGGGCAAGAGATTGTGTTTTAGACTAAAAGGGAATGCATTATAAGAAGAATCTTTACTTTGAAACTCTGTTCTTTACCTTTTTCTCACTATGAAACAGCTTTGTATTCACCTTAAACACTGTTTCAGGGCAGATTGTGTTTTAGACTAAAAGGGAATACATTATAAGAAGAATCTTTACTTTGAAACTCTGTTCTTTACCTTTTTCTCACTATGAAACAGCTTTATATTCAACTTAAACACTGCTTCAGGGCAAGAGATTGTGTTTTAGAATAAAAGGGAATGCATTATAAGAAGAATCTTTACTTTGAAACTCTGTTCTTTACCTTTTTCTCACTATGAAACAGCTTTATATTCAACTTAAACACTGCTTCAGGGCAAGAGATTGTGTTTTAGACTAAAAGGGAATACATTATAAGAAGAATCTTTACTTTGAAACTCTGTTCTTTACCTTTTTCACACTATGAAACAGCTTTGTATTCACCTTAAACACTGTTTCAGGGCAAGAGATTGTGTTTTAGACTAAAAGGGAATGCATTGTAAGAAGAATCTTTACTTTGAAACTCTGTTCTTTACCTTTTTCTCACTATGAAACAGCTTTGTATTCACCTTAAACACTGTTTCAGGGCAAGAGATTGTGTTTTAGACTAAAAGGGAATGCATTATAAGAAGAATCTTTACTTTGAAACTCTGTTCTTTACCTTTTTCACACTATGAAACAGCTTTATATTCACCTTAAACACTGTTTCAGGGCAGATTGTGTTTTAGACTAAAAGGGAATACATTATAAGAAGAATCTTTACTTTGAATGTCTGTTCTTTACCTTTTTCTCACTATGAAACAGCTTTATATTCAACTTAAACACTGCTTCAGGGCAAGAGATTGTGTTTTAGACTAAAAGGGAATGCATTATAAGAAGAATCTTTACTTTGAAACTGTTTTTTACCTTTTTCACACTATGAAACAGCTTTGTATTCACCTTAAACACTGTTTCAGGGCAAGAGATTGTGTTTTAGACTAAAAGGTCATGCATTATAAGAAGAATCTTTACTTTGAAACTCTGTTCTTTACCTTTTTCACACTATGAAACAGCTTTGTATTCACCTTAAACACTGTTTCAGGGCAAGAGATTGTGTTTTAGACTAAAAGGGAATGCATTATAAGAAGAATCTTTACTTTGAAAGTCTGTTCTTTACCTTTTTCTCACTATGAAACAGCTTTATATTCAACTTAAACACTGCTTCAGGGCAAGAGATTGTGTTTTAGACTAAAAGGGAATGCATTATAAGAAGAATCTTTACTTTGAAACTGTTTTTTACCTTTTTCACACTATGAAACAGCTTTGTATTCACCTTAAACACTGTTTCAGGGCAAGAGATTGTGTTTTAGACTAAAAGGTCATGCATTATAAGAAGAATCTTTACTTTGAAACTCTGTTCTTTACCTTTTTCACACTATGAAACAGCTTTGTATTCACCTTAAACACTGTTTCAGGGCAAGAGATTGTGTTTTAGACTAAAAGGGAATGCATTATAAGAAGAATCTTTACTTTGAAACTCTGTTCTTTACCTTTTTCTCACTATGAAACAGCTTTGTATTCACCTTAAACACTGTTTCAAGGCAAGAGATTGTGTTTTAGACTAAAAGGGAATGCATTATAAGAAGAATCTTTACTTTGAAACTCTGTTTTTTACCTTTTTCACACTATGAAACAGCTTTGTATTCACCTTAACACTGTTTCAGGGCAAGAGATTGTGTTTTAGACTAAAAGGGAATGCATTATAAGAAGAATCTTTACTTTGAAACTCTGTTCTTTACCTTTTTCACACTATGAAACAGCTTTGTATTCACCTTAAACACTGTTTCAGGGCAAGAGATTGTGTTTTAGACTAAAAGGGAATGCATTGTAAGAAGAATCTTTACTTTGAAACTCTGTTCTTTACCTTTTTCTCACTATGAAACAGCTTTGTATTCACCTTAAACACTGTTTCAGGGCAAGAGATTGTGTTTTAGACTAAAAGGTAATGCATTATAAGAAGAATCTTTACTTTGAAACTCTGTTCTTTACCTTTTTCACACTATGAAACAGCTTTGTATTTACCTTAAACACTGTTTCAGGGCAGATTGTGTTTTAGACTAAAAGGGAATACATTATAAGAAGAATCTTTACTTTGAAACTCTGTTCTTTACCTTTTTCTCACTATGAAACAGCTTTATATTCAACTTAAACACTGTTTCAGGGCAAGAGATTGTGTTTTAAACTAAAATAGACTGCATTATAAGAAGAATCTTTACTTTGAAACTCTGTTCTTTACCTTTTTCACACTATGAAACAGCTTTGTATTCACCTTAAACACTGTTTCAGGGCAAGAGATTGTGTTTTAGACTAAAAGGGAATGCATTATAAGAAGAATCTTTACTTTGAAACTCTGTTCTTTACCTTTTTCGCACTATGTAACAGCTTTGTATTCACCTTAAACACTGTTTCAGGGCAGATTGTGTTTTAGACTAAAAGGGAATACATTATAAGAAGAATCTTTACTTTGAAACTCTGTTCTTTACCTTTTTCTCACTATGAAACAGCTTTATATTCAACTTAAACACTGCTTCAGGGCAAGAGATTGTGTTTTAGACTAAAAGGGAATGCATTATAAGAAGAATCTTTACTTTGAAACTGTTTTTTACCTTTTTCACACTATGAAACAGCTTTGTATTCACCTTAAACACTGTTTCAGGGCAAGAGATTGTGTTTTAGACTAAAAGGGAATGCATTATAAGAAGAATCTTTACTTTGAAACTCTGTTCTTTACCTTTTTCACACTATGAAACAGCTTTGTATTCACCTTAAACACTGTTTCAGGGCAAGAGATTGTGTTTTAGACTAAAAGGGAATGCACTGTAAGAAGAATCTTTACTTTGAAACTCTGTTCTTTACCTTTTTCTCACTATGAAACAGCTTTGTATTCACCTTAAACACTGTTTCAGGGCAAGAGATTGTGTTTTAGACTAAAAGGGAATGCATTATAAGAAGAATCTTTACTTTGAAACTCTGTTCTTTACCTTTTTCACACTATGAAACAGCTTTGTATTCACCTTAAACACTGTTTCAGGGCAGATTGTGTTTTAGACTAAAAGGGAATACATTATAAGAAGAATCTTTACTTTGAAAGTCTGTTCTTTACCTTTTTCTCACTATGAAACAGCTTTATATTCAACTTAAACACTGCTTCAGGGCAAGAGATTGTGTTTTAGACTAAAAGGGAATGCATTATAAGAAGAATCTTTACTTTGAAACTGTTTTTTACCTTTTTCACACTATGAAACAGCTTTGTATTCACCTTAAACACTGTTTCAGGGCAAGAGATTGTGTTTTAGACTAAAAGGTCATGCATTATAAGAAGAATCTTTACTTTGAAACTCTGTTCTTTACCTTTTTCACACTATGAAACAGCTTTGTATTCACCTTAAACACTGTTTCAGGGCAAGAGATTGTGTTTTAGACTAAAAGGGAATGCATTATAAGAAGAATCTTTACTTTGAAACTCTGTTCTTTACCTTTTTCTCACTATGAAACAGCTTTGTATTCACCTTAAACACTGTTTCAGGGCAAGAGATTGTGTTTTAGACTAAAAGGGAATGCATTATAAGAAGAATCTTTACTTTGAAACTCTGTTTTTTACCTTTTTCACACTATGAAACAGCTTTGTATTCACCTTAACACTGTTTCAGGGCAAGAGATTGTGTTTTAGACTAAAAGGGAATGCATTATAAGAAGAATCTTTACTTTGAAACTCTGTTCTTTACCTTTTTCACACTATGAAACAGCTTTGTATTCACCTTAAACACTGTTTCAGGGCAAGAGATTGTGTTTTAGACTAAAAGGGAATGCATTGTAAGAAGAATCTTTACTTTGAAACTCTGTTTTTTACCTTTTTCACACTATGAAACAGCTTTGTATTCACCTTAAACACTGTTTCAGGGCAAAAGATTGTGTTTTAGACTAAAAGGGAATGCATTATAAGAAGAATCTTTACTTTGAAACTCTGTTCTTTACCTTTTTCTCACTATGAAACAGCTTTATATTCAACTTAAACACTGTTTCAGGGCAAGAGATTGTGTTTTAGACTAAAAGGAAATGCATTATAAGAAGAATCTTTACTTTGAAACTCTGTTCTTTACCTTTTTCTCACTATGAAACAGCTTTGTATTCACCTTAAACACTGTTTCAGGGCAAGAGATTGTGTTTTAGACTAAAAGGGAATGCATTATAAGAAGAATCTTTACTTTGAAACTCTGTTCTTTACCTTTTTCACACTATGTAACAGCTTTGTATTCACCTTAAACACTGTTTCAGGGCAAATTGTGTTTTAGACTAAAAGGGAATACATTATAAGAAGAATCTTTACTTTGAAACTCTGTTCTTTACCTTTTTCTCACTATGAAACAGCTTTGTATTCACCTTAAACACTGTTTCAGGGCAAGAGATTGTGTTTTAGACTAAAAGGGAATGCATTATAAGAAGAATCTTTACTTTGAAACTCTGTTCTTTACCTTTTTCTCACTATGAAACAGCTTTGTATTCACCTTAAACACTGTTTCAGGGCAAGAGATTGTGTTTTAGACTAAAAGGGAATGCATTATAAGAAGAATCTTTACTTTGAAACTCTGTTTTTTACCTTTTTCACACTATGAAACAGCTTTGTATTCACCTTAACACTGTTTCAGGGCAAGAGATTGTGTTTTAGACTAAAAGGGAATGCATTATAAGAAGAATCTTTACTTTGAAACTCTGTTCTTTACCTTTTTCACACTATGAAACAGCTTTGTATTCACCTTAAACACTGTTTCAGGGCAAGAGATTGTGTTTTAGACTAAAAGGGAATGCATTGTAAGAAGAATCTTTACTTTGAAACTCTGTTCTTTACCTTTTTCTCACTATGAAACAGCTTTATATTCACCTTAAACACTGTTTCAGGGCAAGAGATTGTGTTTTAGACTAAAAGGTAATGCATTATAAGAAGAATCTTTACTTTGAAACTCTGTTCTTTACCTTTTTCACACTATGAAACAGCTTTGTATTTACCTTAAACACTGTTTCAGGGCAGATTGTGTTTTAGACTAAAAGGGAATACATTATAAGAAGAATCTTTACTTTGAAACTCTGTTCTTTACCTTTTTCTCACTATGAAACGGCTTTATATTCAACTTAAACACTGTTTCAGGGCAAGAGATTGTGTTTTAAACTAAATTAGACTGCATTATAAGAAGAATCTTTACTTTCAAACTCTGTTCTTTACCTTTTTCACACTATGAAACAGCTTTGTATTCACCTTAAACACTGTTTCAGGGCAAGAGATTGTGTTTTAGACTAAAAGGGAATGCATTATAAGAAGAATCTTTACTTTGAAACTCTGTTCTTTACCTTTTTCGCACTATGTAACAGCTTTGTATTCACCTTAAACACTGTTTCAGGGCAGATTGTGTTTTAGACTAAAAGGGAATACATTATAAGAAGAATCTTTACTTTGAAACTCTGTTCTTTACCTTTTTCTCACTATGAAACAGCTTTATATTCAACTTAAACACTGCTTCAGGGCAAGAGATTGTGTTTTAGACTAAAAGGGAATGCATTATAAGAAGAATCTTTACTTTGAAACTCTGTTCTTTACCTTTTTCACACTATGAAACAGCTTTGTATTCACCTTACACACTGATTCAGGGCAAGAGATTGTGTTTTAGACTAAAAGGGAATGCATTGTAAGAAGAATCTTTACTTTGAAACTCTGTTCTTTACCTTTTTCTCACTATGAAACAGCTTTGTATTCACCTTAAACACTGTTTCAGGGCAAGAGATTGTGTTTTAGACTAAAAGGGAATGCATTATAAGAAGAATCTTTACTTTGAAACTCTGTTCTTTACCTTTTTCACACTATGAAACAGCTTTGTATTCACCTTAAACACTGTTTCAGGGCAGATTGTGTTTTAGACTAAAAGGGAATACATTATAAGAAGAATCTTTACTTTGAAAGTCTGTTCTTTACCTTTTTCTCACTATGAAACAGCTTTATATTCAACTTAAACACTGCTTCAGGGCAAGAGATTGTGTTTTAGACTAAAAGGGAATGCATTATAAGAAGAATCTTTACTTTGAAACTGTTTTTTAACTTTTTCACACTATGAAACAGCTTTGTATTCACCTTAAACACTGTTTCAGGGCAAGAGATTGTGTTTTAGACTAAAAGGTCATGCATTATAAGAAGAATCTTTACTTTGAAACTCTGTTCTTTACCTTTTTCACACTATGAAACAGCTTTGTATTCACCTTAAACACTGTTTCAGGGCAAGAGATTGTGTTTTAGACTAAAAGGGAATGCATTATAAGAAGAATCTTTACTTTGAAACTCTGTTCTTTACCTTTTTCACACTATGAAACAGCTTTGTATTCACCTTAAACACTGTTTCAGGGCAAGAGATTGTGTTTTAGACTAAAAGGGAATGCATTGTAAGAAGAATCTTTACTTTGAAACTCTGTTCTTTACCTTTTTCACACTATGAAACAGCTTTGTATTCGCCTTAAACACTGTTTCAGGGCAAAAGATTGTGTTTTAGACTAAAAGGGAATGCATTATAAGAAGAATCTTTACTTTGAAACTCTGTTCTTTACCTTTTTCTCACTATGAAACAGCTTTATATTCAACTTAAACACTGTTTCAGGGCAAGAGATTGTGTTTTAGACTAAAAGGAAATGCATTATAAGAAGAATCTTTACTTTGAAACTCTGTTCTTTACCTTTTTCTCACTATGAAACAGCTTTGTATTCACCTTAAACACTGTTTCAGGGCAAGAGATTGTGTTTTAGACTAAAAGGGAATGCATTATAAGAAGAATCTTTACTTTGAAACTCTGTTCTTTACCTTTTTCACACTATGTAACAGCTTTGTATTCACCTTAAACACTGTTTCAGGGCAAATTGTGTTTTAGACTAAAAGGGAATACATTATAAGAAGAATCTTTACTTTGAAACTCTGTTCTTCACCTTTTTCTCACTATGAAACAGCTTTGTATTCACCTTAAACACTGTTTCAGGGCAAGAGATTGTGTTTTAGACTAAAAGGGAATGCATTATAAGAAGAATCTTTACTTTGAAACTCTGTTCTTTACCTTTTTCACACTATGTAACAGCTTTGTATTCACCTTAAACACTGTTTCAGGGCAAATTGTGTTTTAGACTAAAAGGGAATACATTATAAGAAGAATCTTTACTTTGAAACTCTGTTCTTTACCTTTTTCTCACTATGAAACAGCTTTATATTCAACTTAAAGACTGCTTCAGGGCAAGAGATTGTGTTTTAGACTAAAAGGGAATGCATTATAAGAAGAATCTTTACTTTGAAACTCTGTTCTTTACCTTTTTCACACTATGAAACAGCTTTGTATTCACCTTAAACACTGTTTCAGGGCAAGAGATTGTGTTTTAGACTAAAAGGGAATGCATTGTAAGAAGAATCTTTACTTTGAAACTCTGTTCTTTACCTTTTTCACACTATGAAACAGCTTTGTATTCGCCTTAAACACTGTTTCAGGGCAAAAGATTGTGTTTTAGACTAAAAGGGAATGCATTATAAGAAGAATCTTTACTTTGAAACTCTGTTCTTTACCTTTTTCTCACTATGAAACAGCTTTATATTCAACTTAAACACTGTTTCAGGGCAAGAGATTGTGTTTTAGACTAAAAGGGAATGCATTATAAGAAGAATCTTTACTTTGAAACTCTGTTCTTTACCTTTTTCTCACTATGAAACAGCTTTATATTCAACTTAAACACTGTTTCAGGGCAAGAGATTGTGTTTTAGACTAAAAGGAAATGCATTATAAGAAGAATCTTTACTTTGAAACTCTGTTCTTTACCTTTTTCTCACTATGAAACAGCTTTGTATTCACCTTAAACACTGTTTCAGGGCAAGAGATTGTGTTTTAGACTAAAAGGGAATGCATTATAAGAAGAATCTTTACTTTGAAACTCTGTTCTTTACCTTTTTCACACTATGTAACAGCTTTGTATTCACCTTAAACACTGTTTCAGGGCAAATTGTGTTTTAGACTAAAAGGGAATACATTATAAGAAGAATCTTTACTTTGAAACTCTGTTTTTTACCTTTTTCACACTATGAAACAGCTTTGTATTCACCTTAAACACTGTTTCAGGGCAAAAGATTGTGTTTTAGACTAAAAGGGAATGCATTATAAGAAGAATCTTTACTTTGAAACTCTGTTCTTTACCTTTTTCTCACTATGAAACAGCTTTATATTCAACTTAAACACTGCTTCAGTGCAAGAGATTGTGTTTTAGACTAAAAGGGAATGCATTATAAGAAGAATCTTTACTTTGAAACTCTGTTCTTTACCTTTTTCACACTATGAAACAGCTTTGTATTCACCTTAAACACTGTTTCAGGGCAAGAGATTGTGTTTTAGACTAAAAGGGAATGCATTGTAAGAAGAATCTTTACTTTGAAACTCTGTTCTTTAACTTTTTCTCACTATGAAACAGCTTTATATTCACCTTAAACACTGTTTCAGGGCAAGAGATTGTGTTTTAGACTAAAAGGTAATGCATTATAAGAAGAATCTTTACTTTGAAACTCTGTTCTTTACCTTTTTCACACTATGAAACAGCTTTGTATTTACCTTAAACACTGTTTCAGGGCAGATTGTGTTTTAGACTAAAAGGGAATACATTATAAGAAGAATCTTTACTTTGAAACTCTGTTCTTTACCTTTTTCTCACTATGAAACAGCTTTATATTCAACTTAAACACTGTTTCAGGGCAAGAGATTGTGTTTTAAACTAAATTAGACTGCATTATAAGAAGAATCTTTACTTTGAAACTCTGTTCTTTACCTTTTTCACACTATGAAACAGCTTTGTATTCACCTTAAACACTGTTTCAGGGCAAGAGATTGTGTTTTAGACTAAAAGGGAATGCATTATAAGAAGAATCTTTACTTTGAAACTCTGTTCTTTACCTTTTTCGCACTATGTAACAGCTTTGTATTCACCTTAAACACTGTTTCAGGGCAGATTGTGTTTTAGACTAAAAGGGAATACATTATAAGAAGAATCTTTACTTTGAAACTCTGTTCTTTACCTTTTTCTCACTATGAAACAGCTTTATATTCAACTTAAACACTGCTTCAGGGCAAGAGATTGTGTTTTAGACTAAAAGGGAATGCATTATAAGAAGAATCTTTACTTTGAAACTCTGTTCTTTACCTTTTTCACACTATGAAACAGCTTTGTATTCACCTTAAACACTGATTCAGGGCAAGAGATTGTGTTTTAGACTAAAAGGGAATGCATTGTAAGAAGAATCTTTACTTTGAAACTCTGTTCTTTACCTTTTTCTCACTATGAAACAGCTTTGTATTCACCTTAAACACTGTTTCAGGGCAAGAGATTGTGTTTTAGACTAAAAGGGAATGCATTATAAGAAGAATCTTTACTTTGAAACTCTGTTCTTTACCTTTTTCACACTATGAAACAGCTTTGTATTCACCTTAAACACTGTTTCAGGGCAGATTGTGTTTTAGACTAAAAGGGAATACATTATAAGAAGAATCTTTACTTTGAAAGTCTGTTCTTTACCTTTTTCTCACTATGAAACAGCTTTATATTCAACTTAAACACTGCTTCAGGGCAAGAGATTGTGTTTTAGACTAAAAGGGAATGCATTATAAGAAGAATCTTTACTTTGAAACTGTTTTTTAACTTTTTCACACTATGAAACAGCTTTGTATTCACCTTAAACACTGTTTCAGGGCAAGAGATTGTGTTTTAGACTAAAAGGTCATGCATTATAAGAAGAATCTTTACTTTGAAACTCTGTTCTTTACCTTTTTCACACTATGAAACAGCTTTGTATTCACCTTAAACACTGTTTCAGGGCAAGAGATTGTGTTTTAGACTAAAAGGGAATGCATTATAAGAAGAATCTTTACTTTGAAACTCTGTTCTTTACCTTTTTCACACTATGAAACAGCTTTGTATTCACCTTAAACACTGTTTCAGGGCAAGAGATTGTGTTTTAGACTAAAAGGGAATGCATTGTAAGAAGAATCTTTACTTTGAAACTCTGTTCTTTACCTTTTTCACACTATGAAACAGCTTTGTATTCGCCTTAAACACTGTTTCAGGGCAAAAGATTGTGTTTTAGACTAAAAGGGAATGCATTATAAGAAGAATCTTTACTTTGAAACTCTGTTCTTTACCTTTTTCTCACTATGAAACAGCTTTATATTCAACTTAAACACTGTTTCAGGGCAAGAGATTGTGTTTTAGACTAAAAGGAAATGCATTATAAGAAGAATCTTTACTTTGAAACTCTGTTCTTTACCTTTTTCTCACTATGAAACAGCTTTGTATTCACCTTAAACACTGTTTCAGGGCAAGAGATTGTGTTTTAGACTAAAAGGGAATGCATTATAAGAAGAATCTTTACTTTGAAACTCTGTTCTTTACCTTTTTCACACTATGTAACAGCTTTGTATTCACCTTAAACACTGTTTCAGGGCAAATTGTGTTTTAGACTAAAAGGGAATACATTATAAGAAGAATCTTTACTTTGAAACTCTGTTCTTCACCTTTTTCTCACTATGAAACAGCTTTGTATTCACCTTAAACACTGTTTCAGGGCAAGAGATTGTGTTTTAGACTAAAAGGGAATGCATTATAAGAAGAATCTTTACTTTGAAACTCTGTTCTTTACCTTTTTCACACTATGTAACAGCTTTGTATTCACCTTAAACACTGTTTCAGGGCAAATTGTGTTTTAGACTAAAAGGGAATACATTATAAGAAGAATCTTTACTTTGAAACTCTGTTCTTTACCTTTTTCTCACTATGAAACAGCTTTATATTCAACTTAAAGACTGCTTCAGGGCAAGAGATTGTGTTTTAGACTAAAAGGGAATGTATTATAAGAAGAATCTTTACTTTGAAACTCTGTTCTTTACCTTTTTCACACTATGAAACAGCTTTGTATTCACCTTAAACACTGTTTCAGGGCAAGAGATTGTGTTTTAGACTAAAAGGGAATGCATTGTAAGAAGAATCTTTACTTTGAAACTCTGTTCTTTACCTTTTTCACACTATGAAACAGCTTTGTATTCGCCTTAAACACTGTTTCAGGGCAAAAGATTGTGTTTTAGACTAAAAGGGAATGCATTATAAGAAGAATCTTTACTTTGAAACTCTGTTCTTTACCTTTTTCTCACTATGAAACAGCTTTATATTCAACTTAAACACTGTTTCAGGGCAAGAGATTGTGTTTTAGACTAAAAGGGAATGCATTATAAGAAGAATCTTTACTTTGAAACTCTGTTCTTTACCTTTTTCTCACTATGAAACAGCTTTATATTCAACTTAAACACTGTTTCAGGGCAAGAGATTGTGTTTTAGACTAAAAGGAAATGCATTATAAGAAGAATCTTTACTTTGAAACTCTGTTCTTTACCTTTTTCTCACTATGAAACAGCTTTGTATTCACCTTAAACACTGTTTCAGGGCAAGAGATTGTGTTTTAGACTAAAAGGGAATGCATTATAAGAAGAATCTTTACTTTGAAACTCTGTTCTTTACCTTTTTCACACTATGTAACAGCTTTGTATTCACCTTAAACACTGTTTCAGGGCAAATTGTGTTTTAGACTAAAAGGGAATACATTATAAGAAGAATCTTTACTTTGAAACTCTGTTTTTTACCTTTTTCACACTATGAAACAGCTTTGTATTCACCTTAAACACTGTTTCAGGGCAAAAGATTGTGTTTTAGACTAAAAGGGAATGCATTATAAGAAGAATCTTTACTTTGAAACTCTGTTCTTTACCTTTTTCTCACTATGAAACAGCTTTATATTCAACTTAAACACTGTTTCAGGGCAAGAGATTGTGTTTTAGACTAAAAGGAAATGCATTATAAGAAGAATCTTTACTTTGAAACTCTGTTCTTTACCTTTTTCTCACTATGAAACAGCTTTGTATTCACCTTAAACACTGTTTCAGGGCAAGAGATTGTGTTTTAGACTAAAAGGGAATGCATTATAAGAAGAATCTTTACTTTGAAACTCTGTTCTTTACCTTTTTCACACTATGTAACAGCTTTGTATTCACCTTAAACACTGTTTCAGGGCAAATTGTGTTTTAGACTAAAAGGGAATACATTATAAGAAGAATCTTTACTTTGAAACTCTGTTCTTTACCTTTTTCTCACTATGAAACAGCTTTGTATTCACCTTAAACACTGTTTCAGGGCAAGAGATTGTGTTTTAGACTAAAAGGGAATGCATTATAAGAAGAATCTTTACTTTGAAACTCTGTTCTTTACCTTTTTCTCACTATGAAACAGCTTTGTATTCACCTTAAACACTGTTTCAGGGCAAGAGATTGTGTTTTAGACTAAAAGGTAATGCATTATAAGAAGAATCTTTACTTTGAAACTCTGTTTTTTACCTTTTTCACACTATGAAACAGCTTTGTATTCACCTTAACACTGTTTCAGGGCAAGAGATTGTGTTTTAGACTAAAAGGGAATGCATTATAAGAAGAATCTTTACTTTGAAACTCTGTTCTTTACCTTTTTCACACTATGAAACAGCTTTGTATTCACCTTAAACACTGTTTCAGGGCAAGAGATTGTGTTTTAGACTAAAAGGGAATGCATTGTAAGAAGAATCTTTACTTTGAAACTCTGTTCTTTACCTTTTTCTCACTATGAAACAGCTTTATATTCACCTTAAACACTGTTTCAGGGCAAGAGATTGTGTTTTAGACTAAAAGGTAATGCATTATAAGAAGAATCTTTACTTTGAAACTCTGTTCTTTACCTTTTTCACACTATGAAACAGCTTTGTATTTACCTTAAACACTGTTTCAGGGCAGATTGTGTTTTAGACTAAAAGGGAATACATTATAAGAAGAATCTTTACTTTGAAACTCTGTTCTTTACCTTTTTCTCACTATGAAACAGCTTTATATTCAACTTAAACACTGTTTCAGGGCAAGAGATTGTGTTTTAAACTAAATTAGACTGCATTATAAGAAGAATCTTTACTTTGAAACTCTGTTCTTTACCTTTTTCACACTATGAAACAGCTTTGTATTCACCTTAAACACTGTTTCAGGGCAAGAGATTGTGTTTTAGACTAAAAGGGAATGCATTATAAGAAGAATCTTTACTTTGAAACTCTGTTCTTTACCTTTTTCGCACTATGTAACAGCTTTGTATTCACCTTAAACACTGTTTCAGGGCAGATTGTGTTTTAGACTAAAAGGGAATACATTATAAGAAGAATCTTTACTTTGAAACTCTGTTCTTTACCTTTTTCTCACTATGAAACAGCTTTATATTCAACTTAAACACTGCTTCAGGGCAAGAGATTGTGTTTTAGACTAAAAGGGAATGCATTATAAGAAGAATCTTTACTTTGAAACTCTGTTTTTTACCTTTTTCACACTATGAAACAGCTTTGTATTCACCTTAAACACTGTTTCAGGGCAAGAGATTGTGTTTTAGACTAAAAGGGAATGCATTATAAGAAGAATCTTTACTTTGAAACTCTGTTCTTTACCTTTTTCACACTATGAAACAGCTTTGTATTCACCTTAAACACTGTTTCAGGGCAAGAGATTGTGTTTTAGACTAAAAGGGAATGCACTGTAAGAAGAATCTTTACTTTGAAACTGTTCTTTACCTTTTTCTCACTATGAAACAGCTTTGTATTCACCTTAAACACTGTTTCAGGGCAAGAGATTGTGTTTTAGACTAAAAGGGAATGCATTATAAGAAGAATCTTTACTTTGAAACTCTGTTCTTTACCTTTTTCACACTATGAAACAGCTTTGTATTCACCTTAAACACTGTTTCAGGGCAGATTGTGTTTTAGACTAAAAGGGAATACATTATAAGAAGAATCTTTACTTTGAAAGTCTGTTCTTTACCTTTTTCTCACTATGAAACAGCTTTATATTCAACTTAAACACTGCTTCAGGGCAAGAGATTGTGTTTTAGACTAAAAGGGAATGCATTATAAGAAGAATCTTTACTTTGAAACTGTTTTTTACCTTTTTCACACTATGAAACAGCTTTGTATTCACCTTAAACACTGTTTCAGGGCAAGAGATTGTGTTTTAGACTAAAAGGTCATGCATTATAAGAAGAATCTTTACTTTGAAACTCTGTTCTTTACCTTTTTCACACTATGAAACAGCTTTGTATTCACCTTAAACACTGTTTCAGGGCAAGAGATTGTGTTTTAGACTAAAAGGGAATGCATTATAAGAAGAATCTTTACTTTGAAACTCTGTTCTTTACCTTTTTCTCACTATGAAACAGCTTTGTATTCACCTTAAACACTGTTTCAGGGCAAGAGATTGTGTTTTAGACTAAAAGGGAATGCATTATAAGAAGAATCTTTACTTTGAAACTCTGTTTTTTACCTTTTTCACACTATGAAACAGCTTTGTATTCACCTTAACACTGTTTCAGGGCAAGAGATTGTGTTTTAGACTAAAAGGGAATGCATTATAAGAAGAATCTTTACTTTGAAACTCTGTTCTTTACCTTTTTCACACTATGAAACAGCTTTGTATTCACCTTAAACACTGTTTCAGGGCAAGAGATTGTGTTTTAGACTAAAAGGGAATGCATTGTAAGAAGAATCTTTACTTTGAAACTCTGTTCTTTACCTTTTTCTCACTATGAAACAGCTTTGTATTCACCTTAAACACTGTTTCAGGGCAAGAGATTGTGTTTTAGACTAAAAGGGAATGCATTATAAGAAGAATCTTTACTTTGAAACTCTGTTCTTTACCTTTTTCACACTATGAAACAGCTTTGTATTCACCTTAAACACTGTTTCAGGGCAGATTGTGTTTTAGACTAAAAGGGAATACATTATAAGAAGAATCTTTACTTTGAAAGTCTGTTCTTTACCTTTTTCTCACTATGAAACAGCTTTATATTCAACTTAAACACTGCTTCAGGGCAAGAGATTGTGTTTTAGACTAAAAGGGAATGCATTATAAGAAGAATCTTTACTTTGAAACTGTTTTTTACCTTTTTCACACTATGAAACAGCTTTGTATTCACCTTAAACACTGTTTCAGGGCAAGAGATTGTGTTTTAGACTAAAAGGTCATGCATTATAAGAAGAATCTTTACTTTGAAACTCTGTTCTTTACCTTTTTCACACTATGAAACAGCTTTGTATTCACCTTAAACACTGTTTCAGGGCAAGAGATTGTGTTTTAGACTAAAAGGGAATGCATTATAAGAAGAATCTTTACTTTGAAACTCTGTTCTTTACCTTTTTCACACTATGAAACAGCTTTGTATTCACCTTAAACACTGTTTCAGGGCAAGAGATTGTGTTTTAGACTAAAAGGGAATGCATTGTAAGAAGAATCTTTACTTTGAAACTCTGTTCTTTACCTTTTTCACACTATGAAACAGCTTTGTATTCGCCTTAAACACTGTTTCAGGGCAAAAGATTGTGTTTTAGACTAAAAGGGAATGCATTATAAGAAGAATCTTTACTTTGAAACTCTGTTCTTTACCTTTTTCTCACTATGAAACAGCTTTATATTCAACTTAAACACTGTTTCAGGGCAAGAGATTGTGTTTTAGACTAAAAGGAAATGCATTATAAGAAGAATCTTTACTTTGAAACTCTGTTCTTTACCTTTTTCTCACTATGAAACAGCTTTGTATTCACCTTAAACACTGTTTCAGGGCAAGAGATTGTGTTTTAGACTAAAAGGGAATGCATTATAAGAAGAATCTTTACTTTGAAACTCTGTTCTTTACCTTTTTCACACTATGTAACAGCTTTGTATTCACCTTAAACACTGTTTCAGGGCAAATTGTGTTTTAGACTAAAAGGGAATACATTATAAGAAGAATCTTTACTTTGAAACTCTGTTCTTTACCTTTTTCTCACTATGAAACAGCTTTGTATTCACCTTAAACACTGTTTCAGGGCAAGAGATTGTGTTTTAGACTAAAAGGGAATGCATTATAAGAAGAATCTTTACTTTGAAACTCTGTTCTTTACCTTTTTCACACTATGTAACAGCTTTGTATTCACCTTAAACACTGTTTCAGGGCAAATTGTGTTTTAGACTAAAAGGGAATACATTATAAGAAGAATCTTTACTTTGAAACTCTGTTCTTTACCTTTTTCTCACTATGAAACAGCTTTATATTCAACTTAAAGACTGCTTCAGGGCAAGAGATTGTGTTTTAGACTAAAAGGGAATGCATTATAAGAAGAATCTTTACTTTGAAACTCTGTTCTTTACCTTTTTCACACTATGAAACAGCTTTGTATTCACCTTAAACACTGTTTCAGGGCAAGAGATTGTGTTTTAGACTAAAAGGGAATGCATTGTAAGAAGAATCTTTACTTTGAAACTCTGTTCTTTACCTTTTTCACACTATGAAACAGCTTTGTATTCGCCTTAAACACTGTTTCAGGGCAAAAGATTGTGTTTTAGACTAAAAGGGAATGCATTATAAGAAGAATCTTTACTTTGAAACTCTGTTCTTTACCTTTTTCTCACTATGAAACAGCTTTATATTCAACTTAAACACTGTTTCAGGGCAAGAGATTGTGTTTTAGACTAAAAGGGAATGCATTATAAGAAGAATCTTTACTTTGAAACTCTGTTCTTTACCTTTTTCTCACTATGAAACAGCTTTATATTCAACTTAAACACTGTTTCAGGGCAAGAGATTGTGTTTAAACTAAAAGGAAATGCATTATAAGAAGAATCTTTACTTTGAAACTCTGTTCTTTACCTTTTTCTCACTATGAAACAGCTTTGTATTCACCTTAAACACTGTTTCAGGGCAAGAGATTGTGTTTTAGACTAAAAGGGAATGCATTATAAGAAGAATCTTTACTTTGAAACTCTGTTCTTTACCTTTTTCACACTATGTAACAGCTTTGTATTCACCTTAAACACTGTTTCAGGGCAAATTGTGTTTTAGACTAAAAGGGAATACATTATAAGAAGAATCTTTACTTTGAAACTCTGTTCTTTACCTTTTTCTCACTATGAAACAGCTTTGTATTCACCTTAAACACTGTTTCAGGGCAAGAGATTGTGTTTTAGACTAAAAGGGAATGCATTATAAGAAGAATCTTTACTTTGAAACTCTGTTCTTTACCTTTTTCACACTATGTAACAGCTTTGTATTCACCTTAAACACTGTTTCAGGGCAAATTGTGTTTTAGACTAAAAGGGAATACATTATAAGAAGAATCTTTACTTTGAAACTCTGTTCTTTACCTTTTTCTCACTATGAAACAGCTTTATATTCAACTTAAAGACTGCTTCAGGGCAAGAGATTGTGTTTTAGACTAAAAGGGAATGCATTATAAGAAGAATCTTTACTTTGAAACTCTGTTCTTTACCTTTTTCACACTATGAAACAGCTTTGTATTCACCTTAAACACTGTTTCAGGGCAAGAGATTGTGTTTTAGACTAAAAGGGAATGCATTGTAAGAAGAATCTTTACTTTGAAACTCTGTTCTTTACCTTTTTCACACTATGAAACAGCTTTGTATTCGCCTTAAACACTGTTTCAGGGCAAAAGATTGTGTTTTAGACTAAAAGGGAATGCATTATAAGAAGAATCTTTACTTTGAAACTCTGTTCTTTACCTTTTTCTCACTATGAAACAGCTTTATATTCAACTTAAACACTGTTTCAGGGCAAGAGATTGTGTTTTAGACTAAAAGGGAATGCATTATAAGAAGAATCTTTACTTTGAAACTCTGTTCTTTACCTTTTTCTCACTATGTAACAGCTTTGTATTCACCTTAAACACTGTTTCAGGGCAAATTGTGTTTTAGACTAAAAGGGAATACATTATAAGAAGAATCTTTACTTTGAAACTCTGTTCTTTACCTTTTTCTCACTATGAAACAGCTTTATATTCAACTTAAAGACTGCTTCAGGGCAAGAGATTGTGTTTTAGACTAAAAGGGAATGCATTATAAGAAGAATCTTTACTTTGAAACTCTGTTCTTTACCTTTTTCACACTATGAAACAGCTTTGTATTCACCTTAAACACTGTTTCAGGGCAAGAGATTGTGTTTTAGACTAAAAGGGAATGCATTGTAAGAAGAATCTTTACTTTGAAACTCTGTTCTTTACCTTTTTCACACTATGAAACAGCTTTGTATTCGCATTAAACACTGTTTCAGGGCAAAAGATTGTGTTTTAGACTAAAAGGGAATGCATTATAAGAAGAATCTTTACTTTGAAACTCTGTTCTTTACCTTTTTCTCACTATGAAACAGCTTTATATTCAACTTAAACACTGTTTCAGGGCAAGAGATTGTGTTTTAGACTAAAAGGGAATGCATTATAAGAAGAATCTTTACTTTGAAACTCTGTTCTTTACCTTTTTCTCACTATGAAACAGCTTTGTATTCACCTTAAACACTGTTTCAGGGCAGATTGTGTTTTAGACTAAAAGGGAATACATTATAAGAAGAATCCTTACTTTGAAAGTCTGTTCTTTACCTTTTTCTCACTATGAAACAGCTTTATATTCAACTTAAACACTGCTTCAGGGCAAGAGATTGTGTTTTAGACTAAAAGGGAATGCATTCTAAGAAGAATCTTTACTTTGAAACTGTTTTTTACCTTTTTCACACTATGAAACAGCTTTGTATTCACCTTAAACACTGTTTCAGGGCAAGAGATTGTGTTTTAGACTAAAAGGTCATGCATTATAAGAAGAATCTTTACTTTGAAACTCTGTTCTTTACCTTTTTCACACTATGAAACAGCTTTGTATTCACCTTAAACACTGTTTCAGGGCAAGAGATTGTGTTTTAGACTAAAAGGGAATGCATTGTAAGAAGAATCTTTACTTTGAAACTCTGTTCTTTACCTTTTTCACACTATGAAACAGCTTTGTATTCGCCTTAAACACTGTTTCAGGGCAAAAGATTGTGTTTTAGACTAAAAGGGAATGCATTATAAGAAGAATCTTTACTTTGAAACTCTGTTCTTTACCTTTTTCTCACTATGAAACAGCTTTATATTCAACTTAAACACTGTTTCAGGGCAAGAGATTGTGTTTTAGACTAAAAGGGAATGCATTATAAGAAGAATCTTTACTTTGAAACTCTGTTCTTTACCTTTTTCACACTATGTAACAGCTTTGTATTCACCTTAAACACTGTTTCAGGGCAAATTGTGTTTTAGACTAAAAGGGAATACATTATAAGAAGAATCTTTACTTTGAAACTCTGTTCTTTACCTTTTTCTCACTATGAAACAGCTTTGTATTCACCTTAAACACTGTTTCAGGGCAAGAGATTGTGTTTTAGACTAAAAGGGAATGCATTATAAGAAGAATCTTTACTTTGAAACTCTGTTCTTTACCTTTTTCACACTATGAAACAGCTTTGTATTCACCTTAAACACTGTTTCAGGGCAAGAGATTGTGTTTTAGACTAAAAGGTCATGCATTATAAGAAGAATCTTTACTTTGAAACTCTGTTCTTTACCTTTTTCACACTATGAAACAGCTTTGTATTCACCTTAAACACTGTTTCAGGGCAAGAGATTGTGTTTTAGACTAAAAGGGAATGCATTATAAGAAGAATCTTTACTTTGAAACTCTGTTCTTTACCTTTTTCACACTATGAAACAGCTTTGTATTCACCTTAAACACTGTTTCAGGGCAAGAGATTGTGTTTTAGACTAAAAGGGAATGCATTGTAAGAAGAATCTTTACTTTGAAACTCTGTTCTTTACCTTTTTCACACTATGAAACAGCTTTGTATTCGCCTTAAACACTGTTTCAGGGCAAAAGATTGTGTTTTAGACTAAAAGGGAATGCATTATAAGAAGAATCTTTACTTTGAAACTCTGTTCTTTACCTTTTTCTCACTATGAAACAGCTTTATATTCAACTTAAACACTGTTTCAGGGCAAGAGATTGTGTTTTAGACTAAAAGGGAATGCATTATAAGAAGAATCTTTACTTTGAAACTCTGTTCTTTACCTTTTTCTCACTATGAAACAGCTTTGTATTCACCTTAAACACTGTTTCAGGGCAGATTGTGTTTTAGACTAAAAGGGAATACATTATAAGAAGAATCTTTACTTTGAAAGTCTGTTCTTTACCTTTTTCTCACTATGAAACAGCTTTATATTCAACTTAAACACTGCTTCAGGGCAAGAGATTGTGTTTTAGACTAAAAGGGAATGCATTCTAAGAAGAATCTTTACTTTGAAACTGTTTTTTACCTTTTTCACACTATGAAACAGCTTTGAATTCACCTTAAACACTGTTTCAGGGCAAGAGATTGTGTTTTAGACTAAAAGGTCATGCATTATAAGAAGAATCTTTACTTTGAAACTCTGTTCTTTACCTTTTTCACACTATGAAACAGCTTTGTATTCACCTTAAACACTGTTTCAGGGCAAGAGATTGTGTTTTAGACTAAAAGGGAATGCATTGTAAGAAGAATCTTTACTTTGAAACTCTGTTCTTTACCTTTTTCACACTATGAAACAGCTTTGTATTCGCCTTAAACACTGTTTCAGGGCAAAAGATTGTGTTTTAGACTAAAAGGGAATGCATTATAAGAAGAATCTTTACTTTGAAACTCTGTTCTTTACCTTTTTCTCACTATGACACAGCTTTATATTCAACTTAAACACTGTTTCAGGGCAAGAGATTGTGTTTTAGACTAAAAGGGAATGCATTATAAGAAGAATCTTTACTTTGAAACTCTGTTCTTTACCTTTTTCTCACTATGAAACAGCTTTGTATTCACCTTAAACACTGTTTCAGGGCAAGAGATTGTGTTTTAGACTAAAAGGGAATGCATTATAAGAAGAATCTTTACTTTGAAACTCTGTTCTTTACCTTTTTCACACTATGTAACAGCTTTGTATTCACCTTAAACACTGTTTCAGGGCAAATTGTGTTTTAGACTAAAAGGGAATACATTATAAGAAGAATCTTTACTTTGAAACTTTGTTCTTTACCTTTTTCTCACTATGAAACAGCTTTGTATTCACCTTAAACACTGTTTCAGGGCAAGATATTGTGTTTTAGACTAAAAGGGAATGCATTATAAGAAGAATCTTTACTTTGAAACTCTGTTCTTTACCTTTTTCACACTATGTAACAGCTTTGTATTCACCTTAAACACTGTTTCAGGGCAAATTGTGTTTTAGACTAAAAGGGAATACATTATAAGAAGAATCTTTACTTTGAAACTCTGTTCTTTACCTTTTTCTCACTATGAAACAGCTTTGTATTCACCTTAAACACTGTTTCAGGGCAAGAGATTGTGTTTTAGACTAAAAGGTCATGCATTATAAGAAGAATCTTTACTTTGAAACTCTGTTCTTTACCTTTTTCACACTATGAAACAGCTTTGTATTCACCTTAAACACTGTTTCAGGGCAAGAGATTGTGTTTTAGACTAAAAGGGAATGCATTGTAAGAAGAATCTTTATTTTGAAACTCTGTTCTTTACCTTTTTCACACTATGAAACAGCTTTGTATTCGCCTTAAACACTGTTTCAGGGCAAAAGATTGTGTTTTAGACTAAAAGGGAATGCATTATAAGAAGAATCTTTACTTTGAAACTCTGTTCTTTACCTTTTTCTCACTATGAAACAGCTTTATATTCAACTTAAACACTGTTTCAGGGCAAGAGATTGTGTTTTAGACTAAAAGGGAATGCATTATAAGAAGAATCTTTACTTTGAAACTCTGTTCTTTACCTTTTTCTCACTATGAAACAGCTTTGTATTCACCTTAAACACTGTTTCAGGGCAAGAGATTGTGTTTTAGACTAAAAGGGAATGCATTATAAGAAGAATCTTTACTTTGAAAGTCTGTTCTTTACCTTTTTCACACTATGTAACAGCTTTGTATTCATCTTAAACACTGTTTCAGGGCAAATTGTGTTTTAGACTAAAAGGGAATACATTATAAGAAGAATCTTTACTTTGAAACTCTGTTCTTTACCTTTTTCTCACTATGAAACAGCTTTGTATTCACCTTAAACA
Organism: Electrophorus electricus; assembly: GCF_041902795.1. NCBI lineage: Eukaryota > Metazoa > Chordata > Actinopteri > Gymnotiformes > Gymnotidae > Electrophorus > Electrophorus electricus. The sequence goes on along the minus strand of NW_027658572.1, from coordinate 797,995 downwards.
CTGTTTCAGGGCAAGATATTGTGTTTTAGACTAAAAGGGAATGCATTATAAGAAGAATCTTTACTTTGAAACTCTGTTCTTTACCTTTTTCACACTATGTAACAGCTTTGTATTCACCTTAAACACTGTTTCAGGGCAAATTGTGTTTTAGACTAAAAGGGAATACATTATAAGAAGAATCTTTACTTTGAAACTCTGTTCTTTACCTTTTTCTCACTATGAAACAGCTTTATATTCAACTTAAACACTGCTTCAGGGCAAGAGATTGTGTTTTAGACTAAAAGGGAATGCATTATAAGAAGAATCTTTACTTTGAAACTCTGTTCTTTACCTTTTTCACACTATGAAACAGCTTTGTATTCACCTTAAACACTGTTTCAGGGGAAGAGATTGTGTTTTAGACTAAAAGGGAATGCATTGTAAGAAGAATCTTTACTTTGAAACTCTGTTCTTTACCTTTTTCACACTATGAAACAGCTTTGTATTCGCCTTAAACACTGTTTCAGGGCAAAAGATTGTGTTTTAGACTAAAAGGGAATGCATTATAAGAAGAATCTTTAATTTGAAACTCTGTTCTTTACCTTTTTCTCACTATGAAACAGCTTTATATTCAACTTAAACACTGTTTCAGGGCAAGAGATTGTGTTTTAGACTAAAAGGGAATGCATTATAAGAAGAATCTTTACTTTGAAACTCTGTTCTTTACCTTTTTCTCACTATGAAACAGCTTTGTATTCACCTTAAACACTGTTTCAGGGCAGATTGTGTTTTAGACTAAAAGGGAATACATTATAAGAAGAATCTTTACTTTGAAACTCTGTTCTTTACCTTTTTCTCACTATGAAACAGCTTTGTATTCACCTTAAACACTGTTTCAGGGCAAATTGTGTTTTAGACTAAAAGGGAATACATTATAAGAAGAATCTTTACTTTGAAACTTTGTTCTTTACCTTTTTCTCACTATGAAACAGCTTTGTATTCACCTTAAACACTGTTTCAGGGCAAGATATTGTGTTTTAGACTAAAAGGGAATGCATTATAAGAAGAATCTTTACTTTGAAACTCTGTTCTTTACCTTTTTCACACTATGAAACAGCTTTGTATTCACCTTAAACACTGTTTCAGGGCAAGAGATTGTGTTTTAGACTAAAAGGGAATGCATTGTAAGAAGAATCTTTATTTTGAAACTCTGTTCTTTACCTTTTTCACACTATGAAACAGCTTTGTATTCGCCTTAAACACTGTTTCAGGGCAAAAGATTGTGTTTTAGACTAAAAGGGAATGCATTATAAGAAGAATCTTTACTTTGAAACTCTGTTCTTTACCTTTTTCTCACTATGAAACAGCTTTATATTCAACTTAAACACTGTTTCAGGGCAAGAGATTGTGTTTTAGACTAAAAGGGAATGCATTATAAGAAGAATCTTTACTTTGAAACTCTGTTCTTTACCTTTTTCTCACTATGAAACAGCTTTGTATTCACCTTAAACACTGTTTCAGGGCAAGAGATTGTGTTTTAGACTAAAAGGGAATGCATTATAAGAAGAATCTTTACTTTGAAACTCTGTTCTTTACCTTTTTCACACTATGTAACAGCTTTGTATTCAGCTTAAACACTGTTTCAGGGCAAATTGTGTTTTAGACTAAAAGGGAATACATTATAAGAAGAATCTTTACTTTGAAACTCTGTTCTTTACCTTTTTCTCACTATGAAACAGCTTTGTATTCACCTTAAACACTGTTTCAGGGCAAGATATTGTGTTTTAGACTAAAAGGGAATGCATTATAAGAAGAATCTTTACTTTGAAACTCTGTTCTTTACCTTTTTCACACTATGTAACAGCTTTGTATTCACCTTAAACACTGTTTCAGGGCAAATTGTGTTTTAGACTAAAAGGGAATACATTATAAGAAGAATCTTTACTTTGAAACTCTGTTCTTTACCTTTTTCTCACTATGAAACAGCTTTATATTCAACTTAAACACTGCTTCAGGGCAAGAGATTGTGTTTTAGACTAAAAGGGAATGCATTATAAGAAGAATCTTTACTTTGAAACTCTGTTCTTTACCTTTTTCACACTATGAAACAGCTTTGTATTCACCTTAAACACTGTTTCAGGGGAAGAGATTGTGTTTTAGACTAAAAGGGAATGCATTGTAAGAAGAATCTTTACTTTGAAACTCTGTTCTTTACCTTTTTCACACTATGAAACAGCTTTGTATTCGCCTTAAACACTGTTTCAGGGCAAAAGATTGTGTTTTAGACTAAAAGGGAATGCATTATAAGAAGAATCTTTAATTTGAAACTCTGTTCTTTACCTTTTTCTCACTATGAAACAGCTTTATATTCAACTTAAACACTGTTTCAGGGCAAGAGATTGTGTTTTAGACTAAAAGGGAATGCATTATAAGAAGAATCTTTACTTTGAAACTCTGTTCTTTACCTTTTTCTCACTATGAAACAGCTTTGTATTCACCTTAAACACTGTTTCAGGGGAAGAGATTGTGTTTTAGACTAAAAGGGAATGCATTGTAAGAAGAATCTTTACTTTGAAACTCTGTTCTTTACCTTTTTCACACTATGAAACAGCTTTGTATTCGCCTTAAACACTGTTTCAGGGCAAAAGATTGTGTTTTAGACTAAAAGGGAATGCATTATAAGAAGAATCTTTAATTTGAAACTCTGTTCTTTACCTTTTTCTCACTATGAAACAGCTTTATATTCAACTTAAACACTGTTTCAGGGCAAGAGATTGTGTTTTAGACTAAAAGGGAATGCATTATAAGAAGAATCTTTACTTTGAAACTCTGTTCTTTACCTTTTTCTCACTATGAAACAGCTTTGTATTCACCTTAAACACTGTTTCAGGGCAGATTGTGTTTTAGACTAAAAGGGAATACATTATAAGAAGAATCTTTACTTTGAAACTCTGTTCTTTACCTTTTTCTCACTATGAAACAGCTTTGTATTCACCTTAAACACTGTTTCAGGGCAAATTGTGTTTTAGACTAAAAGGGAATACATTATAAGAAGAATCTTTACTTTGAAACTTTGTTCTTTACCTTTTTCTCACTATGAAACAGCTTTGTATTCACCTTAAACACTGTTTCAGGGCAAGATATTGTGTTTTAGACTAAAAGGGAATGCATTATAAGAAGAATCTTTACTTTGAAACTCTGTTCTTTACCTTTTTCACACTATGTAACAGCTTTGTATTCACCTTAAACACTGTTTCAGGGCAAATTGTGTTTTAGACTAAAAGGGAATACATTATAAGAAGAATCTTTACTTTGAAACTCTGTTCTTTACCTTTTTCTCACTATGAAACAGCTTTGTATTCACCTTAAACACTGTTTCAGGGCAAGAGATTGTGTTTTAGACTAAAAGGTCATGCATTATAAGAAGAATCTTTACTTTGAAACTCTGTTCTTTACCTTTTTCACACTATGAAACAGCTTTGTATTCACCTTAAACACTGTTTCAGGGCAAGAGATTGTGTTTTAGACTAAAAGGGAATGCATTGTAAGAAGAATCTTTATTTTGAAACTCTGTTCTTTACCTTTTTCACACTATGAAACAGCTTTGTATTCGCCTTAAACACTGTTTCAGGGCAAAAGATTGTGTTTTAGACTAAAAGGGAATGCATTATAAGAAGAATCTTTACTTTGAAACTCTGTTCTTTACCTTTTTCTCACTATGAAACAGCTTTATATTCAACTTAAACACTGTTTCAGGGCAAGAGATTGTGTTTTAGACTAAAAGGGAATGCATTATAAGAAGAATCTTTACTTTGAAACTCTGTTCTTTACCTTTTTCTCACTATGAAACAGCTTTGTATTCACCTTAAACACTGTTTCAGGGCAAGAGATTGTGTTTTAGACTAAAAGGGAATGCATTATAAGAAGAATCTTTACTTTGAAACTCTGTTCTTTACCTTTTTCACACTATGTAACAGCTTTGTATTCAGCTTAAACACTGTTTCAGGGCAAATTGTGTTTTAGACTAAAAGGGAATACATTATAAGAAGAATCTTTACTTTGAAACTCTGTTCTTTACCTTTTTCTCACTATGAAACAGCTTTGTATTCACCTTAAACACTGTTTCAGGGCAAGATATTGTGTTTTAGACTAAAAGGGAATGCATTATAAGAAGAATCTTTACTTTGAAACTCTGTTCTTTACCTTTTTCACACTATGTAACAGCTTTGTATTCACCTTAAACACTGTTTCAGGGCAAATTGTGTTTTAGACTAAAAGGGAATACATTATAAGAAGAATCTTTACTTTGAAACTCTGTTCTTTACCTTTTTCTCACTATGAAACAGCTTTATATTCAACTTAAACACTGCTTCAGGGCAAGAGATTGTGTTTTAGACTAAAAGGGAATGCATTATAAGAAGAATCTTTACTTTGAAACTCTGTTCTTTACCTTTTTCACACTATGAAACAGCTTTGTATTCACCTTAAACACTGTTTCAGGGGAAGAGATTGTGTTTTAGACTAAAAGGGAATGCATTGTAAGAAGAATCTTTACTTTGAAACTCTGTTCTTTACCTTTTTCACACTATGAAACAGCTTTGTATTCGCCTTAAACACTGTTTCAGGGCAAAAGATTGTGTTTTAGACTAAAAGGGAATGCATTATAAGAAGAATCTTTACTTTGAAACTCTGTTCTTTACCTTTTTCTCACTATGAAACAGCTTTATATTCAACTTAAACACTGTTTCAGGGCAAGAGATTGTGTTTTAGACTAAAAGGGAATGCATTATAAGAAGAATCTTTACTTTGAAACTCTGTTCTTTACCTTTTTCTCACTATGAAACAGCTTTGTATTCACCTTAAACACTGTTTCAGGGCAGATTGTGTTTTAGACTAAAAGGGAATACATTATAAGAAGAATCTTTACTTTGAAACTCTGTTCTTTACCTTTTTCTCACTATGAAACAGCTTTATATTCAACTTAAACACTGCTTCAGGGCAAGAGATTGTGTTTTAGACTAAAAGGGAATGCATTATAAGAAGAATCTTTACTTTGAAACTCTGTTCTTTACCTTTTTCTCACTATGAAACAGCTTTATATTCAACTTAAACACTGTTTCAGGGCAAGAGATTGTGTTTTAGACTAAAAGGGAATGCATTATAAGAAGAATCTTTACTTTGAAACTCTGTTCTTTACCTTTTTCTCACTATGAAACAGCTTTATATTCAACTTAAACACTGCTTCAGGGCAAGAGATTGTGTTTTAGACTAAAAGGGAATGCATTATAAGAAGAATCTTTACTTTGAAACTCTGTTCTTTACCTTTTTCTCACTATGAAACAGCTTTATATTCAACTTAAACACTGTTTCAGGGCAAGAGATTGTGTTTTAGACTAAAAGGGAATGCATTATAAGAAGAATCTTTACTTTGAAACTCTGTTCTTTACCTTTTTCACGCTATGTAACAGCTTTGTATTCACCTTAAACACTGTTTCAGGGCAAATTGTGTTTTAGACTAAAAGGGAATACATTATAAGAAGAATCTTTACTTAGAAACTCTGTTCTTTACCTTTTTCTCACTATGAAACAGCTTTGTATTCACCTTAAACACTGTTTCAGGGCAAGATATTGTGTTTTAGACTAAAAGGGAATGCATTATAAGAAGAATCTTTACTTTGAAACTCTGTTCTTTACCTTTTTCACACTATGTAACAGCTTTGTATTCACCTTAAACACTGTTTCAGGGCAAATTGTGTTTTAGACTAAAAGGGAATACATTATAAGAAGAATCTTTACTTTGAAACTCTGTTCTTTACCTTTTTCTCACTATGAAACAGCTTTATATTCAACTTAAACACTGCTTCAGGGCAAGAGATTGTGTTTTAGACTAAAAGGGAATGCATTATAAGAAGAATCTTTACTTTGAAACTCTGTTCTTTACCTTTTTCACACTATGAAACAGCTTTGTATTCACCTTAAACACTGTTTCAGGGCAAGAGATTGTGTTTTAGACTAAAAGGGAATGCATTGTAAGAAGAATCTTTACTTTGAAACTCTGTTCTTTACCTTTTTCACACTATGAAACAGCTTTGTATTCGCCTTAAACACTGTTTCAGGGCAAAAGATTGTGTTTTAGACTAAAAGGGAATGCATTATAAGAAGAATCTTTACTTTGAAACTCTGTTCTTTACCTTTTTCTCACTATGAAACAGCTTTATATTCAACTTAAACACTGTTTCAGGGCAAGAGATTGTGTTTTAGACTAAAAGGGAATGCATTATAAGAAGAATCTTTACTTTGAAACTCTGTTCTTTACCTTTTTCTCACTATGAAACAGCTTTGTATTCACCTTAAACACTGTTTCAGGGCAGATTGTGTTTTAGACTAAAAGGGAATACATTATAAGAAGAATCTTTACTTTGAAACTCTGTTCTTTACCTTTTTCTCACTATGAAACAGCTTTATATTCAACTTAAACACTGCTTCAGGGCAAGAGATTGTGTTTTAGACTAAAAGGGAATGCATTATAAGAAGAATCTTTACTTTGAAACTCTGTTCTTTACCTTTTTCTCACTATGAAACAGGTTTATATTCAACTTAAACACTGCTTCAGGGCAAGAGATTGTGTTTTAGACTAAAAAAGACTGCATTATAAGAAGAATCTTTACTTTGAAACTCTGTTTTTTACCTTTTTCACACTATGAAACAGCTTTGTATTCACCTTAAACACTGTTTCAGGGCAAGAGATTGTGTTTTAGACTAAAAGGGAATGCATTATAAGAAGAATCTTTACTTTGAAACTCTGTTCTTTACCTTTTTCTCACTATGAAACAGCTTTGTATTCACCTTAAACACTGTTTCAGGGCAAGAGATTGTGTTTTAGACTAAAAGGGAATGCATTATAAGAAGAATCTTTACTTTGAAACTCTGTTTTTTACCTTTTTCACACTATGAAACAGCTTTGTATTCACCTTAACACTGTTTCAGGGCAAGAGATTGTGTTTTAGACTAAAAGGGAATGCATTATAAGAAGAATCTTTACTTTGAAACTCTGTTCTTTACCTTTTTCACACTATGAAACAGCTTTGTATTCACCTTAAACACTGTTTCAGGGCAAGAGATTGTGTTTTAGACTAAAAGGGAATGCATTGTAAGAAGAATCTTTACTTTGAAACTCTGTTCTTTACCTTTTTCTCACTATGAAACAGCTTTGTATTCACCTTAAACACTGTTTCAGGGCAAGATATTGTGTTTTAGACTAAAAGGGAATGCATTATAAGAAGAATCTTTACTTTGAAACTCTGTTCTTTACCTTTTTCTCACTATGAAACAGCTTTATATTCAACTTAAACACTGTTTCAGGGCAAGAGATTGTGTTTTAGACTAAAAGGGAATGCATTATAAGAAGAATCTTTACTTTGAAACTCTGTTCTTTACCTTTTTCTCACTATGAAACAGCTTTGTATTCACCTTAAACACTGTTTCAGGGCAGATTGTGTTTTAGACTAAAAGGGAATACATTATAAGAAGAATCTTTACTTTGAAACTCTGTTCTTTACCTTTTTCTCACTATGAAACAGCTTTATATTCAACTTAAACACTGCTTCAGGGCAAGAGATTGTGTTTTAGACTAAAAGGGAATGCATTATAAGAAGAATCTTTACTTTGAAACTCTGTTCTTTACGTTTTTCTCACTATGAAACAGCTTTATATTCAAATTAAACACTGCTTCAGGGCAAGAGATTGTGTTTTAGACTAAAAGGGAATGCATTATAAGAAGAATCTTTACTTTGAAACTCTGTTCTTTACCTTTTTCACACTATGAAACAGCTTTGTATTCACCTTAAACACTGTTTCAGGGCAAGAGATTGTGTTTTAGACTAAAAGGGAATGCATTGTAAGAAGAATCTTTACTTTGAAACTCTGTTCTTTACCTTTTTCACACTATGAAACAGCTTTGTATTCACCTTAAACACTGTTTCAGGGCAAGAGATTGTGTTTTAGACTAAAAGGGAATGCATTATAAGAAGAATCTTTACTTTGAAACTCTGTTCTTTACCTTTTTCGCACTATGTAACAGCTTTGTATTCACCTTAAACACTGTTTCAGGGCAGATTGTGTTTTAGACTAAAAGGGAATACATTATAAGAAGAATCTTTACTTTGAAACTCTGTTCTTTACCTTTTTCTCACTATGAAACAGCTTTATATTCAACTTAAACACTGCTTCAGGGCAAGAGATTGTGTTTTAGACTAAAAGGGAATGCATTATAAGAAGAATCTTTACTTTGAAACTCTGTTCTTTACCTTTTTCTCACTATGAAACAGCTTTATATTCAACTTAAACACTGCTTCAGGGCAAGAGATTGTGTTTTAGACTAAAAGGGAATGCATTATAAGAAGAATCTTTACTTTGAAACTCTGTTTTTTACCTTTTTCACACTATGAAACAGCTTTGTATTCACCTTAAACACTGTTTCAGGGCAAGAGATTGTGTTTTACACTAAAAGGTCATGCATTATAAGAAGAATCTTTACTTTGAAACTCTGTTCTTTACCTTTTTCACACTATGAAACAGATTTGTATTCACCTTAAACACTGTTTCAGGGCAAGAGATTGTGTTTTAGACTAAAAGGGAATGCATTATAAGAAGAATCTTTACTTTGAAACTCTGTTCTTTACCTTTTTCTCACTATGAAACAGCTTTATATTCAACTTAAACACTGTTTCAGGGCAAGAGATTGTGTTTTAGACTAAAAGGGAATGCATTATAAGAAGAATCTTTACTTTGAAACTCTGTTCTTTACCTTTTTCACGCTATGTAACAGCTTTGTATTCACCTTAAACACTGTTTCAGGGCAAATTGTGTTTTAGACTAAAAGGGAATACATTATAAGAAGAATCTTTACTTAGAAACTCTGTTCTTTACCTTTTTCTCACTATGAAACAGCTTTGTATTCACCTTAAACACTGTTTCAGGGCAAGATATTGTGTTTTAGACTAAAAGGGAATGCATTATAAGAAGAATCTTTACTTTGAAACTCTGTTCTTTACCTTTTTCACACTATGTAACAGCTTTGTATTCACCTTAAACACTGTTTCAGGGCAAATTGTGTTTTAGACTAAAAGGGAATACATTATAAGAATAATCTTTACTTTGAAACTCTGTTCTTTACCTTTTTCTCACTATGAAACAGCTTTATATTCAACTTAAACACTGCTTCAGGGCAAGAGATTGTGTTTTAGACTAAAAGGGAATGCATTATAAGAAGAATCTTTACTTTGAAACTCTGTTCTTTACCTTTTTCACACTATGAAACAGCTTTGTATTCACCTTAAACACTGTTTCAGGGCAAGAGATTGTGTTTTAGACTAAAAGGGAATGCATTGTAAGAAGAATCTTTACTTTGAAACTCTGTTCTTTACCTTTTTCACACTATGAAACAGCTTTGTATTCGCCTTAAACACTGTTTCAGGGCAAAAGATTGTGTTTTAGACTAAAAGGGAATGCATTATAAGAAGAATCTTTACTTTGAAACTCTGTTCTTTACCTTTTTCTCACTATGAAACAGCTTTATATTCAACTTAAACACTGTTTCAGGGCAAGAGATTGTGTTTTAGACTAAAAGGGAATGCATTATAAGAAGAATCTTTACTTTGAAACTCTGTTCTTTACCTTTTTCTCACTATGAAACAGCTTTGTATTCACCTTAAACACTGTTTCAGGGCAGATTGTGTTTTAGACTAAAAGGGAATACATTATAAGAAGAATCTTTACTTTGAAACTCTGTTCTTTACCTTTTTCTCACTATGAAACAGCTTTATATTCAACTTAAACACTGCTTCAGGGCAAGAGATTGTGTTTTAGACTAAAAGGGAATGCATTATAAGAAGAATCTTTACTTTGAAACTCTGTTCTTTACCTTTTTCTCACTATGAAACAGCTTTATATTCAACTTAAACACTGCTTCAGGGCAAGAGATTGTGTTTTAGACTAAAAAAGACTGCATTATAAGAAGAATCTTTACTTTGAAACTCTGTTTTTTACCTTTTTCACACTATGAAACAGCTTTGTATTCACCTTAAACACTGTTTCAGGGCAAGAGATTGTGTTTTAGACTAAAAGGTAATGCATTATAAGAAGAATCTTTACTTTGAAACTCTGTTCTTTACCTTTTTCACACTATGAAACAGCTTTGTATTCACCTTAAACACTGTTTCAGGGCAAGAGATTGTGTTTTAGACTAAAAGGGAATGCATTATAAGAAGAATCTTTACTTTGAAACTCTGTTCTTTACCTTTTTCTCACTATGAAACAGCTTTGTATTCACCTTAAACACTGTTTCAGGGCAAGAGATTGTGTTTTAGACTAAAAGGGAATGCATTATAAGAAGAATCTTTACTTTGAAACTCTGTTTTTTACCTTTTTCACACTATGAAACAGCTTTGTATTCACCTTAACACTGTTTCAGGGCAAGAGATTGTGTTTTAGACTAAAAGGGAATGCATTATAAGAAGAATCTTTACTTTGAAACTCTGTTCTTTACCTTTTTCACACTATGAAACAGCTTTGTATTCACCTTAAACACTGTTTCAGGGCAGATTGTGTTTTAGACTAAAAGGGAATACATTATAAGAAGAATCTTTACTTTGAAAGTCTGTTCTTTACCTTTTTCTCACTATCAAACAGCTTTATATTCAACTTAAACACTGTTTCAGGGCAAGAGATTGTGTTTTAGACTAAAAGGGAATGCATTATAAGAAGAATCTTTACTTTGAAACTCTGTTCTTTACCTTTTTCTCACTATGAAACAGCTTTATATTCAACTTAAACACTGTTTCAGGGCAAGAGATTGTGTTTTAGACTAAAAGGGAATGCATTATAAGAAGAATCTTTACTTTGAAACTCTGTTCTTTACCTTTTTCTCACTATGAAACAGCTTTATATTCAACTTAAACACTGCTTCAGGGCAAGAGATTGTGTTTTAGACTAAAAGGGAATGCATTATAAGAAGAATCTTTACTTTGAAACTCTGTTCTTTACCTTTTTCTCACTATGAAACAGCTTTATATTCAACTTAAACACTGTTTCAGGGCAAGAGATTGTGTTTTAGACTAAAAGGGAATGCATTATAAGAAGAATCTTTACTTTGAAACTCTGTTCTTTACCTTTTTCACGCTATGTAACAGCTTTGTATTCACCTTAAACACTGTTTCAGGGCAAATTGTGTTTTAGACTAAAAGGGAATACATTATAAGAAGAATCTTTACTTAGAAACTCTGTTCTTTACCTTTTTCTCACTATGAAACAGCTTTGTATTCACCTTAAACACTGTTTCAGGGCAAGATATTGTGTTTTAGACTAAAAGGGAATGCATTATAAGAAGAATCTTTACTTTGAAACTCTGTTCTTTACCTTTTTCACACTATGTAACAGCTTTGTATTCACCTTAAACACTGTTTCAGGGCAAATTGTGTTTTAGACTAAAAGGGAATACATTATAAGAAGAATCTTTACTTTGAAACTCTGTTCTTTACCTTTTTCTCACTATGAAACAGCTTTATATTCAACTTAAACACTGCTTCAGGGCAAGAGATTGTGTTTTAGACTAAAAGGGAATGCATTATAAGAAGAATCTTTACTTTGAAACTCTGTTCTTTACCTTTTTCACACTATGAAACAGCTTTGTATTCACCTTAAACACTGTTTCAGGGCAAGAGATTGTGTTTTAGACTAAAAGGGAATGCATTGTAAGAAGAATCTTTACTTTGAAACTCTGTTCTTTACCTTTTTCACACTATGAAACAGCTTTGTATTCGCCTTAAACACTGTTTCAGGGCAAAAGATTGTGTTTTAGACTAAAAGGGAATGCATTATAAGAAGAATCTTTACTTTGAAACTCTGTTCTTTACCTTTTTCTCACTATGAAACAGCTTTATATTCAACTTAAACACTGTTTCAGGGCAAGAGATTGTGTTTTAGACTAAAAGGGAATGCATTATAAGAAGAATCTTTACTTTGAAACTCTGTTCTTTACCTTTTTCTCACTATGAAACAGCTTTGTATTCACCTTAAACACTGTTTCAGGGCAGATTGTGTTTTAGACTAAAAGGGAATACATTATAAGAAGAATCTTTACTTTGAAACTCTGTTCTTTACCTTTTTCTCACTATGAAACAGCTTTATATTCAACTTAAACACTGCTTCAGGGCAAGAGATTGTGTTTTAGACTAAAAGGGAATGCATTATAAGAAGAATCTTTACTTTGAAACTCTGTTCTTTACCTTTTTCTCACTATGAAACAGGTTTATATTCAACTTAAACACTGCTTCAGGGCAAGAGATTGTGTTTTAGACTAAAAAAGACTGCATTATAAGAAGAATCTTTACTTTGAAACTCTGTTTTTTACCTTTTTCACACTATGAAACAGCTTTGTATTCACCTTAAACACTGTTTCAGGGCAAGAGATTGTGTTTTAGACTAAAAGGGAATGCATTATAAGAAGAATCTTTACTTTGAAACTCTGTTCTTTACCTTTTTCTCACTATGAAACAGCTTTGTATTCACCTTAAACACTGTTTCAGGGCAAGAGATTGTGTTTTAGACTAAAAGGGAATGCATTATAAGAAGAATCTTTACTTTGAAACTCTGTTTTTTACCTTTTTCACACTATGAAACAGCTTTGTATTCACCTTAACACTGTTTCAGGGCAAGAGATTGTGTTTTAGACTAAAAGGGAATGCATTATAAGAAGAATCTTTACTTTGAAACTCTGTTCTTTACCTTTTTCACACTATGAAACAGCTTTGTATTCACCTTAAACACTGTTTCAGGGCAGATTGTGTTTTAGACTAAAAGGGAATACATTATAAGAAGAATCTTTACTTTGAAAGTCTGTTCTTTACCTTTTTCTCACTATCAAACAGCTTTATATTCAACTTAAACACTGTTTCAGGGCAAGAGATTGTGTTTTAGACTAAAAGGGAATGCATTATAAGAAGAATCTTTACTTTGAAACTCTGTTCTTTACCTTTTTCTCACTATGAAACAGCTTTGTATTCACCTTAAACACTGTTTCAGGGCAAGTGATTGTGTTTTAGACTAAAAGGGAATGCATTATAAGAAGAATCTTTACTTTGAAACTCTGTTTTTTACCTTTTTCACACTATGAAACAGCTTTGTATTCACCTTAACACTGTTTCAGGGCAAGAGATTGTGTTTTAGACTAAAAGGGAATGCATTATAAGAAGAATCTTTACTTTGAAACTCTGTTCTTTACCTTTTTCACACTATGAAACAGCTTTGTATTCACCTTAAACACTGTTTCAGGGCAAGAGATTGTGTTTTAGACTAAAAGGGAATGCATTGTAAGAAGAATCTTTACTTTGAAACTCTGTTCTTTACCTTTTTCTCACTATGAAACAGCTTTGTATTCACCTTAAACACTGTTTCAGGGCAAGATATTGTGTTTTAGACTAAAAGGGAATGCATTATAAGAAGAATCTTTACTTTGAAACTCTGTTCTTTACCTTTTTCACACTATGTAACAGCTTTGTATTCACCTTAAACACTGTTTCAGGGCAAATTGTGTTTTAGACTAAAAGGGAATACATTATAAGAAGAATCTTTACTTTGAAACTCTGTTCTTTACCTTTTTCACACTATGAAACAGCTTTGTATTCGCCTTAAACACTGTTTCAGGGCAAAAGATTGTGTTTTAGACTAAAAGGGAATGCATTATAAGAAGAATCTTTACTTTGAAACTCTGTTCTTTACCTTTTTCTCACTATGAAACAGCTTTATATTCAACTTAAACACTGTTTCAGGGCAAGAGATTGTGTTTTAGACTAAAAGGGAATGCATTATAAGAAGAATCTTTACTTTGAAACTCTGTTCTTTACCTTTTTCTCACTATGAAACAGCTTTGTATTCACCTTAAACACTGTTTCAGGGCAGATTGTGTTTTAGACTAAAAGGGAATACATTATAAGAAGAATCTTTACTTTGAAACTCTGTTCTTTACCTTTTTCTCACTATGAAACAGCTTTATATTCAACTTAAACACTGCTTCAGGGCAAGAGATTGTGTTTTAGACTAAAAGGGAATGCATTATAAGAAGAATCTTTACTTTGAAACTCTGTTCTTTACGTTTTTCTCACTATGAAACAGCTTTATATTCAACTTAAACACTGCTTCAGGGCAAGAGATTGTGTTTTAGACTAAAAGGGAATGCATTATAAGAAGAATCTTTACTTTGAAACTCTGTTCTTTACCTTTTTCACACTATGAAACAGCTTTGTATTCACCTTAAACACTGTTTCAGGGCAAGAGATTGTGTTTTAGACTAAAAGGGAATGCATTGTAAGAAGAATCTTTACTTTGAAACTCTGTTCTTTACCTTTTTCACACTATGAAACAGCTTTGTATTCACCTTAAACACTGTTTCAGGGCAAGAGATTGTGTTTTAGACTAAAAGGGAATGCATTATAAGAAGAATCTTTACTTTGAAACTCTGTTCTTTACCTTTTTCGCACTATGTAACAGCTTTGTATTCACCTTAAACACTGTTTCAGGGCAGATTGTGTTTTAGACTAAAAGGGAATACATTATAAGAAGAATCTTTACTTTGAAACTCTGTTCTTTACCTTTTTCTCACTATGAAACAGCTTTATATTCAACTTAAACACTGCTTCAGGGCAAGAGATTGTGTTTTAGACTAAAAGGGAATGCATTATAAGAAGAATCTTTACTTTGAAACTCTGTTTTTTACCTTTTTCACACTATGAAACAGCTTTGTATTCACCTTAAACACTGTTTCAGGGCAAGAGATTGTGTTTTACACTAAAAGGGAATGCATTATAAGAAGAATCTTTACTTTGAAACTCTGTTCTTTACCTTTTTCACACTATGAAACAGCTTTGTATTCACCTTAAACACTGTTTCAGGGCAAGAGATTGTGTTTTAGACTAAAATGGAATGCATTGTAAGAAGAATCTTTACTTTGAAACTCTGTTCTTTACCTTTTTCTCACTATGAAACAGCTTTGTATTCACCTTAAACACTGTTTCAGGGCAAGAGATTGTGTTTTAGACTAAAAGGGAATGCATTATAAGAAGAATCTTTACTTTGAAACTCTGTTCTTTACCTTTTTCACACTATGAAACAGCTTTGTATTCACCTTAAAAACTGTTTCAGGGCAGATTGTGTTTTAGACTAAAAGGGAATACATTATAAGAAGAATCTTTACTTTGAAAGTCTGTTCTTTACCTTTTTCTCACTATGAAACAGCTTTATATTCAACTTAAACACTGCTTCAGGGCAAGAGATTGTGTTTTAGACTAAAAGGGAATGCATTATAAGAAGAATCTTTACTTTGAAACTGTTTTTTACCTTTTTCACACTATGAAACAGCTTTGTATTCACCTTAAACACTGTTTCAGGGCAAGAGATTGTGTTTTAGACTAAAAGGTCATGCATTATAAGAAGAATCTTTACTTTGAAACTCTGTTCTTTACCTTTTTCACACTATGAAACAGATTTGTATTCACCTTAAACACTGTCTCAGGGCAAGAGATTGTGTTTTAGACTAAAAGGGAATGCATTATAAGAAGAATCTTTACTTTGAAACTCTGTTCTTTACCTTTTTCACGCTATGTAACAGCTTTGTATTCACCTTAAACACTGTTTCAGGGCAAATTGTGTTTTAGACTAAAAGGGAATACATTATAAGAAGAATCTTTACTTAGAAACTCTGTTCTTTACCTTTTTCTCACTATGAAACAGCTTTGTATTCACCTTAAACACTGTTTCAGGGCAAGATATTGTGTTTTAGACTAAAAGGGAATGCATTATAAGAAGAATCTTTACTTTGAAACTCTGTTCTTTACCTTTTTCACACTATGTAACAGCTTTGTATTCACCTTAAACACTGTTTCAGGGCAAATTGTGTTTTAGACTAAAAGGGAATACATTATAAGAATAATCTTTACTTTGAAACTCTGTTCTTTACCTTTTTCTCACTATGAAACAGCTTTATATTCAACTTAAACACTGCTTCAGGGCAAGAGATTGTGTTTTAGACTAAAAGGGAATGCATTATAAGAAGAATCTTTACTTTGAAACTCTGTTCTTTACCTTTTTCACACTATGAAACAGCTTTGTATTCACCTTAAACACTGTTTCAGGGCAAGAGATTGTGTTTTAGACTAAAAGGGAATGCATTGTAAGAAGAATCTTTACTTTGAAACTCTGTTCTTTACCTTTTTCACACTATGAAACAGCTTTGTATTCGCCTTAAACACTGTTTCAGGGCAAAAGATTGTGTTTTAGACTAAAAGGGAATGCATTATAAGAAGAATCTTTACTTTGAAACTCTGTTCTTTACCTTTTTCTCACTATGAAACAGCTTTATATTCAACTTAAACACTGTTTCAGGGCAAGAGATTGTGTTTTAGACTAAAAGGGAATGCATTATAAGAAGAATCTTTACTTTGAAACTCTGTTCTTTACCTTTTTCTCACTATGAAACAGCTTTGTATTCACCTTAAACACTGTTTCAGGGCAGATTGTGTTTTAGACTAAAAGGGAATACATTATAAGAAGAATCTTTACTTTGAAACTCTGTTCTTTACCTTTTTCTCACTATGAAACAGCTTTATATTCAACTTAAACACTGCTTCAGGGCAAGAGATTGTGTTTTAGACTAAAAGGGAATGCATTATAAGAAGAATCTTTACTTTGAAACTCTGTTCTTTACCTTTTTCTCACTATGAAACAGCTTTATATTCAACTTAAACACTGCTTCAGGGCAAGAGATTGTGTTTTAGACTAAAAAAGACTGCATTATAAGAAGAATCTTTACTTTGAAACTCTGTTTTTTACCTTTTTCACACTATGAAACAGCTTTGTATTCACCTTAAACACTGTTTCAGGGCAAGAGATTGTGTTTTAGACTAAAAGGTAATGCATTATAAGAAGAATCTTTACTTTGAAACTCTGTTCTTTACCTTTTTCACACTATGAAACAGCTTTGTATTCACCTTAAACACTGTTTCAGGGCAAGAGATTGTGTTTTAGACTAAAAGGGAATGCATTATAAGAAGAATCTTTACTTTGAAACTCTGTTCTTTACCTTTTTCTCACTATGAAACAGCTTTGTATTCACCTTAAACACTGTTTCAGGGCAAGAGATTGTGTTTTAGACTAAAAGGGAATGCATTATAAGAAGAATCTTTACTTTGAAACTCTGTTTTTTACCTTTTTCACACTATGAAACAGCTTTGTATTCACCTTAACACTGTTTCAGGGCAAGAGATTGTGTTTTAGACTAAAAGGGAATGCATTATAAGAAGAATCTTTACTTTGAAACTCTGTTCTTTACCTTTTTCACACTATGAAACAGCTTTGTATTCACCTTAAACACTGTTTCAGGGCAGATTGTGTTTTAGACTAAAAGGGAATACATTATAAGAAGAATCTTTACTTTGAAAGTCTGTTCTTTACCTTTTTCTCACTATCAAACAGCTTTATATTCAACTTAAACACTGTTTCAGGGCAAGAGATTGTGTTTTAGACTAAAAGGGAATGCATTATAAGAAGAATCTTTACTTTGAAACTCTGTTCTTTACCTTTTTCTCACTATGAAACAGCTTTGTATTCACCTTAAACACTGTTTCAGGGCAAGAGATTGTGTTTTAGACTAAAAGGGAATGCATTATAAGAAGAATCTTTACTTTGAAACTCTGTTTTTTACCTTTTTCACACTATGAAACAGCTTTGTATTCACCTTAACACTGTTTCAGGGCAAGAGATTGTGTTTTAGACTAAAAGGGAATGCATTATAAGAAGAATCTTTACTTTGAAACTCTGTTCTTTACCTTTTTCACACTATGAAACAGCTTTGTATTCACCTTAAACACTGTTTCAGGGCAAGAGATTGTGTTTTAGACTAAAAGGGAATGCATTGTAAGAAGAATCTTTACTTTGAAACTCTGTTCTTTACCTTTTTCTCACTATGAAACAGCTTTATATTCAACTTAAACACTGCTTCAGGGCAAGAGATTGTGTTTTAGACTAAAAAAGACTGCATTATAAGAAGAATCTTTACTTTGAAACTCTGTTTTTTACCTTTTTCACACTATGAAACAGCTTTGTATTCACCTTAAACACTGTTTCAGGGCAAGAGATTGTGTTTTAGACTAAAAGGTAATGCATTATAAGAAGAATCTTTACTTTGAAACTCTGTTCTTTACCTTTTTCACACTATGAAACAGCTTTGTATTCACCTTAAACACTGTTTCAGGGCAAGAGATTGTGTTTTAGACTAAAAGGGAATGCATTATAAGAAGAATCTTTACTTTGAAACTCTGTTCTTTACCTTTTTCTCACTATGAAACAGCTTTGTATTCACCTTAAACACTGTTTCAGGGCAAGAGATTGTGTTTTAGACTAAAAGGGAATGCATTATAAGAAGAATCTTTACTTTGAAACTCTGTTTTTTACCTTTTTCACACTATGAAACAGCTTTGTATTCACCTTAACACTGTTTCAGGGCAAGAGATTGTGTTTTAGACTAAAAGGGAATGCATTATAAGAAGAATCTTTACTTTGAAACTCTGTTCTTTACCTTTTTCACACTATGAAACAGCTTTGTATTCACCTTAAACACTGTTTCAGGGCAGATTGTGTTTTAGACTAAAAGGGAATACATTATAAGAAGAATCTTTACTTTGAAAGTCTGTTCTTTACCTTTTTCTCACTATCAAACAGCTTTATATTCAACTTAAACACTGTTTCAGGGCAAGAGATTGTGTTTTAGACTAAAAGGGAATGCATTATAAGAAGAATCTTTACTTTGAAACTCTGTTCTTTACCTTTTTCTCACTATGAAACAGCTTTGTATTCACCTTAAACACTGTTTCAGGGCAAGAGATTGTGTTTTAGACTAAAAGGGAATGCATTATAAGAAGAATCTTTACTTTGAAACTCTGTTTTTTACCTTTTTCACACTATGAAACAGCTTTGTATTCACCTTAACACTGTTTCAGGGCAAGAGATTGTGTTTTAGACTAAAAGGGAATGCATTATAAGAAGAATCTTTACTTTGAAACTCTGTTCTTTACCTTTTTCACACTATGAAACAGCTTTGTATTCACCTTAAACACTGTTTCAGGGCAAGAGATTGTGTTTTAGACTAAAAGGGAATGCATTGTAAGAAGAATCTTTACTTTGAAACTCTGTTCTTTACCTTTTTCTCACTATGAAACATCTTTGTATTCACCTTAAACACTGTTTCAGGGCAAGATATTGTGTTTTAGACTAAAAGGGAATGCATTATAAGAAGAATCTTTACTTTGAAACTCTGTTCTTTACCTTTTTCACACTATGTAACAGCTTTGTATTCACCTTAAACACTGTTTCAGGGCAAATTGTGTTTTAGACTAAAAGGGAATACATTATAAGAAGAATCTTTACTTTGAAACTCTGTTCTTTACCTTTTTCTCACTATGAAACAGCTTTATATTCAACTTAAACACTGCTTCAGGGCAAGAGATTGTGTTTTAGACTAAAAGGGAATGCATTATAAGAAGAATCTTTACTTTGAAACTCTGTTCTTTACCTTTTTCACACTATGAAACAGCTTTGTATTCACCTTAAACACTGTTTCAGGGCAAGAGATTGTGTTTTAGACTAAAAGGGAATGCATTGTAAGAAGAATCTTTACTTTGAAACTCTGTTCTTTACCTTTTTCACACTATGAAACAGCTTTGTATTCGCCTTAAACACTGTTTCAGGGCAAAAGATTGTGTTTTAGACTAAAAGGGAATGCATTATAAGAAGAATCTTTACTTTGAAACTCTGTTCTTTACCTTTTTCTCACTATGAAACAGCTTTATATTCAACTTAAACACTGTTTCAGGGCAAGAGATTGTGTTTTAGACTAAAAGGGAATGCATTATAAGAAGAATCTTTACTTTGAAACTCTGTTCTTTACCTTTTTCTCACTATGAAACAGCTTTGTATTCACCTTAAACACTGTTTCAGGGCAGATTGTGTTTTAGACTAAAAGGGAATACATTATAAGAAGAATCTTTACTTTGAAACTCTGTTCTTTACCTTTTTCTCACTATGAAACAGCTTTATATTCAACTTAAACACTGCTTCAGGGCAAGAGATTGTGTTTTAGACTAAAAGGGAATGCATTATAAGAAGAATCTTTACTTTGAAACTCTGTTCTTTACGTTTTTCTCACTATGAAACAGCTTTATATTCAACTTAAACACTGCTTCAGGGCAAGAGATTGTGTTTTAGACTAAAAAAGACTGCATTATAAGAAGAATCTTTACTTTGAAACTCTGTTTTTTACCTTTTTCACACTATGAAACAGCTTTGTATTCACCTTAAACACTGTTTCAGGGCAAGAGATTGTGTTTTAGACTAAAAGGTAATGCATTATAAGAAGAATCTTTACTTTGAAACTCTGTTCTTTACCTTTTTCACACTATGAAAGCTTTGTATTCACCTTAAACACTGTTTCAGGGCAGATTGTGTTTTAGACTAAAAGGGAATACATTATAAGAAGAATCTTTACTTTGAAAGTCTGTTCTTTACCTTTTTCTCACTATGAAACAGCTTTATATTCAACTTAAACACTGTTTCAGGGCAAGAGATTGTGTTTTAGACTAAAAGGGAATGCATTATAAGAAGAATCTTTACTTTGAAACTCTGTTCTTTACCTTTTTCTCACTATGAAACAGCTTTGTATTCACCTTAAACACTGTTTCAGGGCAAGAGATTGTGTTTTAGACTAAAAGGGAATGCATTATAAGAAGAATCTTTACTTTGAAACTCTGTTTTTTACCTTTTTCACACTATGAAACAGCTTTGTATTCACCTTAACACTGTTTCAGGGCAAGAGATTGTGTTTTAGACTAAAAGGGAATGCATTATAAGAAGAATCTTTACTTTGAAACTCTGTTCTTTACCTTTTTCACACTATGAAACAGCTTTGTATTCACCTTAAACACTGTTTCAGGGCAAGAGATTGTGTTTTAGACTAAAAGGGAATGCATTGTAAGAAGAATCTTTACTTTGAAACTCTGTTCTTTACCTTTTTCACACTATGAAACAGCTTTGTATTCACCTTAAACACTGTTTCAGGGCAAGAGATTGTGTTTTAGACTAAAAGGGAATGCATTATAAGAAGAATCTTTACTTTGAAACTCTGTTCTTTACCTTTTTCGCACTATGTAACAGCTTTGTATTCACCTTAAACACTGTTTCAGGGCAGATTGTGTTTTACACTAAAAGGGAATACATTATAAGAAGAATCTTTACTTTGAAACTCTGTTCTTTACCTTTTTCTCACTATGAAACAGCTTTATATTCAACTTAAACACTGCTTCAGGGCAAGAGATTGTGTTTTAGACTAAAAGGGAATGCATTATAAGAAGAATCTTTACTTTGAAACTCTGTTTTTTACCTTTTTCACACTATGAAACAGCTTTGTATTCACCTTAAACACTGTTTCAGGGCAAGAGATTGTGTTTTAGACTAAAAGGGAATGCATTGTAAGAAGAATCTTTACTTTGAAACTCTGTTCTTTACCTTTTTCTCACTATGAAACAGCTTTGTATTCACCTTAAACACTGTTTCAGGGCAAGAGATTGTGTTTTAGACTAAAAGGGAATGCATTGTAAGAAGAATCTTTACTTTGAAACTCTGTTCTTTACCTTTTTCACACTATGAAACAGCTTTGTATTCGCCTTAAACACTGTTTCAGGGCAAAAGATTGTGTTTTAGACTAAAAGGGAATGCATTATAAGAAGAATCTTTACTTTGAAACTCTGTTCTTTACCTTTTTCTCACTATGAAACAGCTTTATATTCAACTTAAACACTGTTTCAGGGCAAGAGATTGTGTTTTAGACTAAAAGGGAATGCATTATAAGAAGAATCTTTACTTTGAAACTCTGTTCTTTACCTTTTTCTCACTATGAAACAGCTTTGTATTCACCTTAAACACTGTTTCAGGGCAGATTGTGTTTTAGACTAAAAGGGAATACATTATAAGAAGAATCTTTACTTTGAAACTCTGTTCTTTACCTTTTTCTCACTATGAAACAGCTTTATATTCAACTTAAACACTGCTTCAGGGCAAGAGATTGTGTTTTAGACTAAAAGGGAATGCATTATAAGAAGAATCTTTACTTTGAAACTCTGTTCTTTACGTTTTTCTCACTATGAAACAGCTTTATATTCAACTTAAACACTGCTTCAGGGCAAGAGATTGTGTTTTAGACTAAAAAAGACTGCATTATAAGAAGAATCTTTACTTTGAAACTCTGTTTTTTACCTTTTTCACACTATGAAACAGCTTTGTATTCACCTTAAACACTGTTTCAGGGCAAGAGATTGTGTTTTAGACTAAAAGGTAATGCATTATAAGAAGAATCTTTACTTTGAAACTCTGTTCTTTACCTTTTTCACACTATGAAACAGCTTTGTATTCACCTTAAACACTGTTTCAGGGCAAGAGATTGTGTTTTAGACTAAAAGGGAATGCATTATAAGAAGAATCTTTACTTTGAAACTCTGTTTTTTACCTTTTTCACACTATGAAACAGCTTTGTATTCACCTTAACACTGTTTCAGGGCAAGAGATTGTGTTTTAGACTAAAAGGGAATGCATTATAAGAAGAATCTTTACTTTGAAACTCTGTTCTTTACCTTTTTCACACTATGAAACAGCTTTGTATTCACCTTAAACACTGTTTCAGGGCAAGAGATTGTGTTTTAGACTAAAAGGGAATGCATTGTAAGAAGAATCTTTACTTTGAAACTCTGTTCTTTACCTTTTTCACACTATGAAACAGCTTTGTATTCACCTTAAACACTGTTTCAGGGCAAGAGATTGTGTTTTAGACTAAAAGGGAATGCATTATAAGAAGAATCTTTACTTTGAAACTCTGTTCTTTACCTTTTTCGCACTATGTAACAGCTTTGTATTCACCTTAAACACTGTTTCAGGGCAGATTGTGTTTTACACTAAAAGGGAATACATTATAAGAAGAATCTTTACTTTGAAACTCTGTTCTTTACCTTTTTCTCACTATGAAACAGCTTTATATTCAACTTAAACACTGCTTCAGGGCAAGAGATTGTGTTTTAGACTAAAAGGGAATGCATTATAAGAAGAATCTTTACTTTGAAACTCTGTTTTTTACCTTTTTCACACTATGAAACAGCTTTGTATTCACCTTAAACACTGTTTCAGGGCAAGAGATTGTGTTTTACACTAAAAGGGAATGCATTATGAGAAGAATCTTTACTTTGAAACTCTGTTCTTTACCTTTTTCACACTATGAAACAGCTTTGTATTCACCTTAAACACTGTTTCAGGGCAAGAGATTGTGTTTTAGACTAAAAGGGAATGCATTGTAAGAAGAATCTTTACTTTGAAACTCTGTTCTTTACCTTTTTCTCACTATGAAACAGCTTTGTATTCACCTTAAACACTGTTTCAGGGCAAGAGATTGTGTTTTAGACTAAAAGGGAATGCATTATAAGAAGAATCTTTACTTTGAAACTCTGTTCTTTACCTTTTTCACACTATGAAACAGCTTTGTATTCACCTTAAACACTGTTTCAGGGCAGATTGTGTTTTAGACTAAAAGGGAATACATTATAAGAAGAATCTTTACTTTGAAAGTCTGTTCTTTACCTTTTTCTCACTATGAAACAGCTTTATATTCAACTTAAACACTGCTTCAGGGCAAGAGATTGTGTTTTAGACTAAAAGGGAATGCATTATAAGAAGAATCTTTACTTTGAAACTGTTTTTTACCTTTTTCACACTATGAAACAGCTTTGTATTCACCTTAAACACTGTTTCAGGGCAAGAGATTGTGTTTTAGACTAAAAGGTCATGCATTATAAGAAGAATCTTTACTTTGAAACTCTGTTCTTTACCTTTTTCACACTATGAAACAGATTTGTATTCACCTTAAACACTGTTTCAGGGCAAGAGATTGTGTTTTAGACTAAAAGGGAATGCATTATAAGAAGAATCTTTACTTTGAAAGTCTGTTCTTTACCTTTTTCTCACTATGAAACAGCTTTATATTCAACTTAAACACTGCTTCAGGGCAAGAGATTGTGTTTTAGACTAAAAGGGAATGCATTATAAGAAGAATCTTTACTTTGAAACTGTTTTTTACCTTTTTCACACTATGAAACAGCTTTGTATTCACCTTAAACACTGTTTCAGGGCAAGAGATTGTGTTTTAGACTAAAAGGTCATGCATTATAAGAAGAATCTTTACTTTGAAACTCTGTTCTTTACCTTTTTCACACTATGAAACAGATTTGTATTCACCTTAAACACTGTTTCAGGGCAAGAGATTGTGTTTTAGACTAAAAGGGAATGCATTATAAGAAGAATCTTTACTTTGAAACTCTGTTCTTTACCTTTTTCTCACTATGAAACAGCTTTGTATTCACCTTAAACACTGTTTCAGGGCAAGAGATTGTGTTTTAGACTAAAAGGGAATGCATTATAAGAAGAATCTTTACTTTGAAACTCTGTTTTTTACCTTTTTCACACTATGAAACAGCTTTGTATTCACCTTAACACTGTTTCAGGGCAAGAGATTGTGTTTTAGACTAAAAGGGAATGCATTATAAGAAGAATCTTTACTTTGAAACTCTGTTCTTTACCTTTTTCACACTATGAAACAGCTTTGTATTCACCTTAAACACTGTTTCAGGGCAAGAGATTGTGTTTTAGACTAAAAGGGAATGCATTGTAAGAAGAATCTTTACTTTGAAACTCTGTTCTTTACCTTTTTCACACTATGAAACAGCTTTGTATTCACCTTAAACACTGTTTCAGGGCAGATTGTGTTTTAGACTAAAAGGGAATACATTATAAGAAGAATCTTTACTTTGAAAGTCTGTTTTTTACCTTTTTCTCACTATGAAACAGCTTTATATTCAACTTAAACACTGCTTCAGGGCAAGAGATTGTGTTTTAGACTAAAAGGGAATGCATTATAAGAAGAATCTTTACTTTGAAACTGTTTTTTACCTTTTTCACACTATGAAACAGCTTTGTATTCACCTTAAACACTGTTTCAGGGCAAGAGATTGTGTTTTAGACTAAAAGGTCATGCATTATAAGAAGAATCTTTACTTTGAAACTCTGTTCTTTACCTTTTTCACACTATGAAACAGATTTGTATTCACCTTAAACACTGTTTCAGGGCAAGAGATTGTGTTTTAGACTAAAAGGGAATGCATTATAAGAAGAATCTTTACTTTGAAACTCTGTTCTTTACCTTTTTCTCACTATGAAACAGCTTTATATTCAACTTAAACACTGTTTCAGGGCAAGAGATTGTGTTTTAAACTAAAATAGACTGCATTATAAGAAGAATCTTTACTTTGAAACTCTGTTCTTTACCTTTTTCACACTATGAAACAGCTTTGTATTCACCTTAAACACTGTTTCAGGGCAAGAGATTGTGTTTTAGACTAAAAGGGAATGCATTATAAGAAGAATCTTTACTTTGAAACTCTGTTCTTTACCTTTTTCGCACTATGTAACAGCTTTGTATTCACCTTAAACACTGTTTCAGGGCAGATTGTGTTTTAGACTAAAAGGGAATACATTATAAGAAGAATCTTTACTTTGAAACTCTGTTCTTTACCTTTTTCTCACTATGAAACAGCTTTATATTCAACTTAAACACTGCTTCAGGGCAAGAGATTGTGTTTTAGACTAAAAGGGAATGCATTATAAGAAGAATCTTTACTTTGAAACTCTGTTTTTTACCTTTTTCACACTATGAAACAGCTTTGTATTCACCTTAAACACTGTTTCAGGGCAAGAGATTGTGTTTTACACTAAAAGGGAATGCATTATAAGAAGAATCTTTACTTTGAAACTCTGTTCTTTACCTTTTTCACACTATGAAACAGCTTTGTATTCACCTTAAACACTGTTTCAGGGCAAGAGATTGTGTTTTAGACTAAAAGGGAATGCATTGTAAGAAGAATCTTTACTTTGAAACTCTGTTCTTTACCTTTTTCTCACTATGAAACAGCTTTGTATTCACCTTAAACACTGTTTCAGGGCAAGAGATTGTGTTTTAGACTAAAAGGGAATGCATTATAAGAAGAATCTTTACTTTGAAACTCTGTTCTTTACCTTTTTCACACTATGAAACAGCTTTGTATTCACCTTAAACACTGTTTCAGGGCAGATTGTGTTTTAGGCTAAAAGGGAATACATTATAAGAAGAATCTTTACTTTGAAAGTCTGTTCTTTACCTTTTTCTCACTATGAAACAGCTTTATATTCAACTTAAACACTGCTTCAGGGCAAGAGATTGTGTTTTAGACTAAAAGGGAATGCATTATAAGAAGAATCTTTACTTTGAAACTGTTTTTTACCTTTTTCACACTATGAAACAGCTTTGTATTCACCTTAAACACTGTTTCAGGGCAAGAGATTGTGTTTTAGACTAAAAGGTCATGCATTATAAGAAGAATCTTTACTTTGAAACTCTGTTCTTTACCTTTTTCACACTATGAAACAGATTTGTATTCACCTTAAACACTGTTTCAGGGCAAGAGATTGTGTTTTAGACTAAAAGGGAATGCATTATAAGAAGAATCTTTACTTTGAAACTCTGTTCTTTACCTTTTTCTCACTATGAAACAGCTTTGTATTCACCTTAAACACTGTTTCAGGGCAAGAGATTGTGTTTTAGACTAAAAGGGAATGCATTATAAGAAGAATCTTTACTTTGAAACTCTGTTTTTTACCTTTTTCACACTATGAAACAGCTTTGTATTCACCTTAACACTGTTTCAGGGCAAGAGATTGTGTTTTAGACTAAAAGGGAATGCATTATAAGAAGAATCTTTACTTTGAAACTCTGTTCTTTACCTTTTTCACACTATGAAACAGCTTTGTATTCACCTTAAACACTGTTTCAGGGCAAGAGATTGTGTTTTAGACTAAAAGGGAATGCATTGTAAGAAGAATCTTTACTTTGAAACTCTGTTCTTTACCTTTTTCACACTATGAAACAGCTTTGTATTCACCTTAAACACTGTTTCAGGGCAGATTGTGTTTTAGACTAAAAGGGAATACATTATAAGAAGAATCTTTACTTTGAAAGTCTGTTCTTTACCTTTTTCTCACTATGAAACAGCTTTATATTCAACTTAAACACTGCTTCAGGGCAAGAGATTGTGTTTTAGACTAAAAGGGAATGCATTATAAGAAGAATCTTTACTTTGAAAGTCTGTTCTTTACCTTTTTCTCACTATGAAACAGCTTTATATTCAACTTAAACACTGCTTCAGGGCAAGAGATTGTGTTTTAGACTAAAAGGGAATGCATTATAAGAAGAATCTTTACTTTGAAACTGTTTTTTACCTTTTTCACACTATGAAACAGCTTTGTATTCACCTTAAACACTGTTTCAGGGCAAGAGATTGTGTTTTAGACTAAAAGGTCATGCATTATAAGAAGAATCTTTACTTTGAAACTCTGTTCTTTACCTTTTTCACACTATGAAACAGCTTTGTATTCACCTTAAACACTGTTTCAGGGCAAGAGATTGTGTTTTAGACTAAAAGGGAATGCATTATAAGAAGAATCTTTACTTTGAAACTCTGTTCTTTACCTTTTTCACACTATGAAACAGCTTTGTATTCACCTTAAACACTGTTTCAGGGCAAGAGATTGTGTTTTAGACTAAAAGGGAATGCATTGTAAGAAGAATCTTTACTTTGAAACTCTGTTCTTTACCTTTTTCACACTATGAAACAGCTTTGTATTCGCCTTAAACACTGTTTCAGGGCAAAAGATTGTGTTTTAGACTAAAAGGGAATGCATTATAAGAAGAATCTTTACTTTGAAACTCTGTTCTTTACCTTTTTCTCACTATGAAACAGCTTTATATTCAACTTAAACACTGTTTCAGGGCAAGAGATTGTGTTTTAGACTAAAAGGGAATGCATTATAAGAAGAATCTTTACTTTGAAACTGTTTTTTACCTTTTTCACACTATGAAACAGCTTTGTATTCACCTTAAACACTGTTTCAGGGCAAGAGATTGTGTTTTAGACTAAAAGGTCATGCATTATAAGAAGAATCTTTACTTTGAAACTCTGTTCTTTACCTTTTTCACACTATGAAACAGCTTTGTATTCACCTTAAACACTGTTTCAGGGCAAGAGATTGTGTTTTAGACTAAAAGGGAATGCATTGTAAGAAGAATCTTTACTTTGAAACTCTGTTCTTTACCTTTTTCACACTATGAAACAGCTTTGTATTCACCTTAAACACTGTTTCAGGGCAAGAGATTGTGTTTTATACTAAAAGGGAATGCATTGTAAGAAGAATCTTTACTTTGAAACTCTGTTCTTTACCTTTTTCACACTATGAAACAGCTTTGTATTCGCCTTAAACACTGTTTCAGGGCAAAAGATTGCGTTTTAGACTAAAAGGGAATGCATTATAAGAAGAATCTTTACTTTGAAACTCTGTTCTTTACCTTTTTCTCACTATGAAACAGCTTTATATTCAACTTAAACACTGTTTCAGGGCAAGAGATTGTGTTTTAGACTAAAAGGGAATGCATTATAAGAAGAATCTTTACTTTGAAACTGTTTTTTACCTTTTTCACACTATGAAACAGCTTTGTATTCACCTTAAACACTGTTTCAGGGCAAGAGATTGTGTTTTAGACTAAAAGGTCATGCATTATAAGAAGAATCTTTACTTTGAAACTCTGTTCTTTACCTTTTTCACACTATGAAACAGCTTTGTATTCACCTTAAACACTGTTTCAGGGCAAGAGATTGTGTTTTAGACTAAAAGGGAATGCATTATAAGAAGAATCTTTACTTTGAAACTCTGTTCTTTACCTTTTTCTCACTATGAAACAGCTTTGTATTCACCTTAAACACTGTTTCAGGGCAAGAGATTGTGTTTTAGACTAAAAGGGAATGCATTATAAGAAGAATCTTTACTTTGAAACTCTGTTTTTTACCTTTTTCACACTATGAAACAGCTTTGTATTCACCTTAACACTGTTTCAGGGCAAGAGATTGTGTTTTAGACTAAAAGGGAATGCATTATAAGAAGAATCTTTACTTTGAAACTCTGTTCTTTACCTTTTTCACACTATGAAACAGCTTTGTATTCACCTTAAACACTGTTTCAGGGCAAGAGATTGTGTTTTAGACTAAAAGGGAATGCATTGTAAGAAGAATCTTTACTTTGAAACTCTGTTCTTTACCTTTTTCTCACTATGAAACAGCTTTGTATTCACCTTAAACACCGTTTCAGGGCAAGAGATTGTGTTTTAGACTAAAAGGGAATGCATTATAAGAAGAATCTTTACTTTGAAACTCTGTTCTTTACCTTTTTCACACTATGAAACAGCTTTGTATTCACCTTAAACACTGTTTCAGGGCAGATTGTGTTTTAGACTAAAAGGGAATACATTATAAGAAGAATCTTTACTTTGAAAGTCTGTTCTTTACCTTTTTCTCACTATGAAACAGCTTTATATTCAACTTAAACACTGCTTCAGGGCAAGAGATTGTGTTTTAGACTAAAAGGGAATGCATTATAAGAAGAATCTTTACTTTGAAACTCTGTTTTTTACCTTTTTCACACTATGAAACAGCTTTGTATTCAACTTAAACACTGTTTCAGGGCAAGAGATTGTGTTTTAGACTAAAAGGTAATGCATTATAAGAAGAATCTTTACTTTGAAACTCTGTTCTTTACCTTTTTCACACTATGAAACAGCTTTGTATTCACCTTAAACACTGTTTCAGGGCAGATTGTGTTTTAGACTAAAAGGGAATACATTATAAGAAGAATCTTTACTTTGAAACTCTGTTCTTTACCTTTTTCTCACTATGAAACAGCTTTATATTCAACTTAAACACTGTTTCAGGGCAAGAGATTGTGTTTTAAACTAAAATAGACTGCATTATAAGAAGAATCTTTACTTTGAAACTCTGTTCTTTACCTTTTTCACACTATGAAACAGCTTTGTATTCACCTTAAACACTGTTTCAGGGCAAGAGATTGTGTTTTAGACTAAAAGGGAATGCATTATAAGAAGAATCTTTACTTTGAAACTCTGTTCTTTACCTTTTTCGCACTATGTAACAGCTTTGTATTCACCTTAAACACTGTTTCAGGGCAGATTGTGTTTTAGACTAAAAGGGAATACATTATAAGAAGAATCTTTACTTTGAAACTCTGTTCTTTACCTTTTTCTCACTATGAAACAGCTTTATATTCAACTTAAACACTGCTTCAGGGCAAGAGATTGTGTTTTAGACTACAAGGGAATGCATTATAAGAAGAATCTTTACTTTGAAACTCTGTTCTTTACCTTTTTCACACTATGAAACAGCTTTGTATTCACCTTAAACACTGTTTCAGGGCAAGAGATTGTGTTTTAGACTAAAAGGGAATGCATTGTAAGAAGAATCTTTACTTTGAAACTCTGTTCTTTACCTTTTTCTCAATATGAAACAGCTTTGTATTCACCTTAAACACTGTTTCAGGGCAAGAGATTGTGTTTTAGACTAAAAGGGAATGCATTATAAGAAGAATCTTTACTTTGAAACTCTGTTCTTTACCTTTTTCACACTATGAAACAGCTTTGTATTCACCTTAAACACTGTTTCAGGGCAGATTGTGTTTTAGACTAAAAGGGAATACATTATAAGAAGAATCTTTACTTTGAAACTCTGTTCTTTACCTTTTTCTCACTATGAAACAGCTTTATATTCAACTTAAACACTGCTTCAGGGCAAGAGATTGTGTTTTAGACTAAAAGGGAATGCATTATAAGAAGAATCTTTACTTTGAAACTCTGTTCTTTACCTTTTTCTCACTATGAAACAGCTTTGTATTCACCTTAAACACTGTTTCAGGGCAAGAGATTGTGTTTTAGACTAAAAGGTCATGCATTATAAGAAGAATCTTTACTTTGAAACTCTGTTCTTTACCTTTTTCACACTATGAAACAGCTTTGTATTCACCTTAAACACTGTTTCAGGGCAAGAGATTGTGTTTTAGACTAAAAGGGAATGCATTATAAGAAGAATCTTTACTTTGAAACTCTGTTCTTTACCTTTTTCTCACTATGAAACAGCTTTGTATTCACCTTAAACACTGTTTCAGGGCAAGAGATTGTGTTTTAGACTAAAAGGGAATGCATTATAAGAAGAATCTTTACTTTGAAACTCTGTTTTTTACCTTTTTCACACTATGAAACAGCTTTGTATTCACCTTAACACTGTTTCAGGGCAAGAGATTGTGTTTTAGACTAAAAGGGAATGCATTATAAGAAGAATCTTTACTTTGAAACTCTGTTCTTTACCTTTTTCACACTATGAAACAGCTTTGTATTCACCTTAAACACTGTTTCAGGGCAAGAGATTGTGTTTTAGACTAAAAGGGAATGCATTGTAAGAAGAATCTTTACTTTGAAACTCTGTTCTTTACCTTTTTCTCACTATGAAACAGCTTTGTATTCACCTTAAACACTGTTTCAGGGCAAGAGATTGTGTTTTAGACTAAAAGGGAATGCATTATAAGAAGAATCTTTACTTTGAAACTCTGTTCTTTACCTTTTTCACACTATGAAACAGCTTTGTATTCACCTTAAACACTGTTTCAGGGCAGATTGTGTTTTAGACTAAAAGGGAATACATTATAAGAAGAATCTTTACTTTGAAAGTCTGTTCTTTACCTTTTTCTCACTATGAAACAGCTTTATATTCAACTTAAACACTGCTTCAGGGCAAGAGATTGTGTTTTAGACTAAAAGGGAATGCATTATAAGAAGAATCTTTACTTTGAAACTGTTTTTTACCTTTTTCACACTATGAAACAGCTTTGTATTCACCTTAAACACTGTTTCAGGGCAAGAGATTGTGTTTTAGACTAAAAGGTCATGCATTATAAGAAGAATCTTTACTTTGAAACTCTGTTCTTTACCTTTTTCACACTATGAAACAGCTTTGTATTCACCTTAAACACTGTTTCAGGGCAAGAGATTGTGTTTTAGACTAAAAGGGAATGCATTATAAGAAGAATCTTTACTTTGAAACTCTGTTCTTTACGTTTTTCACACTATGAAACAGCTTTGTATTCACCTTAAACACTGTTTCAGGGCAAGAGATTGTGTTTTAGACTAAAAGGGAATGCATTGTAAGAAGAATCTTTACTTTGAAACTCTGTTCTTTACCTTTTTCACACTATGAAACAGCTTTGTATTCGCCTTAAACACTGTTTCAGGGCAAAAGATTGTGTTTTAGACTAAAAGGGAATGCATTATAAGAAGAATCTTTACTTTGAAACTCTGTTCTTTCCCTTTTTCTCACTATGAAACAGCTTTATATTCAACTTAAACACTGCTTCAGGGCAAGAGATTGTGTTTTAGACTAAAAGGGAATGCATTATAAGAAGAATCTTTACTTTGAAACTCTGTTCTTTACCTTTTTCACACTATGAAACAGCTTTGTATTCGCCTTAAACACTGTTTCAGGGCAAGAGATTGTGTTTTAGACTACAAGGGAATGCATTGTAAGAAGAATCTTTACTTTGAAACTCTGTTCTTTACCTTTTTCTCACTATGAAACAGCTTTGTATTCACCTTAAACACTGTTTCAGGGAAGATTGTGTTTTAGACTAAAAGGGAATGCATTATAAGAAGAATCTTTACTTTGAAACTCTGTTCTTTACCTTTTTCACACTATGAAACAGCTTTGTATTCACCTTAAACACTGTTTCAGGGCAAGAGATTGTGTTTTAGACTAAAAGGGAATGCATTGTAAGAAGAATCTTTACTTTGAAACTCTGTTCTTTACCTTTTTCTCACTATGAAACAGCTTTGTATTCACCTTAAACACTGTTTCAGGGCAAGAGATTGTGTTTTAGACTAAAAGGGAATGCATTATAAGAAGAATCTTTACTTTGAAACTCTGTTCTTTACCTTTTTCACACTATGAAACAGCTTTGTATTCACCTTAAACACTGTTTCAGGGCAAGAGATTGTGTTTTAGACTAAAAGGGAATGCATTATAAGAAGAATCTTTACTTTGAAACTCTGTTCTTTACGTTTTTCACACTATGAAACAGCTTTGTATTCACCTTAAACACTGTTTCAGGGCAAGAGATTGTGTTTTAGACTAAAAGGGAATGCATTGTAAGAAGAATCTTTACTTTGAAACTCTGTTCTTTACCTTTTTCACACTATGAAACAGCTTTGTATTCGCCTTAAACACTGTTTCAGGGCAAAAGATTGTGTTTTAGACTAAAAGGGAATGCATTATAAGAAGAATCTTTACTTTGAAACTCTGTTCTTTACCTTTTTCTCACTATGAAACAGCTTTGTATTCACCTTAAACACTGTTTCAGGGAAGATTGTGTTTTAGACTAAAAGGGAATGCATTATAAGAAGAATCTTTACTTTGAAACTCTGTTCTTTACCTTTTTCACACTATGAAACAGCTTTGTATTCACCTTAAACACTGTTTCAGGGCAAGAGATTGTGTTTTAGACTAAAAGGGAATGCATTATAAGAAGAATCTTTACTTTGAAACTCTGTTCTTTACCTTTTTCACACTATGAAACAGCTTTGTATTCACCTTAAACACTGTTTCAGGGCAAGAGATTGTGTTTTAGACTAAAAGGGAATGCATTATAAGAAGAATCTTTACTTTGAAACTCTGTTCTTTACCTTTTTCACACTATGAAACAGCTTTGTATTCACCTTAAACACTGTTTCAGGGCAAGAGATTGTGTTTTAGACTAAAAGGGAATGCATTATAAGAAGAATCTTTACTTTGAAACTCTGTTCTTTACCTTTTTCACACTATGAAACAGCTTTGTATTCACCTTAAACACTGTTTCAGGGCAAGAGATTGTGTTTTAGACTAAAAGGGAATGCATTGTAAGAAGAATCTTTACTTTGAAACTCTGTTCTTTACCTTTTTCACACTATGAAACAGCTTTGTATTCGCCTTAAACACTGTTTCAGGGCAAAAGATTGTGTTTTAGACTAAAAGGGAATGCATTATAAGAAGAATCTTTACTTTGAAACTCTGTTCTTTACCTTTTTCTCACTATGAAACAGCTTTATATTCAACTTAAACACTGTTTCAGGGCAAGAGATTGTGTTTTAGGCTAAAAGGGAATGCATTATAAGAAGAATCTTTACTTTGAAACTCTGTTCTTTACCTTTTTCTCACTATGAAACAGCTTTGTATTCACCTTAAACACTGTTTCAGGGCAAGAGATTGTGTTTTAGACTAAAAGGGAATGCATTATAAGAAGAATCTTTACTTTGAAACTCTGTTCTTTACCTTTTTCACACTATGTAACAGCTTTGTATTCACCTTAAACACTGTTTCAGGGCAGATTGTGTTTTAGACTAAAAGGGAATACATTATAAGAAGAATCTTTACTTTGAAACTCTGTTCTTTACCTTTTTCTCACTATGAAACAGCTTTATATTCAACTTAAACACTGCTTCAGGGCAAGAGATTGTGTTTTAGACTAAAAGGGAATGCATTATAAGAAGAATCTTTACTTTGAAACTCTGTTCTTTACCTTTTTCACACTATGAAACAGCTTTGTATTCACCTTAAACACTGTTTCAGGGCAAGAGATTGTGTTTTAGACTAAAAGGGAATGCATTGTAAGAAGAATCTTTACTTTGAAACTCTGTTCTTTACCTTTTTCACACTATGAAACAGCTTTGTATTCACCTTAAACACTGTTTCAGGGCAAGAGATTGTGTTTTTGACTAAAAGGGAATGCATTGTAAGAAGAATCTTTACTTTGAAACTCTGTTCTTTACCTTTTTCACACTATGAAACAGCTTTGTATTCGCCTTAAACACTGTTTCAGGGCAAAAGATTGTGTTTTAGACTAAAAGGGAATGCATTATAAGAAGAATCTTTACTTTGAAACTCTGTTCTTTACCTTTTTCTCACTATGAAACAGCTTTGTATTTACCTTAAACACTGTTTCAGGGCAAGAGATTGTGTTTTAGACTAAAAGGGAATGCATTATAAGAAGAATCTTTACTTTGAAACTTTGTTCTTTACCTTTTTCTCACTATGAAACAGCTTTATATTCAACTTAAACACTGCTTCAGGGCAAGAGATTGTGTTTTAGACTAAAAGGGAATGCATTATAAGAAGAATCTTTACTTTGAAACTCTGTTCTTTACCTTTTTCACACTATGAAACAGCTTTGTATTCACCTTAAACACTGTTTCAGGGCAAGAGATTGTGTTTTAGACTAAAAGGGAATGCATTGTAAAAAGAATCTTTACTTTGAAACTCTGTTCTTTACCTTTTTCACACTATGAAACAGCTTTGTATTCGCCTTAAACACTGTTTCAGGGCAAAAGATTGTGTTTTAGACTAAAAGGGAATGCATTATAAGAAGAATCTTTACTTTGAAACTCTGTTCTTTACCTTTTTCTCACTATGAAACAGCTTTATATTCAACTTAAACACTGTTTCAGGGCAAGAGATTGTGTTTTAGACTAAAAGGGAATGCATTATAAGAAGAATCTTTACTTTGAAACTCTGTTCTTTACCTTTTTCTCACTATGAAACAGCTTTGTATTTACCTTAAACACTGTTTCAGGGCAGATTGTGTTTTAGACTAAAAGGGAATACATTATAAGAAGAATCTTTACTTTGAAAGTCTGTTCTTTACCTTTTTCTCACTATGAAACAGCTTTATATTCAACTTAAACACTGCTTCAGGGCAAGAGATTGTGTTTTAGACTAAAAGGGAATGCATTATAAGAAGAATCTTTACTTTGAAACTGTTTTTTACCTTTTTCACACTATGAAACAGCTTTGTATTCACCTTAAACACTGTTTCAGGGCAAGAGATTGTGTTTTAGACTAAAAGGTCATGCATTATAAGAAGAATCTTTACTTTGAAACTCTGTTCTTTACCTTTTTCACACTATGAAACAGCTTTGTATTCACCTTAAACACTGTTTCAGGGCAAGAGATTGTGTTTTAGACTAAAAGGGAATGCATTATAAGAAGAATCTTTACTTTGAAACTCTGTTCTTTACCTTTTTCACACTATGAAACAGCTTTGTATTCACCTTAAACACTGTTTCAGGGCAAGAGATTGTGTTTTATACTAAAAGGGAATGCATTGTAAGAAGAATCTTTACTTTGAAACTCTGTTCTTTACCTTTTTCACACTATGAAACAGCTTTGTATTCGCCTTAAACACTGTTTCAGGGCAAAAGATTGCGTTTTAGACTAAAAGGGAATGCATTATAAGAAGAATCTTTACTTTGAAACTCTGTTCTTTACCTTTTTCTCACTATGAAACAGCTTTATATTCAACTTAAACACTGTTTCAGGGCAAGAGATTGTGTTTTAGACTAAAAGGGAATGCATTATAAGAAGAATCTTTACTTTGAAACTGTTTTTTACCTTTTTCACACTATGAAACAGCTTTGTATTCACCTTAAACACTGTTTCAGGGCAAGAGATTGTGTTTTAGACTAAAAGGTCATGCATTATAAGAAGAATCTTTACTTTGAAACTCTGTTCTTTACCTTTTTCACACTATGAAACAGCTTTGTATTCACCTTAAACACTGTTTCAGGGCAAGAGATTGTGTTTTAGACTAAAAGGGAATGCATTATAAGAAGAATCTTTACTTTGAAACTCTGTTCTTTACCTTTTTCTCACTATGAAACAGCTTTGTATTCACCTTAAACACTGTTTCAGGGCAAGAGATTGTGTTTTAGACTAAAAGGGAATGCATTATAAGAAGAATCTTTACTTTGAAACTCTGTTTTTTACCTTTTTCACACTATGAAACAGCTTTGTATTCACCTTAACACTGTTTCAGGGCAAGAGATTGTGTTTTAGACTAAAAGGGAATGCATTATAAGAAGAATCTTTACTTTGAAACTCTGTTCTTTACCTTTTTCACACTATGAAACAGCTTTGTATTCACCTTAAACACTGTTTCAGGGCAAGAGATTGTGTTTTAGACTAAAAGGGAATGCATTGTAAGAAGAATCTTTACTTTGAAACTCTGTTCTTTACCTTTTTCTCACTATGAAACAGCTTTGTATTCACCTTAAACACCGTTTCAGGGCAAGAGATTGTGTTTTAGACTAAAAGGGAATGCATTATAAGAAGAATCTTTACTTTGAAACTCTGTTCTTTACCTTTTTCACACTATGAAACAGCTTTGTATTCACCTTAAACACTGTTTCAGGGCAGATTGTGTTTTAGACTAAAAGGGAATACATTATAAGAAGAATCTTTACTTTGAAAGTCTGTTCTTTACCTTTTTCTCACTATGAAACAGCTTTATATTCAACTTAAACACTGCTTCAGGGCAAGAGATTGTGTTTTAGACTAAAAGGGAATGCATTATAAGAAGAATCTTTACTTTGAAACTCTGTTTTTTACCTTTTTCACACTATGAAACAGCTTTGTATTCAACTTAAACACTGTTTCAGGGCAAGAGATTGTGTTTTAGACTAAAAGGTAATGCATTATAAGAAGAATCTTTACTTTGAAACTCTGTTCTTTACCTTTTTCACACTATGAAACAGCTTTGTATTCACCTTAAACACTGTTTCAGGGCAGATTGTGTTTTAGACTAAAAGGGAATACATTATAAGAAGAATCTTTACTTTGAAACTGTTCTTTACCTTTTTCTCACTATGAAACAGCTTTATATTCAACTTAAACACTGTTTCAGGGCAAGAGATTGTGTTTTAAACTAAAATAGACTGCATTATAAGAAGAATCTTTACTTTGAAACTCTGTTCTTTACCTTTTTCACACTATGAAACAGCTTTGTATTCACCTTAAACACTGTTTCAGGGCAAGAGATTGTGTTTTAGACTAAAAGGGAATGCATTATAAGAAGAATCTTTACTTTGAAACTCTGTTCTTTACCTTTTTCGCACTATGTAACAGCTTTGTATTCACCTTAAACACTGTTTCAGGGCAGATTGTGTTTTAGACTAAAAGGGAATACATTATAAGAAGAATCTTTACTTTGAAACTCTGTTCTTTACCTTTTTCTCACTATGAAACAGCTTTATATTCAACTTAAACACTGCTTCAGGGCAAGAGATTGTGTTTTAGACTACAAGGGAATGCATTATAAGAAGAATCTTTACTTTGAAACTCTGTTCTTTACCTTTTTCACACTATGAAACAGCTTTGTATTCACCTTAAACACTGTTTCAGGGCAAGAGATTGTGTTTTAGACTAAAAGGGAATGCATTGTAAGAAGAATCTTTACTTTGAAACTCTGTTCTTTACCTTTTTCTCAATATGAAACAGCTTTGTATTCACCTTAAACACTGTTTCAGGGCAAGAGATTGTGTTTTAGACTAAAAGGGAATGCATTATAAGAAGAATCTTTACTTTGAAACTCTGTTCTTTACCTTTTTCACACTATGAAACAGCTTTGTATTCACCTTAAACACTGTTTCAGGGCAGATTGTGTTTTAGACTAAAAGGGAATACATTATAAGAAGAATCTTTACTTTGAAACTCTGTTCTTTACCTTTTTCTCACTATGAAACAGCTTTATATTCAACTTAAACACTGCTTCAGGGCAAGAGATTGTGTTTTAGACTAAAAGGGAATGCATTATAAGAAGAATCTTTACTTTGAAACTCTGTTCTTTACCTTTTTCTCACTATGAAACAGCTTTGTATTCACCTTAAACACTGTTTCAGGGCAAGAGATTGTGTTTTAGACTAAAAGGTCATGCATTATAAGAAGAATCTTTACTTTGAAACTCTGTTCTTTACCTTTTTCACACTATGAAACAGCTTTGTATTCACCTTAAACACTGTTTCAGGGCAAGAGATTGTGTTTTAGACTAAAAGGGAATGCATTATAAGAAGAATCTTTACTTTGAAACTCTGTTCTTTACCTTTTTCTCACTATGAAACAGCTTTGTATTCACCTTAAACACTGTTTCAGGGCAAGAGATTGTGTTTTAGACTAAAAGGGAATGCATTATAAGAAGAATCTTTACTTTGAAACTCTGTTTTTTACCTTTTTCACACTATGAAACAGCTTTGTATTCACCTTAACACTGTTTCAGGGCAAGAGATTGTGTTTTAGACTAAAAGGGAATGCATTATAAGAAGAATCTTTACTTTGAAACTCTGTTCTTTACCTTTTTCACACTATGAAACAGCTTTGTATTCACCTTAAACACTGTTTCAGGGCAAGAGATTGTGTTTTAGACTAAAAGGGAATGCATTGTAAGAAGAATCTTTACTTTGAAACTCTGTTCTTTACCTTTTTCTCACTATGAAACAGCTTTGTATTCACCTTAAACACTGTTTCAGGGCAAGAGATTGTGTTTTAGACTAAAAGGGAATGCATTATAAGAAGAATCTTTACTTTGAAACTCTGTTCTTTACCTTTTTCACACTATGAAACAGCTTTGTATTCACCTTAAACACTGTTTCAGGGCAGATTGTGTTTTAGACTAAAAGGGAATACATTATAAGAAGAATCTTTACTTTGAAAGTCTGTTCTTTACCTTTTTCTCACTATGAAACAGCTTTATATTCAACTTAAACACTGCTTCAGGGCAAGAGATTGTGTTTTAGACTAAAAGGGAATGCATTATAAGAAGAATCTTTACTTTGAAACTGTTTTTTACCTTTTTCACACTATGAAACAGCTTTGTATTCACCTTAAACACTGTTTCAGGGCAAGAGATTGTGTTTTAGACTAAAAGGTCATGCATTATAAGAAGAATCTTTACTTTGAAACTCTGTTCTTTACCTTTTTCACACTATGAAACAGCTTTGTATTCACCTTAAACACTGTTTCAGGGCAAGAGATTGTGTTTTAGACTAAAAGGGAATGCATTATAAGAAGAATCTTTACTTTGAAACTCTGTTCTTTACGTTTTTCACACTATGAAACAGCTTTGTATTCACCTTAAACACTGTTTCAGGGCAAGAGATTGTGTTTTAGACTAAAAGGGAATGCATTGTAAGAAGAATCTTTACTTTGAAACTCTGTTCTTTACCTTTTTCACACTATGAAACAGCTTTGTATTCGCCTTAAACACTGTTTCAGGGCAAAAGATTGTGTTTTAGACTAAAAGGGAATGCATTATAAGAAGAATCTTTACTTTGAAACTCTGTTCTTTACCTTTTTCTCACTATGAAACAGCTTTATATTCAACTTAAACACTGCTTCAGGGCAAGAGATTGTGTTTTAGACTAAAAGGGAATGCATTATAAGAAGAATCTTTACTTTGAAACTCTGTTCTTTACCTTTTTCACACTATGAAACAGCTTTGTATTCGCCTTAAACACTGTTTCAGGGCAAGAGATTGTGTTTTAGACTACAAGGGAATGCATTGTAAGAAGAATCTTTACTTTGAAACTCTGTTCTTTACCTTTTTCTCACTATGAAACAGCTTTGTATTCACCTTAAACACTGTTTCAGGGAAGATTGTGTTTTAGACTAAAAGGGAATGCATTATAAGAAGAATCTTTACTTTGAAACTCTGTTCTTTACCTTTTTCACACTATGAAACAGCTTTGTATTCACCTTAAACACTGTTTCAGGGCAAGAGATTGTGTTTTAGACTAAAAGGGAATGCATTATAAGAAGAATCTTTACTTTGAAACTCTGTTCTTTACCTTTTTCACACTATGAAACAGCTTTGTATTCACCTTAAACACTGTTTCAGGGCAAGAGATTGTGTTTTAGACTAAAAGGGAATGCATTATAAGAAGAATCTTTACTTTGAAACTCTGTTCTTTACCTTTTTCACACTATGAAACAGCTTTGTATTCACCTTAAACACTGTTTCAGGGCAAGAGATTGTGTTTTAGACTAAAAGGGAATGCATTATAAGAAGAATCTTTACTTTGAAACTCTGTTCTTTACCTTTTTCACACTATGAAACAGCTTTGTATTCACCTTAAACACTGTTTCAGGGCAAGAGATTGTGTTTTAGACTAAAAGGGAATGCATTGTAAGAAGAATCTTTACTTTGAAACTCTGTTCTTTACCTTTTTCTCACTATGAAACAGCTTTGTATTCACCTTAAACACTGTTTCAGGGCAAGAGATTGTGTTTTAGACTAAAAGGGAATGCATTATAAGAAGAATCTTTACTTTGAAACTCTGTTCTTTACCTTTTTCACACTATGAAACAGCTTTGTATTCACCTTAAACACTGTTTCAGGGCAAGAGATTGTGTTTTAGACTAAAAGGGAATGCATTATAAGAAGAATCTTTACTTTGAAACTCTGTTCTTTACGTTTTTCACACTATGAAACAGCTTTGTATTCACCTTAAACACTGTTTCAGGGCAAGAGATTGT
The DNA here is from genome assembly GCF_041902795.1 of Electrophorus electricus. Lineage (NCBI taxonomy): Eukaryota > Metazoa > Chordata > Actinopteri > Gymnotiformes > Gymnotidae > Electrophorus > Electrophorus electricus. Next base: position 756,569 of record NW_027658572.1, on the reverse strand, counting down.
GTTTTAGACTAAAAGGGAATGCATTGTAAGAAGAATCTTTACTTTGAAACTCTGTTCTTTACCTTTTTCACACTATGAAACAGCTTTGTATTCGCCTTAAACACTGTTTCAGGGCAAAAGATTGTGTTTTAGACTAAAAGGGAATGCATTATAAGAAGAATCTTTACTTTGAAACTCTGTTCTTTACCTTTTTCTCACTATGAAACAGCTTTATATTCAACTTAAACACTGCTTCAGGGCAAGAGATTGTGTTTTAGACTAAAAGGGAATGCATTATAAGAAGAATCTTTACTTTGAAACTCTGTTCTTTACCTTTTTCACACTATGAAACAGCTTTGTATTCACCTTAAACACTGTTTCAGGGCAAGAGATTGTGTTTTAGACTAAAAGGGAATGCATTGTAAGAAGAATCTTTACTTTGAAACTCTGTTCTTTACCTTTTTCACACTATGAAACAGCTTTGTATTCGCCTTAAACACTGTTTCAGGGCAAAAGATTGTGTTTTAGACTAAAAGGGAATGCATTATAAGAAGAATCTTTACTTTGAAACTCTGTTCTTTACCTTTTTCTCACTATGAAACAGCTTTGTATTCACCTTAAACACTGTTTCAGGGAAGATTGTGTTTTAGACTAAAAGGGAATGCATTATAAGAAGAATCTTTACTTTGAAACTCTGTTCTTTACCTTTTTCACACTATGAAACAGCTTTGTATTCACCTTAAACACTGTTTCAGGGCAAGAGATTGTGTTTTAGACTAAAAGGGAATGCATTATAAGAAGAATCTTTACTTTGAAACTCTGTTCTTTACCTTTTTCACACTATGAAACAGCTTTGTATTCACCTTAAACACTGTTTCAGGGCAAGAGATTGTGTTTTAGACTAAAAGGGAATGCATTATAAGAAGAATCTTTACTTTGAAACTCTGTTCTTTACCTTTTTCACACTATGAAACAGCTTTGTATTCACCTTAAACACTGTTTCAGGGCAAGAGATTGTGTTTTAGACTAAAAGGGAATGCATTATAAGAAGAATCTTTACTTTGAAACTCTGTTCTTTACCTTTTTCACACTATGAAACAGCTTTGTATTCACCTTAAACACTGTTTCAGGGCAAGAGATTGTGTTTTAGACTAAAAGGGAATGCATTGTAAGAAGAATCTTTACTTTGAAACTCTGTTCTTTACCTTTTTCACACTATGAAACAGCTTTGTATTCGCCTTAAACACTGTTTCAGGGCAAAAGATTGTGTTTTAGACTAAAAGGGAATGCATTATAAGAAGAATCTTTACTTTGAAACTCTGTTCTTTACCTTTTTCTCACTATGAAACAGCTTTATATTCAACTTAAACACTGTTTCAGGGCAAGAGATTGTGTTTTAGGCTAAAAGGGAATGCATTATAAGAAGAATCTTTACTTTGAAACTCTGTTCTTTACCTTTTTCTCACTATGAAACAGCTTTGTATTCACCTTAAACACTGTTTCAGGGCAAGAGATTGTGTTTTAGACTAAAAGGGAATGCATTATAAGAAGAATCTTTACTTTGAAACTCTGTTCTTTACCTTTTTCACACTATGTAACAGCTTTGTATTCACCTTAAACACTGTTTCAGGGCAGATTGTGTTTTAGACTAAAAGGGAATACATTATAAGAAGAATCTTTACTTTGAAACTCTGTTCTTTACCTTTTTCTCACTATGAAACAGCTTTATATTCAACTTAAACACTGCTTCAGGGCAAGAGATTGTGTTTTAGACTAAAAGGGAATGCATTATAAGAAGAATCTTTACTTTGAAACTCTGTTCTTTACCTTTTTCACACTATGAAACAGCTTTGTATTCACCTTAAACACTGTTTCAGGGCAAGAGATTGTGTTTTAGACTAAAAGGGAATGCATTGTAAGAAGAATCTTTACTTTGAAACTCTGTTCTTTACCTTTTTCACACTATGAAACAGCTTTGTATTCACCTTAAACACTGTTTCAGGGCAAGAGATTGTGTTTTTGACTAAAAGGGAATGCATTGTAAGAAGAATCTTTACTTTGAAACTCTGTTCTTTACCTTTTTCACACTATGAAACAGCTTTGTATTCGCCTTAAACACTGTTTCAGGGCAAAAGATTGTGTTTTAGACTAAAAGGGAATGCATTATAAGAAGAATCTTTACTTTGAAACTCTGTTCTTTACCTTTTTCTCACTATGAAACAGCTTTGTATTTACCTTAAACACTGTTTCAGGGCAAGAGATTGTGTTTTAGACTAAAAGGGAATGCATTATAAGAAGAATCTTTACTTTGAAACTTTGTTCTTTACCTTTTTCTCACTATGAAACAGCTTTATATTCAACTTAAACACTGCTTCAGGGCAAGAGATTGTGTTTTAGACTAAAAGGGAATGCATTATAAGAAGAATCTTTACTTTGAAACTCTGTTCTTTACCTTTTTCACACTATGAAACAGCTTTGTATTCACCTTAAACACTGTTTCAGGGCAAGAGATTGTGTTTTAGACTAAAAGGGAATGCATTGTAAGAAGAATCTTTACTTTGAAACTCTGTTCTTTACCTTTTTCACACTATGAAACAGCTTTGTATTCGCCTTAAACACTGTTTCAGGGCAAAAGATTGTGTTTTAGACTAAAAGGGAATGCATTATAAGAAGAATCTTTACTTTGAAACTCTGTTCTTTACCTTTTTCTCACTATGAAACAGCTTTATATTCAACTTAAACACTGTTTCAGGGCAAGAGATTGTGTTTTAGACTAAAAGGGAATGCATTATAAGAAGAATCTTTACTTTGAAACTCTGTTCTTTACCTTTTTCTCACTATGAAACAGCTTTGTATTTACCTTAAACACTGTTTCAGGGCAGATTGTGTTTTAGACTAAAAGGGAATACATTATAAGAAGAATCTTTACTTTGAAAGTCTGTTCTTTACCTTTTTCTCACTATGAAACAGCTTTATATTCAACTTAAACACTGCTTCAGGGCAAGAGATTGTGTTTTAGACTAAAAGGGAATGCATTATAAGAAGAATCTTTACTTTGAAACTGTTTTTTACCTTTTTCACACTATGAAACAGCTTTGTATTCACCTTAAACACTGTTTCAGGGCAAGAGATTGTGTTTTAGACTAAAAGGGAATGCATTGTAAGAAGAATCTTTACTTTGAAACTCTGTTCTTTACCTTTTTCACACTATGAAACAGCTTTGTATTCGCCTTAAACACTGTTTCAGGGCAAAAGATTGTGTTTTAGACTAAAAGGGAATGCATTATAAGAAGAATCTTTACTTTGAAACTCTGTTCTTTACCTTTTTCTCACTATGAAACAGCTTTGTATTCACCTTAAACACTGTTTCAGGGAAGATTGTGTTTTAGACTAAAAGGGAATGCATTATAAGAAGAATCTTTACTTTGAAACTCTGTTCTTTACCTTTTTCACACTATGAAACAGCTTTGTATTCACCTTAAACACTGTTTCAGGGCAAGAGATTGTGTTTTAGACTAAAAGGGAATGCATTATAAGAAGAATCTTTACTTTGAAACTCTGTTCTTTACCTTTTTCACACTATGAAACAGCTTTGTATTCACCTTAAACACTGTTTCAGGGCAAGAGATTGTGTTTTAGACTAAAAGGGAATGCATTATAAGAAGAATCTTTACTTTGAAACTCTGTTCTTTACCTTTTTCACACTATGAAACAGCTTTGTATTCACCTTAAACACTGTTTCAGGGCAAGAGATTGTGTTTTAGACTAAAAGGGAATGCATTATAAGAAGAATCTTTACTTTGAAACTCTGTTCTTTACCTTTTTCACACTATGAAACAGCTTTGTATTCACCTTAAACACTGTTTCAGGGCAAGAGATTGTGTTTTAGACTAAAAGGGAATGCATTGTAAGAAGAATCTTTACTTTGAAACTCTGTTCTTTACCTTTTTCACACTATGAAACAGCTTTGTATTCGCCTTAAACACTGTTTCAGGGCAAAAGATTGTGTTTTAGACTAAAAGGGAATGCATTATAAGAAGAATCTTTACTTTGAAACTCTGTTCTTTACCTTTTTCTCACTATGAAACAGCTTTATATTCAACTTAAACACTGTTTCAGGGCAAGAGATTGTGTTTTAGGCTAAAAGGGAATGCATTATAAGAAGAATCTTTACTTTGAAACTCTGTTCTTTACCTTTTTCTCACTATGAAACAGCTTTGTATTCACCTTAAACACTGTTTCAGGGCAAGAGATTGTGTTTTAGACTAAAAGGGAATGCATTATAAGAAGAATCTTTACTTTGAAACTCTGTTCTTTACCTTTTTCACACTATGTAACAGCTTTGTATTCACCTTAAACACTGTTTCAGGGCAGATTGTGTTTTAGACTAAAAGGGAATACATTATAAGAAGAATCTTTACTTTGAAACTCTGTTCTTTACCTTTTTCTCACTATGAAACAGCTTTATATTCAACTTAAACACTGCTTCAGGGCAAGAGATTGTGTTTTAGACTAAAAGGGAATGCATTATAAGAAGAATCTTTACTTTGAAACTCTGTTCTTTACCTTTTTCACACTATGAAACAGCTTTGTATTCACCTTAAACACTGTTTCAGGGCAAGAGATTGTGTTTTAGACTAAAAGGGAATGCATTATAAGAAGAATCTTTACTTTGAAACTCTGTTCTTTACCTTTTTCACACTATGAAACAGCTTTGTATTCACCTTAAACACTGTTTCAGGGCAAGAGATTGTGTTTTAGACTAAAAGGGAATGCATTATAAGAAGAATCTTTACTTTGAAACTCTGTTCTTTACCTTTTTCACACTATGAAACAGCTTTGTATTCACCTTAAACACTGTTTCAGGGCAAGAGATTGTGTTTTAGACTAAAAGGGAATGCATTATAAGAAGAATCTTTACTTTGAAACTCTGTTCTTTACCTTTTTCACACTATGAAACAGCTTTGTATTCACCTTAAACACTGTTTCAGGGCAAGAGATTGTGTTTTAGACTAAAAGGGAATGCATTGTAAGAAGAATCTTTACTTTGAAACTCTGTTCTTTACCTTTTTCACACTATGAAACAGCTTTGTATTCGCCTTAAACACTGTTTCAGGGCAAAAGATTGTGTTTTAGACTAAAAGGGAATGCATTATAAGAAGAATCTTTACTTTGAAACTCTGTTCTTTACCTTTTTCTCACTATGAAACAGCTTTATATTCAACTTAAACACTGTTTCAGGGCAAGAGATTGTGTTTTAGGCTAAAAGGGAATGCATTATAAGAAGAATCTTTACTTTGAAACTCTGTTCTTTACCTTTTTCTCACTATGAAACAGCTTTGTATTCACCTTAAACACTGTTTCAGGGCAAGAGATTGTGTTTTAGACTAAAAGGGAATGCATTATAAGAAGAATCTTTACTTTGAAACTCTGTTCTTTACCTTTTTCACACTATGTAACAGCTTTGTATTCACCTTAAACACTGTTTCAGGGCAGATTGTGTTTTAGACTAAAAGGGAATACATTATAAGAAGAATCTTTACTTTGAAACTCTGTTCTTTACCTTTTTCTCACTATGAAACAGCTTTATATTCAACTTAAACACTGCTTCAGGGCAAGAGATTGTGTTTTAGACTAAAAGGGAATGCATTATAAGAAGAATCTTTACTTTGAAACTCTGTTCTTTACCTTTTTCACACTATGAAACAGCTTTGTATTCACCTTAAACACTGTTTCAGGGCAAGAGATTGTGTTTTAGACTAAAAGGGAATGCATTGTAAGAAGAATCTTTACTTTGAAACTCTGTTCTTTACCTTTTTCACACTATGAAACAGCTTTGTATTCACCTTAAACACTGTTTCAGGGCAAGAGATTGTGTTTTTGACTAAAAGGGAATGCATTGTAAGAAGAATCTTTACTTTGAAACTCTGTTCTTTACCTTTTTCACACTATGAAACAGCTTTGTATTCGCCTTAAACACTGTTTCAGGGCAAAAGATTGTGTTTTAGACTAAAAGGGAATGCATTATAAGAAGAATCTTTACTTTGAAACTCTGTTCTTTACCTTTTTCTCACTATGAAACAGCTTTGTATTTACCTTAAACACTGTTTCAGGGCAAGAGATTGTGTTTTAGACTAAAAGGGAATGCATTATAAGAAGAATCTTTACTTTGAAACTTTGTTCTTTACCTTTTTCTCACTATGAAACAGCTTTATATTCAACTTAAACACTGCTTCAGGGCAAGAGATTGTGTTTTAGACTAAAAGGGAATGCATTATAAGAAGAATCTTTACTTTGAAACTCTGTTCTTTACCTTTTTCACACTATGAAACAGCTTTGTATTCACCTTAAACACTGTTTCAGGGCAAGAGATTGTGTTTTAGACTAAAAGGGAATGCATTGTAAGAAGAATCTTTACTTTGAAACTCTGTTCTTTACCTTTTTCACACTATGAAACAGCTTTGTATTCGCCTTAAACACTGTTTCAGGGCAAAAGATTGTGTTTTAGACTAAAAGGGAATGCATTATAAGAAGAATCTTTACTTTGAAACTCTGTTCTTTACCTTTTTCTCACTATGAAACAGCTTTATATTCAACTTAAACACTGTTTCAGGGCAAGAGATTGTGTTTTAGACTAAAAGGGAATGCATTATAAGAAGAATCTTTACTTTGAAACTCTGTTCTTTACCTTTTTCTCACTATGAAACAGCTTTGTATTTACCTTAAACACTGTTTCAGGGCAGATTGTGTTTTAGACTAAAAGGGAATACATTATAAGAAGAATCTTTACTTTGAAAGTCTGTTCTTTACCTTTTTCTCACTATGAAACAGCTTTATATTCAACTTAAACACTGCTTCAGGGCAAGAGATTGTGTTTTAGACTAAAAGGGAATGCATTATAAGAAGAATCTTTACTTTGAAACTGTTTTTTACCTTTTTCACACTATGAAACAGCTTTGTATTCACCTTAAACACTGTTTCAGGGCAAGAGATTGTGTTTTAGACTAAAAGGGAATGCATTGTAAGAAGAATCTTTACTTTGAAACTCTGTTCTTTACCTTTTTCACACTATGAAACAGCTTTGTATTCGCCTTAAACACTGTTTCAGGGCAAAAGATTGTGTTTTAGACTAAAAGGGAATGCATTATAAGAAGAATCTTTACTTTGAAACTCTGTTCTTTACCTTTTTCTCACTATGAAACAGCTTTGTATTCACCTTAAACACTGTTTCAGGGAAGATTGTGTTTTAGACTAAAAGGGAATGCATTATAAGAAGAATCTTTACTTTGAAACTCTGTTCTTTACCTTTTTCACACTATGAAACAGCTTTGTATTCACCTTAAACACTGTTTCAGGGCAAGAGATTGTGTTTTAGACTAAAAGGGAATGCATTATAAGAAGAATCTTTACTTTGAAACTCTGTTCTTTACCTTTTTCACACTATGAAACAGCTTTGTATTCACCTTAAACACTGTTTCAGGGCAAGAGATTGTGTTTTAGACTAAAAGGGAATGCATTATAAGAAGAATCTTTACTTTGAAACTCTGTTCTTTACCTTTTTCACACTATGAAACAGCTTTGTATTCACCTTAAACACTGTTTCAGGGCAAGAGATTGTGTTTTAGACTAAAAGGGAATGCATTATAAGAAGAATCTTTACTTTGAAACTCTGTTCTTTACCTTTTTCACACTATGAAACAGCTTTGTATTCACCTTAAACACTGTTTCAGGGCAAGAGATTGTGTTTTAGACTAAAAGGGAATGCATTGTAAGAAGAATCTTTACTTTGAAACTCTGTTCTTTACCTTTTTCACACTATGAAACAGCTTTGTATTCGCCTTAAACACTGTTTCAGGGCAAAAGATTGTGTTTTAGACTAAAAGGGAATGCATTATAAGAAGAATCTTTACTTTGAAACTCTGTTCTTTACCTTTTTCTCACTATGAAACAGCTTTATATTCAACTTAAACACTGTTTCAGGGCAAGAGATTGTGTTTTAGGCTAAAAGGGAATGCATTATAAGAAGAATCTTTACTTTGAAACTCTGTTCTTTACCTTTTTCTCACTATGAAACAGCTTTGTATTCACCTTAAACACTGTTTCAGGGCAAGAGATTGTGTTTTAGACTAAAAGGGAATGCATTATAAGAAGAATCTTTACTTTGAAACTCTGTTCTTTACCTTTTTCACACTATGTAACAGCTTTGTATTCACCTTAAACACTGTTTCAGGGCAGATTGTGTTTTAGACTAAAAGGGAATACATTATAAGAAGAATCTTTACTTTGAAACTCTGTTCTTTACCTTTTTCTCACTATGAAACAGCTTTATATTCAACTTAAACACTGCTTCAGGGCAAGAGATTGTGTTTTAGACTAAAAGGGAATGCATTATAAGAAGAATCTTTACTTTGAAACTCTGTTCTTTACCTTTTTCACACTATGAAACAGCTTTGTATTCACCTTAAACACTGTTTCAGGGCAAGAGATTGTGTTTTAGACTAAAAGGGAATGCATTGTAAGAAGAATCTTTACTTTGAAACTCTGTTCTTTACCTTTTTCACACTATGAAACAGCTTTGTATTCACCTTAAACACTGTTTCAGGGCAAGAGATTGTGTTTTTGACTAAAAGGGAATGCATTGTAAGAAGAATCTTTACTTTGAAACTCTGTTCTTTACCTTTTTCACACTATGAAACAGCTTTGTATTCGCCTTAAACACTGTTTCAGGGCAAAAGATTGTGTTTTAGACTAAAAGGGAATGCATTATAAGAAGAATCTTTACTTTGAAACTCTGTTCTTTACCTTTTTCTCACTATGAAACAGCTTTGTATTTACCTTAAACACTGTTTCAGGGCAAGAGATTGTGTTTTAGACTAAAAGGGAATGCATTATAAGAAGAATCTTTACTTTGAAACTTTGTTCTTTACCTTTTTCTCACTATGAAACAGCTTTATATTCAACTTAAACACTGCTTCAGGGCAAGAGATTGTGTTTTAGACTAAAAGGGAATGCATTATAAGAAGAATCTTTACTTTGAAACTCTGTTCTTTACCTTTTTCACACTATGAAACAGCTTTGTATTCACCTTAAACACTGTTTCAGGGCAAGAGATTGTGTTTTAGACTAAAAGGGAATGCATTGTAAGAAGAATCTTTACTTTGAAACTCTGTTCTTTACCTTTTTCACACTATGAAACAGCTTTGTATTCGCCTTAAACACTGTTTCAGGGCAAAAGATTGTGTTTTAGACTAAAAGGGAATGCATTATAAGAAGAATCTTTACTTTGAAACTCTGTTCTTTACCTTTTTCTCACTATGAAACAGCTTTATATTCAACTTAAACACTGTTTCAGGGCAAGAGATTGTGTTTTAGACTAAAAGGGAATGCATTATAAGAAGAATCTTTACTTTGAAACTCTGTTCTTTACCTTTTTCTCACTATGAAACAGCTTTGTATTTACCTTAAACACTGTTTCAGGGCAGATTGTGTTTTAGACTAAAAGGGAATACATTATAAGAAGAATCTTTACTTTGAAAGTCTGTTCTTTACCTTTTTCTCACTATGAAACAGCTTTATATTCAACTTAAACACTGCTTCAGGGCAAGAGATTGTGTTTTAGACTAAAAGGGAATGCATTATAAGAAGAATCTTTACTTTGAAACTGTTTTTTACCTTTTTCACACTATGAAACAGCTTTGTATTCACCTTAAACACTGTTTCAGGGCAAGAGATTGTGTTTTAGACTAAAAGGTCATGCATTATAAGAAGAATCTTTACTTTGAAACTCTGTTCTTTACCTTTTTCACACTATGAAACAGCTTTGTATTCACCTTAAACACTGTTTCAGGGCAAGAGATTGTGTTTTAGACTAAAAGGGAATGCATTATAAGAAGAATCTTTACTTTGAAACTCTGTTCTTTACGTTTTTCACACTATGAAACAGCTTTGTATTCACCTTAAACACTGTTTCAGGGCAAGAGATTGTGTTTTAGACTAAAAGGGAATGCATTGTAAGAAGAATCTTTACTTTGAAACTCTGTTCTTTACCTTTTTCACACTATGAAACAGCTTTGTATTCGCCTTAAACACTGTTTCAGGGCAAAAGATTGTGTTTTAGACTAAAAGGGAATGCATTATAAGAAGAATCTTTACTTTGAAACTCTGTTCTTTACCTTTTTCTCACTATGAAACAGCTTTATATTCAACTTAAACACTGCTTCAGGGCAAGAGATTGTGTTTTAGACTAAAAGGGAATGCATTATAAGAAGAATCTTTACTTTGAAACTCTGTTCTTTACCTTTTTCACACTATGAAACAGCTTTGTATTCGCCTTAAACACTGTTTCAGGGCAAGAGATTGTGTTTTAGACTACAAGGGAATGCATTGTAAGAAGAATCTTTACTTTGAAACTCTGTTCTTTACCTTTTTCTCACTATGAAACAGCTTTGTATTCACCTTAAACACTGTTTCAGGGAAGATTGTGTTTTAGACTAAAAGGGAATGCATTATAAGAAGAATCTTTACTTTGAAACTCTGTTCTTTACCTTTTTCTCACTATGAAACAGCTTTATATTCAACTTAAACACTGTTTCAGGGCAAGAGATTGTGTTTTAGGCTAAAAGGGAATGCATTATAAGAAGAATCTTTACTTTGAAACTCTGTTCTTTACCTTTTTCTCACTATGAAACAGCTTTGTATTCACCTTAAACACTGTTTCAGGGCAAGAGATTGTGTTTTAGACTAAAAGGGAATGCATTATAAGAAGAATCTTTACTTTGAAACTCTGTTCTTTACCTTTTTCACACTATGTAACAGCTTTGTATTCACCTTAAACACTGTTTCAGGGCAGATTGTGTTTTAGACTAAAAGGGAATACATTATAAGAAGAATCTTTACTTTGAAACTCTGTTCTTTACCTTTTTCTCACTATGAAACAGCTTTATATTCAACTTAAACACTGCTTCAGGGCAAGAGATTGTGTTTTAGACTAAAAGGGAATGCATTATAAGAAGAATCTTTACTTTGAAACTCTGTTCTTTACCTTTTTCACACTATGAAACAGCTTTGTATTCACCTTAAACACTGTTTCAGGGCAAGAGATTGTGTTTTAGACTAAAAGGGAATGCATTGTAAGAAGAATCTTTACTTTGAAACTCTGTTCTTTACCTTTTTCACACTATGAAACAGCTTTGTATTCACCTTAAACACTGTTTCAGGGCAAGAGATTGTGTTTTTGACTAAAAGGGAATGCATTGTAAGAAGAATCTTTACTTTGAAACTCTGTTCTTTACCTTTTTCACACTATGAAACAGCTTTGTATTCGCCTTAAACACTGTTTCAGGGCAAAAGATTGTGTTTTAGACTAAAAGGGAATGCATTATAAGAAGAATCTTTACTTTGAAACTCTGTTCTTTACCTTTTTCTCACTATGAAACAGCTTTGTATTTACCTTAAACACTGTTTCAGGGCAAGAGATTGTGTTTTAGACTAAAAGGGAATGCATTATAAGAAGAATCTTTACTTTGAAACTTTGTTCTTTACCTTTTTCTCACTATGAAACAGCTTTATATTCAACTTAAACACTGCTTCAGGGCAAGAGATTGTGTTTTAGACTAAAAGGGAATGCATTATAAGAAGAATCTTTACTTTGAAACTCTGTTCTTTACCTTTTTCACACTATGAAACAGCTTTGTATTCACCTTAAACACTGTTTCAGGGCAAGAGATTGTGTTTTAGACTAAAAGGGAATGCATTGTAAGAAGAATCTTTACTTTGAAACTCTGTTCTTTACCTTTTTCACACTATGAAACAGCTTTGTATTCGCCTTAAACACTGTTTCAGGGCAAAAGATTGTGTTTTAGACTAAAAGGGAATGCATTATAAGAAGAATCTTTACTTTGAAACTCTGTTCTTTACCTTTTTCTCACTATGAAACAGCTTTATATTCAACTTAAACACTGTTTCAGGGCAAGAGATTGTGTTTTAGACTAAAAGGGAATGCATTATAAGAAGAATCTTTACTTTGAAACTCTGTTCTTTACCTTTTTCTCACTATGAAACAGCTTTGTATTTACCTTAAACACTGTTTCAGGGCAGATTGTGTTTTAGACTAAAAGGGAATACATTATAAGAAGAATCTTTACTTTGAAAGTCTGTTCTTTACCTTTTTCTCACTATGAAACAGCTTTATATTCAACTTAAACACTGCTTCAGGGCAAGAGATTGTGTTTTAGACTAAAAGGGAATGCATTATAAGAAGAATCTTTACTTTGAAACTGTTTTTTACCTTTTTCACACTATGAAACAGCTTTGTATTCACCTTAAACACTGTTTCAGGGCAAGAGATTGTGTTTTAGACTAAAAGGTCATGCATTATAAGAAGAATCTTTACTTTGAAACTCTGTTCTTTACCTTTTTCACACTATGAAACAGCTTTGTATTCACCTTAAAAACTGTTTCAGGGCAAGAGATTGTGTTTTAGACTAAAAGGGAATGCATTATAAGAAGAATCTTTACTTTGAAACTCTGTTCTTTACGTTTTTCACACTATGAAACAGCTTTGTATTCACCTTAAACACTGTTTCAGGGCAAGAGATTGTGTTTTAGACTAAAAGGGAATGCATTGTAAGAAGAATCTTTACTTTGAAACTCTGTTCTTTACCTTTTTCACACTATGAAACAGCTTTGTATTCGCCTTAAACACTGTTTCAGGGCAAAAGATTGTGTTTTAGACTAAAAGGGAATGCATTATAAGAAGAATCTTTACTTTGAAACTCTGTTCTTTACCTTTTTCTCACTATGAAACAGCTTTATATTCAACTTAAACACTGCTTCAGGGCAAGAGATTGTGTTTTAGACTAAAAGGGAATGCATTATAAGAAGAATCTTTACTTTGAAACTCTGTTCTTTACCTTTTTCACACTATGAAACAGCTTTGTATTCGCCTTAAACACTGTTTCAGGGCAAGAGATTGTGTTTTAGACTACAAGGGAATGCATTGTAAGAAGAATCTTTACTTTGAAACTCTGTTCTTTACCTTTTTCTCACTATGAAACAGCTTTGTATTCACCTTAAACACTGTTTCAGGGAAGATTGTGTTTTAGACTAAAAGGGAATGCATTATAAGAAGAATCTTTACTTTGAAACTCTGTTCTTTACCTTTTTCACACTATGAAACAGCTTTGTATTCACCTTAAACACTGTTTCAGGGCAAGAGATTGTGTTTTAGACTAAAAGGGAATGCATTATAAGAAGAATCTTTACTTTGAAACTCTGTTCTTTACCTTTTTCACACTATGAAACAGCTTTGTATTCACCTTAAACACTGTTTCAGGGCAAGAGATTGTGTTTTAGACTAAAAGGGAATGCATTATAAGAAGAATCTTTACTTTGAAACTCTGTTCTTTACCTTTTTCACACTATGAAACAGCTTTGTATTCACCTTAAACACTGTTTCAGGGCAAGAGATTGTGTTTTAGACTAAAAGGGAATGCATTATAAGAAGAATCTTTACTTTGAAACTCTGTTCTTTACCTTTTTCACACTATGAAACAGCTTTGTATTCACCTTAAACACTGTTTCAGGGCAAGAGATTGTGTTTTAGACTAAAAGGGAATGCATTGTAAGAAGAATCTTTACTTTGAAACTCTGTTCTTTACCTTTTTCTCACTATGAAACAGCTTTGTATTCACCTTAAACACTGTTTCAGGGCAAGAGATTGTGTTTTAGACTAAAAGGGAATGCATTATAAGAAGAATCTTTACTTTGAAACTCTGTTCTTTACCTTTTTCACACTATGAAACAGCTTTGTATTCACCTTAAACACTGTTTCAGGGCAAGAGATTGTGTTTTAGACTAAAAGGGAATGCATTATAAGAAGAATCTTTACTTTGAAACTCTGTTCTTTACGTTTTTCACACTATGAAACAGCTTTGTATTCACCTTAAACACTGTTTCAGGGCAAGAGATTGTGTTTTAGACTAAAAGGGAATGCATTGTAAGAAGAATCTTTACTTTGAAACTCTGTTCTTTACCTTTTTCACACTATGAAACAGCTTTGTATTCGCCTTAAACACTGTTTCAGGGCAAAAGATTGTGTTTTAGACTAAAAGGGAATGCATTATAAGAAGAATCTTTACTTTGAAACTCTGTTCTTTACCTTTTTCTCACTATGAAACAGCTTTATATTCAACTTAAACACTGCTTCAGGGCAAGAGATTGTGTTTTAGACTAAAAGGGAATGCATTATAAGAAGAATCTTTACTTTGAAACTCTGTTCTTTACCTTTTTCACACTATGAAACAGCTTTGTATTCACCTTAAACACTGTTTCAGGGCAAGAGATTGTGTTTTAGACTAAAAGGGAATGCATTGTAAGAAGAATCTTTACTTTGAAACTCTGTTCTTTACCTTTTTCACACTATGAAACAGCTTTGTATTCGCCTTAAACACTGTTTCAGGGCAAAAGATTGTGTTTTAGACTAAAAGGGAATGCATTATAAGAAGAATCTTTACTTTGAAACTCTGTTCTTTACCTTTTTCTCACTATGAAACAGCTTTGTATTCACCTTAAACACTGTTTCAGGGAAGATTGTGTTTTAGACTAAAAGGGAATGCATTATAAGAAGAATCTTTACTTTGAAACTCTGTTCTTTACCTTTTTCACACTATGAAACAGCTTTGTATTCACCTTAAACACTGTTTCAGGGCAAGAGATTGTGTTTTAGACTAAAAGGGAATGCATTGTAAGAAGAATCTTTACTTTGAAACTCTGTTCTTTACCTTTTTCTCACTATGAAACAGCTTTGTATTCACCTTAAACACTGTTTCAGGGAAGATTGTGTTTTAGACTAAAAGGGAATGCATTATAAGAAGAATCTTTACTTTGAAACTCTGTTCTTTACCTTTTTCACACTATGAAACAGCTTTGTATTCACCTTAAACACTGTTTCAGGGCAAGAGATTGTGTTTTAGACTAAAAGGGAATGCATTATAAGAAGAATCTTTACTTTGAAACTCTGTTCTTTACCTTTTTCACACTATGAAACAGCTTTGTATTCACCTTAAACACTGTTTCAGGGCAAGAGATTGTGTTTTAGACTAAAAGGGAATGCATTATAAGAAGAATCTTTACTTTGAAACTCTGTTCTTTACCTTTTTCACACTATGAAACAGCTTTGTATTCACCTTAAACACTGTTTCAGGGCAAGAGATTGTGTTTTAGACTAAAAGGGAATGCATTATAAGAAGAATCTTTACTTTGAAACTCTGTTCTTTACCTTTTTCACACTATGAAACAGCTTTGTATTCACCTTAAACACTGTTTCAGGGCAGATTGTGTTTTAGACTAAAAGGGAATACATTATAAGAAGAATCTTTACTTTGAAACTCTGTTCTTTACCTTTTTCTCACTATGAAACAGCTTTATATTCAACTTAAACACTGCTTCAGGGCAAGAGATTGTGTTTTAGACTAAAAGGGAATGCATTATAAGAAGAATCTTTACTTTGAAACTCTGTTCTTTACCTTTTTCACACTATGAAACAGCTTTGTATTCACCTTAAACACTGTTTCAGGGCAAGAGATTGTGTTTTAGACTAAAAGGGAATGCATTGTAAGAAGAATCTTTACTTTGAAACTCTGTTCTTTACCTTTTTCACACTATGAAACAGCTTTGTATTCACCTTAAACACTGTTTCAGGGCAAGAGATTGTGTTTTTGACTAAAAGGGAATGCATTGTAAGAAGAATCTTTACTTTGAAACTCTGTTCTTTACCTTTTTCACACTATGAAACAGCTTTGTATTCGCCTTAAACACTGTTTCAGGGCAAAAGATTGTGTTTTAGACTAAAAGGGAATGCATTATAAGAAGAATCTTTACTTTGAAACTCTGTTCTTTACCTTTTTCTCACTATGAAACAGCTTTGTATTTACCTTAAACACTGTTTCAGGGCAAGAGATTGTGTTTTAGACTAAAAGGGAATGCATTATAAGAAGAATCTTTACTTTGAAACTTTGTTCTTTACCTTTTTCTCACTATGAAACAGCTTTATATTCAACTTAAACACTGCTTCAGGGCAAGAGATTGTGTTTTAGACTAAAAGGGAATGCATTATAAGAAGAATCTTTACTTTGAAACTCTGTTCTTTACCTTTTTCACACTATGAAACAGCTTTGTATTCACCTTAAACACTGTTTCAGGGCAAGAGATTGTGTTTTAGACTAAAAGGGAATGCATTGTAAGAAGAATCTTTACTTTGAAACTCTGTTCTTTACCTTTTTCACACTATGAAACAGCTTTGTATTCGCCTTAAACACTGTTTCAGGGCAAAAGATTGTGTTTTAGACTAAAAGGGAATGCATTATAAGAAGAATCTTTACTTTGAAACTCTGTTCTTTACCTTTTTCTCACTATGAAACAGCTTTATATTCAACTTAAACACTGTTTCAGGGCAAGAGATTGTGTTTTAGACTAAAAGGGAATGCATTATAAGAAGAATCTTTACTTTGAAACTCTGTTCTTTACCTTTTTCTCACTATGAAACAGCTTTGTATTTACCTTAAACACTGTTTCAGGGCAGATTGTGTTTTAGACTAAAAGGGAATACATTATAAGAAGAATCTTTACTTAGAAAGTCTGTTCTTTACCTTTTTCTCACTATGAAACAGCTTTATATTCAACTTAAACACTGCTTCAGGGCAAGAGATTGTGTTTTAGACTAAAAGGGAATGCATTATAAGAAGAATCTTTACTTTGAAACTCTGTTCTTTACCTTTTTCACACTATGAAACAGCTTTGTATTCACCTTAAACACTGTTTCAGGGCAAGAGATTGTGTTTTAGACTAAAAGGGAATGCATTGTAAGAAGAATCTTTACTTTGAAACTCTGTTCTTTACCTTTTTCTCACTATGAAACAGCTTTATATTCAACTTAAACACTGTTTCAGGGCAAGAGATTGTGTTTTAGACTAAAAGGGAATGCATTATAAGAAGAATCTTTACTTTGAAACTCTGTTCTTTACCTTTTTCTCACTATGAAACAGCTTTGTATTCACCTTAAACACTGTTTCAGGGCAAGAGATTGTGTTTTAGACTAAAAGGGAATGCATTATAAGAAGAATCTTTACTTTGAAACTCTGTTCTTTACCTTTTTCACACTATGTAACAGCTTTGTATTCGCCTTAAACACTGTTTCAGGGCAAATTGTGTTTTAGACTAAAAGGGAATACATTATAAGAAGAATCTTTACTTTGAAACTCTGTTCTTTACCTTTTTCTCACTATGAAACAGCTTTGTATTCACCTTAAACACTGTTTCAGGGCAAGAGATTGTGTTTTAGACTAAAAGGGAATGCATTATAAGAAGAATCTTTACTTTGAAACTCTGTTCTTTACCTTTTTCACACTATGTAACAGCTTTGTATTCACCTTAAACACTGTTTCAGGGCAAATTGTGTTTTAGACTAAAAGGGAATACATTATAAGAAGAATCTTTACTTTGAAACTCTGTTCTTTACCTTTTTCTCACTATGAAACAGCTTTATATTCAACTTAAACACTGCTTCAGGGCAAGAGATTGTGTTTTAGACTAAAAGGGAATGCATTATAAGAAGAATCTTGACTTTGAAACTCTGTTCTTTACCTTTTTCACACTATGAAACAGCTTTGTATTCACCTTAAACACTGTTTCAGGGCAAGAGATTGTGTTTTAGACTAAAAGGGAATGCATTGTAAGAAGAATCTTTACTTTGAAACTCTGTTCTTTACCTTTTTCACACTATGAAACAGCTTTGTATTCGCCTTAAACACTGTTTCAGGGCAAAAGATTGTGTTTTAGACTAAAAGGGAATGCATTATAAGAAGAATCTTTACTTTGAAACTCTGTTCTTTACCTTTCTCTCACTATGAAACAGCTTTATATTCAACTTAAACACTGTTTCAGGGCAAGAGATTGTGTTTTAGACTAAAAGGGAATGCATTATAAGAAGAATCTTTACTTTGAAACTCTGTTCTTTACCTTTTTCTCACTATGAAACAGCTTTGTATTCACCTTAAACACTGTTTCAGGGCAGATTGTGTTTTAGACTAAAAGGGAATACATTATAAGAAGAATCTTTACTTTGAACTCTGTTCTTTACCTTTTTCTCACTATGAAACAGCTTTATATTCAACTTAAACACTGCTTCAGGGCAAGAGATTGTGTTTTAGACTAAAAGGGAATGCATTATAAGAAGAATCTTTACTTTGAAACTCTGTTCTTTACCTTTTTCACACTATGTAACAGCTTTGTATTCACCTTAAACACTGTTTCAGGGCAAATTGTGTTTTAGACTAAAAGGGAATACATTATAAGAAGAATCTTTACTTTGAAACTCTGTTCTTTACCTTTTTCTCACTATGAAACAGCTTTGTATTCACCTTAAACACTGTTTCAGGGCAAGAGATTGTGTTTTAGACTAAAAGGGAATGCATTATAAGAAGAATCTTTACTTTGAAACTCTGTTCTTTACCTTTTTCACACTATGTAACAGCTTTGTATTCACCTTAAACACTGTTTCAGGGCAAATTGTGTTTTAGACTAAAAGGGAATACATTATAAGAAGAATCTTTACTTTGAAACTCTGTTCTTTACCTTTTTCTCACTATGAAACAGCTTTATATTCAACTTAAACACTGCTTCAGGGCAAGAGATTGTGTTTTAGACTAAAAGGGAATGCATTATAAGAAGAATCTTTACTTTGAAACTCTGTTCTTTACCTTTTTCACACTATGAAACAGCTTTGTATTCACCTTAAACACTGTTTCAGGGCAAGAGATTGTGTTTTAGACTAAAAGGGAATGCATTGTAAGAAGAATCTTTACTTTGAAACTCTGTTCTTTACCTTTTTCACACTATGAAACAGCTTTGTATTCGCCTTAAACACTGTTTCAGGGCAAAAGATTGTGTTTTAGACTAAAAGGGAATGCATTATAAGAAGAATCTTTACTTTGAAACTCTGTTCTTTACCTTTTTCTCACTATGAAACAGCTTTGTATTCACCTTAAACACTGTTTCAGGGCAGATTGTGTTTTAGACTAAAAGGGAATACATTATAAGAAGAATCTTTACTTTGAAAGTCTGTTCTTTACCTTTTTCTCACTATGAAACAGCTTTATTTTCAACTTAAACACTGCTTCAGGGCAAGAGATTGTGTTTTAGACTAAAAGGGAATGCATTATAAGAAGAATCTTTACTTTGAAACTCTGTTTTTTACCTTTTTCACACTATGAAACAGCTTTGTATTCACCTTAAACACTGTTTCAGGGCAAGAGATTGTGTTTTAGACTAAAAGGTCATGCATTATAAGAAGAATCTTTACTTTGAAACTCTGTTCTTTACCTTTTTCACATTATGAAACAGCTTTGTATTCACCTTAAACACTGTTTCAGGGCAAGAGATTGTGTTTTAGACTAAAAGGGAATGCATTATAAGAAGAATCTTTACTTTGAAACTCTGTTCTTTACCTTTTTCACACTATGTAACAGCTTTGTATTCACCTTAAACACTGTTTCAGGGCAAATTGTGTTTTAGACTAAAAGGGAATACATTATAAGAAGAATCTTTACTTTGAAACTCTGTTCTTTACCTTTTTCTCACTATGAAACAGCTTTGTATTCACCTTAAACACTGTTTCAGGGCAAGAGATTGTGTTTTAGACTAAAAGGGAATGCATTATAAGAAGAATCTTTACTTTGAAACTCTGTTCTTTACCTTTTTCACACTATGTAACAGCTTTGTATTCACCTTAAACACTGTTTCAGGGCAAATTGTGTTTTAGACTAAAAGGGAATACATTATAAGAAGAATCTTTACTTTGAAACTCTGTTCTTTACCTTTTTCTCACTATGAAACAGCTTTATATTCAACTTAAACACTGCTTCAGGGCAAGAGATTGTGTTTTAGACTAAAAGGGAATGCATTATAAGAAGAATCTTTACTTTGAAACTCTGTTCTTTACCTTTTTCACACTATGAAACAGCTTTGTATTCACCTTAAACACTGTTTCAGGGCAAGAGATTGTGTTTTAGACTAAAAGGGAATGCATTGTAAGAAGAATCTTTACTTTGAAACTCTGTTCTTTACCTTTTTCACACTATGAAACAGCTTTGTATTCGCCTTAAACACTGTTTCAGGGCAAAAGATTGTGTTTTAGACTAAAAGGGAATGCATTATAAGAAGAATCTTTACTTTGAAACTCTGTTCTTTACCTTTTTCTCACTATGAAACAGCTTTATATTCAACTTAAACACTGTTTCAGGGCAAGAGATTGTGTTTTAGACTAAAAGGGAATGCATTATAAGAAGAATCTTTACTTTGAAACTCTGTTCTTTACCTTTTTCTCACTATGAAACAGCTTTGTATTCACCTTAAACACTGTTTCAGGGCAGATTGTGTTTTAGACTAAAAGGGAATACATTATAAGAAGAATCTTTACTTTGAACTCTGTTCTTTACCTTTTTCTCACTATGAAACAGCTTTATATTCAACTTAAACACTGCTTCAGGGCAAGAGATTGTGTTTTAGACTAAAAAAGACTGCATTATAAGAAGAATCTTTACTTTGAAACTCTGTTTTTTACCTTTTTCAAACTATGAAACAGCTTTGTATTCACCTTAAACACTGTTTCAGGGCAAGAGATTGTGTTTTAGACTAAAAGGTAATGCATTATAAGATGAATCTTTACTTTGAAACTCTGTTCTTTACCTTTTTCACACTATGAAACAGCTTTGTATTCACCTTAAACACTGTTTCAGGGCAAGAGATTGTGTTTTAGACTAAAAGGGAATGCATTATAAGAAGAATCTTTACTTTGAAACTCTGTTCTTTACCTTTTTCTCACTATGAAACAGCTTTGTATTCACCTTAAACACTGTTTCAGGGCAAGAGATTGTGTTTTAGACTAAAAGGGAATGCATTATAAGAAGAATCTTTACTTTGAAACTCTGTTCTTTACCTTTTTCACACTATGAAACAGCTTTGTATTCACCTTAAACACTGTTTCAGGGCAGATTGTGTTTTAGACTAAAAGGGAATACATTATAAGAAGAATCTTTACTTTGAAAGTCTGTTCTTTACCTTTTTCTCACTATGAAACAGCTTTATATTCAACTTAAACACTGCTTCAGGGCAAGAGATTGTGTTTTAGACTAAAAGGGAATGCATTATAAGAAGAATCTTTACTTTGAAACTCTGTTCTTTACCTTTTTCACACTATGAAACAGCTTTGTATTCACCTTAAACACTGTTTCAGGGCAGATTGTGTTTTAGACTAAAAGGGAATACATTATAAGAAGAATCTTTACTTTGAAAGTCTGTTCTTTACCTTTTTCTCACTATGAAACAGCTTTATATTCAACTTAAACACTGCTTCAGGGCAGGAGATTGTGTTTTAGACTAAAAGGGAATGCATTATAAGAAGAATCTTTACTTTGAAACTCTGTTTTTTACCTTTTTCTCACTATGAAACAGCTTTGTATTCAACTTAAACACTGTTTCAGGGCAAGAGATTGTGTTTTAGACTAAAAGGTACTGCATTATAAGAAGAATCTTTACTTTGAAACTCTGTTCTTTACCTTTTTCACACTATGAAACAGCTTTGTATTCACCTTAAACACTGTTTCAGGGCAGATTGTGTTTTAGACTAAAAGGGAATACATTATAAGAAGAATCTTTACTTTGAAACTCTGTTCTTTACCTTTTTCTCACTATGAAACAGCTTTATATTCAACTTAAACACTGTTTCAGGGCAAGAGATTGTGTTTTAAACTAAAATAGACTGCATTATAAGAAGAATCTTTACTTTGAAACTCTGTTCTTTACCTTTTTCACACTATGAAACAGCTTTGTATTCACCTTAAACACTGTTTCAGGGCAAGAGATTGTGTTTTAGACTAAAAGGGAATGCATTATAAGAAGAATCTTTACTTTGAAACTCTGTTCTTTACCTTTTTCTCACTATGAAACAGCTTTGTATTCACCTTAAACACTGTTTCAGGGCAAGAGATTGTGTTTTAGACTAAAAGGGAATGCATTATAAGAAGAATCTTTACTTTGAAACTCTGTTCTTTACCTTTTTCACACTATGAAACAGCTTTGTATTCACCTTAAACACTGTTTCAGGGCAGATTGTGTTTTAGACTAAAAGGGAATACATTATAAGAAGAATCTTTACTTTGAAAGTCTGTTCTTTACCTTTTTCTCACTATGAAACAGCTTTATATTCAACTTAAACACTGCTTCAGGGCAAGAGATTGTGTTTTAGACTAAAAGGGAATGCATTATAAGAAGAATCTTTACTTTGAAACTGTTTTTTACCTTTTTCACACTATGAAACAGCTTTGTATTCACCTTAAACACTGTTTCAGGGCAAGAGATTGTGTTTTAAACTAAAAGGTCATGCATTATAAGAAGAATCTTTACTTTGAAACTCTGTTCTTTACCTTTTTCACACTATGAAACAGCTTTGTATTCACCTTAAACACTGTTTTAGGGCAAGAGATTGTGTTTTAGACTAAAAGGGAATGCATTGTAAGAAGAATCTTTACTTTGAAACTCTGTTCTTTACCTTTTGCACACTATGAAACAGCTTTGTATTCGCCTTAAACACTGTTTCAGGGCAAAAGATTGTGTTTTAGACTAAAAGGGAATGCATTATAAGAAGAATCTTTACTTTGAAACTCTGTTCTTTACCTTTTTCTCACTATGAAACAGCTTTATATTCAACTTAAACACTGTTTCAGGGCAAGAGATTGTGTTTTAGACTAAAAGGGAATGCATTATAAGAAGAATCTTTACTTTGAAACTCTGTTCTTTACCTTTTTCACACTATGTAACAGCTTTGTATTCACCTTAAACACTGTTTCAGGGCAAATTGTGTTTTAGACTAAAAGGGAATACATTATAAGAAGAATCTTTACTTTGAAACTCTGTTCTTTACCTTTTTCTCACTATGAAACAGCTTTGTATTCACCTTAAACACTGTTTCAGGGCAAGAGATTGTGTTTTAGACTAAAAGGGAATGCATTATAAGAAGAATCTTTACTTTGAAACTCTGTTCTTTACCTTTTTCACACTATGTAACAGCTTTGTATTCACCTTAAACACTGTTTCAGGGCAAATTGTGTTTTAGACTAAAAGGGAATACATTATAAGAAGAATCTTTACTTTGAAACTCTGTTCTTTACCTTTTTCTCACTATGAAACAGCTTTATATTCAACTTAAACACTGCTTCAGGGCAAGAGATTGTGTTTTAGACTAAAAGGGAATGCATTATAAGAAGAATCTTTACTTTGAAACTCTGTTCTTTACCTTTTTCACACTATGAAACAGCTTTGTATTCGCCTTAAACACTGTTTCAGGGCAAAAGATTGTGTTTTAGACTAAAAGGGAATGCATTATAAGAAGAATCTTTACTTTGAAACTCTGTTCTTTACCTTTTTCTCACTATGAAACAGCTTTATATTCAACTTAAACACTGCTTCAGGGCAAGAGATTGTGTTTTAGACTAAAAAAGACTGCATTATAAGAAGAATCTTTACTTTGAAACTCTGTTTTTTACCTTTTTCAAACTATGAAACAGCTTTGTATTCACCTTAAACACTGTTTCAGGGCAAGAGATTGTGTTTTAGACTAAAAGGTAATGCATTATAAGATGAATCTTTACTTTGAAACTCTGTTCTTTACCTTTTTCACACTATGAAACAGCTTTGTATTCACCTTAAACACTGTTTCAGGGCAAGAGATTGTGTTTTAGACTAAAAGGGAATGCATTATAAGAAGAATCTTTACTTTGAAACTCTGTTCTTTACCTTTTTCTCACTATGAAACAGCTTTGTATTCACCTTAAACACTGTTTCAGGGCAAGAGATTGTGTTTTAGACTAAAAGGGAATGCATTATAAGAAGAATCTTTACTTTGAAACTCTGTTCTTTACCTTTTTCACACTATGAAACAGCTTTGTATTCACCTTAAACACTGTTTCAGGGCAGATTGTGTTTTAGACTAAAAGGGAATACATTATAAGAAGAATCTTTACTTTGAAAGTCTGTTCTTTACCTTTTTCTCACTATGAAACAGCTTTATATTCAACTTAAACACTGCTTCAGGGCAAGAGATTGTGTTTTAGACTAAAAGGGAATGCATTATAAGAAGAATCTTTACTTTGAAACTCTGTTCTTTACCTTTTTCACACTATGAAACAGCTTTGTATTCACCTTAAACACTGTTTCAGGGCAGATTGTGTTTTAGACTAAAAGGGAATACATTATAAGAAGAATCTTTACTTTGAAAGTCTGTTCTTTACCTTTTTCTCACTATGAAACAGCTTTATATTCAACTTAAACACTGCTTCAGGGCAGGAGATTGTGTTTTAGACTAAAAGGGAATGCATTATAAGAAGAATCTTTACTTTGAAACTCTGTTTTTTACCTTTTTCTCACTATGAAACAGCTTTGTATTCAACTTAAACACTGTTTCAGGGCAAGAGATTGTGTTTTAGACTAAAAGGTACTGCATTATAAGAAGAATCTTTACTTTGAAACTCTGTTCTTTACCTTTTTCACACTATGAAACAGCTTTGTATTCACCTTAAACACTGTTTCAGGGCAGATTGTGTTTTAGACTAAAAGGGAATACATTATAAGAAGAATCTTTACTTTGAAACTCTGTTCTTTACCTTTTTCTCACTATGAAACAGCTTTATATTCAACTTAAACACTGTTTCAGGGCAAGAGATTGTGTTTTAAACTAAAATAGACTGCATTATAAGAAGAATCTTTACTTTGAAACTCTGTTCTTTACCTTTTTCACACTATGAAACAGCTTTGTATTCACCTTAAACACTGTTTCAGGGCAAGAGATTGTGTTTTAGACTAAAAGGGAATGCATTATAAGAAGAATCTTTACTTTGAAACTCTGTTCTTTACCTTTTTCTCACTATGA
The DNA here is from genome assembly GCF_041902795.1 of Electrophorus electricus. Taxonomy (NCBI): domain Eukaryota; kingdom Metazoa; phylum Chordata; class Actinopteri; order Gymnotiformes; family Gymnotidae; genus Electrophorus; species Electrophorus electricus. The sequence goes on along the minus strand of NW_027658572.1, from coordinate 731,611 downwards.
AACAGCTTTGTATTCACCTTAAACACTGTTTCAGGGCAAGAGATTGTGTTTTAGACTAAAAGGGAATGCATTATAAGAAGAATCTTTACTTTGAAACTCTGTTCTTTACCTTTTTCACACTATGAAACAGCTTTGTATTCACCTTAAACACTGTTTCAGGGCAGATTGTGTTTTAGACTAAAAGGGAATACATTATAAGAAGAATCTTTACTTTGAAAGTCTGTTCTTTACCTTTTTCTCACTATGAAACAGCTTTATATTCAACTTAAACACTGCTTCAGGGCAAGAGATTGTGTTTTAGACTAAAAGGGAATGCATTATAAGAAGAATCTTTACTTTGAAACTGTTTTTTACCTTTTTCACACTATGAAACAGCTTTGTATTCACCTTAAACACTGTTTCAGGGCAAGAGATTGTGTTTTAAACTAAAAGGTCATGCATTATAAGAAGAATCTTTACTTTGAAACTCTGTTCTTTACCTTTTTCACACTATGAAACAGCTTTGTATTCACCTTAAACACTGTTTTAGGGCAAGAGATTGTGTTTTAGACTAAAAGGGAATGCATTGTAAGAAGAATCTTTACTTTGAAACTCTGTTCTTTACCTTTTGCACACTATGAAACAGCTTTGTATTCGCCTTAAACACTGTTTCAGGGCAAAAGATTGTGTTTTAGACTAAAAGGGAATGCATTATAAGAAGAATCTTTACTTTGAAACTCTGTTCTTTACCTTTTTCTCACTATGAAACAGCTTTATATTCAACTTAAACACTGTTTCAGGGCAAGAGATTGTGTTTTAGACTAAAAGGGAATGCATTATAAGAAGAATCTTTACTTTGAAACTCTGTTCTTTACCTTTTTCACACTATGTAACAGCTTTGTATTCACCTTAAACACTGTTTCAGGGCAAATTGTGTTTTAGACTAAAAGGGAATACATTATAAGAAGAATCTTTACTTTGAAACTCTGTTCTTTACCTTTTTCTCACTATGAAACAGCTTTGTATTCACCTTAAACACTGTTTCAGGGCAAGAGATTGTGTTTTAGACTAAAAGGGAATGCATTATAAGAAGAATCTTTACTTTGAAACTCTGTTCTTTACCTTTTTCACACTATGTAACAGCTTTGTATTCACCTTAAACACTGTTTCAGGGCAAATTGTGTTTTAGACTAAAAGGGAATACATTATAAGAAGAATCTTTACTTTGAAACTCTGTTCTTTACCTTTTTCTCACTATGAAACAGCTTTATATTCAACTTAAACACTGCTTCAGGGCAAGAGATTGTGTTTTAGACTAAAAGGGAATGCATTATAAGAAGAATCTTTACTTTGAAACTCTGTTCTTTACCTTTTTCACACTATGAAACAGCTTTGTATTCGCCTTAAACACTGTTTCAGGGCAAAAGATTGTGTTTTAGACTAAAAGGGAATGCATTATAAGAAGAATCTTTACTTTGAAACTCTGTTCTTTACCTTTTTCTCACTATGAAACAGCTTTATATTCAACTTAAACACTGTTTCAGGGCAAGAGATTGTGTTTTAGACTAAAAGGGAATGCATTATAAGAAGAATCTTTACTTTGAAACTCTGTTCTTTACCTTTTTCTCACTATGAAACAGCTTTGTATTCACCTTAAACACTGTTTCAGGGCAGATTGTGTTTTAGACTAAAAGGGAATACATTATAAGAAGAATCTTTACTTTGAAAGTCTGTTCTTTACCTTTTTCTCACTATGAAACAGCTTTATATTCAACTTAAACACTGCTTCAGGGCAAGAGATTGTGTTTTAGACTAAAAGGGAATGCATTATAAGAAGAATCTTTACTTTGAAACTCTGTTCTTTACCTTTTTCTCACTATGAAACAGCTTTGTATTCACCTTAAACACTGTTTCAGGGCAGATTGTGTTTTAGACTAAAAGGGAATACATTATAAGAAGAATCTTTACTTTGAAAGTCTGTTCTTTACCTTTTTCTCACTATGAAACAGCTTTATATTCAACTTAAACACTGCTTCAGGGCAAGAGATTGTGTTTTAGACTTAAAGGGAATGCATTATAAGAAGAATCTTTACTTTGAAACTGTTTTTTACCTTTTTCACACTATGAAACAGCTTTGTATTCACCTTAAACACTGTTTCAGGGCAAGAGATTGTGTTTTAGACTAAAAGGCCATGCATTATAAGAAGAATCTTTACTTTGAAACTCTGTTCTTTACCTTTTTCACACTATGAAACAGCTTTGTATTCACCTTAAACACTGTTTCAGGGCAAGAGATTGTGTTTTAGACTAAAAGGGAATGCATTATAAGAAGAATCTTTACTTTGAAACTCTGTTCTTTACCTTTTTCACACTATGAAACAGCTTTGTATTCACCTTAAACACTGTTTCAGGGCAAGAGATTGTGTTTTATACTAAAAGGGAATGCATTGTAAGAAGAATCTTTACTTTGAAACTCTGTTCTTTACCTTTTTCACACTATGAAACAGCTTTGTATTCGCCTTAAACACTGTTTCAGGGCAAAAGATTGTGTTTTAGACTAAAAGGGAATGCATTATAAGAAGAATCTTTACTTTGAAACTCTGTTCTTTACCTTTTTCTCACTATGAAACAGCTTTGTATTCGCCTTAAACACTGTTTCAGGGCAAAAGATTGTGTTTTAGACTAAAAGGGAATGCATTATAAGAAGAATCTTTACTTTGAAACTCTGTTCTTTACCTTTTTCTCACTATGAAACAGCTTTATATTCAACTTAAACACTGTTTCAGGGCAAGAGATTGTGTTTTAGACTAAAAGGGAATGCATTATAAGAAGAATCTTTACTTTGAAACTCTGTTCTTTACCTTTTTCTCACTATGAAACAGCTTTGTATTCACCTTAAACACTGTTTCAGGGCAGATTGTGTTTTAGACTAAAAGGGAATACATTATAAGAAGAATCTTTACTTTGAAAGTCTGTTCTTTACCTTTTTCTCACTATGAAACAGCTTTATATTCAACTTAAACACTGCTTCAGGGCAAGAGATTGTGTTTTAGACTAAAAGGGAATGCATTATAAGAAGAATCTTTACTTTGAAACTCTGTTCTTTACCTTTTTCTCACTATGAAACAGCTTTGTATTCACCTTAAACACTGTTTCAGGGCAGATTGTGTTTTAGACTAAAAGGGAATACATTATAAGAAGAATCTTTACTTTGAAAGTCTGTTCTTTACCTTTTTCTCACTATGAAACAGCTTTATATTCAACTTAAACACTGCTTCAGGGCAAGAGATTGTGTTTTAGACTTAAAGGGAATGCATTATAAGAAGAATCTTTACTTTGAAACTGTTTTTTACCTTTTTCACACTATGAAACAGCTTTGTATTCACCTTAAACACTGTTTCAGGGCAAGAGATTGTGTTTTAGACTAAAAGGTCATGCATTATAAGAAGAATCTTTACTTTGAAACTCTGTTCTTTACCTTTTTCACACTATGAAACAGCTTTGTATTCACCTTAAACACTGTTTCAGGGCAAGAGATTGTGTTTTAGACTAAAAGGGAATGCATTATAAGAAGAATCTTTACTTTGAAACTCTGTTCTTTACCTTTTTCACACTATGAAACAGCTTTGTATTCACCTTAAACACTGTTTCAGGGCAAGAGATTGTGTTTTATACTAAAAGGGAATGCATTGTAAGAAGAATCTTTACTTTGAAACTCTGTTCTTTACCTTTTTCACACTATGAAACAGCTTTGTATTCGCCTTAAACACTGTTTCAGGGCAAAAGATTGTGTTTTAGACTAAAAGGGAATGCATTATAAGAAGAATCTTTACTTTGAAACTCTGTTCTTTACCTTTTTCTCACTATGAAACAGCTTTATATTCAACTTAAACACTGTTTCAGGGCAAGAGATTGTGTTTTAGACTAAAAGGGAATGCATTATAAGAAGAATCTTTACTTTGAAACTCTGTTCTTTACCTTTTTCACACTATGTAACAGCTTTGTATTCACCTTAAACACTGTTTCAGGGCAAATTGTGTTTTAGACTAAAAGGGAATACATTATAAGAAGAATCTTTACTTTGAAAGTCTGTTCTTTACCTTTTTCTCACTATGAAACAGCTTTGTATTCACCTTAAACACTGTTTCAGGGCAAGAGATTGTGTTTTAGACTAAAAGGGAATGCATTATAAGAAGAATCTTTACTTTGAAACTCTGTTCTTTACCTTTTTCACACTATGTAACAGCTTTGTATTCACCTTAAACACTGTTTCAGGGCAAATTGTGTTTTAGACTAAAAGGGAATACATTATAAGAAGAATCTTTACTTTGAAACTCTGTTCTTTACCTTTTTCTCACTATGAAACAGCTTTATATTCAACTTAAACACTGCTTCAGGGCAAGAGATTGTGTTTTAGACTAAAAGGGAATGCATTATAAGAAGAATCTTTACTTTGAAACTCTGTTCTTTACCTTTTTCACACTATGAAACAGCTTTGTATTCACCTTAAACACTGTTTCAGGGCAAGAGATTGTGTTTTAGACTAAAAGGGAATGCATTGTAAGAAGAATCTTTACTTTGAAACTCTGTTCTTTACCTTTTTCACACTATGAAACAGCTTTGTATTCGCCTTAAACACTGTTTCAGGGCAAAAGATTGTGTTTTAGACTAAAAGGGAATGCATTATAAGAAGAATCTTTACTTTGAAACTCTATTCTTTACCTTTTTCTCACTATGAAACAGCTTTATATTCAACTTAAACACTGTTTCAGGGCAAGAGATTGTGTTTTAGACTAAAAGGGAATGCATTATAAGAAGAATCTTTACTTTGAAACTCTGTTCTTTACCTTTTTCTCACTATGAAACAGCTTTGTATTCACCTTAAACACTGTTTCAGGGCAGATTGTGTTTTAGACTAAAAGGGAATACATTATAAGAAGAATCTTTACTTTGAAACTCTGTTCTTTACCTTTTTCTCACTATGAAACAGCTTTATATTCAACTTAAACACTGCTTCAGGGCAAGAGATTGTGTTTTAGACTAAAAGGGAATGCATTATAAGAAGAATCTTTACTTTGAAACTCTGTTCTTTACCTTTTTCTCACTGTGAAACAGCTTTATATTCAACTTAAACACTGCTTCAGGGCAAGAGATTGTGTTTTAGACTAAAATAGACTGCATTATAAGAAGAATCTTTACTTTGAAACTCTGTTTTTTACCTTTTTCACACTATGAAACAGCTTTGTATTCACCTTAAACACTGTTTCAGGGCAAGAGATTGTGTTTTAGACTAAAAGGTAATGCATTATAAGAAGAATCTTTACTTTGAAACTCTGTTCTTTACCTTTTTCACACTATGAAACAGCTTTGTATTCACCTTAAACACTGTTTCAGGGCAAGAGATTGTGTATTAGACTAAAAGGGAATGCATTATAAGAAGAATCTTTACTTTGAAACTCTGTTCTTTACCTTTTTCTCACTATGACACAGCTTTGTATTCACCTTAAACACTGTTTCAGGGCAAGAGATTGTGTTTTAGACTAAAAGGGAATGCATTATAAGACGAATCTTTACTTTGAAACTCTGTTTTTTACCTTTTTCACACTATGAAACAGCTTTGTATTCACCTTAACACTGTTTCAGGGCAAGAGATTGTGTTTTAGACTAAAAGGGAATGCATTATAAGAAGAATCTTTACTTTGAAACTCTGTTCTTTACCTTTTTCACACTATGAAACAGCTTTGTATTCACCTTAAACACTGTTTCAGGGCAAGAGATTGTGTTTTAGACTAAAAGGGAATGCATTGTAAGAAGAATCTTTACTTTGAAACTCTGTTCTTTACCTTTTTCTCACAATGAAACAGCTTTGTATTCACCTTAAACACTGTTTCAGGGCAAGAGATTGTGTTTTAGACTAAAAGGTAATGCATTATAAGAAGAATCTTTACTTTGAAACTCTGTTCTTTACCTTTTTCACACTATGAAACAGCTTTGTATTCACCTTAAACACTGTTTCAGGGCAAGAGATTGTGTTTTAGACTAAAAGGGAATGCATTATAAGAAGAATCTTTACTTTGAAACTCTGTTCTTTACCTTTTTCTCACTATGAAACAGCTTTGTATTCACCTTAAACACTGTTTCAGGGCAAGAGATTGTGTTTTAGACTAAAAGGGAATGCATTATAAGAAGAATCTTTACTTTGAAACTCTGTTTTTTACCTTTTTCACACTATGAAACAGCTTTGTATTCACCTTAACACTGTTTCAGGGCAAGAGATTGTGTTTTAGACTAAAAGGGAATGCATTATAAGAAGAATCTTTACTTTGAAACTCTGTTCTTTACCTTTTTCACACTATGAAACAGCTTTGTATTCACCTTAAACACTGTTTCAGGGCAAGAGATTGTGTTTTAGACTAAAAGGGAATGCATTGTAAGAAGAATCTTTACTTTGAAACTCTGTTCTTTACCTTTTTCTCACAATGAAACAGCTTTGTATTCACCTTAAACACTGTTTCAGGGCAAGAGATTGTGTTTTAGACAAAAAGGGAATGCATTATAAGAAGAATCTTTACTTTGAAACTCTGTTCTTTACCTTTTTCACACTATGAAACAGCTTTGTATTCACCTTAAACACTGTTTCAGGGCAGATTGTGTTTTAGACTAAAAGGGAATACATTATAAGAAGAATCTTTACTTTGAAAGTCTGTTCTTTACCTTTTTCTCACTATGAAACAGCTTTATATTCAACTTAAACACTGCTTCAGGGCAAGAGATTGTGTTTTAGACTAAAAGGGAATGCATTATAAGAAGAATCTTTACTTTGAAACTCTGTTTTTTACCTTTTTCACACTATGAAACAGCTTTGTATTCACCTAAAACACTGTTTCAGGGCAAGAGATTGTGTTTTAGACTAAAAGGTCATGCATTATAAGAAGAATCTTTACTTTGAAACTCTGTTCTTTACCTTTTTCACACTATGAAACAGCTTTGTATTCACCTTAAACACTGTTTCAGGGCAAGAGATTGTGTTTTAGACTAAAAGGGAATGCATTATAAGAAGAATCTTTACTTTGAAACTCTGTTCTTTACCTTTTTCACACTATGAAACAGCTTTGTATTCACCTTAAACACTGTTTCAGGGCAAGAGATTGTGTTTTAGACTAAAAGGGAATGTATTATAAGAAGAATCTTTACTTTGAAACTCTGTTTTTTACCTTTTTCACACTATGAAACAGCTTTGTATTCACCTTAACACTGTTTCAGGGCAAAAGATTGTGTTTTAAACTAAAAGGGAATGCATTGTAAGAAGAATCTTTACTTTGAAACTCTGTTATTTACCTTTTTCACACTATGAAACAGCTTTGTATTCACCTTAACACTGTTTCAGGGCAAGAGATTGTGTTTTAGACTAAAAGGGAATGCATTATAAGAAGAATCTTTACTTTGAAACTCTGTTCTTTACCTTTTTCACACTATGAAACAGCTTTGTATTCACCTTAAACACTGTTTCAGGGCAAGAGATTGTGTTTTAGACTAAAAGGGAATGCATTGTAAGAAGAATCTTTACTTTGAAACTCTGTTCTTTACCTTTTTCTCACAATGAAACAGCTTTGTATTCACCTTAAACACTGTTTCAGGGCAAGAGATTGTGTTTTAGACAAAAAGGGAATGCATTATAAGAAGAATCTTTACTTTGAAACTCTGTTCTTTACCTTTTTCACACTATGAAACAGCTTTGTATTCACCTTAAACACTGTTTCAGGGCAGATTGTGTTTTAGACTAAAAGGGAATACATTATAAGAAGAATCTTTACTTTGAAAGTCTGTTCTTTACCTTTTTCTCACTATGAAACAGCTTTATATTCAACTTAAACACTGCTTCAGGGCAAGAGATTGTGTTTTAGACTAAAAGGGAATGCATTATAAGAAGAATCTTTACTTTGAAACTCTGTTTTTTACCTTTTTCACACTATGAAACAGCTTTGTATTCACCTAAAACACTGTTTCAGGGCAAGAGATTGTGTTTTAGACTAAAAGGTCATGCATTATAAGAAGAATCTTTACTTTGAAACTCTGTTCTTTACCTTTTTCACACTATGAAACAGCTTTGTATTCACCTTAAACACTGTTTCAGGGCAAGAGATTGTGTTTTAGACTAAAAGGGAATGCATTATAAGAAGAATCTTTACTTTGAAACTCTGTTCTTTACCTTTTTCACACTATGAAACAGCTTTGTATTCACCTTAAACACTGTTTCAGGGCAAGAGATTGTGTTTTAGACTAAAAGGGAATGCATTATAAGAAGAATCTTTACTTTGAAACTCTGTTCTTTACCTTTTTCTCACTATGAAACAGCTTTGTATTCACCTTAAACACTGTTTCAGGGCAAGAGATTGTGTTTTAGACTAAAAGGGAATGCATTATAAGAAGAATCTTTACTTTGAAACTCTGTTTTTTACCTTTTTCACACTATGAAACAGCTTTGTATTCACCTTAACACTGTTTCAGGGCAAGAGATTGTGTTTTAAACTAAAAGGGAATGCATTGTAAGAAGAATCTTTACTTTGAAACTCTGTTCTTTACCTTTTTCTCACTATGAAACAGCTTTGTATTCACCTTAAACACTGTTTCAGGGCAAGAGATTGTGTTTTAGACAAAAAGAGAATGCATTATAAGAAGAATCTTTACTTTGAAACTCTGTTCTTTACCTTTTTCACACTATGAAACAGCTTTGTATTCACCTTAAACACTGTTTCAGGGCAGATTGTGTTTTAGACTAAAAGGGAATACATTATAAGAAGAATCTTTACTTTGAAAGTCTGTTCTTTACCTTTTTCTCACTATGAAACAGCTTTATTTTCAACTTAAACACTGCTTCAGGGCAAGAGATTGTGTTTTAGACTAAAAGGGAATGCATTATAAGAAGAATCTTTACTTTGAAACTCTGTTTTTTACCTTTTTCACACTATGAAACAGCTTTGTATTCACCTTAAACACTGTTTCAGGGCAAGAGATTGTGTTTTAGACTAAAAGGTCATGCATTATAAGAAGAATCTTTACTTTGAAACTCTGTTCTTTACCTTTTTCACACTATGAAACAGCTTTGTATTCACCTTAAACACTGTTTCAGGGCAAGAGATTGTGTTTTAGACTAAAAGGGAATGCATTATAAGAAGAATCTTTACTTTGAAACTCTGTTCTTTACCTTTTTCACACTATGAAACAGCTTTGTATTCACCTTAAACACTGTTTCAGGGCAAGAGATTGTGTTTTAGACTAAAAGGGAATGCATTGTAAGAAGAATCTTTACTTTGAAACTCTGTTCTATACCTTTTTCACACTATGAAACAGCTTTGTATTCGCCTTAAACACTGTTTCAGGGCAAAAGATTGTGTTTTAGACTAAAAGGGAATGCATTATAAGAAGAATCTTTACTTTGAAACTGTTCTTTACCTTTTTCTCACTATGAAACAGCTTTATATTCAACTTAAACAATGTTTCAGGGCAAGAGATTGTGTTTTAGACTAAAAGGTCATGCATTATAAGAAGAATCTTTACTTTGAAACTCTGTTCTTTACCTTTTTCACACTATGAAACAGCTTTGTATTCACCTTAAACACTGTTTCAGGGCAAGAGATTGTGTTTTAGACTAAAAGGTAATGCATTATAAGAAGAATCTTTACTTTGAAACTCTGTTCTTTACCTTTTTCTCACTATGAAACAGCTTTATATTCAACTTAAACACTGCTTCAGGGCAAGAGATTCTGTTTTAGACTAAAAGGGAATGCATTATAAGAAGAATCTTTACTTTGAAACTCTGTTCTTTACCTTTTTCACACTATGTAACAGCTTTGTATTCACCTTAAACACTGTTTCAGGGCAAATTGTGTTTTAGACTAAAAGGGAATACATTATAAGAAGAATCTTTACTTTGAAACTCTGTTCTTTACCTTTTTCTCACTATGAAACAGCTTTATATTCAACTTAAACACTGCTTCAGGGCAAGAGATTGTGTTTTAGACTAAAAGGGAATGCATTATAAGAAGAATCTTTACTTTGAAACTCTGTTCTTTACCTTTTTCACACTATGAAACAGCTTTGTATTCGCCTTAAACACTGTTTCAGGGCAAAAGATTGTGTTTTAGACTAAAAGGGAATGCATTATAAGAAGAATCTTTACTTTGAAACTCTGTTCTTTACCTTTTTCTCACTATGAAACAGCTTTATATTCAACTTAAACACTGTTTCAGGGCAAGAGATTGTGTTTTAGACTAAAAGGGAATGCATTATAAGAAGAATCTTTACTTTGAAACTCTGTTCTTTACCTTTTTCTCACTATGAAACAGCTTTGTATTCACCTTAAACACTGTTTCAGGGCAGATTGTGTTTTAGACTAAAAGGGAATGCATTGTAAGAAGAATCTTTACTTTGAAACTCTGTTCTTTACCTTTTTCTCACTATGAAACAGCTTTGTATCCAACTTAAACACTGTTTCAGGGCAAGAGATTGTGTTTTAGACTAAAAGGGAATGCATTATAAGAAGAATCTTTACTTTGAAACTCTGTTCTTTACCTTTTTCTCACTATGAAACAGCTTTGTATTCACCTTAAACACTGTTTCAGGGCAAGAGATTGTGTTTTAGACTAAAAGGGAATGCATTATAAGAAGAATCTTTACTTTGAAAATCTGTTCTTTACCTTTTTCACACTATGAAACAGCTTTGTATTCACCTTAAACACTGTTTCAGGGCAAGAGATTGTGTTTTAGACTAAAAGAGAATGCATTATAAAAAGAATCTTTACTTTGAAACTCTGTTCTTTACCTTTTTCTCACTATGAAACAGCTTTGTATTCACCTTAAACACTGTTTCAGGGCAAGAGATTGTGTTTTAGACTAAAAGGGAATGCATTGTAAGAAGAATCTTTACTTTGAAACTCTGTTCTTTACCTTTTTCTCACTATGAAACAGCTTTGTATTCACCTTAAACACTGTTTCAGGGCAAGAGATTGTGTTTTAGACTAAAAGGGAATGCATTATAAGAAGAATCTTTACTTTGAAACTCTGTTCTTTACCTTTTTCACACTATGAAACAGCTTTATATTCAACTTAAACACTGCTTCAGGGCAAGAGATTGTGTTTTAGACTAAAATAGACTGCATTATAAGAAGAATCTTTACTTTGAAACTCTGTTCTTTACCTTTTTCTCACTATGAAACAGCTTTATATTCAACTTAAACACTGCTTCAGGGCAAGAGATTGTGTTTTAGACTAAAAGGGAATGCATTATAAGAAGAATCTTTACTTTGAATCTCTGTTCTTTACCTTTTTCACACTATGAAACAGCTTTGTATTCACCTTAAACACTGTTTCAGGGCAGATTGTGTTTTAGACTAAAAGGGAATACATTATAAGAAGAATCTTTACTTTGAAAGTCTGTTCTTTACCTTTTTCTCACTATGAAACAGCTTTATATTCAACTTAAACACTGCTTCAGGGCAAGAGATTGTGTTTTAGACTAAAAGGGAATGCATTATAAGAAGAATCTTTACTTTGAAACTCTGTTTTTTACCTTTTTCACACTATGAAACAGCTTTGTATTCACCTTAAACACTGTTTCAGGGCAAGAGATTGTGTTTTAGACTAAAAGGTCATGCATTATAAGAAGAATCTTTACTTTGAAACTCTGTTCTTTACCTTTTTCACACTATGAAACAGCTTTGTATTCACCTTAAACACTGTTTCAGGGCAAGAGATTGTGTTTTAGACTAAAAGGGAATGCATTATAAGAAGAATCTTTACTTTGAAACTCTGTTCTTTACCTTTTTCACACTATGAAACAGCTTTGTATTCACCTTAAACACTGTTTCAGGGCAAGAGATTGTGTTTTAGACTAAAAGGGAATGCATTGTAAGAAGAATCTTTACTTTGAAACTCTGTTCTTTACCTTTTTCACACTATGAAACAGCTTTGTATTCGCCTTAAACACTGTTTCAGGGCAAAAGATTGTGTTTTAGACTAAAAGGGAATGCATTATAAGAAGAATCTTTACTTTGAAACTCTGTTCTTTACCTTTTTCTCACTATGAAACAGCTTTGTATTCACCTTAAACACTGTTTCAGGGCAAGAGATTGTGTTTTAGACTAAAAGGGAATGCATTATAAGAAGAATCTTTACTTTGAAACTCTGTTCTTTACCTTTTTCACACTATGTAACAGCTTTGTATTCACCTTAAACACTGTTTCAGGGCAGATTGTGTTTTAGACTAAAAGGGAATGCATTATAAGAAGAATCTTTACTTTGAAACTCTGTTCTTTACCTTTTTCTCACTATGAAACAGCTTTATATTCAACTTAAACACTGCTTCAGGGCAAGAGATTGTGTTTTAGACTAAAAGGGAATGCATTATAAGAAGAATCTTTACTTTGAAACTCTGTTCTTTACCTTTTTCACACTATGAAACAGCTTTGTATTCACCTTAAACACTGTTTCAGGGCAAGAGATTGTGTTTTAGACTAAAAGGGAATGCATTATAAGAAGAATCTTTACTTTGAAACTCTGTTCTTTACCTTTTTCACACTATGAAACAGCTTTGTATTCACCTTAAACACTGTTTCAGGGCAAGAGATTGTGTTTTAGACTAAAAGGGAATGCATTGTAAGAAGAATCTTTACTTTGAAACTCTGTTCTTTACCTTTTTCACACTATGAAACAGCTTTGTATTCGCCTTAAACACTGTTTCAGGGCAAAAGATTGTGTTTTAGACTAAAAGGGAATGCATTATAAGAAGAATCTTTACTTTGAAACTCTGTTCTTTACCTTTTTCTCACTATGAAACAGCTTTGTATTCACCTTAAACACTGTTTCAGGGCAAGAGATTGTGTTTTAGACTAAAAGGGAATGCATTATAAGAAGAATCTTTACTTTGAAACTCTGTTCTTTACCTTTTTCACACTATGTAACAGCTTTGTATTCACCTTAAACACTGTTTCAGGGCAGATTGTGTTTTAGACTAAAAGGGAATGCATTATAAGAAGAATCTTTACTTTGAAACTCTGTTCTTTACCTTTTTCTCACTATGAAACAGCTTTATATTCAACTTAAACACTGCTTCAGGGCAAGAGATTGTGTTTTAGACTAAAAGGGAATGCATTATAAGAAGAATCTTTACTTTGAAACTCTGTTCTTTACCTTTTTCTCACTATGAAACAGCTTTATATTCAACTTAAACACTGTTTCAGGGCAAGAGATTGTGTTTTAGACTAAAAGGGAATGCATTATAAGAAGAATCTTTACTTTGAAACTCTGTTCTTTACCTTTTTCACACTATGAAACAGCTTTGTATTCACCTTAAACACTGTTTCAGGGCATATTGTGTTTTAGACTAAAAGGGAATACATTATAAGAAGAATCTTTACTTTGAAACTCTGTTCTTTACCTTTTTCACACTATGAAACAGCTTTGTATTCACCTTAAACACTGTTTCAGGGCAAGAGATTGTGTTTTAGACTAAAAGGGAATGCATTGTAAGAAGAATCTTTACTTTGAAACTCTGTTCTTTACCTTTTTCTCACTATGAAACAGCTTTGTATTCACCTTAAACACTGTTTCAGGGCAAGAGATTGTGTTTTAGACTAAAAGGGAATGCATTATAAGAAGAATCTTTACTTTGAAACTCTGTTCTTTACCTTTTTCACACTATGAAACAGCTTTGTATTCACCTTAAACACTGTTTCAGGGCAGATTGTGTTTTAGACTAAAAGGGAATACATTATAAGAAGAATCTTTACTTTGAAACTCTGTTCTTTACCTTTTTCACACTATGAAACAGGTTTGTATTCACCTTAAACACTGTTTCAGGGCAAGACATTGTGTTTTAGACTAAAAGGGAATGCATTGTAAGAAGAATCTTTACTTTGAAACTCTGTTCTTTACCTTTTTCTCACTATGAAACAGCTTTGTATCCAACTTAAACACTGTTTCAGGGCAAGAGATTGTGTTTTAGACTAAAAGGGAATGCATTATAAGAAGAATCTTTACTTTGAAACTCTGTTCTTTACCTTTTTCTCACTATGAAACAGCTTTATATTCAACTTAAACACTGTTTCAGGGCAAGAGATTGTGTTTTAGACTAAAAGGGAATGCATTATAAGAAGAATCTTTACTTTGAAACTCTGTTCTTTACCTTTTTCTCACTATGAAACAGCTTTGTATTCACCTTAAACACTGTTTCAGGGCAAGAGATTGTGTTTTAGACTAAAAGGGAATGCATTATAAGAAGAATCTTTACTTTGAAACTCTGTTCTTTACCTTTTTCACACTATGTAACAGCTTTGTATTCACCTTAAACACTGTTTCAGGGCATATTGTGTTTTAGACTAAAAGGGAATACATTATAAGAAGAATCTTTACTTTGAAACTCTGTTCTTTACCTTTTTCACACTATGAAACAGCTTTGTATTCACCTTAAACACTGTTTCAGGGCAAGAGATTGTGTTTTAGACTAAAAGGGAATGCATTGTAAGAAGAATCTTTACTTTGAAACTCTGTTCTTTACCTTTTTCTCACTATGAAACAGCTTTGTATCCAACTTAAACACTGTTTCAGGGCAAGAGATTGTGTTTTAGACTAAAAGGGAATGCATTATAAGAAGAATCTTTACTTTGAAACTCTGTTCTTTACCTTTTTCTCACTATGAAACAGCTTTGTATTCACCTTAAACACTGTTTCAGGGCAAGAGATTGTGTTTTAGACTAAAAGGGAATGCATTATAAGAAGAATCTTTACTTTGAAACTCTGTTCTTTACCTTTTTCACACTATGTAACAGCTTTGTATTCACCTTAAACACTGTTTCAGGGCAGATTGTGTTTTAGACTAAAAGGGAATGCATTATAAGAAGAATCTTTACTTTGAAACTCTGTTCTTTACCTTTTTCTCACTATGAAACAGCTTTATATTCAACTTAAACACTGCTTCAGGGCAAGAGATTGTGTTTTAGACTAAAAGGGAATGCATTATAAGAAGAATCTTTACTTTGAAACTCTGTTCTTTACCTTTTTCTCACTATGAAACAGCTTTATATTCAACTTAAACACTGTTTCAGGGCAAGAGATTGTGTTTTAGACTAAAAGGGAATGCATTATAAGAAGAATCTTTACTTTGAAACTCTGTTCTTTACCTTTTTCTCACTATGAAACAGCTTTGTATTCACCTTAAACACTGTTTCAGGGCAAGAGATTGTGTTTTAGACTAAAAGGGAATGCATTATAAGAAGAATCTTTACTTTGAAACTCTGTTCTTTACCTTTTTCTCACTATGAAACAGCTTTATATTCACCTTAAACACTGTTTCAGGGCAGATTGTGTTTTAGACTAAAAGGGAATACATTATAAGAAGAATCTTTACTTTGAAACTCTGTTCTTTACCTTTTTCTCACTATGAAACAGCTTTATATTCAACTTAAACACTGCTTCAGGGCAAGAGATTGTGTTTTAGACTAAAAGGGAATGCATTATAAGAAGAATCTTTACTTTGAAACTCTGTTCTTTACCTTTTTCACACTATGAAACAGCTTTGTATTCACCTTAAACACTGTTTCAGGGCAAGAGATTGTGTTTTAGACTAAAAGGGAATGCATTATAAGAAGAATCTTTACTTTGAAACTCTGTTCTTTACCTTTTTCACACTATGAAACAGCTTTGTATTCACCTTAAACACTGTTTCAGGGCAGATTGTGTTTTAGACTAAAAGGGAATACATTATAAGAAGAATCTTTACTTTGAAACTCTGTTCTTTACCTTTTTCACACTATGAAACAGGTTTGTATTCACCTTAAACACTGTTTCAGGGCAAGAGATTGTGTTTTAGACTAAAAGGGAATGCATTGTAAGAAGAATCTTTACTTTGAAACTCTGTTCTTTACCTTTTTCTCACTATGAAACAGCTTTGTATCCAACTTAAACACTGTTTCAGGGCAAGAGATTGTGTTTTAGACTAAAAGGGAATGCATTATAAGAAGAATCTTTACTTTGAAACTCTGTTCTTTACCTTTTTCTCACTATGAAACAGCTTTGTATTCACCTTAAACACTGTTTCAGGGCAAGAGATTGTGTTTTAGACTAAAAGGGAATGCATTATAAGAAGAATCTTTACTTTGAAACTCTGTTCTTTACCTTTTTCACACTATGTAACAGCTTTGTATTCACCTTAAACACTGTTTCAGGGCATATTGTGTTTTAGACTAAAAGGGAATACATTATAAGAAGAATCTTTACTTTGAAACTCTGTTCTTTACCTTTTTCACACTATGAAACAGCTTTGTATTCACCTTAAACACTGTTTCAGGGCAAGAGATTGTGTTTTAGACTAAAAGGGAATGCATTGTAAGAAGAATCTTTACTTTGAAACTCTGTTCTTTACCTTTTTCTCACTATGAAACAGCTTTGTATCCAACTTAAACACTGTTTCAGGGCAAGAGATTGTGTTTTAGACTAAAAGGGAATGCATTATAAGAAGAATCTTTACTTTGAAACTCTGTTCTTTACCTTTTTCTCACTATGAAACAGCTTTGTATTCACCTTAAACACTGTTTCAGGGCAAGAGTTTGTGTTTTAGACTAAAAGGGAATGCATTATAAGAAGAATCTTTACTTTGAAACTCTGTTCTTTACCTTTTTCACACTATGAAACAGCTTTGTTTCTTGAAACAGCTTTGTATTCAACTTAAACACTGTTTCAGAGCTAGACATCTTGTTTTTAACCAAACTGAATAACTTACAATATGTTAAGAAAACACATATTTCAAATGAAAAGAGTTTATAACAAGGGGAGATCAAGTTGTTTGTAATATGACCAATTAAAGTAATTGCAACTCTGTTTGTACACCTCTATCCAAAAAGAAACAGGGCTTCTTATGCATTGTAATCAGCTTATACACCATTTCAGAGCAAGACATCTTGTTTTTAACCAAACTGAATAACTTACAATATCCTAAGAAAACACATATTTCAAGTGAAAAGAGTTTATCCAGGGGAGAACAAGTTGTTTTAACATGGTTCTAATGTGACCCTTGAAAGTAATTGCAACTCTGTTTTTACACCTCTAACCACAAGGAGGCAACGTTTCCACGCATTATAATTGGCTTATACATAGTTTCAGAGTAAGAAATATTGTTTTTAACCAAACTGAACAACTAAAAGGGAATGCATTATAAGAAGAATGTTTACTTTGAAACTCTGTTCTTTACCTTTTAAACAATATGAAACAGCTTTGTATTCACCTTAAACACTGTTTCAGGGCAAGAGATTGTGTTTTAGACTAAAAGGGAATGCATTGTAAGAAGAATCTTTACTTTGAAACTCTGTTCTTTACCTTTTTCTCACTATGAAACAGCTTTGTATCCAACTTAAACACTGTTTCAGGGCAAGAGATTGTGTTTTAGACTAAAAGGGAATGCATTATAAGAAGAATCTTTACTTTGAAACTCTGTTCTTTACCTTTTTCTCACTATGAAACAGCTTTGTATTCACCTTAAACACTGTTTCAGGGCAAGAGATTGTGTTTTAGACTAAAAGGGAATGCATTATAAGAAGAATCTTTACTTTGAAACTCTGTTCTTTACCTTTTTCACACTATGTAACAGCTTTGTATTCACCTTAAACACTGTTTCAGGGCAGATTGTGTTTTAGACTAAAAGGGAATGCATTATAAGAAGAATCTTTACTTTGAAACTCTGTTCTTTACCTTTTTCTCACTATGAAACAGCTTTATATTCAACTTAAACACTGCTTCAGGGCAAGAGATTGTGTTTTAGACTAAAAGGGAATGCATTATAAGAAGAATCTTTACTTTGAAACTCTGTTCTTTACCTTTTTCTCACTATGAAACAGCTTTATATTCAACTTAAACACTGTTTCAGGGCAAGAGATTGTGTTTTAGACTAAAAGGGAATGCATTATAAGAAGAATCTTTACTTTGAAACTCTGTTCTTTACCTTTTTCTCACTATGAAACAGCTTTGTATTCACCTTAAACACTGTTTCAGGGCAAGAGATTGTGTTTTAGACTAAAAGGGAATGCATTATAAGAAGAATCTTTACTTTGAAACTCTGTTCTTTACCTTTTTCTCACTATGAAACAGCTTTATATTCACCTTAAACACTGTTTCAGGGCAGATTGTGTTTTAGACTAAAAGGGAATACATTATAAGAAGAATCTTTACTTTGAAACTCTGTTCTTTACCTTTTTCTCACTATGAAACAGCTTTATATTCAACTTAAACACTGCTTCAGGGCAAGAGATTGTGTTTTAGACTAAAAGGGAATGCATTATAAGAAGAATCTTTACTTTGAAACTCTGTTCTTTACCTTTTTCACACTATGAAACAGCTTTGTATTCACCTTAAACACTGTTTCAGGGCAAGAGATTGTGTTTTAGACTAAAAGGGAATGCATTATAAGAAGAATCTTTACTTTGAAACTCTGTTCTTTACCTTTTTCACACTATGAAACAGCTTTGTATTCACCTTAAACACTGTTTCAGGGCAGATTGTGTTTTAGACTAAAAGGGAATACATTATAAGAAGAATCTTTACTTTGAAACTCTGTTCTTTACCTTTTTCACACTATGAAACAGGTTTGTATTCACCTTAAACACTGTTTCAGGGCAAGAGATTGTGTTTTAGACTAAAAGGGAATGCATTGTAAGAAGAATCTTTACTTTGAAACTCTGTTCTTTACCTTTTTCTCACTATGAAACAGCTTTGTATCCAACTTAAACACTGTTTCAGGGCAAGAGATTGTGTTTTAGACTAAAAGGGAATGCATTATAAGAAGAATCTTTACTTTGAAACTCTGTTCTTTACCTTTTTCTCACTATGAAACAGCTTTGTATTCACCTTAAACACTGTTTCAGGGCAAGAGATTGTGTTTTAGACTAAAAGGGAATGCATTATAAGAAGAATCTTTACTTTGAAACTCTGTTCTTTACCTTTTTCACACTATGTAACAGCTTTGTATTCACCTTAAACACTGTTTCAGGGCATATTGTGTTTTAGACTAAAAGGGAATACATTATAAGAAGAATCTTTACTTTGAAACTCTGTTCTTTACCTTTTTCACACTATGAAACAGCTTTGTATTCACCTTAAACACTGTTTCAGGGCAAGAGATTGTGTTTTAGACTAAAAGGGAATGCATTGTAAGAAGAATCTTTACTTTGAAACTCTGTTCTTTACCTTTTTCTCACTATGAAACAGCTTTGTATCCAACTTAAACACTGTTTCAGGGCAAGAGATTGTGTTTTAGACTAAAAGGGAATGCATTATAAGAAGAATCTTTACTTTGAAACTCTGTTCTTTACCTTTTTCTCACTATGAAACAGCTTTGTATTCACCTTAAACACTGTTTCAGGGCAAGAGTTTGTGTTTTAGACTAAAAGGGAATGCATTATAAGAAGAATCTTTACTTTGAAACTCTGTTATTTACCTTTTTCACACTATGTAACAGCTTTGTATTCACCTTAAACACTGTTTCAGGGCAGATTGTGTTTTAGACTAAAAGGGAATGCATTATAAGAAGAATCTTTACTTTGAAACTCTGTTCTTTACCTTTTTCTCACTATGAAACAGCTTTATATTCAACTTAAACACTGCTTCAGGGCAAGAGATTGTGTTTTAGACTAAAAGGGAATGCATTATAAGAAGAATCTTTACTTTGAAACTCTGTTCTTTACCTTTTTCTCACTATGAAACAGCTTTATATTCAACTTAAACACTGTTTCAGGGCAAGAGATTGTGTTTTAGACTAAAAGGGAATGCATTATAAGAAGAATCTTTACTTTGAAACTCTGTTCTTTACCTTTTTCTCACTATGAAACAGCTTTGTATTCACCTTAAACACTGTTTCAGGGCAAGAGATTGTGTTTTAGACTAAAAGGGAATGCATTATAAGAAGAATCTTTACTTTGAAACTCTGTTCTTTACCTTTTTCTCACTATGAAACAGCTTTATATTCACCTTAAACACTGTTTCAGGGCAGATTGTGTTTTAGACTAAAAGGGAATACATTATAAGAAGAATCTTTACTTTGAAACTCTGTTCTTTACCTTTTTCACACTATGAAACAGCTTTGTATTCACCTTAAACACTGTTTCAGGGCAAGAGATTGTGTTTTAGACTAAAAGGGAATGCATTATAAGAAGAATCTTTACTTTGAAACTCTGTTCTTTACCTTTTTCACACTATGTAACAGCTTTGTATTCACCTTAAACACTGTTTCAGGGCAGATTGTGTTTTAGACTAAAAGGGAATACATTATAAGAAGAATCTTTACTTTGAAACTCTGTTCTTTACCTTTTTCTCACTATGAAACAGCTTTATATTCAACTTAAACACTGCTTCAGGGCAAGAGATTGTGTTTTAGACTAAAAGGGAATGCATTATAAGAAGAAACTTTACTTTGAAACTCTGTTCTTTACCTTTTTCACACTATGAAACAGCTTTGTTTCTTGAAACAGCTTTGTATTCAACTTAAACACTGTTTCAGAGCTAGACATCTTGTTTTTAACCAAACTGAATAACTTACAATATGTTAAGAAAACACATATTTCAAATGAAAAGAGTTTATAACAAGGGGAGATCAAGTTGTTTGTAATATGACCAATTAAAGTAATTGCAACTCTGTTTGTACACCTCTATCCAAAAAGAAACAGGGCTTCTTATGCATTGTAATCAGCTTATACACCATTTCAGAGCAAGACATCTTGTTTTTAACCAAACTGAATAACTTACAATATCCTAAGAAAACACATATTTCAAGTGAAAAGAGTTTATCCAGGGGAGAACAAGTTGTTTTAACATGGTTCTAATGTGACCCTTGAAAGTAATTGCAACTCTGTTTTTACACCTCTAACCACAAGGAGGCAACGTTTCCACGCATTATAATTGGCTTATACATAGTTTCAGAGTAAGAAATATTGTTTTTAACCAAACTGAACAACTAAAAGGGAATGCATTATAAGAAGAATGTTTACTTTGAAACTCTGTTCTTTACCTTTTAAACAATATGAAACAGCTTTGTATTCGCCTTAAACACTGTTTCAGGGCAAGAGATTGTGTTTTAGACTAAAAGGGAATGCATTGTAAGAAGAATACTTTGAAACTCTGTTCTTTACCTTTTTCTCACTATGAAACAGCTTTGTATTCACCTTAAACACTGTTTCAGGGCAAGAGATTGTGTTTTAGACTAAAAGGGAATTCATTATAAGAAGAATCTTTACTTTGAAACTCTGTTCTTTACCTTTTTCACACTATGAAACAGCTTTGTATTCGCCTTAAATACTGTTTCAGGGCAAAAGATTGTGTTTTAGACTAAAATAGACTGCATTATAAGAAGAATCTTTACTTTGAAACTCTGTTCTTTACCTTTTTCACACTATGAAACAGCTTTGTATTCACCTTAAACACTGCTTCAGGGCAAGAGATTGTGTTTTAGACTAAAAGGGAATGCATTGTAAGAAGAATCTTTACTTTGAAACTCTGTTCTTTACCTTTTTCACACTATGAAACAGGTTTGTATTCACCTTAAACACTGTTTCAGGGCAAGAGATTGTGTTTTAGACTAAAAGGGAATGCATTGTAAGAAGAATCTTTACTTTGAAACTCTGTTCTTTACCTTTTTCTCACTATGAAACAGCTTTGTATCCAACTTAAACACTGTTTCAGGGCAAGAGATTGTGTTTTAGACTAAAAGGGAATGCATTATAAGAAGAATCTTTACTTTGAAACTCTGTTCTTAACCTTTTTCACACTATGTAACAGCTTTGTATTCACCTTAAACACTGTTTCAGGGCAGATTGTGTTTTAGACTAAAAGGGAATACATTATAAGAAGAATCTTTACTTTGAAACTCTGTTCTTTACCTTTTTCTCACTATGAAACAGCTTTATATTCAACTTAAACACTGCTTCCGGGCAAGAGATTGTGTTTTAGACTAAAAGGGAATGCATTATAAGAAGAATCTTTACTTTGAAAATCTGATCTTTACCTTTTTCACACTATGAAACAGCTTTGTATTCACCTTAAACACTGTTTCAGGGCAAGAGATTGTGTTTTAGACTAAAAGGGAATGCATTATAAGAAGAATCTTTACTTTGAAACTCTGTTCTTTACCTTTTTCACACTATGAAACAGCTTTGTATTCACCTTAAACACTGTTTCAGGGCAGATTGTGTTTTAGACTAAAAGGGAATACATTATAAGAAGAATCTTTACTTTGAAAGTCTGTTCTTTACCTTTTTCTCACTATGAAACAGCTTTATATTCAACTTAAACACTGCTTCAGGGCAAGAGATTGTGTTTTAGACTAAAAGGGAATGCATTATAAGAAGAATCTTTACTTTGAAACTCTGTTTTTTACCTTTTTCACACTATGAAACAGCTTTGTATTCACCTTAAACACTGTTTCAGGGCAAGAGATTGTGTTTTAGACTAAAAGGTCATGCATTATAAGAAGAATCTTTACTTTGAAACTCTGTTCTTTACCTTTTTCACACTATGAAACAGCTTTGTATTCACCTTAAACACTGTTTCAGGGCAAGAGATTGTGTTTTAGACTAAAAGGGAATGCATTATAAGAAGAATCTTTACTTTGAAACTCTGTTCTTTACCTTTTTCACACTATGAAACAGCTTTGTATTCACCTTAAACACTGTTTCAGGGCAAGAGATTGTGTTTTAGACTAAAAGGGAATGCATTGTAAGAAGAATCTTTACTTTGAAACTCTGTTCTTTACCTTTTTCACACTATGAAACAGCTTTGTATTCGCCTTAAACACTGTTTCAGGGCAAAAGATTGTGTTTTAGACTAAAAGGGAATGCATTATAAGAAGAATCTTTACTTTGAAACTCTGTTCTTTACCTTTTTCTCACTATGAAACAGCTTTGTATTCACCTTAAACACTGTTTCAGGGCAAGAGATTGTGTTTTAGACTAAAAGGGAATGCATTATAAGAAGAATCTTTACTTTGAAACTCTGTTCTTTACCTTTTTCACACTATGTAACAGCTTTGTATTCACCTTAAACACTGTTTCAGGGCAGATTGTGTTTTAGACTAAAAGGGAATGCATTATAAGAAGAATCTTTACTTTGAAACTCTGTTCTTTACCTTTTTCTCACTATGAAACAGCTTTGTATTCACCTTAAACACTGTTTCAGGGCAAGAGATTGTGTTTTAGACTAAATGGGAATGCATTATAAGAAGAATCTTTACTTTGAAACTCTGTTCTTTACCTTTTTCACACTATGTAACAGCTTTGTATTCACCTTAAACACTGTTTCAGGGCATATTGTGTTTTAGACTAAAAGGGAATACATTATAAGAAGAATCTTTACTTTGAAACTCTGTTCTTTACCTTTTTCACACTATGAAACAGCTTTGTATTCACCTTAAACACTGTTTCAGGGCAAGAGATTGTGTTTTAGACTAAAAGGGAATGCATTGTAAGAAGAATCTTTACTTTGAAACTCTGTTCTTTACCTTTTTCTCACTATGAAACAGCTTTGTATCCAACTTAAACACTGTTTCAGGGCAAGAGATTGTGTTTTAGACTAAAAGGGAATGCATTATAAGAAGAATCTTTACTTTGAAACTCTGTTCTTTACCTTTTTCTCACTATGAAACAGCTTTATATTCACCTTAAACACTGTTTCAGGGCAGATTGTGTTTTAGACTAAAAGGGAATACATTATAAGAAGAATCTTTACTTTGAAACTCTGTTCTTTACCTTTTTCTCACTATGAAACAGCTTTATATTCAACTTAAACACTGCTTCAGGGCAAGAGATTGTGTTTTAGACTAAAAGGGAATGCATTATAAGAAGAATCTTTACTTTGAAATTCTGTTCTTTACCTTTTTCACACTATGAAACAGCTTTGTATTCACCTTAAACACTGTTTCAGGGCAAGAGATTGTGTTTTAGACTAAAAGGGAATGCATTATAAGAAGAATCTTTACTTTGAAACTCTGTTCTTTACCTTTTTCACACTATGTAACAGCTTTGTATTCACCTTAAACACTGTTTCAGGGCAGATTGTGTTTTAGACTAAAAGGGAATACATTATAAGAAGAATCTTTACTTTGAAACTCTGTTCTTTACCTTTTTCTCACTATGAAACAGCTTTATATTCAACTTAAACACTGCTTCAGGGCAAGAGATTGTGTTTTAGACTAAAAGGGAATGCATTATAAGAAGAAACTTTACTTTGAAACTCTGTTCTTTACCTTTTTCACACTATGAAACAGCTTTGTTTCTTGAAACAGCTTTGTATTCAACTTAAACACTGTTTCAGAGCTAGACATCTTGTTTTTAACCAAACTGAATAACTTACAATATGTTAAGAAAACACATATTTCAAATGAAAAGAGTTTATAACAAGGGGAGATCAAGTTGTTTGTAATATGACCAATTAAAGTAATTGCAACTCTGTTTGTACACCTCTATCCAAAAAGAAACAGGGCTTCTTATGCATTGTAATCAGCTTATACACCATTTCAGAGCAAGACATCTTGTTTTTAACCAAACTGAATAACTTACAATATCCTAAGAAAACACATATTTCAAGTGAAAAGAGTTTATCCAGGGGAGAACAAGTTGTTTTAACATGGTTCTAATGTGACCCTTGAAAGTAATTGCAACTCTGTTTTTACACCTCTAACCACAAGGAGGCAACGTTTCCACGCATTATAATTGGCTTATACATAGTTTCAGAGTAAGAAATATTGTTTTTAACCAAACTGAACAACTAAAAGGGAATGCATTATAAGAAGAATGTTTACTTTGAAACTCTGTTCTTTACCTTTTAAACAATATGAAACAGCTTTGTATTCGCCTTAAACACTGTTTCAGGGCAAGAGATTGTGTTTTAGACTAAAAGGGAATGCATTGTAAGAAGAATACTTTGAAACTCTGTTCTTTACCTTTTTCTCACTATGAAACAGCTTTGTATTCACCTTAAACACTGTTTCAGGGCAAGAGATTGTGTTTTAGACTAAAAGGGAATTCATTATAAGAAGAATCTTTACTTTGAAACTCTGTTCTTTACCTTTTTCACACTATGAAACAGCTTTGTATTCGCCTTAAATACTGTTTCAGGGCAAAAGAATGTGTTTTAGACTAAAATAGACTGCATTATAAGAAGAATCTTTACTTTGAAACTCTGTTCTTTACCTTTTTCACACTATGAAACAGCTTTGTATTCACCTTAAACACTGCTTCAGGGCAAGAGATTGTGTTTTAGACTAAAAGGGAATGCATTGTAAGAAGAATCTTTACTTTGAAACTCTGTTCTTTACCTTTTTCACACTATGAAACAGCTTTGTATTCACCTTAAACACTGCTTCAGGGCAAGAGATTGTGTTTTAGACTAAAAGGGAATGCATTGTAAGAAGAATCTTTACTTTGAAACTCTGTTCTTTACCTTTTTCACACTATGAAACAGGTTTGTATTCACCTTAAACACTGTTTCAGGGCAAGAGATTGTGTTTTAGACTAAAAGGGAATGCATTGTAAGAAGAATCTTTACTTTGAAACTCTGTTCTTTACCTTTTTCACACTATGTAACAGCTTTGTATTCACCTTAAACACTGTTTCAGGGCAGATTGTGTTTTAGACTAAAAGGGAATGCATTATAAGAAGAATCTTTACTTTGAAACTCTGTTCTTTACCTTTTTCTCACTATGAAACAGCTTTATATTCAACTTAAACACTGCTTCAGGGCAAGAGATTGTGTTTTAGACTAAAAGGGAATGCATTATAAGAAGAATCTTTACTTTGAAACTCTGTTCTTTACCTTTTTCTCACTATGAAACAGCTTTATATTCAACTTAAACACTGTTTCAGGGCAAGAGATTGTGTTTTAGACTAAAAGGGAATGCATTGTAAGAAGAATACTTTGAAACTCTGTTCTTTACCTTTTTCTCACTATGAAACAGCTTTGTATTCACCTTAAACACTGTTTCAGGGCAAGAGATTGTGTTTTAGACTAAAAGGGAATTCATTATAAGAAGAATCTTTACTTTGAAACTCTGTTCTTTACCTTTTTCACACTATGAAACAGCTTTGTATTCGCCTTAAATACTGTTTCAGGGCAAAAGAATGTGTTTTAGACTAAAATAGACTGCATTATAAGAAGAATCTTTACTTTGAAACTCTGTTCTTTACCTTTTTCACACTATGAAACAGCTTTGTATTCACCTTAAACACTGCTTCAGGGCAAGAGATTGTGTTTTAGACTAAAAGGGAATGCATTGTAAGAAGAATCTTTACTTTGAAACTCTGTTCTTTACCTTTTTCACACTATGAAACAGCTTTGTATTCACCTTAAACACTGCTTCAGGGCAAGAGATTGTGTTTTAGACTAAAAGGGAATGCATTGTAAGAAGAATCTTTACTTTGAAACTCTGTTCTTTACCTTTTTCACACTATGAAACAGGTTTGTATTCACCTTAAACACTGTTTCAGGGCAAGAGATTGTGTTTTAGACTAAAAGGGAATGCATTGTAAGAAGAATCTTTACTTTGAAACTCTGTTCTTTACCTTTTTCTCACTATGAAACAGCTTTGTATCCAACTTAAACACTGTTTCAGGGCAAGAGATTGTGTTTTAGACTAAAAGGGAATGCATTATAAGAAGAATCTTTACTTTGAAACTCTGTTCTTTACCTTTTTCTCACTATGAAACAGCTTTATATTCACCTTAAACACTGTTTCAGGGCAGATTGTGTTTTAGACTAAAAGGGAATACATTATAAGAAGAATCTTTACTTTGAAACTCTGTTCTTTACCTTTTTCTCACTATGAAACAGCTTTATATTCACCTTAAACACTGTTTCAGGGCAGATTGTGTTTTAGACTAAAAGGGAATACATTATAAGAAGAATCTTTACTTTGAAACTCTGTTCTTTACCTTTTTCTCACTATGAAACAGCTTTATATTCAACTTAAACACTGCTTCAGGGCAAGAGATTGTGTTTTAGACTAAAAGGGAATGCATTATAAGAAGAATCTTTACTTTGAAACTCTGTTCTTTACCTTTTTCACACTATGAAACAGCTTTGTATTCACCTTAAACACTGTTTCAGGGCAAGAGATTGTGTTTTAGACTAAAAGGGAATGCATTATAAGAAGAATCTTTACTTTGAAACTCTGTTCTTTACCTTTTTCACACTATGTAACAGCTTTGTATTCACCTTAAACACTGTTTCAGGGCAGATTGTGTTTTAGACTAAAAGGGAATACATTATAAGAAGAATCTTTACTTTGAAACTCTGTTCTTTACCTTTTTCTCACTATGAAACAACTTTATATTCAACTTAAACACTGCTTCAGGGCAAGAGATTGTGTTTTAGACTAAAAGGGAATGCATTATAAGAAGAAACTTTACTTTGAAACTCTGTTCTTTACCTTTTTCACACTATGAAACAGCTTTGTTTCTTGAAACAGCTTTGTATTCAACTTAAACACTGTTTCAGAGCTAGACATCTTGTTTTTAACCAAACTGAATAACTTACAATATGTTAAGAAAACACATATTTCAAAGGAAAAGAGTTTATAACAAGGGGAGATCAAGTTGTTTGTAATATGACCAATTAAAGTAATTGCAACTCTGTTTGTACACCTCTATCCAAAAAGAAACAGGGCTTCTTATGCATTGTAATCAGCTTATACACCATTTCAGAGCAAGACATCTTGTTTTTAACCAAACTGAATAACTTACAATATCCTAAGAAAACACATATTTCAAGTGAAAAGAGTTTATCCAGGGGAGAACAAGTTGTTTTAACATGGTTCTAATGTGACCCTTGAAAGTAATTGCAACTCTGTTTTTACACCTCTAACCACAAGGAGGCAACGTTTCCACGCATTATAATTGGCTTATACATAGTTTCAGAGTAAGAAATATTGTTTTTAACCAAACTGAACAACTAAAAGGGAATGCATTATAAGAAGAATGTTTACTTTGAAACTCTGTTCTTTACCTTTTAAACAATATGAAACAGCTTTGTATTCGCCTTAAACACTGTTTCAGGGCAAGAGATTGTGTTTTAGACTAAAAGGGAATGCATTGTAAGAAGAATACTTTGAAACTCTGTTCTTTACCTTTTTCTCACTATGAAACAGCTTTGTATTCACCTTAAACACTGTTTCAGGGCAAGAGATTGTGTTTTAGACTAAAAGGGAATTCATTATGAGAAGAATCTTTACTTTGAAACTCTGTTCTTTACCTTTTTCTCACTATGAAACAGCTTTGTATTCAACTTAAACACTGTTTCAGGGCAAAAGATTGTGTTTTAGACTAAAATAGACTGCATTATAAGAAGAATCTTTACTTTGAAACTCTGTTCTTTACCTTTTTCACACTATGAAACAGCTTTGTATTCACCTTAAACACTTTTTCAGGGCAAGAGATTGTGTTTTAGACTAAAAGGGAATGCACTGTAAGAAGAATCTTTACTTTGAAACTCTGTTCTTTACCTTTTTCACACTATGAAACAGCTTTGTATTCGCCTTAAATACTGTTTCAGGGCAAAAGATTGTGTTTTAGACTGAAATAGACTGCATTATAAGAAGAATGTTTACTTTGAAACTCTGTTCTTTACCTTTTTCACACTATGAAACAGCTTTGTATTCACCTTAAACACTGTTTCAGGGCAAGAGATTGTGTTTTAGACTAAAAGGGAATGCATTTTAAGAAGAATCTTTACTTTGAAACTCTGTTCTTTACCTTTTTCACACTATGAAACAGCTTTGTATTCACCTTAAACACTGTTTCAGGGCAAGAGATTGAGTTTTACGCTAAAAGGGAAAGCATTATAAGAAGAATGTTTACTTTGAAACTCTGTTCTTTACCTTTTTCACACTATGAAACAGCTTTGTATTCACCTTAACACTGTTTCAGGGCAAGAGATTGTGTTTTAGACTAAAAGGTAATGCATTATAAGAAGAATCTTTACTTTGAAACTCTGTTCTTTACCTTTTTCACACTATGAAACAGCTTTGTATTCACCTTAAACACTGTTTCAGGGCAAGAGATTGTGTTTTAGACTAAAAGGGAATGCATTATAAGAAGAATCTTTACTTTGAAACTCTGTTCTTTACCTTTTTCACACTATGAAACAGCTTTGTATTCACCTTAAACACTGTTTCAGGGCAAGAGATTGTGTTTTAGACTAATAGGGAATGCATTGTAAGAAGAATCTTTACTTTGAAACTCTGTTCTTTACCTTTTTCTCACTATGAAACAGCTTTGTATTCACCTTAAACACTGTTTCAGGGCAAGAGATTGTCTTTTAGACTAAAAGGGAATGCATTATAAGAAGAATCTTTACTTTGAAACTCTGTTCTTTACCTTTTTCACACTATGAAACAGCTTTGTATTCACCTTAAACACTGTTTCAGGGCAAGAGATTGTGTTTTAGACTAAAAGGGAATGCATTATAAGAAGAATCTTTACTTTGAAACTCTGTTCTTTACCTTTTTCACACTATGAAACAGCTTTGTATTCACCTTAAACACTGTTTCAGGGCAGATTGTGTTTTAGACTAAAAGGGAATACATTATAAGAAGAATCTTTACTTTGAAAGTCTGTTCTTTACCTTTTTCTCACTATGAAACAGCTTTATATTCAACTTAAACACTGCTTCAGGGCAAGAGATTGTGTTTTAGACTAAAAGGGAATGCATTATAAGAAGAATCTTTACTTTGAAACTCTGTTTTTTACCTTTTTCACACTATGAAACAGCTTTGTATTCACCTTAACACTGTTTCAGGGCAAGAGATTGTGTTTTAGACTAAAAGGTAATGCATTATAAGAAGAATCTTTACTTTGAAACTCTGTTCTTTACCTTTTTCTCACTATGAAACAGCTTTGTATTCACCTTAAACACTGTTTCAGGGCAAGAGATTGTGTTTTAGACTAAAAGGGAATGCATTATAAGAAGAATCTTTACTTTGAAACTCTGTTCTTTACCTTTTTCTCACTATGAAACAGCTTTGTATTCACCTTAAACACTGTTTCAGGGCAGATTGTGTTTTAGACTAAAAGGGAATACATTATAAGAAGAATCTTTACTTTGAAACTCTGTTCTTTACCTTTTTCTCACTATGAAACAGCTTTATATTCAACTTAAACACTGCTTCAGGGCAAGAGATTGTGTTTTAGACTAAAAGGGAATGCATTATAAGAAGAATCTTTACTTTGAAACTCTGTTTTTTACCTTTTTCACACTATGAAACAGCTTTGTATTCACCTTAACACTGTTTCAGGGCAAGAGATTGTGTTTTAGACTAAAAGGTAATGCATTATAAGAAGAATCTTTACTTTGAAACTCTGTTCTTTACCTTTTTCACACTATGAAACAGCTTTGTATTCACCTTAAACACTGTTTCAGGGCAAGAGATTGTGTTTTAGACTAAAAGGGAATGCATTATAAGAAGAATCTTTACTTTGAAACTCTGTTCTTTACCTTTTTCACACTATGAAACAGCTTTGTATTCACCTTAAACACTGTTTCAGGGCAAGAGATTGTGTTTTAGACTAATAGGGAATGCATTGTAAGAAGAATCTTTACTTTGAAACTCTGTTCTTTACCTTTTTCTCACTATGAAACAGCATTGTATACACGTTAAACACTGTTTCAGGGCAAGAGATTGTGTTTTAGACTAAAAGGGAATGCATTATAAGAAGAATCTTTACTTTGAAACTCTGTTCTTTACCTTTTTCACACTATGAAACAGCTTTGTATTCACCTTAAACACTGTTTCAGGGCAAGAGATTGTGTTTTAGACTAAAAGGGAATGCATTATAAGAAGAATCTTTACTTTGAAACTCTGTTCTTTACCTTTTTCTCACTATGAAACAGCTTTGTATTCACCTTAAACACTGTTTCAGGGCAAGAGATTGTGTTTTAGACTAAAAGGGAATGCATTATAAGAAGAATCTTTACTTTGAAACTCTGTTCTTTACCTTTTTCACACTATGAAACAGCTTTGTATTCACCTTAAACACTGTTTCAGGGCAGATTGTGTTTTAGACTAAAAGGGAATACATTATAAGAAGAATCTTTACTTTGAAAGTCTGTTCTTTACCTTTTTCTCACTATGAAACAGCTTTATATTCAACTTAAACACTGCTTCAGGGCAAGAGATTGTGTTTTAGACTAAAAGGGAATGCATTATAAGAAGAATCTTTACTTTGAAACTCTGTTTTTTACCTTTTTCACACTATGAAACAGCTTTGTATTCACCTTAACACTGTTTCAGGGCAAGAGATTGTGTTTTAGACTAAAAGGTAATGCATTATAAGAAGAATCTTTACTTTGAAACTCTGTTCTTTACCTTTTTCACACTATGAAACAGCTTTGTATTCACCTTAAACACTGTTTCAGGGCAAGAGATTGTGTTTTAGACTAAAAGGGAATGCATTATAAGAAGAATCTTTACTTTGAAACTCTGTTCTTTACCTTTTTGACACTATGAAACAGCTTTGTATTCACCTTAAACACTGTTTCAGGGCAAGAGATTGTGTTTTAGACTAATAGGGAATGCATTGTAAGAAGAATCTTTACTTTGAAACTCTGTTCTTTACCTTTTTCTCACTATGAAACAGCTTTGTATTCACCTTAAACACTGTTTCAGGGCAAGAGATTGTGTTTTAGACTAAAAGGGAATGCATTATAAGAAGAATCTTTAATTTGAAACTCTGTTCTTTACCTTTTTCACACTATGAAACAGCTTTGTATTCACCTTAAACACTGTTTCAGGGCAAGAGATTGTGTTTTAGACTAAAAGGGAATGCATTATAAGAAGAATCTTTACTTTGAAACTCTGTTCTTTACCTTTTTCTCACTATGAAACAGCTTTGTATTCACCTTAAACACTGTTTCAGGGCAAGAGATTGTGTTTTAGACTAAAAGGGAATGCATTATAAGAAGAATCTTTACTTTGAAACTCTGTTCTTTACCTTTTTCACACTATGAAACAGCTTTGTATTCACCTTAAACACTGTTTCAGGGCAAGAGATTGTGTTTTAGACTAAAAGGGAATGCATTATAAGAAGAATCTTTACTTTGAAACTCTGTTCTTTACCTTTTTCTCACTATGAAACAGCTTTGTATTCACCTTAAACACTGTTTCAGGGCAAGAGATTGTGTTTTAGACTAAAAGGGAATGCATTATAAGAAGAATCTTTACTTTGAAACTCTGTTCTTTACCTTTTTCACACTATGAAACAGCTTTGTATTCACCTTAAACACTGTTTCAGGGCAGATTGTGTTTTAGACTAAAAGGGAATACATTATAAGAAGAATCTTTACTTTGAAAGTCTGTTCTTTACCTTTTTCTCACTATGAAACAGCTTTATATTCAACTTAAACACTGCTTCAGGGCAACAGATTGTGTTTTAGACTAAAAGGGAATGCATTATAAGAAGAATCTTTACTTTGAAACTCTGTTTTTTACCTTTTTCACACTATGAAACAGCTTTGTATTCACCTTAACACTGTTTCAGGGCAAGAGATTGTGTTTTAGACTAAAAGGGAATGCATTGTAAGAAGAATCTTTACTTTGAAACTCTGTTCTTTACCTTTTTCACACTATGAAACAGCTTTGTATTCACCTTAAACACTGTTTCAGGGCAAGAGATTGTGTTTTAGACTAAAAGGGAATGCATTATAAGAAGAATCTTTACTTTGAAACTCTGTTCTTTACCCTTTTCTCACTATGAAACAGCTTTGTATTCACCTTAAACACTGTTTCAGGGCAGATTGTGTTTTAGACTAAAAGGGAATACATTATAAGAAGAATCTTTACTTTGAAACTCTGTTCTTTACCTTTTTCTCACTATGAAACAGCTTTATATTCAACTTAAACACTGCTTCAGGGCAAGAGATTGTGTTTTAGACTAAAAGGGAATGCATTATAAGAAGAATCTTTACTTTGAAACTCTGTTTTTTACCTTTTTCACACTATGAAACAGCTTTGTATTCACCTTAACACTGTTTCAGGGCAAGAGATTGTGTTTTAGACTAAAAGGTAATGCATTATAAGAAGAATCTTTACTTTGAAACTCTGTTCTTTACCTTTTTCACACTATGAAACAGCTTTGTATTCACCTTAAACACTGTTTCAGGGCAAGAGATTGTGTTTTAGACTAAAAGGGAATGCATTATAAGAAGAATCTTTACTTTGAAACTCTGTTCTTTACCTTTTTCACACTATGAAACAGCTTTGTATTCACCTTAAACACTGTTTCAGGGCAAGAGATTGTGTTTTAGACTAATAGGGAATGCATTGTAAGAAGAATCTTTACTTTGAAACTCTGTTCTTTACCTTTTTCTCACTATGAAACAGCATTGTATTCACCTTAAACACTGTTTCAGGGCAAGAGATTGTGTTTTAGACTAAAAGGGAATGCATTATAAGAAGAATCTTTACTTTGAAACTCTGTTCTTTACCTTTTTCACACTATGAAACAGCTTTGTATTCACCTTAAACACTGTTTCAGGGCAAGAGATTGTGTTTTAGACTAAAAGGGAATGCATTATAAGAAGAATCTTTACTTTGAAACTCTGTTCTTTACCTTTTTCTCACTATGAAACAGCTTTGTATTCACCTTAAACACTGTTTCAGGGCAAGAGATTGTGTTTTAGACTAAAAGGGAATGCATTATAAGAAGAATCTTTACTTTGAAACTCTGTTCTTTACCTTTTTCACACTATGAAACAGCTTTGTATTCACCTTAAACACTGTTTCAGGGCAGATTGTGTTTTAGACTAAAAGGGAATACATTATAAGAAGAATCTTTACTTTGAAAGTCTGTTCTTTACCTTTTTCTCACTATGAAACAGCTTTATATTCAACTTAAACACTGCTTCAGGGCAAGAGATTGTGTTTTAGACTAAAAGGGAATGCATTATAAGAAGAATCTTTACTTTGAAACTCTGTTTTTTACCTTTTTCACACTATGAAACAGCTTTGTATTCACCTTAACACTGTTTCAGGGCAAGAGATTGTGTTTTAGACTAAAAGGTAATGCATTATAAGAAGAATCTTTACTTTGAAACTCTGTTCTTTACCTTTTTCACACTATGAAACAGCTTTGTATTCACCTTAAACACTGTTTCAGGGCAAGAGATTGTGTTTTAGACTAAAAGGGAATGCATTATAAGAAGAATCTTTACTTTGAAACTCTGTTCTTTACCTTTTTGACACTATGAAACAGCTTTGTATTCACCTTAAACACTGTTTCAGGGCAAGAGATTGTGTTTTAGACTAATAGGGAATGCATTGTAAGAAGAATCTTTACTTTGAAACTCTGTTCTTTACCTTTTTCTCACTATGAAACAGCTTTGTATTCACCTTAAACACTGTTTCAGGGCAAGAGATTGTGTTTTAGACTAAAAGGGAATGCATTATAAGAAGAATCTTTACTTTGAAACTCTGTTCTTTACCTTTTTCTCACTATGAAACAGCTTTGTATTCACCTTAAACACTGTTTCAGGGCAAGAGATTGTGTTTTAGACTAAAAGGGAATGCATTATAAGAAGAATCTTTACTTTGAAACTCTGTTCTTTACCTTTTTCACACTATGAAACAGCTTTGTATTCACCTTAAACACTGTTTCAGGGCAAGAGATTGTGTTTTAGACTAAAAGGGAATGCATTATAAGAAGAATCTTTACTTTGAAACTCTGTTCTTTACCTTTTTCTCACTATGAAACAGCTTTGTATTCACCTTAAACACTGTTTCAGGGCAAGAGATTGTGTTTTAGACTAAAAGGGAATGCATTATAAGAAGAATCTTTACTTTGAAACTCTGTTCTTTACCTTTTTCACACTATGAAACAGCTTTGTATTCACCTTAAACACTGTTTCAGGGCAGATTGTGTTTTAGACTAAAAGGGAATACATTATAAGAAGAATCTTTACTTTGAAAGTCTGTTCTTTACCTTTTTCTCACTATGAAACAGCTTTATATTCAACTTAAACACTGCTTCAGGGCAACAGATTGTGTTTTAGACTAAAAGGGAATGCATTATAAGAAGAATCTTTACTTTGAAACTCTGTTTTTTACCTTTTTCACACTATGAAACAGCTTTGTATTCACCTTAACACTGTTTCAGGGCAAGAGATTGTGTTTTAGACTAAAAGGGAATGCATTGTAAGAAGAATCTTTACTTTGAAACTCTGTTCTTTACCTTTTTCACACTATGAAACAGCTTTGTATTCACCTTAAACACTGTTTCAGGGCAAGAGATTGTGTTTTAGACTAAAAGGGAATGCATTATAAGAAGAATCTTTACTTTGAAACTCTGTTCTTTACCTTTTTGACACTATGAAACAGCTTTGTATTCACCTTAAACACTGTTTCAGGGCAAGAGATTGTGTTTTAGACTAATAGGGAATGCATTGTAAGAAGAATCTTTACTTTGAAACTCTGTTCTTTACCTTTTTCTCACTATGAAACAGCTTTGTATTCACCTTAAACACTGTTTCAGGGCAAGAGATTGTGTTTTAGACTAAAAGGGAATGCATTATAAGAAGAATCTTTAATTTGAAACTCTGTTCTTTACCTTTTTCACACTATGAAACAGCTTTGTATTCACCTTAAACACTGTTTCAGGGCAAGAGATTGTGTTTTAGACTAAAAGGGAATGCATTATAAGAAGAATCTTTACTTTGAAACTCTGTTCTTTACCTTTTTCTCACTATGAAACAGCTTTGTATTCACCTTAAACACTGTTTCAGGGCAAGAGATTGTGTTTTAGACTAAAAGGGAATGCATTATAAGAAGAATCTTTACTTTGAAACTCTGTTCTTTACCTTTTTCACACTATGAAACAGCTTTGTATTCACCTTAAACACTGTTTCAGGGCAGATTGTGTTTTAGACTAAAAGGGAATACATTATAAGAAGAATCTTTACTTTGAAAGTCTGTTCTTTACCTTTTTCTCACTATGAAACAGCTTTATATTCAACTTAAACACTGTTTCAGGGCAAGAGATTGTGTTTTAGACTAAAAGGGAATGCATTATAAGAAGAATCTTTACTTTGAAACTCTGTTTTTTACCTTTTTCACACTATGAAACAGCTTTGTATTCACCTTAAACACTGTTTCAGGGCAAGAGATTGTGTTTTAGACTAAAAGGTCATGCATTATAAGAAGAATCTTTACTTTGAAACTCTGTTTTTTACCTTTTTCACACTATGAAACAGCTTTGTATTCACCTTAAACACTGTTTCAGGGCAAGAGATTGTGTTTTAGACTAAAAGGGAATGCATTATAAGAAGAATCTTTACTTTGAAACTCTGTTCTTTACCTTTTTCACACTATGAAACAGCTTTGTATTCACCTTAAACACTGTTTCAGGGCAAGAGATTGTGTTTTAGATTAAAAGGGAATGCATTGTAAGAAGAATCTTTACTTTGAAACTCTGTTCTTTACCTTTTTCACACTATGAAACAGCTTTGTATTCGCCTTAAACACTGTTTCAGGGCAAAAGATTGTGTTTTAGACTAAAAGGGAATGCATTATAAGAAGAATCTTTACTTTGAAACTCTGTTCTTTACCTTTTTCTCACTATGAAACAGCTTTGTATTCACCTTAAACACTGTTTCAGGGCAAGAGATTGTGTTTTAGACTAAAAGGGAATGCATTATAAGAAGAATCTTTACTTTGAAACTCTGTTCTTTACCTTTTTCACACTATGTAACAGCTTTGTATTCACCTTAAACACTGTTTCAGGGCAGATTGTGTTTTAGACTAAAAGGGAATGCATTATAAGAAGAATCTTTACTTTGAAACTCTGTTCTTTACCTTTTTCTCACTATGAAACAGCTTTATATTCAACTTAAACACTGCTTCAGGGCAAGAGATTGTGTTTTAGACTAAAAGGGAATGCATTATAAGAAGAATCTTTACTTTGAAACTCTGTTCTTTACCTTTTTCTCACTATGAAACAGCTTTATATTCAACTTAAACACTGTTTCAGGGCAAGAGATTGTGTTTTAGACTAAAAGGGAATGCATTATAAGAAGAATCTTTACTTTGAAACTCTGTTCTTTACCTTTTTCTCACTATGAAACAGCTTTGTATTCACCTTAAACACTGTTTCAGGGCAAGAGATTGTGTTTTAGACTAAAAGGGAATGCATTATAAGAAGAATCTTTACTTTGAAACTCTGTTCTTTACCTTTTTCACACTATGTAACAGCTTTGTATTCACCTTAAACACTGTTTCAGGGCATATTGTGTTTTAGACTAAAAGGGAATACATTATAAGAAGAATCTTTACTTTGAAACTCTGTTCTTTACCTTTTTCACACTATGAAACAGCATTGT
The DNA here is from genome assembly GCF_041902795.1 of Electrophorus electricus. Lineage (NCBI taxonomy): Eukaryota > Metazoa > Chordata > Actinopteri > Gymnotiformes > Gymnotidae > Electrophorus > Electrophorus electricus. The sequence goes on along the minus strand of NW_027658572.1, from coordinate 694,243 downwards.
ATTCACCTTAAACACTGTTTCAGGGCAAGAGATTGTGTTTTAGACTAAAAGGGAATGCATTGTAAGAAGAATCTTTACTTTGAAACTCTGTTCTTTACCTTTTTCTCACTATGAAACAGCTTTGTATTCACCTTAAACACTGTTTCAGGGCAAGAGATTGTGTTTTAGACTAAAAGGGAATGCATTATAAGAAGAATCTTTACTTTGAAACTCTGTTCTTTACCTTTTTCTCACTATGAAACAGCTTTGTATTCGCCTTAAACACTGTTTCAGGGCAAAAGATTGTGTTTTAGACTAAAAGGGAATGCATTATAAGAAGAATCTTTACTTTGAAACTCTATTCTTTACCTTTTTCACACTATGTAACAGCTTTGTATTCACCTTAAACACTGTTTCAGGGCAGATTGTGTTTTAGACTAAAAGGGAATACATTATAAGAAGAATCTTTACTTTGAAACTCTGTTCTTTACCTTTTTCTCACTATGAAACAGCTTTATATTCAACTTAAACACTGCTTCAGGGCAAGAGATTGTGTTTTACACTAAAAGGGAATGCATTATAAGAAGAAACTTTACTTTGAAACTCTGTTCTTTACCTTTTTCACACTATGAAACAGCTTTGTTTCTTGAAACAGCTTTGTATTCAACTTAAACACTGTTTCAGAGCTAGACATCTTGTTTTTAACCAAACTGAATAACTTACAATATGTTAAGAAAACACATATTTCAAATGAAAAGAGTTTATAACAAGGGGAGATCAAGTTGTTTGTAATATGACCAATTAAAGTAATTGCAACTCTGTTTGTACACCTCTATCCAAAAAGAAACAGGGCTTCTTATGCATTGTAAGTTTTATCCATTTTATACCATATTATAGTTGATTTGCAATAATCAACTACAGTTCTGTAATGTTGTGAGTTTGATTCTATGTGATTTATTTTACCAGTAGAATCAAGTTATGATGTTGTCCAAAGATTTTAGACAGGTTGGTGGCGCTGGAATAATTGAAAACAAATAATTTCGTTTAGGTAATATTCTCATTTTAATTATTGCAGTTTGTCCAAAGAGCATAAGGGGCAAATTTGTCCATCAATGAAGTTCGTCGCTTATTGTTTTAATAATTGGATGACTATTTATTTTTGAATAACAGACAACTGGGAAGAGAATTTAATACCCAGATATGTAATATGATTGGTATTCAGGGGGATGGGGAATGTTTTTAATTGCATCATAAAGTTATGCTGCTAATATATAGTATAATACAAAAATATCCTACTGGAGATACAATTTGACCAGTTATGTGTGATGTTCTGTGATGATCATATAGAACACCACAGACAACTGTTTGGCACATCACTGTTAAACCTCCTGATTGCAACCCGGGGCATCGTGAACTGTACAACATGACCCTCAGACAATGATCTCTGAGTGAAAGCGATAAACATAATCATCTTCATATCATCACTTTCTCTACAAGTTCAGTGGAAGAAGAATCTTTACTTTGAAACTCTGTTCTTTACCTTTTTCTCACTATGAAACAGCTTTATATTCACCTTAAACACTGTTTCAGGGCAGATTGTGTTTTAGACTAAAAGGGAATACATTATAAGAAGAATCTTTACTTTGAAACTCTGTTCTTTACCTTTTTCTCACTATGAAACAGCTTTGTATTCGCCTTAAACACTGTTTCAGGGCAAAAGATTGTGTTTTAGACTAAAAGGGAATGCATTATAAGAAGAATCTTTACTTTGAAACTCTGTTCTTTACCTTTTTCTCACTATGAAACAGCTTTGTATTCACCTTAAACACTGTTTCAGGGCAAGAGATTGTGTTTTAGACTAAAAGGGAATGCATTATAAGAAGAATCTTTACTTTGAAACTCTATTCTTTACCTTTTTCACACTATGTAACAGCTTTGTATTCACCTTAAACACTGTTTCAGGGCAGATTGTGTTTTAGACTAAAAGGGAATACATTATAAGAAGAATCTTTACTTTGAAACTCTGTTCTTTACCTTTTTCTCACTATGAAACAGCTTTATATTCAACTTAAACACTGCTTCAGGGCAAGAGATTGTGTTTTAGACTAAAAGGGAATGCATTATAAGAAGAAACTTTACTTTGAAACTCTGTTCTTTACCTTTTTCACACCATGAAACAGCTTTGTTTCTTGAAACAGCTTTGTATTCAACTTAAACACTGTTTCAGAGCTAGACATCTTGTTTTTAACCAAACTGAATAACTTACAATATGTTAAGAAAACACATATTTCAAATGAAAAGAGTTTATAACAAGGGGAGATCAAGTTGTTTGTAATATGACCAATTAAAGTAATTGCAACTCTGTTTGTACACCTCTATCCAAAAAGAAACAGGGCTTCTTATGCATTGTAAGTTTTATCCATTTTATACCATATTATAGTTGATTTGCAATAATCAACTACAGTTCTGTAATGTTGTGAGTTTGATTCTATGTGATTTATTTTACCAGTAGAATCAAGTTATGATGTTGTCCAAAGATTTTAGACAGGTTGGTGGCGCTGGAATAATTGAAAACAAATAATTTCGTTTAGGTAATATTCTCATTTTAATTATTGCAGTTTGTCCAAAGAGCATAAGGGGCAAATTTGTCCATCAATGAAGTTCGTCGCTTATTGTTTTAATAATTGGATGACTATTTATTTTTGAATAACAGACAACTGGGAAGAGAATTTAATACCCAGATATGTAATATGATTGGTATTCAGGGGGATGGGGAATGTTTTTAATTGCATCATAAAGTTATGCTGCTAATATATAGTATAATACAAAAATATCCTACTGGAGATACAATTTGACCAGTTATGTGTGATGTTCTGTGATGATTATATAGAACACCACATACAACTGTTTGGCACATCACTGTTAAACCTCCTGATTGCAACCCGGGGCATCGTGAACTGTACAACATGACCCTCAGACAATGATCTCTGAGTGAAAGCGATAAACATAATCATCTTCATATCATCACTTTCTCTACAAGTTCAGTGGAAGAGATGTCAGTTAAAGGGAGTTTTAATACCCTTTCCATCTTTAAATTTAATAAAAACACAGATGGAAAAATTCCAGAAAGTGAGACAGAGAAAGGAAACTAGACTTTAAAATGGTGCTGCCCTCTTGACTTACAACTGTAGATTATTGAAATTATTACAAATGTCCGATGCCAAAAGGGATTGTGTCAGTGTTTCACTACTCAGTATTGCATTTGGTAGACAGTATAAACAATTAGACTATGGTTAAAAAAATCACAGAAATAAAGCAAACACCAATATAATCTTGAACCACCTAGTCCCAGGAAACATTAGATTACTGGAACAAAATCAGACAACTAGCAGAACAACTTTTTAACCAATGATGCAGGTGTACTTTTGGTGGATTTATTTATCTGTATTTCAATCCACTAAAGTTTTTCATTTGATCTAACATTACATTTAAGACCGACGTCCTGTTACGTCTCACAGAAGATTCCACTGATCAAGCTGCTACTTACCCATCCTGGTCCTGGAGTACCTTTGCTCTGTACACTTTAGTGATGTCTTTGCTACCAACAAGCCTATTTTAATCCATCAGATAGTAACCAAACGCTCCTTTGCTGCAGAGCACAGAAATCATTCAAATTTGCAGTCAACAGATACATCTGGGCCAGATTTTGGATCAGTGGACTAGGCTGGAACTGCACATATACTGTATATGCAAAATTCAAAATACGGGGAGTGGTTGGTCTCTTTTGCAATCAAATCTGAATACTATGGAATTCGTTTCACATTTGTTTAATTTGACAGATTTTAAATGGATAATGGACATCACTAGACAAAAAGGAATAAACAACTATATGAAAAGGAACAAAACCAAAAACAAAGGAAGACTTTAACACACTTGCCCAAACAAGCACTAAATCTGACAAAAATAGATCAACCAATGACATAGCTGTGAAGGAACATATTAGCCATTGTTTTCTTGTCATCAACAGTAATTTTAACTGATTGTTAACATACTGTTCAAGTCTTCAACTGATTTGCTCCCAACATATGAATGGGTACAAATATGGTTCATTACCCAGCTGCACAAATTGCTTCTGACATACTGGGCAGCTACAGGGTTCTTCTCGCGTGTGGATTCTGACATACTGGGCAGCTATGGGCTTCTTCAGTTGTGTGGATTGTCTTCTGCTCCTCCATGTGGCCTGTTTCACCAAAGCCCTTCCTGCAGTATTTGCAGCACTATGGCAAGCGGACACCCTTGTGTGAGCGTTTAGGTGCTTCTCAAGAGTCTGGGCAAGTTTGAAACACCTGCCCCAAACATCACTGACATTATTTCTTGTAGGTGATTAGCCACGTGTCTCTCTAGCCACAAGTACTTTTTGATTTATTTGTTTTTTTTAAATAGGTAATTTTATATATAATGGCAACAAATGACATTTTGAGTTTTATGACAAAACGTGCAAACAAGCTGGCCTGAGAGGTGTGTAGCGGGATATGACTCAGTGCGTCTCTGGTGCTGCTTTTGATGAGTACAGTGTCATGAGTGTGTCTGTCCAGCGGTGCAAAGAGGGGATACAGCAAGGCATGGCATGGTGTTTATTCATTCGTTTGCATAGAAAATGACGCCTTTTCACATTGTGGAAGTACAAATATGGCGGTCTTTTTTGTGCGGCGTAGTAATGACATATGTTGTGGAATTTTGAACAAACAGCAAGTCAGACGTGATTAAGAGAGTAATTTAATAAGAAAAAGAATAAAATAAATGTTTGGCTCTCCTCAGGTAGGGAGCCCCGAGTATACAAAACCGTGGCTAGTTATACTACTCCTGTGCTGTCTTTAACCAATCATCTTTTCTTAAGCAGCTCTTCTTTCCTTTGTTGCTGTGGCTATAAGCCAATCAGCTCTCAGCTTGGTTTTTTCCACAAACCAACCCAAACTGACTCCAAACAGTGTGGGTTGTGTGTCAAGTTGACCTTGATGTTAACAGTTCCTGATACATGTTCAACTTAATCAGCAACAGGCGGATATAAATGTGCAAACGGCATTATTAATTTAAGAACAAAAGGATCAGTGTGATTTTATATGAATCACATAATACATAGTTTCGTATCATTTTCCATCACACGTAAAAACAGAGTCTCACCGTATTGTCGGGCAGGAGGATCTGGACTCATTTATTACTTGATATCTTCCCCCATCTAGCGGTCATTAGAGGTTAGTCTTGAATTGATTTCTGTCGTGCAATATTTTAGATATAAATGTTTACATTTTCTATTACAGAACACGGCAAAGTATAGTCAACCAGTTCTAACCTTTTGAGAAAAACTTTAACTTCAAAGTAGGTGAATCTATTTACTTAGATTGAACCAATCGGATCACAGTTTATTTACATAGCATCAATGCTTTGAGTGCTTTAGATATAAGGACATCATGGCGATCTTTCTGCTCACACCTCAGTCAGTCTATAATTCTGTACTATGTGTTTCTATAGCTTCCAACTTTCACGAGTTTCTTGAATCTGTGGAGAAAAGTGCAGACTCAGGTACTTTCTTATTTGTGAACTTTTATACATTTTATGTAATTTATTTATCATCTATAATGTTTTATTACTTTTCATTTATAGATATAAGGACACAAAAACAGTTCATATACTCAAAGAATTGTTACAAGATAATCTTTTCTAGAGAATGTTTACCATTTGTTAAAAGACTGATTTATTTCTAAAAGTTTATGCAGTGTGTTAATTTGTCACATGGAGGCAGAAGGGGTGAATCTGATATACCCCTCTTCCATCATCAACTATTCATCGAGTCCTTCAGTGGAGCTTGTACAACCAAAGAAACGCATACAGCAGTCACCGGCGGTTCTAAGTTACATCTAAAGAGGTCTAGGCCTATACACACTGTTCCACCTGAGGTAATAAAATGTTTTGGGGTAAAGGTATTTTCATGAGGCGATCTGTGATCTAATTATAATAGGCTTTGAAGCTCTCTGCAACAGGTGCAGAGTGGTGCAAGACTGTGTTTGAAAGCATAAAGAGGAATAATGTTTCTGGGGTATCTTAAGGCCTTTGTGGGTCTGTAAGTGCAGAGCAGAGGCTCTGATGCAGGTGGTTTCAAGGCCTCTGTGGAAGTCTACGGCAGATGACTCTGGACTGTTCCCGTGAGAAATAGCTTCCTAAGTATTGGTAAAGATCCCGGCTTTTAAAAGACGTGAAAGCCTCTTCGAGAGTTCTGTGGCTAAGCAAGGTTCATTATCTTACCATAAGAGCAGGGTGATACTGACCTGCAACATCATCTTGCAGGTGTTTGATGGTATGAGTTGAGATTATCTTTGTTAAAAACAAAAAAAACAACAACAAAAAAAAAACAGGAAAATCTTCCAATAGGATATACTGGGGTCAAGCTTCAATTTGTACAATGATAGATCTCAATTTGCATATATTGAATAATGTATGGTTGAACACAGTGGTTGAGATTTCAAACACCAGTATGTAGAGAAGGTGTGGCAATCACATAATCAGTTGTGAAAACTGGATAAAAATGTGTGTTCCTTGTGTGATTATTAGACATATTCTGGACTATGCCTCGTTTGTATGTAACGCTGAGCTCAAAATAAATAATGGACCTACTACTCTCTTCAATTAATTCTGCATCTTTATTTTCTGTTTAAAGAGGACTTAATAAAATTACTGGAATGTGGGCAATATCTAGTAACACAGTGCCGAGTCTGCTAAACGTAGATCCCAGCCTTTTATATGGCCTCTTCCCTTTAATTCTACTGACTATAATTAATGTAAACCTTGTCGATTCTGGTGTTTGCTGTATAGAGGTAGCGAAAACTTTGCTAAAACAATGAAAAATATGCATCCTGTGAAAAGTTTATTGAACAATATAACATTGTTCCTTACCCAGAGCCATAACACGTCATTGATGGAAATCACACTGATGTGAGGGCGGTATGGGCCAACTCAACTGTATTTCCTGATTGTTTTATTCTGCAGGAGGATGTGGTCCAAATATTTAAAAAATCACAGGTTTGTTTAAGAGGACATAGTCGAACAGTTTGGGCTTACTGTTATTTTAATACTAGTGGTAACTATTAGTAAATACAACAATCTGACCATCCTCATACTGCATTGAGGGGTGATGGGGTGATGGTACCAGATGATGTTTAGGTATGTGGTTATGTTAATTTATTTTTGTTCCTTTATATTCACATATTTTGCAAGTGCGTATGTTATTGAGTTTAAAACCATCCATATATTATGCAATTATAGAAAATACAGAAACTGCATGAGACTTCTCTTGACTTGCTAGAAGTTCAGACTGTAGCAAGCTTAGCATTAGTAAATGGAATAGGTGTCATTTTAAGGATTCATTTAAAGTATTCATGAGGTATTTCTCCTAACATCGATGTATCGACAGTACCAATAAAATAAATAGCATAACAAGAATTACAGGTGTATAATAGTGTAGTTACCCACAATGGTTGAAGTGTTTGAAAAGAGTTGTATAAAAGAATAGTTGGTTGGTTCGTGGCATAAAGTCATGAAACGGTGAAATGAGGTCATAAAAAGAGTGTTTACAGGGGAAAGTGCTTTAACATTGAATTAGACAAACTAATAACATAAAACAAGGGAGTTTAGAGATTCTGTGTCCTTTCGTAATGATTTGTGCATATGGCAGGCTGCTGCAAAGGATCCTGGGTAAGCTTCAGCAGACCTCAGTGTAAGATATATTAATAATATTAATCATAATAATACTATTCAGAGGTTACTTGACTAGTAATCAGAATGTTGCTAGTTCAAGCCCTACCACTGCCAAGTTACCACTGCTGGGTCCCTGAACAGCAATGAATCCTCAATTGTATTATTAATACAATCCAATACACATGCCTAATGCTCAGCTGTCAACTGCAAAAACTGACATTCTGAGCATTCGAACAGTAAGAGGAACAAAAAGAAAGGAGTGACCGACTGTACACGTGTCAATCATTTAGCCTTTTTACATGTTGTTTTAGTTTACTGTAATCAAGGCCTGAAACTGGAGTCTATGGACCAGGCAAAAATATTTCAATATTTAATGCGTTTTTATTTTTTCAGTTTCAATGTTTCAATGAGACTCAGGAGACTCCAGCATAAGCAGAAGCTCCAAGTTGTCGATCTCCAGGAGCAAACCCGTCCCTGCAAGGTTGGGGTGCATGTTCTGGATCACGGGAAACAGACCATCGATCACCCAACATCTGCTTCTGCTCCTGCGGAGGTTCCAGATCCAGCACGGAGGCAGTGAGAGGTTCCTGGCCCAGAGATTGGTCTGCAGCGGGCCTGATGGTACTCGGCATGTATTGGAAATGCTGTGGCTGAATGCTGTGCGTAGCCCAGCGGGTGCTGGGGTGGAGCTGTGCCAGTTGCCTGCTCGGGTAGCAGGTAGCCCAGGTCTGAGCCTGTGGAATGGCCACCATGAAGTAGCCGGAGGGCGGGGCGGGCTGGTAGGGGATGAGCACTGGGTTGGGCACGGCACTCACGCTGGCCATGCGCTGCTTGTACTGGTGGGTGAGGTGGGCCTGCCGCTCCTCCTTGCGCTGCGCCAGGGCCACGTACAGCGGCTTGGTGCCTACGATGCACCCGTTCATCTCCTTCATTGCCTCGGTGGCCTCCTCCGGCGAGGAGAAACACACAAAGCCGAACCCTTTGGAGCGGCCGCCCTCCGTCATCACCTTGGCACTCGTGATTGTCCCGAATAGAGAGAACTCTTTACGCAGACGCTCGTCGTCCAGACTGTCGTCTAGGTTTTTAACGTACAGGTTCACTCCCTGGTAGTGAGTCGTGCCGTCCTGCTTCATCTGCTCAAACTTGCGTTTGAGCTCTGTCTGCCTCTCGCCTTTCTTCTGGGCACGAGCCACATACAGCTGCTTCCCATTCAACTCCTTCCCGTTCATCTCATCCACAGCCCTTTTGGCATCCTCGTGCCTCTCGAAGCTCACAAAGCCAAAACCCTTGGACTTGCCGCTCTCGTCTGTCATGACGCGACGGCTCAGCGTTGGGCCGAACTTGCTGAAGATCTCATTTAGCTTGTTGTCGTCCATGTCCTCTGCAATGTTCTTAATGTACACATTGATGAACTCCTTGGCCTTGGCCCCCATCTCAGCCTCACGCTCCTTGCGAGACTTGAAGTGGCCAATGAACACTTTGCGGTCATTGAGCAACATGCCATTAAGTTTCTCAATGGCTCTCTCCGCAGCCTCGCCGGTCTCAAAGTGCACAAAGCCGTAGCCCTTAGAGCCATTCTCATCACACGCCACCTTGCAGGAAAGGATGTTTCCAAAGTTGGAGAATGTGTCGTAAAGGGCTCCGCAGTCAATAGACTTATCCAGGTTCTTGATGAAGATGTTGCCAACTGCGCTCTTCCTCTTCCATCCACCGGCTGCTGAAAGTTCACATACGCATATTCGAGTGAGCGACTGGTCATCATGTCCCTGCAAACTCGGATAGAGACAATTGTGCCAGCAGGGCTCAATTTCTCGAATAGCATGGCCTCGGTAACGTCTGGATGAAAGTCACCCACGTGCAACAAAGTCATCGGCGAACTTGGAGCACTTGGATTCATTTTCGTGAGTATCGTCGGTCAACCTTTCTGGAAATCGTAGTCGAAAGTAGTAAATGAACAAAATAAAATCGTAAATGATTTAACCAAATTATCTAACTACACGAATTATAAAACAGTTTGAAACAGCAATTCAACAGAGCCAGGCAAGTGTCGACCGACCAAAGCGATCAAAGCAACACTTTAGCTTTTGAATAAAAATACATGACAACTTGGTTGTTACGTAAGAGTTATTTTACGTAAATGTTTATTTTTTAATATTATCCAAACGCTATTTATTTATTTATGAATTATTCAATTATTTTAACTTATAACGTTAATAGCGTGAATGAGAGGCTTTAACAACACCTTATATTTCAAAATATTACCTAGTCAAAGCATTTTCCAAAAATCGTCCATATGCTGCTCACACTGGATCACTTACCGCATGGCTCAGAATAAATATTGTAGAGTATTGTTTATGAGGTTTAACAAACTCTAGGACTTATTGTTTATAGCACTTTTCATTGTTTAAGATAGACTTTATGTATTTTGTACTTCTAGGTATCAGCATTCATCCCTGTATTCTACAGTATTCTAGTTCATTGGTATGTTTGATTCTAACCTACTGTACTAGGATATATTTTATGAGTAAATGACAAAGCAGTTTTGTAAGTCGCTCTGGATAAGAGCATCTGCTAAGTGCCATAAATGTAAATGTAATAATACTTTATTAGTCACTTAATAATTAATTAAATAATTAAATAATTTCGTCTCATGAGCTAGTGAAGTCCTGCCCCCTGGGGAGATTTGCTCGCCCAATGTTCAGTTCATGGCTACAGCCTTGACGTAACCTACATCACATGAGGTTATTTTAAAAGCTACAAGTGTGTAAACTAACAAACCCTCTCATAAGCAAAGTAAATAAAAAAAAGGAAGATTTTCTCCACCTGAAATACTATTGTAATGTTCTGAGCACATACAAAGGCGGAGTCGCTCGCAGTAAGACGAATGCAACTTTATTAGAGAACACGCTTAGCCCACAAACAGAAGCCAAAAACAGCAGACCGGGCGTTATCCAAAACACAGACGCTCCAAAACGGAACCCGAGCCAACGGGACTTACCTACCGAGAGCGCTTATATACAGAAAGACTAACGAGAACTAACGCGCTGCAGGTGATTACTAACAGGAGGCGGTACTAAGCAGGGGGCGGAGCCGACAGGGACCAAAACAAGGAAGTAAACAAACATGGTGGCGTCGCCGTGAGAACCGCGAGGCCAACTACGTCAGAAGCACGATGTCATAGAACACTGATAGCGTCTAAATTCTAAAGTCATTTCCAAACATTCATTCGGAACACAGTCACAGCAAGGTGAACGTAGCGACAGTGTTACTAGTTTATGTTTTCAAACAAAACCACGAAACAATTCTGGACTTTAAAAAATGTTCCCGGTCATTAAGCTGCATCGGGTCGACTGCAAAGGTATGTACATACAAAATAGTTTACTTTACTGTATTTTTAGAACAAACCCCCAAGTTGGAAGAAAAAATTTAACATGAAGGAAGCATGTTTGTGCTTGTGCCACGTTTGTCAGATTTGCCAAAATGACACATGCCGCTTGCAAAAAACAGACCCACATGACCCATTTCATTGCAAAACCAGGCAACAGTGGAGACCTGATGAATTTTTTTCTTTCCTCAGTGTGCGGATCCAATCTGCATGATTGTGTTCAGTGTGGTGTCCCTCTGACCCTTACTGAGAAAGCACCAAGTGAAACCACTGGGCCTCAGCCCCCCGTCAACAATGAGGTAGAGGATGCAGGTCAGGTACCTCTCCCGCCTCTCCCAGAAAGCCCCCAGCATCAGGGTGAACAGGCTGAAGAGTCAGAGGATGAAAGCGATTATGATGATGATGAAGCTGATAATGATGATGACTGGACTCTTCAGCAGCAGAGCAATTTCTCATTTCAGCTTCCAGCAGCTTCCACTGAGGGGAACACACAGTTTGTCAGACATCCGGCTCTGGACGGCGTGAGCAAAATCATAGACGATGTCCACGAATATCTACGAAACAGAATTCCAAGAGAGTCCTTTGGCTACATGGCCCCAGGATATGGCAGGGACCACCCTCTGCTGGGCAGGAATGCTTGGAAGGCTGATGCATGGGGTGCCAGCTTTGGGGCGGCAGGGAATAGTTCCACACTTGGATGGTATCCGCTTTACAATACGCTGCAGCAGGGTGTATTGTACAATACACCAGCTACTTATGCCTCCAGTGCACCTAAAGCTGATTTCTTGGTGATGGCACAGAATGACCAACCTCAGTACAGCTCCTGGCCTGGAAACACTGTCAGATTTCCTGGTGAGGTCAGAGCTCACAGTTCCAATGCTGCTCCTGCCGTGGGCCAGAGCTGCAGGAGCCAGACGGAGCAAAGGAGCTCCAGGAAGAGGAGGAGAGAGACAAACTCCCCGAGCTCCTCTCACTGCTCCGAGACAGAGAGCGTCCCCAGGAAGATGAGAAGATGAGAGCATGAATGAGAATGAAAAGTCACGTCGATCAAGCAATAATAATAAAAACTTATGCTTGAAGTTTTGTAGAAGTAATAAAGATAAAATAAAATGCAATTATTTCATGTTTAACATAGCCTGTGTTCAATTGTTTTTTTGAGGGTCCAGCTCATATTTTATGATACAAATATAACATCTTTAAGAAATTTCTGTAATCACAAACAATACAGTCCAAAGTCTTAGATGATTACCAAGAACTTCAAGTTTATTCCATGATTTATGCAAAGCTAATATAAATTCAAATTCAAAATTCAAATTCAAAATGTATTTATTCAGTGCCATTTACAACAGATGTTGTGAAAAAGCAGCTTTACAAATGTCCAAGCCAAGAGCGACAGTGGCAAGGCAAAGCTCACTAGAGCATGAGGAAGAAACCTTGAGAAGAACCAAGACTCAAGGCGGGGGGAAGGGGGGGGCATCCTCCTCTGGCTGACAACGGTCACCACAATGATAACAGTTTAAAGAGAAAAATAAATTAAAAATGAAATAAGCAAATGTACAAGTTTACTTAGCTGATACGTACTATTCTGGAAAATATTATTTAATTCATTTTTGATTTTCTTGAGAATTCTTTATAATATACTTCAATATATCTGAATATCTTGAATACATAATATTTTTTCAATTTTTAAAACTGTTGATACAGCACATATTTAATTCAAACTATAGTCTATGTAGACTTCCAACACACACTGTCAGCTGTTAGCATCTCTTAAAGAATAATACTTGATATTGACTCAGTGTGGTAATAATTCTTTGGCTCCCTGTAGCTGCACGCATCAGATTCAAAACCTTGATGTTTGCCTACAAAGCCAAAAATGAACCAGCCCCTTCATACATGAGGTCAATGGTCAAAGCCCGATCCGTACCTGGAGTACTTCGAACCTCAAGTCTGGCTCGGCTTGAAATACCTTGCTTCAGATCTCATGGATGACAAGCATCGAGACTATTTTCTGTCCTGGCTCCAAGATGGTGGAATGAACTCCCACTTGCTGTCCGGACAGCAGAGTCCCTTGCGGTCTTCAAGCGCAGACTGAAGACCCATCTATTTGCAGAATATTTAAAGAACAACTGACACTGCTCCCATATTGACTGACTAAATTAATACTTATTGTAGGGTATTGTTTATGTTGTTTAATAAACTCTAGGACTTATTGTTTATAGCCCTTTTCATTGTTTAAGATAGACTTTATGTATTTTGTACTTCTAGGTATCAGCATTCATCCCTGTATTCTACAGTATTCTAGTTCATTGGTATGTTTGATTCTAACCTACTGTACTGTACTAGGATATATTCTATGAGTAAATAATAAAGCACTTTTGTAAGTCGCTCTGGATAAGAGCATGTGCTAAGTGCCATAAATGTAAATGTAATTATACTTTATTAGTCACTTAATAATTAATTAAATAATTAAATAATTTCATCTCATGAGCTAGTGAAGTCCTGCCCCCTGGGGAGATTTACTCCCCCAATGTTCAGTTCATGGATACAGGCTTGACGTAACCTACATCACATGAGGTTATTTTAAAAGCTACAAGTGTGTAAGCTAACAAACCCTCTCATAAGCAAAGTAAATTAAAAAAAAAGGAAGATTTTCTCCACCTGAAATACTATTGTAATGTTCTGAGCACATACAAAGATGGAGTCGCTCGCAGTAAGATGAATGCAACTTTATTAGAGAACACGCTTAGCCCACAAACAGAAGCCAAAAAACAGCAGACCGGGCAAAGAGCGTTATCCAAAACACAGACGCTCCAAAACGGAACCCGAGCCAACGGGACTTACCTACCGAGAGCGCTTATATACAGAAAGACTAACGAGGACTAACGCGCTGCAGGTGATTACAGTAACAGGAGGCGGTACTAAGCAGGGGGCGGAGCCGACAGGGACCAAAACAAGGAAGTAAACAAACATGGTGGCGTCGCCGTGAGAACCGCGAGGCCAACTACGTCAGAAGCACGATGTCATAGAACACTGATAGCGTCTAAATTCTAAAGTCATTTCCAAACATTCATTCGGAACACAGTCACAGCAAGGTGAACGTAGCGACAGTGTTACTAGTTTATGTTTTCAAACAAAACCACGAAACAATTCTGGACTTTAAAAAATGTTCCCGGTCATTAAGCTGCATCGGGTCGACTGCAAAGGTATGTACATACAAAATATTTTACTTTACTGTAGTTTTAGAACAAAACCCCAAGTTGGAAGAAAACATTTAACATGAAGGAAGCATGTTTGTGCTTGTGCCACATTTGCCAGATTTGCCAAAATGACACATGCCGCTTGCAAAAAACAGACCCACATGACCCATTTCATTGCAAAACCTGGCAACAGTGGAGACCTGATGAATTTGTTTCTTTCCTCAGTGTGCGGATCCAATCTGCATGATTGTGTTCAGTGTGGTGTCCCTCTGACCCTTACTGAGAAAGCACCAAGTGAAACCACTGGGCCTCAGCCCCCCGTCAACAATGAGGTAGAGGATGCAGGTCAGGTACCTCTCCCGCCTCTCCCAGAAAGCCCCCAGCATCAGGGTGAACAGGCTGAAGAGTCAGAGGATGAAAGCGATTATGATGATGATGAAGCTGATAATGATGATGACTGGACTCTTCAGCAGCAGAGCAATTTCTCATTTCAGCTTCCAGCAGCTTCCACTGAGGGGAACACACAGTTTGTCAGACATCCGGCTCTGGACGGCGTGAGCAAAATCATAGACGATGTCCACGAATATCTACGAAACAGAATTCCAAGAGAGTCCTTTGGCTACATGGCCCCAGGATATGGCAGGGACCACCCTCTGCTGAGCAGGAATGCTTGGAAGGCTGATGCATGGGGTGCCAGCTTTGGGGTGGCAGGGAATAGTTCCACACTTGGATGGTATCCGCTTTACAATACGCTGCAGCAGAGTGTATTGTACAATACACCAGCTACTTATGCCTCCAGTGCACCTAAACCTGCTTTCTTGGTGATGGCACAGAATTACCAACCTCAGTACAGCTCCTGGTCTGGAAACACTGTCAGATTTCCTAATGAGGTCAGAGCTCACAGTTCCAATGCTGCTCCTGCCGTGGGCCAGAGCTGTAGGAGCCAGACGGAGCAAAGGAGCTCCAGGAAGAGGAGGAGAGAGACAAACTCCCCGAGCTCCTCTCACTGCTCCGAGACAGAGAGCGTCCCCAGGAAGATGAGAAGATGAGAGCATGAATGAAAATGAAAAGTCACGTCGATCAAGCAATAATAATAAAAACTTATGCTTGAAGTTTTGTAGAAGTAATAAAGATAAAATAAAATGCAATTATTTCATGTTTAACATAGCCTGTGTTCAATTGTTTTTTTGAGGGTCCAGCTCATATTTTATGATACAAATATAACATCTTTAAGAAATTTCTGTAATCACAAACAATACAGTCCAAAGTCTTAGATGATTACCAAGAACTTCATGTTTATTCCATGATTTATGCAAAGCTAATATAAATTCAAATTCAAAATTCAAATTCAAAATGTATTTATTCAGTGCCTTTTACAACAGATGTTGTGAAAAAGCAGCTTTACAAATGTCCAAGCCAAGAGCGACAGTGGCAAGGCAAAGCTCCCTAGAGCATGAGGAAGAAACCTTGAGAAGAACCAAGACTCAAGGCGGGGGGAAGGGGGGGGCATCCTCCTCTGGCTGACAACGGTCACCACAATGATAACAGTTTAAAGAGAAAAATAAATTAAAAATGAAATAAGCAAATGTACACGTTTACTTAGCTGATACGTACTATTATGGAAAATATTATTTAATTCATTTTTGATTTTCTTGAGAATTCTTTATAATATACTTCAATATATCTGAATATCTTGAATACATAATATTTTTTCAATTTTTGAAACTGTTGATACAGCACATATTTAATTCAAACTGTAGACTTCCAACACACACTGTCAGCTGTTAGCATCTCTTAAAGAATAATACTTGATATTGACTCAGTGTGGTAATAATTCTGCTGAGAAGTTGCAACAATGTCATAGGAGCTCAGTGCAGCAGTATGAGGTCACTCTGTTTCACTGGCAAACTACAGCAGCACAAAATCCCTTCAGTTCTTCAGAGCACCCATCAGACGTTTTTGGACCTGACTGAGCATAGGATGCAGAATATAATGTCATTCAGATAAAGAGGGCCTATGAAACGTCCTAGTGCCTACCAACGGATGGCTATGATGTACCGTGACAACCTGCGCACCGTTGGCTACGTCTACGTCCCACTGACTTTGCTGGTGGAATGCCAGGAATTGGACATGGAAGGCATCTCTGAGTGGATAAAGTAGGCCAAGCCATGCATCTGGTGGAAAGCCATCAGATACTACTATGTGCAGGTTACAAGTGACATGCTAGGGTTGAGGTTGGGGTTGAGGTTGGGGTTAGAGAACTCCTGCCTGACTCAGCACACCTGCGGGTGTCGGCGACTACATGGAATCCCAGGAGAGGATGCACCTAAAGAATGTAGACTTCAGACAGTACACGACTGCCTGTGTGGTGTCTTCTAGAGAAAAGGCAACTTCTCAACATGTACTGTCACTCAGGAATTTTGTGTTCTTGGCCCAGTACCTGCAGGCCAAACCCTGCTATGGGAAAGACGCTTCGTTATAAGACACGCGGGTTTAAACTGAACGGAGAATGCCCTCAGCCCTGTATTGATTCAAGCAGAATATTTTTTTCCTCATTGACATTGACATCCCATTCACTTTAACAGCAATAATCAAAACATAGCTTTGTGTTCTGAACCTTGTTAGAAGTAATAATCTTTTTGTTATGTGGTCCCAATTACAGCTGTAAACTCGCCATGTTAACACCCCATACAAAGAAGCTGTGATTAAAAAGTATTATCCAAAAGCGACGTTTAATTTTATCCAGTGCTTTTTCAAGATGTGGATGATAGGACGTACTGCATTGTGAACATAAGCTGTATATATACAATCTATAGTTATGCACATGCTGCCACCATGTGGTGGTTCTTTAAAATATTAATAAAATTTAAGTAATTATGCATGATTCATGGGACACATTTTACGTAAGAAAATATATGAACAAAAAAACCCATCAAGCATATTTTGAAAAGTGAAATTTCAAGGGTCCTCTATATTTTAGTCAGGCACCAAAAGTCAGTGCTTATTGAAAGACCAAAATCATAGAGAAATGTATCATTCTACTGCATTCAAAACCGGCAGGGTGGTACCAATCCTGAAGAAGGCCACACTTGACAGCTCCAGCGTTACCAACTACAGACCGGTATCACTTCTCTCTTTCCTCTCAAGAGCCCTTGAACGAGCAGTTTAAAATCAATTGTCTCTTTTTCTCACACAGAACCAGCTGCATGATCCCAATCAGTCTGGCTACAAACCGGCACATTCTATAGAAATGGCCCTCATAGCAGTGACTGAGAAACTTCATGCTGCTAAAGCTGTCAAACTGTCATCTGTTTTGATTCTTCTAGACCTTTCAGCAGCCTTTGACACAGTGAACCACAACATTCTTCTCTCTGTTCTCTCCAGGCTTGGTGTGACTGGCTCTGCTTGGAGATGGTTTCAGTCCTACCTGGAGGGACGGTCCTATCAGGTGACATGGAAAGGATCCACATCCAAACCGTGTAGACTCTCCACTGGTGTTCCACAAGGCTAAGTATCAGGCCCCCTTCTCTTCTCTTTGTATACTCGTTCTCTTGGTGATGTAATATCTTCTCATAGTTTGTCCTACCACTGCTATGCTGAGGACATTCGATTATTGCTTTCTTTTCCACTCTCTGACATGCAGGTCTCCAGACGTATCTCAGCATGCTTGACTGACATCGCATCATGGATGACAGTCCAACCCTTGAAGCTCAACCCCAGTAAAACCGAGCTTCTGTTCATCTCAGGTAATCCCAACCCTTACCATGACCTCACAGTTTCCTTCGAGAACTCCCTGGTATCACCATCCGAAGCTGCCCGTAGCCTGGGCGTAACTTTGGACAATAGGTTGTCGTTCTCAACTCATGTTTCTAATCTAACACGGTCTTGCAGATTCCTCCTTTGTAGCATACAGAGGATTCGACCCTTTCTCTCGCAGGAAGCTACCCAGGTGCTTGTGCAGTCTCTTGTGATCTCAAAGCTATACTACTGCAACTCGCTACTTGCTGGTCTTCCTCTAAGAGCCATCAAACCTCTACAACTTGTCCAGAATGCAGCAACCCGACTGGTCTTCAATCTTCCGAAGTTCACACGTTACTCCACAGCTGCGCTCCCTGTAGCTGCATGCATCAGATTTATCATTGTTTTTTTGAGGGTCCAGCTCATATTTTATGATACAAATATAACATCTTTAAGAAATTTCTGTAATCACATACAATACAGTCCAAAGTCTTAGATGATTACCAAGAACTTCATGTTTATTCCATGATTTATGCAAAGCTAATATAAATTCAAATTCAAAATTCAAATTCAAAATGTATTTATTCAGTGCTTTTTACAACAGATGTTGTCAAAAAGCAGCTTTACAAATGTCCAAGCCAAGAGCGACAGTGGCAAGGCAAAGCTCCCTAGAGCATGAGGAAGAAACCTTGAGAAGAATCAAGACTCAAGGCGGGGGGGAGGTGGGAGGCATCCTCCTCTGGCTGACAACGGTCACCACAACAGTTTAAAGAGAAAAATAAATTAAAAATGAAATAAGCAAATGTACAAGTTTACTTAGCTGATACGTACTATTCTGGAAAATATTATTTAATTCATTTTTGATTTTCGTGAGAATTCTTTACAATATACTGCAATATATCTGAATATCTTGAATACATAATATTTTTTCAATTTTTAAAACTGTTGATACAACACATATTTAATTCAAACTATAGTCTATGTAGAGTTCCAACACACACTGTCAGCTGTTAGCATCTCTTAAAGAATAATACTTGATATTACCTCAGTATAGTAATAATTCATTGGCTCCCTCTAGTTGCACGCATCAGATTTAAAACCTTGATGTTTGCCTACAAAGCCAAAAATGAACCATCCCCTTCATACATTAGGTCAATGGTCAAACCCCGATCCGTACCTGGAGTACTTCAAACCTCAAGTCTGGCTCGGCTTGAAATACCTTGCTTCAGATCTCATGGACGACAAGCATCGAGACCATTTTCTGTCCTGGCTCCAAGATGGTGGAATGAACTCCCACTTAAAGACATTGAAACAGCGTTTCCAAGCAGTGTATTCACCCTAAACACTGTTTCAGGGCAAGAGATTATGTTTTAGACTAAAATGTAATGCATTTTAAATGGTATCTTTACATCGCTACTCTGTTCTTTACCTTTTAAACACATTGAAACAGCATTGTAATCGCCCTAAACACTGTTTCAGGGCAAGAGATTGTGTTTTAGACTAAAATGTAATGCATTCTAAATGGTATCTTTACATGGCAAGTCTGTTCTTTACCTTTTAAACACATTGAAACAGCATTGTAATCGCCCTAAACACTGTTTCAGGGCAAGAGATTGTGTTTTAGACTAAAATGTAATGCATTATAATTGGAATCTTTACATTGCTACTCTGTTCTTTACCTTTTAAACACATTGAAACAGCATTGTAATCACCCCAAACACTGTTTCAGGGCAAGAGATTGTGTTTTAGACTAAAATGTAATGCATTATAATTGGAATCTTTACATTGCTACTCTGTTCTTTACCTTTTAAACACATTGAAACAGCATTGTAATCACCCTAAACACTGTTTCAGGGCAAGAGATTGTGTTTTAGACTAAAATGTAATGCATTCTAAATGGTATCTTTACATGGCAAGTCTGTTCTTTACCTTTTAAACACATTGAAACAGCATTGTAATCACCCTAAACACTGTGTCAGGGCAAGAGATTGTGTTTTAGACTAAAATGTAATGCATTCTAAATGGTATCTTTACATTGCTACTCTGTTCTTTACCTTTTAAACACATTGAAACAGCGTTTCAAAGCATTGTATTCGCCCTAAACACTGTTTCAGGACAAGAGATTGTGTTTTAGACTAAAATGTAATGCATTATAAATGGTATCTTTACATTGCTACTCTGTTCTTTACCTTTTAAACACATTGAAACAGCATTGTAATCGCCCTAAACACTGTTTCAGGGCAAGAGATTGTGTTTTAGACTAAAATGTAATGCATTATAATTGGAATCTTTACATTGCAACTCTTTTCTTTGAATTTTAAACACATTGAAACAGCGTTTCAAAGCATTGTATTCGCCCTAAACACTGTTTCAGGGCAAGAGATTGTGTTTTAGACTAAAATGTAATGCATTCTAAATGGTATCTTCACATTGCTACTCTGTTCTTTACCTTTTAAACATATTGAAACAGCATTGTAATCACCCTAAACACTGTGTCAGGGCAAGAGATTGTGTTTTAGACTAAAATGTAATGCATTATAATTGGAATCTTTAGATTGCAACTCTTTTCTTTGACTTTTAAACACATTGAAACAGCGTTTCAAAGCATTGTATTCGCCCTAAACACTGTTTCAGGGCAAGAGATTGTGTTTTAGACTAAAATGTAATGGATTATAAATGGAATCTTTACATTGCTACTCTGTTCTTTACCTTTTAAACATATCGAAACAGCATTGTATTCGCCCTAAACACTGTTTCAGGGCAAGGGATTGTGTTTTAGACTAAAATGTAATGCATTATAAATGGTATCTTCACATTGCTACTCTGTTCTTTACCTTTTAAACACATTGCAACAGCATTGTTTTCGCCCTAAACACTGTTTCATGGCAAGAGATTGTGTTTTAGACTAAAATGTAATGCATTATAAATGGAATCTTTACATTGCTACTCTATTCTTTACCTTTTAAACAGCATTGAAATCGCCCTAAACACTTTTTCAGGGCAAGAGATTGTGTTTTAGACTAAAATGTAATGCATTCTAAATGGAATCTTTACATTGCTACTCTATTCTTTACCTTTTAAACAGCATTGAAATCGCCCTAAACACTGTTTCAGGGCAAGAGATTGTGTTTTAGACTAAAATGTAATGCATTTTAAATGATATCTTTACATTGCTACTCTGTTCTTTACCTTTTAAACACATTGAAACAGCATTGTAATCGCCCTAAACACTGTTTCAGGGCAAGAGATTGTGTTTTAGACTAAAATGTAAAGCATTATAAATGGAATCTTTACATTGCAACTCTGTTCTTTGACTTTTAAACACATTGAAACAGCGTTTCAAAGCATTGTATTCGCCCTAAACACTGGTTCATGGCAAGAGATTGTGTTTTAGACTAAAATGTAATGCATTATAAATGGAATCTTTACATTGCTACTCTGTTCTTTGACTTTTAAACACATTAAAACAGCATTGTAATCGCCCTAAATACTGTTTCATGGCAAGAGATTGTGTTTTAGACTAAAATGTAATGCATTATAAATGGAATCTTTACATTGCTACTCTGTTCTTTACCTTTTAAACACATTGAAACAGCGTTTCCAAACATTGTATTCGCCCTAAACACTGTTTCAGGGCAAGAGATTGTGTTTTAGACTAAAATGTAATGCATTTTAAATGGTATCTTTACATCGCTACTATGTTCTTTACCTTTTTAAAAAACATTGAAACAGCATTGTAATCGCCCTAAACATTGTTTCAGGGCAAGAGATTGTGTTTTAGACTAAAATGTAATGCATTATAAATGGAATCTTTACATTGCAACTCTGTTCTTTGACTTTTAAACACATTGAAACAGCGTTTCAAAGCATTGTATTCGCCCTAAACACTGTTTCAGGGCAAGAGATTGTGTTTTAGACTAAAATGTAATGCATTATAAATGGAATCTTTACATTGCTACTCTGTTCTTTACCTTTTAAAGACATTGAAACAGCGTTTCCAAGCATTATATTCGCCCTAAACACTGTTTCAGGGCAAGAGATTGTGTTTTAGACTAAAATGTAATGCATTATAAATGGTATCTTCACATTGCTACTCTGTTCTTTACCTTTTAAACACATTGAAACAGCATTGTAATCGCCCTAAACACTGTTTCAGGGCAAGAGATTGTGTTTTAGACTAAAATGTAATGCATTCTAAATGGTATCTTTACATGGCAAGTCTGTTCTTTACCTTTTAAACACATTGAAACAGCATTGTAATCGCACTAAACACTGTTTCAGGGCAAGAGATTGTGTTTTAGACTAAAATGTAATGCATTATAATTGGAATCTTTACATTGCTACTCTGTTCTTTACCTTTTATACACATTGAAACAGCATTGTAATCACCCCAAACACTGTTTCAGGGCAAGAGATTGTGTTTTAGACTAAAATGTAATGCATTATAATTGGAATCTTTACATTGCAACTCTTTTCTTTGACTTTTAAACACATTGAAACAGCGTTTCAAAGCATTGTATTCGCCCTAAACACTGTTTCAGGGCAAGAGATTGTGTTTTAGACTAAAATGTAATGCATTCTAAATGGTATCTTCACATTGCTACTCTGTTCTTTACCTTTTAAACATATTGAAACAGCATTGTAATCACCCTAAACACTGTGTCAGGGCAAGAGATTGTGTTTTAGACTAAAATGTAATGCATTATAATTGGAATCTTTAGATTGCAACTCTTTTCTTTGACTTTTAAACACATTGAAACAGCGTTTCAAAGCATTGTATTCGCCCTAAACACTGTTTCAGGGCAAGAGATTGTGTTTTAGACTAAAATGTAATGCATTATAAATGGAATCTTTACATTGCTACTCTATTCTTTACCTTTTAAACAGCATTGAAATCGCCCTAAACACTTTTTCAGGGCAAGAGATTGTGTTTTAGACTAAAATGTAATGCATTCTAAATGGAATCTTTACATTGCTACTCTATTCTTTACCTTTTAAACAGCATTGAAATCGCCCTAAACACTTTTTCAGGGCAAGAGATTGTGTTTTAGACTAAAATGTAATGCATTCTAAATGGAATCTTTACATTGCTACTCTATTCTTTACCTTTTAAACAGCATTGAAATCGCCCTAAACACTGTTTCAGGGCAAGAGATTGTGTTTTAGACTAAAATGTAATGCATTTTAAATGATATCTTTACATTGCTACTCTGTTCTTTACCTTTTAAACACATTGAAACAGCATTGTAATCGCCCTAAACACTGTTTCAGGGCAAGAGATTGTGTTTTAGACTAAAATGTAAAGCATTATAAATGGAATCTTTACATTGCAACTCTGTTCTTTGACTTTTAAACACATTGAAACAGCGTTTCAAAGCATTGTATTCGCCCTAAACACTGGTTCATGGCAAGAGATTGTGTTTTAGACTAAAATGTAATGCATTATAAATGGAATCTTTACATTGCTACTCTGTTCTTTGACTTTTAAACACATTAAAACAGCATTGTAATCGCCCTAAATACTGTTTCATGGCAAGAGATTGTGTTTTAGACTAAAATGTAATGCATTATAAATGGAATCTTTACATTGCTACTCTGTTCTTTACCTTTTAAACACATTGAAACAGCGTTTCCAAACATTGTATTCGCCCTAAACACTGTTTCAGGGCAAGAGATTGTGTTTTAGACTAAAATGTAATGCATTTTAAATGGTATCTTTACATCGCTACTATGTTCTTTACCTTTTTAAAAAACATTGAAACAGCATTGTAATCGCCCTAAACATTGTTTCAGGGCAAGAGATTGTGTTTTAGACTAAAATGTAATGCATTCTAAATGGTATCTTCACATTGCTACTCTGTTCTTTACCTTTTAAACATATTGAAACAGCATTGTAATCACCCTAAACACTGTGTCAGGGCAAGAGATTGTGTTTTAGACTAAAATGTAATGCATTATAATTGGAATCTTTAGATTGCAACTCTTTTCTTTGACTTTTAAACACATTGAAACAGCGTTTCAAAGCATTGTATTCGCCCTAAACACTGTTTCAGGGCAAGAGATTGTGTTTTAGACTAAAATGTAATGCATTATAAATGGAATCTTTACATTGCTACTCTATTCTTTACCTTTTAAACAGCATTGAAATCGCCCTAAACACTTTTTCAGGGCAAGAGATTGTGTTTTAGACTAAAATGTAATGCATTCTAAATGGAATCTTTACATTGCTACTCTATTCTTTACCTTTTAAACAGCATTGAAATCGCCCTAAACACTTTTTCAGGGCAAGAGATTGTGTTTTAGACTAAAATGTAATGCATTCTAAATGGAATCTTTACATTGCTACTCTATTCTTTACCTTTTAAACAGCATTGAAATCGCCCTAAACACTGTTTCAGGGCAAGAGATTGTGTTTTAGACTAAAATGTAATGCATTTTAAATGATATCTTTACATTGCTACTCTGTTCTTTACCTTTTAAACAC
The DNA here is from genome assembly GCF_041902795.1 of Electrophorus electricus. Classification (NCBI taxonomy): domain Eukaryota; kingdom Metazoa; phylum Chordata; class Actinopteri; order Gymnotiformes; family Gymnotidae; genus Electrophorus; species Electrophorus electricus. The sequence goes on along the minus strand of NW_027658572.1, from coordinate 669,708 downwards.
ATTGAAACAGCATTGTAATCGCCCTAAACACTGTTTCAGGGCAAGAGATTGTGTTTTAGACTAAAATGTAAAGCATTATAAATGGAATCTTTACATTGCAACTCTGTTCTTTGACTTTTAAACACATTGAAACAGCGTTTCAAAGCATTGTATTCGCCCTAAACACTGGTTCATGGCAAGAGATTGTGTTTTAGACTAAAATGTAATGCATTATAAATGGAATCTTTACATTGCTACTCTGTTCTTTGACTTTTAAACACATTAAAACAGCATTGTAATCGCCCTAAATACTGTTTCATGGCAAGAGATTGTGTTTTAGACTAAAATGTAATGCATTATAAATGGAATCTTTACATTGCTACTCTGTTCTTTACCTTTTAAACACATTGAAACAGCGTTTCCAAACATTGTATTCGCCCTAAACACTGTTTCAGGGCAAGAGATTGTGTTTTAGACTAAAATGTAATGCATTTTAAATGGTATCTTTACATCGCTACTATGTTCTTTACCTTTTTAAAAAACATTGAAACAGCATTGTAATCGCCCTAAACATTGTTTCAGGGCAAGAGATTGTGTTTTAGACTAAAATGTAATGCATTATAAATGGAATCTTTACATTGCAACTCTGTTCTTTGACTTTTAAACACATTGAAACAGCGTTTCAAAGCATTGTATTCGCCCTAAACACTGTTTCAGGGCAAGAGATTGTGTTTTAGACTAAAATGTAATGCATTATAAATGGAATCTTTACATTGCTACTCTGTTCTTTACCTTTTAAAGACATTGAAACAGCGTTTCCAAGCATTATATTCGCCCTAAACACTGTTTCAGGGCAAGAGATTGTGTTTTAGACTAAAATGTAATGCATTATAAATGGTATCTTCACATTGCTACTCTGTTCTTTACCTTTTAAACACATTGAAACAGCATTGTAATCGCCCTAAACACTGTTTCAGGGCAAGAGATTGTGTTTTAGACTAAAATGTAATGCATTCTAAATGGTATCTTTACATGGCAAGTCTGTTCTTTACCTTTTAAACACATTGAAACAGCATTGTAATCGCACTAAACACTGTTTCAGGGCAAGAGATTGTGTTTTAGACTAAAATGTAATGCATTATAATTGGAATCTTTACATTGCTACTCTGTTCTTTACCTTTTATACACATTGAAACAGCATTGTAATCACCCCAAACACTGTTTCAGGGCAAGAGATTGTGTTTTAGACTAAAATGTAATGCATTATAATTGGAATCTTTACATTGCAACTCTTTTCTTTGACTTTTAAACACATTGAAACAGCGTTTCAAAGCATTGTATTCGCCCTAAACACTGTTTCAGGGCAAGAGATTGTGTTTTAGACTAAAATGTAATGCATTCTAAATGGTATCTTCACATTGCTACTCTGTTCTTTACCTTTTAAACATATTGAAACAGCATTGTAATCACCCTAAACACTGTGTCAGGGCAAGAGATTGTGTTTTAGACTAAAATGTAATGCATTATAATTGGAATCTTTAGATTGCAACTCTTTTCTTTGACTTTTAAACACATTGAAACAGCGTTTCAAAGCATTGTATTCGCCCTAAACACTGTTTCAGGGCAAGAGATTGTGTTTTAGACTAAAATGTAATGCATTATAAATGGAATCTTTACATTGCTACTCTGTTCTTTACCTTTTAAACATATCGAAACAGCATTGTATTCGCCCTAAACACTGTTTCAGGGCAAGGGATTGTGTTTTAGACTAAAATGTAATGCATTATAAATGGTATCTTCACATTGCTACTCTGTTCTTTACCTTTTAAACACATTGCAACAGCATTGTTTTCGCCCTAAACACTGTTTCATGGCAAGAGATTGTGTTTTAGACTAAAATGTAATGCATTATAAATGGAATCTTTACATTGCTACTCTATTCTTTACCTTTTAAACAGCATTGAAATCGCCCTAAACACTTTTTCAGGGCAAGAGATTGTGTTTTAGACTAAAATGTAATGCATTCTAAATGGAATCTTTACATTGCTACTCTATTCTTTACCTTTTAAACAGCATTGAAATCGCCCTAAACACTGTTTCAGGGCAAGAGATTGTGTTTTAGACTAAAATGTAATGCATTTTAAATGATATCTTTACATTGCTACTCTGTTCTTTACCTTTTAAACACATTGAAACAGCATTGTAATCGCCCTAAACACTGTTTCAGGGCAAGAGATTGTGTTTTAGACTAAAATGTAAAGCATTATAAATGGAATCTTTACATTGCAACTCTGTTCTTTGACTTTTAAACACATTGAAACAGCGTTTCAAAGCATTGTATTCGCCCTAAACACTGTTTCAGGGCAAGAGATTGTGTTTTAGACTAAAATGTAATGCATTCTAAATGGTATCTTCACATTGCTACTCTGTTCTTTACCTTTTAAACATATTGAAACAGCATTGTAATCACCCTAAACACTGTGTCAGGGCAAGAGATTGTGTTTTAGACTAAAATGTAATGCATTATAATTGGAATCTTTAGATTGCAACTCTTTTCTTTGACTTTTAAACACATTGAAACAGCGTTTCAAAGCATTGTATTCGCCCTAAACACTGTTTCAGGGCAAGAGATTGTGTTTTAGACTAAAATGTAATGCATTATAAATGGAATCTTTACATTGCTACTCTGTTCTTTACCTTTTAAACATATCGAAACAGCATTGTATTCGCCCTAAACACTGTTTCAGGGCAAGGGATTGTGTTTTAGACTAAAATGTAATGCATTATAAATGGTATCTTCACATTGCTACTCTGTTCTTTACCTTTTAAACACATTGCAACAGCATTGTTTTCGCCCTAAACACTGTTTCATGGCAAGAGATTGTGTTTTAGACTAAAATGTAATGCATTATAAATGGAATCTTTACATTGCTACTCTATTCTTTACCTTTTAAACAGCATTGAAATCGCCCTAAACACTTTTTCAGGGCAAGAGATTGTGTTTTAGACTAAAATGTAATGCATTCTAAATGGAATCTTTACATTGCTACTCTATTCTTTACCTTTTAAACAGCATTGAAATCGCCCTAAACACTGTTTCAGGGCAAGAGATTGTGTTTTAGACTAAAATGTAATGCATTTTAAATGATATCTTTACATTGCTACTCTGTTCTTTACCTTTTAAACACATTGAAACAGCATTGTAATCGCCCTAAACACTGTTTCAGGGCAAGAGATTGTGTTTTAGACTAAAATGTAAAGCATTATAAATGGAATCTTTACATTGCAACTCTGTTCTTTGACATTTAAACACATTGAAACAGCGTTTCAAAGCATTGTATTCGCCCTTAACACTGGTTCATGGCAAGAGATTGTGTTTTAGACTAAAATGTAATGCATTATAAATGGAATCTTTACATTGCTACTCTGTTCTTTGACTTTTAAACACATTAAAACAGCATTGTAATCGCCCTAAATACTGTTTCATGGCAAGAGATTGTGTTTTAGACTAAAATGTAATGCATTATAAATGGAATCTTTACATTGCTACTCTGTTCTTTACCTTTTAAACACATTGAAACAGCGTTTCCAAACATTGTATTCGCCCTAAACACTGTTTCAGGGCAAGAGATTGTGTTTTAGACTAAAATGTAATGCATTTTAAATGGTATCTTTACATCGCTACTATGTTCTTTACCTTTTTAAAAAACATTGAAACAGCATTGTAATCGCCCTAAACATTGTTTCAGGGCAAGAGATTGTGTTTTAGACTAAAATGTAATGCATTATAAATGGAATCTTTACATTGCAACTCTGTTCTTTGACTTTTAAACACATTGAAACAGCGTTTCAAAGCATTGTATTCGCCCTAAACACTGTTTCAGGGCAAGAGATTGTGTTTTAGACTAAAATGTAATGCATTATAAATGGAATCTTTACATTGCTACTCTGTTCTTTACCTTTTAAAGACATTGAAACAGCGTTTCCAAGCATTATATTCGCCCTAAACACTGTTTCAGGGCAAGAGATTGTGTTTTAGACTAAAATGTAATGCATTATAAATGGTATCTTCACATTGCTACTCTGTTCTTTACCTTTTAAACACATTGCAACAGCAATGTATTCGCCCTAAACACTGTTTCATGGCAAGAGATTGTGTTTTAGACTAAAATGTAATGCATTATAAATGGAATCTTTACATTGCTACTCTGTTCTTTACCTTTTAAACAGCATTGAAATCGCCCTAAACACTGTTTCAGGGCAAGAGATTGTGTTTTAGGCTAAAATGTAATGCATTCTAAATGGTATCTTTACATTGCTACTCTGTTCTTTACCTTTTAAACACATTGAAACAGCGTTTCAAAGCATTGTATTCGCCCTAAACACTGTTTCAGGACAGGAGATTGTGTTTTAGAATAAAATGTAATGCATTATAAATGGTATCTTTACATTGCTACTCTGTTCTTTACCTTTTAAACACATTGAAACAGCAATGTAATCGCCCTAAACACTGTTTCAGGGCAAGAGATTGTTTTAGACTAAAATGTAAAGCATTATAAATGGAATCTTTCCATTCTACTCTGTTCTTTACCTTTTAAACATATTGAAACAGCATTGTAATCGCCCTAAACACTGTTTCAAGGCAAGAGATTTTGTTTTAGACTAAAATGTAAAGCATTATAAATGGAATCTTTACATTGCAACTCTGTTCTTTGACTTTTAAACACATTGAAACAGCGTTTCAAAGCATTGTATTCGCCGTAAAGACTGTTTCAGGGCAAGAGATTGTGTTTTATACTAAAATGTAATGCATTATAAATGGAATCTTTACATTGCTACTCTGTTCTTTACCTTTTAAAGACATTGAAACAGCGTTTCCAAGCATTGTATTCGCCCTAAACACTGTTTCAGGGCAAGAGATTGTGTTTTAGACTAAAATGTAATGCATTATTATTGGAATCTTTACATTGCAACTCTGTTCTTTGACTTTTAAACACATTGAAACAGCATTGTAATCGCCCTAAACACTGTTTCAGGGCAAGAGATTGTGTTTTAGACTAAAATGTAATGCATTATAATTGGAATCTTTACATTGCAATCTTTTCTTTGACTTTTAAACACATTGAAACAGCATTGTAATCGCCCTAAACACTGTTTCAGGGCAAGAGATTGTGTTTTAAATGGCCCCCTCAGCCATTCAGAACACATCAGAACCTCACGCAGTACCCTGCAGGAACTGCACATGGCCACCTTTGTTTTCTCACCGTGCTGCTGTTGAAGTCCAGGAGCAAATCCTCCTCTGATGTTCTCCTGTGCTGTCCTCCACAGGATGCTCATGAGTTCCTGATGCTCTGCTTACTGCAGCTGAAAGAGGAGGGAGAGAGACTCAGGGCCTCTTTCTTCTCTTACATCTGCCCTGTGGCAAACTTTGAGTTTCATATCAAGTCTGTGCTCACATGCACCAGGTAATTAGGCATCACTGCTGCATATCTCCTTTGTGTTAATGGACTGGTCTTAACCAGTCTTAACGTGTTTGTTTAAAGTACATTTTCTCACCGAGAGTAGGCGCTTTCTCCGGACATCTCTGTTTAAAGTATTCATGAAAGTTTCATAACATACATAACTTAAATATGAACATGTAAAATGCTCACAAGTTCAGCTTGTATTCATCACATAGCTTTCAAATCTCAGAGTGTGTGTGAATTTGGGAAAACATAACAGGAGAGAGGAGAGAGAGAGACCAAAAAGAAGAGAGATGCAAGCTGAGAGAGACACAGAGACAGAATGAGAGAGAATGAAAGAGGCCTGTTAATACAGAGATGGCGTTCGATCCGTGATGCGTTTTCAGTTAATCATATGAAAAAAAAGGTGTATTTGTTTGTTGCAGGAATGTGCACCCACTGGCACCTACAGACTCCAGGCGGTGGTTTCTCATTTAGGTGACAGCATGGACCATGGTGAGTAATCTGACATTATTTATACACGTGCAGTGGAAACTATTAAATGACTAAGGACCACCGACTACTCCGACAGGCCACTATATCAGTGACACAGCTGAGGGAGAAGGACAGAGCTGGTTGTCATTCAGTGACTTAAAAGTATCAAGAAGCACTGAGCCAGCCATCCTGAAGAGCAGGACAAAAACAGCCTACCTGATTTTCTACGTGCACAGGTAGAATCTCACCTTTCAGACTTGGGAATGTAGGTACCTCAGTCTAGGAGCACTCTAACAGAAACAAGTTTTACAAGCTTATATATGTAGGGAGTAAATTAGCCTTTACTGTGCCCTGGGACTGCAGGTCTCTTGTGCATGACAGGTGAGTGAGGCCTACTCCCAGCACCGGTTGGCAGGTGCTAACCTTCTTTCTCAGTCCTTTCACCCTTCCCTCTCTGTAAAAGAATTAAAAAAAATTTAACCCATTAAAATGAGCCATTTTTTATTCTCCACAAAATAGTAAATGCCCCCTCTGGCGTTCTTGTTAAAACACTTTTTCCATATTTTTATGCCATAGATTTATAACATGAATAATACTATACTTGTCAAGTCAACATATTTAGATGAGGTGTCCTAGTGTCAGTTATTGTCTTCTAATCGCTATTGGAGATGTACAAGTCCCCATTCTTTATCCCCAACATTGTTCATACTAAAAGATTAATTTCTTTTCCAAGTAGCACATGGCAGGGATTAAACACCTATTTACATGGACGTCACTTCCATCGCCACATATGAGAACACTACCAGGGTGCTTCACTGACAGAGGAAGAGCTTCAGTCCTTTTTGAGAAATAACCAACTTGTATTTTAATTTGCAGATGTTAGGAGTGAACCAGCATCTGTCTATAGTTCTTTTAATTGTGAGCACACATATTTAAACCCTTGTTTTGTTGTTGCTTGTCAGTGTTTGACCCCATGTATGCTGCTTTGCTGTGTTTTAAGACTGCCTGTTATGTTCTAAGTAGTGTTAATGCTTAATGTTCTTCGTGTTTGGTTTTGTCTTGTTCTGTATGATAATAAACGTCTGTGGCATCTGAACCGCAGCTCATCTTTGCATCCGGCTTCACGTCACAGGAACACCGACCGTTGAAGGTTGCCTCGAGCCAAGGGAAAGAAGAAAAAGGGGAAGAAGCAGTGTAGCTGCTTCTACCCAACCCATGCAGGAGAATCCTCCATGCTTGTGGGAACACTCCCTGTCATCACATCGGGGGAGAGTATCTCTGGAGGATTTTGGGGGGGCCCTGGTGGTGGTCCAGGATCAGATGCTGCAGAGTCCTGCCTACCTTCACTGGATTACCGGGACCCGTACGATTACGACTACCAATATCCAGGGTCTGACTCTGCAGGGTCCTACTCTCCCCCCACGGACTACCAGGAGGACTATGAGGATTACAGCAGGAGTGAGGAGTATGTTGACGTCGGCCTCAGGTCGGACACCGAATCCGACCGCTCTGAGGATCCATCAGTGGAGGTGGAGGAGGCCCGCCATGAGGATCCTTCCTGTGGTTTATAGACCGGGTCAGAGGACTCTGAAAGCAACGAGCCTCCGATGTTAGTGCTTAATGTTCTTCGTGTTTGGTTTCATTTTGTTTTGTGTGTTAATAAACATCTGTCTCATGTGAACCACGGCTCGTCTTTGCATCCTGCCTTGTCTCCCACGTCACAGAACAGCAATTCATCTACACTTCTCACAGATAAAACTATTGCTAACGGCGAAGAATAAACATGTTGCAAAAAAGCAGTAAGAGCTAGTATGCAGAAACAGTGGTGTTAGCGTGAAACAGTTTCAAAAACAGGAGTCTCCTTATGAAGGAAGGAGGTCCTTATGAACCTCTGTATTTTGACAGCAAGTATTGACCATGTGCCATTAAAACCATGCCAGGTATGGTATTAATCCACAAAATAGCACATCAAATCGAATTATTTGGCCAGTACAGGGTTATGCAATATTCCCTCAACTCAGAAAAATGCAACAGCTTGAATTCCTTAACTGATTAATAATTTAAAAAAATATTTCCTGACTATTAAAATATAGTTTACCCATTAGAAAGATTAAACATCCAGTGTGTGTATCCTGGCATGTTAATGTAAATGGAAGCTCCGACTGGAATACGTTTAAGCGGTCTCGGGCGCCATCTGGTGGCGACTTGGAGTCCTTATCACGCTCTCATTTCTTTTATATGGCGGGACAAGTGTTTTGTTATCCTACCTATCGAGCAGTCCTACCTAGATTTAATGCACTTATGTACATTAGCATTAGTCCAGGCTTCTGGTGTTTATTTTGGATGCATATATTATAATTAGGCTACTGTGGACATTTGTATTTTGTATAGCTACAGCACCTGTACTTCACACACGTGTAGTAATCGGATCTAGAAAGTTGCCAGCCCTATTAAAATATTAGATTTATAGTATAATAGTTTCATTAAACAGACAACGCGTTAATCACAATAATTTGCATGATGATTAATCTTGAACCAAAAATCTCGCCGGGAGCTGTAGTTCTCTTTCCAGACACACACCCAATAAAACTGTGCTTGATCATTTCTTATTGATAGCCACTGACTATAGGATCAATAGAATAGTACAACCAAATAACCTTTAATGTTTTGCTTTACTGTAATACAATTTAGAATTGCGATGTTACCCTTTTAAGAAGAACTGAACACATTGTGACAAGAGCAACTAGATGAAGCTTTATTGACATGCTGGTCAAGGACTCACATCCAATATGTTTAAAATACATTAATTGAGGCCAAGTGCAGCATAAAAAAATATTTTAACTTCACACAGAACCAAAACCATCAACATCAAAATATAAATGTATAAAAATATGGGTATTGTTAAAAAAAATGTTAAAAATGGGGCCTCCCACAGAAAGGCATGGCACAGTCAGCGACTTCAATTCAAAGTTTTTTATTCAAAGTAAAAAAAAACAAAAACAAAAAAACACTTGGGCAGGTTGGTGGCGCTCTACACGAACTTGGACAGACGCTTGGGGCTGAGCGGGATGTATGTGGACATGTCGGAGTGCTGCGCCGTCACCCAGCTCATGACGTTCGCCCGCCGCAGCTGGGAGTTGGGGCCAAGGAAGGGAAGGAAGGGTTAAACAACAAGATGAGTGACAGCAAGGAAAGTGTTAGGAAGGATTTCATAATGGCTTTAAAAAGACGAGGCGAGGGCACCTGGTGGGCTGGACTTTGGTGTCATCTTCGTCCTCCGAGTCGCTGGAGATGATGATGACGCTCATAGCTGGGCTGGGCGTGTCAGAGATGATAATGGGCTCCGATGCGTCGCCCATGCCATGCACGGGGGAGGACACAGGTCTGGCACAGGGTCAGAGGAGCACGTCAACACTCTCAACACACACTGCACACTCGAGTGAACACACACAACCTATCACCAAAGTGTGATGGCACAGAGCCATCCAGCACTTGTTACAACAGTTGTACCCACAATGCAGACCCACACACTAGACCAGTAGGTCTCGAGTCCTGTTCTAGGGTTCCCTTGCACTGAATTAGTGTGGAGTTTTAGCGTTAATGCCAGCCATTATAAAGTGCAATAAGAAGCAGGGAGTACCTAGCCCGGCTCTCTGCTTGGCGATCTTTTGACCTCTTGAACCCGCCCTGCTGTGCCGGTTGTCCCACCTGGCTGTGCTGGGCGAGCCAGCTGCTGAAGGTGTCATTGAGGTTGGCAGCTGTGCTGGCCCCGCCCCCCGCCCCACCCCCACTGCCAAACAGGCTCTTGCTGCCATCACACCCTGTGCACTGCCGATTGCAGATCTCCATTTTCTGGAAGCAAGATTTCACACTGCAGCGAGAGAGAGAGAGAGAGAGAGAGACACGGGCGGGGGGCAAGTTACAGTACTACCATTTGGATTTGTAAATTAAGATGGTGTTCCTTAATTTTTTTTAAAAACTGTGACATGTAGATTGGAAGGCCTGGAACAACTCACTGGGCACTTTGAGGGAACTGGAGGAGGTGGCTCATGGTGACAAACGGGTGCTTCAGGGCCTTCATCGGCGTGATCCGTTTGTCAGCGTCCAGCGTGAGCATCTTGTTCAGCAGGTCGATGAACTCCCGCCGGTCTGCCTTCTCCGCCGAGACGTCTGCGCCTTCCAGACTGGTCGCATTGACCTGCGTGAGAGACCCAGGGGTGAGTCATATTAAACACCAGCAGAGGGCACCGATCCACCTAAGACGCAGCAAGTTCTGCAGCAAGTTACTATGCATTGCTCTGCCTTTCGTAGATGCCGTTCTCCAGAGCGATTCATGTGCGTTCCTCATTATAACGGCACGAACGCTCGACCTTTGAGCTAGCACCTTGCTCGACCTGCTCTACAACGTGAGCCGTGGAAGCTGTTTCTCACGTTCTTCAAATTCACATCACAACAGTAAAGCAATGCGTACAGTTATGTGCACAAAAGCCAAAATAACCTGCATCATGTCGTCAAGACAGGTGAAAATGTACTTCCGTGTCTCTTTGGACTTGATGCCATGCTCTGCCTCATGCTCTGAAGGCGTCTGGAGAAAGGAAAGAAAAAAAATCAACCATTCAGCTCCACCATAAAGTTACATGACATCATTAAGTTACATCCCTTATGAAACAAACACATGGTATTTGGCATTTAAAGACTGGCAAACCTTGAGTCTCCACAGGGGGCAGCTGGAGTCAGGGCTCCTGTGGAAATAATAGTTGCTCTTGGTCCCTGCGCTCAGCAGGTACTCTGCTGGTAGGCCCTGCGTCTGGGAGATGTAACGGATCTGCAGAGACACCACACGGCAAGAGGATTACGACTTTATTTTGTGTTCATCCTTCCATTTTCAAAATGCATGTATAAAAAAAAAAAGAAAAGAAAAACAGGCCATAGAAACTCTTATTTATATTATTCCTAAAAATGAGCTAGCCAAAGCAGTAGCTAAAAGCTCAAACCATACATTCACTCTCTTCCTTGCTAGCCATTATGGACTCCCTAACAAACTGCATAGTTAGAAGAACGGCCATTTCCATTAGCAACACTACGCCACTCTTTTCACAAACAAGATTTACGTCTTCATCACACAGTGAGAAAAGTGTGAAAAGAAAGTGAAAGAACCGACCCCAAATCAGCGAAATTCTACAGAGCTCCGTGAATCCAAGCCCAAGATGCGTGAAAAAGACTAGGCACAGCTCAAAGGCCCGTGTGCTTACCTGATCATATTCAGAGGCTCCCGGATACAGGGGGGAGCCCAGAAACAGCTCGGCGATGACACAGCCCAGCGACCACATATCCACGGCCTCGCAGAAAGGGAGACCCAGGATGATCTCAGGTGACCTAGACCAAAAACACAGATATCGCCATCATGAAATAAGTCTCGGCTGATTCCGTAGTTTGTGGTGATTCGGCGGCAATTGCTTTAACACAAACGGTGCTGAATTCATTCATGAAAATGTAAAAGGTTTAAATAGTATTTTGTTGATGAGTCCAGGTTTTTTTTTCCCCCCTACACACCACTTTACATTACACACCCACTATTCTAACATGGAACTATATGCAAAAATGCACTGACACTACAATGATGTTCTGTTTTCCATTAAGTAAATACAGAGTATCAATGCAGTTAAACACTGTTACTCGGTAAACAACACGGTTAATTAACGGTATAGCTACAATGCAACAGCAGTTTTGTACAGACATGACCAATACTAATATTACCAAAGCCTGCAACTCGGAGCATCTTAACTAATCTCAGACATTGAAGAGGGTTCATCAGGTATTTTGCTAAATAACAGCACTCACATGAATCACTAAAATTAAACCACTTATAAATCAAATATGAATCAGTCGTGCTCCAGTTAACTGTAATGCTTATCACGATTTTAATGTGTAGCAGGGTCATCGCAACTGCCAAAATGTGCAGCTCTACTCTAAAGCACACTCGAGTGCAACAAGTGCACACTTATTTCTAACACGCCTCAGCACGTGTCCCTCACCGGTAGTATCTGGTCTGCAGGTAGCTGGAGCACACGGCCTCGGAGACGTGGCTAGCCGAGCCGAAGTCGATGACTTTGACCCTGTACGGCTGCCTGACGGGGTCCACCAGCATGATGTTTTCGGGCTTGAGGTCGGTGTGGATCAGGCCCAGGCTCTTCAGCTTCATGAGCGCTTTGGCGACCTGCTGCAGCACGGGCCGGACGCACTTCAACAGAAGCGGGCTGAACATGCTGTCCTTCAGGAAGTCGTAGAGGCTCTGCCCCAGCATCTCGAACACCAGGCACATGTGCTTCTTGTGCTGGAAGCACTCATACGCACGCACGAAGTTGAACTCGTCTGCGTTCTCCCTGCTCAGCCGTCTCAGGATGCTCACCTGAGGAGGAGCAAATGAGGAAAGACAGATTTAATTTTTCTGCACTTTTTTTTTTAATACATATCCAAACAGGTATGGCTTATGCAATTGTAGCTAAGCCTTCTTTTTATAGTAAGCTTCAAGCTGTCGATGTGTTATCTGAACTAGTTCCTACTGATGCTTTGAAAATTAGAACTAGTGTGCTGATACCAAACACAAGTGTTTTTGTGCTACCCTGACTGTATACAGATTCCACAGTGTGAGTTAGCACATCTGATACCAACAAACAGAATCGGGGCTACAGCTGATTCCATATCAAAAGCTCCAAAAAAGCAGGCAAAACTTTCCCACCTCGATCTGACCCTGTCGAGCAAAGAATGGATGGTTTTTCAGGATCTTGATGGCAACCATTTCATTGGTGTCCTTCTTGGAGCATTTGGCCACCTGGCCAAAACTTCCACAACCAAGGTAGTGCAGAACCTCGTAGCTGTTGGAGGCAGAGCAGAGGATTTCATTCTGCACCAGCTGGTATTCGCAATCACTTATCGATTTGCTGCTATCTGCGGTACAACCGGAGTACGCAATGGACTGGGTGGAAGAGGTGGTTGTTCCGCTCCTGGCCACGCGCTTGGACAACGAAGGAGTGTAGAGATCCTCCAGGATCTGTACGCTGTCGCTGCTGTGTTCCCCTTCTCTCTTCCTCTTCAGGCTGCACCGCTTCTGACGGGCGTCTTCTCCCCGCTGGCTGGACGACGACGCAGCCTTGTCTGAGGCTCCAGAGGGGGAAAAGACCAGGGCAGGTAAGCCATCGGTTGAACTGAACCCTGGATCCGAGGGCCAGGGCGTCCCCGGCCGAATCCGAGGACCAGGACTCCGCAGGTAGTAATTGCTCTCGAATTTTACTTTCTTGGCGATCCCACTGGAGGAATCTGAAGGGGAAGAGAATATTCCTTTAGGGAAAGATGAAAACAGGGCCACTAACCAAAGGAATGCTATGCAGATCTAGTTAGGGGCTATATTCAAAATTAAAACTAAAACAGCAGATTTAAAAAAAAACAACAACAACAACAAAACACGATCTATGATTTAGCTAACGCTAGCTAGCTAACGCTAACGCTAACCGCTAGTTAACTTCATAATTTACCCTCAGTGTTGATTATTTTCCCACCTTTAACCTTACGGAAAGAAGGCTCAAGAAAACCGAACGGATATAATTCATGATCATCCATGTTGTTCTGTGGTTCTTAATTTAAAGAATTGAAATTATTAGCACTATATCGACCGGAGTGAGAAGATTTCCACCAAATATCAATTCGCTACTCTACGGACTCTTCGTTCCATGGCAACAAGGTGACATGGACAGGTGTAACGTCATAAAATGGAATTTCAAGTGCACGTATTGAACCTCGCCAGTAGACAAGATAAAAGCTCACATTTATTTTACTCTTTGTCCAGACATAATCAAAACTGTAGTGTCTGCTTGTCCGCCTGCTGCACCTACGGGCCCAAACTGGCAGACTCATATAAATCACTTGATAGCATCGAATATTAAGTACTACATTTATCAACATAACATTTCTTAGGACTAATACATGTACCTGCTTACCGATTTCAGCCGTCTACATGCATCCGTTCTCCAGAATCCCACGCTAAATATTTCGTGCTTTTCTGGTAAATTTCCACAACAATCGTGCCTGTCATTTTAAAACATGCTTGCAGTATAAGATAACTTCAGATTTTGTCAAAGAAAATTCAATTACATAAAAAGTGGGGTGGGTGACTATTATTTACTTCATATGTTTCCTGGGCAAGTGGCGTGATTGGCAGGTGTTTCAACAAATGGAGGAGGTTTAGATGAAAACGTAGACCCTTCACTTGTCTTATTTAGTTCTCCTTTTAACCGTTTAAAGGTCCGCGTGCTGTCAATCAGCTTCCCATTTATTATAAGAATGATTTGAACGCCAATACTTTTGGACATCATGGAAAGGAAGAGGCTTATTTGAGCTGAAGTTTATGTGGAGTTGTTTGGGAGCTTCTAGCATGGACTAGCTACAATGTATAAAGTATACTATTTCTTTACAGTATTATGGTATAGATTCTGTGGATTCCATATATACATTAAATGTAAAATGTTGCCCAGTTATGTCAGAAATAGCAAACAAAAACCACAGGCTCCAAGTTACTGAAAGAGAAGTATTAAATGAGGTCCTGGTAGAGCATACGTGCAGGTTTGTCAGACATGTTCATGAGGAGTTTAACTGAAGCAAAATCCTCATCACACACCCAAGGAGTCAAAGCCTGCAAAATCCCCAAGTAGCAAGACTGCATCCAGGTAGCACTTGCTGATGGAAAGCAAAAAATAGTGCTGTATCCTGCTCTGTGCCTCATCCACTGTACCAGTCTCTTAGTATTGGACTTAGTGTGGTTAATCAATCTTTGACTGTACTGATTACATTTATGTCATTTAGCTGACACTTTTATTCAAAGCGACAATTATGACTGAGTACGATTTGAGCAATTGAGGGTTAAGGGTTTTGCGCGGGGGCCCAACAGTGGCAACGTGGCAGTGAACCAGCAATCTTCCGAGAACAAGTCAAGTACCTTAACCGCTGAACTACCACTGCCTGTGTTTATATATTGTACTATTTAAAGATTTTGCAGTTACTTGGATTTTGTCAATATAGCAACATGCCCTCAGTCCAGCAGAACAGGAAATCTGAAACCTGATAAATTACCTGTTTCAATTTTTGTTTTCTATTTTAAACACACACAATCCCAAAAAGATTTCTCTGTAGTAATACAGTTCACTACTATAGTTATAGAATTAGCTCCAATTAGCCCATAATATCCCTTTAAATTAAGCCAAAATTCAAAGTCTGAGGTGAAGATCCTATAAAGGTTACATAAGAGCTTGATGTTACATGTGTTTTGAACAAATACTGCCACTAAGTGCCAAAGAACTATTTTTTATAGTTACACCTCCCATGGAATTCAAAATACAACAATCAACTTGTTAAACACATTAATCACACATTGCATTTGAGATACATTTAATACAGTTTGTTAGTCTGTTTGTAAAAAACACTATTTTTTAAAAAAAATGAAGGCATTAAAACAAACAATAAGCCCAGAAACTACAATAATCAAGTTCAATAATCGAGCTGATGTTCAATGTCCGAATCCCTCATGTCTCTCCGTGTTCCTCTTCCTCTCACAGGTAAGGATACAGGCTTTCCTCTGGCCGAGCGAGTAGGCCACGGGCCAATGGTAGGGTTGGTCAGGGAGCTGGTGACGAAGGGAGCTGCTTCCTGATCTATCGTGGGATGACATCACAGACTGCTGGACCTGTAGGAGGAGCCAAAACAAAAAAAAGGGCACCAAGATATCGATAGGTATGTCAATATTCCCAGGCCCCAGCTAAACTACTGCCCAACATTGGAAACCTATTATAGCGTGTAATTATTATGAACCTATTATAGCGTCTAGATTCCACTATTACTGCCTCGTAGTAGCAGGGCTCTGCTGTACTATAAATGTGTTTCTGTCTTCTACTAAAAGTCTCTTTTGGCAGTGTAATTTATTTTGGTCAAATGGCTGCATGACCGTTTTCAAAACAAATTTATAGAGGTGTTGGTGAGGTGATCCTTCCTGAGTTCCCCGGCCAGCAGAGCATGAATGACCTGAGTGGGCGAGCAGCTCTGCACCATGGCACCGAGCGCAAGGTCCTTGTCCTCCCTGATGAAGAGGTTGCTTTCGCCCGCCTTGTGCGGCAGCATGCAGGCAACCAACTCCGCCTTGGCGCCCATGGCCCTCCACAGGTCGGTGGACATGTGCGCCAGTGTTGTCATGGAAGCACGCGACACCATGGAGCTCAGATTCTTCAACTGAGATTCTTCAACTGGGGCTCAGGTGTTCAGGCACTCCATGGGGATGTGCCTGTTTAAACACGCCGATCGGACTCATCCGATATGTGGCAGATTTACTTGGTGTGTCAGAGAAGGAAAAGCATCAGTTTGTACTACCTACCATGTTTAAGGACAAGATATTCCTCGCTAGAACATTCCAAATTGACTCTTCATCAGGTTAGAACCATTTTGGTCACAAAACAGAGCAATTCCAGCTCGGACAGCAAAATGCGAAGCTCCTTTTTGGGCCATTGTTTATATGATTTGATTAGAGAATCTTTTGTCCCTGAGAGGGCCCCTCTGGACCACAGTCAGGCACACATCGTGGAGCTTGGGAAGCAGGATGTCAGTGTGGTTCTGGGCCAGAGACTGCACCAGAGTCAAGCTCCCCTTCTTCTTCTCCCTAAAACAGCGTTAGAACACGGTGTACATACCTGGTGTTATGATATCGGTAATGCTAAACAGGTTTCATTAATAAAATCAACTTTTAAAAACACAGAAACAAATGTATTCGCTGTCAGGGTGACCCTCACTAATTTTTATATTTATTTTTCCAAAGCATGCCATTTGTGTATTTTTAGGTATGCTCTGTAATTATAGCTCTTTGCCACCTGCCTGAAGTGGGGCCGCTCTTCTCTGACAGCAGCCTGTGGGCCGCGGATCCTTCGCTCTCTCTGGGGCTCATCCAGTGGTGGGAAATGGCTCACAGAGGAAGCATCTGCCTCAGAGTGGGAGCTACTCTGGCTTTTCCTCAGGAGATCAAATCAAAAATCAAAATCAAAAGTTATTTATATAGCGCTTTTTAGAACAGATGTCACAAAGCACCTTTACAAATGTCCAAGTCCAAGCCACCAGTGAGCAAGCTAAGGCTGACATTGGCAAGAAAAAACCCCACTAGAGCATGAGGAAGAAACCTTGAGAGGAACTAAAACTAAATGGTGGGCCCATCCTCCTCTGGCCGACAACAGTCACCACAATAATAACAATTTAAAGAGAAAAATATAATTATAAAATGAAAAAACAAGTAAAGTGTCTTGGTACAAGTAAAGAACCTGCACCTTTCGATCTAAGCAGACATGGTGGTTTATAATGAACTAAGAGTTCTCTAAGGAACTGTGGGGCAAGACCATTCAATGCTTTGTAGGTAATTAGAAGTATTTTATAATCAATATGAAATTTTATTGGGAGCCAATGTAAAGTATCTAAGATAGCCGTGATGGATTCAGATTTTGTCGTTCTAGTGAGCACTCTGCCTGCTGCATTTTGAACTAGCTGGAGCTTGTTTAACCACTTAGTAGTACAGCCTAATAGTAGGGCATTACAATAGTCCAATCTTGAAGTAATAAATGCATGGACTATCTTTTCTGCATCATGTGAGGAGAGCATGTTTCTAATCTTAGAAATGTTCCTAAGGTGGAGAAAGGCCTTCCTAGAAATATTATTTACATGAGCTTCGAACGAGAGCCTGGGATCCATGATACCTCCAAGATCTTTATCTGTTAGGGAAGATGTGACTGTGATTTCACTGAGGTTCATTGAGTAATTAGAGGATCTAGCTGTCTCTGTGTCTAATAGAAGCGCCTCTGTTTTGTCAGGATTAAGTGAGAGAAAGTTTCTCAACATCCTTTATGCATTCGGTTCTGATTCAGATATGCGCTTAGCTGCTGAACTACAGCTTTTTCTAGGATCTTGGAAATAAATGGTAGGTTTGAGATCGGTCTGTAGTTTGACAGCTGACATGGGTTGAGGTTAGATTTTTTGAGAAGTGGTCTGATTACTTCAAATTTGAATGATTTAGTAACGTAGCCAATATTTAAGGATTAGTTTATTAAATTTAGTAAAGGTTCAATTACTTCAGGTAGAATTTCTTTAAGAAAGTGTGTGGGCAGTGAATCTAGTAAACACTGGAGGACTTTGAGCGTGACATCAGATATGCAATTTCTGGCTCTTGGATAGGTGTAAAGGATTCAAAAGTCATTTTTGGCTTGGTTGTTCTTGGTTGTACCTAAGTAGTTGCCCGATGTCATATTAATGCTCTTAACGTTATCTCTAATGTGCTTTATTTTCTCATTGTAGAAATTCATGAACTCCTTACTACTATGGTGGTGATGTAATCTGAGCATTGGTGTCAATCTTATTCTTAGTTAGATGGGCAATTGTACTAAAAAGAAATCTAGGATTATTTTTTTCTTTTTCTATTAGGTTTGAGAGATAAGCTGTTCGAGCGGTAATAAGTGCTTTTCTAAACTTGAGAAGGTTCTCCTTCCATGCAAGCCGGAAGACTACAAGCTGTGTGGCGCCATTTACGTTCAATTTTTTATTTAAAATGTGAAAGTGTTTTGATTTAAATTGCAAATGTGGTCATTATACCAAGGTACCAATTTTTTGTCCCTAATTTTTTTATTCTTAAGTGGGGCAACATCATTAAGTGTGCAGCAGAATACTGATTCTAAGCATTCAGTTATTTGATGAAGTTCTGTGGCGTTTGAGGGCATCCTAGTCACAAATAATATGTCTGGGAGACTGCCAATGTCATGTTATGGCCCCACCCCCTCCTCAAACGTCTTGGTTTGTGTGTGTTCATCCGTGTTGCCATGTCCTCTCGTGTTGTCCACCTGTTCTGCATTATGTGTAATCGTCTTTAATGTATATACATCTCCTGTGTCGTAGTGTGTTTGTTGATGTTTAAGGTGTACAGAGCATGTGGGTTGTTTTATGTATCATTCGTGTGTGTAATAAACGTCTGGTTAATCGTGCCTCTTCCCCGCATCCTGTTTACCTCGAGACGTTACAGAAACACCAACCGAAGAAGGATGCCGGGGAAGGGTAGGAAGAAGGGGAGGAAGGGGAGTAGACACACTTCCCCAGCTCGTGCATGCAATTCCCCCGTGTTCTTGGCTACCCTGCTGACTCCCACAATACGGGAATGTGGTCCTGGGACGGAAGTGGAGGAGTCACAAGGGACTGCGTCCGACTACCATGACTGGTATAATGATTTCCAGTCCTCGGAGTTGTGTGCAGCAGAATACTGATTCTAAGCATTCAGTTATTTGACCAAGTTCTGTAGGGTGTGAGGGCATCCTAGTCGCAAATGATATGTCTGGTAGATTGCCAATAAAACCAGGTGCAGTGGCTGATGTGATTGTGCGTACATAGTTCAAATGAAATGAAGGAATGGTCTGAGATGGAGTAGTATAACTACATCTACACCATAGCTCAGTACTAAGTCAGGCGTATGTCCACCAGAGTGTATGGGTTCTGTTATACATTGGGTAAAACGAACTGATTCTAATATAGAACTAAAGGCCCATCAGAGGGTCTTGGCCACTATCAAAGTGAATATTGTTGAAATCACCAACAAAAGTGTAAAGGAAATCTGCAAATTCCTTAATAAATTCTGAGTAGCGTCCTGGTGGCCTGTAGATGCCAATTACTGGAAGAGGCTGGATGGGCTTTTTATCGCTGGCTACATGATTTATGCTAGTAAAAATCATTTCAAAGGCTTTCTGGTTTATGCTTAATGTGTCAATAGAAATAACTGCAATGTCACCTCCACGGCTAGTTAGACGAGGGTGGTGTACATAGCTGTAGCCAGAAGGACACGCTGCATTTAAAGCTATGTACTCGTTTGGCTTGATCCAGGTTTCTGTTATTAAAAGTACATTACATCTATGATCTGTTAGTATTTCAGTTATCATGAGCATTTTAGACGCTGATGATCTAACATTTAGCAAACCCAGCTTTAGATAAAAGGAGTTTTCTGTGAATCAGTTACTTTAATACTAATTATGTTATTAAGCGCATACTACAGCATCGGACATCGCCTTCGCTAATTGACACACCTCTTCCAATATTATTTTCAGTAATCTCTGACTGACGAAGGCGTATATCGTTAGCTCCTACGTGAATAACTATCTTAGAAAACCCATGCTTGCCTAAAACCTTAACACTACCTGAAACATCCGGCGCCCTGGCACCTGCTATACAGCCAACTGTTGCTGCTGGTCTCCCTAAAGGCCTGCTAATTTCACGTGTCGCAAAATAAAGTCCCCTATAACCAGAGCACTTCTAGCGCTTGAGTCTTCTCCGTCAGACTAGCAATTCAACTACACTTCTCACAGATAAAACAATCGCTAAAGACGAAGAATAAACATGTTGCAAAAAGCAAAATGTTAACGTTACTTACGTTTCTGGTAGTTCCTTAGATGTAGTTTGTGATGATAAAGTAGTTTTCGATGGAAGTTGCCACCATACCTGGTATGGTATTAATCCACAAAATAGCACATCAAATCGAATTATTTGGCCAGTACAGGGTTATGCAATATTCCCTCACCTCAGAAAAATGCAACAGCTTGAATTCCTTAACTGATTAATAATTAAAAAAAAATCTTTCCTAACTATAAAAATATAGCTTACCCATTAGAAAGATTAAACATCCAGTGTGTGTACCCTGGCATGTTAATATAAAGGCAGCTCCGACTGGAATACCTTTAAGCGGTCTCGGGCGCCATCTGCTGGCGACTTGGAGTCCTTATCACGCTCTCATTTCTTTTATATGGCGGGACAAGTGTTTTGTTATCCTACCTATCGAGCAGTCCTACCTAGATTTAATGCACTTATGTACATTAGTATTCGTCCAGGCTTCTGGTGTTTATTTTGGATGTATATATTATAATTAGGCTACTGTGGACATTTTCTATTTTGTAAAGCTACAGCACCTGTACTTCACACACGTGTAATAATCGGATCTAGAAAGTTGCCAGCCCTGTTAAAATATTAGGTTTATAGTATAATAGTTTAATTAAACAGACAAAGCGTTAATCACAATAATTTGCATGATGATTAATCTTGAACCAAAAATCTCACCGGGAGCTGTAGTTCTCTTTACAGACACACACCCAATAAAACTATGCTTGATCATTTCTTGTTGATAGCCACTGACTATAGGATCAATAGAATAGTACAACCAAATAATCTTTAATGTTTTGCTTTACTGTAATACAATTTAGAATTGCGATGTTACCCTTTTAAGAAGAACTGAACACACTGTGATAAGAGCAACTGGATGTAGCTTTATTGACATGCTGGTCAAGGACTCACATCTAATATGTTTAAAATACATTAATTGAGGCCAAATGCAGCATAAAAAACTTTTTTAATTTATACAGAACCAAAACAATCAACATTAAAATATATAAAATATATAATGTATAAAAATATGGGTATTGTTAAAAAAAAAAAAAAAAAAAAAAAAAAAAAAAAATACCTAACCCTAACTCTACCCTAACTCTACCCTAACCAAACCCTAATCCTAACCCTAAACCAGTAGCACAGACGTGTGTCCCAATTTGTCTGGGACAGCAATAGATAGATAGATAGATAGATAGATAGATAGATAGATAGATAGATAGATAGATAGATCGATAGATCGATAGATCGATAGATCGATCTACTTGAAAAGAAATGTGAGCTATGTCCTATTTTCCTTTCTTTACTGCAACACTGTCATGGGACCCAATGTTAATGCCTTTCTTTTGTTCCACTTTCCCACTGTTCACTTTACTATGTTATGAGATGCTATGAAAGGAAAAATAAAACATGCCACAACTACTGTACGCATAATAAAGCACAAATAGAACATGAAAGTCCAAACTATTGTGATCTTTGGCGTCCAAGAGCTCGTCTGCGACTGCCTCTTGCTGTAGTTGTGACAAGTCACCACAAGAGGTCTCTGTTAAAGCAAACACACAAAAAAGACAGGTCTTCTGTGACCTACGGCATTAATTCTGCTTACTCCAGATACAAAAACAAGTATACAATTTTGCAAAAGGTGCAGTCTTGTATGTGAGATTTGTTTATAGATCTGGGAAATGTCAAAGTATATGTATCCATACCCTGCCTGTTCAGACACAGAACATATGTGTAAATATAATAGATGAATGCATTTATTATAATAATTTTAACAGAATTCAATACATATATTTTGCATAATTGATGAGAGAAACATTATCAAATAAAACCAAGACAAACAGCTGGAAAAGAATCGTGAGGATCCCTTTTTTAAGTGCACACTGTTCAAGTTCAAGTTTGGTTTATTCGTCACATACATAGTCATACACAGTATAACTGTTTGCACAGACAGCAGTGCGAGCCACTGCTAACCAGACTGGATCTGCTTCTCCAGAAAGTTGGTTATTTCAGTGATCAGTAACATATCATTTTCTAATTTAAGGCATATGTTTTGAACAGTTTGCATACTTTTAGGGCACGCACACTGGCTTTGAAAATTACGTGAACTGGCTTTGATGTGGTATAAATGAACAAACAGAAATAAAATGGATCATTAACAATGCATTGGTCAAGGAATGTGCAGTCATGCAACCCGCAGTCCCTCGCTCGCCCTTGGCCAAAACTAGTCGAGGAATAGCAAACCCATTCCTGATACGGTAGGCTTGGACAAAACTCCAGTTGTTTCTGCACAGTCAGAGTTCGCTACGTCTCAGCGCCACCGAACCAGAGACAGTAAATCCCCTGGCACTGCAGGTACACGGGCATCTCGTCGTTCACGGAAAAAGCAGGATGTGGTTACTTTACAAGTTTTATCACACTAGGTTCTTGTCCGTTATCACACTTTGGGCCCTTAACACTTTTCAGTGCATTCCACATCTGAGAGTGGTGTTGGGGAGGGGTGGATTGTAATTTACAGCTTTTATCTGAAAACCATTTCCTTTTTTCCCACCTACACTTCTTTCTTAAAGCCGTGCTTTACGGTACTTCACTCCTTTAGTTCACAGTCGTAATTGTAAGCGATACATCTAAAAACTTTTGTCAGGACCTCTGAACGAACATGGACATGGCTCATCCGTTTTGAACAGGTAAGCAATTCAGTAATGCTTAACTAATTCATGCTATACTTTATATTAGTATAAGTTACTAAAAAGGCTGACGTGTATCTAGTTATTTATTTAGCTAATGGTTGAAATAATTTATCATGCACTGTATGATTTAACTCGTTAGGCCTTAGCGTCATAATAAATTTTTAGGTCTAGATAAAACATACATCTTAACAAACGATCATTACATATTATGTACATTATGTACGTATCTATTCTTTTTGCGAGCTAGGAAAGGATATTATCTTTATTCTGATTATTTTTGATCAAAATCAAATATGACCATTGTGTTTTAGAGTACGTGAAACATTTTGATTGACTGAAACTCGATGGCTATTCTTATTCTCATGGCTAGCTATACAGAAAAACTTTAACTTCGAAGTAGGTAATTCTATTTACTTAAATGAATCATTAAATGATGTAACATCTATTTGTTCTGGTAAAGAAGATACCATCATGATGATCTTTTTATGCTCACGGTTTATAATTCTATTTTATGTATCTCCGTAGGTTCACACGATCACGAGTTCCTTGTTCCTGATAACATTGTATGGTGTTATACATGTTGGCAACCTCTGTATGATGAGCTGATGAACAAAATAAACCCGAGTTACAATTTTTTTCAGTTTTAAAGGCCACTAAAGTCTTTTGCAGCTCCTCTTCATAAAAGATCCCATCTATATTTTCCCCATCAAAATCCCATAATTTGTATACAGGAGGGTCTCTCCTTAGACATTCAGAAACGGAAAAATATTCATCCATAAAGTGATTCATCCTGCTCGTACCCTTTCTCAAAATGTCTTTTTATTCGTGACATTCTGATGGTATCACCGACTCTAAACTTCAATCTTAGTTTTTCCACCTTTTTCGGTTGAAACAACCCATACAAGGTTTTAAACACTGTGAAGGAATTTCCTTCGTTCACTTCCACGGGTTTCATTTGAATGCTTCTGTGAAAGCTGTTGTTATAAGCATGAACCAAGTCTTGTACCACATCGATGTATTTTCTCGTATTGATGGCTGTGAAGTATCTTCACATTCTGGTTTTCAACATCCTGTTGAACCATTCACACACTGATGCTTTTTGTCCCGTCCCAGTAGCAAATTGATTGACGTTGTTTTTTTCATTAATGTTTTGAAACTTTTATTAAAAAATTATTTCCCTTCATCAGTCTGAAGTTTTTTAGGAACTCTGCCTTCTTTTAGAATTGAAACAAAGGCTTTGGTAACCTCAGCACCTGTCTTGTTTTTCATCATGCATACCCAAGCATACTTGGAAAGTATATCTATACACGTTAGCATAAATTTCATGTTCCCGTTATGTTGGTCATGTCCACCAAATCGGCCTGCCATTGTTCATCTGTGTTTTTTTACAATGACTCTGTTTCTTTTAAATTTCACAGAGATTGGTTTATGTAGCATGTATGCATCCTGAGCTGCTAACCAGTTTTTGATTTCCTTATCATCAATCCGTTTACCGATTTCATCCAGCACGGACCTTTGCAGACTCTTGACCCCTCCATAGGATCCTGGGTTTGAAGGAGTGTAGTAAATATTTTTCAGCAGACGTTCAGTCATGGCGAAATGATTGAAACACAATGAAGAGAGTGCTAGATTGGATTATGGTTTTATTAGCATCTTTTCAGCAAAAGAGGTTATGTTTACGATCAAAGGTTTTATATACATCAACCTTTATATACATCATATATATATACATCATATACATATATACATATACTTATATACATCAACCTTTTCATCGTTACTTAGTTTCAAAACACATACATCTATTACATATGTGAATATATATATAATATATGCCCGTTTTTACATTCATCGGGTTTTCAAACGTGAAATAACATGACATATATATATATATATATATATATATATATATATATATATACATATACATATGTGTAAAGGATAACGTATTATTGGCTTCCGATACTAGAGAACTCCACTGACTAGACTCACATACTACACACATCAGCTTTTCCAAATTATATGCGGATTTGATATTATCAGTTTACGGTTCTGACTCTATTTTCAAGGGTTTTACAGAACAGCGTGATCAACTTCGTCCTCAGCACTCTTTTTTTTTTTCTCGGTTAAAGGACCAGCGCTGGTGTCCATGCAGATTCCCATTTGGCTCAAGTACCAGGGTTCAGGCTTGTGTGCAGCTTCCAGTAGTACTCGACATCGTCGTGTACCTGCTCCCCGCACGCTATCGTTTTCATTGTTCAGGTTTTCATGCAGCTTCCAGTAGTCCATGACGTCGTCATGTACCTGCTCCATGCACATGCTATCGTTTTTTTCATTCAGGTTTTCGTGCAGCTTCCAATAGTCCACAATGTCGTCTTGTACCTGCTCCCTGCACACACTATTGTTTTTTACTATGAACTCTTTGAGAGTGGATTTGATATTCTCTTCTTCCTGCAGGTCGTTTACCACTACCTCAGCGATTGCCTGAATCTTGCTAGAGGATGGAGGTATCTGAATGCCGCACAGCTTCAAAGCTCCGGCTAGAGTATGTATGAACCACGGCTTGAACAGTTTATTGTATCAGCTTAGGTGCGTTGAGGCTGAAATAGGATTCATCCGGATCGTACAGGCATGTGTGCTGACGCTGACTAGGATGGTCAATAGCACACTTTGGGCCCTTAACACTTTTCAGTGCATTCCAGATCTGAGAGTGGTGTTGGGGAGGGGTGGATTGTAATTTACAGCTTTTCTTTTTTCCACCTACACTTCTTCCTTAAAGCCGTGTTTTACGGTACTTCACTACTTTAGTTCACAGTCATAATTGTACTGAGTAGTGTCCTCGTTGCCTGTAGATTGGCAATTAGTGGAAGAGGCTGGGTGGACTACATTATGCTAGTAAAAATAATTTCAAAGGACTCGAAAATCATAACCAGCTTTCTGGTTTTCCTTAGTCACTTAATGGTTTCTATTGCACATGTATGAATAATATCAGATTACTCTCCATGGTCAAGGCTGTCACCTAAATGAGAAACCACAGCCAGGAGTCTGTGGGTGCCGGTGGGTGCACATTCCTGCAACCAACAACTACATCTGTTTTTTTCATACGATTAACTGAAAATGCATCATGGATCGTTGAAACCCCATCTCTGTATTAACAGGCCTCTTTCATTCTCTCTCATTCTGTCTCTGTGTCTCTCTCAGCCTGTATCTCTCTTCTTTTTGGTCTCTCTCTCTCCTCACCGGTGGGCGTATGTGCTGTCCTCTAGCTCCCTGTCCTTCTCCTCTCTCATTTACTACTGATGGGTTAAAAGAACTTAGTCATTATGGCAGATACTTATACACAGCTGTATTATCACTCCACTGAAAGAAAATGGCACAACTCTACCTGGCTGGGGACTGGAGTTTTCCCCCAGTTTATCGTTTTGCTTTTCTTTTCATTCAGTCAGCATTTTGTAGCTAAATGGGAATGGGTGGACAGAGAAGTATGTGGGCACGGGTTGATGGTACGAGCTCACCTTGACTGCTGCCTGAGAGAAGCCACCCCAGGAAGGGCAGAGAGATCCAGCTCGGATGGGACGTCCATCACGTCTGAGAGCTTTTGGCCCAGCATGTCAAACCACTTAATGTGGAGGATGAGAATACTGTTCCAAGAGGAAAAGTGACTTAAGGACTGGAAGTGTGTGTGAGTGGAGGAGGGTGTGTGTGTTGGACTGGTTTAAAACTCATTCTTTAAGGTCATCTACGTCAGACGAGACTCACCGTGGCAGTGTGAAAAACTCCACCTCTTCAGTTGCCTTGCAGCCTACTTCACACTCACAAAAACGCTCCAGTCGTGTTGGCTGAAAAAAGAAAGAGACCCTTTCATTGAGAGTGATATAATCAAAATGGCAGCATGTCCTAACTGTATTCTCTCCTTTACAACACAGTAATGAAGCGTTATCCAAAGAGGGTGTGTGACGTGACAGACCTTAAAGTAAGTGTGTAGACTGTCGGTCATAGTAGGGCTCAGATTAACAGAGAGGTAGTTGTAGACATCCACTCTGCAGCTCTGCTGTCCACAGCTTTCACAAAATGGAGAACAGAAATATTAAAACATTTGCACAGAAATAACTTGCTGCATCCCTTATACAGTGTGTGAGTTATCACATGCTAATATGCTTGTGTATGTTTTACTAGTAGATAACAGCTTATCTAATGTGGAGCATCAAAACAGTAAACATGTACACTAATGCAAAGCCAGCAGAGCACGTAGAATGCTCAGTCCATGTCAGTTATGTTTTCCCAAACTCACACACTCTGGGATTTGAAAGTTATGTGATGAATAGAAGCTGAACTGGTGAGCATTTTAAATGTTCACATTTAAGTTATGTATGTTATGAAACTTTCATGAACACTTAAAACAGATGTCCGGAGAAAGCGCCTGTTCTCGGTGAGAAAATGTACACTTTAAACAAACACGTTAAGACTGGTTAAGACCAGTCCATTAACACAAATGAGATATGGAACAGTGATACATAATTACCTGGTGCATATGAGCACAGACTTGATATGAAACTCAAAAGTTTTCCACAGGGCAGATGTAAGAGAAGAAAGAGGCCCCGAGTCTTTCTTCCTCCTCTTTCAGCTGCAGTAACTCAGGAACTCATGGGCATCCTTTGGAGGACAGCACAGGAGAACATCAGAGGGGGCTTTGATCCTGGACTTCAACAGCAGTGAAAAAACAAAGGTGCCTGTGTTCAGTTCCTGCAGGGTACTGCGTGAGGTTCTGAGGTGTTCTGAATGGCTGAGGGGGCCGTTTAACTGGACCTGATCATAGTCTTCTTCAAATGCAGGGCAGCGGGCTGAAACACACTCAAGCAGGGCTCCCAGGAGCTGAACCTTCTGCTTTTGGCTCCGCCTGGTGAGGCAGGACTGCTGCAGATCTGCAAAACATCTACACCCAGCAACAGGGAGACCAAGTGGTTTATATCTCTGAGCTTCACAGCACCTCCTTAAGCACTCATGATTAAACTGTTCATTTAGACCCATGTGAAGCCTCTTGTTCTGAACAGACATGTGTGCTGGTGTATGTAGACATGCCTGGAAGAGCAGGATGTTCAAATTTATGGCACAGAAATCCAACCAGAGGGTTCTCGATTGGAAGAATGTGGTTGGACCAAATCCATATAAGAGTCTGAAAGTGTGTGAGTAAAGCGCACTCTTGCGGCAATGAAAGTGTGTAAGGCTCACTCTAGCAATGATGAAAGTGTGTAAAGTGCACTCTAGTGACGATGGTGCGCATAGCTTTAGCAGGCCCGTCCAGAGCGCTCTGTATTTGTCCATGACGTCTGCAGTGTGGATCAGCCCTCAAGGAACAGCTCACATCACATCTAACCTCAGCAGAAAACACCAGACTCCACATGCTGATTGCCTTGCGAAAGCACAGACTGCCTGCATGATCCCAGCAATGTTCCTCTTTAGGACTTTGGGAGCAAGTCCCTCCTACCACACAGTAAGTCCAGTGCTCCCAAATTATATAATCATTTCTGCATTAACCTTTGAGTTTTAATTGGGTTTTTCAGCAAAACATATTTACTGAGCTTTTGCTGAAATTTAGGATATTCTATTAGTCATATAATGCTAATGTTCTTGTTGCTGTCCTGGTTGCCGTGCTGGTTGCCATGCTGGTTGCTCTTCTTGTTGCCATGCTGTTGGCCGTTCTTGTTGCCATGCTGGTTGCTTTTCTTGTTGCCATGTTTGGCGCTGTTCTTGTTGCTGTGCTGGTTGCTGTGCTGGTCGATGTGCTGGTTGCCATTCCTGTTGCCGTGCTGGTTGCCGTTGTTGTTGCTGTCCTGGTTGGAGTGCTGGTTGCCGTGCTGGTTGTGGTTATGCAGAACTGAGTCTTTGCTCCTCCATTTCCTGTACCATGTAGGTATGCTCAAAGATTGCCCTGTATGCACTCTCAACATCATTTGGTCGTTGCAGCCTTACAGCTACTTCCACTTCATTCCTCATGATTGGTGTTGTGTATTTTGAATACGCTATGTCTGCTTTTTCCCTGGCAATTTTCTTCATTTCCTGCAACAAAATGCTGTTGGTTGTCTCAGAGAGGAGTGTATCGTAGTGCTGCTTATAGCTGTTCCATTCACAATTGCATTTAAAGCAAACCTAAAGGCAAAATGAGTCGTGAGTAACACCACAGCTGCTTAAGAGGTACCATAGAAACAATCCACCAGCCATGAGGATCAAGCCATACGTCTACATTTTCTCTTTCATGAGCATAATTTCTTTCTCTGTTTATAAACAGTATAATTACAGGAGGTAAAAGCAGATACAGTACTCCATTTACATGTACACCAGGTTTGCAGGAGCAATGAAATTCCATTTCAAAGATGCACTGGAGGATGTAGAAACTATGAAGATGAGAAAAGCATTGGCAGCCGTTGAGAGGAGGCTGAATAGTTTCTGTGGTACATCAGGTTACTTCACTCAATTTACTCAGTTCAACTTCAGATGAAGAAAAATTGTGAGAAAAAGTTGATGTCCAGCTGCCCAAAAGCCCTGCATCCCGTCTTTAACTTGTGTGATCGCTTTAGAGGTGTCAGCAGTCCAAACAGAGTCTGATTCCAAAGGCGAATCCCTCGGAATGCTTCAATTATGGTATGTATCATGAGGAGGACATTGGGTATCCACAGGTTCCTCTTGGAAATATTTCCAACCACATCAGCAAGTTTCAGTATAAGTAACTTATGTTAGAGACTTATTGTTAATTTCATATTGATGTGTAAAATTTCTTTTTGTTTTCAGTACCTATGAAAGATTTTGTCTGTTTTCTTGCTTTTTTTTTACCAAGTTTATTTTTCTGTATGTGATTAATTCCATTCTTTTCTAGGCTTATTTACATTTCCATTCACGATATTTAGCAGATGTTTTTATCCAGAGTGACTTACAAAAGTGCTTTATCATTTACTCAAGGAATGAATACATCCTAGCCAGTGCAGTAAGTTAGAGTCCAAGATACCATTGAACTAGAATACTGTTGAAATACAGGGATCAGTGCTGATGCCTAGAAGTGCAAAATACTCTATAACAGATATCGATAAGTTCGGTAAACAATACTCTATAATAAGTACCAGAGGTTCAGTTACTCAACATAGGTGTAGGATCAGTGCTCATTTAAATATTCCACAAATAGATGGGTCTTCAGTCTGCGTTTGAAGACCATAAGGGACTCTACTGTCCAGACAGTAAGCAGACATTTGTTCCACCATCTAGGATCCAAGATAGAGAATACTCTCGATACTTGTCTTCCATGAGACTTCAAGTATGGTGTTTCAAGCCAAGCCATACTTGAGGTTCGACGTACTCAAGGTACAGATCGGGCTTT
The DNA here is from genome assembly GCF_041902795.1 of Electrophorus electricus. Classification (NCBI taxonomy): domain Eukaryota; kingdom Metazoa; phylum Chordata; class Actinopteri; order Gymnotiformes; family Gymnotidae; genus Electrophorus; species Electrophorus electricus. The sequence continues at coordinate 639,256 of NW_027658572.1, read as the reverse complement.
TACCATTGACATCAAATATTGAGGGACATTTTTGGCTTTGTAGGCAAACATTCAGGTTTTAATCTGATGTGTGCAGCTATTGGAAGCCAATAAAGGGAGACCAGTCGAGAACAGTCTTGCTGATGTGTTTTGGACAAATTGTAGAGGTCTGATGTCTCGGAGGAAGACCAGCAAGTAGCGAGTTGCAGTAGTCTAGCCTTGAGATTACAAGAGACTGCACAAGCACCTGGGTAGCTTCCTGTGAGAGAACGGGCCGAATCCTTCGTATGTTACAAAGGAGAAATCTGCAAGACCGTGTTAGATTAGAGAAGAATGTCAAAGGCTGCTGAAAGGACTAGAAGAATCAAAACACATGACAGTTTGGCAGCTTTAGCAGCAAATTTTTTCGTCACTGCTATGAGGGCCGTTTCTGTAGAATGTGCCGGTTTGTAACCAGACCGATTGATCACTTTATGCAAGTGCATGTACAACCAATGTTTCAAGAACTGCTTAAATATTAGGTTTCATACCTCAAATGTTAATCAAAATGAAGATTTTGAGGAAAATAAGTTTAATAGGTAACTTTTCTCTGAAATATACCACCACTTTACTGGATATTATTGTTACTGACTTGTTCACAAACAGTAAATGTCATTCTTTGCAATACAAATCTTTGTAAACTTTGCAGAGAATTAATTTATTATGATTATTCTTTATGTCTTTGGTTTGGCCTTTTTTGGGGCAAATATTGTTTGAAACTGGATGTTTGACAAATCACATTATTTTTTGTTACACACAAAAGGGTCTCTATACGAAAAAAAAGTTGAAAGTCATATAAGGGTTCTTTTGAAGAAAGATGCACCCATCTACCAGTACCCATCTATCAGCTACTTACTCGGCTGCTGCTAAAAATAGGGATTTCAAATATTTTTTGAACTATTGACTTATTTTCCCAATAGCCAAAATGTCATTGCAGCATTCTAGAAATGTCACAATGCATATGACATCACAACAGCTTTGACGTCACTACAAGTATATAAAGGTGAGCGCAAGCATTTATATGTCATTTCACTTGACAGATTTCAGCAGTTATAAAGCTGGAAGACAATAGAGTGAATTAAACCTAATCATAGGTGAACTTTACTGAACAAGGTACGGTTGAATAAGTCAATTTTGTAATTACAGAAGGCTATTTTCCATCTAATTGTATGTGTATGTATCTGTCTGTCTGTCTAAATGTCCGCTTAGCTACTATAGCTAGAGCTTTTCTAATTTTATGATGAACGGTCTGTCTGCTGTAGTTTTATATAGTTATGGAATGCATTGACGTTCCACCTGTTTTCTCACACAAGGCTTTATGTCAAGCATAAGCGACTGCTTTTTATGCTATTTAGATTTTGCTGTTTTAAAGGTACAAGACAAGTAATATAAGTGATTAAACCAAATTTCATCACCATACCCGCCCTTTCTCGTCTGCCCACAATTGGTGACGTATTTCGATGTGGTACGTCCACGCTGCAGGTGCGTATAACGTTCCTAAGTGCGGGCAGTTTGAGACGAACAGCTCTACTTAGCAGAGAAGAGTCGGTCCACAGTAGCGCCCCTCTCTCTGCGTCTACCTCTGTTCACTCACTAGAGAGAATCTGCTTAATATAAACAATTTAATTTGATAATTTTGACCATTAACACTTTGTGCGCTGTGTGAGCAAAAACAATGTATGTATTCTGTGCTTTCTAACTTTCACAGCAGTTGTCGGTTATGTGTTGATTCTGTCAGATGCCCTCACGGTTATAAAATCATTTTAGCGGTGCCGAGCCACAGGTTGAATATTTGGAAGTGACTGTTGGTTAACACGTAAGCTAGTGTTAATGGGTGCGTTTCAGTCGCTGTCATACTCGTCCCGTTGTCTGAAACGGAAAAAAATATATGTAATAGAATTATCAAAAAAAAAAGGACTTATTGCTTGAAGCAGTGAAGCGAAAACGGGTTTTATGTTATGAGCAAATTTTTGGCCCTTAACTCAAAAGAGAGTTCCATTTGAGATTTCCAAAGACTAGAGTTTAAAAGTACCTTGTTAATGGCTATAAATGAACAGTTTAAATGCATAAAAAGAGCAGCTGACCTGTTGCTTGCCATATGGGCTAGTTAGCTCACCTTCATATGTACTGCTAACCTGACTGGTTACTTATCTTAGTTGGCCTTCTCCAACAGTCACCATTACGTGGGGTCAGATATTTGTTAGCTAATAAGTTACTTCCATATACCCACCAACACATTCTACAGGTCAACACATTCCTGCTGCCCCTTTTGTGTATGTGTCATGACTGTTTACTTAATGATGTTTAAGTTGTTTGTGACCTAATTATTAACCACTAATAAAATCAGTTTAAACCATTCATAAACTTTTTGTATTCAATGCAGTAAGATTTAGCCTTTGGAACTAATGGTTTAGGGATATGCATACCCAGCTGCTTGCCTGTTGAAATTTGCCTGTAAAGGTGTGCTGCCATTCTGATTGCTTTCTTGCCTGTTTTCTGTCCTCCATGAGTGTTGGTCTGCATACTGACAGTCTTTCTGAACTGACTGCCATTCACATGTATAACTGTCTGCCTTCTGATCCTCAAGCCTGCCTGCTTACATGTTAGATTGCTGTCTGTCCACCAAACTGTAAAAATGATTTATGCTTTTGACTTCATATTGCCTTTTCAGAACAAAGTATTCCAGGAGAGTCCTAAGAAAACTTGGACCAGGACAAATGGAGAAACAGAAGCGTCTTTTTGGCAGGAAGATGTAAGGCCTTTGCACTACAATGTTAAAAAATCTTAGAATAACAATATTAATTTAAAATGATTCTTATTTATATAGCATATTCCTTATAGAACCCAAAATCTCAAGGTGCTTTACACTGCAATGAACGAACAGTATTCAGTAATAAAACATTGATCAAATAAAACAGTTAAAAGTCACAAAATATAAATGTAGAAAATGAAATTAATTGAAACAGAATTTAAATTAAACCGGCTAAACAAGCTGAACAATTAGATCAAGCTAAACAAGCCACTATTTAATCTGTATTAAACACCAATAGAGCTTGCACTCTAAATACTTTCTGGACTATTCCAAAGTATCGGAACGATGAAACATGAAACAGATGAAACATGTTTCATCAGCCTTGTTATTTTAAAAGATTAGGAAGTAATGTTAAAGGAATTAGTCTTATTTTCCTTATAATGTGCTAAAGTAGAATAAAATAATTTTGATTGTATTGTGCAATTAACAAAATACAACATGGACCTGAGCTCTATGAGTGATTCATCCATTAAATAGAGAATAAGAATAACAATCTATAAACTTAGACACAAGCTCTCTCAAAATAATTTGATCATGGATTTTAGTTCAGGCTGTTGATGTTTGAAGAATGACAAACAAACAACATTTCCTTATATATTTTTTTTGTTTCCATAGTAAAATTCCTTCACCTCCAAAAGTGGCACGGGCTTCTTCAGTATTTAAAAAGGTGAGTTTAAAATGGCCAAATTTGTTATTCATCATAAAATCGAATTGTTGCTAATAAGTGAGATGTCAGCACAGTTGTTATGTTATCCTGATATTTAATTTCTTTTTATTCAACCTCTTCTATGGTTCTCAAAACAAGAGCAAGTCCAAAAGCACAAGACAAGACGAGAATAAACCTGTGAGGAATGACAGCAAAATGCTCCTTGATAGAGCCAAAAAAATCATCCCAGACTTGGAGAAGCTCGATATTGCACCAATCTTGACCCATTTTGTGATGGATCTGACTAATGAGTATGCCATTTTTAAACCTTTTCTTCTTCTTCTTCTTCTTCTTCTTCTTCTTCTTCTTCTTCTTCTTCTTCTTCTTCTTCTTCTTCTGCTTTTTCAATTTATCATTTTTATTTTTGGTATACTTTTGAATGTATGAGATTTTTAGAATAAATATTAATTATAGTTCTAAAGAATGCTTTTATTCACATTCTTTTAGGCAGTGGACATCTATCCGGAAAGCAATCCCTAGTCCAGTAAGTCATACTACATTGCTTACACATCAACATATTTTAAATGGGATTCATATTAATTCTAAACCAAACAACCAAAACCATTTTGGAGCAATTTTCAATGTTCGCCTTTCTATGTTATCTCTCCTTTCTTTCACAGGAGACAAAGGTCATGATCTCTCATATGGGTTCATTCATTGCGGACATTGTCACTGAAGTAACTGTGATGGGTCTTCTTTCATCTCTGGAAGAAATGTTAGATGTTGATCTAAAATCAGTGTTGCTTTCAAATTCCAAGAAGGAAACTGCAGATTTGCTGAATGCTTTCCGTACCAGATCTTGTGAGATAAATCATTCAGTTTCAGTCCATGTGAAGGAGCGGACAGCTCATATAGACTCTCTAAGCAGAGATGTTAGGACTGCAGTTATTGATACGCATCGCAGTTGCCTGGATGACCATGAGAGAGACCAAATTGTGATGAAATTCCACTCGACTATGGAAGATACAAATTCAGAAGCAATGAGTGAGCTTCTGATAGGAGATACTGAGAGTTTGACATCGTTATCCTCAGATGTCCATGACGATGGTACATCTAGACCTATAAGTACCATTCCTATAGCTGGCTCTCCGGTTTCGGATATGCTTCAGCGCTTTGATGATGAGATGGAGGAATTTGCTGAACTGTCGCAAGACATCAATCCCCACATAAAAGGAAGGACACATTTTTTGTCCCGTAATTTAATAAATCCTGACCTTGAAGGGGTCTCATCTTGTGAGCTCTGTGGTATGGTCATGCCAATCTACCTAGAGCAGGATGACTTGAAATCATCACAGGCATCATCAGAGCTATGCACAGATAGTATGAACACCTCCTCCGACGTCATGGCAAGCCAAGTTATGGAGTTGGTTGTCCCACCCTCTGTGAAGAAGGCTCAAGAGTCCCCCAGTGTACACAATGACTGGTCTTCCCTGTTCAGCATCGATATACATAGCTCTCCATCACTACAGTCTGAGATGTCTGCTAGGTCACCATGTACTGAGCCTGCTCTGGACAATCAGAGCAAAACCATGAAAGCCCAGAAGGGGAGATTGCATTTCCTATTCCCCTTCAGTAAGGTCTCAAAGAACTTAAAGGTAAAACATTTGACTTATTTCTTATTTAGATTTTGTTACATTATTAATTTTTAAAGTAGTGCATATTTGAATTTCCTTTCACACTGAATGTGTATATATCATTTTGCATAAATGACATAATTTGTTCTAAATTATATTCTGTTGCATTATTACTGGTTTGTATCTGTACTTTTAGTTATAAATTTACTTATGCTCTGATATTTTTCTACTAAATCATTGTTTTGTTTTTGTTAGAAACTCAAAAAGAAAAGCAAGGAGCACCCTAACACTGTAGCTGCTGCTGCAACTACAGGTAAGAACATATTGCTAGAAACACATATGACAATTTAGTTGTTAGACAGAATATCACAGTTATATCCATTTTTTAAAAATCAATAACTTTTTTGTCTTATGATAGGTAGTGAAGATGTTTCCCCCATCTCGTCACGTTTCACGAGGATGTTATCGTTCTTTACAAGGCAACGCTCAAATCATCAATAAAGCCTGAAACATCAATTTGCTGAAAATGTGCAAAAATGGCTGGTTTTTGATTACATTTACATTTACATTTACAGCATTTAGCAGATGCTCTTATCCAGAGCGACTTACAAAAGTGCTTTGTCCTTTACTCATAGAATATCTTAGTACAGTACAGTAGGTTAGAGTCCCACATACCAATGAACTAGAATACTGTAGAATACAGGGATCAATGCTGATACCTAGAAGTACAAAATACATAAGGTCTATCTTAAACAATGATAAGTGCAATAAACAATAAGTGCTAGAGTTTTTTAAACAACATAAACAATACCCTACAATAAGTACAAATTTAGTCAGTCAATATGGGAGCAGTGTCAGTTGTCCTTTAACTAGTCTGCAAATAGATGGGTCTTCAGTCTGCATTTGAAGACTGCAAAGGACTCTGCTGACTGGACAGCAAGTGGGAGTTCATTTCACCATCTTGGAGCCAGGACAGAAAATAGTCTCGATGCTTGTCGTCAATGAGAACCGAAGCAAGGAATTTCAAGCCGAGCCGTACTTGAGGTTCAAAGTGCTCAAGCAACGGATCGGGCTTTGACCATTGACTTCATGTATGAAGGGGATGATCCATTTTTGGCTTTTGTAGGCAAGCATCAAGGTTTTAAATCTGATGTGTGCAGCTACTGGGAGCCAGTGAAGGGAGTGCAGCAGTGGAGTAACGTGTAAACTTCGAAAGATTGAAGACCAGTCGTGCTGCTGCATTCTGGACAAGTTGTAGCGGGCCGATGGCTCTTAGAGGAAGACCAGCAAGTAGCGAGTTGCAGTAGTCTAGCTTTGAGATCACAAAAGACTACACAAGCACCTGGGTAGCGTCCTGCGAGAGATAGGGCAGAATCTTTCATATGTTACAAAGGAGAAATCTGCAAGACCGTGTTAGATTAGAGAAGAATGTCAAAGGCTGCTGAAAGGACTAGAAGAATCAAAACAGATGACTGTTTGGCAGCTTTACCAGCATGAAGTTTTTTCGTCACATGCTATGAGGGCCGTTTCTGTAGAATGTGCCGGTTTGTAGCCAGACCGATTGATCACTTTATGCAAGTGCATGTACAACCAATGTTTCAGGAACTTCTTACTTATTAGGTTTCATACCTCAAATGTTAATCAAAATGAAGATTTTGAGGAAAATAAGTTTAATATGTAACTTTTCTCCAAAATATACCCACCACTTTACTGGATATTATTGATCCTGATTTGTTCACAAACAGTAAATGTCATGCTTTACAGTACAAATCTTTGTAAATTTTGCAGATAATTAATCTCTTATTAGTATTCTTTAAGTCTTTGGTTTGGTCTTTTTTGGGGCATATTTTGTTTGAAATTGGATGTTTGACAAATCACATTATTTTTTTGTTACACATAAAAGGGTCTCTTTACATGAAGAAAAAAAAATTGAAAGTCATATAAGGGTTCTTTTGAAGAAAGATGTACCCATCTACCAGTACCCATCTATCAGCTACTTACTCGGCTGCTGCTAAAAATAGGGATTTCAAATATTTTTTGAACTATTGACTTATTTTCCCAATAACCAAAATGTCAGTGCAGCATTCTAGAAATGTCACAATGCATATGACATGACAACATCTTTGACGTCACTACAAGTATATAAAGGTGAGCGCAAGCATTTATATGTCATTTCACTTGACAGATTTCAGCAGTTATAAAGTTGGAAGACAATAGAGTGAATTAAACCTAATCATAGGTGAACTTTACTGAACAAGGTACGGTTGAATAAGTCAATTTTGTAATTACAGAAGGCTATTTTCCATCTAATTGTATGTGTATGTATCTGCGTTGGCGCATATAGGGGTTAATTGGCATTACTGATTTGTTAAAATTTTTAATTATTTTTTTTATCAACTTAGAGTTCATTTGATGACTTTATTGGCAAGAGATCAGCCTGCTGTTTAAAAAGGAGCTGTCCAAGGTGTAAGGTATCACTCAGGGTTCAAAAATATGTAAAATGACTAAAATGCATTTCTTTTCCAAATTCAAAGAGAAATTTCGCAATATTTCAAGAAACGGGTATTATTCCTCATCTTTGATTTAAGACTAGAATCAATGCTAAACATGCTTGCAATGCACTGAATTTGTTTTATGAGAATGTTTCAGTTTTCAAAGACGATTCAACGTCACGCCAGTGGATCATTGAAGGGTAAGGAATAGGCTTTATGCAAGTTCAGAGGACTGTCATTAAGAGTTTTATAGTGTTTTGAAATATATCCACTTGTGGGAACCACACACAGTAACTCTGTGCTAAAACTTTGACTATTCAAATAACATGATAGCCTTACCCTCACAAAGGTTTTTCCAGAACATGTGCATTGATAAGAATTGTTGATGATTTATGTCGTAGCCATGGCCGAGAGGACAATGGACTAGAAATCCATTGGGGTTTCCCTGTGCAGTTTTGAGTCCTGCTGACTATGTGAGTGTGCTCTACTGTTCATGATCTGTGAGTCTGCACTCAAAACTCACTTTGTCTGTGAGGGAATCCAAGCCATCTTCTCATTGTGACCTTCTACGTGCTGAGCTGTTTTATTTGGCCATCAAAGGTGTGGTGGAAAAATGAGAACACATCAAACACGGACAGCCGTATGCATTGAGTAGTAATAAGTTTATTGAGTTCTGTCCCCTGTATAACAGAGAAAGAGAACTGACTCACAGTACAAGTCCCTCTCCCCTTGTACACAGAGAAGAAAAGAAAGAAAAAACAGCTCCTACAACGTATCTGAACTTTATGTTTTGGTTAGCCTGAGCGCAGGTGGGGTCTTCTATCTCTACGGTTAGAACAGTCTTCTTCTAGCTCTCTTTGTAGAACAGCATGTTAGCCGCTGATGTCCTTGGCTCTCACGCCTAGGTACGGACTGTTATGCTGTGACTATAGAAACACAAAGCAAAGTAAAGCGAAGCAAAGTACATTTCCACAACAAAAGGTATGATAATTTCCATTATTAGAAATCCAATGGGGTTTCCCCACGCAGGTTTGAGTCCTGCTGACTATGTGAGTGTGCTCTACTGTTCATGATCTGTGAGTCTGCACACAAAACCCATTTTGCTATTTGTGAAGGAATCCAAGCCATCTTCTCATTGTGACCTTCCACGTGCTGAGCTGTCTTATTTGGCTATCAAAGGCATGATAATTTCAGGCTTTTTTTATGCCTTTGGCTATGCTGTGTTTCCACCATAGCTGGCTTTCTTACTTCACCCAAATGTTACGAAGAGGTGTATCTGTAATAGGTACCGAAAGACAACCCATTTCTGGCCCTGTAGTTCTTCCACCCTACAGAGCCTATTTGCAAGCCAAATATAACTTGACTGTTACATTATAGCCAGTCCTTCGATATCATCTTTACATAGCCTTTGAAAAGAACACTCCTAAGGCCTGCACACTAGTGCTTTGACCTATCGACACCAAACTTGCTGGCTCTAATCTAAGCCTTGACCAGATGGTGCACGGAGATTTTCTTGGCGCTGCATCATTCGGCCTCAACGTGTTTAGCCTGTGAAATACACATTGGAAATGACAGGGCAAAATGCACTTAAAAAAAAAAAACCATGACCGTGAGGCTTGTGCATCAATGATTTCATTTAGCCACATGAAATTCAATGGCTTTAATCTAGGCCTTGGACAGAGGGAAGTCACCGACTTTTAAAGCGCTAGCTTTAATGTTGTTCCTAGGGCGACCCATTTATCTCTAGACATAGACATTGCTTTAAGGTGAGGGTTGCCATTGTAAATTCCTAAAAACATAACAAGCCAATTTTGGACCCAGAGAGTTTATTTCTAAACCCAAGGTAACACAAGTGTTAGAGTTAATGCACTCTTTCATTTATTTTAGAGTAAACAGTACAAAATGTATTCTCTGTGGGACACTGGATCACCAGGAAAGGACGTGGGCACCATTGCTTTGTCTGAAGCTGAACTTCACTTACCAAAATTAAACACAAACCTAAATGCTCTCACAGCAACCAGTGTTTCAAGGTCAAGGTGGGCTTTTGGGCCAGTTGAACATAGGAACTCTTGCACCCAAAGCTACTATCGCAAGCCTAGAATAACAAGCCTCTTAGTAGGGCAATCTAGTGCCATTTTTACTGGACATTCGTAAGAAGCAGAAGTCATTTATTTTGCTCATTTCATAAGGAGACAATGACGCATGGTGCAGTGCAACTATGTATCAGAAGTAAAGATGAAAGGCTCATCAACCAATTGAACCTGGGACCACTCACACCCTAAGCAAAAATCAGACACCTAGACCAACGAGCCCATTTCCTGCAGCTAGTTTTGTTAGTGTTTCGACTTTTGGCTCTTGTCCACATTCTGGTCAGTTGGTATTATTGATTTGTTACAATTTTCCTTTTATCAATTTAGAGTTCATTCAATGAATTTATTGGCAAGAGATCAGCATGCTGTTTAAAAAGGAGCTGTCCCAGAGAAAGGTCTCACTCATTTTGCAAAATATATACCATTTTCTTTTTTCCTTTTTTTTCCTGTTGAAATCGAAAGCTAATCAGACGCTGGTATAAAAATTTGACAACATAGCGCACTATGTAAATATGAGTAAATAGCATTGCTTATCCAAATTCAAAGACAAATTTTGCAATATTTCAAGAAACGGGTATTATTTCTCATCTTTGATTTAACACTAGAATCGATGCAAAACATGCTTGCAATGCACTGAATTTGTTTTGTGAGAATGTTTCAGTTTTCAAAGACAATTCAACATCACACCGGTGCATCATTGAAGGGTTGGAAAAGGCTTTATTCAAGTTCACAGGACTGTCATAAAGAGCTTTATAGTGTTTTGAAATATATCCACTTGTGGGAACCACACACAGTAACTCTGTGCTAAAATTCTGACTATTTAAATAACATGATAGCCTTTCCCTCACATAAGTTTTTTCCAGAACATGTGCATTGATAAGAATTGTTGATAACTCCTTCTTGATGTCCTCTTTCTCCAGGTACTCCTGCAGGTTAGCAATCTCTGCCAACCGCCTGAGGGCAGAAGAGACGTGGTGTGAAGCGTAGCCTGCTGTTAAAGGCTACAGATATAGTACATCTCTGAAGCTAACAGAGCTTATTATATGAAGCCTTATAGAGGTCATTTGGAATGATCTCTTTCTCTTAAGCATCTGAGGTGGTAAAGACGCTGACGAGCCTTCTTTGCCAGGCAGTTGGTGTGGCGGGACCAGGACAGGTCCTGCGAGATGTGAACTCCAAGGTACCTGAAACTGTCTACTCTCTCCACCGTGGTTCCATTGATCCTCACAGGTTGGTAGTGCCGCTCCTGCTTCTTGCTGCAGTCCACAATCAGCTCCTTTGTCTGGCTGATGTTAAGGAGGAGATTATTTTCCTGGCACCAGCTCTCCAGGTGTTTAATCTCCTCCAGGTAGGCCCTCTTGTCATATGGATGCAATCCTGGATCCTCCAACTTAGTAGTGAGTCTGGAGGGGATGAGGGTATTAAATGCTGAACTGTAGTTGACAAACAGCATTTTAACATAATTACCCCTCCCTTTGTCCAGGTGGGTCAGTGTGGTGTGGAGCAGATGTGCAATTGCATCATCAGTGGAGCGGTTGTGGCAGTATGCAAACTGCAGTGGATCCATGGAGGCTGGCAGTGAAGAGGTGATGAAGTCTCTGACTACCTTTTCAAAACACTTCATCACGACTGATGTGAGGGCAATGGGGTGGTAGTCATTGAGGCCAGAGGGTCGAGCTTTCTTTGGGACGTGGATGATGGTGGATCACTTGAAGCTGGATGGGACGATACCGAGCATCAGGGAGAGGTTGAAGATGTCAGTGAATACCGGGGCTAGCTGGTCTGCGCAGGCTTTGAGGACTCTACCGCCGCCTTCCTGGTATTCACCCTTTTAAATACTCTCCTCACGTCACTCTCCATGATGATGAGAGGGCGCTGGCTTATGGTGGGCTCTGCGCATGTTGGCTGCTCCGATAGCACCATTAGCGTTGTTAGCACTAGCGCTGTTAGCATTAGCACTGCTAGATGTAGCCTCGAAGCAAGCGTGTTTAGCTCATTCACCAGAGACTCATCTGCACTCATCAGTCCGCAGGGTGGGCTTCTGTAGTCCGTGATGGTCCATATTCCCTGCCACAGGGATCTAGAGCCACTCTGCTGGAACTATGTCTCTAGTTTCCTCCCATAGCGCCGCTTCACCTCCCTCACTGCCCTGCGCACTCTGTATGCCACAGACTTGTACTCCTCCATGTTCCCACTGATAATCCCCGCGTTGCAGGTGGCAGTGTTCAGAGCCTCGTGGATGGTTTTGTCCACCCAGGGCTTCAGGTTGGGAAACTTCTTGATAGTGGCTCTTGGAATCCCAATAAACCCTACTACTGCCTCCATAAATTCGCTGACATCATCATTGCTGCACTGAAACATGTCCCAGTCCGTGTCATCCAGAGCGTCCTGCAGAGTAGCCAGCAATTGGTCTGTCCAGCGTGTGACCTTCCTCTGAATTGGAGTTTCCCGTTTCAGCTCAGTACCGCTGAGTTCAGCCACGACTCGGTGAAGCAGAGGAGGTTGCAGTCCCGAATGTCCCTCTGGAACTTTATCCTGGCCCGGAGGTCGTCGAGCTTGTTGTCCAGAGACTGGACATTGGCTAGCAGGATGCTAGGTAAGGGAGCTTGGTGTGCCTGAGCCCTCAGCCTGTTCCTGACGGTGGCTCGTTTTCCTCGAGGCCTTTTCCTAATGTCGCGTCTTTTGTTCTCCTTCAGGATCTCCGTCGGCCATCTTGGGTCTGGGGTTAGAGATGGCTTGAGGTGAGTGCTATGTAGACTAAGAGAAATAAGAGCATCTCTGCTGTATGAGATGCGTATCGTGGTGAAGAAAGAAAGAAGGGCTTTATAGATGTCAGGAATAGCAGGAAGAACAAAAAGGGCAAAGAAGATAGCGAAAAGTGACAGGTGTGGATGGAGCAGTCGTGACGGCAGCCGACTTCACTGGTGCCATCTTGAAATAAATATATATTGTACATACGCGTTTACATCCTCATTTCAGTATAAGGCTCAACCTGTTTTGCTTTCTTAGGAAAGAGAAGTTACAGGGACCATGAACCAGGTTACAAGAAACAAGTGGAAACATCATTCACACAGATCAACAATAAAGACAAGGAGAAAACAGGGACTGTAGATCCTGCACTTCATATTGAACACAGCCTCAGCCAGCTCTTTAACCAGGTTTCATAAAGCATTTGTGTTTTTTAAAAAATCTGACTTATCTATTTGATTAATGATTTAAGTTTGTGCCCCCAACCTCTTCCTTCAACAAATGTTTTTAGAAAAGAAAAAAAAAGTTTCTCAAGAAAGGAAGACTTTGTAGTGTTCTTTAAGAGGATGTTCACCTTCTTTCAAAATCACCCTCTTCTAAAAATGACTGGGTGGTGTCTCAGCACCTCACGCAATTTTTACATAAGTGATTTGTGTGTTAAACCAAGTTCAACTAAAACTGCATTGCTCCTTCAGCCTCAATAGAATCACTACAGAGGAACCAACCAACTAAACGAAAACACTTCCCATACACCTTAAAGTGAACACCATTTAGGTAAACATGAGCCAGTTTTAAACAACCCTCAATTCAGAATGAGGACTTCCACACAGTAGTCAATGTACTTCACAGGTCCCACTTCAAATACAGTCTTATGAAGGTTCATGTGAAAATGTGAACTGTTAACAGTCAGAGTGAATTCTGCTGAACATGCACTAAACCCACACAGCTTTAGACCTCAAGCAGTTCAGACATCCTCATTCTAACTAGTGTAATTGTGGCATACAAGAAAAAGGGGGCCAAAAAAACAAACAAACCAAAGAGCCACCTCACTACAGAGTCCCCTGTTTGTCTAGTGTCCCCTTCAAATTTCACACAGCATTGTTTAACCAACAGAAACCAAGCAGACAGCAGTGTTGCCAACACATTTTATTTAAGAAAGCAGGATTAAGAAGAACCAAGAATAGTTTCAACATCATTTTGTTGAACATCATTAGCCTGAGCCTAGTGCTTGACCATCCCACTGAACTGAGTAGGAGGCAGTTGGGGTTTACTGTGGTGGTAGTTGGAGTGACTAGGCAAGTCCTGAGTGAAGCTGTAGCTGCTAGAACCACTGGACACACTTGATGGGGAACCAGTGTAGGGTAACTGCATGTCAGAAGATTGTTGGTCCACATTAAAATCTACAGCAGATACTGGCTGTCTTCCACCTGCCTGCATCACAGCATTCTGTCCCCACCCACTAGAGTACCTGCCAAGATGCCCTTTGGACAACCCATTCATGCTGGATGGGGTCTGACTTGCTGGGTTGTATTGGTTGAAGGTTACTGTGCGGGAGGCAGTTTGGGGAGGATTTGGGACCCCCTTCTGGGACTGGTCAGTGTGCAATGCAGTCTGGTGGCTCCAAGTTTGGCCCATGCTCCCAACCTGTGAAGGGGAGGTCCTACATGAGCTGCTGCTTTGAGCAGCATCATTGGATCGCTGGCTGGGGGAGGTCATGGCAGAACTTGTACCGGAACCCTGCAACTGGGCCTGGGCAGACTGGTGGCTTCCTGTCTGCCATGTACTCCCAACCTGAGAATGGAGGAACCTAGAGGAGCTGCTTTTTTGTGGAGCATCACTGGCAGACTGTTGGCTACTAGATGTCACACCAGAACCAGCACTGGAGCCCTGCATTTGGGACTGGGCAGTCTGTAGTGCAGACTGTTGGCTAGTGGACTGCCACATACCTGTACCCAGCACAGGTCCAGTCTGTATTGAAGCATGATCATAACTAGAGGGCTGGGTTCCTACACTGTGGGTAAGCACAGGTGCATAATAACTGCTGCTTTTTTGCACATCACCAGCTGACTGCTGGTGGGTGGAGCTCAAGCTCTGCATTCGAGACTGACCAGCTTGCTGTGCAGACTGCCAGCCAGTGTTCTGCCCTGTGCCTGCACCCTGGACTGGCAGAGGCCCATAGTAGCTGCTTTTTTGTGGAGCATCACTGGCAGACTGTTGGCTAGTAAAGACATTTGAACTCACACTGGAGCCCCGCGTCTGTGATGCAAATGGTTTGCTCGATGTCAGCCATCTACTTGCAGTCTGAGAAGGACCAGACCCACGACAGCTGCCATGTTGCGCTGCATTCTTGACAGGCTGTTGGCTAGTAGAGGTCAAGCCAGAATCCACACAGGAGCCCTGCATTTGGAACTGGGCAGGTTGCATTGCAGACTGCCAGCCAGTGGTCTGCCCTGTACCTGCACCCTGGGCTGGCAGAGGCCCATAGTAGCTGCTTTTTTGTGGAGCATCACTGGCAGACTGTTGGCTTGTAGAGGCAATAGAAGAACCAGCACTGGAGCCCTGCATCT
Source organism: Electrophorus electricus (assembly GCF_041902795.1). Classification (NCBI taxonomy): domain Eukaryota; kingdom Metazoa; phylum Chordata; class Actinopteri; order Gymnotiformes; family Gymnotidae; genus Electrophorus; species Electrophorus electricus. The sequence continues at coordinate 624,249 of NW_027658572.1, read as the reverse complement.
GCAACTGGCTAGTCTGCCCTCTCCATGTCTGCCATCCATTTGCAAACCGAAAAGGAACAGCCCCGCGAGAGCTGCCATGTTGTTCAGTATCCTTGACGGGCTGTCGGCTAGTAGAGGTTACACCAGAACTCCCACTGGCACTTTGGCTAGCTAAGAGTCTGGATTTCAGCTGTGTGTAGCTTTGAGATTGAGGGGAAGGAACACGAGAAGGTTGGACCTTCTTTGAAGGATGGTATGTTGGGTGGCCTGAGGATGGAGCCCTGTAGTCTCCCTGATGGGTAGGAGCAGATTGAACAGACACAGTGTGCATTGTTGAACCAGTATACTGAATTGGGAAACCTTGAGCACTGGATATAGAGTCCAAGCTGCCAGCAGACCCCTGATGCCAGACACCTTGTTGAAACAGACCACTAGAAGTCTGGGGGTGCCAAAGACACGATTAGCACTCTGCCCCTGAAACTGAATTTCACCATTACCAGAAGAATCCTGCAGTTGAGCTTTGGCTACAAGTCCAGGGAATTGCTGGCCACCTTGGAACACAGACTGGTAATACCCAGCAGAGCCACTTGCAGTCTGTGCACTTGAATCCATTTGACTTCTGGAACCGCTCCTTAAACATCCACCCGCAGTCTGACTGGGTTCCAGGCCTTGCTGAGGGAACACAGAGCTACTTTGCTTAGATGCAACACTGGAAGGAGAGCCCTCCATCTTGGTCAGATAAGGTAGGTAGCCAACTTCTTGGGGCTGAGCCACAGAAGCTGATGTTGCTACACCATACCAATGTGGTGCAGATTTGTTCCACACTTGAAGGGGATGAACAGAGCAGAGATTGCTTAAATTCCTGAATAGACACAAAGCATCACCATTTGTGGTTTGATCTGAACAGTTTCTTACCACCAAGCCCCTCTGCATCCCTCAGCTGAAATATGACAGGGAGGAGTAACCAGAACCTACAAGACAAAAAGGCATTTAAACATGAAAATCAACTCTCTTAAACACATACAAGGTAACGCCATAACATAAGCACAGGATATGACTACCTTCTGCTCCACCACATTGTACTACTAGACATGGGAAACCCCAATACCCAGTTTCATACACCAACCCTTCCCCCTGGGAGAAGCACAGACAGACACAAGATCCCAGTTTGTCTGCATTCCTTTTAAGCCTCTCATTAAAGTTAGCTCATAAGAATCACCTGTTCAAACTCTTTTCAGCCATTATCTAACCAATTAAAGGAACCTACGAGTGAGTACCAAGAGCTAGAAATGATATTGGGCTGATATTAAGCATAACAGTAATATTGCGGTAGTACCAGAGGCTGCATTAATTGTACAGGCCTTAATGTTCATTTCTGGTTTGTTTGTTTCCTTCTCACATGGGTGGAATTGAGTTTGGCTGTTTGTTTGCTGAGCATTTGAATCCATCAAATATCCGTTTCACTTTATTTTTGTTTGGAAATATTTTGGAGCCATTGTTATTCCTTTCATACATCTAGTCTTGATGAAGTTTAGATGTAGGCTGGAGTTGTGAGGAATACAAAATTATCTTTCAGACACAGAATTATGATCAAAATTATAACAACATGAAGGTTGTTTCTCAAAACGTACTAACATCCTTTTCAGATACATTTTCATGGAAAGGAAAAATAAAATTTTATTACATTGATCTTATTAATGTCAGATGGACATGCTTAAACAGAGACACTGCATGGACGTGTCTCTTCACTTTAAACAGAGATAAACATGTAGAAGTGTTCTGTATATTTTACGGGACCTGACAGAGATCTGGTGGGGGAGGGATGTACTGTACAGTTCTGGGTTTGTGGTGGTCCATGCAGAATCCAACAACGCTCACCGTCATATCCAACTAACAATGCTTTGATATTTAGTTATATATATTAGAAATCCCACATGAAGTCTAATGCGTCAGTCATTGTAGTGATGCATGTGAACATGTAGAGTAGCAGTTTTAATGTATTTTATGCTCATATAATATCCTGTGTAGCTGTACCTGTTTATGATAAATGGCTTTATTGGTGTTACTTTTAAAAAGTGAAAGATTCTCATTAGTCAGCTTTCATTCACAGCAAGGCATGCACAAGAGGAAGAGTGGCAATAACATATTTTCAGAAAAAAAAAATTTCACCGTGAGAAAATGAATACTAGTCAGATACAAATGTTGAAGAGAGTCCTCAGTCTTTCCTGACAACTACCAATCAGATAAATCACCAATAATCCATTCCTCATTGTTTACTGCTGTTTTTCATGGTCATGCTTTCATTCAAAGGAGAGTGTATGAGGATACCGGTAGGTGAAGGAGAGAGATAGAGCCCATAATGCCATTACACTCATCTCATCCTGCTGTACACACTCATATAGGCTTCATAGATGCACCGAGAGGCTGTCACTTGTTGACTAAAATATATTTTTCCTGTCCAATCTGGTTCATTGAGAGTAAAAAGGAGGGTATGAAGCCACTAAACAGGACAGGGACAAGTGAAAATTTAAGAGATGCCTTAGATGATAATGGACTTTAAAAAATTAATAAAATCTCCACACATCATTAAGAATAGTAAAGTACTCCCCAGCATGTGGAGGTGTGGTCATTCAAACAAATACATAACTAAAAAGAAACGAGAGAAGCACCAGAGGAGGGGGGAGACGGTGGGAGAGCAGAGACAACTGGGAAGGAGATTAGTAGACAGAACGAGAAGAGAGGGGGCTGGAGAGAAGTGGAGAGGTTAAAGTGAGAAGAGGTCCTTGATGCACACCCAAATGTACTTGTACATCACTTCCTAAACCTCGGTCACAATATCTGGACTCGTCTTCATACAAATGCATAGATTTCTGAGCATTAGTATACTTTGCCCCTCAATTCTCTTATGAGGGAGTGAATTCCCTGTGACCTGTTCAGTTTATGATTATGGCCTTGCTCTGCATGGCAAGTTTTAAAATTATGCTGAGTGGCAATACAGCATCAGATGAGGGAACACTGGTGAAGAGTGAAGAGTAGAGAAAGAAAAGAGACAAGGCATTTGTACACTGCACAAGAGAATTTCATTTCAATACAACTAAATAACCGAGTAATTACAGAACAGTCACCCAGTAGCATTAGATCTGATTTACACTTCAGGTAAAAGGACAGATTCTCATGGTACAATGCAGTACAACGTGGCCAACATTAGTGCAGGCAGCAGGTCACGTAGTCTACAGTTTGTTACATGGAGACGTGTATTCTGTAACGGCCACATCACCTACAGGAGAGAATAAAGGAAAACAGGTTCTTATTCATGCTACACAGGAGGACATTATAGCACATTTAGTGTAATTATAATTCAGTTCATATGATCTTGTTCCTTAATTACATATTGAAGAGTGACGTGAAATAAGGTTGGTCATTTCTACTTCCAAAAAAGACTCATGTAACATCTGTCCCAACCCTCATCTTCCATTATGGAATCTGAGGATAATGGGACTGGTTCTTACTGGGCTGGTAGTAGTCGTAGATCTTCAGCTGGCTTCAGGTTCTGCACCACTATATCCTGCTGGATAACCAGAGTGTAGGTCTCTCCCTTCTTCAGCTCGGGGAAGGGAGACAGCTGCGTCACCATACAAAATCACGTAGACCATTGTTAATGTTTGTCCCAACATACAACATACTGTTCATCTTGCAAGCAAGTTGATCTGAAACTGTTGAACTAGTGAAAGCCTGTTCTTACCCCGTTCAAATACATGATGACGTTTCTCTCCGTTTGATCCACATGCTTTACAGTGGCATTCTCCTGTAGACAGATTATTTATAAGCAGACCAGCTAATGCATGATGGGTATTTTCAGTGAGGTCAAAGTTACCGCTATAGAGCCAGATACTGGTATCAATGACCCCTCAACCAGACTGAACCCAGACAGCAGCTTGACCTCAATGACCACCATGTCCGTCTCAGTCCTGTTATCATTATACCCGAAAGACAAATTAAAGCAAAGTCAAAGGGTTACATGGGCAAAGCCATTCTTTCCTCTTGTTCTCTAGTAGAGCTCAGCTGACAGTCACAGTGACCCCCACAGACAGGTTTGGGGTACTGCAGTTTGATGTTGTGTTGAATGAGATACTGAAGGAGGAGAAGTCATTGGGAGGAGGGATGTTGTAGTGCTGGGTGAACTGGAAGAGAAATATTAGTAGCATACAGGATCCCTAGAGTCATTTACACACCCAAGAAACTATTCAAAATGGTCTTCAAGCATATCCACACCATGATCAACACAGGAAGTGGCACCAGACTAACCTGCACAAACACAAAGCCTTGGCCTGATGCCCTGACATTGTAAAACCCAGTCACTTCCTGCAGCTGGATCTGCTGGTACAGTAGTCTTTTGTTCCGGTACACCATGAACTGGGTCTTCAAGCCGTGCGGCGACGTCACAGTCACCGCAATGGTGTCTGTTGTACTGTAGGTTGCAGTGCTATATTTTGCCAGAGCCTGAAGAGCCACTACAGTGTCCTGGGCAGAGAAAAGGATTAAAAACAGAGATACAATATTGAGTGGGTTTTAAGAACAGGAACTGACCCTGCTCCTATACTGACCAAATTGGTACTTATTGTAGGGTATTGTTTTACACTGATGTTGTCTAACAAACAATAAGGACTAGAGCTTAAGATAGACATTTTGTATTTTGTACTTCTAGGCATCAGCATTGACCCCTGTACATTATTTGAGTTCATTGGTATCTTGGTCCAACCTACTGTACTGGCTAGGATGTATTCTATGAGGAAATGAAAGCACATTTACCTGACACTTTTATCCAAAGCAACTTACAATTATGACTGAGTACAACTTGAGCAATTGAGAATTAAGGGCCTTGCTCAGGGGCCCAACAGTGGCAGGGTTTGAACCCAGACTCTAACAAATATCAAGTACCTTAACCAGTGAGCTACCACTGCCATGAGCGCATTTGCAAGTTGCTCTGGATAAGAGAATCTGGATGGAAAGAGAAGGAAGGGAGAGAGAGAAGGATAGAAAGTGATGGTCCAAGAGGTGGAGGGGGGTGACTGATGTCCGATGTTGTGGTGGTACGGGTGAAGATCAGGTCCAGAACATTGGCCGCTTTGTGAGTCGGAGGAGAGTGGTTGAGAGTGAGGTCAAATGCTGTCAACAGTGGAAGGATGCAGGAGGAATGTAGCTTGTCTGATGGATACACACACACACACACACACACACACACACACACACACACACACACACACACACCAAACGAACACAGGACGCAACACTTGAAAAAATATGCTTTTTTCTCTTATGGTTAGTGTTTTTCAGTAATACTCACATGAATGCTTTATTGTCCAAGACAGGAGACATTATGCACTGTCTGCATTGAAAAACCTTTAAATATAATTTATTTGAATATCAGTTGTCCTTCAGTCTGGCAATGGTCATTTTCATGTGTCTTACTTGTCCATTTTATGCTTATTCATATCCCCCAAAAGTCTGTTTAGACAAGCGGTAACTTTAAGCTCTTTCGTGGTGCTCTGTGGTATCTTTACGCACCCCATGTCTTGTCTTAAACTGGTTGTTTTTCCAGAGCCAATAGTTTGATGCTTTATCATGGACGTTGAGCCAAAGCCATCATTTAGGCCCAGCCGACAATTATCTGTCCAAAACGGTATCTGGAAAGAGAGTCTAGCTAACTGGAAGATGTCCACTCTCTTGAAGAAAAATCATGGACAAGAAGAAGATGGAAACAGACGGCGGAAAAGAAATCATATATATATATATACACATGTACATATACATAAAAGGAATCATATACATATACATATACATAAAAGGAATCACATACATATACATAGTGTACATATACACATACACATCATACACATATACATATATCTGCTTATATACACGCAGTGCCCCCCCAAAAAATCCAACAACTCTACACCAGTTAGATGAAGGAAAACAACACAAGCATTAAGTAAGTATCCATGACAAATCATTGTGTGGGCAACGAATGGAGCGAAAGGTGTTTCCTAGTTGTCTCTGGTTTTGTGATTGTTAATAAATTAATAGCAGCAGACTTCCAGGCCCAAGAGGTCACAAAGTCATGCCCAGCAAAGAAGCTCTAGGCCTAGGCACACTTCAGGCCATTTGACACCTTAATAAATTGAAAAACCAGACTTCCAGGCCCAAGAGGACACACAAGCATGCCCAGCAAAGTAGCTTTAAACCTGGGCACACTTCATGCAGTTTGACCCTTTAAATAATACTACAAGCAGACTTCTAGGCCCAAGAGGTCACACAATCATGCTCAGCAAAGAAACTCTATGCCTGGGCACATTTCAGACCATTTGACCCTTTCTGTCATTCAAAGCACCAGACTTCCAGGCCTCTAAATCACAACCACATGCCCAGCAAAGTGGCTTTAAACTTGAGCAAACTTCAGACCATTTGATGCTTTAAATCATTCAAAGCACCAGACTTCCAGGCCCAAGAGGTCATACAGTCATGCCCAGCAAAGTTGCTTTAAACCTGGCCACTCTTCAGGCCATTTGACCCTTTAAATGATTCAAAGCACCGGACTTCCAGGCCCAAGAGGTCACACAGTCCTGCCCAGCAAAGTACCTTTAAACCTGGGCACAAATCAGACCCTTTCTGTCATTCAAAGCACCAGACCTCCAGGCCTCTAACTCACAAGCACATGACCAGCGAAGCACCCCCTTGTCCAGCCACACTATACCACCTTACCCCTCCTGGAACAACCACACCTCCAGGGCACCATACGCCCATCACTCATTCCCACCAAATTGCACCCTCACCTGGCCACGCCACACCCTGTCTCCCCTTTTACCCCCCAGGTATGCACACCTCCACAAACCTGGCGCACCAGCCGAACCTTTTGGGCCCAGACTTAAGCACCCCTCCTCATACTAAACCCTTTACACCTGCCCCTCTCGAGCTCCAGGCCAATGGTGCATTTCCAAAGAGTCCGGCCACTGCTTCATTTTGGGTTCTGGTAGGTAGAGGGTAACTTGGAGGAGATCAAACCTGAAGGACTGGTCACTTTAAACCAGTTTCTAATAGTCCCCTTGGTTGTGATAGGTTGTGGATCAGTGTGTATTCTGGATCAGTTTTTAAACAGCGAGTTTTAGTTTTTTAAAGACTGCGTGGTACGTATTCGTTTAAGACTGATAACTTTTATTTACTTTAATCACTTGATTATTTCACAATTAAAGAATTTTTTTTTCTAAATATAAAATATATGGGGGGAGCGGTCGGGGTGGTGTGTGTGGGGGGGGCGTGATTGACAGCTGTCAAATCAATCAATCAAATTAAGCAATAAATCTTTTTGACCATTAGTATATACTATCTCTCTCTCTCTTATACACAGTCATACACGCACGCACTCATATATACACACACACACACACACACACACACACACACTCATACACACACACACTCACACTGTTTTTGTATCGGAATAGTTGCTGAAGTCAAATTTCACACACATATATGCACTTCTTTTGCACTCTTGCACATCATTCCTACTTGCTACTAGAGTACTGTACTATATCAGCACTGTACTCTGAATTGTTCTGGCTGCTACAAGTGACTGCTATGTTCAGTATAGCGTGTCACTGACTCCTATGCACAACCCATTTTACTTATTCCCAATACTGCGTACTGGTAAAAATAAATGCACTGTCTGTTCTTTGTGTATTGGTCCTGTCCTGTATTTATTTATTGTATGACATTATTGCACTGTATTGTATTGTTTGCACTTGTGTAGAGTGCTGTCTGTTGCACTTGTTTTGTTTTATGTTGGATCCATGGTCCGGGAGGAATATTGTTTCGTTTTTGCTGTGTACTTGTATATATCTGAAATGACAATAAAAGCCTTTTGAACTTTGAACTTAAACTAATCGGTGGGAACATTTTTATCACACTAATTTCACCTGAGCACTTGGTCTGCATATTTCTAAATGAAAAGAAAAAGTTCTTACAAACAATAGAAAGCACACACCTAATTTTTCATATATAAAGTGGCTTCTCCTACTACTAATTCAGTAGTACTTTGCTTGCACAGCTGAAGGACCTCAAATACCTTTCATTACTCAAAGATAAAACATTAGAGAATATTCAAGGGAAACAGACAATGTTTAAATATGACTACTCAATTTTTTAAACATCTATGTGCAAATGATTTATTTCAAAGCTTAAGGTTTTGATCACACCATCAAAATCAGGAGTGAAAGACAAGTCAGAGAAAATGTGTATTTGACGATATGCTATTTATTTTGGGAAATTCATTGTGGGAGAACATTCTGGCCTGAGGGCTTGTAATCGCCAGCGTGAAAGGGTCCAAGCATCTCTCTCACTTTGGGTGAGGCGTCCTTGTGCAGGTAGTGATGGGGCTTTTTGCCACTGTTGTCACGTATGTTGCAGTTGGCACCATGATCACACACCAGAACACTCAGGACCGATTCACGGCAGTGAAAAGCAGCGATGTGTAGTGGGGTGTAGCCGTCGTAGCTCTTGGTGTTTACGTCAACCCCTGGCCCACCTTGCCGTGATAGAAGAAGGATCTTGCTCATCATTACGCTGTTTCCTTGTTTAGCAGCCCAGTGAAGTGCTGTGAAACCAGACATGAAGTTTCTCCTCTCTGCCAGCATGATGTCCTGGAGCAGAAGCTGGCAGATTTGATCCTGCTGTCCTGCTGGACACTTCACAAGCCAGTCGTGCTCTCTTGGACCTAGGGGGAAGAAGGCTGACTGCTTTGCACCCAAACCTGGTTTGGTGTCTTTGTTGATGTTTTTCAGGGCTGGTGAAGCAGGTGCCATAGAGTGACTCTGCTTGGTCATGGCTGATCTGTACAGGTCATATCCATCGTTCATTTCAATCAGACATTCTATCGCAGTCCTTTCAGTCCGTTCACGGACCATCTTAAAATCTACCAGAGAAAGTAACATTAATGCTGGATATATATGAAACACATATTGTATGTATTACATACAGCCTGACAAGAATCTACAAACTTGTAAAAAATTAATAATGCCCTAATATTTCAAGCGCTGTTGCATATTTTAAATGAGAGTTTTAGTCATTGCTGATCAGAGGATAAAAGCATTTTCAATAAGTCAGTTTTTGTCCCTTATTGCAAAGATGATTTAGTTTACTGTGTTTTTTTATACATGTGGTTTAAATTAATCCATTTAGAAAGGCAAGGCCAAAAAGCAGAAAAAAAAAAAATCAAACATCCATACCAACAGTAGGAGGTTTTTTCCAATCTATCTTCGTTTTCTTTAGATGCCACTTCTGCTTTTGGTTTGCTTTATTAGTTCTCTCCTGGATCCCACCTCCTTTGTATCTACATTCTCATTCTCTATGCCTCCAGCACACCAGCTCCAGAAATGCCTCATTTTTCGATCTGTCCTCTTCAGTGCCCTTCCAAAGACTGATCTGTAAAGGCATTGTGCATGGAACTCCCCGCGTGTGTGACATGCCCAGCAAAGTAGCTCTGGGCCTGTGCACACTTCATGCAGTTTGACCCTATAAATGAAACTAGAAACAGAGTTCCAGGCCCAAGAGGTCACCCAATCATGCCAAACAAAGCAGCTCTGGGCCTGGGCACACTTCATCACATTTGACCCTTTAAATAACCAATGCTCCAGACTTCCAGGCTCAAGAGGTCACACAGTCATGCCCAATAAAGTAGCTTTGAGCCTGGGCACACTTCATCACATTTGATACTTTAAATAATACTACTACCAGACTTCCAGGCCCAAGAAGTTTTACAGTTAGCTTGAAATAATTGAGGTTCATCGCTAGTGAGTGCTGTTTATTTTTTTTCTTGTTTTTGTATTATTGATCAGGAAAAAATTATAAAATAGATTAGGTGGACGTTTTCTATGTATGATATGGAATTTGAGTATATGAGTGAATGTTACTATGTAAATGTATAAGAATTTGTAGATAAGATTATTATGGGATTATTTATAATCAAACGACTACACTATACAACCACATCTTCCTTTTATTTACATATTATACAGATATTTATATTTTATTTACAGGGCAGCTCCTCATTGGTTCAGCTCAGAACCTTCTTTGCGATGTCCTCTTTCTCCAGTTACTCCTGCAGAATTTGTAGAGAAGATTATTATGAGATTATTTATAATCAAACGACTACACTATACAACCACATCTTCCTTTTATTTACATATTATACAGATATTTACAGATATTTATATTTTACTTACAGAGCAGCTCCTCACTGGTTTGGCTCAGAAGCTTCTTTTCAATGTCCTCTTTCTCCAGGTACCTCTGCAGTTTAGGCATCTCATCTGCCAACCGCCTGAGGGCAGAAGAGACGTGGTGTGAAGCGTAGCCTGCTGTTAAAGGCTACAGATAAAGTACATCTGTTAGGCTAAAAGCGCTTATTATATGAAGCCTTATAGAGGTCATTTGTAATGATCTCTTTCGATCAACCCTAATGTAACCCTTACAAACTTTCATGAACTCATTTGAATAACACTACCATAGCCCTTAAGAACTTTCCTAAAATTTCCCCCAGCATGCTGCCATAGCAACAACTGGCAATGCAAACAGATGTGTCATTAATGCAGTGACTCTACCTCAACATGGATTGATTAACCATGTATGGCTCACTGGAGACTGTGATACATATAACATCCCAAAGTGTACTTAATTCTGAGCAAAATCTAACTAGCCTCATTACTGCTGAACTATGAGGGGCCATTTAGGGAGAAATCAGGGAAACACTACTTGTACATACATATGAAACATTTTCACATAAATAGCCTACTACTTACATTTGTGTATAATAATTTAAACTTGCATATACACACACTTACTTGCACTGTAGCTTAACTCACCGAAAAGCAACACTGTTCTGTCCTGAGTTTAGAAACTTCCATTTTTTGTGGTTACTTGTAATTCATTTAAGAAGCACACGATGTCAGTAGCAGTGAGTCGATTGATGTGTATAGCGATTGGAGAGCAAAAGAACAAGGAGTTATAGTTCATTGTATCTGTGCGAGTCCAGTTGTCTGCATGCCATTTGAAAGTGTTGCGAGTATGTATATCTTATTTTATTGTTATTTGTAATCACAGATTATTTTGTGGATAACAATTCTACGTGAAATTTGGTGCATAGTGTATTTCGGTACGAGTTGTGCCGGGTGTGTTTCTGATTGTCTTGATGGGTTTAATTGCACCTTTCCTCATGACGTCAGTAAACCTGTGGACAAGAACTGATCTTTTTCAGTTTTGCTGTCAGCAGAACGTTTCTCTGCCTGTCAATTTGTGTATCGTACATGTACAGAGAACAGAACTTCTACAGCCAAGGCAAGAACAGAAGCATTGCTGAAGCAGAAATGCTAGAAGCTTACTTGCAAGTTAAGCTTAAATTCTGTTTCCTTGAAAACCACACAACGTACTGAACAGTATGTGATAGAGCAGGCAATAGCACAAGCGACAGAACTCCATTTAAGAAAGGATGGTGTTTCAGCAAAACCAGAAACAACCTCTAGCAACAGGTTTCCACCCTCAGCTTTCAAACCTAAAGCCAATTTCAAATCAGCATTACTTCCCATTTTAACTCACAGCACCCTTTTCTTGGTGAAGATGGATAAGTCCATGAACCGCATGGAGTTAGGTTTGAGAACAACTACGCCCTGCCAATGCAATATTTCACGCCCCAAAATGGCATCCTACTCCCTCATTCAATCCTATGTTTTCAAACACCCATGATAGCAACACAGACGTGAATGACTTTGAGACATCTTACTCATTGTTAGCTTGTGGCTACAGGTTTACTTCAATTTAATGACAAACCTCAGAACTACAGAGCCTGGAAAGATTCCTTTCAGACTGCTACCAGCGGTTTAAAAGTGGTTTAAATCTACCGCCAAATGAGGAGATGGATTGTCTTCTCAAGTGGTTAGTCAAAGAGTCAGCAGACCATGTTGAACAGATAAAAGCAATACATATCAATCATCCAGAAGCAGGACTGGCTATGATATGGAACAGACTGAAACAATCTTATGGCTCAGCAGAAGCAATAGAAGATGCTATGTTCGATTGCATTGATGCCTTTTTTCTAAATTAACAAAGTGAGTGATCTGCTACTGGAACTACAGTCAGCCAAGGCTGAAGGTGACTTGCCTGACCTCTCTTTTCTCAACACCACAAGAGGTGTAAACCTCAATGTACAGAAGCTTGTGTTTAAGAGGACCAAAGAGAATAATAAGATGGTTCTTTCAATCCAGGATGCATGCTTCATGAAAATAATGAACGAAGGGCTACAGAAAAATTCAAACAATAGTTGGACCATTACCCTTTAAATGTCCACGGCAACGGCTCCCGAACCACAGGCCTCAAGCACTTGAAGCATCTCATGTCTCTCAGGCACATTGTGACTTAGATCATCAGACCACTGTTACGGCCTTCACTAGGCAGCAAAGCTGTAAAAGAGTGATGAGAAAACCAGACAACAAAAGTGAATGTAGAAAGAAGGGAAACACAAGGAAAGACCATGGTAGTTTAAATGTTGCTGGTGTATTATACCACACACACACACACACACACACACACCCACACACACCCACCCACACACACCCACACACACACACCCACACACCCCTCTGGGAAAAAAAATGAGACCACTACAAAATTATCAGTTTCTCTAATTTTACAATTGATGGGTATATGTTTGACCAGGCTGAGCAGATGTGTTTTATTCTATAAACTACTAGCAACATTTCTTCCAAAATCCAGATAAAAATATTGTGTTTTAGAGCATGTTTTTTATGAAAATGACTAATGATCAAAATAACAAAACTTACAGAAATTTCAGACCACAAATGTGATCTGAGTATGTGTCACTAAGAACAGCTGGTATATAAAAAACATAAAGACTTTTTAAGTTGCTTTTCACTTCATTTAAATCATTAGTCAAGCTAATCAAACCCAACCAAGAGAGAATCCAACACTACCTGCAGGTTTGTCCTCAATTAAACCTCTATTATAAAAAACATAAAGACTTTTTAAGTTGCTTTTCAGTTCATTTAAATCATTAGTCAAGCTAATCAAACCCAACCAAGAGAGAATCCAACACTACCTCCAGGTTTGTCCTCAATTAAACCTCTATTAAAACTGTTAACTGTAGTGTATTTTAAGTGTGACAGTGTAACCACTGTCTTTGGTGAAACGGGGAAGACTGTAGTCTTCCTTTATTGTGCAGACACCTGCATAGTCCTTTTTGTGAGACTGTATTATTTGACAAAATACTGCAGCAATCATCATCATCACCGCCTCTGTGAGTGAGTGTGTGTTGGTGAGAGAATGTGTTGCCACCTCCATGCCATAGTTGCTTTGTGGGTTTAGCACCATGGGGATGTCTCTCCACACGTTGGTCATGGGGTCACAGGCCTCTACGCTCTGCAAGTGATCAGCACTATCAAACCCACCCACCTACAAATGCAGAAAAAAGGAGAAAGATTCATCTGGATGTGTTACTTTGGGGAAGAAGTTACATCCATTACTTCACATCTGAGAACTGCAGATCCTGTTATGGTTGGTAAATTCTGCAGTCTTGACAATAGCAGACATTTTGCATATCCTTCACTGGTAAAAACTGTAGCGTGTGGGATTGAGGTCCGTTACTGTACATTATACACACACGCTAAGCGTGTGTGTGTGTGTGTGTGTGTACAATTGTGGCCAAAGGTTTTGAGATTGACAAATTTGGGGTTTCACAAGTTTTTAGATCCTTTTGTCAGATGTTTATATGGCATAGTTAAGTAATTTCATAATATTTTTTTTACTTTTTTATTGACAAATACATCCAGTTTAAGCAGACTTAATATTTACAATGTGGACCCTTCTGCAATTCACCTTGGCATGCTGGATATCAGCTTCTGGGCAAAGTCTTAACTGATGGCAACCCAATCTTGCCTAATCAGTGCTTGGAGTTGATCAGTTTTTCTTTTTCTACCATCTTTTGAGGAGAGACCACAGGTTCTCAATGGGATTGAGATCTGGGGAGCTTCCTGACCATGGACCAAAAATGTCAATGTTTTGTTCACCGAGCCACTTGATTATCATCATTTTGGCCTTGTGACATGGTGCTCCGTCATGCTGGAAAAAGCATCCCACTAGCAAGTCTGGGTTTGACATCCTAAGACGGCGGCTTCGTAGCTAGCAAGCTATAGCGCCAACTAGCTACTGAAACTGTATTTCCATACAATTATGTCGCTATTAACAAGAAAGCGAAGATTAATTAGCTACTTTGTTTCATTCTTTGGAAAGGTGCCATTTATAGTGATATAGATGGCTACTTATGTGGTGTTGCTTAAACGTACAGGTTTGATGGTATAGATTGACGTTTGCTAGCTAATATAGAGCTAACTAGCGAGCTAATAGAAATAGCTAGCTAGCAGCAAACGTTCGCCATTAGCGATCACAAAAGCAGGTACAACTAGGAAACTCATTGCGCTCCATTGGTTGCCCGAACAGTTACATTTCTAACAGTGATTTGACATCGTTACTTACTTAATACTTTTGTTGTTTTTATTAATTTAACTGGTGTAGAGTTTCTGTCAGCCGCGACCCTGATGTTTCTCCAGTGGTGGTGTTCATCTCTGCCCATCTGAATTATTGCATTTAACTACTTGTTGTTTCACGTTGACATTTTTTTTTATCGGGGACACTGCGTGTATATAAGCAGATATGATTTCTTTTCCGCCGTCTGTTTCCATCTTCTTGTTGTCCATGATTTTTCTTCAAGAGTGGACATCTTCCAGTTAGCTAGACTCTCTCTCCAGATACCGTTTTAGACAGATAAAAGTCGGCTGGCCCTAAATGATGGCTTTGGCTCAACGTCCACGATAAAGCTGTGGAAAAACAACCAGTTTAAGACAAGACATGCGGTGCGTAAAGATACCACAGAGCACCACGAAAGAGCTTAAACGTACCGCTTGTCTAAACAGACTTTTGGGGGATATGAATAAGCATAAAACGGACAAGTAAGACACATGAAAATGACCATTGCCAGAGTGAAGGACAACTGATATTCAAGTAAATTATATTTAAAGGTATTTCAACGCGGACATCACTCCCGTGTGGTGATCTGTGTTAACTCTGAGTGAGCATGTTAATAGAGTTATGGTCACTGCACAATATTTTATTTTTTAACCTATCTTCCCTCCTTTTTTAAACAAAGTAAAAGCCAATATGAAAAATATAAATATGTTTATATATATATATATATATATATATATATATATATATTGTGTGTGTGTGTGTGTGTGTGTGTGTGTGTGTGTGTGTGTGTGTGTGTGTGTGTGTGTATAGGCTCATAAAAAGAATAACGAGTAAATTATACTGGATGTGGAAGCATGTTCTGGTTCTCCTGCAGCAGAATGCAGCACTAATTGCCAGGAAAGATCTGCATGCCGCCAAGTCCAGGTCTCTACACCTCTGCACTTTTTCACTCACACATCAGCATGTGGGATGAGCAGGACTAAGACCTTTGAGGGATTTAACCTTTAAGAGATAATCTGTTCAGAACATCCTAAAAAAAATTAGGAAAGTTCTTAAGGGCTATGGTAGTGTTATTCAAATGAGTTCATGAAAGTTTGTAAGGGTTACATTAGGGTTGATCGAAAGAGATCATTCCAAATGACCTCTATAAGGTTTCATATAATAATTGCTTTTAGCCTCATAGATGTACTATATCTGTAGCCTTTAAGAGCAGGCTAAACTTCACACCACGTCTCTTCTGCCCTCAGGCGGTTGGCAGATGAGATGCCTAAACTGCAGGAGTACCTGGAGAAAGAGGACATTGAAAAGAAGCTTCTGAGCCAAACAATGAGGAGCTGCTCTGTACGTAAAATATAAATATCTGTAAATATCTGTATAATATGTAAATAAAAGGAAGATGTGGTTGTATAGTGTAGTCGTTTGATTATAAATAATCTCATAATAATCTTATCTACAAATTCTGCAGGAGTACCTGGAGAAAGAGGACATCAAAAAGAAGCTTCTGAGCTGAACCAATGAGGAGCTGCTCTGTAAATAAAATATCTGTATAATATGTAAATAAAAGGAAGATGTGGTTGTATAATGTAGTCGTTTGATTATAAATAATCTCATAATAATCTTATCCACAAATTCTTACACATTTACATAGTAACATTCACTCATATACTCAAATTCCATATCATACTTAGAAAACGTCCACCTCATCTATTTTAAAGTTTTTTCCTGATCAATAATACAAAAAGAAAATAGAAACAAGTGAACAGCACCCTCTAGCGATGCACCTCAATTATTTCAAGATAACTGTAAAACATGGCTAGGTTAAATCGGCGTTAGCTTGCAGCTAGAACAAAAAAAAAATATGCTCAGATTAACTTGTGTCTCATGGCACGCAGCTGAGTTTAAAATTTAAACACAATTAAATCAAATTAAATTGACCCAGCTGCAACAAGCTCAGCAGCCACATTTAATTTCACTAATTGGTCAGTTAGCCAGGCTATACAAAACAGGCTATTGTTAGAAATTCTGCACATGTGATTCGCTTAGCTTCACATCTCACACTGCTTATAATTATAAGATAACGTATCCACGTTCGTAATAACGTGGTGAAATCTGCCAAAAATGCTGAGACTGAGCATAATAAATAAGACAATCTGAGCACTTAGTGAACATATTTCTAAATGAGAAGAAAAAGTTCTTCCAAACAATATAAAGCACACAATTCTATATGGGAAAACAGTTACATTTGTCATTAAGAGAAGCACTACTTATTACACAAATGTCAATAACTGTCGTAATATTAATAGTTCAACAGTCTTCCTCTGTCTATTATACGCACTGTACACATGTTAAATATTTGCCTTGAAGTTACAATGAAATGACTTCCAGGCGCCCAGAAAATTGTTATATACAAACAGACACCCCATACCAACATAAGCATAGTGCAACTCTATGTTTACGCACCAGGGATTGAGTGGGCAAGTGCGTGTATATGCAAGTTTAAATTATTATACACAAATGTAAGTAGTAGGCTATTTATGTGAAAATGTTTCATATGTATGTACAAGTAGTGTTTCCCTGGTTTCTCCCTAAATGGCCCCTCATAGTTCAGCAGTAATGAGGCTAGTTAGATTTTGCTCAGAATTAAGTACACTTTGGGATGTTATATGTATCACAGTCTCCGGTGAGCCATACATGGTTAATCAATCCAGGTTGAGGTAGAGTCACTGCATTAATGACACATCTGTTTGCATTGCCAGTTGTTGCTATGGCAGCAATGAAATTAGGAAATTCAAAGAAAAACAACTCATCTACACTCTTGGAACTTTAGAACCCCATATGTCCTGTGGCCTGATGTCACATGTGAGGGGAATCCCATGAACACCTTTACAAATCAGTCTGTGGAAAGACACTGAAGAGGACAGAGAAAAAATTAGGCGTTTCTGGAGATGGTGTACTGGACGCATCGAGGACGAATATACAGACACAAAGGATGTGGAAGGTAAATGTAAATATAATGCCACTCACACCTGCGGTTGCTGGTGCTGCCACTCATAACTGCGGTTAAAATTCCTTTTTTGTCTTTAGCGCTGCATTGTTGCCTCTATCTCCCAATAATTCATACTCGAGTCTTTAGAAATCAAATTTTTGGGGGAATATATGCCATTTCCTGTTATTTGTGCAGAATACACACACTTTCACTTTGGAATCCACAAAGTTTTATAAATGAGGTCCCTGAATAACATCAATCTATTTCTACCCTATATCGCTTTCTAATTTCATATGTCTGTCTTTCTTTCTGTTTGTCTCTGTGTGTGTGTGTGTGTGTGGTTCTGTGTCAGTAGTGTGGCCTGTGGCCCGATTGGAGTGTTTGCGGTGTGAGAAGGAGGAGTTGGAGAACAGTTTGTTGGAGCAGCTGAAGGAGCTGAGGTTGCAGAAGCAGAAGGAGCTCCAGGTTCTTCAGGAGATGCTGAAACACGAGCAGCAGGAGGAGACAGAGCTCCTGCAGAAACAGCAGGAGGAGGAGGAGCATAACAGGTCCATCAAGAGTAAGTACTATGGAAATGCAATAATACTAACATAACTAATAATGAATGTTAGCCTTTAGGCTCCAATAAAAGTGATACTAATATATGTATAGTACTATATATAGTATATTTTATATATCCAGTAGTAATTATGTAGTATATAAAATCTGTGTTCTATATATATACAGCAGTAATGATACTTGCTCTGGCAGATATGAAAATGGCCTGTGAACAGGAGAAGAAATCTCTGGAGGAAGAACTTGAGAAGCTCAGACTGTCACTGCAGGTAGAGATCCCTTATAGTGTCAGTACACATACACCAGTACCTCCATCTTTCACTTATAGCGGCAGTACACATTCAGTACACATTCCCACCTTTCCATTGTACTGGCTGTAGTGATGATTCGTGTGTGCCTGTGTGTGTGCGCGTGTGTGTGCGTGTGTTTGTGTGCGCGTGTGTGTGCGCACGTGTGTGTGTGCGCGCGTGTGTGTGGGTGTGTGCGTGCGTACGCGTGTGCTTATGCATATGTGTGTGTTATACCAGCCTATAGAGGAGGACAAGAGCCTGAAAGTGGCGCTGGAGATGAAGAACCAGGAGATCAAAGATCAGCATGATCATCTGGTAAAATTATATACTCTGTATATATACTATATACTTTGTATGTAGTACCTGGTTTAACACTATACCCTCAGCTTACTCTAGTCTGCAGATGTGAAGAAATTAAACAGAATGTGTATCTGTGTATATTTGTGCACCTGTATGTGCGCATCTGTGTGTGTGTGTGTGTCTGTGTGTGTGTGTGTGTGTGTGTGTGTGTGTGTGTGTGTCTGTGTGTGTGTGGAGTAGCATGTTCTGGTTCTCCTGCAGCAGAATGCAGCATTAATTGCAAGGAAAGACCTGCATGTCGCCAAGTCCAGGTCTCTACACCTCTGCACTGTTTCACTCACACATCAGCATGTGGTATGAGCAGGACTAAGACCTTTAAGGGAGACTTCTTTAAACCTTTAAGGGATTAACCCTGTACTTGTTTTCTTCATATGGCTGGGTTTGTCACCTTTCATTACAAGAATCTGTAGCACTCAATCTGGTAAAACTATGCACTCTCTATGTATATTATATACTCTGTACGTGTCAAGTTGAAATCAGCTCATAATCAAACTCATAAACATATATATCAACTTATGCTAGTGTATCTACAGATGTGAAGAAATTAAACAGTATCTGTATGTCTGTTTGTGTGCCCGAGTGTGTGCGTGTTCATGTGTGTGTGCGTTGTCATCAGGCCCAGAAGAATATACTGTTGGAGAAGCGTGTTCAGGTCCTCTAGTAACAGAATAGCACCAGACTGCAAGGATAGGCCTGCATCTCGCCAAGTCCAGGTCTCTACACCTATGCACTGTTTCACTCACACATTAGCATGTGGGATGAGCAGGATTAAGACCTTTAAGGGATTTAACCTTTAAGAGATAATCTGTTTCACTGCCCAGGCACTGCACAGCCCCCCACATTGTCTCTTTGGGCTGATCCTCTTATACTTCTCATACTTTTGATCATAAGGGTGTTAATGGCTTGTGTTTGTCTAGTCTCCACCCCAGACCTGGTTGCCATGGGAGACCCTACCAGGAGCTAACATTCCTGAGAACGTAACCCTGGAAATCATTAGACCTCCCAAGCACTTCCTTCGTGATAATTCCCCAATCTAGGGAGGAAATTAGACTTAACATCTTAGTCATACTACACTGACCATGTAGCTTCCAATACAATTAAAGGCATATTTTGTGAGAACCAGGAACTGATGAGTATGTAGCCTAAACAATGGATTAAATTCACTTTCATTAACAGTAAAGTTGCAGAAAACACTTAGTGCTAGAAGGAAATGCATAGTTAGGGGTAAATATACAAACTCTAGCACTTATTGTTTATATCACTTATCATTGTTTAAGATAGACCTTATGTATTTTGCACTTCTAGGTATCAGCATTTATCCCTGTATTCCACAGTATTCTAGTTCATTGGTATGTTTAATTCTAACCTACTATACTGAACTTGGATATATTCTATGAGTAAATGACAAAGCACTTTTGTAAGTCGTTCTGGATGAGCGCGTCTGCTAAATGCTGTAAATGTAAATATACTTGTAATCCTGCTGAGTTTGTTTGTTTTTTTTCTGTGTACTTAGGGACAAGATTAGGACCTCTAGAAAGTTAGACTAGAAATTAATTGCTTTTTTTTTCCTGTTAAAATTGTCATTATTGTGGTGACCGTTGTTGGCCAGAGAAGCATGGGCCCCCCTTTGAGTCTTGGTTCCTCTCAAGGTTTCTTCCTCATGTTCTAGGGAGTTTTTCCTTGCCACTGTTGCCTTTGTCTTGCTCACTGGAGGCTTGGACTTGGACATTTGTAAAGCTGCTTTGTGACAACTGTTGTAAAAAGCGCTATACAAATAAATTTTGATTTTGATTTGATTGACTTAGTTGAAGTGATATGGAAGTTGACAGGAAAGAGGATAAGCTATTGCACCACTAAACTATTTTCTGTAAAGAGAACCATGTTTACATGTGGAATGACACAGAAGTAAGTGGCATATTTACTGATAGCATATGAGAATACTTCAGTGTAGTAGCCCAGTGATAACCAGTCAGAAGAGAATCTGCCACACTGAAGTGTCGTTAGAAGAACTTCAGGTAAAGCCAACATGTTAGAACTAAAAAAATGAAATACATGTGTTTTGAAAGCCAGTTCTGAGCAAAGCAGTAAGGGTACAACCTGTACTGTCTTGCCTAACATGTCTCTACCACAAAAAACAAAACAAAAAAAAAACAAAAACAAAGATTAATTATTAGAAAATTATTGTAATTATGGGCACAGGAAAATTCAAAAGGCTAAAACCTTGGCATTCACACACCCCTGTTGACCCTGACTATCCTGACCCAGAGAAGTCACCACTGCACTGGAACACTCATGTCCATGTCCAGAATTAGGCTTCCAGCAAGACAGTAAAGGGGACTTTACACAGAAAAAAAGTAATATTGTCTGAAATTAAGTGCGACAATAGACAGCAGTGGTGGGTGTTATAACATAAAATGTCTCACCAACAGCAGCTGACACAACTAGTGTGTGCAATATTTTAATTTATTACCTCGTTATATGGGGGGCATTTTGAGCATATCTGAATATCTGGGGGTAATGTGTCTCTCACAATATAGACTGTGCCTATAGTCTAACATTAGTTTCTTTGCTATAATACGCTCGCCGTGATAGCAGCTAATTAGCGTGCAGACTCGCCCCCATTAAACGAGCCACAAAAACCAGCTAGCTAGCAAGCTAAAGAGTAAACCTAGCTAGCTAGTTCTGCTTCATACTGGCTCATTTGACATACGAGTTTATCTTTCGCTCATAATTCATTAATGACATTTACCATCTCCAGTTAACAATTTACTTCAGGTTTTGGTCTTTTTACACAGGTTTTTACCATAGCGTTTGTGTACTCAGTTTCGTCGAATAGTTAGCTAGCTAACCTAGTGCCTGTGTGTGTGATAGGTAGGACAATTCTTGATTTCTTCGATATCAAAGGTAGACCTAAAATTCTTCTTTATGTCTTTCTGTGTGCATCTATGTATGTTTGTATGTTTGTATGTATCTATCTCTCTATAGGTATGTATTGTTATGTATGTATCTGTTTATCCATCTACAGGTATGTATCAGTAACGTACCCATGGATAGACAGTGAGGGAAGCACATTGTAGGTATGTGACCTACAACCTTCACCTGTCTGTCTTTAAGTGGGTTTCCCCTAAGGCTGGATTTTAAGGCCCTGTTTTGGGTCTACACTGAACACCATCAGTCCATCCAACAGCCCATCATCTTAACCATTCATCTACCCACCTCTGCCCTGAAGTCATTCCCCTCAGTCCTAGCTTAGCTAGGTCCTCCCTCCTTGTTTGATCAATCTCCCTCTCTTTTTCTATCTAGCTCTTTGTTTTTTCACATTGCACAAGAAACGTTTGTGCGCAATTAGACACACGCACGCACGCACAAACACTCACGCACACACACTCGTGCTCACGCGCACACACGCACACACTTGTGCGCACACACACACACACATACATGCACATGTGTACACACACACACACATATGCTGTACTGACTCTGTAGTCTAACTCAGAGCATTTTAAATTTAAAAAATTCCATTGAGATTAAGCTGCAAAACCACATCTTTAATTTGAGAAATTAACATCAATAATGGATGAACTATACAGTAATAATTGCTCAGTTTGTTCTGAATCCTCTTATTTAACGGGACCATGAGTAACTGGCCCCATGGCTGCTTGTTTCTCAGCCAGCTGTTTGTCATTACATTATTAGATCCTGCACTAGAGAGCTAGCAAAGGTCTAGAACAAACCCATTTAATACACAAAAAGGTCTGGAGTAAACGCCTTCACATCACTTAGAGTGTGGCCTCCTTACAGACTGTCTCGTAGGTGTAGTGATGGATGGAGAGAGAGTACCAAACTCCCTTTCATTAACTGTAAACCTGGAATATATTTGTGATGGCCAGTAACCTGAATTTCCAACACCCTAGACAATGCAGACTCAGTACGGTATGCTGCCTTCTCTATTCAATTGCCGTTAAGGGTTCTTATTGATGGGTTGGGATTATAGAATTATGGTGTATTAACAGATTATTGCTTCTCTGTGCTTTGGATGACATGCCCAAATCCACCTGAATATGTCAAAGCCAATCCAGGTGGTGTTTATATGAGTAAGGTTTATATGAGTAATCTTCATCACTGCCCACTGGTTCTCTGGCAGCTCCAAGCGCAGACATGACGAGCGTGAAGAAGTGGGCGCCTTCGCCTCTCCGGGTCCACCTGTCCGCCAGGCTCTTCTCACACCCACGCGCTTCCAGTCAGTGGGGGCGGCCTCACACGACCCCCGCCCACAGCACTTCTCGCGGACGTGCAATGCTGTGCACTTCCTGTGTCAAATGTATGGGTTCGGCGTGCCACTCTACAACGTGCGCTATCATACCAACACCAATGGCTTACTCTGTGTCAACTACAGCGTGCTGGTACCAGGGTTATCCGAACCGTTCTGCGGTGCTGCCGAAGTTCTCCCCTGCCCCAACAACAACAACATGGAGGAGGAGGGCCACCACACCGCTGCCGAACAGGTCCTCAAGGCCATGGGTCATGCCTAGAGTTACTGCTGTTACTTCTCAGTTTGAATAAGCTTGGTTCATTTTGTTGTTTGAATTCTCATATTTACCAATGTTTTATGTTTTATGTTATGTTTTTTCTTAAGTTGTATAATGTTTTAATTATGCAGTAAGAGTTTCCAGTTTGTAAAGGCTTTTTGTGGTTTTTGCATGTAGATGAGTTCACAATTTTGACTGTGTTGCACATTAAAAAAGAAAGTTGTTGGATACATTTCTCCCTCTTTTCCCACAGATATTAAAAATGTTTTCATTGACTTGGGGGGGGGGGGGGTTACACCTGTCAAAGCGTAATGCAAGTGTCCTAATGTGAGCTCGGGCAGGACAGAAACCTCCCATGGAGCAGAACAGCAAAAGATCGTTTAATTTTCATTTTCAGTAGGTATACAGACCGTGAAAATGGGGCTTCTTTTTGGGTTTTAAGCAGGAAGTGTCAGAAAAGTTACCACAGAGATAACTGACTTGTGGCGGCCAAGCGTTCATAGCGACGTCGCATTTTGATCCTTTGATGTCGGCTCTTCCCATGATTGTGAAGCAGAATTCACCAAGCGTTGGGTTGTTCACTCACTAACAGGGAACGTGAGGTGGGTTTAGACTGTCATGAGACAGGTTAGTTTTACACTACTGATGATGTGGTGTTGCAACAGTAATCCTGCTCAGTATGAGAGGAACCGCAGGTTCAGACATTTGGTGCATGTGGGATTATGACTGAACACCTCCAAATCAGAATCCTCCCGGACCCCAGTGAGCAAAGACACGTGTGAACGGACCAGGGATTCAGCTGCAAAGCATGTTTGTGGAGAACCTGGTGCTAATTGACCTTAAATGACCTGATTCTGGGCCAGGTTCTTGTGAGTGGCAGAGCAGCTACGTTGCTGCGATCCATTGAAAATTAGCCCTTGATCCAATCTAAGAGGTTTAGCCCGAGGAGGGGGGCTTAAGTGTGGTCCCTAAAGGGTCGGCTGGCGCGCTGCATTCCTGGAGGTCTGGAGCTCCGGAATGTAGCGTGGGACATGGTGAGGAGTGTGTCCAGGTGAGTATGTGCTGTGCTGGGCATGAGTGATGGAGCGTAGTGCCCTGGAGGTATGGATGTTCCATAAGGGGAAATGATGCGGAGTGTGCCCAGGTGAGGATGCACTTAGTCAAAGCTTTCTCTCTCCTCCTGCCGTATACTCCCCAACTCGTTGCAGGGCTGACGTAGAGCATGTGGCCGCACGTTTGCTTGCAGCGTCCAGTATTAGTATATCCTATACACACAAACCCCATTCAACCGCCCAGCAAGGCTGTCAGAGGGGGTGTGTGACTGTCAATCTACAACAGGTGGTAGTAACACTGAAAGAACTTTTTTAAAGCCAGAATTTACCGAATTTATTTTTTCACAATATATCCTATATTACATAAAGTCATTTACTTCAGATCTCAAGGCAGAGCTGTATGGCAAATAGTAAATTGTTAATACAGATTTTTTTTTGTATTATTAATAAGTTAATAATATTAGTTTATTCGATCAAGTAGGCTAACGCTGGGTATTGTTAACACCATCAACTACAATGTGTTTATTTCCTTACCTTTATTTATATTCTGAGTGTAAAATCTCATATTTACGTAAACATTCACATAAAAGATTCACAATCTTTTCATCATGACTGGGCATACAGAGAAACCGCTTTCCCAACGCGTCAGTCCGGCGGGATCCCAGAGTTTAGAGTATGGACCCCTTCAGTGCACTGGTAGCCTTTACCAGAGCTGAGCTCAAGACCTGCTCCACTGGGTTGAGCTCCGGTCCCGGTGACCAGAACAATTTAATCAAATGTGTTGTGTTTTTTGTTCCTCTCCAAGATGTTTCAGACGCCGATATTCAGATTTGAGTCTGAGCAAGTTGAGAAACCCACAATGAGGGTTTCTGGGTGCTCTGGAGGAGCATTCAGAAGTACTTGTGACTAGAGAAACACAGTCAATCACATAAACAAGAAATAATGTCAGTAATGTTTGCAGCAGGTGTTTCAAATGTGCCCAGACTCATATTCAAAAATATCCATGTTTCAACAGTTTGAAGGAGGCCATGACACTAACAGTCTGGTGGAAATTCCACAAGATATCAAACTCCACACTCACACAAACTAGTCATTCTCCCATTTGGAACAATCCAGACTTTACCATGAACAAAAATATTAAACTTTACCTCTTGGATAGAAAAAGGCATTACACACCTTAAACATATTTATCATAAGACTTCTTTCATGTCACGCCCACAACTAGCCCCAAAATATGGTATAGAAAGCCCCAGTTCCTACAATACCATCAGCTAAGATCACCTATGTGTTCAAAAATCAATTCCGATACCTACATCCATATCAGATTTTATAAACAAACATTCTTTATACAAAAAACCTATTATCTAAGATATACAAAATAATAGTGAAATCAAATCTCACAGTTACTCTCCCATCGAGACAATGGGAGGAAGATTTATTACTAGCCCCCGATGCCACAGTTTGGATTAAAATGTGTAATAATAATTACCACATGACAGCAACACTAACCCACAATGCATTCAGTACAAAATAATACAGAGTACATTATACTACACATTGGATGTTTAAAATTGGTTTCACAAGCTCAGCAATCTGTACATATTTTACTCAAAACACAGCTGACGATTACATTCACGCCACGTGGCAGAGCACACCTTTCAAGCAATTTTGGCAAGTCATCATCACCAACATATCCCATGCTTTAAATAACCATATCCATCCAACACCATCTTTATTTCTCCTAGGAGATATATCATCAACCAATATGACAGGATACTATGTATAACATTATTATATTGATATAATAAAAATATTATTGCAAAAAAACAACAAACAAAAAAAACATACTCATGAACTGGAAAACAAAAAATAATATTAGTGTCACCCAATAGAAAAATCTATTGATAGACTATATATCAATAGAATAATTATATTAATTATTAATCAATAACAGAACCAATCATCTAGACTGGACACCATTGATAAAATCCATACAGAGCCAATCCATAAACGATAAATATCACACTCTAATACGTGTACATATACAATCCAACATACATGTACTCGCAAATAACCATATACATAGATACATACATACATACATACATACATACATACACACACACACACACACACACACACACACACACACACACACACACACACACACACACATCATTCCTGTAATGGTGCAGATGGCGAATACTTAAAAATATTCTATATACATTTTGCGTTTTTCTGTTAATCTGTCTGTCTTTTTTTAATAATAAAGCTCTAAAGGTCCTCTGATGGGGGGTAATAAATTAATATATTTATTTCTCCAGATTTCTAACTCTGAGAGAAAAAAAAAGTCCTTTTACAAATTGCACCTCGTTGTGGACCTCGGCTAAGTTTACATTCCAGGTGATTATTTTAGAATTCAAGGGGAGGAGCTGCAGGAGTTGGAAGAATGAATTAGGAAAAAAGAAGTTATCAGAGCAATAGAGGAATCAAACCCACGCAAGAATCCTAGAGCCGATGGTTTACCTGCTGAATTTCATAAGGTGTGCGTTAGTGAAATTGCTGATCTTCTAGCTAATGTTTTTAATGAAGCATTAGATGGGGGGCAATTGCATGATTCATTTTATCATAGTGTGATATCATTAATATATAAAAAAAAGGAGATCCTTGTAAGTTGGATAATTGGAGACAGGTCAGCCTATTAAACTTGGAGTACAAAATTTGTGCAAAAATAATTGTTAATAGGATGTCAGAAATATTGACTGATATCATAGAGTTGGAACAGATATGTGCGATAAGAGTAAGATACATGGGGGATAGTTTAGGAGTAATAAGGAGTTTGGTTATTGAAGGGTCTGAGAGGGATTTTTATATAATAGGACTGGATCAGAAAAAGGCCTTTGATTATATTTCTAGAGACTACTTATGGTGTAGATTGGAACATTATGGATTTCCAGAGAGGTTTGTAAATATGATTAAATTATTGTATAGTAAATCAAAAGTCCAAATTAATGTTAATGGTGTGTTAACTGAAGATTTTGAAATACATAGAGGGGTTAAACAAGGATGCCCATTGAGTGCTGCATTATATGTCATCGCTATTAGCCCACTATTATATAAAATTAAAAATGATCAGCAATTACAAGGTGTTCACATGTTAGGTATGGAAAGATGGAAAATATCTGCGTACGCAGATGATGTGACGCTTTATGTCAAGAATCAAAATGAGTTTCATATAGTTAAGAGGCACTTTGAAATGTATGAAGTTGTGGCTGGAGCAAAATTAAATGAAAGTAAAAGTGAAGGGGTACGGATAGGAGATGGGCAACCTGTACCAATAGATGTAGAAATAAAAAGTGAAATTAAAATATTAGGTTTGATGGTAGTAAATGGTAGATGTAGCGAACGGAATTGGAAGAAAAAGGAGTGTGAAATTAAACTAGAAATGGGAAAATGCAGGGTGTCAAACTATAAGACTAGAATACAGGAGGTTAAGACCTTTATTTTTCCAAAATTGTTGTTTTTGGCTATGGTTTTCCCTCCGGATGAGAAATGTATTAAGAGGCTGAATAAAATGTGTGTTCGTTTTATTTGGGGAAATAACAGAAGTGACAAAAAGGGAAATTATGTACAAGTCAAAAGATAAAGGCGGATTAGGGGGAGTTGAGTTAGCTCAGAAATTAGAAAATGCCTTTTGCAAAAATGTAACGAAAGCTATATTTCGGAAAGCAATTTGGGTAGGAGATGTAAATCAGTGGAAAGAAAAGAGGCAAGTCAAGGAAACATGCTCCTTATTTTAAATTACTATATGGAGATTTTTTGTTTAAATATAGGCAGCTTAATATTGATTGGAATAAGTCCCCAAATAAAATGATAGATAAAACAATACAAGACTGATTTTGGGGGAATGTCAATTATAAGGGTCTGACAGTGACAGAATGTGAAACCTGTGTTAAAAATGTACAGTCTAAAAGTATCTCGGAAAATGTTCGAGATACTGCATGGCTTATATCTGTTGGAAGATTGCCTGTACGATGTAAAATTGCATAGCCGATGAAATGATAGAACATATATTACTGCAGTGCACAAGGACTATTGAAATTTGGGAGAAAATGAAAGGTATTGGGTTTAAATGGGATCGTAACAGGAAAAGTATTATGTATGGAGTGTTTAATGAGAATTTGACTGAGAATGTGAAGGACCTTTGTTGGATGATTTGTGTGCCAAATTCGAAGATTTGGAAAACACGATGTAAGATGATTATTGAGCAATGTATAATACCTGCAGAAATAGTTTTTAAACAGATTGTGTGTGAGTTAAAAAGGTTGAAGACGTTTGATATGAGAGGAAAAATTCCCTGGACTCTTTTGGACATATAAATGGATGTATACCTAATTTACAGATGTAAATTGTATTGTTATTATTAATGTATAGAGTGAAGGTACTCTGTGTCCTCTGGTAGATATTGTTTGTGAGGTTTTTGTGATGGATTTCTTAATAAAGTCAATTTAAAAATGGAGAAAGGCGGTCCTAGAAACATTATTTATTTACATGAGCTTTGAACGAGAGAGTGGGATCCATAACTCCAAGATCTTTAACCGTTAGATAAGATGTGATTGGGAGACCATTGAGGTTCATTGAGTAATTAGACAGTGGGGACCTAGCAGACTCTGGGCCTAATAGAAACACCTCTGAATGTCTCCGAATGTTAGAAATTAATTAAAAATACTAATGTCAATGTATTTATGACACATGCATTTAGGACATGTAATTTTTTCAATTATGCTTGCTACAGAATTAACAGTCAAACGTTCAGTGACTTTGCATGCAGAGTTGTAACTCTGCTTATTACTAGAACTGTGGCTAGAATCAAAATCAACGCTAGTGTCGTTCCTAAAGCCATTAGACTCCTGAACTCTGGCTAACTCCAATTCCAATTCAGATTCCAAAATGGGCACTTTTATACATGCTTATAGACAGTCACACACACACACACACACACACACACACACACACACATACATACGTACATACATACATACATACATACATACATATCTATACACACACTCACACATTGTTTTGCATCGGACTAGTGCTGAAGTCAAACGTCACACAAATAAACTATGCACTCCTGTTGCAGTCTTGCACATTATCCTACTTGCTGCTAGAGTACTGTACTAAACCAGCACTGTACTCTGAACTGTTCTGACTGCTACCGGTGACTGCTATGTTCAGGGTAGCATATCACTGATTGCTATGCACAACTCGCTTTACATATGCCCAGTACTGTGTACTGTACTAAATTGCACTGTCTACTCATTTTGTATTTTGTATTTGTCCTGTCCTGTATTTATTATTGTTTATTTAATGTTTATTTAATGACATTTTGCAGTTTATTGGACTGTTTGCACTTGTGTAGCATGTTGTCTGTTGCACTGTTGTTTTTATGTTGCACCATGGTCCTGGAGGAACATTGTCTTGTTTTTTTTTGTGTACTTGTATATAGCTGAAATGACAATAAAACCTCTTGAACTTGAACTTTTTAACAAAATGTTTAATTAATAAAATATTTTATTGTTTAATCCTTTAATGAACCATCTTGTTCTTCAGGTCAGTGAAGACCTGCCAAAAATAGTGCGGGTCATTGTTAATCTGCAGCATCTTGCCACTCATGCGGTTAGCAATGTCCAGGGATCGG
The DNA here is from genome assembly GCF_041902795.1 of Electrophorus electricus. Taxonomy (NCBI): domain Eukaryota; kingdom Metazoa; phylum Chordata; class Actinopteri; order Gymnotiformes; family Gymnotidae; genus Electrophorus; species Electrophorus electricus. The sequence continues at coordinate 594,214 of NW_027658572.1, read as the reverse complement.
GCCCAGAAGGCCCCTTTGTTTTCCTCCACCAGGAAAGCTTTGGCTGGGTAGCTGATCTCCTCACACATGTAGGAGCAAGACACATACAAGCATGTGAGCAGCACGGCCTGCAACTCCTCCTTGGTGGCCACCTCAACTGAAATGATGTCACGGCACAGCATGTAGAGAAAGACCATGGTGCTTGGAATGAGGAAGCTTTGCTCCTGCCATTCTGTCAGTGTCACGTAGCAGTCCACAATGCGCAGCCACTGCACAGGCTCGTCAGCAGTCAGGTCCTTCAGCAGGCAGCAACGCCGGCACAAGAACACACCTAGGCATGTGAGCAGCTCGTTGGTGGAGGACTGCATGAGCAGTCTAGGCATGCTTTCAGTGCTGGCCTGGCCCAGCCTTTCAGGCTTACTCGCAGTGGGGGACTGGGTTAAAGAAACATCACAAAAGACAGTTCACAACTGAAACCGGATTATGAGTGATAACAGTGGGCTCCATTTAAACTCAACCCAAATTATCCCAGTGATTCCAGACTAGATCTTTTTTTTTGGTACAATCAAAAAGAATTGTGGTACAGCATTAAACAGATTTAGCCCCAGTATTTATAAATTGCTTCTTTGACACACTTACCATCGCTGGACCCAAGATAAATAGATGGTGTCCTGATAATGGAGGAAGACCCATGGATGGTGTCATCTGAACTGACTGACAGGTGACTTTTTTCTCACCATTGTGAGCAGTCTACACTGGTCTGCTTCAATCTCCTATGAAAATGAAAACAAGGAGTTAACCAGGATCTCACAAGTGCACAAAGCCATTCTTTTAAAACATAACATGAAAGTGCTAGCTAGCTGCAATGATAGTGTGTGTGTGTGTGTGTGTGTGTGTGTGTGTGTGTGTGTGTGTGTGTGTGTGTGTGTGTGTGTGTGTGTGTTTGAGAGAGAGTGAGTAATATATCCACTTTACCCTAAGCTGATGCAGGTTTTTCATCAGTCCCTCCATTCTTTGAAAGATTCCATCCACATTTTTTATCATGCGCTGCCGTATGCTTGCTCGTGATTGGCAGGGCCTCGTTTCATGCCTCAGCATCTCCAGGTGTGAACGGCCTTTTGGTGACTGGCAAGGCATCTCCTGCCCTTCTTGCTGTGAGGACAATGATGTCACTTTCTGCTTCTGACTGGCAGCCTCTAAAGGATCCAAGGATCCAAGGATCAACAGTCTTAGTGTCCTGACTGGCAGAACACAAAGGGTGCAAAAAAGTTGGTAAATATCTGAGCCTGCTAAAATTCTATTTATAAAAACACCACCACCACCACCAGAAATATACTGTTTAACTATCATAGTGCAACAATGACTGTGTAACGGAGTGTAACAAATTCTTACCATCTTGAAAAGCAGCATCAGCCACTTTAGCTTGTCCTCCCACATAACCCTGCCCACCAGTATGCATGTAGGCTTCTGATTGGTCAGTTGGGATAGTAGGTGTGAGAACATTTTCATCATCACTCTGTGAATCTCTCTCTATCGAACCAGACTCTTCTGATAGGGAGCCATCTAGGGACCAAAGGCATCAGCCATAAGTACCACAGAGAGCAAATCCTATGACATTGTATACAAACAAAAACAAACATGGGCTTACCTAGACGACCGACTTGATTACCATGCAACCGTAGAACCGCAGACCTAGAGGAGATGTCAGGAGTCCAATCATTGTAAGTGCATCTTTGAAATTCTGCCTTCTCTTAACAGCATTACAGCAGCATTAGAAAACTTTAAAAATCCTGAGTACTTACGGAGCTGTTGATCCTTGCTCGGTGGCTTCAATGCCTCCAGAGGCCGAGGAGATGGTCTTTTCTAACAGGTTCTTCCATCTGTGGAAACATCGCTAAAGCCATCAGGTCCCAATTTCTACAACAGCACAATGTTGTTAAAATCATCTGAACATAAATGGCCTGACACCATAAATGTTATCACAAAACAGACACAGCAGTGCTGACTGGTTGACCTTGATGAGAAGATGGTGGGTCAGAGAGAGACAAAAAAACAAACTCACGTGTTTTTCTCAGAGGAAGTCCCAGCCACCAGCTCGTATATCTGTCTCTCTGATGTACTGATCACATACAAGGCCTTGTTATCTGATAGAGAAGAGCAGGCTGTCAAACAATGTATTCAAACTAACCCAAATGCAATTTGTAACTGGCTTCTTAATTTTTTAAAAATAAAATAAAGACATAGTTATTCCAGACCCATTCATCTATTCTGTCTATTCACAGCTGTAAGAATAACTACAAATATACCTGTAGCCACAGATCTGACAAGAGATGAATCCAAGCGAACAACGGGGCAAAAGGGGGTTTTGAGGTCCGTGTTCCTACCCCAAACCCCACCCAGTGAGCGCGCAGGACATCGCAAGATCAAACGGTCACCTGAACCCCTTTGGAGTAGCACCAACAGGTCTGAGAGAAGCAGAGCATGAATGTCTGAAACACACACACACACACACACACACACACACACACAGAGTGAGAATGGACCTGTCAAGTAATCATTTGCAAGAGGAAAAACAAAAATGTGATTTGTTCAGCTGTGATGATCTCTTACCTATAGCTTTATCTTTACTAACTTTCCAAGTCAACGGTCCTTCGTGGATCATTTTCTTAGTGGTCAGGTCCAGATTCTACATAGAAAAAGAATATAGTTAATAATTCATACTCTGGATCAGGTGCTCCAAGACCAGAGAAGCTGTTTGGAAGGCAGATGGTGGATACATAGTAAGGCCGTACCTTGAACTGAGCAGCGACAGGACTGGCCTGCCTCTCCAGAGGGGACAAGTCTAGCCTGCGCTGATAACGGCTGAGCAGTCGCCGGTGCTCCGTCTCCCTGACGACCTCATTGACAGCTCGTAGTATCCCACGGCAGCACGCCTGTGCCCTCACCAATGTCTGCAGGTCTGGAGAACCAGCTGTTGTGGGGGCACATACTAGTGTTAATCCAGGAGAAAGGGTGTGTGTGCTTGCCTCCTTGGTAAACTGGTATGTGTGTGTATACTGAAGTGTTTTCATGGTTCAATACATTGTGTGTGAGTGTTTCTATACATGCCTTCTGTGTGTCTGATGATGTTATCCAGCAGCAAGGGGTATTTGGTGAGTCTCTGCATCTCAGACACTAGAAGGTCCTTTAATTGCAGTCGGCGGCAGTGAGGGCTGGCTTCACATTCCTAACACACACACACACACACACGAATGAGCCAAGGACATCTAAGTCCAAATGTGGATTCTGTTGACTGCAACACCAATTTATACCTAAAACAGCATCACTAGAAGTTATGTGCTGCAATAAAAGTCAAATATAAAAGACTGGATAGTCTCCAATTCAAAGTATGGGTCAACCAATTCACAACCCAGCCCACTAACAAATATGGCAGAAGCTCTAGTGTTTGTAGGTTTGTCCAAAGGCTTTATACCTCTAAAAAGTGTTACCTGTATAAGGTGCGCGAAACGCGGGTCTTTGCATTTATTTTTAATGAGCTCCAGTGCCTGACTCTGCTGACTGCACAGGTGAGACACCTGCTCCTGGAACTCCTCTCCTGCAGCGTCTTCAAACTATCATGCACACACACAAACACATGAGCTACTGACATATCAAGTAAAGCAACAAGTATATCCCACACTACACAGAACAACCCCTTCATTTTAGACAGCACCAAAAGATGATGTGAACTAGAAAGGGAGTAACACTAGCCAGCTCTCACTCTAGACACCATGATGTCTCCGATGCCTTGAACTATAGAAGAGTCCCTCAGCCTCTTCATGGACTCACACAGATTCGCTGAAACAGAAATGCAACACCACAAAACAGAATCTGTTTAAGCGAGCCAGTGTATATGTGGTTTGTTAGAAAGTTGTGTCAGTGGGCAACAGAACTCTACTTGTGTCATGAAGGCCACCGCAGAAACAACATGTACCATACCTGCTCACAGTAATGGCATGGTGCCGATAGCTGATATTGTTCTGTCATTAAATTCTCAGTTTGGGTGGGTTTTACACTTCTTTAATCTTGATTATGATTTAGACACCAAGTAGGCTTCAGAAATTTAGGTTTGAAAACACACTAAGACAAATGGAGCAGATTTACACGCACACACACACGCTCGCACACAGAGAGACTGACCATGAAGACTGTAGACCTGGGGCAGGTTGGGGAAGATACAGGAAAGTTCTTCGACGGTCAAAAGGTTCCTCATCTTCTGGAAGAACACCTGATCGAGAACCCTGAGAGTCCGCAAGTGAGATGCTTCCGTTGTGAACAGCTCTGAGGAAGAGGATATAGCAAAGTCACTACAATTTCTTACAAACGTTACACAATTCAGAATTCCACATTTTCATGAGTCAGGATAGAATTATCATATGTGCATAATAAATAGAATACTGTATGTTCAAAAGATTTAGTAGCTATTTAGTTTAAGTTAGATCAGTAAATAATTGTTTTCATTTTACATGTTAACTGTGTACTGGGAGTTGTCTTTTATAGTCAGTTGCTGTGCACCACATTTGCTGTTTTACCATATATGACAGCCTGCCGTTCGATCTCCCGGGAGCCGAGAGAGGCGAGTGTGTGCGGCTCCACTGTCTCCTGCCAGTTCTGACAGTGGACCGTGTCCTCTTCCAAAGGAGGTGCATCAGGCAACAACGCCAGTGGTGTATCCACACTCCTACAGGGAGGGAAGGAGGCATGGGGAAAGAGAGAAAGAGAGACAGAGCTTCAGCAGCAACTTACTAAGATAAATCAAGGTGACGGATATGGATGTTAAAGAACTGGACGGCAGGTGTGCATGTGTGCTCATTAGCATCAGACTAATGAGGTGTATATAGTTATAATTACATCTCAGTCATGCTCATGGATCTCTGCGTCCTGGTGCAAGGCGGTGACATACCTGTCCAGAGTAGATGCTGGAGGCCGGACATTCATGGCTCAGGAACCTCAGCAGCTCTTCCACTAGTGTGTCTACTGAAATATCTTGAATGTTGGATGATCTCTTTAGTGTTCGTTTCAGTATCTGTTCATTCAGCTGAAGAACACCTTTTCTGAACGGGTTATCAGACGCAACAATGGTCCTTAAAAATTCCACATTACCTATTATGATGTAATAAACCGAGGTGTGAGAGCTGCAGTAGTGATCTAAGCCAGTTAGCTAGCTAGCTATGTTCTTGTCCAGACACTTTAATGCCTCATGGCTGGTGCAATGACACAATATTCAACATTTCCCTCTGATTCTACTTTTAATTCTGTGACATTAGCTAAGCAACTATAAAGCTACTCTTGTCCAAAAATGCCAGTGTCGTTAGACGTATCAAAACGTATCAAACATAGCTTTAGCTAGGCTAGCTAATCAGACCTTCTATGAAACAATCACAACTTAGTAAATTCATAGTTGTTAATCACAGTAAAGTGTTTTTTCTTTTTGTTGTTTAAAAAGAGTTACCTTGTTACCTTGCTAGCTAACAGTTAGCTAGTAACAATGCCTTCAAAAGTAGTTCTCCACTGATACAAGATACCTAAGAGAAGTTTGGCTCGGAATGTGACTGATTGAAAAACAAAAATACATCACAAATAGCGTTATGCAATAATACCTAAAGTGCATACATCAAATACAAACAGTCCCCAATGCAAACCTCTTTTACAAGGCAGCTATTTAGCGTCTGCTACTTCTGCAAAACAAACCCAGTCTTGCATGTTAGTGTTAGCTATCCAGCTAGCTAGGCATTGCTCCAGGACAGGTTTTAGTATAGCCAAAATAGTTTGATTGCCTGTTAATTTTTTAAAAAAGTTGATGTAGAGATGTGACATTTTACTAAGCGTGCCCTGATAAAAAGCTATTAAAATAGCTAAGGGCCAGATTCTGTTATATCATTAGTTAGTGTCATGTCCGTTGTTGCAGGAAAGAAGAGACAGGAAACAGTGCGTTACCCTGTGGCCTTTTATTAATGCAGAGCTCTTGAGATGTCACTTCACAACACAGTGCGAGTGAGATCTAAAGCATAACTTTGCAACAGACAGACATATTTCTCTCGCCTTGTGCCACTTCTGCTTTTGTGTTTTTCCATCTCAGCCGTCACCTCTGTTTGACCGTCTCGTACACATGTCTTGTTGCATAATCACACATATGCACGTCTAGGGCATTTCCTGTTATGTCTGGACATACAGTAATTATTTTATTTATTCAAGCATTAGTCCTATTCCATTCTGCACATTATTCTCTCTTTCCCCCTGTATCAGTGGCATCATCGTGGTACCCTCATGCACATCTTTCCTTTCTATCATAGCTGAGATTAGTCTAACCATTAACGCCCTAATACATGAAATACAGCAGCACCCGCATGTCACAGCAATTCCCGTGAATGTGGCTAATGAAACCATCAATGACACAATTAAATCTTTCCACTGACCGAACCGGCTCACCATCCAGGATTCCAACTGGTTGTTTATGCCTGAATTCTCATGCATTTCCTCTGATAGGGTCTTCAAACCATCCAATGCTCTTCTAACTGACCCATACGGAGCGGTATTATTAGGAATGAATGTACAACACACATCCTCAAGCATAGCGCAGACACCCCCCTTTTCCGCCAACAACATGTCTAATGCCATACGATTTTGCACCGCCATCAGTGAGGTTGGTCCCAGCTGATCTCTAAGTCCTTCCACTGCATCCCTAGTCAGGTTGGCTAGCCTGAGGACATTATAATGTACATAGTTAATCCGATCCACATTTTTATTTGGAGTAATGGGGAATAATGCAGAAAGTATCGGAATATTCTCAAATCCCCCTGCTATCTGGTCTGCTAACTTATATCTGTCCGGAACTCCGCGAGGTATTCCTATTGCATCTATGTATGTGGGGGTATTCCTTGTTAAATCAAAATGGTATGCCTCTCGCTACTGTCTTGCTGCATCAGTTACCGGGTCCCTGTGTAGTTTTTTGCCTATCAGTAATAAAGGAGCTGCTAACCTGACCATGGCGCATGTCCCCTCCAAGTTCTCTGGCATGTTAACAACCAAAGTCATCCTTCCACAATAATCATACAATCCTGCTCGTGCCCATGAACCCACAGACTCATTCCCAGTGACCGTGCGGTTACACCATTCCGCCGGGATGTGCCCCAAGCGTACTTGAGGTGTGCTTGAACTTCTAACGAAGCACGTGTAGTTCCCCTCCCCCTTTTCGGGTGAAAATAGTCCTGTCCTGGTTCTGTTACTGATGGGGGGGAAAATAACGCTTAAAGTGTCACAATTCTTAGGGTTTCTTTCCTTAGTCAGGCCAATCATGCACGCATAACCCTTGGGGTCTTTTTGTGGGAATAGGGGTGCCGGGGTGGTTATAAGTCTGGGTCTTGCGGCTGCACATGCTACACATCCACCAATCTCTACCCCCATTCTTCTTCACCGTTTTGTTGTTAATGTTTTAATCCTTTCCTACTGCCATGCTATTATTTAACCCAAGCGTGACCAAACTGTAAATGGAAACACACAACACAATACACCAACAAATAATCAAACAACACAATTGTCCAGAAGTCATCACTGGTGTTCTGTTCTTCTTACTTCGGGGTCTAAGGGTGGACTACCTTGACCCTTTTGCTCCCGGGGATTATTCTGCCCCTTCCGGGTCAGGTGAGTTAGGTGATGTTTCAGCAAGGTTCCTCGCTGTCTCTTGCAGACTCCTCTGCGGTGACTCTGCGGCGGCGCATTGGCTCAGATGAAACCACGTTTCCCCTTTACCCTTCAGGCGTACGGCGTGGCTGGTTCTTTCTGTCACCTGGAATGGACCTGTCCACCTCGGCTCACTCCATTTTCTCTTGATGACTCTCAGCAGCCCCCAGTCCGTAACGGGTATCGTCTGGGTTTGTCTGCTCCCCGTCCGGTCCCCCTCCTGCGTGGAGAAAGCTGAAACGATACTTTGCAATTCATTAAAGTATGATGTGTGTGTGAGATGTTTTTCTTTTCTCATTTATTGTTAAGGGTCCCTGGGGTCCTGGAAATCCTCAACCTGTCTGCAATTCAAAAGGGGTAAAACCAGTTGTTGCATTTACTGAACATCTAATTTGCATTAATGCCAAAGGTAAGGCGTCAACCCAATTTAATTTTGTCTGTGCACAGATTTTGGCCACTTTGTTTTTCGCATTTAGATTCATCCTTTCCACCTTACCTTGAGACTGAGGATGATACACTGCCCCAAATGAATGTTTCAGACCCAGCATTTTCTCTAATTCCTGCAAATTGCGCGCTGTAAAATGAGTGCCATTATCTGATCTCACCTTTCTCGGAAACCCATGGTGAGGAATGTACTGGTTCACCAGGAACTTTACCACTGAAGCACTGTCTTCCCGTTTTGTTGGCCACGCTTCCGGCCACCCTGTGTAGCTGTCTACGCACATCAATTCTTACCTATCACTGTTAAAGCTGGAGACTATGTACTGGTGAAGGTGAGCTCTTACTTCAGTTTGCTACTCCTACATGTATATCTCTCTGTGTTGAGACTAAAACAGGAGCATGTTTTTACACACACACACACACACACACACACACACACACACACACACACACACACACACACACACACACACACACACACACACACACACACACACACACACAGATATATATGAGCTGTATGTGTGGAATATTTATTCTGGTAAGCCTGGTCTGTGATATGTAATATACATGGCTGTGAAATATACTGTACAGTTGTGGCTACATTTCCATGATTATTGGTGACTACTCTCTCCTTTACAGATTACCTCAGCCAGCTCTCAGAGTCTGCAAGGCCACGCCTTCAGCCACGCCTCCCTGAGTGATGGACACCCCAGACGCCTATTGATGCACAGGCAGCTGCATATTAGCCTGTAGGTTCCACCTTCTTAGTATCAGGACTGGGTGGGAGTGTGTGTCACAGACCTATAGGTCTTCCCAGCTCCAGCTCTTGGAAGCCAGTATGCTCAGTGAGGAGTGTTCACTGCCTCAGTCACCCTGTCTCCTCATTATCAAGCTCCTTATGAGGTGATTCAGGCATGGTGAGGCAGAAAACCCCTGAAAATATACAGGGAAGTTTCCTCAGAACTTGAGCTCAGTGTTCCTGAAGTGCAGTTTGAAATGAAATAAGGCTTTTCATTTTTTCATTCATTCATTTATTCAGAATCATGTCTGACTCATGTATGACTCAGTGTTAAAGGAAAGTTTTAACACAGATTTTGTCTGGGTACACACTTTGCAAACTTCAAACTGCATGATTAGCAGACAGTATTGTAGCTATTCAAGTTTATGATCAATAATGTAAGGTAAGTGTGTGTTAACTCTGGGTGGGTGAGGGTGTATTCTCCCCTAAACATACTTCTGACATAATGATTTGTTTAAACACTACAATTCTCTATATCCTAATAATTACTGCCACATTTTAATAACCTGCACTACACTGTAAATACAGCATTTGTAAGCTTTAAATTTACAAACATGAACAATCATACTATAGCAAATACATGATACTCATACCTGTGACATAGTGTTTTGAACAGACATTTGCTGCCACACCTGCTATTTTAGCAGGCTAAATAATCTGCCTTCTGAAATGCTAATATGCTTAATTTCATGCAAGTGCTAGTGTTCCTATTTGCTTGCTGATGTGCATGGAAGCGCCATATTATTATTATTACTATTATTATTATTACTATTATTGTTATTACTATTATTATTATTATTATTATTATTATTACTATTATTATTATTTTTATTATTTTTATTATTATTGAGTCACACTGCTATCAAGTTAGCTGGTTGCTCTTAACTAGTAGTGCGAACAGGACAGGGGACTTGGGGAAGACCCAAAGGGTGAGGTTTGTGTGTGTACATTCACAAGTACTGGTGCACAGCCACTGACATACATAAACACTGCTATCTGGATCTGGAATTTTTAACATTAATGTACAGACTATTCTTTCTCCTTAAAAAATGCATTATGGTAATAATTATGGCAGTGTATGTTCCCCTGCAAACAAATGCTAGGCTGCAGGCTGCACGATGCTGCAATCAACCAGCTGATGGCAAATCCAGACAGTGTTGTTATTGTGGCAAGAGACTTATTGTAAATGCATTTGCCATTAATTGAGAGTCATTTTAAAGGGATACTGTGGGCTAAATGGAGCTAAATCTACAACTACAGTAGTGAACTGTATTACTACAGAGAAATCGTTTTGGGATTCTGTGTGTTTAAAATAGGAAAAAAAATATCTGAAACTTTAAAAGGGCTGGCAATTAATATGATTCATGTTTCAACAGAAATATAAAACACATTTTAGGACTTGCAGATGCTTTATTTTCGTTAAAACTATTTGTAGATTATGTTGTGAACTATGCCCTAATTTGTTGTTTGTTGTTTGGGACCAGTCTGTGATGATCTGTAACCAACACAGCAGCATAACCAAATTTGAAACTTCTGCTGTATTGCAAAACAATATCAAATGTAAAAATATGATAATTATGGCCACATTACATAGTGACCTATGCTCTACCAGGACCTCAGTGAGTAATTCTCTTTCAGTAACTTGGAGCCTGTGTTTTTTGTTTTGCTATTTCTGACATGATTGGGCACCATTTCCCTTTTAATGTATATGTGGAATCCACAAAAACGATACCCACGTAAGCGTGCTTCAGCATAAACAAGAAGACACTGCAGTTTGGATTATTTCTGGAGAAACAGAACAATGTAGTATCTTAAAGGGCAGCTTAAATGTGTTTCCTTTGATCTTGTTTACTTGCTCGGTTCAAACACGTGCAGTTTGACGTTCCACATTGTGACGCTGCACCTGCCTGTTATTTTTTGTCTTGTTGCCATGTGACGAAGAATCCGTAGATCAGCTCAGTGATATTCTGTGCTAACGCTCTCACAGCTGTCGATATAGCGCGATAACCATTTAAACTTTTTAAATCAAGTGATGTGGAAGCAAAACACGATGGAGGATTATGATTTATATCCGTCTGATTTTCGTGAGCCTTCTTTCCGTAAGGTTCAAGGTGGGAAGATCGTCAACACTGAGAGTAAGTTATGAAGTTAACTAGCTAGCGACAGCTAAGTCACAGATATGCCATTGTGTTTTTGTATTTGCTGTTTTAGTTTTTTTTTTTTTTAATCTACTGCTGTTTTAGTTTTAATTTTGAATATAGCTGCTATCTAGATCTGCATGGCATGCAGCTATATTCAAAATTAAAACTAAAACAGCAGTAGATGTTTTTAAAAAAATCAAAGCTCTGTGATTTAGCTAATTTAGCTAATTGATGGTTATTATGGCACATCACATTCAGCCTCAAAGAACAAACAATCTCTCTCGTTCATTTGGTTAGTAGTCCTGTTTTCATCTTTCCATAATGGTATATTCTCTTGCCCTTCAGATTCCTTCAGTGGGATCTCCCACTCCAAGAAGGTTAAATTTGAGAATCCTGCGCGGGGCGGGAGCCCTGGCCCTCGGATTCGGGCGGGGACACCCTGGCCCTCGGATCCGGGGTTCAATTCAATCGATGGCTTACCTGCCATGGTCTTTTCCCCCTCTGGAGCCTCGGACGAGGCTTCGTCGTCGTCTTCCTCCTCTTCCAGCTGGCAGGGCGGAGACGAGGCATTGACCTCGCGGCGTGCTGACGGCTATCAGAAGCGGGGCAGCCTCAAGAGGAAGAGAGAGGAGGCACACAGCAGCAACAGTGTACAGATCCTGGAGGAGCTCTCCTCCCCTGGGTTGTCCAAGCGTGTGGCCAGGGGCAGCGATTGCGAGTACCAACTGGTGCAGAACGAGATCCTCCGCTCCGTCTCCAACAGCTACGAGGTTTTGGAGTCCCTGGGCCGTGGAACCTTTGGCCAGGTCGCCAAGTGCTGGAAGCGGGGCACCAGTGAAGTAGTCGCAATCAAGATCCTGAAAAGTCATCCGTCGTATGCTCGACAGGGCCAGAACGAGGTGGGAAAGTTGTGCCTGCTTTAAATAAGCTATTGATATGGCCTAGAATCAGCTGTAGCCCTGATTCTGTTATTGTTTGTTTCAGTTTTTACAACATATGATCTGTTGGTGTCAGATGTGCTAACGCACACTGTGGAATTTGTATACAGCCAGGGTAGCACAGAAATACTTGTTTGGCACACTAGTTCTAATTTTCACTAGTTCAGTAGGAACTAGTTCGGATAACACACGGACAGCTTGAAGCTTACTCTAAAAAGAAGATTTAGCTTCAGTTGTGTAAGCCATGCCTGTTTGGATGTGCATTAAAAATGTTATTGTTATGAAAGAGCATTAATCTGCATTGTTTGAGTACCAAAAGCAAGTTCATGGGTTCATTTCCAAGGGACCACTTCCATAATTGCATCTCCCAAATCCTGTAGAAGTGAATGGTTGAAGGGAAGTACACAAAGTGCTTGATGCTATTGAAAATAAGTAGGCTATTTGTCAGCAGTATCAAACTTTGAAGCTGTGACCACGTAGCTTCGGCTTAACGCGTATTCCGTCTTCCCTCCTTTGCTCCTCCTCAGGTGAGCATCCTGAGCCGGCTGAGCAGGGAGAACGCCGACGAGTTCAACTTCGTGCGCGCGTACGAGTGCTTCCAGCACAAGAAGCACATATGCCTGGTGTTCGAGATGCTGGGGCAGAGCCTCTACGACTTCCTCAAGCGCAGCAAGTTCAGCCCACTGCTGCTGAAATGCATCCGGCCCGTGCTGCAGCAGGTCGCCAAAGCGCTCATGAAACTGAAGAGCCTGGGCTTGATCCACACCGACCTCAAGCCCGACAACATCATGCTGGTGGACCCCGTCAGGCAGCCGTACCGCGTCAAGGTCATCGACTTCGGCTCAGCTAGCCACTTCTCCAAGGCCCCCAGCTACCTGCAGTCCAGATACTACCGGTGAGGGACACGTGCTGAGGCGTGTTAGAAATAAGTATGCACTCGTTGCACTCTAGTGTGCTTGAGAGTAGAGCTGCATGTTGTGGACAGTTGTAATAACCCTGCTACACATTAAAAGCCTATGATGAGCATTACAGTTAACTGGAGCACGATTGATTTATAAGTGGTTTATTTTTATTGGGTCATGTGAGTGCTGTTATTTAGCAAAACACCTAATGAACCGTCTTCGGTGTCTGAGATTAGTTAGGATGCGCTGAACTGCAGGCTTTGGTAATATCAGTATTTAGCAAGTCTGTACAAAACCGCTATTACATTGTAGCTACACTGTTAATTAACAGTGTAATATACTGAGTAACAGGTGTTTAACTGCATTGGTACTCTGTATTTACTTAATGCAAAACAACATTATTGTAGTGTTGGTGCATTGTAGTGTTGGTTCCATGTTACACTAGAATAGTGGGTGTGTAATGTCTAGGAACACAAACACCCCCCCACGGAATTATCAGCCGAGGCTGATTTCATGATGGCGATCTCTGTGTTTTTGGTCCAGATCGCCTGAGATCATCTTGGGTCTCCCATTCTGTGAGGCCATCGATATGTGGTCCCTGGGCTGTGTCATTGCTGAGCTGTTCCTGGGCTGGCCCCTGTATCCTGGAGCCTCCGAATATGATCAGGTAAGCACATGGGCCTTTGAGCTGTGCCTTAACGCCCGTACAGCATCAGTGGTGCAGACCTGTAGTGGTTTTGTGGCTGTAGTGATATGTGTGTGTGTGTGTGTGTGTGTGTGTGTTTGTGTGTGTGTAGTTTGACCTTTTAGCTGCTTTGTCGGCCCGCTCATTTTTAGGATTAATATAAATGAGTTTCTATGGCCTGTTTTTTTAGACATGCACTTTGAAAATGAAAGGATTAACTCAAAATAAAGTCATAATCCTTTTGCCGTATGGTGTCTCTGCAGATCCGTTACATCTCCGAGACGCAGGGCCTACCAGCAGAGTGCATGTTGAGCGCAGGGACCAAGACGCACTACTATTTCTACTGCTACCCCCTGTGGAGACTCAAGGTTTGCCTGTCTTCAAATGCCAAATGCCATGTGTTTTTTATAAGGGACGTAACTTAATGACTTCATGTAACTTAATGGTGGAGCTGAATGGTTTGTTTTTTCTTTCCTTTCTCCAGACACCTTCGGAGCATGAGGCGGAGCGTGGCATCAAGTCCAAAGAGACTCGGAAGTACATTTTAAACTGCCTTGACGACATGATGCAGGTTATTTGGGCTTTTGTGCGCGTAACTATACGCATTTCTTTTAGTGTTGCGATGTGAAATTGAAGAACGTGACAAAGGGCTCCCGCAGCTCACATTATAGAGCAGGTAGAACAAGGTGCTAGCTGAAAGGTCGAGCGTTTCTGCTGTCATAATGAGTAGCACATGTAAGTCGCTCTGGAGAACGGCATCTGCGAAGGGCAGAGCAGTGCGTAGAAATTTGCTGCAGAACTTCGTTCGTATTGGGTGCATTGCCGCCCTCTGCTGGTGAATAATATGACTCACCCATGGGTCTCTCTCGCAGGTCAATATGACCAGTCTGAAAGGCACCGACGTCTTGGCGGAGAAGGCCGACCGGCGGGAGTTCATCGACCTACTAAAGAAGATGCTCACGCTAGACGCTCACAAAAGGATCACGCCAGTGAAGACCCTGAACCACCCGTTTCTGACCATGACCCACCTCCTCCACTTCCCTCAGAGTGCACAGTGAGTTTCTCCAGGCCTTCCAATCTACATGTCAGTGTTTCAAAAACATTTTAAGGAACACCGTGTTAATTTAGAAATCCAAATAGCATCAGAGTTTCTCTGCTAGTACTGTAACCCCCCCCCCCACCTGTGTGTGTGTGTGTGTGTGTGTGTGTGTGTGTGTTTGTGTGTGTGTGTGTGTGTGTGTGTGTGTGTGTGTCTCTCTCGCTGCAGTGTGAAATCTTGCTTGCAGAACATGGAGATCTGCAAGCGGCAGTGCACAGGCTTCGACAGCAGCAAGACCCTGTTTGATGGTAAATCTGATGCCCACTTTGGTGCTTCTTTTAAATGTTACATTAGGGTTGGCTTTTTGTTTGTTTGTTATTCTTCAAGTAGATTTAAAACATCACCAAACTGGCCTCCGATTCCACCTATAAAAGAAGACAAAAATGGTTTCAAATGCAAGTGTTCTACCAAATCATGTTACTGCTCAAATGTGATCCACAAATGGTGAATCAGGTTGTTGCCTAGTATTCGAGTAGCCGATAAAGAGGCCCCTCTACCGTAGTTCAAAACGAAATTCCGTTGAATCCAAACTTCATTGTGTAATTGTTGATAATTGTAGCTGAGGTTTTTGTGTCTCTCGTTCTATAAGACCAACACTATGCTTTCTTCCATGGTTCTTGTATGTGTATTTGTGGAAAATTCAATTCTACTTGTGTTTTTGCAGTACACAGTACTTAAGCAGACCGAGAACTCTTCTTGGTTTTTCAAGGGTTGCGACTTGTGCAATATTCAGCACATTTAAATAAATGTTTCTTTCTTTTCCTAGACGTTTTCCAAACACTTGATTCTTTATGACATTATGAAAATTTCTTTCTTTCCTCGAGTACAAACTCGAGTCCATCATTCATTGGCTGATATGTTACTATCATACATGTATACATGCAGACTCAAGCAAGGAGTTTGTAATGGTGGTACAACTGTGTTCAGGTCATTTGATACTTTTTATTGATAAAGATGTTCTTTTCCAGACCCAGTAGGGTTTTGTTGTTTGTTTGTTTGTTTTTTTTGTACCTCTATGAACATTATTGAATAATATTCCTTATAAGGGAATCTCTAATTAATAGAATCATGTGTTTACATTTGGAATAAATTACATTCTGATAATACCCTAGCAC
This sequence comes from Electrophorus electricus, assembly GCF_041902795.1. Classification (NCBI taxonomy): domain Eukaryota; kingdom Metazoa; phylum Chordata; class Actinopteri; order Gymnotiformes; family Gymnotidae; genus Electrophorus; species Electrophorus electricus. The sequence goes on along the minus strand of NW_027658572.1, from coordinate 578,393 downwards.
CTGAGTCATACACGTTTTCTTTAATGAAAGGGGTTCAAACCTCTCCTGTACACCAAAGCATCCCAGGCCAAGTCTTGGAGGATTTGTCTGTCAGTCATTAAAATATCAGTTCACAGAAAGATGGATGAAACATGTTTTACTTTGATGAAATTTTTACCTTGGAGTACTTTGTTTGGTGTGAGAAGCTGTAAATGTGTCGTCCTTAAAGCATTATTCTGATTTTTCTTGTCCCCTCCATCATTTTCATGCTCTCCTTGTAAGGGCTGTGAAGATGCTCAGCAGAAAATGAGCTGCTCAGCTGCAGAAGAGCACTTCAGCCTACATTTCAAGCCAATTCAAATTTGAACTCCTACACTGTCTTCTTATGTCCATTTCTTTTTGAATGTCAGTTAGGACATCAAGATGAATTAAGCACACTAAGCCCAATACTAAGAGACTGGTAGAGTGGATGAGCCACAGAGCAGGACACAGCACTATTTTTGCTTCAGCCAGTGCTAACTTGATGCAGTCTTGCTGCTTGGGGATTTTGCAGGCTTTGACTTCTTGGGTGTGTGATGAGGATTTTGCTTAAATTAAACCCCTCATAAACACGTATGACCAACCTGTGCCTATGCTCTACCAGGACCTCATCGCGTACTTCTCTTTCAGTAACTCGGAGCCTGTGTTGTTTTTTTTTGCTATTTCTGACATGATTGGACAACATTTTCCTTTTAATGTATATGTGGAATCCACAAAAATTATACGCACTTAAGCGTGCTTCAGCATAAACAAGCAGACACTGCAGTTTGGATTATTTCTAGGGAAACAGGAAAATATAGTATCTTTAATTCGCTGCATAACAGTTTACATTAATTATTAATCATTCGTATGTGTTGACAGTTGCAATAAACAGATTAAGAAAACATGGCGTGAAAATGCTGCCGTGTCCGTATTATAACAGAAATAATGCTGCTTCACTGTGCAGATCATCCATAAAAGTTGCTCTATATGGATTTTATGAATAGTATGCGAATTTTGTTTAAAAAGACGATGAGGCCTAACGGGAAAGGCTAAAGTGTCAAGTCGGACTTGAATTCAACGACTCAGGTAACATTGGGCTCTCTAGCTAGGTTAGCTAGCAGACAAGCTGTCTATTTGAGATGGTTAACTTAGCTAGTTCACACATTACTTATGCACATCTCTTGCGGCAACAGATTCTAATTTTCATGGCGATGGAGCACGTTAGTTAACTTGCAGATTAACTGCCAACTATTTGCTGTAGCTGCAATTAACGTTATTATCTAGCATTGGCTCGCTAACCGTCGGATTGCTCTAAAAGAGCTGTGACAGCTGCGTGTCAGTCCTCGGTCGCTGAACTGTTTTCATGTCTAAGCACGGATACCTGTCGATAATGGGATCATTTGGGGGAGAATGAAGTGTGAACTAGCTAGGATAATTAGCTACTATGGCTAGGTACCTGTCCGCCAACGATGTGGCAAATTTAAAATACTGCAGTTCTTTCGTATAAAGGGAAGCTTAAAATTGTGTGACATGTGACCTTTTATCTTGGCTGCTGGCTAGCTATTGTAATTAAGTTGAATTTCAGCTTGGACACCTTTATAGTAATTGATGGTTATTATGACACATCATATTCAGCCTCAAAGAACAATCTCTCTCATTCGTTTGGTTAGTGGTCAGTTTTCATCTTTCGCTAAAGTTATATTCTCTTCCCCTTCAGTTTCTTCCAGTGGGATCTCCCTCTCCAAGAAGGTCAAATTTGAGAATCACGCGTCTGGCGGGAGCCCTGGCCCTCGGGTTCGGGCGGGGTCGCCCTGGCCCTCGGATTCAGGGTTCAACTTGTTCTATGGTTCACCTGGCCTGGTCTTTTCCACCTCTGTAGGCTGTGACTTGGGTAATATTCAACACATTTTTAAAAATGTTTGACAGTTGCAATCAACAGATTAAGAACACATTTTGCAGGGTAATTACTATAGTGGTTGTGTTTTTTAAAATCTACTTCTATTTTAGCTTTAATTTTGAATAAAGCCCATAACTAGATCTGCATGGCTTGCGGCTATTGTAATCAAGCTGAAATTGAGCAGAGCTAAATTATTTAAATAAAGCGCTTTCAGGGTGATGTGGAGGCAAAACAACATGGAAGATTGTGATTTACATCCGCTTGATTTTCTTGAGCCTTCTTTCTGCAAGATTAAGGGTGGGAAAATCAACAGAGAGTAAGTGATGAATTTAACTAGCTGGCATTAGATAAATCACAGAATTGTGGTTGTGTTTTTTAAAATCTACTTCTGTTTTAGTTTTAATTTTGAATAAAGCCCATAACTAGATCTGCATGGCTTGGGGCTGTTGTAATCAAGTTGAATTTCAGCTTGGACACCAGTATAGTAATTGCAGGTTATTATGGCACATCCCATTCAGCCTCGAAAAACAAACAGTCTCATTTATTTGATTCGTGTTCCTTTTTTCATCTTTCCCGAAAGGTATGGCATCGCAGCTCCAGGCATCCTCTTCCGCTTCAGTTACCTCTAGTGGGCTCGTCTGCTTCAAGAGGGTCAAATTCGAGCGTCATGCGTCTGGCAGGAGCCCTGGCCCTCGGGTTCGGGCGGGGTCGCCCTGGCCCTCGGATTCAGGGTTCAACTTGTTCTATGGTTCACCTGGCCTGGTCTTTTCCACCTCTGTAGGCTGTGAGTGGGTAATATTCAACACATTTTTAAAAAATGTTTGACAGTTGCAATCAACAGATTAAGAACACATTTTGCAGGTTAATTACTATAGCTAGCTACCTATCCACTAACGATGTGGCAAATATAAAATATTGCAGATTTTCCATATAAAGGGCAGGTTAAAATTTGTGACCTTGTATTTGATCTTGTCTACTGGCTAGCTAATAACACGTGCACTTGGACTTTCCACTTTTAGATGCTACACCTGCCTGTTATTATTACCTTACTGCCAAGTCATGAAGAATCCATAGAGTAGTAAATTGATATTCTGTGGGAATCTTCTCATACCTGTCGATACAGCACAGCTAGATTATTTAAATAAAGCGCTTTCAGGGTGATGTGGAGGCAAAACAACATGGATGATTGTGATTTACATCCGCTTGATTTTCTTGAGCCTTCTTTCTGCAAGATTAAGGGTGGGAAAATCAACAGAGAATAAGTTATGAAGTTAACTAGCTGGCATTAGATAAATCACAGAATTGTGGTTGTGTTTTTTAAAATCTACTTCTGTTTTAGTTTTAATTTTGAATAAAGCCCATAACTAGATCTGCATGGCTTGCGGCTGTTGTAATCAAGTTGAATTTCAGCTTGGACACCAATATAGTAATTGAAGGTTATTATGGCACATCCCATTCAGCCTCGAAGAACAAACAGTCTCATTTATTTGATTCGTGTTCCTTTTTTCATCTTTCCCTAAAGGTATGGCATCCTCTTCCGCTTTCAATTAACTCTAGTTAATTGCTTCAAGAAGATCAAATTCGAGCGTCATGCGTCTGGCGGGAGCCCTGGCCCTCGGATTCGGGTGGGGACACCCTGGCCCTCGGATTCGGGGTCCAATTCAACCTATGGCTCACCTGGCCTGGTCTTTTCCACCTCTGGAGGCTCTGAGATGTGCAATATTCAATACATTTAAATAAATGTTTCATTCACATTATGGAAATTTCTTATTTCCTGTAGTATCTTCAACGGTTCGGTTTTGCCAGCATGCTCTATGTACCTCTTTGAACATAATTGAATAATATGCCTTGCAAGGGACTATTTTAATTAAAAGAATTAAGATAATCATGTGTCATACACGTTTTCTTTAATAAACGGTTGGTGGTGCTGTGCCAGTTTCACTAATTACTTAAATCACTCAGGCCATAGTTTAGTTAATGCTGTGTCCGTATTTGTTCTGTTAGTACAAGGTTGAAGCTGCTGTAAATGATTTTGAAGTTATCAACTTCTGCTGTACCACTGAAGGAGTCCACCCCCTCCCTTTAGAGCATCTGTTTTTTTAATGGATATAAATCTGGAAAATTACAGACTTGACAGATTAAAAAGCTAACAACAAAAAAAATAATCAGAGATGACTTTTATAAGCCGTCACCTTAAAAAGGCACATTTAAAAAGTGGATCCAGTGCTCCAGCTTGCATGGAGTAGGCTGGAACATGTTCCTAATTAGGAATCACAACATGGCTGCTCAGGAAATCTGAATGCCAGACAGACAAAAACAAGGGCTTCAAACCTTTCCTGTAACACCAAAGCAACGCAAGCCAAGTCTTAGAGGATTTGTCTGTCAGTCATCAGCTATGGCTGTGTCACCTGACTGAGAAACACCTGGGTTACCTCTGACCCATGGGGTGGTAAATGGTCTACCAAAAACGACCTCAAATAGTGACTATTTGGTGGTGGCACTGGGCATCATTCTGATCTCACACAACACTGCTGGCAGTAGATTGAGGTAATAAAAGCAGTATGGGCATCCGGTGATATGGAAGAGGCTCGCCTTTTAAATAAAATGCAAGTAGCTCAGGTTGAACATAATGGTACTAAGAACCGGTTGGTGTAAGTATTGAATATTAATATGCATACATTGAATAATGTATGGTTTGGAGAACAATAGTGGAACCTGAACAAGTATTATTAAAAAATTAAATTGTGTATTGAGTGTTTTAAAGTGTGTATTGAGTTAACAGTCTTGAACTTAGGAAGACCTAGGAAGGACAAGATCTATCCATTTCTTTCCTGTTTTCCATCATGGCCTTTGTTTCAATGTATAATTCATTTTGTCAACAATGCCAGATGACTGAGGATGGTAAGGGATGTGAAACTTCCAGTCAATAGTTAGGTAGGTGCATAGTTTCTGAGTTACCATAGAAATGAAACAGGGTCCCTGATCTGAATCTATTACCCGAGGCGCACCGTACCTCGGTATTATCTCCTTGGCTAGGATTTTAACCACAGCGCGGGCATCTTCCTTAGAACAAGGAAACGCCTCAGTCCACTTGGAAAACCTGTCTAGAATCACTAGCAAATACTTCAACTGACCACAAGGTGGCAGGTGCGTTTTGTCTAGCTGTAGATACTGAGAGGGATCTGCTCTAGTAGAAAGTGCCATTATTGTTGGTGATTTCAATATTCACTTTGATAGTGCCCAACACCCTCTGAACTTGGCCTTTAGTTCTATATTAGAATCAATTGGTTTCAATGTACAAAGAGAACCCACACACTCTGGTGGACATACTTACCCTGCTCTCATATTGACTGACTAAATTAGTACTTATTGTAGGGTATTGTTTATTACAATGATGTTGATTAACAAACTCTATCACTTATTGTTTATTGCACTTATCATTGTTTAAGATAGACCTTATGTGTTTTGTACTTCTAGGTATCAGCATTGATCCCAGTATTCTACAGTATTCTAGTTCACTGGTATGTTGGACTCTAACCTACTGTACTGTACTAGGATAAATTCTATGAGTAAATGACAAAGCACTTTTGTAAGTCGCTCTGGATAACAGCGTACTGCTAAATGCTGTAAATGTAAATGTAAACATACGCTTGACTTAGTACTGCCATACGGTGTAGACATGGAGAAGGTAGTTATACTACCCCAGTCAGGTGCCATCGCAGGCCATTCCCTAATTTCATTTAAACTATGCATGAGCCACACTATCGTAACCTCGCCTCGCTATCATACCAGACACACGATCACATCGTCCACTGCACCTGGATTTATTGGGAATCTCCCAGACTAAAAATTTGCGCCTAGGATTCCCTCAAACCCAAAGGAACTTGATCAAATTACTGAATGCTTAGAATCAGTATTCTGCTGTGCACCTAATGATGTTGCTCCATTTAAGAATAAAAAAATTAGCTACAAAAATGTAGTACCTTGGTATAATGATCTCATTCGCAATTTAAAACAAAACACTCAAAGAATAGAACATAAATGGCACCGCACTAAGCTCGTAGTCTTCCAGCTTGCATGGAAGGAGAGCCTACTCACCTATAGAAAAACACTTATTACTGCTCGAACAGCTTATCTCTTGAGCCCAATAGAAAATAACAAAAATAATCCTAGATTTCTTTTTAGTATCTGTACAGTCAGGTATTTTATTAACTACTTCCCATCTTGGGGGTCCATGGGTTTTGAGAGTTATGATAAACTGGGATGTTATGATGCTGTCACTTCACCTCTCTTCTGTCACTCGAGTGTGTTGACTGAGAGCGGCGGAGTGCTGATGTTCCAGGGTGCCCTCGTGCCTGTGTTTCCTTCTGGCTCTTTCCTTTTAGCTGTGCTGCCATAGCTAGATCTGCCGGAGCCCATCTTTGCACATTATAGTTCCCTAATTTACACACCCTTGTACCTGGACATGCCTAATAATCTAGTCTCTCTTTCTGCCGAGGTACACCTACTCCTGATGTCATGATGTTACTGAGCCTCAACCCGTCTCAGCTGCCATGGCTCTTCCCACCACCCCCTGATGTGCCCTGCTGTAGGCCACCACAGCTCCACCCTAGCCAACTGCTTCTCCCTTGCCCTTAATGGATGCTCTCTTGTGGGATGGGCTTTGGACACATGCAAACCATCGCGTCAAGACTAGGGCCTCTAGCAAATTGGACTGGACATTAACTGCTTATTTTTTCATTTTTTATTTATTTCTCTCTTAAAATTGATATTATTGTGGTGAGCGTTGCCAGGCAAAGGAGGATGGGCTTCCCCTTTGGGTCTTGGTTGCTCTCAAGGTTTCTTCCTCATGCTCTAGGGAGTTCTTCCTCGCCACTGTCGCCCTTGACTTGCTCACTGGGGGCTTGGACTTGGACATTTGTAAAACTGCTTTGTGACAACATCTGCAGTAAAAAGCGATATATAAATACATAAGGATAGTGATATTAAATGCAACCGCAGAAAAATGAACCAATAACATCATTCTTGCACAAAGAATTGTCCATCCCACTACCAATGTTACAATGTATTCACCAAATCTACTTTTACATATTGTTATTTGCATTCGGCACTATTATATACAAACCATACATTAATCAATATGTTCCAACACATTCCAAGAGAAGGCTTCTCTTGACCTTATCCTAAAGAAGATTGTTTCTCTATATGGTCTTGAGCCTGGTGGAGAGGTCATATATCTTACGCTGAGGTCCACCAAAGCCTACCTAGGATCCTTTGCTTAAGCCTGCAGATGCCTCTGCCCTGTACGCAAATCAATCTGAAAGGACACAGAATCTTTATACTCCCTTATGTTTTATGTTATTAATATGTCTAATGCATTGTTCGGTCTCTTTTGCCTGTAAACACTCCTTATTACCTCAAGGGCATGCCACTGTGTGAGTCCTCAGCCCGCCCGAACCAACACCACTGCTACGACCACCTCCGTCGTCGAGCCACGGCCGTCGATCTTCTTTTCTGATTCATCAAGAAGTCTTTTGTAGGGCTGAAAGAAGATCGATATGTATTACATGTTTTAAAATTCAAATTCTTATATGTTGTGTCTTGTTTTGTACATTGTTGTATGTCAGTAGATAATGTTGTTTTTAGTTTATAGATTTGTAAAAAAATAAAAATAAAAATCTCAATACTATCTTAATAGGTTTCCAACAGTCCCATGGTAGGCAGTAGTTCACCTGGGTGCTGGGAATATTGACATGCCTATCGATATCTTGTTGCCATTTTTTTTTTGCCTTGGCTCCTGCCACAGTTCCAGCAGTCTGTGATGTCATCCTACGATAGGTCAGGAAGCGGCTCCGTTCTTCACCACCGGCCTGCAGCCTACTCGCTCGGCCGGAGGAAAGTCAGCTGGTACCCTTAACTGTGAGAGGAAGAGGAACAGGGACAGACAGGAGGGATTCCTGCATTGAACATCAGATGGATTATTGAAGTTGATTATTGTAGTTTCTGCGCAGAGAAACTCTATTAAATGTATCTGAAATACAATGTGTGAGTGTTGGGTTTAACAAGATGGCTGTCGTATTTTGAATTCAATGGGAGGTGTAACTGTATTTAAAAATGGTTTTTTGGCACTTACTGGCAGTATGTGTTCAGAACACATCTCACATCTCACCCACCATTTCACTGCGTGTTGTACTGTGTATGACTATGTATGTGACAAATAAACCGAACTTGAACTTGAACATCCAACATCAAGCTCTTATTTAACTCCTATAGGATTTTAACTTCTGACTTTGAATCTTTGTTTCATTTAAAGGGATACTGTGGGCTAAATGGAGCTAAATCTACAACTACAGTAGTGAACTGTATTACTACAGAGAAATCGTTTTGGGATTCTGTGTGTTTAAAATAGGAAAAAAAATATCTGAAACTTTAAAAGGGCTGGCAATTAATATGATTCATGTTTCAACAGAAATATAAAACACATTTTAGGACTTGCAGATGCTTTATTTTCGTTAAAACTATTTGTAGATTATGTTGTGAACTATGCCCTAATTTGTTGTTTGTTGTTTGGGACCAGTCTGTGATGATCTGTAACCAACACAGCAGCATAACCAAATTTAAACTTCTGCTGTATTGCAAAACAATATCAAATGTAAAAATATGATAATTATGGCCACATTACATCTCTATCACTTATTGTTTATTGCACTTATCATTGTTTAAGATAGACCTTATGTGTTTTGTACTTCTAGGTATCAGCATTGATCCCTGTATTCTACAGTATTCTAGTTCACTGGTATGTTGGACTCTAACCTACTGTACTGTACTAGGATATATTCTATGAGTAAAGGACAAAGCACTTTTGTAAGACGCTCTGGATAAGAGCATCTGCTAAATGCTGTAAATGTAAATGTAATCAAAAACCAGCCATTTTTGCACATTTTCAGCAAATTGACGTTTCAGGCTTTATTGATGATTTGAGCGTTGCCTTGTAAAGAACGATAACATCCTCGTGAAACGTGACGAGATGGGGGAAACATCTTCACTACCTATCATAAGACAAAAAAGTTATTGATTTTTAAAAAATGGATATAACTGTGATATTCTGTCTAACAACTAAATTGTCATATGTGTTTCTAGCAATATGTTCTTACCTGTAGTTGCAGCAGCAGCTACAGTGTTAGGGTGCTCCTTGCTTTTCTTTTTGAGTTTCTAACAAAAACAAAACAATGATTTAGTAGAAAAATATCAGAGCATAAGTAAATTTATAACTAAAAGTACAGATACAAACCAGTAATAATGCAACAGAATATAATTTAGAACAAATTATGTCATTTATGCAAAGTGATATATACACATTCAGTGTGAAATGAAATTCAAATATGCACTACTTTAAAAATTAATAATGTAACAAAATCTAAATAAGAAATAAGTCAAATGTTTTACCTTTAAGTCCTTTGAGACCTTACTGAAGGGGAATAGGAAATGCAATCTCCCCTTCTGGGCTTTCATGGTTTTGCTCTGATTGTCCAGAGCAGGCTCAGTACATGGTGACCTAGCAGACATCTCAGACTGTAGTGATGGAGAGCTATGTATATCGATGCTGAACAGGGAAGACCAGTCATTGTGTACACTGGGGGACTCTTGAGCCTTCTTCACAGAGGGTGGGACAACCAACTCCATAACTTGGCTTGCCATGACGTCGGAGGAGGTGTTCATACTATTTGTGCATAGCTCTGATGATGCCTGTGATGATTTCAAGTCATCCTGCTCTAGGTAGATTGGCATGACCATACCACAGAGCTCACAAGATGAGACCCCTTCAAGGTCAGGATTTATTAAATGACGGGACAAAAAATGTGTCCTTCCTTTTATGCGGGGATTGATGTCTTGCGACAGTTCAGCAAATTCCTCCATCTCATCATCAAAGCGCTGAAGCATATCCGAAACCGGAGAGCCAGCTATAGGAATGGTACTTATAGGTCTAGATGTACCATCGTCATGGACATCTGAGGATAACGATGTCAAACTCTCAGTATCTCCTATCAGAAGCTCACTCATTGCTTCTGAATTTGTATCTTCCATAGTCGAGTGGAATTTCATCACAATTTGGTCTCTCTCATGGTCATCCAGGCAACTGCGATGCGTATCAATAACTGCAGTCCTAACATCTCTGCTTAGAGAGTCTATATGAGCTGTCCCCTCCTTCACGTGGACTGAAGCTGAATGATTTATCTCACAAGATCTGGTACGGAAAGCATTCAGCAAATCTGCAGTTTCCTTCTTGGAATTTGAAAGCAACACTGATCTTAGATCAACATCTAACATTTCTTCCAGAGATGAAAGAAGACCCATCACAGTTACTTCACTGACAATGTCGGCAATGAATGAACCCATATGAGAGATCATGACCTTTGTCTCCTGTGAAAGAAAGGAGAGATAACATAGAAAGGCGAACATTGAAAATTGCTCCAAAATGGTTTTGGTTGTTTGGTTTAGAATTAATATGAATCCCATTTAAAATATGTTGATGTGTAAGCAATGTAGTATGACTTACTGGACTAGGGATTGCTTTCCGGATAGATGTCCACTGCCTAAAAGAATGTGAATAAAAGCATTCTTTAGAACTATAATTAATATTTATTCTAAAAATCTCATACATTCAAAAGTATACCAAAAATAAAAATGATAAATTGAAAAAGCAGAAGAAGAAGAAGAAGAAGAAGAAGAAAAGTTTTAAAAATGGCATACTCATTAGTCAGATCCATCACAAAATGGGTCAAGATTGGTGCAATATCGAGCTTTTTGATTTTTTTTGATGATTTTTTTGGCTCTATCAAGGAGCATTTTGCTGTCATTCCTCACAGGTTTATTCTCGTCTTGTCTTGTGCTTTTTGACTTGCTCTTGTTTTGAGAACCATAGAAGAGGTTGAATAAAAAGAAATTAAATATCAGGATAACATAACAACTGTGCTGACATCTCACTTATTAGCAACAATTCGATTTTCTGATGAATAACAAATTTGGCCATTTTAAACTCACCTTTTTAAATACTGAAGAAGCCCGTGCCACTTTTGGAGGTGAAGGAATTTTACTATGGAAACAACAAAAATATATAAGGAAATGTTGTTCGTTTGTCATTCTTCAAACATCAACAGCCTGAACTAAAATCCATGATCAAATTATTTTGAGAGAGCTTGTGTCTAAGATTATAGATTGTTATTCTTATTCTCTATTTAATGGATGAATCACTCATAGAGCTCAGGTCCATGTTGTATTTTGTTAATTGCACAATACAATCAAAATTATTTTATTCTACTTTAGCACATTATAAGGAAAATAAGACTAATTCCTTTAACATTACTTCCTAATCTTTTAAAATAACAAGGCTGATGAAACATGTTTCATCTGTTTCATGTTTCATCGTTCCGATACTTTGGAATAGTCCAGAAAGTATTTAGAGTGCAAGCTCTATTGGTGTTTAATACAGATTAAAGAGTGGCTTGTTTAGCTTGATCTAATTGTTCAGCTTGTTTAGCCGGTTTAATTTAAATTCTGTTTCAATTAATTTCATTTTCTACATTTATATTTTGTGACTTTTAACTGTTTTATTTGATCAATGTTTTATTACTGAATACTGTTCGTTCATTGCAGTGTAAAGCACCTTGAGATTTTGGGTTCTATAAGGAATATGCTATATAAATAAGAATCATTTTAAATTAATATTGTTATTCTAAGATTTTTTAACATTGTAGTGCAAAGGCCTTACATCTTCCTGCCAAAAAGACGCTTCTGTTTCTCCATTTGTCCTGGTCCAAGTTTTCTTAGGACTCTCCTGGAATACTTTGTTCTGAAAAGGCGATAGGAAGTCAAAAGCATAAATCATTTTTACAGTTTGGTGGACAGACAGCAATCTAACATGTAAGCAGGCAGGCTTGAGGATCAGAAGGCAGACAGTTATACATGTGAATGGCAGTCAGTTCAGAAAGACTGTCAGTATGCAGACCAACACTCATGGAGGACAGAAAACAGGCAAGAAAGCAATCAGAATGGCAGCACACCTTTACAGGCAAATTTCAACAGGCAAGCAGCTGGGTATGCATATCCCTAAACCATTAGTTCCAAAGGCTAAATCTTACTGCATTGAATACAAAACGTTTATGAATGGTTTAAACTGATTTTATTAGTGGTTAATAATTAGGTCACAAACAACTTAAACATCATTAAGTAAACAGTCATGACACATAGACAAAAGGGGCAGCAGGAATGTGTTGACCTGTGGAATGTGTTGGTGGGTATATGGAAGTAACTTATTAGCTAACAAATATCTGACCCCACGTAATGGTGACTGTTGGAGAAGACAAACTAAGATAAGTAACCAGTCAGGTTAGCAGTACATATGAAGGTGAGCTAACTAGCCCATATGGCAAGCAACAGGTCAGCTGCTCTTTTTACGCATTTAAACTGTTCATTTATAGCCATTAACAAGGTACTTTTAAACTCTAGACTTTGGAACTCTCAAATGGAACTCTCTTTTGAGTTAAGGGCCAAAAAATTTGCTCATAACATAAAACCCGTTTTCGCTTCACTGCTTCAAGCAATAAGTCCTTTTTTTTTTGATAATTCTATTACATATATTTTTTTCCGTTTCAGACAACGGGACGAGTATGACAGCGACTGAAACGCACCCATTAACACTAGCTTACGTGTTAACCAACAGTCACTTCCAAATATTCAACCTGTGGCTCGGCACCGCTAAAATGATTTTATAACCGTGAGGGCATCTGACAGAATCAACACATAACCGACAACTGCTGTGAAAGTTAGAAAGCACAGAATACATATTGTTTTTGCTCACACAGCGCACAAAGTGTTAATGGTCAAAATTATCAAATTAAATTGTTTATATTAAGCAGATTCTCTCTAGTGAGTGAACAGAGGTAGACGCAGAGAGAGGGGCGCTACTGTGGATCGACTCTTCTCTGCTAAGTAGAGCTGTTCGTCTCAAACTGCCGCACTTAGGAACGTTATACGCACCTGCAGCGTGGACGTATCACAACGAAATTCGTCACCAATTGTGGGCAGACGAGAAAGGGCAGGTATGGTGATGAAATTTGGTTTAATCACTTATATTACTTGTCTTGTACCTTTAAAACAGCAAAATCTAAATAGCATAAAAAGCAGTCGCTTATGCTTGACATAAAGCCTTGTGTGAGAAAACAGGTGGAACGTCAATGCATTCCATAACTATATAAAACTACAGCAGACAGACCGTTCATCATAAAATTAGAAAAGCTCTAGCTATAGTAGCTAAGCGGACATTTAGACAGACAGACAGATACATACACATACAATTAGATGGAAAATAGCCTTCTGTAATTACAAAATTGACTTATTCAACCGTACCTTGTTCTGGAAAGTTGACCTACGATTAGGTTTAATTCACTCTATTGTCTTCCAACTTTATAACTGCTGAAATCTGTCAAGTGAAATGACATATAAATGCTTGCGCTCACCTTTATATACTTGTAGTGACGTCAAAGCTGTTGTGATGTCATATGCATTGTGACATTTCTAGAATGCTGCAGACATTTTGGTTATTGGGAAAATAAGTCAATAGTTCAAAAAATATTTGAAATCCCTATTTTTAGCAGCAGCCGAGTAAGCAGCTGATAGATGGGTACTGGTAGATGGGTGCATCTTTCTTCAAAAGAACCCTTACATGACTTTCAACTTTTTTTTCGTATAGAGACCCTTTTGTGTGTAACAAAAAATAATGTGATTTGTCAAACATCCAGTTTCAAACAATTTTTGCCCCAAAAAAGGCCAAACCAAAGACATAAAGAATAATCATTGTGACATTGTGACAATTGTGACATTTCTAGAATGCTGCACTGACATTTTGGTTATTGGGAAAATAAGTCAATAGTTCAAAAAATATTTGAAATCCCTATTTTTAGCAGCAGCCGAGTAAGTAGCTGATAGATGGGTACTGGTGGATGGGTACATCTTTCTTCAAAAGAACCCTTATATGACTATCAACTTTTTTTTCGCATAGAGACCCTTTTGTGTGTAAAAAAAAATAATGTGATTTGTCAAACATGCAGTTTCAAACAATATTTGCCCCAAAAAACGCCAAACCAAAGACATAAAGAATAATCATAATAAATTAATTCTCTGCAAAGTTTACAAAGATTTGTACTGCAAAGAATGACATTTACTGTTTGTGAACAAGTCAGTAACAATAATATCCAGTAAAGTGGTGGTATATTTCAGAGAAAAGTTACATATTAAACTTATTTTCCTCAAAATCTTCATTTTGATTAACATTTGAGGTATGAAACCTAATATTTAAGCAGTTCCTGAAACATTGGTTGTACATGCACTTGCATAAAGTGATCAATCGGTCTGGCTACAAACCGGCACATTCTACAGAAACGGCCCTCATAGCAGTGACGGAAAAATTTGCTGCTAAAGCTGCCAAACTGTCATGTGTTTTGATTCTTCTAGTCCTTTCAGCAGCCTTTGACATTCTTCTCTAATCTAACACGGTCTTGCAGATTTCTCCTTTGTAACATACGAAGGATTCGGCCCGTTCTCTCACAGGAAGCTACCCAGGTGCTTGTGCAGTCTCTTGTAATCTCAAGGCTAGACTACTGCAACTCGCTACTTGCTGGTCTTCCTCCGAGACATCAGACCTCTACAATTTGTCCAAAACACATCAGCAAGACTGGTCTCGACTGGTCTCCCTTTATTGGCTTCCAATAGCTGCACACATCAGATTAAAACCTGAATGTTTGCCTACAAAGCCAAAAATGTCCCTCAATATTTGATGTCAATGTTAAAAGCCCGATCTGTACCTTGAGTACGTCGAACCTCAAGTATGGCTTGGCTTGAAACACCATGCTTCAAGTCTCATGGAAGACAAGTATCGAGAGTATTCTCTATCTTGGATCCTAGATGGTGGAACAAATGTCTGCTTACTGTCTGGACAACAGAGTCCCTTGTGGTCTTCAAACGCAGACTGAAGACCCATCTATTTGTGGAATATTTAAATGAGCACTGATCCTACACCTATGTTGAGTAACTGAACCTCTGGTACTTATTCTAGAGTATTGTTTTCCGAACTTATCGATATCTGTTATAGAGTATTTTGCACTTCTAGGCATCAGCACTGATCCCTGTATTTCAACAGTATTCTAGTTCAATGGTATCTTGGACTCTAACGTACTGCACTGGCTAGGATGTATTCATTCCTTGAGTAAATGATAAAGCACTTTTGTAAGTCACTCTGGATAAAAACATCTGCTAAATATCGTGAATGGAAATGTAAATAAGCCTAGAAAAGAATGGAATTAATAACAACATCACATACAAAAAAATAAACTTGGTAAAAAAAAAAGCAAGAAAACAGACAAAATCTTTCATAGGTACTGAAAACAAAAAGAAATTTTACACATCAATATGAAATTAACAATAAGTCTCTAACATAAGTTACTTATACTGAAACTTGCTGATGTGGTTGGAAATATTTCCAAGAGGAACCTGTGGATACCCAATGTCCTCCTCATGATACATTCCATAATTGAAGCATTCCGAGGGATTCGCCTTTGGAATCAGACTCTGTTTGGACTGCTGACACCTCTAAACCGATCACACAAGTTAAAGACGGGATGCAGGGCTTTTGGGCAGCTGGACATCAACTTTTTCTCACAATTTTTCTTCATCTGAAGTTGAACTGAGTGAATTGAGTGAAGTAACCTCATGTACCACAGAAACTATTCAGCCTCCTCTCAACGGCTGCCAACGCTTTTCTCATCTTCATAGTTTCTACATCCTCCAGAGCATCTTTGAAATGGAATTTCATTGCTCCTGCAAACCTGGTGTACATGTAAATGGAGTACTGTATCTGCTTTTACCTCCTGTAATTATACTGTTTATAAACAGAGAAAGAAATTATGCTCATGAAAGAGAAAATGTAGACGTATGGCTTGATCCTCATGGCTGGTGGATTGTTTCTATGGTACCTCTTAAGCAGCTGTGGTGTTACTCACGACTCATTTTGCCTTTAGGTTTGCTTTAAATGCAATTGTGAATGGAACAGCTACAAGCAGCACTACGATACACTCCTCTCTGAGACAACCAACAGCATTTTGTTGCAGGAAATGAAGAAAATTGCCAGGGAAAAAGCAGACATAGCGTATTCAAAATACACAACACCAATCATGAGGAATGAATTGGAAGTAGCTGTAAGGCTGCAAAGACCAAATGATGTTGAGAGTGCATACAGGGCAATCTCTGAGCATACCTACATGGTACAGGAAATGGAGGAGCAAAGACTCAGTTCTGCAGAACCACAACCAGCACGGCAACCAGCACTCCAACCAGGACAGCAACAACAACGGCAACCAGCACGGCAACAGGAATGGCAACCAGCACATCGACCAGCACAGCAACCAGCACAGCAACAAGAACAGCGCCAAGCATGGCAACAAGAAAAGCAACCAGCATGGCAACAAGAACGGCCAACAGCATGGCAACAAGAAGAGCAACCAGCATGGCAACCAGCATGGCACCCAGGACAGCAAGAAGAACAGCAACCAGCATGGCAACCAGCATGGCAACCAGGACAGCAAGAAGAACATTAGCATTATATGACTAATAGAATATCCTAAATTTCAGCAAAAGCTCAGTAAATATGTTTTGCTGAAAAACCCAATTAAAACTCAAAGGTTAATGCAGAAATGATTATATAATTTGGGAGCACTGGACTTACTGTGTGGTAGGAGGGACTTGCTCCCAAAGTCCTAAAGAGGAACATTGCTGGGATCATGCAGGCAGTCTGTGCTTTCGCAAGGCAATCAGCATGTGGAGTCTGGTGTTTTCTGCTGAGGTTAGGTGTGATGTGAGCTGTTTCTTGAGCGCTGATCCACACTGCAGACGTCATGGACAAATACAGAGCGCTCTGGACGGGCCTGCTAAAGCTATGCGCACCATCGTCACTAGAGTGCACTTTACACACTTTCATCATTGCTAGAGTGAGCCTTACGCACTTTAATTGCCGCAAAAGTGCGCTTTACTCACACACTTTCAGACTCTTATATGGATTTGGTCCAACCACATTCTTCCAATCGAGAGCCCTCCGGTTGGATTTCTGTGCCATATATTTGAACATCCTGCTCTTCCAGGCATGTCTACACACACCAGCACACATGTCCGTTCAGAACCAGAGGCTTCACATGGGTCTAAATGAACAGTTTAATCATGAGTGCTTAAGGAGGTGCTGTGAAGCTCAGAGATATAAACCACTTGGTCTCCCTGTTGCTGGGTGTAGATGTTTTGCAGATCTGCAGCAGGCCCGCCTCACCAGTCGGAGCACAAAGCAGAAGGTTCAGCTCCTGGGAGCCCTGCTTGAGTGTGTTTCAGCCCGCTGCCCTGCATTTGAAGAAGATTATGATCATGTCCAGTTAAACGGCCCCCTCAGCCATTCAGAACACCTCAGAACCTCACGCAGTACCCTGCAGGAACTGAACACAGGCACCTTTGTTTTTTCACTGCTGTTGAAGTCCAGGAGCAAAGCCTCCTCTGATGTTCTCCTGTGCTGTCCTCCAAAGGATGCCCATGAGTTCCTGAGTTACTGCAGCTGAAAGAGGAGGAAGAGAGGCTCGGGGCCTCTTTCTTCTCTTACATCTGCCCTGCGGAAAACTTTTGAGTTTCATATCAAGTCTGTGCTCACATGCACCAGGTAATTATGTATCACTGTTCCATATCTCATTTGTGTTAATGGACTGGTCTTAACCAGTCTTAACGTGTTTGTTTAAAGTGTACATTTTCTCACCGAGAGCAAGCGCTTTCTCCGGACATCTGTTTAAAGTGTTCATGAAAGTTTCATAACATACATAACTTAAATGTGAACATTTAAAATGCTCACCAGTTCAGCTTCTATTCATCACATAACTTTCAAATCCCAGAGTGTGTGAGTTTGGGAAAACATAACTGACATGGACTGAGCATTCTACGTGCTCTGCTGGCTTTGCATTAGTGTACATGTTTACTGTTTTGATGCTCCACATTAGATAAGCTGTTATCTACTAGTAAAACATACACAAGCATATTAGCATGTGATAACTCACACACTGTATAAGGGATGCAGCAAGTTATTTCTGTGCAAATGTTTTAATATTTCTGTTCTCCATTTTGTGAAAGCTGTGGACAGCAGAGCTGCAGAGTGGATGTCTACAACTACCTCTCTGTTAATCTGAGCCCTACTATGACCGACAGTCTACACACTTACTTTAAGGTCTGTCACGTCACACACCCTCTTTGGATAACGCTTCATTACTGTGTTGTAAAGGAGAGAATACAGTTATGACATGCTGCCATTTTGATTTTATCACTCTCAATGAAAGGGTCTCTTTCTTTTTTCAGCCAACACTACTTGAGCGTTTTTGTGTGTGAAGTAGGCTGCAAGGCAACTGAAGAGGTGGAGTTTTTCACACTGCCACAGTGAGTCTCGTCTGACGTAGATGACCTTAAAGAATGAGTTTTAAACCAGTCCAACACACACACCCTCCTCCACTCACACACACTTCCAGTCCTTAAGTCACTTTTCCTCTTGGAACAGTATTCTCATCCTCCACATTAAGCGGTTTGACATGCTGGGCCAAAAGCTCTCAGACGTGATGGACGTCCCGTCCGAGCTGGATCTCTCTGCCCTTCCTGGGGTGGCTTCTCTCAGACAGCAGTCGAGGTGAGCTCGTACCATCAACCCGTGCCCACATACTTCTCTGTCCACCCATTCCCATTTAGCTACAAAATGCTGACTGAATGGCTTTGTGGTTTGTCCTCAGTGGAGCAGCGGGAACCCAGGAAAAACCCCAAGAAAAGCAAAATGATAAACTGGGGGAAAACTCCAGTCCCCAGCCAGGTAGAGTTGTGCCATTTTCTTTCAGTGGAGTGATAATATGGCTGTGTATAAGTATCTGCCATAATGACTAAGTTCTTTTAATCCATCAGTAGTAAATGAGAGAGGAGAAGGACAGGGAGCTAGAAGACAGCACGTAAGCCCACCGGTGAGGAGAGAGAGAGACCAAAAAGAAGAGAGATACAGGCTGAGAGAGACACAGAGACAGAATGAGAGAGAATGAAAGAGGCCTGTTAATACAGAGATGGGGTTTCAACGATCCATGATGCATTTTCAGTTAATCGTATGAAAAAAACACATGTAGTTGTTGGTTGCAGGAATGTGCACCCACCTACAGACTCCTGGCTGTGGTTTCTCATTTAGGTGACAGCATTTAGGTGGTCTTGCTCTAAGAGCCATCAGACCTCTACAACTTGTCCAGAATGCAGCAGCATGACTGGTCTTCAGTCTTCAAAGGTTCACACATTACTCCATTGCTGCGCTCCCTTCACTGGCTTCCAGTAGCTGCCTGCATCAGATTTACAAACTTAATGTTAACCTACAAAGCCAAAAATGGACCAGTCCCTCAATACATGATGTCAATGGTAAAAGCCTGATCTGTACCTCGAGTACTTCGAACCTCAAGTACGGCTCGCCTTGAAACACCATGCTTCAAGTCTCATGGAAGAGAAGCATGGAGACTATTCTCTGTCCTGTATCCTAGATGGTGGAACAAATGTCCGCTTGCTCTCTGGACAGCAGAGTCCCTTGCAATCTTCAAACGCAGACTGAAGACCCATCTATTTGTGGAATATTTAAATGAACACTTTCCATGCTCCTATGCTGACTAACTGAAACTCTAGTACTTATTATAGGGTATTGTTTTTTGCACTGATGCTGACTAAAGGAAGCTCTAGTGCTTATTGTTTATTGCACCGATTGTTGTCTGAGAGAGATTATATGTATTTTGCACTTCTAGGCATCACATTAATATACTGTATTCTACTGTATTCTAATATACTGTATTCTAGTTCATTGGTATCTAACCTACTATACTGGCTAGAATGTTTTCATTCTATGAGTAAACGACAACAGTACTTTTGTAAGTCGTTCTCGATAATAGCCTCCGCCAAATGCCATAAATATACACACGACTGTCTCGTTTTATCGTGATTAAAATATGCTACTTACGGGACTGGGTTACGGATGTTTTGCTCTATAGCCAAGTTATAAATATCTTGCTTTCTCTCAAGGGCAGGGCTTAAATTATGTCCACATAAAGCGCCAGTGTTCGGTCGATTTCTATTACCTACGGAGCGGTGCAACCACGCGTTAACACACAGGTACATCAATCACCATCAGGTCAGGTTTCTGGTGGACCCGCGTAGTTCTTTTCGATGTTGTGCTTAACCATAACATAAAAAGTAAAATGACATTTCGACAAAACAGGATACATCGAATAACCAGAATACTGGTTACCTTTTCGTTAATATTGATGTTAAACTGAACCACACGCCAGCAGTTCGACCCTCCTCACATTGTGGGCCAAGCCAGTAATAAAGCTAACATTACTTCGCCCACGTCTTCTTGATACTTCTGTGTTCATTTGGCCAGTGACATGTTAATTACTTAAAATTAAACTAATCGTATTATTTATTGATCTTAAACAAACTAAACTAACGTTAACTAATTAATATATCGTAATGTGAAGGTAACCTAAATTTCACCGTAGCCTATGCTGCTTTCCTCCTGTTATAACTACATTAACCGATTAGCCTTCAGTTAGCTAACGGTAGGTGGCTAAAACTTGCCATGATACAAAATCGTCAGAAATGGCACTAAAACACAATGTAAACATAGAAAATTCCAGTAATGGCGAGGCTATTCTGTCCCCTTTTATTAACAAGGGTCACCAATATGATTAATTATTTTTCAATGATTCATGTGAAAATCCATTTTTGTTCTGCTTTGTTTCTTTCTGTTAGATCACTGCCTTTGGTCTAGCGCTAGCTAGGCTAGCCAGCTAGCTAACTATTCAACGAAACTTTGAGTACACAAACGCTATGGTAAAAACCTGTGGTAAAAATGCCAAAACGTGAAGTAAAATGTTAACTGGAGATGGTAAATGTCATTAATGCATCAAACTGTATGACCGAAGGATAAACTTGTAGCTATGTCGTTATGACCAGCTGTATGTCAAATGACCCAGTATGAACCAGAATTAGCTAGCTAGGTTAACTCTATATCTTGCTAGCTAGCTGATTTTGTGTATCGTTTAATTGAGGGGCAAGTCTGCAAAAATGAATGTTATGCAAGACTGTAGTCACAATCCATATTGTGAGAGACACATCCCCCCCAGATATTCAGATATGCTCAAATTAGCCCCCCCCCCCCCTTTTATATCGAGGTAATACATTTAAATATTCCACTCACCAGCTGTGTTAGGATGCATCAGTGTTCTCATCTGCTAATGATTCACTTTTTATTATAACACTCACTATTACTGACTATCTAACGCTTGATTTGCAGGAAAAGGCAACCTTAACGTCAATACGGCCTTTCGCGCTGAAACTGTAGTTGTAGAAATAAATATTTTACTTAAAAGTGTCAGTAATTGTGTTAAGTGGAAACAGACATTTTTGGTGAGAATGGGTCAGTTTGTAAATGCGAAATCAATCAACCATTACTACTGACTTTAGCTTATCATGTCTAAGTTTCCTGGAAAGTTAAATAGTCACACATTCATGCAGTGTTCATCAATGGTCTCGGTCATATTCAGACAACGTTAATGTTTTTAGATTTCGTTCTATACTTTTTATTTCCTGTTCACTCTGGTTCATTCGGAAAGTATGAGGATGTTGACAGGTCAGAGAGAGTGGGTGATATGGATGTGAGTGAGAAAAGGAGCAAATATTGATGGTTAAGACCAAGTAATGACGGTAAGGAGAAGGTAAAAGCTGCTCGTTGCCTGGACAGAACTTTGGAAACCAGTCGTCGTTCTGAGAAAAACATAGCAAGTTACAAATTTGTCCAGTAGAAAGAAATTAAACAATAAGAAATATGTGTCTATGTGTGTTAGAGGAGCAGTGGTTAATAAAAAGATCAAATATGTAGACACATTTCTACATTTGTACTGGGGGCCCTCTTGAGGTAATAAAATGATATTGTATCAGAAAAGTGTGGATGGTCCGGAATAAACTGGTTTCATAGAGGAAAGACCTCTCTAGGCCTCAGCATAAATTATGTCTTTAAATTTGTGTATTTGATATTCGGGGAAATGAGGAGGAGCATGGAGGCTACATGATGGCTTTTTCGCTTTTATGGTTTTATTTATTTTTTCTTGTTTTTTGTTTTGTTATCATTTCTTTACTGTTTGACTACATGATGACTTTCTTTGTTTTAGTCTTCTTCTATTTGATTGACATTAGGTCATTTTTGTTTAAGGTAGAGGCTGGATAAAATGTTTAGCATGACCATTCATGGTGATGCAGTAGATTTCGTTCTAAATTAGAGCGATGGTAATACTGTCTTGTCTTGCTGGGTAAGGATATAAATTCAGCTCCTACTTGATGGCGGTTTATGTTTTTATTTTATTTTATCCAATTTTGTTTTTTGTTCCTACTTATCTCGCATTTCCCAGTTACTTTTGTTGTTTTCTTTTACTTTGCTTTATACATTATGTCTAATCATCCAGTGTACCGAATCAGCACAGCAAGAGAACCTTCCTGACTTCCTAGATGGTTAGGAATGTATTAGTGAGCTCACATACAGTAGTTCATATCAATAGGTTACAGTTACTCACAGTATTAGTAAAATTATGAAGTGTAATATCTTAGTAGAAGGAACAACTCAACTATCCTGCCCCATGCCTGATGATGATTAGATAGGGTCTCTGCTGGCAGAGATAGCCACCTTGGACACAACGTATAGGTAAGAAGGAATGAAAGGTTGGGGATAGTCAATTAACCAATTGAGTTATATTAAGTATATAAACAAACTATTAAAACACTATCAAAAAAATATATCGATAGATTGCAAACAAAAACGCTGACTATAATGGGTTCATGACAAAAGTCATGAAAGAGGGGAAATGAGGTAATAAAGATATCTTAAGCGGAAAAATACACTGGTAGAAACAATATGGACATCACTGGAAGAACCAATATGGGCATCCGGTGATATAGAATAGGATCGCCTTTAAAAAAAAAAAAAAGTAGTTCAGGTAGAACATAATGGTACCAAGAACCGGTTGGTGTAAGTATTGAATATCAATTTGCAAACACTGAATAATGTATGGTTTGGAGAACAATATTGGAACCTGGACAAGTATTATGAAAAAATAAAAATGGTTATGTAAGGGTCCTTGAAGAAAATGTATAAAAGATGTGCCCACCTGAGACTATTAGACATTCTCCTGTCAATGCCTCATTTGTAACATTGAGCTCAGAATAAAGACAGGACCAGCAGTTCTCTTCAATTATTTCAAAGTCTGGATCTTTATTTCTATTGAATTGAATTGTGTATTGACTAAACAGTGTTGAACTTAGGAAGCTCTAGGAACGAAACTTTCTTTAGTCATCCTACAGGAAACAGGTGGATAGAAAAGGACAGAAACAGCAATATCACAGGCTGACTAATTTACTGATTATATTTAAAATTGCATTCATTCAAAATTTCTCCTCCCAAAGTAAAAGAATGGTGTCTCCAATCCTTAGAGTTCTGAATGTCAGAGGTTGGTGAACAAGTGCTCAACCATGGATGGCATTGCAAGGCTCCCCCCATTGGCAATGCACAAAAGCTGCTTCCAGCAGGGTTGGGTTGAAGTAACAGCAAAATGTAATAAAAACGCAAATGAACTTGATTCTTTAGTGCTCTGGTGAAGCAATTTTTAATCTATTGATGCAAGGTCCCTTGTGCTGTCATTGTACATTGTACATTGTGTATATAATCATAATATACATATATTGTACATACATTGTTAATATATTTTTGTACATACATAGAATATATATATTTATCTGTATATATATTTTTTTCTCTATGCACCCCTGGTTCTCTTCCTCAGTTTGGACAGAGCACTCTCCACCATTTCACTGCGTGTTATACTGTGTATGACTATGTATGTGACAAATAAACCGAACTTGAACTTGAACTTGTCTGTGGTCCCACCTGGTCAGACCCACGATTCCTTCTGCCTAGCCAACTACCTACGAACAACAGACAAAGAGAAACATTTCCTACCCCCACCTCACACACCCCCGCCCATCTAATATGCATAGGGGGGGCATGGACCCGCCGAAATATTACAGCTTGAAACGATGAGTCTAGAAACAGGTCCGATATTTTATACTCCAACAATGAACTCATGACAATAAAGTGGCTCTTGCAGGTGTGAATGACAGTGAGAGCGGACCCTCTGAAACAAGCTTTAGTGAAAACATGAATAACAATGAAACCGATGGGTGCATCAACCCACCGGTGCTAGCAGTCGTCGTTCGAGCTGTGATCAGGAATCTGATGTATAGAAATATTGATGAAGATATGAGAGAAAACTGTCACGGCTGTGCTATTGACCATCCTAGTCAGCGTCAGCACACATGCCTGTACGATCCGGATGAATCCTATTTCAGCCTCAACACACCTAAGCTGATACAATAAACTGTTCAAGCCGTGGTTCATACATACTCTAGCCAGAGCTTTGAAGCTGTGCGGCATTCAGATACCTCCATCCTCTAGCAAGATTCAGGCAATCGCTGAGGTAGTGGTAACCGACCTGCAGGAAGAACAGAATATCAAATCCACTCTCAAAGAGTTCATAGTAAAAAACAATAGCGTGTGCGGGGAGCAGGTACAAGACGCCGTTGTGGACTACTGGAAGCTGCACGAAAACCTGAATGAAAAAAACGATAGCATGTGCATGGAGCAGGTACATGACGACGTCATGGACTACTGGAAGCTGCATGAAAACCTGAACAATGAAAACGATAGCGTGCGGGGAGCAGGTACACGGCGATGTCGAATACTACTGGAAGCTGCACAAAAGCCTGAACCCTGGTGCTTGAGCCAAATGGGAATCTGCATGGACACCAGCGCTGGTCCTTTAACCGAGAAAAAAAAAAGAGTGCTGAGGACGAAGTTGATCACGCTGTTCTGTAAAACCCTTGAAAATAGAGTCAGAACCGTAAATCGATAATATCAAATCCGCATATAATTTGGAAAAGCTGATGTGTGTAGTATGTGAGTCTAGTCAGTGGAGTTCTCTAGTATCGGAAGCCAATAATACATGTTATCCTTTACACATATGTATATGTATATATATATATATATGTCATGTTATTTCACATATGTTTGAAAACCCGATGAATGTAAAAACGGGCATATATTATATATATATTCACATATGTAATAGATGTATGTGTTTTGAAACTAAGTAACGATGAAAAGGTTGATGTATATAAAACCTTTGATTGCATGCTTTCATTTTTAATTGAATGTAACGTAAACATAACCTCTTTTGCCAAAAAGATGCTAATAAAACCATAATCCAATCTAGCACTCTTTTCATTGTGTTTCAATCATTTCGCCATGACTGAACGTCTGCTGAAAAATATTTACTACACTCCTTCAAACCCAGGATCCTATGGAGGGGTCAAGAGTCTGCAAAGGTCCGTGGTGGATGAAATCGGTAAACGGATTGATGATAAGGAAATCAAAAACTGGTTAGCAGCTCAGGATGCATACATGCTACATAAACCAATCTCTGTGAAATTTAAAAGAAACAGAGTCATTGTAAAAAAACCACAGATGAACAATGGCAGGCCGATTTGGTGGACATGACCAACATAACGGGAACATGAAATTTATGCTAACGTGTATAGATATACTTTCCAAGTATGCTTGGGTATGCATGATGAAAAACAAGACAGGTGCTGAGGTTACCAAAGCCTTTGTTTCAATTCTAAAAGAAGGCAGAGTTCCTAAAAAACTTCAGACTGATGAAGGGAAAGAATTTTTTAATAAAAGTTTCAAAACATTAATGAAAAAAACAACGTCAATCAATTTGCTACTGGGACGGGACAAAAAGCATCAGTGTGTGAACGGTTCAACAGGATGTTGAAAACCAGAATGTGGAGATACTTCACAGCTATCAATACGAGAAAATACATCGATGTGGTACAAGACTTGGTTCATGCTTATAACAACAGCTTTCACAGAAGCATTCAAATGAAAGCCGTTGAAGTGAACGAAGGAAATTCCTTCACGGTGTTTAAAACCTTGTATGGGTTGTTTCAACTGAAAAAGGTGGAAAAACTAAGATTGAAGTTTAGAGTCGGTGATACCATCAGAATGTCACGATTAAAAAGACATTTTGAGAAAGGGCACGAGCAGGATGAATCACTTTATGGATGAATATTTTACTGTTTCTGAATGTCTAAGGAGAGACCCTCCTGTATACAAATTACGGGATTTTGATGGGGAAAATATAGATGGGATCTTTTATGAAGAGGAGCTGCAAAAGACTTTAGTGGCCTTTAAAACTGAAAAAAAATTGTAACTCGGGTTTATTTTGTTCATCAGCTCATCATACAGAGGTTGCCAACATGTATAACACCATACAATGTTATCAGGAACACGGAACTCGTGATCGTGTGAACCTACGGAGATACATAAAATAGAATTATAAACCGTGAGCATAAAAAGATCATCATGATGGTATCTTCTTTACCAGAACAAATAGATGTTACATCATTTAATGATTCATTTAAGGAAATAGAATTACCTACTTCGAAGTTCAAGTTTTTCTGTATAGCTAGCCATGAGAATAAGAATAGCCATCGAGTTTCAGTCAATCAAAATGTTTCACGTACTCTAAAACACAATGGTCATATTTGATATTGATCAAAAATAATCAGAATAAAGATAATATCCTTTCCTAGCTCGCAAAAAGAATAGATACGTACATAATGTACATAATATGTAATGATCATTTGTTAAGATGTATGTTTTATCTAGACCTAAAAATTAATTATGACGCTAAGCCCTACCGAGTTAAATCATACAGTGCATGATAAATTATTTCAACCATTAGCTAAATAAATAACTAGATACACGTCAGCCTTTTTAGTAACTTATACTAATATAAAGTATAGCATGAATTAGTTAAGCATTACTGAATTGCTTACCTGTTCAAAACGGATGAGCCATGTCCATGTTCGTTCAGAGGTCCTGACAAAAGTTTTTAGATGTATCGCTTACAATTACGACTGTGAACTAAAGGAGTGAAGTACCGTAAAGCACGGCTTTAAGAAAGAAGTGTAGGTGGGAAAAAAGGAAATGGTTTTCAGATAAAAGCTGTAAATTACAATCCACCCCTCCCCAACACCACTCTCAGATGTGGAATGCACTGAAAAGTGTTAAGGACCCAAAGTGTGATAACGGACAAGAACCTAGTGTGATAAAACTTGTAAAGTAACCACATCCTGCTTTTTCCGTGAACAACGAGATGCCCGTGTACCTGCAGTGCCAGGGGATTTACTGTCTCTGGTTCGGTGGCGCTGAGACGTAGCGAACTCTGACTGTGCAGAAACAACTGGAGTTTTGTCCAAGCCTACCGTATCAGGAATGGGTTTGCTATTCCTCGACTAGTTTTGGCCAAGGGCGAGCGAGGGACTGCAGGTTCCATCACTGCACATTCCTTGACCAATGCACTGTTAATGATCCATTTTATTTCTGTTTGTTCATTCATACCACATCAAAGCCAGTTCACGTAATTTTCAAAGCCAGTGTGCGTGCCCTAAAAGTATGCAAACTGTTCAAAACATATGCCTTAAATTAGAAAATGATATGTTACTGATCACTGAAATAACCAACTTTCTGTAGAAGCAGATCCAGTCTGGTTAGCAGTGGCTTGCACTGCTGTCTGTGCAAACAGTTATACTGTGTATGACTATGTATGTGACGAATAAACCAAACTTGAACTTGAACAGTGTGCACTTAAAAAAGGGATCCTCGCGATTCTTTTCCAGCTGTTTGTCTTGGTTTTATTTGATAATGTTTCTCTCATCAATTATGCAAAATATATGTATTGAATTCTGTTAAAATTATTATAATAAATGCATTTATCTATTATATTTACACATTTGTTCTGTGTCTGAACAGGCAGGGTATGGATACATATACTTTGACATTTCCCAGATCTATAAACAAATCTCACATACAAGACTGCACCTTTTGCAAAATTGTATACTTGTTTTTGTATCTGGAGTAAGCAGAATTACTCTCAGCTTGCATCTCTCTTCTTTTTGGTCTCTCTCTCTCCTCACCGGTAGGCTTACTTGCTGTCCTCTAGCTCCCTGTCCTTCTCCTCTCTCATTTACTACTGATGGGTTAAAAGAACTTAGTCATTATGGCAGATACTAATACACAGCCATATTATCACTCCACTGTAAGAAAATGGCACAGCTCTACCTGGCTGGGGACTGGAGTTTTCCCCCAGTTTATCATTTTGCATTTCTTGCGGTTTGTCCTGGGTTCCCGCTGCTCCACTGAGGACAAACCACAAAGCCATTCAGTCGGCATTTTGTAGCTAAATGGGAATGGGTGGACAGAGAAGTATGTGGGCACGGGTTGATGGTACGAGCTCACCTCGACTGCTGCCTGAGAGAAGCCACCCCAGGAAGGGCAGAGAGATCCAGCTCGGACGGGACGTCCATCACGTCTGAGAGCTTTTGGCCCAGCATGTCAAACCGCTTAAGGTGGAGGACGAAAATACTGTTCCAAGAGGAAAAGTGACTTAAGGACTGGAAGTGTGTGTGAGTGGAGGAGGGTGTGTGTGTTGGACTGGTTTAAAACTCATTCTTTAAGGTCATCTACGTCAGATGAGACTCACCGTGGCAGTGTGAAAAACTCCACCTCTTCAGTTGCCTCGCAGCCTGCTTCACACTCACAAAAACGCTCCAGTAGTGTTGGCTGAAAAAAGAAAGAGGCCCTTTCATTGAGAGTGATAAAATCAAAATGGTAGCATGTCATAACTGTATTCTCTCTTTTACAACAGGGTAATGAAGCCTTATCCAAAGAGGGTGTGTGAGGTGACCGACCTTAAAGTAAGTGTGTAGGCTGTCAGTCGTAGCAGGGCTCAGATTTACAGAGAGGTGGTTGTAAACATCCACTCTGCAGCTCTGCTTTCCACAGCTTTCACAAAATGGAGAACAGAAATGTTACAACATTTGCACAGAAATAATCTCCTGCATCCCTTATACAGTGTGAGTTATCACATGCTAATATGCTCAGTTTTACAAGTAGATAACATCTTATCTAATGTGAAGCATCAGAGCAGAAACCATTTAGAATGCTCAGTCCATGTCTGTTATGTTTTCCCAAACTCACACACTCTCTGAGATTTGAAAGCTATGTGATGAATACAAGCTGAACTTGTGAGCATTTTAAATGTTCATATTTAAGTTATGTATGTTATGAAACTTTCATGAATACTTTAAACAGAGATGTCCGGAGAAAGCGCCTACTCTCTGTGAGAAAATGTACTTTAAACAAACACGTTAAGACTGGTTAAGACCAGTCCATTAACACAAAGGAGATATGCAACAGTGATACCTAATTACCTGGTGCATGTGAGCACAGACTTGATATGAAACTCAAAGTTTGCCACAGGGCAGATGTAAGAGAAGAAAGAGGCCCTGAGTCTCTCTCCCTCCTCTTTCAGCTGCAGTAAGCAGAGCATCAGGAACTCATGAGCATCCTGTGGAGGACAGCACAGGAGAACATCAGAGGAGGATTTGCTCCTGGACTTCAACAGCAGCACGGTGAGAAAACAAAGGTGGCCGTGTGCAGTTCCTGCAGGGTACTGCGTGAGGTTCTGATGTGTTCTGAATGGCTGAGGGGGCCATTTAGCTGGACCTGTTCATAGTCCTCTTCGAATGCAGGGCAGCGGGCTGAAACACACTCAAGCAGGGCTCCCAGGAGCTGCACCTTCTGCTTTGTGCTGCGAGTGGTGAGCTGGGCCTGCTGCAGATCTGAAAAACATCTACACACAGCAACAGGGAGACCAAGTGGTTTATATCTCTGAGCATCACAGCACCTCCTTAAGCACTCATGATTAAACAGTTCATTTAGACCCATGTGAAGCCTCTGGTTCTGAACGGGTACCTGAGCATCTGGCAACTAGAAGGATCCGTCAAGCAGGATGACTGAGCTCTGATGGGTCTCCAGAAGCAGGAGATACTCAGTAGGCACTGCAGAGTGGCGTTCATATAGCAGCTGTTCCCAATGTTGGGAAACCTAACAGGTCATCCATGTTAAAAATAGATTTAGTGCACAAGCTCTGAAACATCCAGGCCACTACATGTCAGTATAATGGCTGTTTAATAATGTGAAGAAGAACTGCTAAATGACTTACTGCTCATTTAATTACAATATGTTTGTATTTGTATAGGAGAAAAAGACTGAGCTTCACCTGTGTAAACTGTAAAATCATCTACTCTTAATAGGCTGTGTAGTAAAACGCGGTGTGTATTCTCGTCTTTACCCGAGCTGCCGAATGTTGAGGTGTTCGACAGCGGAATGGATGGGGGTGTGGCCTTGGCCCTCACCCTGACCAATCTGACGCCTCCTTTTACTCCTGAGGACGTGCAGCAGCTGTCCCAATAAATTCTGCGGCTGAACACGAGTGTCTGCTTGCATCAGAACAGCCGGAAACCTGAGAGACAGAAAAGAAGGGAGAGATGAATACACAGTGGCCAGTTATGCACAAAATGTTCACATAGCAACCCTTAGACAGATAAAGGTGTGAAGAATGAAAAATACAATGATGTTTTTTCTCGTTTTATGCCCCAAGGAAGTTACAATGGCAGTGCCATTGGGTAACCACCATGCCACACTTTTCTCTGCCACGAAGATGAATTTTGATAATGTACCCACCTCTCAATGCGCACGGAGTCCACATCTTTATCTGCAGCCTCTGTATAGAGAACAGAAACTTGGAGTAAATGTCCTTAACCAAAAACAGACTATGCATTTGAACAACATGATCAAATCTGCTGAGCTCTAACCAGGAACAATCACTGCTGTAGTCCTGAGCGACTCATATGAGGAGGAGGAGGAGGCTTGACCAGGAAGGCACGACTGGGTAGAAGAGGCATTGTGGGATATGTCCACAGGTGAAAAGGAAGAAGCAGTACTGAAGATCAGGGACCCCTCAGAGGAAGACGGGCAAGAAGTGGAGGTGGTCACATTCGCGGCGTGACCATCTAATGCCACGCAGGAGTCAGACACTTTGGAGGATGAGATTATGTGTCTCCACCAACTTCTATTCGTTTTCTCCTTCTTCTTTTTCTGTAGAAAAGCATTGTAGAAACGTATTGATTTGTATATGAAGTATTATCGCGACTTAGCGATATCTCGGTATTCTTACAAGAATCTCATTTTGATTTAAAAAACAAAACAAAACAAAACTTTTTAATCATCTGCATTTGCGCTAGTTTTTTTAACAGGAAAATGCTAATTAGTTACGCAGTGTAACGGCCCGAGTGCCGCTGCTCAAGGAACAGGACGTACAGACTCGCTCCACGGAGACGTTTATTAACGATTATTAACATACGATACAGACACCGGCACTCACGTATAACACAAACTGTGACCGTGAACACGAACATGATCAACGACTGACAATAAGGCACACACTAACAAGGGTTTAAATACATACAAACATGACAAGAGTAAACCGATGCAGGTGTGTGCTGAACAACATAGGCAAGGTTACACACGAGACAGTCAACGAAGAACTGCCAGTGCACGCGGCGGGCCATACCACGTGACCAGTGGAAGCGTTCCGTGACATGCACAATAAATCTTAATCCTTTTCAGATTATCGTATTTAAAATCGTTCCCAAAGTGTAGGAAAAAACATACATACCTTCATACACGAGCAAACACAGCCCATCCTGTTCGAATCTGTGATCTACTCGATTAGAGAATTAAGTAAAATATCAAATATGTTTTTTACAGGTCCTTTAACTGATATTCGCGATACAGCGCACCTCATTGTTTTGTTTTAAAACGGAGTTTTGACTCTTAGATGTTATGAATATGTATTATTTTGTCATTACTGATGCAAGTTCTCAGTTCTCATACGTTGTCACCCTCTTGAAAATAAATATTATTTACGTGTGTGTGTGTGTGTATGCGTTTCAAACGTTAAGATTCTTTAACTTCCGCAGTATAGTTTGGTAAATTCAGGTAGCGTAATGTTTTTTCCTAAAATCCTCACTGTCTCGCCCTGTGGTAAGGAGAAATGTTTCAAATATGACAGGTTACGTTTTATCATAGATAACTGGCTACAAAGTTACATTTGCGCCCTAATTTCTCTAGACATACATCTATAAGCATTGTTACTTTAAGACGCAATTAGTCTTGCGCTCTGGCAAACGTGTGCACCTGTAAATAATTACAATAATTTTAATGTACAACTTATTTTATTGTATAACCACACTGTAAATAGAATCCATAAGAGTTGTAACGTTCAGTTATTTTTACAGGTAGAGGATTACTGTGCTTCTACTATCTCTTAGCAACAAGTGATTTTTTTTTCTTCAGTATGACATGTGGGATAGTTTAGGGAACCTGATTTTTTTGTTAGATAAATATGTGTGGGTTATGACCGTTAAAAAGACCTGAACAAAAAAAATGTTTGGATTTTTATTCGCTGTCACCTTTCATCACGGGCAACATAAAAATTCACACTACTGCAATATCGCTAACATGTTACTGGCATGCGAATAAGACACCTGAGCACAGAGAGAAACCCAGTGTTATGACTACAGTTGACATTGGAACTAGCTAGATAGCTCATATTAAGACACTTCTTTGGAGAACACGTGCTAAAGTGTTTTCCCCACAATCTATATGCACAATTTATTTGCCAACTGTGACCAGAGAGAGAACATAGCTTACTCACAGCCTAGGACATGAATGGATTTTGATGAGGACTGCATATGCCTGGGATCAATTCAAACACGTCATGACGATGATATAAAACCTGATGAAACAAGCTTGACAAGCAGCAGTTCCATTTTTCCGTGAAAGTATCAAGCACAGATGAAGACGTTTCTATGGTTATCTCGGTTTTATAAATATTAGCCTATAGAGTTGGGCTTAGTACGTGAATAAAAGATGGAATTAAACATGCATAAATTACGGTGTCCTGGAAAACCCATCGTGCTGCAAATACACAAAGCATATTCATCAAAGTGGTAACACACTTTAGAAATGCGGTGCAAATTTAGAAAACGCATACAACTTCAGGAACAAATCCTGTCACAACACAACGGAATTGCTGTTTCCGGAGGACACGGAAAGGGGTGGACTTCTATGAGATTAGCGTGAAGTCTATTGGAAGTAGTGACAACTGAGTAAAAAGGGTTGTTTTTTTTCCAGTTACCACGGTGTTATCAAAGGTAGGTATGTGATACAGAATGGAAGACTGACCTATTCATGCTCTGCATTCTTGCTTATTTATTTATACATAAGGCAGCCTTAAAAACATGGGATGGAAATCCCATTTAACACAATATGGACTGTTTTACATTCAGAGTGAAATAAGTAACATTCACCTTTTAATGTATATTATATATTTATTTATTTTAAATGTTAAAATTCTTAACTAGGTCAGTGTTTTAGTTAGCTGCAAAAATGCCCCCATATTGAAATTTGTATTTCTAATGTCACAAGAACACTTTATTGACCTATCTCTGCCTAGTCAGCCTATAGAGGTTTAGCACACCCACTTAAATTGCCTTTCTCAGGCATTTCAGCTCTGAGTACCTTTTGAATGAAGCACAATACAGGGCAGCCAATCATAAAGGAGCTCATTTATCTTACATCCGTCTTAAAGGTGCAGTAGCAACAGGTGTCTGTTGAATTCCCAGCGATATCTATAGAGGTTGGAAATTGGTTGTGTAAAAATGAATTGTGATTATTAAGCCACATAGATG
Organism: Electrophorus electricus; assembly: GCF_041902795.1. Taxonomy (NCBI): domain Eukaryota; kingdom Metazoa; phylum Chordata; class Actinopteri; order Gymnotiformes; family Gymnotidae; genus Electrophorus; species Electrophorus electricus. The sequence goes on along the minus strand of NW_027658572.1, from coordinate 544,588 downwards.
TAAGTGGACATCAAGGGAAAAAATAGTGTGGGTGCCAAGTATGGTGATTGTATCTTAAAAGCTCTAGGAAATGTTACATTCAGAATGTTTGTGAGACAAAAAAAAAAGATATAATTACTATCCATGGTTTAATTGACTGTGTTGCAGACAACATAGGCAGAGATTAGACTGAAAAATGTCAGAGTATTTTTAATGCTGTTTATTGCTGTCGTCAGAGGTTATGCAGCCATATCCTCCCTAGCAAGTACGGCGTCTAATACCTGCAGACACAAAAACCGTGTTGAGCAATATTTAATTACATCTACTTGAAATGCATATTTAATTGCATTGTTAGTATTCATGGAAAACAAGTGTTAGGATTGCTCTGCTGCATTGCAAACTTTCTCACTCTAACAACTGTGGATTCCATCTCCTCAATCAGTTGGTCCATATCATGTTCACAGAAATCATATTGCATCTTTATGAAAGAATTCAGTTTCAGTTCCAGCTATGAAGAGAAACAGTGTTAAGCAATATTTAATTACATCTACTTGAAATGTATAGTTCATAGCATTGTGAGAATTTATGGAAAACAAGTGTTAGGATTGCTCTGCTCCACTGCAGACTTTCTCACTCTAGCAAACATGGCTTCCGGGTCCTCAATACATTCATCCCAGTCATTGTGATCGTAAATCTGATTCAAAGGAGTCTTTTCAGGAAGCATCATCTTGAAATTCATATCTGGAGGTTCTATCTTTTTGAAAGACTTCAGTTCCACCTGTAGATATAAGTAGAAATATTGTTGAACAGTATTTAAATACATTGAATTGAAATATGACTTTAATTACATTTTGATGCATTTGGAATTTATAGTTTGTATTGGACTGGAAAGGAAACAAATACAATTTTTATCGCATAGCCGTTATCACATAGCCTGCAGGCCTAATGATGTAAAAATGTGCCCCCAAATATCAAATGTTCAACAGAAATAACAGGACCTGACACACTAAGGTACCGTAGACCCATTCAAATTGTGCTATTGGAATAATAAATTCCAATGCATTCGGTCATTTTAGCTAGTGTTGATTTTGATTCTAGCCACAATTATACTAATAATCAGTGTTACAACTCAGCATGCAAAGTCACCGAACAGTCGATTGTTAATTCTATATTAAGGAGAATGTAAAACAAACAAAAAAAAAACCCACCAACAATTTTTTTTTTTCCTGTAATTGACAAAGATTGCATATGCTAAATGTATGTGTCCTAAATATAATCTAAATAAATTGACATTAGTGTTTTTAATTAATTTCTCCAACATTTGTTGAAATGCATTTGTAATTTATATTCAAAGACATTTCAGTGTACTTAAGTACAAGCATTAAATTAGAATCACTGTTCACCATAGCTGTTTTTCCATTTTTTGTGGCTTTTGTCCCTTGCCTCAGTATGGCTTTAAATCATTTGCCTTGGTTCTACTTTACTTACCATGGCTGATTCAGTTCTCTCAGTAGGCAAGTCATTCTTCAATAAATACTTTGGTCTAGTATCTGTTTAAAAAGTAACAGAAAATGTCTTATTAGCGTTGTATAGATACTTAGAACACTTCTACGTAGATCTCTCTCTCTCAGACACACACACACACACACACACAGTTCATCCAAGTGGTGGCTGTGGTCAGAACTTACCCTTAAAGAAGTCATCCACTGAGGTAGTGTTCCTTCTCTTAACACCCTTCCGACAACAGCAAGTGAACAATAGCACAAGCTGCGTGAATATTCTGGCAGGGATCTGGGCTCGTGTCTTTTCGTTCTTCTTTTTCCTATATTTACCAAATATCCCGTGCTTTTCCTTTTCATACTTGTCAGAAAGAACAGGTTCCTTGCGTCTTGGATTGCAGTCGTAACTACCGGACTGACCCATAATAAATTTAGTTTTGAAAATCCAAGTGTAACCGTTATCTGTGATCTGTAGACTAAAAATGGTTCACAGAAATTGTTCATTTGAAAAATCTGTTGACTACATCATAATCGCATAATTGATGCGGCTGCATTATGACATCACACGTCACGTCTGCAATAGTTTTCAATTTACACCAACCTTAAAGAGAAAATGATTAGCAAATGTAGTTGCTAGTGATTGTCTAGTGATTGTAAGCAACGACTATTCGTGCTCTGCATTCTTGCGTATTTATTTATGCTAGGTATTTTTTGCATTATGCTTACTACAGAATTAACAGTCAACTGTTCAGTGACTTTGCATGCAGAGTTGTAACACTGCTTATTACTAGAACTGTGGCTAGAATCAAAATTAACGCTAGTGTCGTTCCTAAATCCCCAATCAGCTAGTCGCAAAGTTAACATTCAAATAGAAAATAAAGATGCAGACTTCAGAATTAGTTAAAGAGAATAGCTGAGAGAATAGAATAAATTATCCGTTACTATCCCGTCTTTTATCATCCCTCCATCCCTCCATCCCATGCCATCTTCCTCTATTATTTGCTTTTCTATTTTTTTCTGGTATCTCCTTATCTCTTTTTAAAAAAAACATTGGCCAAAAGACTAACTAAAACACTGACATACTTAGGACCTTTAATATTTTTTAAAAATATAACATTAAAAGGAGAATGTTACTTATTTCACCCTGACTGTCCACTTATATATCTGTTTTGAGTATGATTTTCCTTGTTCAAGTGAAAACAGTAGGCCTATTATAAACAACATGGAGGAAATAAAAATAAAAATACTTGAGTTAGACAGTGGACACAGGTTGCTAATAAATCAAGTAAATGAAACTGGATGGACTGCTTAATTATGTAACAACACAACATTGATGGCGACGAAGATGTTTCAGACATATACATTCTTACGTGATGCTGACCTCGATATCCATATTTCACATTGATACTGTAACACTATAGATGAACCTAAACCTCACATTCTCGTCACGTTGATAAGCTTTTTGAAAGTTTGATCATGATCAAAGATCATGATCTTTGTTTTCTAAGTGTGTTTCCAAATTGCCTTTGACTGCTGTATGCCTAATTGCGGCATTTAGCACCTCATTTCGTCTCTAATTTTTGACATGTACTCTTGACATAAGTCTTGCATAAGTGGAAAGTCGATCAGCCCCCATTTAAAAATGGTAAGCTTTTACTGTCACGTTAATAACATCACGCACACATAATGCTTCGACTGTCCTACACTTTAAATATCTTTTGCACATTATGGAGTGTGAGCATAGTTACCAGTTCCCTTCATGCAAAAGGGTTGTCTTAGGTTACTGTAAAGTCTAATGCACATTTGGAATTATTAAAAGTAGTTTATAATCAATACGAAATTTTACTGGGAGCCAAAGTAAAGTAGCTAAGATATGATTGATGTGATTAAATTTTCTAGCTCTATTAAGAACTATGGCTGCTGCATTTTGAACTCGCTAGGCACTTTAGGCACTTAATAGCACAGCTAGATAGTAAGGGATTACAGTAGTCCAATATTGAAGTAATAAATGCATGGACTACCTTTTCTGCATTATGTGTGGAGAGCATGTTCCTAATCTTTGAAATGTTTCTAAGGTGGAGAAAGGGGGTCCTAGAAACATTATTTATTTACGTGAGCTTCGAACGAGAGACTGGGATCCATAACTCCAAGATCTTTAACTGTTAGAGAAGATGTGATTGGGAAACCATTGAGGTTCATTGAGTAATTAGAGAGTGGAGACCTAGCTGACTCTGGGCCTAATAGAAACACCTCTGAATGTCTCTGAATGTTAGAAATTAATTAAAAATACTAATGTCAATGTATTTACAACGCATGTATTTAGGACGTAATTTTTTCAATCACAACAAAATATGTTGTTGTATTTTTTGCATTATGCTTACTACAGAATTAACAGTCAACTGTTCAGTGACTTTGCATGTAGAGTTGTAACACTGCTTATTACTAGAACTGTGGCTAGAATCAAAATCAACGCTAGTGTCGTTCCTAAATCCCCAATCAGCTAGTCGTAAAGTTAACATTCAAATAGAAAATAAAGATACAGACTTCAGAATTAGTTAAAGAGAATAGCTGAGAGAATAGAATAAATTATCCGTTACTACCCCTGTCTTTTATCATCCCTCCATCCCTCCATCTTCCTCTATTATTTGCTTTTCTATTTTGTTCTGGTATCTCCTTATCTCTTTTAAAAAAAAACATTGGCCAAAAGACTAACTAAAACACTGACATACTTAAGACCTTTAATATTTTTTTAAAATGTAACATTAAAAGGAGAATGTTACTTATTTCACCCTGACTGTCCACTTATATATCTGTTTTGAGTATGATTTTCCTTGTTCAAGTGAAAACAGTAACAAATGTAGCATGTCACAAATATATACATAAATATGTATGAAAAATGAAAGACATCAACATGAAACACTGGAGCTGATTTCAGTTAAGCACCTAGTTATGGAAACTATAAAGACTAACATTGTCATAAAAATGTTGTGAAAGTTAATGCTTAGAAGATTACAAGTGGCTAAGACATACCTTGTTATAGGCTGTGCTTACTGATGTACACCAGGTGGACATAGTGTCAAAGCAGAGGGTCTGATGGAGCAAGTGGAACATCAACATTTAAAACAAAAATGAACTGCTTGTATTTAGTGAACTAAATAAAGCATAAGCGTCCTATGCATGGCATACAGATCCATATAAGCTTTGATAAAATCCATCCTCATGTAAAATATGTATTGTGCCAATCATAGTAAGTGAAAACTATGACATAAAAAACTTTGCTTACCTAATATAAGCAGGCAATTATCTTTTAATTTGACCTACCCCAGTAAATCACGGTACCTAACTTGATGAATAACAGGAATAATCACAAACTTCTAATGAAGCAAAGTAATATATAATTACAATTATAAAGGACTAATTTGGTTCGTCTCGCCCAAAGCCATTAGAATGTTCTTTATATAACAGGTGAAAACGACCTACACCAATGTGATATACAAACCAATCCTGCTTTTATTACACAGAAGAGCTGAGCAATTATAGGGAGGCACCCTAAAAAGTTGAGGGTGGAATTACCTGTCAATAAACAAAGTACAGAATAGATAAGCAAAACTATTCTGTTGCATCATCTTTGAAATGACTCTGCAAGGAAAATGTTGATATGAATAAATGCTTGTATTCCTTTCTGATACAAGTCAAAAAATATCTTTAAAGTGGGTCAAACATGAGAACTATGTGCATTCCTTCACAAACATATACAAATCAATGAAAAAATCTCCCCTAATATGTTTATATACACAAGTGTCTGTGGGAGCCCCAAAGCTATATTATGCATTCAAATAACAAAATATATATCACAGTTCCTACAAAAAATGAAAGTAAAAAAGCAAACAAACAACAAAAAGGGGAAAATCATAAATGAAAATATCCCAAAAATAATTTACTAATGTCATGTTTGTAAGCAGCCCTGCTTTCCTGCTTCCTAAAATGGTGACATATTTTAGGTACTCAGGCCACTGGAAACAAAAATATACACAGTAGTTCTTCCACACATTTAGAGGAACCTGATTTTTTTGTTAGATAAATATGTGTCGGTTATGACCGTTAAAAAGACCTGAACAAAAAAAATGTTTGGATTTTTGTTTCCTGTCACCTTTCATCACGGGCAACATAAAAATTCACACTACTGCAATATCGCTAACATGTTACTGGCATGCGAATAAGACACCTGAGCACAGAGAGAAACCCAGTGTTATGATTACAGTTGACATTGGAACTAGCTAGATAACTCATATTAAGACACTTCTTTGGAGAACACGTGCTAAAGTGTTTTCCCCACAATCTATATGCATAATTTATTTGCCAACTGTGACCAGAGAGAGAACATAGCTAGCTACCTTACTCGCAGCCTAGGACTTGAATGGATTTTGATGAGGACTGCATATGCCTGGGATCAATTCAAACACGTCATGACGATGATATAAAACCTGATGAAACAAGCTTGACAAGCAGCAGTTCCGTTTTTCCGTGAAAGTATCAAGCACAGATGAAGACGTTTCTATGGTTATCTCGGTTTTATAAATATTAGCCTATAGAGTTGGGCTTAGTACGTGAATAAAAGATGGAATTAAACATGCATAAATTACGGTGTCCTGGAAAACCCATCGTGCTGCAAATACACAAAGCATATTCATCAAAGTGGTAACACACTTTAGAAATGCGGTGCAAATTTAGAAAACGCATACAACTTCAGGAACAAATCCTGTCACAACACAACGGAAGTGCTGTTTCCGGAGGACACGGAAAGGGGTGGACTTCTATGAGATTAGCGTGAAGTCTATTGGAAGTAGTGACAACTGAGTAAAAAGGGTTGGTTTTTTTTCCAGTTACCACGGTGTTATCAAGGGTAGGTATGTGATACAGAATGGAAGACCGACCTATTCATGCTCTGCATTCTTGCATATTTATTTATACATAAGGCAGCCTTAAAAACATGGGATGGAAATCCCATTTAACACAATATGCACTGTTTTACAGTCAGAGTGAAATAAGTAACATTCTCCTTTTAATATATATATTTTAAATGTTAAAATTCTTAACTATGTCAGTTAAGATGCCAAAAATGCCCCTTTTGAAATTTGTATTTCTAATGTCACAAGAACACTTTATTGACCTATCTCTGCCTATTCAGCCTATAGAGGTTTAGCACACCCACTTAAATTGCCTTTCTCAGGCATTTCAGCTCTGAGTACCTTTTGAATGAAGCACAATACAGGGCAGCCAATCATAAAGGAGCTCATTTATCTTACATCCGTCTTAAAGGTGCAGTAGCAACAGGTGCCTGTTGAATTCCAAGCGATATATATATAGAGGTTGGAAATTGGTTCTGTAAAAAAAAAAAAATGACAGGCTGAAAACGAGTCGTTTCCGCTCTGTGAATTGGGAGAAAGGGACAGTGTGTGGAAGCCCAACCGCAGTCATATAGCTTTGCTTCTAACAGTACCATTACCATCACCCACTCTGGTGCACTAGTTTGAGTGTATTAGAACTAGTAGCAATGCTGAAGCATTACATGTATCTATAACAAATATTCTGACCATGATGAAGTGATAGATTTGTTAAGGCAAACTGTGTATGCAATACATGTTGCTTAGGTCACTTGCTCTAATTGTACACAACTCTAAAGCTACACAACTGTACATTAGTTAAAGTCTACACAGTGTCAGTCATGTGAAGTACAACTGAAAGTTCCCCTGTTGTATTCTTCCAACAATCAAGTTCTGCGTAAGTGGGGGCAAAATAATATGAGCTTCACATCAAAGAACATTTTAAACAAATGGACTGTATGTACATCTTTTTTCTAATGTTACAATTGGAGTCTAAAGTTATATCTCTTATCAGTGGAGGATGCACTTGCTCAAACCTTTTCTTTAGATTCCTTTTGTACACACTACAGACTGTGACCTCGAGATGCTTGAATGAATGTTGAACATTCACACTTGTGTATGAGTGCCGACTGTTAGCTAATGCATCATGATGAGCCTATCCTTTTTGAGTTACTTACTGAGATCATTCTCATAGCAAGTTCATTACACCTTGTGTACTCGATGTAGTGCGGTGAGCAGTTTCAATCTTAGTTACAATCTTAGTTATCAAAGACTCACTCCACCGACCAAAGCCTCTTCTCTTAGACAACATGACAAAACCATAGCAGCTTGAGAGCAAAAATCGAGCCTCGTAAGAGGTGTTATGTTCCATAGGCAGATTGACATCTTAATGCGATACACATGAACTCAATTTTCTTTGCATACATGTACATTGCACTTGTAATGTTTCTGATATTGCTTCTCTCCTGAATAGCTCAGTCAGTACAGCATCAGACTTTTAATCTGTGGTCCCTGTTCAAGTGAAAATATTGTTCTTTGCCACTAAAGTGCGCTTGAGAAGTTTCTTGAAATACCTCTAGATCAACCTAAGTCAAGGGACAGGACCCTGTTGCCTTGAGCCTTGCCGATTAAACTGACATTTCACATCCGTTTCCCCCAGCTGTGATGCTGTGCATTGGCTGTCATCCCAGGCTAGCTAGTTCTGCTGGCAAGCTTGAAATATCAAAATCCTTCCTACTTTAAAAAAAAATCATCACTTCTGAGCCTATCCTTTTTGAGTTAATTACTGAGATCATTCTCACAGCAAGTTCATTAGACCTTGTTCACTCATTGTAGTTCGGTGAGCAATTTCTATATTGGATGAGAGAAGGAGCAGACTTGTTCAAGTCACAAAATCCATTTACACTTAAACAACAGGAGCTTGTCAGTGGAGGGTGTACTTGCTCACACCTTTCTTTTCGATTCCTGTTGCATAAGGGAATAAGTGACAAGGGAAGTCATTTTGGAACAAACCTGTGAGGCAACTGTCTTTGAGGCAAAGTGTCTGTATCCAGGGAAGAACATGTGCATGTTCAAGTGCATGTTCATTCTCTGAAGTTTACTGAGAAAGACCTGACAGCAGTTGAACACCATTGGTTGTTGTCTGCTACCTTGTCTCTGTCTCTCTCTGTGTTCGCATGATAGGCACCACTGCATGCCATGCACCAGGCCTCCTTTCTTGTGAGGCTGTCCCTCATGACATCTATGGAGTGCATAATTGAAGACTAAGTAAAAGGATTCCCTTAAGATCTGAATACCTTTGGTTGTTGTCGTACATCGTCTCTGGCTCTCTCTGTGTTAAATGCAGACTGCTCAGGTCATGGTGTTGACAGCTTCTAGTATTTTCACTAGATCCAAAGCAGTGTCAAACCTGTTTTTACATTTAAATGTTTTCACTTGGTTTTACATTTTAATGTTAACAAAATAAGAAACAATACACATTATAAATGTTAGATAGCTACATATTTGTACTTCTTGTACAAACTAAGAAAATAATAGAACACTAATTTAGTTATGTGACATATTGACACCTGAGCAAGACATGAGTGAGGGATAAAAAGGCAGGATATTAGTCACACAAAGCACTGCCAAAAAGTTTTAAAAACAGCTGTGTGGAAGCTCATGAAGACAGGCTCAGCTTTAGTCCACAGTATGCTAAATGGGAAACACTGGAGGATGGTACATGAGGGGTTTAAATAGGGAGAGAGTTAATTAGAAGCAGGTGATCGTGATGGTTGATAAGTGTGTGATTGTGAACCGAGCAGTGGTCGTCGTGGGTGATTTGTGCGGATATGTGTGTACGTGTCTGTGTCTGCGTTCCTGGTTCGGTGCGGACCAGAACCTGACAACTTGTTTCCACTTGATATCAGAATTAGTTGAAGAGAATTTCTGGTCCCGTCCTTTATTGCAACTTAAATATAAACATGCTTTTGAGGGACCCTCCGGAGAATGTCGGAGGGGTACACAAGAGTTTAATTCTTATAAACTTTTTCAAGGGCAATTATGTAAACAACCCTCCTTTTTTTCCATATTGTTCTTTGAAGTTTCCACCATTATGCTCAAATTACAAATGAAATTATAAAAGCTAGTCACCTATGAACCTGCAGGCTTATATAGAAGGGAAAATAAACTATGGACTATTTGTGCTCTGCATTCTTGCATATTTATTTATGCTAGGCTGTACATAACGCAGCCTTAAAAACATGGGATAAAAATCCCCATGTAACACAATTCAGGTTCTGTCTAAATACATGGCTAGCTAGCTAGTTATTTTACAATCCCATTTAGCCCATATATCGTCGTGAATGTCCTGAATAAAACGGGCTGTACCTAATCCCCATAAATGACATATCTCTCAGTGAATAAAAACTCGTATGCTTCAACGGTATACAATGGGAGAAATCGATCACCTTTAAAAGGATTTCTTACTGTAGGCCTATTATAAACAACATGGAGGAAATTAAAATAAAAATACTTGAGTCAGACCGTGGGCACAGGCTGCTAATAAATCAGGTAAATGAAACTGGATGGACTGCTTAATTTTGTAACAACACAACATTTATGGTGACAAGGATGTTTCACACATACACTCTTAAGTGATGCTGACCTCAATATCCATATTTCACATTGTTACTGTAACACTATAGATGAACCTAAACCTCGCATTCTCGTCACGTTGATAAGCTTTTTGAAAGTTCCGCTCTGCACGTCTCTGAAAGGCAGGTGAGTTAATCTTCTGGAAACATAAAAGCATGATCTTAAATCTTTCACTTTGTTCTTATATGCGAGTTGTCAATAAGTCAAAATTCTTGTTAAAACTCTGGAACTCTGTTGCAGCTCAGTCTCTCTGTTTTGCATTGCCAGATCAATGGACAGGAGTATGTCCAGCTTTGACACACGTGCCCTGCGCTGACCAGTACCGCCAGCAACCACAACACGTGGAGACGAAATGCTCTTTAACTACTTGTCCTTCCTCCACGTATATACACTGAAAACTCCAGTTTAGAGTGGTTAATGGCACTTACGCCAGCGCACTGTACCGGTTTGTTCACCTGTAGTCAGAGATGCACGGACCCGTTGGTGCGTATGCGTAACTCGGAGCAGGTGCTGCTCTACAAGGTTATGCTGCTGCTTATTGTCACTCTCTCACGACCACAAGCCCTCATCTACTTTAACAAGGCTAAGTCACTGATAATGTAATAACAAACATGTTTGACAAAATACTAGGTCATGGTTTGCAGTCTGAAGTACTTCTGACCTGCTGAGAGTTAGCCTGATTTGATTTAGCTTGTTCTTAACCTTTGTTTAGTATGTTACGTAAAAGCTTACTCATTAGGGGGTTTTTTTTAATAGGCTGTAGTAATTTCAGGAGCTCAGGCAGGGGCATACTTATATTTATGAGTGGCTATGCAACACCCACTGAAATAAAAGCTGAGGATGTCATTGCAGAGGTAGGAGGAGCCAGAGCAGAATATTACATTGCTTGAATAGTGGCTCTGTCTGCCCTGGGGGTATTATTGAAACCCAAAGGCTGAAAGGATGGGGAGAGAGAGAGAGAGAGAGAGAGAGAGAGAGAGAGAGAGAGAGAGAGAGAGAGAGAGAGAGAGAGAGAGCATGTGTGAACATATTCTTGTCACGGTACGGCCCCTCCCCCCAAACGTCTCCCCGTGTGCGTTTGCTTGTGTGTGTGTGTGTGTGTGTGTGTGTTCATCCGTGTGGCCACGCTCCCTTGTGTTTCACGCCTGCCCTTCGTTATGTTGTTATTGTTTGCGTATATAAGTCCTTTGTGTAAACGTTAACGTTGTCAGTGTTTGATCCCACGATAGCCTTATTGCTACGTTGTCTTCCATGTCTCTAAATAAACATCGTTGTATGCATCATGGCTCCTCTTTTGTATCCTGCCAATCCTCCCTGCGTTACAATTATGATAAAATTTGATAAAATACAAGATCATAGTTTGCAGTCTGAAGTACTTTTGACCTGCTGAGAGTTAGCCTGATTTGATTTAGCCTGTTCCTAACCTTTGTTTAGTATGTTGCGTAAAAGCTCATGGAAATATTTCAGATGTAACATACATGTAACTGACCTAGTAGAGCAAAATTACAGAATTTTAAGGAGGAAGTGACGTTCTTGGGGCATATCATTAAGGGAAATACACACAAGCTGTCTCAAAACCGACCACAAGCCATAATTTCGCTACCTAAACCATAGTGGCATACTCCCATCTTACTCTTTTAGTCCCACACGCAGTACACCGAATACTGCAGGACCAAAGAGTGTCACACTTCTCAGCCCAGTGGTAGCTGAGATACCACACCACCCTCTTAGATATGCCTAATATAACTGTCAAAAGGTGTATAACACTGAACCCAGCTACACTCCTTCCTACGGAGGAGGATGGAGATCCACAAGACTGCACAGCAATCTTAGCTGAAGTATATATACCGCGGGTTGATCTCTTTGAAGAAGCCATAAGTAACCCAGACCTATGCCTCTATGTGGATGGGTCAGCAAGCAGGGACGACACAGGGGTCAATAGGGAAGCATACGCGGTAGTAACAGATCATGAAATACTTAAAACAGAAGTATTACCATCCTCCTATTCAGCGCAGGCTGCTGAACTAATAGCACTGACGGAAGCATGCAAACTAGCTGCAGACAAAACTGTTAATGATTTTGGAGCCATATGGAAACATAGGCAATTCCTGACAAGCTCGGGTAAATATATTAGACATCGCCATCTTGCTAGAAGCCATTTTGCTGCCAAAGACAATTGCAGTTGTTAAGTGTGCAGCTCACAAGACTACAGAAGACCAAATCAGCAAGGGGAATAATTTTGCAGATAGAGTAGCAAAGGCAGCTGCAACTAAAACCGCTGTGCAAGCAATACAGGAAACCGCTGCTACCCCGCAGGCCACATTACGGGAGATTCAGTCAGGGGCTACCGCCACCGAGCGCACCAGGTGGAGATAACTAGACTGCACAGTGTACAATGGTGCTTGGACACACACACCTACGGGCAAACCTTGCCTACCCAAATCATACGTGCAGGGCCTAATCAGAATTGCTCATGGGCGTAGCCATGTGAGCAAAGGGGGAATCGTGGACAGCATATTAAAGTACTGGTTGAGTTGGAACTGTGTTGAGTAGGGTGTTAAAGGCAAGGCCTACCCTTTCGACACTCGGAACCGTCAAGAAACCCATAAGATGGGTGTGTTGGTGCTTGTGATACTTGGGGTCTGGCATAGTGTCCACTTGAGTACATCCGAACGTATAACCTGGGATACCTCCTCCTCCGCTTATTGGACCAGGTTAAACAACGGCTATTTTAGCACCTCTAACAAGGAACAAATCCCATGGTATCAAGCCTTCAATAAGCCAGTGCAGCAGACAATTACAGGTCACCTAAGAGAAAACACCACAAAGCAGAGTCAAATCATTAGGGTTCCGTCTGGTTCTTATGATTATTCTGCAAACAGAAAATATGTATGGGACATCAGAACTGATAGTGAAGTTAAACAGTCAATCTTACTATTGCCAGTGCGCCCGGGGATGGAAATGCCATTCAGGTAAAGTTACGAGGAAACTGGAACAATCCCAATGGTAGCTATCTGTGCTGTATAGAAAGGGTGGGGGCTGACATTTGTGTGCCACTGACACATGTAGCACTGCCACATAGAGAAAATCAGACACAGCTAACACAGTCAGAACATAGACTGCATATTAACATGGATGAAGAATCCCACGACTTATCAGAAGACTTGTTACCATTTCAGGGTCCCAACGCCACTGAGGCAGAACGATTAGCAGCTAAATGCCAGCAAAATACAGCGTGTATGTCAGTCATTGTGCATGCCCAACATATCGAGCAAGAGTGCCTGGTGTGCCAGCATACCAGTGTTCCATGGACTGTAATCCCTCTGAAAAACGCAGACGTAGGAGAAGTGAATATGACAATCTCTATGTGCCAGGTTATTAACCAGACCTCAAACTGTCCCAGTCCCACTAACCCTGCACCACCGAAAATGATGCTGCATGTGGCAGCTAGTAAGGGTGAGATATTTGTATAGCAGATGAAGCAGCAGGTGCCGGAAGGCTGGTCCAGATGCGTCGACTATGTGCAGGTCCACAGCAACGGCACTTGCAGTGACTCCAATAGCAGTTCCCTCTGGAATTGTTCCATGACAACCCTGCAGGGATATTGGAATGTAATGTGGGTCTGTGGTTCGGTGGCCTATGGTGAATTGCCACAGAACCGGATTGGTTGTTGTTATCCAGCTGTAGTGCGCCCAAGGACACAGGTGTATACACTTCCCCATGCCAAGCAGCACAGGGTGAGGAGAGACATAACCAGCACAGACTATTGTGGTAGAATTCTGAGGGACCCATGGACCACTCCGGGTGAAACCATTGGTTGGTCCCTTTTCCTGGGCGGTGGCACAGTAGCAGCCCTGCAAAAGATCAATGGCTTAGCTTATCAGTTACTGCAAGTAGTTAATGACACCTTAGCAGCAATAGGTGCCTTAAAGATAGAACAACAAGTGATAAGGGCAGCAGTGCTTCAACATAGATTGGTATTAGATCTCCTAACCATGAAGGAAGGAGGAGTGTGCAAAATGATTAACACTTCCTGCTGTTTTTACATTCCAGATCTCAGCGCTAATATTGCTGATTATATGAATCATGTGTTATCTGCCTTCACTCCGCAGCCTACAGTTCCAGGTGGATTCTGGGACTGGCTGACGGCCTGGTTGGGCAGTTGGGCAGCGAACCTAGCAGCTGTAGCGTTGCCCATTCTGCTACCCATTCTTCTTCTTCTTCTGTGTTTACCTCCTTTTTTGTCATTGCGTGTCAGACGTCTTTCTAGTGTGTTCACCATGCCAGCGCTCAGCGGTCATGCCAATGACCAACCCCAGCTCTGTGAAGACATTCCGCTCCCCAAGATGGGCGGTGCCGGTGATCCACATGAAGACATCGTAGTGCTATTTGCTGAATAAATGTGTGATAATGTGTGATATAGAATAAAAGGGGGAAATGTTGTGGAAATTTACTTTGCTTCATTTTGTGGAAATTTACTTTGCTTTATTTTACTTTGCTTTATGTTTCTATAGTCACAGCATAACAGTCTGCAGATAAGCGTGTGAGTCAGGGACTCCAGCTGCTCACATACCGTTCTAACCATAGAGATAGAAGAAGCCTTCAGCGCTCAGGCTAACCAAAACATGAATTAGCAGATACTCTGTAGGAGTCGTTTTTCTTTTTTTCTCTTTCTTCTGTTCTGTGTATAAGGGGAGGGGGACCGTACTGCGGGTCAGTCCTCTTACTCTGTTATACAGGGGACAGAACTCAATAAACTTTTACTCTTTACTACTCAATGCATAAAGCTGTCTGTGTTTGATGTGCTCTCATTTTCCCACCACATCCATTTAGCAGTACTTCTGAATAACCGAAATGGCTTAAAACAGCTGAGCGGATGTTTGAAACTGAGTGATAAGATGTTCAGCAATTTATATATGATAATACAAGGCAGTAAATTAAATTTGGCTGAACTGGACAATAGTACCTGGCATGAAAAGTATGTCGTAGAAAGAGTAACAAAAAACTCAACCTCTCACCTCGCGCTCTGAGATGTCTTCGTCACTGTCTGTAGTGTCCTCTAGGATACTTCTGCCCTCACTAAAGTGTGTCAACCTGACCGGGTCAAACATCTCTTGAACATAATAACTACACAATGGAAAATCAGCTTCAAGTGCTGCATTGAGCAAGAGTGCACTGTAAATGGCCAGATATAAATGGCAATGTCAGTAGTAAATTTATATATGCAGTCATGGAACAGGACCTAGCTGTAGAGCACAGCTTTAAGGTGCATATTATGATGTGCTCTTACCAATCATCCTCCTGGCTGTGTCTTGCTCTTTTGGCCAAATGTTTCTCTTCCAAAGCAGACAGACCAGACTCGCTGCATATTACTCTGTGCACTATAAATAAACCACATGTATAATGCCTTGTAAACAATGGAAGAAGGGAAATTTGAACTGTGACTACTCTGTTAAAGGGGCGGATAAGGCACCCCACCCAAACCCCCGAAAGCTGTTCTGTTATCCCTAATTGCTATGCAATAGTCCTGTGATTAACTCAAAGGCTGGAGAAGTTTCACCTTTCTCTATTTGAATCCTGAAGGCTGTTCGGTTCCGTCGCCCACAATCCATCCTGTGTAATTAAACATTCACATCATAACTCGACACCGTGTAATAGGGCAAACTCACTCGGATCGGGGAAAGGATCACAGACTACCTGTACTGCTGCTGCAACTCTGCGGCCATTCCAACAACATCCACATACATTCCAGCAACATCCTATTATAGGACACAGTGTATCTGGCTTAAGTACACCCATTTAATAGCATGTTGGACCTTCTTTGGCCTCCAGAACTGCAGCAATTCTTTCTGGCATAGTTTCCACTATATGCTGAAAATACTCTGCAGGAATCTTGGTCCAATCTTCATAGGATATTTTCTCTCAAATTACATGGAGGGACTGACATGTTCTAAACTGCCTGTTATACCTTTACCCAGGGATGTTCTATAGGATTAAGATCTGGGGACTGTGAAGGCCAGGGAAACATTGAAAATTTGCTGTCTTGATACTGGAACAAATCCGTGATTATACAACCCTTGCGGCAGGGTTTCTTGTCTTGTTGAAAGTGTCCTTCTGCCATAGTTTAAGCAGCTGCATGAAGGGATGCACTCGGTCGCAATACATAGGTAAGCCCTTCTGTTCAAACGTCTACTGATTTCAGAGGACCCATGGTGTGCCAAGAAAACATTCCTCACACCTTTATGCCACCTCTACCAGCATGAACTGTTGACACCTGACAGGAAGGACTCTTTAATTCATGCTGCTTATGCCAAATTCTTACCCTCCCATCATCATAGTGCAACAGAATTTTGGATACATCTGACAAGATGATGTTCCACTGTTTAGTTTTCTGCTCTTCTGCCCACTGGAGTCTTGCCGTTCTGTTTGCCTCAGACAGCAATGACACTCGAACAGATCATCTGAACAGGTCATCCAAATGTGCTAAGGTGATGACCTGTGCATTCAGACATGTTAGTTGGAGCAACAGCATTGTATCTGGCTGCAATTTGCTTGACCGTGCACCACTTGATCATCAGAATTATTCTTGATGTCATCCTCCTTTGATCCCTTTCAAAATATTGGTCCTGGTTAGTCTGGTCCATGCCTCGTTCGCAGTTCGCTTCGCTCAGACCACTTGACTTTCCCATTCTAATGTTTACATGGCGTTTTTTGCAATTAGTCAAAACTGACCTTTCATGACCTTCATTATAAACTTTTCTAAGCAGTCATGACCTCACCCTGTCATAATATTTACTATCATATCTTCCCTGTGTCCAAAGTGATCTCATGGCAGGAATTTTCTAGCCAACCATTTCTAAGTCAAGCCAATTCAAGCAGAAATGCCACTGAGAGTGTTTCTGATGAACTCCTGTCATTGTACTAAGTCGGTAAGAAAGGGTTAACTACATAAAAATAAAAGTGAATGACTTAAAAGTTTGATCATTTTAACTGAATCTATATTTTATGGAATGGTGTAATTAACCTTCATTATAAACTTTCCTTAGTCGTCATGGCCTGTCCCTGCCAGAATATTTACTATCAGATCTTCCCTGTCTCCAAAGTGATATCATGGCAGGAATTTTCCCAAGTGTTTACATTAAAGGAATCTGACTATACTGATTACTCTTTGCCAGCTAACAGCAAATAAAAGATGCTGGATTTTGGATTATGTGAGTATATAACACGTGACTGTGTTTGTGTCAGAGAAGGGAGAGGAGAGGCTTTGTCTCCAGCCTCCCGCTGCTTGCCGCTGTTCAGCTTCTCACTCCTGAGATCCTTCTCGTTCTCCTTCTCCCCATTGCGTCCCACTCCGCCAATGCTGCTGCAACTTCAACCGCTGACAAAGTGCACCAGCTCAAAGCGTGGTCTAGAGCCAAATTTCAACACGGGCATCTTCCTCATTGGCTCATCTCCTCAGAGGGGCAACACATGCACAGTTTCAGCTCCTATCGATGCCCACGTAGAACCTTATAAAATCAAACTGACAATGACAAGGAAACCATATTTTCAACACCTCCAGCACAAGTAGCAGTTTTTAGCAATGCACTACTTTTAGTGGTTGTTGAGCATCTGGAAAGAATGCAAGTCACCAGGGTAACATCATCAAGAAGCCCTTTTAGACTTACTTCCATCAGATGAATTCGGCCTCTTTTTTGCTTCAGTATTTGGGACTAATTCGTAGGAGGGCATTTTGCCAACATGAATCCCCTCTGCCATGTCATGCACTCTCTGCATCAGTTGTGGGCCATACCTGCTAGACCAAACATTTACATTCTGAATACTTTGGCTGAAGTTGTTAAAATCTTAGTATAAAAATCAACACTTTTATCTGTATCTTAATTTCAGGCTGATTTAACAAGTAGATAAGCTAACGTAGTGAGCGGTTGTCTTGGCTTGTCCTAATGGCAGTCAGGGGCCAAAACACTTACTGTAACACTTTATACTTATAACACACTTTCCTTAACTATTACAGATGCCGTTTAACAATGTTCTATTTTTAAAATATGGAAACAGCAACTCAGCACATAAGGCGTTAGACCATACCTGCATGCTAAGAACACATGGTTCACTCAGACCATCGATAGAGACAACAGCTGATCTAAGTCTCTTGCTTCGTAATTTTCAACGTGCTTGTTTATGAATAACTTTCGAGCTAACCACTGCTTATCACTTTCAAAGTGTTGTCAGAATTTATTGATATGAAAGGCTCTCGTCATGCTGATAATTGTCTGGTAGGACCAACTGACAACGTTATTGCCCCGACATACGCCCGGTGAGAAAAGCATTGTGGGAATTTCAAATATGGCCTGTGCAATGCTCGGTTTGCCTGCTAGTGCCTGATCTTCGAGCAGGGAACCTCCAGCTTTGGTCACGTTCTGCCCAGAAATCTATCCGCTTCAAGATTGGTCTAATGGGCCAGTCATTGCTCATCCTCCGCCGCTCTTGTTCAGTCGGCAGAGGGTGGATTTTCGTCCTGCTGTGTCTCTGTCCCATTGTCAAATGCGCTAACATTTGCTGAACTTGAATCTTTTTAATTCTATGGCAGGGGTAACATTCCAGAACTGTTGTCAGTGTAGATCATTTGAATAAATTACTGTTCTGTTTGCCTGCTACGAGCTGCCATAGCTGCAGGTGTTTGGTGACTAGACCAGTCAGCATGCAGGAGTCTGCCTATGTTCAGTTAGAACAGGCATCAGTAAGACAAGACTCGCTGTACTCACTCATTATCTTAATACTGTTCATTAAATTAAGTCAGCGGTTTATATTGAGTTTACGTCATTTGGTACGACGACTCTACAGTCTTGAATTGATTTATGCAGTGTAATATGGATATAAATGTTAAAATGTTCTATTACAGAACACGACACCTGTTGCGTTTTATATTGGTAAATATCTGATATGACCGCTGTAACATAAAGTTGCGGTTATAAGTACGTGAAACATTTTGATCGACTGAAATGTAGATGTATGTACATGCAATATATTTGTGATTATGTAAATCAAACAGCTATTCTTATTCTTATGGCTAGCTAAATTGATTGCAATTTCGTCGTCTTCAAGGCATGGCATGGTGTTTATTCATTCTTTGGCATACAAAATGACACCTTTTCACGTTTTGGAACTACAAATATGGCGGCCTTTTTTCTTTAGCGTTTTAATGACGTAAAAGCAGAGTCTCACCGTAAAGTCGGGCAGGAGGATCTGGACTCATTTATTTCTTCGTATCTTCCGCCATCTAGCGGTCAATAACGGGTAGTCTTGAACTGATTTCTATCGCGTAATACTTCGGATATAAATGTTTAAATTTCCTGTTGCAGAACAGACAAAGTATAGTCAACCAGTTCTAACCTTTTGATAAAAACTTGAACTTCAAAGTAGGTGAATCTATTTCCTTAAACCAATCAGATCACAGTTCATTTACATAACATCAATGCTTTGAGTGCTTTAGATATGAGAACATCACAGTGATCTTTCTGCTCACACATCAGTCAGTCTATAATTCTGTATTATGTGTTTCTATAGCTTCCAACTTTCATGAGTTCCTTGAATCTGTGGAGAAAAGTGCAGACCAATGTAGTTTCTTATTTGTGAACATTTATACATTTATTGTAATTTATTTATCATTTAAATGTTTTAATTCTTTTAATTTATAGACATAAGGATACAGAAAACATTTCATATATGTATAGTACATCAATCAATGTATAACACTTTTAGTACTTAGTATATGAATCAATGTATAATATTTGGACTGCTTTAACACCAGTACAAAAGTTTAATATAATAAAGAAATAATGCACTGTGATTACGTGTGGCAGCACGAGTGCCGTAGGGCGAGGGGCAGGACGCACAGACTCCACTGACTGGGACGAACATTTATTAACATAAATGACAGCGGCACTCATGTATTAGAAACAATAAACATGGACCTGAAACAAATGAAGTTAAACAAACATAATACACAAGAATACATCTAACATAAACACGTTACATTCAGACATTACACCGACAATGACCAACACCCTGTACACTTTAACACGGGTTTATATACATTGAGACGAACAAGGTGCAGGTGTGGTTACAAACACAGCCCTCCCACTGAACGTGGCAGGTCAAACCACATGACTCGGGGGAGGCTAACATTCCATGACATTATGCTTCATCTTGTAAAAGCTTTACATGACTGACAATTTCAGCTTTTTCAGAGGACCTATTTAATTCTTTCTTACATTGTACTTCTTTCCATTCCTAGTCTAATCTTGAAATAAATTGAATTTTAATGGAAGTCTTCATAATGTGTGTTTCAGGTTATGCAAATACTTTGGGAGTTGTTTAAATCAGTCAATCTACTGAATTCCCCACCAACAACAGTATGAATAATTAATTGTCATTTACATTTATAACTTTTAACATACTAGTAGCATGTGAGTTTCATGAATTTGTACTTCATTAACTATTTGTATCACATTATTTACATTACTGTTGTAATAGTAATAGTAAAAATTCAATGGTAATAGGGCACATTGATTTGACACAGTTCAATGGCATTAAACTGCTATTAAATGAGTTCCAGTGAAGTAACTTGCTACTTGAGTATTCTTGTAACAGATACTTTCTTACTTTTACTTAAGTAATAATTTAAATGACTACTTTTACTTCTACTTCAGTAGTTATTATTTTAAAGTAACAGTAATTTTACTTGATGACAGTTTTGCCTACTCTACCGACCTCTCTCTGTATTACAGTTAATGTCTTGATCTTTATCAAAAACCCATGTAGTGCCTGCATGGAGGGACTTCGTGTTGTATTGGAAAACTGTAATAAATGTCTATATAACTGTACCCATCTTTCAGCTACGTACTCAGCTGCCGCTAAAAATAGGGATTTCACATATTTTTTAAACTTTTGACTTATTTTCCCAATGACCAAAATGTCAGCGCAACCCTGTAGTAACATCACAATGTCTATGACGTCACAATGGCTACGACATCACTACATCTATTTTAAAGGTGAGCCCAAGCATCTATATGTTATTTCACTTGACACACTTCAGCAGTTCAAAGGTTGGGAGACAATAGGGTGAATTAAACCTAACCATAGGTGGTGGATTACTACTGAATTTTACAGAACAAGGTACAGTGGAATCTTTAGTCTCTTAGGGATCATTTTGATGCATTTCAAACAGAGAAGGTCTGTCAGAAAAACAGCTGTAACATCCAAAACATACTTCATCAAGCATTAAAAAGTGGCATGGTGTTCTTGTCATATAGATTTTAGGGAATCTGTCATTAAACTGCTCAAAAGTATTTTAGTGATGTCATAATATTACTATTACAGGAGAGCTGCAAATATTCTAAATTGGAACTGCACAGCCTAATATCCAAATAAGTCTGTACTGAATCTCTGTGACCAAAAGGAAACGACCCTTACAGTGGCACCAGCAATGCAGACGGTATTCAGACAGGGAATCGATTTAGCGAGGAATATTTGCTCGTCAACTTTTGGGATAATGGCAAAAAGGGTAGGTTGGGCAAATGTTTTAAAAAGAGAATACTTGTTTAATACTACCTTACAACCAAGTTTTATCTAACTTTGTACTGAGAATTTTTGCTTCTTAACCCCCAGGCCCTCTATAACCCTCTATTGGAGGATGATGAAGAAACATCTGATGATGCCTTTTGTATGGACCCGTTGTGTCCGGTAAAATAAGGCTGTATTTTCAGACATTGAGTACTCTTAATAGAATAAAGTCTATAGGATGGATCTTTTCACATCCAGAATGAAATGTTACCACTCCAAAATCTATTTTTCTCTGTGTTTTGTCTGAAGGATTTTAAGGGGGCATTTTGGGGTCAAGTTGTGGTAAGTAGCACTACCTTTTCACAGATGTTTCAATAGGCTAAAGCTTTTACCCATAAAGCATGTTTTCAAGCACTGTCATGTGTCTTCTGAGTCAAACATGATCTTTTGTAAACAAATTAACTTGGTTAATGATAAATAATAAATAAATGATTGACATTCCTCATGATAAGAGGCTCATTCCACAGAAGTAGTTCTAAGTGTGACAGAGTAATGTCCTGACACACAAAACCACTGCAGTGGAATCAGACCTCTTTTTAGAGGTTTTTCTTATACATCTAGACCTAGACCTTTATACTCCACCTGGGTCTTATAGGAGGACAATGTGGAGACCCCCTTTGGCACTGTATGCTGCACCATGGCAGGTATCCCCAGGGATAACCGACCGGTCATCCTCACCTACCATGACATCGGAATGAACCGTAAGACTCTGATACTGTTGCTTGTGGCACGTAGCTGATTACTCTAAAGTCTAAAACTTAGCATAAGCGTCATTTATTGTGTTGTAATGACCCTGGAATGCATGTCTGCAGACAAAACTTGCTTCGACGTTCTTTTCTATGATGAGGACATGCAGGAAATCATGCGACACTTTGCCGTGTGTCAGGTCAACGCTCCTGGGCAACATGAGGGTGCCAGCACCTTCCCTGCAGGGTGAGCGTGAGTGCACCATATGCCACAATGTTCTTTCAGGGGCTGAAAGACATTCCAAGGTTAAATCTAATCTAAAATGTGACCTTCAGCTACCCCATACAATTTTTTCCAGAATGTATATTTATCAGAACCTACTCCATAGCCCTCCGTCTGCCCTCAGACCACTCCTTCCTGGCAGTCAGACAGGACGACTCTATGCCATGGTGTTGGTGCCCACCTAAACTAACATCTGGAGGCCCTGACTGTCAGCATGTCTAGCTGGCACCGGCTTGTCATGCACCAGGGTTTCTTTCATTAACTTTTTTCTTAGCGTTCATATGCTACATTGATGGCTGTGGCTCCCAGTACATCATAGCTAGGTTTAGCAGGTTCAAATCCTGAAGAATCAGTGGCGTCCCTTAGAATTATAACTCACTCAGGGCAATTTTTTCCTGTAGATTCACATATCCCTCAATGGACAAGCTCTCCGAGACCCTCCCAATTGTGCTCAAGCATTTTAAGTGAGTGAACCAGATTAGCCATTTACTCTGAGATTAAACTGTCAATCCTTGTTCTAATCTGAAACCTTGCGCTTTAATGGTTTAAAGTTATGTACATTTTTTTCTCTCCACAGAATTAAGAGTGTTATTGGAATGGGTGTTGGAGCAGGAGCAAACATCCTCACACGGTTCGCTGTGAGTTGTAGCACTGTCTTTCTTCCCAATAGATTTTAACACAATGATCAAACAAGGATTACTCCTTGGTGAAATTCTTGCTTTGTAACAAAGTGTTGATACTTGCAGCATAATCCTAATCATTACACTGTCAAGCTAGCTAGACATCAACTCTCCAGAATACTGACACTTCACTATTGTTCCTCTGCTTGCACATGTAAACAAACCTTTTTCTAAGTGCAATGTAAAGTGCAAGAATGCCAAATATGGAGACTCTTAATTGCTCATTTAACTACAACAGTTTGACATATAGTAAGTAATTTTGCCCTGAAGGTTCATCTCCCTTTGACTGCTCATGCATAAATGTCTTGCAGTTGAAGTACCCAGACTTGGTTGAGGGCCTTGTCCTGATGAACATTAATGCTCAGGCAGAGGGCTGGGCAGACCGGGCAGCATCCAAGGTATCACAGTCTAATGCAATAGTAATTATCATTCTGTTAACACCCTGCTTAATCATCACGATCCCTGTATCTCTACAATTATGTCATTTAGCTGGTCCCACCTAGCGTCCATGTCTATGGTTTCCCTGTCTCATGTCTTTTGTTTTGCTTTACTTCCTTGTTGTGGTTCCGTTCCTTAGCTTCATTTTCTCCGCTCCTTATTATTTGCACCTGTCTTGTTTAACTCTTATTACTTCATGTATTTAAACCGTCTTGTTCCCTGTGTCTTGGCTGTTCACTGAACCCATATAACTTTCAATGTGATAACAAATAGTTCTCAGCATATTACTCTTAGTTTTCTGCAGTTTCCAGTTAACCTTTCATGCCAATCATATGGTGACAATCGACCCTATATTTTTATTCTTTTGGGATCCTTAGAAAAGTGTCAAGCCTCTTTTAATAAAGTAATGTATTTGATCAAAGCTTATGTGTACTCCAGCCACTAAAGATCAACCCACACTTTCCACAGATTTCCAGCTGGGCCCTTGGTCCCCCCAGTGTTGTCATCTCCCACCTGTTCGGTCAGGTACGAAATAACGCCTAAAATGAAATGTATATTGTATGTATTATTGAGCAGTACTTGTCAACCCAGTCCTTGTGATACATCTGACATCCCACATTTTCCCTCTATCCCAGCTCCTGACAACATCATCCTAGCTCCTAAACCAAGCCATTAGGAAAATGAACACCTGGTACAGGTGTACTGGGCTGGGTTAGAATAAACATGTGGGCCATTTCATGTGTACTGTGGACTGGGTCACTAAACACTGAACTAGAACATTTAAAAGTTAAATGCCTTATTACTAAAGATGAGTGTTCCAAATGAGCTGTCCTGAATTTAGACTGTGTCCTTTTCGTAACTAAAGAACCAGATGCCTACATTATTGTCCATCAAAAGGTCAACAATGTTTTGGTTTTTTTTACATATTCTTTTTATTATACATTTCTGTCTCGAGTGCCTGTGCAGACTGTGCATATAGAGGAAGAGACATTTAAATTCATATTCACATCAAGTTTTGATGTTTTGTGACTGATTGCGTCTTGGACTGACTCCTTTATGGCACCGTGGCAGGAGGAGATTAAGAAGAAGGCAGAATTTGTAAAGACCTTCCGTCACAACATCAGCAAAAGGATTAACCAGACCAACCTTCTGCATTTTATGAAGTCCTACAACAGGTATGACTGACATCTGCATTCTATGGAATCTTCTGAGCTCTCTGCTTCTAGACTTGTTTGTCATATGAACAGCTCCCAGTCTTATTAGATCTGATCAATTTTCAGACGAAGTAAACTGAACATTAAGAGAACTTCTCTGGGTAGAAAGACTCTAAAGTAAGTGAGAAACTGTTTCTCTTTTATCCTTATTCCATGTTATTTTTTGATGTAAAATGCCCCTGTGCCACCACATGCCTGAAAGGTTTTGTTGCTGTAGGTGTCACACTCTTCTGGTGGTAGGAGATGACTCTCCTGTGGTGGATGCTGTGGTATGTACAGCTTGTTTTACATGCAGAAGTTTAAAAACAACATTCAAAATCCAACCCAGCATTCAAATCAAACTTCTATATGTACCTGGGAGCCTGCGTGCAAATGTTTTTGTTTTCCGTCGTAGGTTGACTGCAATTCCAAAATGAATCCCTCAAAGACAACCCTCCTCAAAGTTAGTGACCTTCAAACCTCAGCAAAGCGATACTTAAAATGTTATGTTTTGCTTTTTTTATTTGACTCTCATTATAAATGCAGAAGTCATTATATGTCACTGGGGGCTTATAAATCTAGAACTTTGTGATAAACTTGTGGTGAATAACATTGTCCTTCATGTTGTCCCTCATGAAGATGGCTGACTGTGGAGGTCTACCACAGCTTGATCAGGTCTGTCGTTACCCATTAAAATAATGCTCTTGCATTCAAACTGAGTGATGCACTGTGTAATCTATTGTGTCCTGTTCTTACCGTATAGCCTGGCAAGCTGGCAGAAGCCTTGAAATACTTCATTCAAGGACTGGGCTACAGTAAGTAAATACTGTAAACACACTGTCAAAAGGTCGAAATTAATAATCGTTCAGCCTCTGCGCAATGTAAAACCCATAAATCCAGTTTAGAAAAGTTCAATACTGCCTGTTGTAGACCTTCAGGCTTTCACAACTATCTTTAAGTTATGCATGCTTTCTAAATGGTGCAGTTAAGTAGGGACCTTGAGCTATGTTACTTCACCTTGTCCTTCTGCTTATCTGCCTCTGACAGTGTCTTCTGCAGGCATGACACACCTGTCTCATTGGCACCCCGCCTTCTCCACCAGAATGGCATTCTTCCACCCCTGGGCCATCACTTCCATGGAGAGCACCTCCAAGCAACGCTGAAGATGAGGCTCTCCTACCCGCTGCTCCATCCCAGTGTTGTCATGCTCAGTTCGGCTCCATTTCAAATAAAAAATACTCTAAATTGAGGGACCATTGATGTGTTGGTGTTAGTGTTTGTGTGTCATTGTCCCAGTGGACTAATTTAGACTTGCACAAAAGGAAAAAAAAAAAACTAAACGATAAAAAGCTGTTTAAAATGTTTATACTTATCAGGCTCAGTGTTGTACCTTTATTTAGTAGCCATAAAAAAGTTGATGTATAGTACATCAATCAATGTATAACACTTTTAGTACTTAGTATATGAATCAATGTATAATATTTGGACTGCTTTAACACCAGTACAAAAGTTTAATATAATAAAGAAATAATGCACTGTGATTACTTGTGGCGGCCCGAGTGTCGTAGGGCGAGGGGCAGGACGCACAGACTCCACCGACTGGGACGAACATTTATTAACATAAATGACAGCGGCACTCACGTATTAGAAACAATAAACATGGACCTGAAACAAATGAAGTTAAACAAACATGATACACAAGAATACATCTAACATAAACACGTTACATTCAGACATTACACCGACAATGACCAACACCCTGTACACTTTAACACGGGTTTATATACATTGAGACGAACAAGGTGCAGGTGTGGTTACAAACACAGCCCTCAGGCCAAACCACATGACTCAGGGGAGGCTAACATTCCGTGACATTATGCTTCATCTTGTAAAAGCTTTACATGACTGACAATTTCAGCTTTTTCAGAGGACCTATTTAATTCTTTCTTACATTGTACTTCTTTCCATTCCTAGTCTAATCTTGAAATAAATTTAATTTTAATGGAAGTCTAATGTGTGTTTCAGGTTATGCAAATACTTTGGGAGTTGTTTAAATCAGTCAATCTACTGAATTCCCCACCAACAACAGTATGAATAATTAATTGTCATTTACATTTACAACTTTTAACATACTAGCAGCATGAGTTTCATGAATTTGTACTTCATTAACTATTTGTATCACATTATTTACATTACTGTTGCAATAGTAATAGTAAAAATTCAATGGTAATAGGGCACATTGATTTGACACAGTTCAATGGTATTAAGTACCCAATGCTCTGCTTTGAAGAAGAAGAAGTACAACATTGAATTATTTTACTGCACTTGTACTGCATATTTTCAATGTATTTACATCATTTTAGAGAATGCCATATTAAGGAATAAATAAATAAATAAAGTTTATTTACCTGCTATTGTTCTTACGTCCACTGAAGTCCAAAATAATCTTTAAGGCTCTAGGTTACTTAATAGCAAATACATTTCTGTGCTATTGTGATTTATTTTCTACTTGAAAGACAGGGAATATTCTGATGTCTTTATTAGTAACTTTAATGCACCTAATGCACCCTTTTGGGGCACCCTAAAACTCTGACTAGTATTACGTGAGTAATCGCTCTAGAGCAGGGAATTGAAGATAACAGGATAATTGAGGAAAAAAGGGGAAATTTTGTTTTTTTTTTCTAAAATGAATGATGTAGCCAGCGATATGAAGCCCACCCAGCCTGTTTCACTATTTGGTATCTATAGGCCACCACGGCCCTACTCAGAATTTATTAAGGAATTTTCAGATTTCCTTTCTAATCTAGTCACTTTTGCAGAAAGAGCCATTATTTTTTGTGATTTCAATATTCACCTTGATAATGCCCAAGACCCTTTGAGATTGGCCTTTAGCTGTATATCAGAATCAATTGGTTTCATCCAATGTATAAGAGAACCCACACACTCTGATGGACATGCGCTTGACTTACTATTGACATACGGTGGACACGGAGAACATAGTCAGACTACCCCAGTCGGATGCCACCTCAGACCATTCCTTAATTTCATTTGAACTACATACAAGCCACAATATAATAACCTCACCTCGCTATCATAGCAGACGCACGATCACATCAGCCACTGCATCCCCTGTAGATTCACACACTGTTCTTTATAAAGGCATCTCTCACAGTTTAGTTACATGTAACATTTTATCTTTTAAGCATGTAGCCACCTTTCCATATCCTTTTCTAACCTTTAAAGGGAGATGTTTCTAGCATCACCTTTGACCACATTTCCATACTTTCAAATGCAATAAATTCTTTACAAGAGGTGGTCCCTGTTATTACTGAGGTAATAACATGCGTGTTTACAGGGAAAAGAGGCCTAACAGTGCATTGGACAGATTAATAACATAAAACATAAGGGAGTTTAGAGATTCTGTGTCCTTTCAGAATGACTTGCATACAGGGCTTCAGTAAAGGATCCTGCGTAGGCTTTTGGTGGACCTCAGGGTAAGATATATGAACTCTCCACCAGGCTCAGGACCATATAGAAAAACAATCTTCTTTAGGACAAGGCTAATACAAATCTTCTCTTGGAATGTAGTGGTAATGGCTTCCAACTGGTGTGGGTATTGAATAGCAGTTTGCATATATTGACTACTGTGTGGTTCAGATGTAATGGTGGTGAATGCAAACACTAATATGTAAAGGAAGGTGGGGTGAATACATAACCACTTCTGAAAAGTGTATAAAAATATGGGTTCTCTGTTTGACAGTTAGACCTTCACGAAGGGTGCCTCAATAATGCTTGTTAAGGTTAACCGGCAATAAAGGATGGGACCAGCTATTCTCTTTAACTAATTCTGAAGGCTGACTCTTCATGTTATGTTTGAATGTTTAACTTTAAAACTAACTGACTGGGTATTTAGGAACGACATTACTTTCCAAACTTCATTACTACTTTTCATCCCTTCTCATACCTTTCGGTTTCTACCCTTTATCATCTTTGTTAGCTGCACAGCAGGAGCAGGATATTGGTGGAATCCTGCAAGGCATTCCAGCACTCTCTTACAAAACTATTAAAACTGTTTTTTGCCATATCCATATAAGATATCTCAAATGTGTATAGAATGTAGGTAAGCAATTCTGCTTCCTCCATGGTGCAAATTTGGTATAGATTGAATAACCCTATTTATAATCTTCAGTAGCATATAAGAAATCCAGATCCTCAAATAGCCACATTAGAAATTGTAATTTGGTACAATTTTAAATGATTGTCTATCACAGGGTAGACTTAGATTGAGACACCATGTTTGACAATTGTATTCGAAACCACCATACCTAGTAAAATTTACTGGGCTCAACCAACCCTTGTAATTGCACATCTTCCTACATCTCACAAGGGACAACTTTCTGGAGGGACATTACTTCACATAATGTCATTCCTTTAATCTAGCATCTTAAACACTGATGATGGGTTTACTCCAGCTACACAAGCTAATGCTAACACTTGCTAATGTCCTCTTTTCTCAGGCCTGATGTACTTCCTCCTTTCTAACAAAAGGCCGTTTAATCCTGTCAATGATTTGTGATACCCAGTTTGTTTTCTTTGTATCATCATTTTAAAATCAAGTGAAAATCTAAGACTTACAATAGTACACTTACATTGCTTTAGGTAGTTTGGTTAATCAGCCTTGGTTACTACCAAAGAGCTGCACATATGTAATCATGATGTCAGGACATCTCAAGGATTACACTATGAACCGGATGGACAAGTTGACTTGTGGAATTGATCACCTGCAAGTGGATATTACAGTAAACCTGGACTGCATGGATAACCGTTTGTGCTCTTCAGGACTATGACATCAGCCCCAGCCTGAAGACCAAGGGGGGAAATTTAGGTACCATGCCAATCCAGCAGATAGCAGCACCATCATCACCGCATTGAGCAAACTTGCATCAAATGGAAGAAAGGGGGTGTGCCTAAAAGCAGGTGGAATTCAGGTGTCTTAAATACCCTGATCAACAGACCTTTACTCTCTCCCTGGTTTTTCCTCCATCAAGGTTAGACCTAAAAGAGGGGCTTTGTCATCTCTCTCTCAGATACTTTCTTCACTCAGCACCATGTGGACAGTTAACAGCAAACAGCTGAGAATCATATTTCTCCATTTAATTGATCCAAGAGATGGTGGAATCTAGACTAATGTCTTGTTACCACCCCGTCTAGGCTATGGCACCATACCAAGGAAAAAGAATGATAAACGGCTAAAGGAATGGAACATGCAACTGTTAAAGAGTAACAGAAAGAAACATAAGCACAAATGGTAGACTCTTTTTAGTGTATTGTTGTATAATACAGAAGTTACAAATAAACACACTGGTGCAATTTCTTCTGAAGTGACCCAGGCCAAAACAATAAATAAGACACACACCAGCGAAAGAAAATTGAGGTCCAAGCAGGGAAAAGAAGGTCATACACACAAATGATACAATTACAAACAAGCCAAAACCGCCTGCTGAACTAGCTGCCACTGCCGCCACCCCCGCTGCCGCCAACTGCCTCACTGCCTCCAACAGCCTCACTGCCTCCCTCCTCTTCTGCCTTCGGGAGGGGCTTTTATATAGGAGTGGCCAGGAGTGGCCAGCAGGCAGGTAGACCTGGGGAGGAACAGAGCAGAGTCAAGTTCAGAAAAGGTGAGGAAACCTGGCACCGGATCTGGATTCTGAGATACACCTAGAGAAAGGAAACACATACACACACGCTTACAGACAGAAATCTGATCAACATTACCACAGCAACAGGTTCACCAAATTTCTTCAAGCAAGCTTGCAAATGCGGTCAGTTCCCTCTTGTTAAACTGCGGATGGAACTCATATTCCCAGCATACCTTGACGACGTCACATTTTATCAACAAGAAACCAGGGGTGGAAATTCCCTCCTAATTGTAGACAAACTGAGTGAGGATGACCAACTGAGATAATCACCAAAAATCATCAACATGTGAGACTTTTACATCTGGGCATAGTTTATAGTCAGGCATATCTGGGCAAAAGTATATAGGTTACATTTAGCTGACGCTTTTATCCAAAGCAACTGAGTACAACTTGAGCAATTGAGGGCCTTGCTCCGATGCCCAACAGTGGAGCTTGATCCAGCAACCTTCTGATTATAACTCAAGTAACTCAAGTAACAGCTGCCACTGCTTGAATTAAACAGTAAAGTTTAATCAAGATCCTAGTACTTTCTTGAAAGTATTTGGGCTTGGTGTACATACCATTTTGTTTGGATAATCTTAAGTAATATTTGTACAGACTGGAAGTTCTTTTTCCTCTTTGCATACAATCTCTCTATGTCTTGCTTTTTACTAGCAAACATAGGTATCATCATGTCACTTCAATAGGCACAGACACATTGACCTTATTGTTCAGTTAGTAAACCTGCCATTACCCTTTGTTCTAACATCATGTGAGAACAAGCCAGCTGAGCTCATTAACATACAGTCACATTGCTGTTTAAATTCTGCACCATTTTATTGCTGGCACAATAGCATGTCCGCCTCCTTCTCGCTCTCGCGAGCGTGTACCGACCTGCATGAAAGCATTCGCTCTCCTCTCCTTTTACACACTCACACACATAAACACATGCTCGCTATATTTTAGCTTGTTTTTCTGTAAATATACAGATTGTTTATGCTATTGTTTGTGATTTAGAGTAGTTGCATTAATAAATTTATCATTTATTCTCACCAAGTTGTCTGTCTTGATATCATTCAGATTGTGCTTGTAGCCAATATCCTCAAACAAATGACTGTAATTTAAATCTTTCAGGGATCAAATCATTAATGTTACTTTCTTTGTTAAAAATGAAAGATTGTGATTTCAATATTTGAGATGATTTAATGGGACTGATTAGTGTGTCAAACCACTACAGTGGGCCTGTCCCTCTTGCTGGGCGCCCAGCGACAGCATGACTTTAAACTTAGCAAACAGGAACTGTTTGGATTGCTTCAACCACAGTGGCAACAAGACTAAAGAGATGTGAGGAGGCTTCTCAAATAAGCTTCTCACTTTATTCAACATGAATTGGCATTTCATTTTCGTTTTCATCATTTGATGTAAGTTATTTTCTATGCAATACTACAATATATACATTGTTAGTTTATTTATTTATTTTTTTCATATGTAGCATTTTTTAATTCCTTAGCAGAAACAAGAATTCTTGTGTTCCAGTAACAGTGGTGCTGGGTTGTATATGCAGGCACTGAGAAATGGAATTGGTCACAGAGGCAGTTAACTCTTCAGAGTGGAGCATCTGTCAACATCTGAAATATAAACAACATAAGAAATACTGGTGCTGTAAGCATGTAACAGCATTTAATTACTGCACGATTATGGCATATGCCAACAATACAAACAAGAAAGTGACAGTAACTGATAACCCAGCTCAGACTCTCTTTACTGTCACTGTGAGGGATCTACAGGAGAGAAACACTGGAGCATATTGGTGTGCAGTGGAGATTTCAGGAATATTTCAACCAGATGTCAAAACACAGCTATATATCACTGTGAAATCAGGTATTACAAATTCTTTATGAATATTGAATATTCAGTTTAGTGACATTTTTCATATTGCATATATTTCATCCATACATATTCATACAAAAGTGCCTTTCTTTGTTTCCAGCTCCTGCTGTGTCTGTGACCAAGAGCAGAGTGAGTGGAGAGGAGGGGAGCAGCGTCAGTGTCCAGTGTCTCTACAGCGCTGCATATAAGAAAGAGGCGAAGAAGTGGTGCAGATCTATAGACTGGACCTGCTACACAGTGGGGAGGACCAACACATCCCAGAATTCAGCAGTGCAGATCAGTGATGATGGGAAAGGCACCTTCACGGTGTTGATGACTGGACTGAAGAAGACTGATGCTGGCTGGTACTGGTGCTCCACTGGAGGTCTAGAAGTTCCTGTTCACTTTGACGTCACTGATGCACTTGCAGGTATATTGTTTTGTATCTAATCAATTAAATGGTGTAAAAATTATTAATGTTGTTTAACCTTTAAAAGATGACAACAGTGATTAAAGAAAGAAAAAAAAACTATGCATAGGGTGCCTTATTAGATTTGGTTATGTCACGTTGCAGCCCCGCCCCTCCTCAAACGTCTTGGTGTGTACGTGTGTGTGTTCGTCCATGTCGCCGCGCCCTTTCGTGTCGTCCACCTGTTCTGTATTATGTGTAATCCTCGTGTGTGTGTATATATGTCTCTTGTGTTGTAGTACGTGTTGTTGGTGTTTGAACGGTGTTTAGTGAGGTGTGCGGTGTTAGATGTGTCATCTGTGTTAAATAAAAATGTGTGTTTGAACGTGCCCCTACTCCACATACTGTTAGCCTCGAATCATCACAGAAACACCAACCAAAGAAGGATGCCTGGGAAGGGCAAGAAGAAGGGGAAGAAGGGGAAAAGACGCACTTCCCCAAATAGTGCCTGCAATCCCTCCGTGCTCTTGGGTACCCTCCTGACTCCTGCTGCAGAAGAGCGTGGTCTGGGGGCAGAGGTGGAGGAGTCACACGGGATTACGTCTGACCATAATGACTGGTATAACTATTTCCAGTCCTCGGAGTCGGACACCGCGGACTTTTCCTGTACCAGGGTGAGGCCTTCACTCATCCTGTCTTCGCTCCATGGGATCACAACAGAGCAGGGACCTGCTGGGTACTACGGAGACCTACCTATTTATGAGGACAGGTACTTGGAGGTGGAATCCGCAGAGTCCTACATGGACCTTACAGAGGGATATGCGGAGTATGGCGAGCGAGGGGAGTGCCGTAACGTCATCCTAGAGTCAGACTTGGGGTCGGATCATGAGGAGGACCCGTCGATGGAGGTGGAGGAGGTACCTCAGGGGAATCTAGGCGCTCTGGAGTCAGCAAGCAGCCCTGGGTGACTGGTGGAGAGATGGCATCATCAACAGAGGAGGACATTCCTCCCCCTAGGGCGAGGACCTATGCCTAAGTCTCGGGGAGGTAAAAAGGCAGCGGCACCGAGGTCTGCTCTGCCGGGGTCTGGCAGGGTCACCAGGGTCTGCTCCAACACCTGATGGTGAATGACATCTCAAAACTATTCTTGAACGTACTTTTTCAGATTTGAATTCCTTACTGAGAAGTTTGAAAGAACTTAGGAGTCGTTGTTGAGTTACGAAAAAATGTGTCTGGAGTGTGAATGGCCATCATAACTTGCGTTTTTCATCGGAGCCTTGCTCACTAAAGCTGTTATTTTAACTAAGCCTACTCGCTGGTTGAGTTAGCTAGACAGGCAAGCTTGTTAAGGTTTAATTCCCGAAATTTGGGCCCTGCTGTCGGCTTGTATGTCGACACGTAGCCCCCAGGAGAGAGAGTTTCGCCTGGTTTGGGCTCCTACGCGACAGCAAGGATTGTATTTTGCACTGGAAAACTTAAATCAGATTGTGAGCTAAGAAAAGGGGGAGAGAGACAAGTACTCATGCATGTGAGCACACAGCTTGACAACATGGAAAAAAGACACCCAACATGCAGCAGGAGTGGCTAAAGCCATACAGAAAACAACGCATCTGGTAATGGGACATCCAATCACGGTACTAACCACACACAGTGTAATAGCATACGTGAACTCACAAGCCTTCACCTTGACAGCACTAAGGCAACAGAGGATCAGCAAAATTTTGGAAGCACCACACATCACGTACACACATGAAGGAATCAACATGGCAGACATGATGGGAGGAGGAGAGCCTCATCAGTGCGAACAGGAAGTCAAAAAGCAGGAGAAGGTGAGACCAGACCTAGAAGGAGAACCAATTCCAGGAGCAGGGAACATGTTCACTGATGGGTGTGGATTTAGAGGACCAGATGGGGATATAAAAGCAGGGTATGCAGTGGTGGCAGAAACACAGGGAGAAGTAGATGAATTTTGGACGGTGAAAGCAGAAAGGCTGAAAGGTTAGCAATCAGCACAGCGAGCTGAGGTAATGGCAGTAGTGGAGGCCTTGAAGTTAGCAAAGGGTAAGGAAGTGAATATTTATACTGACTCTGCTTACACGGTAGGGGCAGCACATGTGGAGCTAAGACAATGGATGAGAGCAGGGTTTAGGACAGCGGGAAACAAACCAATTAAACATGAGGCAGAAATGAGGGAGCTGGCAAAGGCCTTGCAGGGACCAGAAAGAGTAGCTATCATAGAGTGCAGGGGACATGTAGAGTATGTCAACAGTACAATCCCAAACCTACAATTAAGGTGGCACCCGGTAAGTATCCGTTGTCATTAACACCAGGGGAAGAGATAGTAATTGACTACACAGACATGGTGGACTCAGCACAGGGGTACACGTACGAATTGATGTGCGTAGACAACTACACAGGGTGGCCGGAAGCGTGGCCAACAAAACGGGAAGACAGTGCTTCAGTGGTAAAGTTCCTGGTGAACCAGTACATTCCTCACCATGGGTTTCAGAGAAAGGTGAGATCAGATAATGGCACTCATTTTACAGCGCGCAATTTGCAGGAGTTAGAGAAAATGTTGGGTCTGAAACATTCATTTGGGGCAGTGTATCATCCTCAGTCTCAAGGTAAGGTGGAAAGGATGAATCTAAATGTGAAAAACAAAGTGGCCAAAATCTGTGCACACACAAAATTAAATTGGGTTGATGCCTTACCTTTGGCATTAATGCAAATTAGATGTTCAGTAAATGCAACAACTGGTTTTACCCCTTTTGAATTGCAGACAGGTTGAGGATTTCCAGGACCCCAGGGACCCTTAACAATAAATGAGAAAAGAAAAACATCTCACACACACATCATACTTTAATGAATTGCAAAGTATCGTTTCAGCTTTCTCCATGCAGGAGGGGGACCGGACGGGGAGCAGACAAACCCAGACGATACCCGTTATGGACTGGGGGCTGCTGAGAGTCATCAAGAGAAAATGGAGTGAGCCGAGGTGGACAGGTCCATTCCAGGTGACAGAAAGAACCAGCCACGCCGTACGCCAGAACGGTACAGGGGAAACGTGGTTTCATCTGAGCCAGTGCGCCGCCGCAGAGTCACCGCAGAGGACTCTGCAAGAGACAGCGAGGGACCTTGCTGAAACATCACCTAACTCACCTGACCCGGAAGGGGCAGAATAATCCCCGGGAGCAAAAGGGTCAAGGTAGTCCACCCTTAGACCCCGAAGTAAGAAGAACAGAACACCAGTGATGACTTCTGGACAATTGTGTTGTTTGATTATTTGTTGGTGTATTGTGTTGTGTGTTTCCATTTACAGTTTGGTCACGCTTGGGTTAAATAATAGCATGGCAGTAGGAAAGGATTAAAACATTAACAACAAGACGGTGAAGAAGAATGGGGGTAGAGATTGGTGGATGTGTAGCATGTGCAGCCGCAAGACCCAGACTTATAACCACCCCGGCACCCCTATTCCCACAAAAAGACCCCAAGGGTTATGCGTGCATGATTGGCCTGACTAAGGAAAGAAACCCTAAGAATTGTGACACTTTGAGCGTTATTTTCCCCCCCATCAGTAACAGAACCAGGACAGGACTATTTTCACCTGAAAAGGGGGAGGGGAACTACACGTGCTTCGTTAGAAGTTCAAGCACACCTCAAGTACGCTTGGGGCACATCCCGGCGGAATGGTGTAACCGCACGGTCACTGGGAACGAGTCTGTGGGTTCATGGGCACGAGCAGGATTGCATGATTATTGTGGAAGGATGACTTTGGTTGTTAACATGCCAGAGAACTCGGAGGGGACATGCGCCATGGTCAGGTTAGCAGCTCCTTTATTACTGATAGGCAAAAAACTACACAGGGACCCGGTAACTGATGCAGCAAGACAGTAGCGAGAGGCATACCATTTTGATTTAACAAGGAATACCCCCACATACATAGATGCAATAGGAATACCTCGCGGAGTTCCGGACAGATATAAGTTAGCAGACCAGATAGCAGGGGGATTTGAGAATATTCCGATACTTTCTGCATTATTCCCCATTACTCCAAATAAAAATGTGGATCGGATTAACTATGTACATTATAATGTCCTCAGGCTAGCCAACCTGACTAGGGATGCAGTGGAAGGACTTAGAGATCAGCTGGGACCAACCTCACTGATGGCGGTGCAAAATCGTATGGCATTAGACATGTTGTTGGCGGAAAAGGGGGGTGTCTGCGCTATGCTTGAGGATGTGTGTTGTACATTCATTCCTAATAATACCGCTCCGGATGGGTCAGTTAGTAGAGCATTGGATGGTTTGAAGACCCTATCAGAGGAAATGCATGAGAATTCAGGCATAAACAACCAGTTGGAATCCTGGATGGTGAGCCGGTTCGGTCAGTGGAAAGACTTAATTGTGTCATTGATGGTTTCATTAGCCACATTCACAGGAATTGCTGTGACATGCGGGTGCTGCTGTATTCCATGTATTAGGGCGTTAATGGTTAGACTAATCTCAGCTATGATAGAAAGGAAAGATGTGCATGAGGGTACCACGATGATGCCATTGATACAGGGGGAAAGGGACGTAGAGACAGGAGATGCCAGAAT
The DNA here is from genome assembly GCF_041902795.1 of Electrophorus electricus. NCBI lineage: Eukaryota > Metazoa > Chordata > Actinopteri > Gymnotiformes > Gymnotidae > Electrophorus > Electrophorus electricus. The sequence goes on along the minus strand of NW_027658572.1, from coordinate 507,135 downwards.
AAAGGAGTGTGATTGGTGATCTCTTTGTAGAGATCAAAAGGGGGAATTGTGGAGTTTCAGAAATGAAATGAATGCTAAGCTTACACTAGTAGAGAATAATGTGCAGAATGGAATAGGACTAATGCTTGAATAAATAAAATAATTACTGTATGTCCAGACATAACAGGAAATGCCCTAGCCATGCATATGTGTGATTATGCAAGAAGACATGTGTACGAGACGGTCAAACAGAGGTGACGGCTGAGATGGAAAAACACAAAAGCAGAAGTGGCACAAGGCGAGAGAAATATAAGTCTGTCTGTTGCAAAGTTATGATTTAGATCTCACTCGCACTGAGTTGTGAAGTGACATCTCCAGAGCTCTGCATTAATAAAAGGCCACAGGGTAACGCACTGTTTCCTGTCTCTTCTTTCCTGCATCAACGGACACGACACTAACTAATCATATAACAGAATCTGGCCCTTAGCTATTTTATTAGCTTTTTATCAGGGCACGCTTAGTAAAACGTCACATCTCTACATCAACTTTTTTAAAAAATTAACAGGCAATCAAATTATTTTTCCTATACTAAAACCTGTCCTGGAGCAATGCCTAGCTAGCTGGATAGCTAACACTAACATGCAAGACTGGGTTTGTTTTGCAGAAGTAGCAGATGCTAAATAGCTGCCTTGTAAAAGAGGTTTGCATTGGGGACTGTTTGTATTTGATGCATGCACTTTAGGTATTATTGCATAACGCTATTTGTGATGTATTTTTGTTTTTCAATCAGTCACATTCCAAGCCAAACTTCTCTTAGGTATCTTGTATCAGTGGAGAACTACTTTTGAAGGCATTGTTACTAGCTAACTGTTAGCTAGCAAGGTAACAAGGTAACTCTTTTTAAACAACAAAAAGAAAAAACACTTTACTGTGATTAACAACTATGAATTTACTAAGTTGTGATTGTTTCATAGAAGGTCTGATTAGCTAGCCTAGCTAAAGCTATGTTTAATACGTTTTGATACGTCTAACGACACTGGCATTTTTGGACAAGAGTAGCTTTATAGTTGCTTAGCTAATGTCACAGAATTAAAAGTAGAATCAGACGGAAATGTTGAATATTGTGTCATTGCACCAGCCATGAGGCATTAAAGTGTCTGGACAAGAACATAGCTAGCTAGCTAACTGGCTTAGATCACTACTGCAGCTCTCACACCTCGGTTTATTACATCATAATAGGTAATGTGGAATTTTTAAGGACCATTGTTGCGTCTGATAACCCGTTCAGAAAAGGTGTTCTTCAGCTGAATGAACAGATACTGAAACGAACACTAAAGAGATCATCCAACATTCAAGATATTTCAGTAGACACACTAGTGGAAGAGCTGCTGAGGTTCCTGAGCCATGAATGTCCGGCCTCCAGCATCTACTCTGGACAGGTATGTCACCGCCTTGCACCAGGACGCAGAGATCCGTGAGCATGACTGAGATGTAATTATAACTATATACACCTCATTAGTCTGATGCTAATGAGCACACATGCACACCTGCCGTCCAGTTCTTTAACATCCATATCCGTCACCTTGATTTATCTTAGTAAGTTGCTGCTGAAGCTCTGTCTCTCTTTCTCTCTTTCCCCATGCCTCCTTCCCTTCCTGTAGGAGTGTGGATACACCACTGGCGTTGTTGCCTGATGCACCTCCTTTGGAAGAGGACACGGTCCACTGTCAGAACTGGCAGGAGACAGTGGAGCCGCACACACTCGCCTCTCTCGGCTCCCGGGAGATCGAACGGCAGGCTGTCATATATGGTAAAACAGCAAATGTGGTGCACAGCAACTGACTATAAAAGACAACTCCCAGTACACAGTTAACATGTAAAATGAAAAAAAATTATTTACTGATCTAACTTAAACTAAATAGCTACTAAATCTTTTGAACATACAGTATTCTATTTATTATGCACATATGATAATTCTATCCTGACTCATGAAAATGTGGAATTCTGAATTGTGTAACGTTTGTAAGAAATTGTAGTGACTTTGCTATATCCTCTTCCTCAGAGCTGTTCACAACGGAAGCATCTCACTTGCGGACTCTCAGGGTTCTCGATCAGGTGTTCTTCCGGAAGATGAGGAACCTTTTGACCGTCGAAGAACTTTCCTGTATCTTCCCCAACCTGCCCCAGGTCTACAGTCTTCATGGTCAGTCTCTCTGTGTGCGAGCGTGTGTGTGTGCGTGTAAATCTGCTCCATTTGTCTTAGTGTGTTTTCAAACCTAAATTTCTGAAGCCTACTTGGTGTCTAAATCATAATCAAGATTAAAGAAGTGTAAAACCCACCCAAACTGAGAATTTAATGACAGAACAATATCAGCTATCGGCACCATGCCATTACTGTGAGCAGGTATGGACTGGAGGCTGTACATGTTGTTTCTGCGGTGGCCTTCATGACACAAGTAGAGTTCTGTTGCCCACTGACACAACTTTCTAACAAACCACATATACACTGGCTCGCTTAAACAGATTCTGTTTTGTGGTGTTGCATTTGTGTTTCAGCGAATCTGTGTGAGTCCATGAAGAGGCTGAGGGACTCTTCTATAGTTCAAGGCATCGGAGACATCATGGTGTCTAGAGTGAGAGCTGGCTAGTGTTACTCCCTTTCTAGTTCACATCATCTTTTGGTGCTGTCTAAAATGAAGGGATTGTTCTGTGCAGTGTGGGATATACTTGTTGCTTTACTTGATATGTCAGTAGCTCATGTGTTTGTGTGTGTGCGTGATAGTTTGAAGACGCTGCAGGAGAGGAGTTCCAGGAGCAGGTGTCTCACCTGTGCAGTCAGCAGAGTCAGGCACTGGAGCTCATTAAAAATAAATGCAAAGACCCGCGTTTCGCGCACCTTATACAGGTAACACTTTTTAGAGGTATAAAGCCTTTGGACAAACCTACAAACACTAGAGCTTCTGCCATATTTGTTAGTGGGCTGGGTTGTGAATTGGTTGACCCATACTTTGAATTGGAGACTATCCAGTCTTTTATATTTGACTTTTATTGCAGCACATAACTTCTAGTGATGCTGTTTTAGGTATAAATTGGTGTTGCAGTCAACAGAATCCACATTTGGACTTAGATGTCCTTGGCTCATTCGTGTGTGTGTGTGTGTGTGTGTGTGTGTGTGTGTGTGTTAGGAATGTGAAGCCAGCCCTCACTGCCGCCGACTACAATTAAAGGACCTTCTAGTGTCTGAGATGCAGAGACTCACCAAATACCCCTTGCTGCTGGATAACATCATCAGACACACAGAAGGCATGTATAGAAACACTCACACACAATGTATTGAACCATGAAAACACTTCAGTATACACACACATACCAGTTTACCAAGGAGGCAAGCACACACACCCTTTCTCCTGGATTAACACTAGTATGTGCCCCCACAACAGCTGGTTCTCCAGACCTGCAGACATTGGTGAGGGCACAGGCGTGCTGCCGTGGGATACTACGAGCTGTCAATGAGGTCGTCAGGGAGACGGAGCACCGGCGACTGCTCAGCCGTTATCAGCGCAGGCTAGACTTGTCCCCTCTGGAGAGGCAGGCCAGTCCTGTCGCTGCTCAGTTCAAGGTACGGCCTTACTATGTATCCACCATCTGCCTTCCAAACAGCTTCTCTGGTCTTGGAGCACCTGATCCAGAGTATGAATTATTAACTATATTCTTTTTCTATGTAGAATCTGGACCTGACCACTAAGAAAATGATCCACGAAGGACCGTTGACTTGGAAAGTTAGTAAAGATAAAGCTATAGGTAAGAGATCATCACAGCTGAACAAATCACATTTTTGTTTTTCCTCTTGCAAATGATTACTTGACAGGTCCATTCTCACTCTGTGTGTGTGTGTGTGTGTGTGTGTGTGTGTGTTTCAGACATTCATGCTCTGCTTCTCTCAGACCTGTTGGTGCTACTCCAAAGGGGTTCAGGTGACCGTTTGATCTTGCGATGTCCTGCGCGCTCACTGGGTGGGGTTTGGGGTAGGAACACGGACCTCAAAACCCCCTTTTGCCCCGTTGTTCGCTTGGATTCATCTCTTGTCAGATCTGTGGCTACAGGTATATTTGTAGTTATTCTTACAGCTGTGAATAGCCAGAATAGATGAATGGGTCTGGAATAACTATGTCTTTATTTTATTTTTAAAAAATTAAGAAGCCAGTTACAAATTGCATTTGGGTTAGTTTGAATACATTGTTTGACAGCCTGCTTTTCTCTATCAGATAACAAGGCCTTGTATGTGATCAGTACATCAGAGAGACAGATATACGAGCTGGTGGCTGGGACTTCCTCTGAGAAAAACACGTGTTTGTTTTTTTGTCTCTCTCTGACCCACCATCTTCTCATCAAGGTCAACCAGTCAGCACTGCTGTGTCTGTTTTGTGATAACATTTATGGTGTCAGGCCATTTATGTTCAGATGATTTTAACAACATTGTGCTGTTGTAGAAATTGGGACCTGATGGCTTTAGCGATGTTTCCACAGATGGAAGAACCTGTTAGAAAAGACCATCTCCTCGGCCTCTGGAGGCATTGAAGCCACCGAGCAAGGATCAACAGCTCCGTAAGTACTCAGGATTTTGAAAGTTTTCTAATGCTGCTGTAATGCTGTTAAGAGAAGGCAGAATTTCAAAGATGCACTTACAATGATTGGACTCCTGACATCTCCTCTAGGTCTGCGGTTCTACGGTTGCATGGTAATCATGTCGGTCGTCTAGGTAAGCCCATGTTTGTTTTTGTTTGTATACAATGTCATAGGATTTGCTCTCTTTGTACTTATGGCTGATGCCTTTGGTCCCTAGATGGCTCCCTAACAGAAGAGTCTGATTCTATAGAGAGAGATTCACAGAGTGATGATGAAAATGTTCTCACACCTACTATCCCAACTGACCAATCAGAAGCCTACATGCATACTGGTGGGCAGGGTTATGTGGGAGGACAAGCTAAAGTGGCTGATGCTGCTTTTCAAGATGGTAAGAATTTGTTACACTCCGTTACACAGTCATTGTTGCACTATGATAGTTAAACAGTATATTTCTGGTGGTGGTGGTGTTTTTATAAATAGAATTTTAGCAGGCTCAGATATTTACCAACTTTTTTGCACCCTTTGTGTTCTGCCAGTCAGGACACTAAGACTGTTGATCCTTGGATCCTTGGATCCTTTAGAGGCTGCCAGTCAGAAGCAGAAAGTGACATCATTGTCCTCACAGCAAGAAGGGCAGGAGATGCCTTGCCAGTCACCAAAAGGCCGTTCACACCTGGAGATGCTGAGGCATGAAACGAGGCCCTGCCAATCACGAGCAAGCATACGGCAGCGCATGATAAAAAATGTGGATGGAATCTTTCAAAGAATGGAGGGACTGATGAAAAACCTGCATCAGCTTAGGGTAAAGTGGATATATTACTCACTCTCTCTCAAACACACACACACACACACACACACACACACACACACTATCATTGCAGCTAGCTAGCACTTTCATGTTATGTTTTAAAAGAATGGCTTTGTGCACTTGTGAGATCCTGGTTAACTCCTTGTTTTCATTTTCATAGGAGATTGAAGCAGACCAGTGTAGACTGCTCACAATGGTGAGAAAAAAGTCACCTGTCAGTCAGTTCAGATGACACCATCCATGGGTCTTCCTCCATTATCAGGGCACCATCTATTTATCTTGGGTCGAGCGATGGTAAGTGTGTCAAAGAAGCAATTTATAAATACTGGGGCTAAACCTGTTTAATGCTGTAGCACAATTCTTTTTGATTGTACCAAACAAAAAGAACTAATCTGGAATCACTGGGATAATTTGGGGTTGAGTTTAAATGGAGCACACAGTTGAATATTAAAACATCACCGCAGATCTTGGGTCTTGCTATTGCCAGACTGAAAACTGGCCTTCAAACCTGTAGCAATTCCTAATTTCAACTTTAAGAATTTTATGTATGTATTTGAATAATGTTTAGTATTGATTTTGGAGTTGGTGTAATTATGTTGCTTATGGTGTACTACCCCTGCAGACTGTGGCAATTGTATGGTCATCTTTCCAACCTGTTTAGGTAACGAAGAAGGGCCAACAGAACCAGCTCAGCCCGAGATCCATTCTACAGGATTCTGATTTATTACACGAGACATTGTAAAGAGTTTTACTTACACATTTGAAACATGAACACACACAATAAGGGTGTGGCATTCCTGCCATTTCATACATCCGGTGTAGCTCTTTACTAGAATCCCAGCATGCCTTTCTCCTGGGAGAAACCTGCAAATATTGTATTGTCTGCAACTGAGAAGAAAGAGACAGGACAGACGAACCTTCAGCACATGCACCGAGTTGGAATAAAAAGCATTCAAATGAAAGTCCAGATATGTGAGGTGTTTTTTTTTATCAGGTAAAGCTAAAGTTGGAACAAGGGAACTGAGGTGACAGTTTAAAAAAAAAATTAGTCAGTGAAGATGAAGAAATGGAACTAAAATGAGACTGAAAATGTATGGCTGAGGAAATGAATCTGCCCACTAAAGGGACCCCCCCCCCAAGCACTTTGCCCAATACATGTATGTTAATACTCACTCACGCCATCAGTGACAAACTGGCAATCCAACAGGTGCCATTTTGCTCGAGAACCCATAATGTGCCCATGTCAACTTGAGGCAAGATGGTGGTCTTCATCTCTCTTCGCCTTATGGAATGTGTGGATGGGTGACTTAAACAAATTCAGGTTCTTTTGCACTGGGACCCCTGCAAGGCACATGGGCTCCAAGAGGGTATTTTGCATTAATATCATCATATGTCTATGTTGTATCCTTTATTTTATAAATTAACACTATGCGAGAGCAAAGAATAAAGAGTGTGGAAGGAGTTTATTTTATTTCTTTAAGCGTTCTACAGAATAGAAAATAAAGGTTTGGCCTCTCTTTACGCACAATGGATAAGGCAGGGCTTACTGGGATTGCCATTGTGTTGTGGCAAGATATCATCTTCACTGCTCATTACTGTATACTTATTTGTGCAGCCCTGTTCTGGACTGACTCCTGTCAACATTGCAGGGGACAAAAAGGAACATATTTGTTGTCTGATATCATGTCATTACCGATGAAGAGGCACATTCTGTGTAGTGTAAATTCTGTGAAGCTCGTCCCTCACCTCTTGAAATGGCTCAGTGATGCCAGGGTTGGTTTTTACACATATGAAAGGATTTATACTTTGATCTGTTAAGATGTTGGTAGAAGTGGCTCCTTTACACTGACTCCAGTTTGGCCTTTGTTGTATAATGGCTAATGTTATGGTTCAAAAAAGAATGAAATAGTCTAAGATCAGTGTTAAGGACTAAGGATTATGGTACTAATGTTTTAATTTAGGATTAGTTAAGAAATCAGTATTTGGTGGAATATCTCAGATTTTGATTGCAGCTTGTTCATGCATCTTGAGGTGTTCTCCACCAGTCTTTCACACTGCTTGTTAAATAAGCTTTGATTACCTAATCAGAATCTCATTAAATACAAAGAGCTGTACATGTGGTGGAATTCAACAGACTGTGGAATTGAAATCATTGCCAAACGCAGAGATACTAATTTGGACTGATCTCTTAATTTTCTTCGAGAGTTATGTTTTTATATATGAGTTTTTATTTTAAACTTTATCATAAAATGTATGGGGTTATGGTCCCATTCTATTCTGTTCAAATGTAGGCCTACTGTTTTTACAATTCCTGTAAGAAGCGTGTGTGTGTGTGTGTGTGTGTGTGTGTGTGTGTGTGTGTGTGTGTGTGTGTGTGTGTGTGTGTGTGTGTGTGTGAGAGAATCCAAGAGCCCCTATTTGAGATTGATGAGTGGCATGTGTTGGGAGTCTGCCCTCGACAAATAGTATCCTTGACTGTATTATCAGTTTTGTAAACAATCCCTGACAAGTGGGTGAGTGAGAAGTGCATGCACATAGACACAGCAGAAAGAGGAGGTCTGTGTTTTTGGCTTCCTAATCAAGTTTGCGTTCCCGTCATATACAGCCAATCATAGAGAAGGGGACAGACATTTAGAAATAGAAAGTGAGGAAAGTTGTGGTTCTTCATTAAAGGAATTGGATTAAGAGTCACTATTCTTAAGAATGTGTTTAGTACCTACTCAGGCACACACAACAGCTTCTTCAATGACAGTTGCTGCTGTTATTTTAGAGCTGACCACACACACAAAGACCCAGGTAAACATACAAACAGCTCACTGACATATTTTTGCTCTCCCCAGAAATAGGGTTGTGTGGTTAAAGGTCATGTAACCATAGAAACGTAGCCCCCACACTGTTCACTGCTCCTGTACCCCCTTATTCATTCCCTTGGTAAGAGCCAAGCTTGGTAACCCTGGAGATGATGGGAGATGGCTGGGGAATGCGTGTGTGTGTGTGTGTGTGTGTGTGTGTGTGTGTGTGTGTGTGTGTGTGTGTGTGTGTGTGTGTGTGTGTGTGATGAGACCTTGTGGTGAGTGTGAGAATTGTGAAAGCACTGATTCACAAAGTTGTTGAATGATGGGCCTGTTTTTGTAAATTGCTTCCTTAGGGTGAAACACATTTAATACCTTGAAGGTGAAGTAGTGTGTAATGCTATTTTCTGGTTTGTTCATTATTCTTGCACAGTTCAATTAATAGATGAAGACTACAACCTTTGTTTGAATTTTCAGTGTGTATTCAAGATGTTCATTTTCAAAATGTGACTTAATTTTATACTATCACTGTTCCGGGACATTAATGGATTAATTGAAATATATAAAAAGAGATCTTTATAGATCTCTACATATTATGGTGTTGCTCTGATTTTATATACACTTGTTCATTCTGAATGAGAACAGATTGTAATGAAATTGTGGGCACTTGTAGCTCACCTTTAAGAGCAGATAGAGCTTTGTGCTGACACCACCAGTCTTTGGTTTGATTAACAGGGAGCGTGTTCACTCTGAGATGTGTTGCTCTGGATTATGGTATTTGCTTTAAAGGTATACTTATTTCTCTTCCTCCCTCAGGTTAGTCCTCCTCCTCTTCAGCCTTCAAAATAGATTCTCTCAGGAGTAAGGTTGAACTGCTGCAGCTGCCGCTGGCGCTATCCTCTAAATCTATCTCAGAGCGCAAAACTCAACTGCGCAGAGCAACAGAACGTTCCAGGGGCGGAGCTGAGGTCCACAAACCCCAGGCACTGGCCCCAGACATGGACAACGAGTCACAGTACTCAGGCTACTCCTACAAGTCCTCCCATTCCCGTAGCTCTCGCAAGCACAGGTGCGTATGCCATTTCCCGACATTCTTCCCTTTTGCCTAAATGTGGGCGGGCATTGATGTTTTGTCTAGAACATACAAATGTGAATGTACACTACTGCAAACACTGAGGGTACCACCGTATCGTTATTTAACGATTATCCATTTTATGTTGCTTTATGTACCAACTTGGAGTATACTGTGTATATAAATGTTTATATACATCTGTGTGCGCGTGCGTGTGTGGTGGTGTTTCAGGGATCGGAGAGACAGGCACCGCTCTAAGAGCAGGGACAGCAGAGGGGACAAATCGGTCACTATCCAGGCTCCTGGAGAGGCCCTGCTGGACACAGAGTCCACACGTGGAGATGATCGAGTCCGTGTTTTCACTTCATACCTCGTCCAGCCTGGAAAACCATTCCACTATAGCTTCAGACCATAAAAAGTCTATAGTGCTTCAAAATATGAATGATTGACTTTTTTTTTTTTTTTTTTTTTACTGAAATGTTGGACTGAGCATCTCATGTCTCCTCATGCAGTGTCAGAAATTTTGCTCTAAAATCTCGCAGTACACATATACGCAACACGCGTATAAAAACAACCAATAGGAAACAGCCTGCCATAGCTCACATGCCAACTACAAATAACAGCGGTATAGCGAAATGAGCATGAAGTATGTGGGACACAAAAATATTTTGTGCAGTTGTGGCAGCAGATAGAATGCCTTTTTGATTTCACATTTGTTGTGACAAAAGCACAATATCTTAATGATCTAGCATGATAGTTTCCAGAAAATCTGTAGTCCAATATTGAGAACAACTATCGATGGAGCACTGTGCCATGGAGTTTGGTCAAGGTTTCAGATGCATCGTCTTGTACAGTTTGAAATGCAAAACAATGTTTAAGACTGCTGGAATTGCACAGTGCAAAGGCAGGTTGGGGTGAGTACCAATGTTAGCTGGCATGCTTTTGTTGTAGACTTGATGGCCAATTCATTGTCTTTTTTCCAAGTCAAGCTTCCACACATTCACGCTTGACACTGTAACCTCATCAGCATGGTATGTTACTCTACAAGTCAAGTTTTCAGAACCAGGTGAATGACATCTCAAAACTATTCTTGAACGTCCTTTTTCAGATTTGAATTCCTTACTGAGAAGTTTGAAAGAACTTAGGAGTCATTGTTGAGTTACGAAAAAATGTGTCTGGAGTGTGAATGGCCATCATAACTTGCGTTATTCATCGGAGCCTTGCTCACTAAAGCTGTTATTTTAACTAAGCCTACTCGCTAATTGAGTTACCTAGAGAGGCAAGCTTGTTAAGGTTTAATTCCCGAAGTTTGGGCCCTGCTGTCAGCTTGTATGTCAACACGTAGCCCCCAGGAGAGAGAGTTTCGCCTGGTTTGGGTTCCTACGTGACAGCAAGGATTGTATTTTGCACTCGAAAACTGGAATCAGATTGTGAGCTAAGAAAGGGGGAGAGAGACAAGTACTCATGCATGTGAGCACACAGCTAGACAACATGGAAAAAAGACACCCAACATGCAGCAGGAGTGGCTAAAGCCATACAGAAAACAAGAGTACATGAGAAAGTGTTTTTCATGAATATAGTGGAGTGTTCTGATAACAATTTGGTTTGTTTATTTCATAGAGCTTCAAATATTGCATTGATGGAACCATATAGACATTTAGGAGGAATTTGCCATACTTGCCATACGTCCTTCGCCATATGCATTCTTGCATTTTTCTCTTTGCTGTTTTCTGTTATAGTCATAAATTCTACATATATTTATTGAGAAAATCCTTTAAAGAGGCGCATGTCCATCATCACGTTTTATTTGTTTGGCTTTTTTTTTTTGGTTTTACTATTGGAAACAAAATTACTTTTTTTGCATTTGATGTTGATATCATTATGGCAGGCTTTAGTGGAGGTACTGGTGTCTATATTAGATGATTAAATACACAGCACCAGCAGTTCTGAATCTTTGTGTTAAATAATCTATGCTGATTGTCACGATCAGTCCCTTCCATGTTCCGTGTTTTCCATGTCTTGTGTTTTGTTCCGTTCCACGGTTTCATTTTGTCCTCACACTGATTGCGTACACCTGTCCCTCGTTTCTAGTTCATGTATTTAAACCCTGCTGTGTGCCTTGGTCGTGGCTGCCTGTACACGGGCATCTCGTCGTTCCCGGAAGAAGCAGGCTCACGTTTATTTTGATAACGACGAGATCCCAGGTAAGCGTCTACCCGTCTTGACCAACGCTTGCAGGGGGGAGCGGCCTGCAGCGCAAGACGTGAAACCACGGAAAGAGGGAGTCCAGGAGGGTGGCCAATCTTGACATTATTACACTCAGGAATTAAAAAAAAATATATTGTAGCATCCCATGAAATGTGATCTTTCACACATAATGAGAGAGGTTGGCAAAGAACTAAAACTCAATTAAATATATCAACTTCCCCTTAAGCCTCTCATATACTCCACATTTAGGAGCAAGCCTACTCCTACACAATAAGCAGTGCGGTATATGAAAAGAGTAGGCGTATCAAATAAACAGAGCAACATGGTTAAGGTCCAGCCAGATATGTAAATGTTTGCCAGAACATCCAGTGTGTGTCTGCCGTTCGGTCAAAACTGGATCAGTCCAGAGGCCGCCCCGTCAGATCTCTTTTGAACAAAACAGTGGTCGAAATGCTGTTGAGAACAGTTTTACAGTTACAACAACAGAAAAAAGACTCAAATATATGCTGGATGGTTTATTCATTAAGGGAGAAAGCTGTCTCTCTTGTGGAGGATTTGCCACAGAGACCTGGGCATGTGGTATGGTCTCTGCACGGTGCCGTCATTACGCTCCAGACCCTCCACTAGAGGAGACAGAAACATCACAGTGGAAATAAAAACAATATAGTCCTGATGATTGGCATATGTGTAGTAGCTTGAGAGTGAAATGTGTGTGTGAGTGTGTGTGAAGGATTACTCCATATATCCCTTTATGTGCTCGACTGTTTCATTAACGGAAGCGAATCCAGGGAGAGAGAAGTCTGGAGGAACGTCCTGCCAGTCAAAGCTAGGCAGACATCTCCCTAGTTCTGGGTGGAGGGAGAGACAGAAAATAATATGACTAACAATTAAACCTGCTGACTTATCACTGCAGGTATAAGTACTTTCCTGGTGGTTTGGTTATGTTTTGGTACATAGCATAGTCAAACTGTTACAAAACAGAATGGACAAATTAACAGGTAGTTGTGTAATCCTGCTGTCTTTACCTGGTTTACTTGGCGTGTAGAAATATGGACAAAGCTCTTGATTGAGGATGTCTTGGACACTCTGTAGTGGAAATGCATGTGAAAATCTCATTAACATGCAGAATGCTATGTATGCACAAATGCTATGTATGCGTGAGTGGCTAAGCCAATGCATGAATTACATGTACAAAGAGTTGCATATTGCAAAGACTTTTGATACGACAAATTCTGTTCTGTCAAGAGTGAGGTGAGGGTTTATTTCTCAGAGATGAAGCTGGTTACATTGCTTATTTGCAGTGTGAGGTTTTACCAATGTGGTTTGGGCGAGGTCAAGTCTAGGGTCACAATACTGCTGCTGAAAGAAGTCTTTAGGCAGGGCATTTGGGGCATACGCCTCTGGGGGCAACTTCCAGAACTCTGAAGGGCATTTTTTAACACAGACCTGCAAACCAACGCACAAACACACAGAGTGAAGGAGATCTTATTTGAGTAGCTAAACACAGTGTTGCTTTTTATATTTCTATCTACACTATTTACACATTGTTCATTGCATGATAGAGCAAAAGGCTCCCAAACCAAGCAGCAAAAGGAGACCCAAGCCCCCAGACTTACAAACTGGCATTCACATACTACATGCTAAACTGTTTTGTAATAAATGAGTCTCATGTGCATATTTCTAAAAGGCTACTGACATACGTGTTTGGTTTCTGTACAATGTCAACAGGACATTTGTGTGGAAATCTCACTTGAGTGGTTGGACACTGGAGACCCTCTAGAATGGCGTCCATTTCTGTCGTTGCTCTGGCACACTTCAGAAGGTCAAAGTAGAGGACGTTTGGTTTGTCACTGAAACACGAGAGGATGCAGGAAACAAATGCAGCTTGACACATGAATATTAGCCAATTAAATAAACAATTTTTATTCAATTTTTTGAGTATGTGTATCAGGATTCAGTGCTGGAGAGTCACACCACTACCCAGCTAAGTGTTCTTTCTTCGAGGGTGAATTGGACTGGGGTAACCAATAAACTCTGCAGTGTTGTGACACTCCTAGACCTGAGTTTGGACCCCTTGGTTTAGAGACAATCATTAAACACAAGTGATTTGATTGGTTCCACTTGTTGCTGTGCAGTGCCAATCATGAAAATCTTAAAGCTAAAGTCTAACCCATCTTGTCTTGTTGATGTTTCATGTTTCCACATGATTTGCACCTGCACAGCTCCATTGTAACCCTAGTCCGACTCACTAAAGTCCATTCGAAAGAATACTGACGGTGTTCCTTACATACTGGGTGTGCTGTTTTGGTATTCCTGTGAAGATATAAATACTTATCCAGTATGTGAGGGACTTACACATTGACTCCAGCTCCACAAAACATCCCAGTGGAGTTCTGGGGCAACACGACATGACGAGAGTCTCCAAGCAGCCACGCTGTGTTAGAACCTCCGTTAGAAGGATATCTCACAAGCCATACATGGGTAAAAGACCTTCCGCTTGAGCCCACAATAATAATGATTTTTTTTCCCCCATGAAAGTGTAGTTGGAAATGTTTCTTACCCAGGGAGCGAATAAGAATATAGGTGACAATGGCAGCCACAAAAATAATACAGCAGATAATGTCTGCACATCTCCTGAACAAAAACAAGAAATATTATTACACATTGCATGATTTAAATTATGTATTAAAGTTATTTAGCTAAGTGAAATAACTTTATAGTCTTAGTCTAGATCTATGGCCTTAGTATAGTTCTTGTATAGCGTTAATAACAGACATTCTGTGATCCATGATGTGTAGAGCTTTAAATGGTTTTTTAAAGTCAGCTGATGTGGAGGAGTAAATCGGAGAAGCACTGAGAGATTGCCGGACTCGCCTCTTGTTAACTGGTCGCCTGAAAATGGGCTCATACGGAGGAGGTTCCCCTGAGAAGATAGAATTGAAGAATATATATATTCTATAAATTCTAAGTATATACCATTACATTAGAATGAATTTAAACCTTTGAAAAACATATATTCAGTCACGCGTGTCTGAACCTTTGACCGGTACGCTATATTTTGTCTAACACATTTTATATACAGTTGTCATGGAACGCTCCCCTTCACACTAGCCATGTGGTACGGCCCGCCGCGTGCAGTGGGAGTTCATAGTCTTGTTTGTAACCACGCCTGTGTAATTAACGCGCAACTGCACATGGTTTAGTCTTGTAACGTCTGTGTGTTTAAACCGCTGTGGGAGTGTGCATCTTAGTCGGTCAATGCCCATGTTCGTGTTCACATAGTTCGTTATCTGTATTCGTGTTTTATGTTCACTGTTTATGTTGCATATGAGCGCCGGTGTCTTTATCGTGTGTTAATACACGTCTGTCCGTCCTGCTCCTTGTCCAGCGACACTAGGGCCGTTACAACACTTTTCTTTTTTTTTTTTATGACACCTTCTGCACACATACGCTTTCGATCTGATACACAGTTACAGATCGTACACTATATAAATGTTTTTAATATAAGGTAGACCTACCAAGTACGTAAGAACATTTATTATTTTAACATGAAATGTACAAGCTAGTTTTGTACATTTTTTTTCTTTTTTAACCATTGTATTTGACGTATGGGTTCTCATAAAATCTTTGGCATATGGCTATATCTGGAAAAAACAACAACAACAAAACTCACCGCAATAATGTGGCATGCTGACTACAGTACACTCCCTTGCACTTTCGATAAGCGCCATCACACAGAGTCCGCAATGTGTAATGTTTCAGTAAAAAATAATCTTGCATTCGATAATCTATTCTTATGACGCATCATTCCAGGTTATTGACACATTGTGATGTTGGAAGTCACAGCACGTTCTCGTTCTTAGCTCATCAACAAAGGCAGCTTGGTCACGAGCACCTGCTTTCCATGCTATGGGATGCTCGCGCTCAATTTTCCATGTCCTGTATCGAATATTTAGGCCTATACGATTAAACTGTCCGTGGTTACTGTGCTTTTAACGTACAAAAAAAGCTACACAAATAATAAAATAATCTTTACATAATAATGTAACCTTAGGCTTATCGCCAAGATGTAACCTGTGAGGCTAAGTGACAACGTCTCCCGTCCCCTACCTAAACTACGTCTACACTGACTATGAGAATAGTAGTATAGTATAGTAGTTCAAGAGTATAGTAGTGATATGTGATAACAATTTGATTTGTTTATTTTAAAGACTTTCTAAAGTTGCATGTATATACCAAACAGGCAATTTACATGAGTTTGCCATCCCAATACTTTAAATTTTTACAGTAAATATATTCAACATTATATTATGGGTACAAGGAAAAGTGATATGTAGTGAACCAAATAGATATTTAACAGGCTTTTGCCATCCTATTACTCCAAATTCCTACAGTAAAAATGACTGAAAGTCATTCATGAGTACAAGAGAAACTGTATTTCAAGAATTTAATGAAGTGATTTGATAACAATTTGATTTGTGCATTTCACTCAGCTTCATGTAGTGATATATAGTGAACTGAATAGACATTTCACAGGATATTGCCATCCTATTACTCTAAATTCCTACTGTAAAAATGACTGAAAGTCATACCACAGGTACATAAGATAGTGTATATCAAGAATTTAGTGGAGTGATCTGATAACAATTTGATTTGATTTATTTATAGAGCTTCAATTATTACATATATGGAACTGAATAGACATTCGACAGAATTTTGCTACTCCATTATTCCAAATTCCTGCAGTAAAAATGACTGAAAGTCATATCATGGGTACAGGAGGAAGTTTATTTCAAGTACGTAGTGGAGTGATTTTATAACAATTTGAATTGTGTATTTTATAGATCTTCGAGTAGTGATATATGTTGAACTGAACAGATGTTTAAGAGGATTTTGCCATCCTATTACTCAAGCTTCCTACAGTAAAACACTTGAAAGTCATACCATGGGTACATGAGAAAGTGGATTTCATGAATATTGTGGAGGGATCTGATAACAATTTGACTAGTTTGTTTTCTAGAGTTTCAAAAACTGATTATATAGTGGAACGAATACATGTTTATGAGGATTTTGCCATCCTTTTACTCCAAATTAAAGTAAAAACATTGGAACGTAATAGTATGGATACACAAGAAAGTGTATTTCAAGAATATATTGGAAGGATTTGATAACAATATGAATTGTGTATTTTATAGTGCTTCAACTATTGCATATATGGAACAGAATAGGCATGAACAGGATTTTGCCATCCTATTATTCCAAATTCCTACAGTAAAAGTGAGTTATACCATGAGTACATGAGAAAGTGTTTTTCATGAATATAGTGGAGTGTTCTGATAACAATTTGGTTTGTTTATTTCATAGAGCTTCAAATATTGCATTGATGGAACCATATAGACATTTAGTAGGAATTTGCCATACTTGCCATACGTCCTTCGCCATATGCATTCTTGCATTTTTCTCTTTGCTGTTTTCTGTTATAGTCATAAATTCTACATATATTTATTGAGAAAATCCTTTAAAGAGGCGCATGTCCATCATCACGTTTTATTTGTTTGGCTTTTTTTTTTTGGTTTTACTATTGGAAACAAAATTACTTTTTTTGCATTTGATGTTGATATCATTATGGCAGGCTTTAGTGGAGGTACTGGTGTCTATATTAGATGATTAAATACACAGCACCAGCAGTTCTGAATCTTTGTGTTAAATAATCTATGCTGATTGTCACGATCAGTCCCTTCCATGTTCCGTGTTTTCCATGTCTTGTGTTTTGTTCCGTTCCACGGTTTCATTTTGTCCTCACACTGATTGCGTACACCTGTCCCTCGTTTCTAGTTCATGTATTTAAACCCTGCTGTGTGCCTTGGTCGTGGCTGCCTGTACACGGGCATCTCGTCGTTCCCGGAAGAAGCAGGCTCACGTTTATTTTGATAACGACGAGATCCCAGGTAAGCGTCTACCCGTCTTGACCAACGCTGCAGGGGGGAGCGGCCTGCAGCGCAAGACGTGAAACCACGGAAAGAGGGAGTCCAGGAGGGTGGCCAATCTTGACATTATTACACTCAGGAATTAAAAAAAATATATTGTAGCATCCCATGAAATGTGATCTTTCACACATAATGAGAGAGGTTGGCAAAGAACTAAAACTCAATTAAATATATCAACTTCCCCTTAAGCCTCTCATATACTCCACATTTAGGAGCAAGCCTACTCCTACACAATAAGCAGTGCGGTATATGAAAAGAGTAGGCGTATCAAATAAACAGAGCAACATGGTTAAGGTCCAGCCAGATATGTAAATGTTTGCCAGAACATCCAGTGTGTGTCTGCCGTTCGGTCAAAACTGGATCAGTCCAGAGGCCGCCCCGTCAGATCTCTTTTGAACAAAACAGTGGTCGAAATGCTGTTGAGAACAGTTTTACAGTTACAACAACAGAAAAAAGACTCAAATATATGCTGGATGGTTTATTCATTAAGGGAGAAAGCTGTCTCTCTTGTGGAGGATTTGCCACAGAGACCTGGGCATGTGGTATGGTCTCTGCACGGTGCCGTCATTACGCTCCAGACCCTCCACTAGAGGAGACAGAAACATCACAGTGGAAATAAAAACAATATAGTCCTGATGATTGGCATATGTGTAGTAGCTTGAGAGTGAAATGTGTGTGTGAGTGTGTGTGAAGGATTACTCCATATATCCCTTTATGTGCTCGACTGTTTCATTAACGGAAGCGAATCCAGGGAGAGAGAAGTCTGGAGGAACGTCCTGCCAGTCAAAGCTAGGCAGACATCTCCCTAGTTCTGGGTGGAGGGAGAGACAGAAAATAATATGACTAACAATTAAACCTGCTGACTTATCACTGCAGGTATAAGTACTTTCCTGGTGGTTTGGTTATGTTTTGGTACATAGCATAGTCAAACTGTTACAAAACAGAATGGACAAATTAACAGGTAGTTGTGTAATCCTGCTGTCTTTACCTGGTTTACTTGGCGTGTAGAAATATGGACAAAGCTCTTGATTGAGGATGTCTTGGACACTCTGTAGTGGAAATGCATGTGAAAATCTCATTAACATGCAGAATGCTATGTATGCACAAATGCTATGTATGCGTGAGTGGCTAAGCCAATGCATGAATTACATGTACAAAGAGTTGCATATTGCAAAGACTTTTGATACGACAAATTCTGTTCTGTCAAGAGTGAGGTGAGGGTTTATTTCTCAGAGATGAAGCTGGTTACATTGCTTATTTGCAGTGTGAGGTTTTACCAATGTGGTTTGGGCGAGGTCAAGTCTAGGGTCACAATACTGCTGCTGAAAGAAGTCTTTAGGCAGGGCATTTGGGGCATACGCCTCTGGGGGCAACTTCCAGAACTCTGAAGGGCATTTTTTAACACAGACCTGCAAACCAACGCACAAACACACAGAGTGAAGGAGATCTTATTTGAGTAGCTAAACACAGTGTTGCTTTTTATATTTCTATCTACACTATTTACACATTGTTCATTGCATGATAGAGCAAAAGGCTCCCAAACCAAGCAGCAAAAGGAGACCCAAGCCCCCAGACTTACAAACTGGCATTCACATACTACATGCTAAACTGTTTTGTAATAAATGAGTCTCATGTGCATATTTCTAAAAGGCTACTGACATACGTGTTTGGTTTCTGTACAATGTCAACAAGACATTTGTGTGGAAATCTCACTTGAGTGGTTGGACACTGGAGACCCTCTAGAATGGCGTCCATTTCTGTCGTTGCTCTGGCACACTTCAGAAGGTCAAAGTAGAGGACGTTTGGTTTGTCACTGAAACACGAGAGGATGCAGGAAACAAATGCAGCTTGACACATGAATATTAGCCAATTAAATAAACAATTTTTATTCAATTTTTTGAGTATGTGTATCAGGATTCAGTGCTGGAGAGTCACACCACTACCCAGCTAAGTGTTCTTTCTTCGAGGGTGAATTGGACTGGGGTAACCAATAAACTCTGCAGTGTTGTGACACTCCTAGACCTGAGTTTGGACCCCTTGGTTTAGAGACAATCATTAAACACAAGTGATTTGATTGGTTCCACTTGTTGCTGTGCAGTGCCAATCATGAAAATCTTAAAGCTAAAGTCTAACCCATCTTGTCTTGTTGATGTTTCATGTTTCCACATGATTTGCACCTGCACAGCTCCATTGTAACCCTAGTCCGACTCACTAAAGTCCATTCGAAAGAATACTGACGGTGTTCCTTACATACTGGGTGTGCTGTTTTGGTATTCCTGTGAAGATATAAATACTTATCCAGTATGTGAGGGACTTACACATTGACTCCAGCTCCACAAAACATCCCAGTGGAGTTCTGGGGCAACACGACATGACGAGAGTCTCCAAGCAGCCACGCTGTGTTAGAACCTCCGTTAGAAGGATATCTCACAAGCCATACATGGGTAAAAGACCTTCCGCTTGAGCCCACAATAATAATGATTTTTTTTTCCCCCATGAAAGTGTAGTTGGAAATGTTTCTTACCCAGGGAGCGAATAAGAATATAGGTGACAATGGCAGCCACAAAAATAATACAGCAGATAATGTCTGCACATCTCCTGAACAAAAACAAGAAATATTATTACACATTGCATGATTTAAATTATGTATTAAAGTTATTTAGCTAAGTGAAATAACTTTATAGTCTTAGTCTAGATCTATGGCCTTAGTATAGTTCTTGTATAGCGTTAATAACAGACATTCTGTGATCCATGATGTGTAGAGCTTTAAATGGTTTTTTAAAGTCAGCTGATGTGGAGGAGTAAATCGGAGAAGCACTGAGAGATTGCCGGACTCGCCTCTTGTTAACTGGTCGCCTGAAAATGGGCTCATACGGAGGAGGTTCCCCTGAGAAGATAGAATTGAAGAATATATATATTCTATAAATTCTAAGTATATACCATTACATTAGAATGAATTTAAACCTTTGAAAAACATATATTCAGTCACGCGTGTCTGAACCTTTGACCGGTACGCTATATTTTGTCTAACACATTTTATATACAGTTGTCATGGAACGCTCCCCTTCACACTAGCCATGTGGTACGGCCCGCCGCGTGCAGTGGGAGTTCATAGTCTTGTTTGTAACCACGCCTGTGTAATTAACGCGCAACTGCACATGGTTTAGTCTTGTAACGTCTGTGTGTTTAAACCGCTGTGGGAGTGTGCATCTTAGTCGGTCAATGCCCATGTTCGTGTTCACATAGTTCGTTATCTGTATTCGTGTTTTATGTTCACTGTTTATGTTGCATATGAGCGCCGGTGTCTTTATCGTGTGTTAATACACGTCTGTCCGTCCTGCTCCTTGTCCAGCGACACTAGGGCCGTTACAACACTTTTCTTTTTTTTTTTATGACACCTTCTGCACACATACGCTTTCGATCTGATACACAGTTACAGATCGTACACTATATAAATGTTTTTAATATAAGGTAGACCTACCAAGTACGTAAGAACATTTATTATTTTAACATGAAATGTACAAGCTAGTTTTGTACATTTTTTTTCTTTTTTAACCATTGTATTTGACGTATGGGTTCTCATAAAATCTTTGGCATATGGCTATATCTGGAAAAAACAACAACAACAAAACTCACCGCAATAATGTGGCATGCTGACTACAGTACACTCCCTTGCACTTTCGATAAGCGCCATCACACAGAGTCCGCAATGTGTAATGTTTCAGTAAAAAATAATCTTGCATTCGATAATCTATTCTTATGACGCGTCATTCCAGGTTATTGACACATTGTGATGTTGGAAGTCACAGCACGTTCTCGTTCTTAGCTCATCAACAAAGGCAGCTTGGTCACGAGCACCTGCTTTCCATGCTATGGGATGCTCGCGCTCAATTTTCCATGTCCTGTATCGAATATTTAGGCCTATACGATTAAACTGTCCGTGGTTACTGTGCTTTTAACGTACAAAAAAAGCTACACAAATAATAAAATAATCTTTACATAATAATGTAACCTTAGGCTTATCGCCAAGATGTAACCTGTGAGGCTAAGTGACAACGTCTCCCGTCCCCTACCTAAACTACGTCTACACTGACTATGAGAATAGTAGTATAGTATAGTAGTTCAAGAGTATAGTAGTGATATGTGATAACAATTTGATTTGTTTATTTTAAAGACTTTCTAAAGTTGCATGTATATAACCAAACAGGCAATTTACATGAGTTTGCCATCCCAATACTTTAAATTTTTACAGTAAATATATTCAACATTATATTATGGGTACAAGGAAAAGTGATATGTAGTGAACCAAATAGATATTTAACAGGCTTTTGCCATCCTATTACTCCAAATTCCTACAGTAAAAATGACTGAAAGTCATTCATGAGTACAAGAGAAACTGTATTTCAAGAATTTAATGAAGTGATTTGATAACAATTTGATTTGTGCATTTCACTCAGCTTCATGTAGTGATATATAGTGAACTGAATAGACATTTCACAGGATATTGCCATCCTATTACTCTAAATTCCTACTGTAAAAATGACTGAAAGTCATACCACAGGTACATAAGATAGTGTATATCAAGAATTTAGTGGAGTGATCTGATAACAATTTGATTTGATTTATTTATAGAGCTTCAATTATTACATATATGGAACTGAATAGACATTCGACAGAATTTTGCTACTCCATTATTCCAAATTCCTGCAGTAAAAATGACTGAAAGTCATATCATGGGTACAGGAGGAAGTTTATTTCAAGTACGTAGTGGAGTGATTTTATAACAATTTGAATTGTGTATTTTATAGATCTTCGAGTAGTGATATATGTTGAACTGAACAGATGTTTAAGAGGATTTTGCCATCCTATTACTCAAGCTTCCTACAGTAAAACACTTGAAAGTCATACCATGGGTACATGAGAAAGTGGATTTCATGAATATTGTGGAGGGATCTGATAACAATTTGACTAGTTTGTTTTCTAGAGTTTCAAAAACTGATTATATAGTGGAACGAATACATGTTTATGAGGATTTTGCCATCCTTTTACTCCAAATTAAAGTAAAAACATTGGAACGTAATAGTATGGATACACAAGAAAGTGTATTTCAAGAATATATTGGAAGGATTTGATAACAATATGAATTGTGTATTTTATAGTGCTTCAACTATTGCATATATGGAACAGAATAGGCATGAACAGGATTTTGCCATCCTATTATTCCAAATTCCTACAGTAAAAATGAGTTATACCATGAGTACATGAGAAAGTGTTTTTCATGAATATAGTGGAGTGTTCTGATAACAATTTGGTTTGTTTATTTCATAGAGCTTCAAATATTGCATTGATGGAACCATATAGACATTTAGGAGGAATTTGCCATACTTGCCATACGTCCTTCGCCATATGCATTCTTGCATTTTTCTCTTTGCTGTTTTCTGTTATAGTCATAAATTCTACATATATTTATTGAGAAAATCCTTTAAATAGGGCGCATGTCCATCATCACGTTTTATTTGTTTGGCTTTTTTTTTTTGGTTTTACTATTGGAAACAAAATTACTTTTTTTGCATTTGATGTTGATATCATTATGGCAGGCTTTAGTGGAGGTACTGGTGTCTATATTAGATGATTAAATACACAGCACCAGCAGTTCTGAATCTTTGTGTTAAATAATCTATGCTGATTGTCACGATCAGTCCCTTCCATGTTCCGTGTTTTCCATGTCTTGTGTTTTGTTCCGTTCCACGGTTTCATTTTGTCCTCACACTGATTGCGTACACCTGTCCCTCGTTTCTAGTTCATGTATTTAAACCCTGCTGTGTGCCTTGGTCGTGGCTGCCTGTACACGGGCATCTCGTCGTTCCCGGAAGAAGCAGGCTCACGTTTATTTTGATAACGACGAGATCCCAGGTAAGCGTCTACCCGTCTTGACCAACGCTGCAGGGGGGAGCGGCCTGCAGCGCAAGACGTGAAACCACGGAAAGAGGGAGTCCAGGAGGGTGGCCAATCTTGACATTATTACACTCAGGAATTAAAAAAAATATATTGTAGCGTCCCATGAAATGTGATCTTTCACACATAATGAGAGAGGTTGGCAAAGAACTAAAACTCAATTAAATATATCAACTTCCCCTTAAGCCTCTCATATACTCCACATTTAGGAGCAAGCCTACTCCTACACAATAAGCAGTGCGGTATATGAAAAGAGTAGGCGTATCAAATAAACAGAGCAACATGGTTAAGGTCCAGCCAGATATGTAAATGTTTGCCAGAACATCCAGTGTGTGTCTGCCGTTCGGTCAAAACTGGATCAGTCCAGAGGCCGCCCCGTCAGATCTCTTTTGAACAAAACAGTGGTCGAAATGCTGTTGAGAACAGTTTTACAGTTACAACAACAGAAAAAAGACTCAAATATATGCTGGATGGTTTATTCATTAAGGGAGAAAGCTGTCTCTCTTGTGGAGGATTTGCCACAGAGACCTGGGCATGTGGTATGGTCTCTGCACGGTGCCGTCATTACGCTCCAGACCCTCCACTAGAGGAGACAGAAACATCACAGTGGAAATAAAAACAATATAGTCCTGATGATTGGCATATGTGTAGTAGCTTGAGAGTGAAATGTGTGTGTGAGTGTGTGTGAAGGATTACTCCATATATCCCTTTATGTGCTCGACTGTTTCATTAACGGAAGCGAATCCAGGGAGAGAGAAGTCTGGAGGAACGTCCTGCCAGTCAAAGCTAGGCAGACATCTCCCTAGTTCTGGGTGGAGGGAGAGACAGAAAATAATATGACTAACAATTAAACCTGCTTACTTATCACTGCAGGTATAAGTACTTTCCTGGTGGTTTGGTTATGTTTTGGTACATAGCATAGTCAAACTGTTACAAAACAGAATGGACAAATTAACAGGTAGTTGTGTAATCCTGCTGTCTTTACCTGGTTTACTTGGCGTGTAGAAATATGGACAAAGCTCTTGATTGAGGATGTCTTGGACACTCTGTAGTGGAAATGCATGTGAAAATCTCATTAACATGCAGAATGCTATGTATGCACAAATGCTATGTATGCGTGAGTGGCTAAGCCAATGCATGAATTACATGTACAAAGAGTTGCATATTGCAAAGACTTTTGATACGACAAATTCTGTTCTGTCAAGAGTGAGGTGAGGGTTTATTTCTCAGAGATGAAGCTGGTTACATTGCTTATTTGCAGTGTGAGGTTTTACCAATGTGGTTTGGGCGAGGTCAAGTCTAGGGTCACAATACTGCTGCTGAAAGAAGTCTTTAGGCAGGGCATTTGGGGCATACGCCTCTGGGGGCAACTTCCAGAACTCTGAAGGGCATTTTTTAACACAGACCTGCAAACCAACGCACAAACACACAGAGTGAAGGAGATCTTATTTGAGTAGCTAAACACAGTGTTGCTTTTTATATTTCTATCTACACTATTTACACATTGTTCATTGCATGATAGAGCAAAAGGCTCCCAAACCAAGCAGCAAAAGGAGACCCAAGCCCCCAGACTTACAAACTGGCATTCACATACTACATGCTAAACTGTTTTGTAATAAATGAGTCTCATGTGCATATTTCTAAAAGGCTACTGACATACGTGTTTGGTTTCTGTACAATGTCAACAGGACATTTGTGTGGAAATCTCACTTGAGTGGTTGGACACTGGAGACCCTCTAGAATGGCGTCCATTTCTGTCGTTGCTCTGGCACACTTCAGAAGGTCAAAGTAGAGGACGTTTGGTTTGTCACTGAAACACGAGAGGATGCAGGAAACAAATGCAGCTTGACACATGAATATTAGCCAATTAAATAAACAATTTTTATTCAATTTTTTGAGTATGTGTATCAGGATTCAGTGCTGGAGAGTCACACCACTACCCAGCTAAGTGTTCTTTCTTCGAGGGTGAATTGGACTGGGGTAACCAATAAACTCTGCAGTGTTGTGACACTCCTAGACCTGAGTTTGGACCCCTTGGTTTAGAGACAATCATTAAACACAAGTGATTTGATTGGTTCCACTTGTTGCTGTGCAGTGCCAATCATGAAAATCTTAAAGCTAAAGTCTAACCCATCTTGTCTTGTTGATGTTTCATGTTTCCACATGATTTGCACCTGCACAGCTCCATTGTAACCCTAGTCCGACTCACTAAAGTCCATTCGAAAGAATACTGACGGTGTTCCTTACATACTGGGTGTGCTGTTTTGGTATTCCTGTGAAGATATAAATACTTATCCAGTATGTGAGGGACTTACACATTGACTCCAGCTCCACAAAACATCCCAGTGGAGTTCTGGGGCAACACGACATGACGAGAGTCTCCAAGCAGCCACGCTGTGTTAGAACCTCCGTTAGAAGGATATCTCACAAGCCATACATGGGTAAAAGACCTTCCGCTTGAGCCCACAATAATAATGATTTTTTTTCCCCCATGAAAGTGTAGTTGGAAATGTTTCTTACCCAGGGAGCGAATAAGAATATAGGTGACAATGGCAGCCACAAAAATAATACAGCAGATAATGTCTGCACATCTCCTGAACAAAAACAAGAAATATTATTACACATTGCATGATTTAAATTATGTATTAAAGTTATTTAGCTAAGTGAAATAACTTTATAGTCTTAGTCTAGATCTATGGCCTTAGTATAGTTCTTGTATAGCGTTAATAACAGACATTCTGTGATCCATGATGTGTAGAGCTTTAAATGGTTTTTTAAAGTCAGCTGATGTGGAGGAGTAAATCGGAGAAGCACTGAGAGATTGCCGGACTCGCCTCTTGTTAACTGGTCGCCTGAAAATGGGCTCATACGGAGGAGGTTCCCCTGAGAAGATAGAATTGAAGAATATATATATTCTATAAATTCTAAGTATATACCATTACATTAGAATGAATTTAAACCTTTGAAAAACATATATTCAGTCACGCGTGTCTGAACCTTTGACCGGTACGCTATATTTTGTCTAACACATTTTATATACAGTTGTCATGGAACGCTCCCCTTCACACTAGCCATGTGGTACGGCCCGCCGCGTGCAGTGGGAGTTCATAGTCTTGTTTGTAACCACGCCTGTGTAATTAACGCGCAACTGCACATGGTTTAGTCTTGTAACGTCTGTGTGTTTAAACCGCTGTGGGAGTGTGCATCTTAGTCGGTCAATGCCCATGTTCGTGTTCACATAGTTCGTTATCTGTATTCGTGTTTTATGTTCACTGTTTATGTTGCATATGAGCGCCGGTGTCTTTATCGTGTGTTAATACACGTCTGTCCGTTCTGCTCCTTGTCCAGCGACACTAGGGCCGTTACAACACTTTTCTTTTTTTTTTTATGACACCTTCTGCACACATACGCTTTCGATCTGATACACAGTTACAGATCGTACACTATATAAATGTTTTTAATATAAGGTAGACCTACCAAGTACGTAAGAACATTTATTATTTTAACATGAAATGTACAAGCTAGTTTTGTACATTTTTTTTCTTTTTTAACCATTGTATTTGACGTATGGGTTCTCATAAAATCTTTGGCATATGGCTATATCTGGAAAAAACAACAACAACAAAACTCACCGCAATAATGTGGCATGCTGACTACAGTACACTCCCTTGCACTTTCGATAAGCGCCATCACACAGAGTCCGCAATGTGTAATGTTTCAGTAAAAAATAATCTTGCATTCGATAATCTATTCTTATGACGCATCATTCCAGGTTATTGACACATTGTGATGTTGGAAGTCACAGCACGTTCTCGTTCTTAGCTCATCAACAAAGGCAGCTTGGTCACGAGCACCTGCTTTCCATGCTATGGGATGCTCGCGCTCAATTTTCCATGTCCTGTATCGAATATTTAGGCCTATACGATTAAACTGTCCGTGGTTACTGTGCTTTTAACGTACAAAAAAAGCTACACAAATAATAAAATAATCTTTACATAATAATGTAACCTTAGGCTTATCGCCAAGATGTAACCTGTGAGGCTAAGTGACAACGTCTCCCGTCCCCTACCTAAACTACGTCTACACTGACTATGAGAATAGTAGTATAGTATAGTAGTTCAAGAGTATAGTAGTGATATGTGATAACAATTTGATTTGTTTATTTTAAAGACTTTCTAAAGTTGCATGTATATAACCAAACAGGCAATTTACATGAGTTTGCCATCCCAATACTTTAAATTTTTACAGTAAATATATTCAACATTATATTATGGGTACAAGGAAAAGTGATATGTAGTGAACCAAATAGATATTTAACAGGCTTTTGCCATCCTATTACTCCAAATTCCTACAGTAAAAATGACTGAAAGTCATTCATGAGTACAAGAGAAACTGTATTTCAAGAATTTAATGAAGTGATTTGATAACAATTTGATTTGTGCATTTCACTCAGCTTCATGTAGTGATATATAGTGAACTGAATAGACATTTCACAGGATATTGCCATCCTATTACTCTAAATTCCTACTGTAAAAATGACTGAAAGTCATACCACAGGTACATAAGATAGTGTATATCAAGAATTTAGTGGAGTGATCTGATAACAATTTGATTTGATTTATTTATAGAGCTTCAATTATTACATATATGGAACTGAATAGACATTCGACAGAATTTTGCTACTCCATTATTCCAAATTCCTGCAGTAAAAATGACTGAAAGTCATATCATGGGTACAGGAGGAAGTTTATTTCAAGTACGTAGTGGAGTGATTTTATAACAATTTGAATTGTGTATTTTATAGATCTTCGAGTAGTGATATATGTTGAACTGAACAGATGTTTAAGAGGATTTTGCCATCCTATTACTCAAGCTTCCTACAGTAAAACACTTGAAAGTCATACCATGGGTACATGAGAAAGTGGATTTCATGAATATTGTGGAGGGATCTGATAACAATTTGACTAGTTTGTTTTCTAGAGTTTCAAAAACTGATTATATAGTGGAACGAATACATGTTTATGAGGATTTTGCCATCCTTTTACTCCAAATTAAAGTAAAAACATTGGAACGTAATAGTATGGATACACAAGAAAGTGTATTTCAAGAATATATTGGAAGGATTTGATAACAATATGAATTGTGTATTTTATAGTGCTTCAACTATTGCATATATGGAACAGAATAGGCATGAACAGGATTTTGCCATCCTATTATTCCAAATTCCTACAGTAAAAGTGAGTTATACCATGAGTACATGAGAAAGTGTTTTTCATGAATATAGTGGAGTGTTCTGATAACAATTTGGTTTGTTTATTTCATAGAGCTTCAAATATTGCATTGATGGAACCATATAGACATTTAGGAGGAATTTGCCATACTTGCCATACGTCCTTCGCCATATGCATTCTTGCATTTTTCTCTTTGCTGTTTTCTGTTATAGTCATAAATTCTACATATATTTATTGAGAAAATCCTTTAAAGAGGCGCATGTCCATCATCACGTTTTATTTATTTGGCTTTTTTTTTGGGTTTTACTATTGGAAACAAAATTACTTTTTTTGCATTTGATGTTGATATCATTATGGCAGGCTTTAGTGGAGGTACTGGTGTCTATATTAGATGATTAAATACACAGCACCAGCAGTTCTGAATCTTTGTGTTAAATAATCTATGCTGATTGTCACGATCAGTCCCTTCCATGTTCCGTGTTTTCCATGTCTTGTGTTTTGTTCCGTTCCACGGTTTCATTTTGTCCTCACACTGATTGCGTACACCTGTCCCTCGTTTCTAGTTCATGTATTTAAACCCTGCTGTGTGCCTTGGTCGTGGCTGCCTGTACACGGGCATCTCGTCGTTCCCGGAAGAAGCAGGCTCACGTTTATTTTGATAACGACGAGATCCCAGGTAAGCGTCTACCCGTCTTGACCAACGCTTGCAGGGGGGAGCGGCCTGCAGCGCAAGACGTGAAACCACGGAAAGAGGGAGTCCAGGAGGGTGGCCAATCTTGACATTATTACACTCAGGAATTAAAAAAAATATATTGTAGCATCCCATGAAATGTGATCTTTCACACATAATGAGAGAGGTTGGCAAAGAACTAAAACTCAATTAAATATATCAACTTCCCCTTAAGCCTCTCATATACTCCACATTTAGGAGCAAGCCTACTCCTACACAATAAGCAGTGCGGTATATGAAAAGAGTAGGCGTATCAAATAAACAGAGCAACATGGTTAAGGTCCAGCCAGATATGTAAATGTTTGCCAGAACATCCAGTGTGTGTCTGCCGTTCGGTCAAAACTGGATCAGTCCAGAGGCCGCCCCGTCAGATCTCTTTTGAACAAAACAGTGGTCGAAATGCTGTTGAGAACAGTTTTACAGTTACAACAACAGAAAAAAGACTCAAATATATGCTGGATGGTTTATTCATTAAGGGAGAAAGCTGTCTCTCTTGTGGAGGATTTGCCACAGAGACCTGGGCATGTGGTATGGTCTCTGCACGGTGCCGTCATTACGCTCCAGACCCTCCACTAGAGGAGACAGAAACATCACAGTGGAAATAAAAACAATATAGTCCTGATGATTGGCATATGTGTAGTAGCTTGAGAGTGAAATGTGTGTGTGAGTGTGTGTGAAGGATTACTCCATATATCCCTTTATGTGCTCGACTGTTTCATTAACGGAAGCGAATCCAGGGAGAGAGAAGTCTGGAGGAACGTCCTGCCAGTCAAAGCTAGGCAGACATCTCCCTAGTTCTGGGTGGAGGGAGAGACAGAAAATAATATGACTAACAATTAAACCTGCTGACTTATCACTGCAGGTATAAGTACTTTCCTGGTGGTTTGGTTATGTTTTGGTACATAGCATAGTCAAACTGTTACAAAACAGAATGGACAAATTAACAGGTAGTTGTGTAATCCTGCTGTCTTTACCTGGTTTACTTGGCGTGTAGAAATATGGACAAAGCTCTTGATTGAGGATGTCTTGGACACTCTGTAGTGGAAATGCATGTGAAAATCTCATTAACATGCAGAATGCTATGTATGCACAAATGCTATGTATGCGTGAGTGGCTAAGCCAATGCATGAATTACATGTACAAAGAGTTGCATATTGCAAAGACTTTTGATACGACAAATTCTGTTCTGTCAAGAGTGAGGTGAGGGTTTATTTCTCAGAGATGAAGCTGGTTACATTGCTTATTTGCAGTGTGAGGTTTTACCAATGTGGTTTGGGCGAGGTCAAGTCTAGGGTCACAATACTGCTGCTGAAAGAAGTCTTTAGGCAGGGCATTTGGGGCATACGCCTCTGGGGGCAACTTCCAGAACTCTGAAGGGCATTTTTTAACACAGACCTGCAAACCAACGCACAAACACACAGAGTGAAGGAGATCTTATTTGAGTAGCTAAACACAGTGTTGCTTTTTATATTTCTATCTACACTATTTACACATTGTTCATTGCATGATAGAGCAAAAGGCTCCCAAACCAAGCAGCAAAAGGAGACCCAAGCCCCCAGACTTACAAACTGGCATTCACATACTACATGCTAAACTGTTTTGTAATAAATGAGTCTCATGTGCATATTTCTAAAAGGCTACTGACATACGTGTTTGGTTTCTGTACAATGTCAACAGGACATTTGTGTGGAAATCTCACTTGAGTGGTTGGACACTGGAGACCCTCTAGAATGGCGTCCATTTCTGTCGTTGCTCTGGCACACTTCAGAAGGTCAAAGTAGAGGACGTTTGGTTTGTCACTGAAACACGAGAGGATGCAGGAAACAAATGCAGCTTGACACATGAATATTAGCCAATTAAATAAACAATTTTTATTCAATTTTTTGAGTATGTGTATCAGGATTCAGTGCTGGAGAGTCACACCACTACCCAGCTAAGTGTTCTTTCTTCGAGGGTGAATTGGACTGGGGTAACCAATAAACTCTGCAGTGTTGTGACACTCCTAGACCTGAGTTTGGACCCCTTGGTTTAGAGACAATCATTAAACACAAGTGATTTGATTGGTTCCACTTGTTGCTGTGCAGTGCCAATCATGAAAATCTTAAAGCTAAAGTCTAACCCATCTTGTCTTGTTGATGTTTCATGTTTCCACATGATTTGCACCTGCACAGCTCCATTGTAACCCTAGTCCGACTCACTAAAGTCCATTCGAAAGAATACTGACGGTGTTCCTTACATACTGGGTGTGCTGTTTTGGTATTCCTGTGAAGATATAAATACTTATCCAGTATGTGAGGGACTTACACATTGACTCCAGCTCCACAAAACATCCCAGTGGAGTTCTGGGGCAACACGACATGACGAGAGTCTCCAAGCAGCCACGCTGTGTTAGAACCTCCATTAGAAGGATATCTCACAAGCCATACATGGGTAAAAGACCTTCCGCTTGAGCCCACAATAATAATGATTTTTTTTTTCCCCCATGAAAGTGTAGTTGGAAATGTTTCTTACCCAGGGAGCGAATAAGAATATAGGTGACAATGGCAGCCACAAAAATAATACAGCAGATAATGTCTGCACATCTCCTGAACAAAAACAAGAAATATTATTACACATTGCATGATTTAAATTATGTATTAAAGTTATTTAGCTAAGTGAAATAACTTTATAGTCTTAGTCTAGATCTATGGCCTTAGTATAGTTCTTGTATAGCGTTAATAACAGACATTCTGTGATCCATGATGTGTAGAGCTTTAAATGGTTTTTTAAAGTCAGCTGATGTGGAGGAGTAAATCGGAGAAGCACTGAGAGATTGCCGGACTCGCCTCTTGTTAACTGGTCGCCTGAAAATGGGCTCATACGGAGGAGGTTCCCCTGAGAAGATAGAATTGAAGAATATATATATTCTATAAATTCTAAGTATATACCATTACATTAGAATGAATTTAAACCTTTGAAAAACATATATTCAGTCACGCGTGTCTGAACCTTTGACCGGTACGCTATATTTTGTCTAACACATTTTATATACAGTTGTCATGGAACGCTCCCCTTCACACTAGCCATGTGGTACGGCCCGCCGCGTGCAGTGGGAGTTCATAGTCTTGTTTGTAACCACGCCTGTGTAATTAACGCGCAACTGCACATGGTTTAGTCTTGTAACGTCTGTGTGTTTAAACCGCTGTGGGAGTGTGCATCTTAGTCGGTCAATGCCCATGTTCGTGTTCACATAGTTCGTTATCTGTATTCGTGTTTTATGTTCACTGTTTATGTTGCATATGAGCGCCGGTGTCTTTATCGTGTGTTAATACACGTCTGTCCGTCCTGCTCCTTGTCCAGCGACACTAGGGCCGTTACAACACTTTTCTTTTTTTTTTTTTATGACACCTTCTGCACACATACGCTTTCGATCTGATACACAGTTACAGATCGTACACTATATAAATGTTTTTAATATAAGGTAGACCTACCAAGTACGTAAGAACATTTATTATTTTAACATGAAATGTACAAGCTAGTTTTGTACATTTTTTTTCTTTTTTAACCATTGTATTTGACGTATGGGTTCTCATAAAATCTTTGGCATATGGCTATATCTGGAAAAAACAACAACAAAACTCACCGCAATAATCTGGCATGCTGACTACAGTACACTCCCTTGCACTTTCGATAAGCGCCATCACACAGAGTCCGCAATGTGTAATGTTTCAGTAAAAAATAATCTTGCATTCGATAATCTATTCTTATGACGCATCATTCCAGGTTATTGACACATTGTGATGTTGGAAGTCACAGCACGTTCTCGTTCTTAGCTCATCAACAAAGGCAGCTTGGTCACGAGCACCTGCTTTCCATGCTATGGGATGCTCGCGCTCAATTTTCCATGTCCTGTATCGAATATTTAGGCCTATACGATTAAACTGTCCGTGGTTACTGTGCTTTTAACGTACAAAAAAAGCTACACAAATAATAAAATAATCTTTACATAATAATGTAACCTTAGGCTTATCGCCAAGATGTAACCTGTGAGGCTAAGTGACAACGTCTCCCGTCCCCTACCTAAACTACGTCTACACTGACTATGAGAATAGTAGTATAGTATAGTAGTTCAAGAGTATAGTAGTGATATGTGATAACAATTTGATTTGTTTATTTTAAAGACTTTCTAAAGTTGCATGTATATAACCAAACAGGCAATTTACATGAGTTTGCCATCCCAATACTTTAAATTTTTACAGTAAATATATTCAACATTATATTATGGGTACAAGGAAAAGTGATATGTAGTGAACCAAATAGATATTTAACAGGCTTTTGCCATCCTATTACTCCAAATTCCTACAGTAAAAATGACTGAAAGTCATTCATGAGTACAAGAGAAACTGTATTTCAAGAATTTAATGAAGTGATTTGATAACAATTTGATTTGTGCATTTCACTCAGCTTCATGTAGTGATATATAGTGAACTGAATAGACATTTCACAGGATATTGCCATCCTATTACTCTAAATTCCTACTGTAAAAATGACTGAAAGTCATACCACAGGTACATAAGATAGTGTATATCAAGAATTTAGTGGAGTGATCTGATAACAATTTGATTTGATTTATTTATAGAGCTTCAATTATTACATATATGGAACTGAATAGACATTCGACAGAATTTTGCTACTCCATTATTCCAAATTCCTGCAGTAAAAATGACTGAAAGTCATATCATGGGTACAGGAGGAAGTTTATTTCAAGTACGTAGTGGAGTGATTTTATAACAATTTGAATTGTGTATTTTATAGATCTTCGAGTAGTGATATATGTTGAACTGAACAGATGTTTAAGAGGATTTTGCCATCCTATTACTCAAGCTTCCTACAGTAAAACACTTGAAAGTCATACCATGGGTACATGAGAAAGTGGATTTCATGAATATTGTGGAGGGATCTGATAACAATTTGACTAGTTTGTTTTCTAGAGTTTCAAAAACTGATTATATAGTGGAATGAATACATGTTTATGAGGATTTTGCCATCCTTTTACTCCAAATTAAAGTAAAAACATTGGAACGTAATAGTATGGATACACAAGAAAGTGTATTTCAAGAATATATTGGAAGGATTTGATAACAATATGAATTGTGTATTTTATAGTGCTTCAACTATTGCATATATGGAACAGAATAGGCATGAACAGGATTTTGCCATCCTATTATTCCAAATTCCTACAGTA
Organism: Electrophorus electricus; assembly: GCF_041902795.1. Classification (NCBI taxonomy): domain Eukaryota; kingdom Metazoa; phylum Chordata; class Actinopteri; order Gymnotiformes; family Gymnotidae; genus Electrophorus; species Electrophorus electricus. The sequence goes on along the minus strand of NW_027658572.1, from coordinate 472,523 downwards.
AAAATGAGTTTTACCATGAGTACATGAGAAAGTGTTTTTCATGAATATAGTGGAGTGTTCTGATAACAATTTGGTTTGTTTATTTCATAGAGCTTCAAATATTGCATTGATGGAACCATATAGACATTTAGGAGGAATTTGCCATACTTGCCATACGTCCTTCGCCATATGCATTCTTGCATTTTTCTCTTTGCTGTTTTCTGTTATAGTCATAAATTCTACATATATTTATTGAGAAAATCCTTTAAAGAGGCGCATGTCCATCATCACGTTTTATTTGTTTGGCTTTTTTTTTTTGGTTTTACTATTGGAAACAAAATTACTTTTTTTGCATTTGATGTTGATATCATTATGGCAGGCTTTAGTGGAGGTACTGGTGTCTATATTAGATGATTAAATACACAGCACCAGCAGTTCTGAATCTTTGTGTTAAATAATCTATGCTGATTGTCACGATCAGTCCCTTCCATGTTCCGTGTTTTCCATGTCTTGTGTTTTGTTCCGTTCCACGGTTTCATTTTGTCCTCACACTGATTGCGTACACCTGTCCCTCGTTTCTAGTTCATGTATTTAAACCCTGCTGTGTGCCTTGGTCGTGGCTGCCTGTACACGGGCATCTCGTCGTTCCCGGAAGAAGCAGGCTCACGTTTATTTTGATAACGACGAGATCCCAGGTAAGCGTCTACCCGTCTTGACCAACGCTTGCAGGGGGGAGCGGCCTGCAGCGCAAGACGTGAAACCACGGAAAGAGGGAGTCCAGGAGGGTGGCCAATCTTGACATTATTACACTCAGGAATTAAAAAAAAATATATTGTAGCATCCCATGAAATGTGATCTTTCACACATAATGAGAGAGGTTGGCAAAGAACTAAAACTCAATTAAATATATCAACTTCCCCTTAAGCCTCTCATATACTCCACATTTAGGAGCAAGCCTACTCCTACACAATAAGCAGTGCGGTATATGAAAAGAGTAGGCGTATCAAATAAACAGAGCAACATGGTTAAGGTCCAGCCAGATATGTAAATGTTTGCCAGAACATCCAGTGTGTGTCTGCCGTTCGGTCAAAACTGGATCAGTCCAGAGGCCGCCCCGTCAGATCTCTTTTGAACAAAACAGTGGTCGAAATGCTGTTGAGAACAGTTTTACAGTTACAACAACAGAAAAAAGACTCAAATATATGCTGGATGGTTTATTCATTAAGGGAGAAAGCTGTCTCTCTTGTGGAGGATTTGCCACAGAGACCTGGGCATGTGGTATGGTCTCTGCACGGTGCCGTCATTACGCTCCAGACCCTCCACTAGAGGAGACAGAAACATCACAGTGGAAATAAAAACAATATAGTCCTGATGATTGGCATATGTGTAGTAGCTTGAGAGTGAAATGTGTGTGTGAGTGTGTGTGAAGGATTACTCCATATATCCCTTTATGTGCTCGACTGTTTCATAAACGGAAGCGAATCCAGGGAGAGAGAAGTCTGGAGGAACGTCCTGCCAGTCAAAGCTAGGCAGACATCTCCCTAGTTCTGGGTGGAGGGAGAGACAGAAAATAATATGACTAACAATTAAACCTGCTGACTTATCACTGCAGGTATAAGTACTTTCCTGGTGGTTTGGTTATGTTTTGGTACATAGCATAGTCAAACTGTTACAAAACAGAATGGACAAATTAACAGGTAGTTGTGTAATCCTGCTGTCTTTACCTGGTTTACTTGGCGTGTAGAAATATGGACAAAGCTCTTGATTGAGGATGTCTTGGACACTCTGTAGTGGAAATGCATGTGAAAATCTCATTAACATGCAGAATGCTATGTATGCACAAATGCTATGTATGCGTGAGTGGCTAAGCCAATGCATGAATTACATGTACAAAGAGTTGCATATTGCAAAGACTTTTGATACGACAAATTCTGTTCTGTCAAGAGTGAGGTGAGGGTTTATTTCTCAGAGATGAAGCTGGTTACATTGCTTATTTGCAGTGTGAGGTTTTACCAATGTGGTTTGGGCGAGGTCAAGTCTAGGGTCACAATACTGCTGCTGAAAGAAGTCTTTAGGCAGGGCATTTGGGGCATACGCCTCTGGGGGCAACTTCCAGAACTCTGAAGGGCATTTTTTAACACAGACCTGCAAACCAACGCACAAACACACAGAGTGAAGGAGATCTTATTTGAGTAGCTAAACACAGTGTTGCTTTTTATATTTCTATCTACACTATTTACACATTGTTCATTGCATGATAGAGCAAAAGGCTCCCAAACCAAGCAGCAAAAGGAGACCCAAGCCCCCAGACTTACAAACTGGCATTCACATACTACATGCTAAACTGTTTTGTAATAAATGAGTCTCATGTGCATATTTCTAAAAGGCTACTGACATACGTGTTTGGTTTCTGTACAATGTCAACAGGACATTTGTGTGGAAATCTCACTTGAGTGGTTGGACACTGGAGACCCTCTAGAATGGCGTCCATTTCTGTCGTTGCTCTGGCACACTTCAGAAGGTCAAAGTAGAGGACGTTTGGTTTGTCACTGAAACACGAGAGGATGCAGGAAACAAATGCAGCTTGACACATGAATATTAGCCAATTAAATAAACAATTTTTATTCAATTTTTTGAGTATGTGTATCAGGATTCAGTGCTGGAGAGTCACACCACTACCCAGCTAAGTGTTCTTTCTTCGAGGGTGAATTGGACTGGGGTAACCAATAAACTCTGCAGTGTTGTGACACTCCTAGACCTGAGTTTGGACCCCTTGGTTTAGAGACAATCATTAAACACAAGTGATTTGATTGGTTCCACTTGTTGCTGTGCAGTGCCAATCATGAAAATCTTAAAGCTAAAGTCTAACCCATCTTGTCTTGTTGATGTTTCATGTTTCCACATGATTTGCACCTGCACAGCTCCATTGTAACCCTAGTCCGACTCACTAAAGTCCATTCGAAAGAATACTGACGGTGTTCCTTACATACTGGGTGTGCTGTTTTGGTATTCCTGTGAAGATATAAATACTTATCCAATATGTGAGGGACTTACACATTGACTCCAGCTCCACAAAACATCCCAGTGGAGTTCTGGGGCAACACGACATGACGAGAGTCTCCAAGCAGCCACGCTGTGTTAGAACCTCCGTTAGAAGGATATCTCACAAGCCATACATGGGTAAAAGACCTTCCGCTTGAGCCCACAATAATAATGATTTTTTTTCCCCCCATGAAAGTGTAGTTGGAAATGTTTCTTACCCAGGGAGCGAATAAGAATATAGGTGACAATGGCAGCCACAAAAATAATACAGCAGATAATGTCTGCACATCTCCTGAACAAAAACAAGAAATATTATTACACATTGCATGATTTAAATTATGTATTAAAGTTATTTAGCTAAGTGAAATAACTTTATAGTCTTAGTCTAGATCTATGGCCTTAGTATAGTTCTTGTATAGCGTTAATAACAGACATTCTGTGATCCATGATGTGTAGAGCTTTAAATGGTTTTTTAAAGTCAGCTGATGTGGAGGAATAAATCGGAGAAGCACTGAGAGATTGCCGGACTCGCCTCTTGTTAACTGGTCGCCTGAAAATGGGCTCATACGGAGGAGGTTCCCCTGAGAAGATAGAATTGAAGAATATATATATTCTATAAATTCTAAGTATATACCATTACATTAGAATGAATTTAAACCTTTGAAAAACATATATTCAGTCACGCGTGTCTGAACCTTTGACCGGTACGCTATATTTTGTCTAACACATTTTATATACAGTTGTCATGGAACGCTCCCCTTCACACTAGCCATGTGGTACGGCCCGCCGCGTGCAGTGGGAGTTCATAGTCTTGTTTGTAACCACGCCTGTGTAATTAACGCGCAACTGCACATGGTTTAGTCTTGTAACGTCTGTGTGTTTAAACCGCTGTGGGAGTGTGCATCTTAGTCGGTCAATGCCCATGTTCGTGTTCACATAGTTCGTTATCTGTATTCGTGTTTTATGTTCACTGTTTATGTTGCATATGAGCGCCGGTGTCTTTATCGTGTGTTAATACACGTCTGTCCGTCCTGCTCCTTGTCCAGCGACACTAGGGCCGTTACAACACTTTTCTTTTTTTTTTATGACACCTTCTGCACACATACGCTTTCGATCTGATACACAGTTACAGATCGTACACTATATAAATGTTTTTAATATAAGGTAGACCTACCAAGTACGTAAGAACATTTATTATTTTAACATGAAATGTACAAGCTAGTTCTGTACATTTTTTTTTCTTTTTTAACCATTGTATTTGACGTATGGGTTCTCATAAAATCTTTGGCATATGGCTATATCTGGAAAAAACAACAACAACAAAACTCACCGCAATAATCTGGCATGCTGACTACAGTACACTCCCTTGCACTTTCGATAAGCGCCATCACACAGAGTCCGCAATGTGTAATGTTTCAGTAAAAAATAATCTTGCATTCGATAATCTATTCTTATGACGCATCATTCCAGGTTATTGACACATTGTGATGTTGGAAGTCACAGCACGTTCTCGTTCTTAGCTCATCAACAAAGGCAGCTTGGTCACGAGCACCTGCTTTCCATGCTATGGGATGCTCGCGCTCAATTTGCCATGTCCTGTATCGAATATTTAGGCCTATACGATTAAACTGTCCGTGGTTACTGTGCTTTTAACGTACAAAAAAAGCTACACAAATAATAAAATAATCTTTACATAATAATGTAACCTTAGGCTTATCGCCAAGATGTAACCTGTGAGGCTAAGTGACAACGTCTCCCGTCCCCTACCTAAACTACGTCTACACTGACTATGAGAATAGTAGTATAGTATAGTAGTTCAAGAGTATAGTAGTGATATGTGATAACAATTTGATTTGTTTATTTTAAAGACTTTCTAAAGTTGCATGTATATAACCAAACAGGCAATTTACATGAGTTTGCCATCCCAATACTTTAAATTTTTACAGTAAATATATTCAACATTATATTATGGGTACAAGGAAAAGTGATATGTAGTGAACCAAATAGATATTTAACAGGCTTTTGCCATCCTATTACTCCAAATTCCTACAGTAAAAATGACTGAAAGTCATTCATGAGTACAAGAGAAACTATTTCAAGAATTTAATGAAGTGATTTGATAACAATTTGATTTGTGCATTTCACTCAGCTTCATGTAGTGATATATAGTGAACTGAATAGACATTTCACAGGATATTGCCATCCTGTTACTCTAAATTCCTACTGTAAAAATGACTGAAAGTCATACCACAGGTACATAAGATAGTGTATATCAAGAATTTAGTGGAGTGATCTGATAACAATTTGATTTGATTTATTTATAGAGCTTCAATTATTACATATATGGAACTGAATAGACATTCGACAGAATTTTGCTACTCCATTATTCCAAATTCCTGCAGTAAAAATGACTGAAAGTCATATCATGGGTACAGGAGGAAGTTTATTTCAAGTACGTAGTGGAGTGATTTTATAACAATTTGAATTGTGTATTTTATAGATCTTCGAGTAGTGATATATGTTGAACTGAACAGATGTTTAAGAGGATTTTGCCATCCTATTACTCAAGCTTCCTACAGTAAAACACTTGAAAGTCATACCATGGGTACATGAGAAAGTGGATTTCATGAATATTGTGGAGGGATCTGATAACAATTTGACTAGTTTGTTTTCTAGAGTTTCAAAAACTGATTATATAGTGGAACGAATACATGTTTATGAGGATTTTGCCATCCTTTTACTCCAAATTAAAGTAAAAACATTGGAACGTAATAGTATGGATACACAAGAAAGTGTATTTCAAGAATATATTGGAAGGATTTGATAACAATATGAATTGTGTATTTTATAGTGCTTCAACTATTGCATATATGGAACAGAATAGGCATGAACAGGATTTTGCCATCCTATTATTCCAAATTCCTACAGTAAAAATGAGTTATACCATGAGTACATGAGAAAGTGTTTTTCATGAATATAGTGGAGTGTTCTGATAACAATTTGGTTTGTTTATTTCATAGAGCTTCAAATATTGCATTGATGGAACCATATAGACATTTAGGAGGAATTTGCCATACTTGCCATACGTCCTTCGCCATATGCATTCTTGCATTTTTCTCTTTGCTGTTTTCTGTTATAGTCATAAATTCTACATATATTTATTGAGAAAATCCTTTAAAGAGGCGCATGTCCATCATCACGTTTTATTTGTTTGGCTTTTTTTTTTGGTTTTACTATTGGAAACAAAATTACTTTTTTTGCATTTGATGTTGATATCATTATGGCAGGCTTTAGTGGAGGTACTGGTGTCTATATTAGATGATTAAATACACAGCACCAGCAGTTCTGAATCTTTGTGTTAAATAATCTATGCTGATTGTCACGATCAGTCCCTTCCATGTTCCGTGTTTTCCATGTCTTGTGTTTTGTTCCGTTCCACGGTTTCATTTTGTCCTCACACTGATTGCGTACACCTGTCCCTCGTTTCTAGTTCATGTATTTAAACCCTGCTGTGTGCCTTGGTCGTGGCTGCCTGTACACGGGCATCTCGTCGTTCCCGGAAGAAGCAGGCTCACGTTTATTTTGATAACGACGAGATCCCAGGTAAGCGTCTACCCGTCTTGGCCAACGCTTGCAGGGGGGAGCGGCCTGCAGCGCAAGACGTGAAACCACGGAAAGAGGGAGTCCAGGAGGGTGGCCAATCTTGACATTATTACACTCAGGAATTAAAAAAAATATATTGTAGCATCCCATGAAATGTGATCTTTCACACATAATGAGAGAGGTTGGCAAAGAACTAAAACTCAATTAAATATATCAACTTCCCCTTAAGCCTCTCATATACTCCACATTTAGGAGCAAGCCTACTCCTACACAATAAGCAGTGCGGTATATGAAAAGAGTAGGCGTATCAAATAAACAGAGCAACATGGTTAAGGTCCAGCCAGATATGTAAATGTTTGCCAGAACATCCAGTGTGTGTCTGCCGTTCGGTCAAAACTGGATCAGTCCAGAGGCCGCCCCGTCAGATCTCTTTTGAACAAAACAGTGGTCGAAATGCTGTTGAGAACAGTTTTACAGTTACAACAACAGAAAAAAGACTCAAATATATGCTGGATGGTTTATTCATTAAGGGAGAAAGCTGTCTCTCTTGTGGAGGATTTGCCACAGAGACCTGGGCATGTGGTATGGTCTCTGCACGGTGCCGTCATTACGCTCCAGACCCTCCACTAGAGGAGACAGAAACATCACAGTGGAAATAAAAACAATATAGTCCTGATGATTGGCATATGTGTAGTAGCTTGAGAGTGAAATGTGTGTGTGAGTGTGTGTGAAGGATTACTCCATATATCCCTTTATGTGCTCGACTGTTTCATTAACGGAAGCGAATCCAGGGAGAGAGAAGTCTGGAGGAACGTCCTGCCAGTCAAAGCTAGGCAGACATCTCCCTAGTTCTGGGTGGAGGGAGAGACAGAAAATAATATGACTAACAATTAAACCTGCTGACTTATCACTGCAGGTATAAGTACTTTCCTGGTGGTTTGGTTATGTTTTGGTACATAGCATAGTCAAACTGTTACAAAACAGAATGGACAAATTAACAGGTAGTTGTGTAATCCTGCTGTCTTTACCTGGTTTACTTGGCGTGTAGAAATATGGACAAAGCTCTTGATTGAGGATGTCTTGGACACTCTGTAGTGGAAATGCATGTGAAAATCTCATTAACATGCAGAATGCTATGTATGCACAAATGCTATGTATGCGTGAGTGGCTAAGCCAATGCATGAATTACATGTACAAAGAGTTGCATATTGCAAAGACTTTTGATACGACAAATTCTGTTCTGTCAAGAGTGAGGTGAGGGTTTATTTCTCAGAGATGAAGCTGGTTACATTGCTTATTTGCAGTGTGAGGTTTTACCAATGTGGTTTGGGCGAGGTCAAGTCTAGGGTCACAATACTGCTGCTGAAAGAAGTCTTTAGGCAGGGCATTTGGGGCATACGCCTCTGGGGGCAACTTCCAGAACTCTGAAGGGCATTTTTTAACACAGACCTGCAAACCAACGCACAAACACACAGAGTGAAGGAGATCTTATTTGAGTAGCTAAACACAGTGTTGCTTTTTATATTTCTATCTACACTATTTACACATTGTTCATTGCATGATAGAGCAAAAGGCTCCCAAACCAAGCAGCAAAAGGAGACCCAAGCCCCCAGACTTACAAACTGGCATTCACATACTACATGCTAAACTGTTTTGTAATAAATGAGTCTCATGTGCATATTTCTAAAAGGCTACTGACATACGTGTTTGGTTTCTGTACAATGTCAACAGGACATTTGTGTGGAAATCTCACTTGAGTGGTTGGACACTGGAGACCCTCTAGAATGGCGTCCATTTCTGTCGTTGCTCTGGCACACTTCAGAAGGTCAAAGTAGAGGACGTTTGGTTTGTCACTGAAACACGAGAGGATGCAGGAAACAAATGCAGCTTGACATGAATATTAGCCAATTAAATAAACAATTTTTATTCAATTTTTTGAGTATGTGTATCAGGATTCAGTGCTGGAGAGTCACACCACTACCCAGCTAAGTGTTCTTTCTTCGAGGGTGAATTGGACTGGGGTAACCAATAAACTCTGCAGTGTTGTGACACTCCTAGACCTGAGTTTGGACCCCTTGGTTTAGAGACAATCATTAAACACAAGTGATTTGATTGGTTCCACTTGTTGCTGTGCAGTGCCAATCATGAAAATCTTAAAGCTAAAGTCTAACCCATCTTGTCTTGTTGATGTTTCATGTTTCCACATGATTTGCACCTGCACAGCTCCATTGTAACCCTAGTCCGACTCACTAAAGTCCATTCGAAAGAATACTGACGGTGTTCCTTACATACTGGGTGTGCTGTTTTGGTATTCCTGTGAAGATATAAATACTTATCCAGTATGTGAGGGACTTACACATTGACTCCAGCTCCACAAAACATCCCAGTGGAGTTCTGGGGCAACACGACATGACGAGAGTCTCCAAGCAGCCACGCTGTGTTAGAACCTCCGTTAGAAGGATATCTCACAAGCCATACATGGGTAAAAGACCTTCCGCTTGAGCCCACAATAATAATGATTTTTTTTCCCCCATGAAAGTGTAGTTGGAAATGTTTCTTACCCAGGGAGCGAATAAGAATATAGGTGACAATGGCAGCCACAAAAATAATACAGCAGATAATGTCTGCACATCTCCTGAACAAAAACAAGAAATATTATTACACATTGCATGATTTAAATTATGTATTAAAGTTATTTAGCTAAGTGAAATAACTTTATAGTCTTAGTCTAGATCTATGGCCTTAGTATAGTTCTTGTATAGCGTTAATAACAGACATTCTGTGATCCATGATGTGTAGAGCTTTAAATGGTTTTTTAAAGTCAGCTGATGTGGAGGAGTAAATCGGAGAAGCACTGAGAGATTGCCGGACTCGCCTCTTGTTAACTGGTCGCCTGAAAATGGGCTCATACGGAGGAGGTTCCCCTGAGAAGATAGAAATGAAGAATATATATATTCTATAAATTCTAAGTATATACCATTACATTAGAATGAATTTAAACCTATGAAAAACATATATTCAGTCACGCGTGTCTGAACCTTTGACCGGTACGCTATATTTTGTCTAACACATTTTATATACAGTTGTCATGGAACGCTCCCCTTCACACTAGCCATGTGGTACGGCCCGCCGCGTGCAGTGGGAGTTCATAGTCTTGTTTGTAACCACGCCTGTGTAATTAACGCGCAACTGCACATGGTTTAGTCTTGTAACGTCTGTGTGTTTAAACCGCTGTGGGAGTGTGCATCTTAGTCGGTCAATGCCCATGTTCGTGTTCACATAGTTCGTTATCTGTATTCGTGTTTTATGTTCACTGTTTATGTTGCATATGAGCGCCGGTGTCTTTATCGTGTGTTAATACACGTCTGTCCGTCCTGCTCCTTGTCCAGCGACACTAGGGCCGTTACAACACTTTTCTTTTTTTTTTTATGACACCTTCTGCACACATACGCTTTCGATCTGATACACAGTTACAGATCGTACACTATATAAATGTTTTTAATATAAGGTAGACCTACCAAGTACGTAAGAACATTTATTATTTTAACATGAAATGTACAAGCTAGTTTTGTACATTTTTTTTCTTTTTTAACCATTGTATTTGACGTATGGGTTCTCATAAAATCTTTGGCATATGGCTATATCTGGAAAAAACAACAACAACAAAACTCACCGCAATAATCTGGCATGCTGACTACAGTACACTCCCTTGCACTTTCGATAAGCGCCATCACACAGAGTCCGCAATGTGTAATGTTTCAGTAAAAAATAATCTTGCATTCGATAATCTATTCTTATGACGCATCATTCCAGGTTATTGACACATTGTGATGTTGGAAGTCACAGCACGTTCTCGTTCTTAGCTCATCAACAAAGGCAGCTTGGTCACGAGCACCTGCTTTCCATGCTATGGGATGCTCGCGCTCAATTTTCCATGTCCTGTATCGAATATTTAGGCCTATACGATTAAACTGTCCGTGGTTACTGTGCTTTTAACGTACAAAAAAAGCTACACAAATAATAAAATAATCTTTACATAATAATGTAACCTTAGGCTTATCGCCAAGATGTAACCTGTGAGGCTAAGTGACAACGTCTCCCGTCCCCTACCTAAACTACGTCTACACTGACTATGAGAATAGTAGTATAGTATAGTAGTTCAAGAGTATAGTAGTGATATGTGATAACAATTTGATTTGTTTATTTTAAAGACTTTCTAAAGTTGCATGTATATAACCAAATAGGCAATTTACATGAGTTTGCCATCCCAATACTTTAAATTTTTACAGTAAATATATTCAACATTATATTATGGGTACAAGGAAAAGTGATATGTAGTGAACCAAATAGATATTTAACAGGCTTTTGCCATCCTATTACTCCAAATTCCTACAGTAAAAATGACTGAAAGTCATTCATGAGTACAAGAGAAACTGTATTTCAAGAATTTAATGAAGTGATTTGATAACAATTTGATTTGTGCATTTCACTCAGCTTCATGTAGTGATATATAGTGAACTGAATAGACATTTCACAGGATATTGCCATCCTATTACTCTAAATTCCTACTGTAAAAATGACTGAAAGTCATACCACAGGTACATAAGATAGTGTATATCAAGAATTTAGTGGAGTGATCTGATAACAATTTGATTTGATTTATTTATAGAGCTTCAATTATTACATATATGGAACTGAATAGACATTCGACAGAATTTTGCTACTCCATTATTCCAAATTCCTGCAGTAAAAATGACTGAAAGTCATATCATGGGTACAGGAGGAAGTTTATTTCAAGTACGTAGTGGAGTGATTTTATAACAATTTGAATTGTGTATTTTATAGATCTTCGAGTAGTGATATATGTTGAACTGAACAGATGTTTAAGAGGATTTTGCCATCCTATTACTCAAGCTTCCTACAGTAAAACACTTGAAAGTCATACCATGGGTACATGAGAAAGTGGATTTCATGAATATTGTGGAGGGATCTGATAACAATTTGACTAGTTTGTTTTCTAGAGTTTCAAAAACTGATTATATAGTGCAATGAATACATGTTTATGAGGATTTTGCCATCCTTTTACTCCAAATTAAAGTAAAAACATTGGAACGTAATAGTATGGATACACAAGAAAGTGTATTTCAAGAATATATTGGAAGGATTTGATAACAATATGAATTGTGTATTTTATAGTGCTTCAACTATTGCATATATGGAACAGAATAGGCATGAACAGGATTTTGCCATCCTATTATTCCAAATTCCTACAGTAAAAATGAGTTATACCATGAGTACATGAGAAAGTGTTTTTCATGAATATAGTGGAGTGTTCTGATAACAATTTGGTTTGTTTATTTCATAGAGCTTCAAATATTGCATTGATGGAACCATATAGACATTTAGGAGGAATTTGCCATACTTGCCATACGTCCTTCGCCATATGCATTCTTGCATTTTTCTCTTTGCTGTTTTCTGTTATAGTCATAAATTCTACATATATTTATTGAGAAAATCCTTTAAAGAGGCGCATGTCCATCATCACGTTTTATTTGTTTGGCTTTTTTTTTTGGTTTTACTATTGGAAACAAAATTACTTTTTTTGCATTTGATGTTGATATCATTATGGCAGGCTTTAGTGGAGGTACTGGTGTCTATATTAGATGATTAAATACACAGCACCAGCAGTTCTGAATCTTTGTGTTAAATAATCTATGCTGATTGTCACGATCAGTCCCTTCCATGTTCCGTGTTTTCCATGTCTTGTGTTTTGTTCCGTTCCACGGTTTCATTTTGTCCTCACACTGATTGCGTACACCTGTCCCTCGTTTCTAGTTCATGTATTTAAACCCTGCTGTGTGCCTTGGTCGTGGCTGCCTGTACACGGGCATCTCGTCGTTCCCGGAAGAAGCAGGCTCACGTTTATTTTGATAACGACGAGATCCCAGGTAAGCGTCTACCCGTCTTGACCAACGCTGCAGGGGGGAGCGGCCTGCAGCGCAAGACGTGAAACCACGGAAAGAGGGAGTCCAGGAGGGTGGCCAATCTTGACATTATTACACTCAGGAATTAAAAAATATATATTGTAGCATCCCATGAAATGTGATCTTTCACACATAATGAGAGAGGTTGGCAAAGAACTAAAACTCAATTAAATATATCAACTTCCCCTTAAGCCTCTCATATACTCCACATTTAGGAGCAAGCCTACTCCTACACAATAAGCAGTGCGGTATATGAAAAGAGTAGGCGTATCAAATAAACAGAGCAACATGGTTAAGGTCCAGCCAGATATGTAAATGTTTGCCAGAACATCCAGTGTGTGTCTGCCGTTCGGTCAAAACTGGATCAGTCCAGAGGCCGCCCCGTCAGATCTCTTTTGAACAAAACAGTGGTCGAAATGCTGTTGAGAACAGTTTTACAGTTACAACAACAGAAAAAAGACTCAAATATATGCTGGATGGTTTATTCATTAAGGGAGAAAGCTGTCTCTCTTGTGGAGGATTTGCCACAGAGACCTGGGCATGTGGTATGGTCTCTGCACGGTGCCGTCATTACGCTCCAGACCCTCCACTAGAGGAGACAGAAACATCACAGTGGAAATAAAAACAATATAGTCCTGATGATTGGCATATGTGTAGTAGCTTGAGAGTGAAATGTGTGTGTGAGTGTGTGTGAAGGATTACTCCATATATCCCTTTATGTGCTCGACTGTTTCATTAACGGAAGCGAATCCAGGGAGAGAGAAGTCTGGAGGAACGTCCTGCCAGTCAAAGCTAGGCAGACATCTCCCTAGTTCTGGGTGGAGGGAGAGACAGAAAATAATATGACTAACAATTAAACCTGCTGACTTATCACTGCAGGTATAAGTACTTTCCTGGTGGTTTGGTTATGTTTTGGTACATAGCATAGTCAAACTGTTACAAAACAGAATGGACAAATTAACAGGTAGTTGTGTAATCCTGCTGTCTTTACCTGGTTTACTTGGCGTGTAGAAATATGGACAAAGCTCTTGATTGAGGATGTCTTGGACACTCTGTAGTGGAAATGCATGTGAAAATCTCATTAACATGCAGAATGCTATGTATGCACAAATGCTATGTATGCGTGAGTGGCTAAGCCAATGCATGAATTACATGTACAAAGAGTTGCATATTGCAAAGACTTTTGATACGACAAATTCTGTTCTGTCAAGAGTGAGGTGAGGGTTTATTTCTCAGAGATGAAGCTGGTTACATTGCTTATTTGCAGTGTGAGGTTTTACCAATGTGGTTTGGGCGAGGTCAAGTCTAGGGTCACAATACTGCTGCTGAAAGAAGTCTTTAGGCAGGGCATTTGGGGCATACGCCTCTGGGGGCAACTTCCAGAACTCTGAAGGGCATTTTTTAACACAGACCTGCAAACCAACGCACAAACACACAGAGTGAAGGAGATCTTATTTGAGTAGCTAAACACAGTGTTGCTTTTTATATTTCTATCTACACTATTTACACATTGTTCATTGCATGATAGAGCAAAAGGCTCCCAAACCAAGCAGCAAAAGGAGACCCAAGCCCCCAGACTTACAAACTGGCATTCACATACTACATGCTAAACTGTTTTGTAATAAATGAGTCTCATGTGCATATTTCTAAAAGGCTACTGACATACGTGTTTGGTTTCTGTACAATGTCAACAGGACATTTGTGTGGAAATCTCACTTGAGTGGTTGGACACTGGAGACCCTCTAGAATGGCGTCCATTTCTGTCGTTGCTCTGGCACACTTCAGAAGGTCAAAGTAGAGGACGTTTGGTTTGTCACTGAAACACGAGAGGATGCAGGAAACAAATGCAGCTTGACATGAATATTAGCCAATTAAATAAACAATTTTTATTCAATTTTTTGAGTATGTGTATCAGGATTCAGTGCTGGAGAGTCACACCACTACCCAGCTAAGTGTTCTTTCTTCGAGGGTGAATTGGACTGGGGTAACCAATAAACTCTGCAGTGTTGTGACACTCCTAGACCTGAGTTTGGACCCCTTGGTTTAGAGACAATCATTAAACACAAGTGATTTGATTGGTTCCACTTGTTGCTGTGCAGTGCCAATCATGAAAATCTTAAAGCTAAAGTCTAACCCATCTTGTCTTGTTGATGTTTCATGTTTCCACATGATTTGCACCTGCACAGCTCCATTGTAACCCTAGTCCGACTCACTAAAGTCCATTCGAAAGAATACTGACGGTGTTCCTTACATACTGGGTGTGCTGTTTTGGTATTCCTGTGAAGATATAAATACTTATCCAATATGTTGGGGACTTACACATTGACTCCAGCTCCACAAAACATCCCAGTGGAGTTCTGGGGCAACACGACATGACGAGAGTCTCCAAGCAGCCACGCTGTGTTAGAACCTCCGTTAGAAGGATATCTCACAAGCCATACATGGGTAAAAGACCTTCCGCTTGAGCCCACAATAATAATGATTTTTTTTTCCCCCATGAAAGTGTAGTTGGAAATGTTTCTTACCCAGGGAGCGAATAAGAATATAGGTGACAATGGCAGCCACAAAAATAATACAGCAGATAATGTCTGCACATCTCCTGAACAAAAACAAGAAATATTATTACACATTGCATGATTTAAATTATGTATTAAAGTTATTTAGCTAAGTGAAATAACTTTATAGTCTTAGTCTAGATCTATGGCCTTAGTATAGTTCTTGTATAGCGTTAATAACAGACATTCTGTGATCCATGATGTGTAGAGCTTTAAATGGTTTTTTAAAGTCAGCTGATGTGGAGGAGTAAATCGGAGAAGCACTGAGAGATTGCCGGACTCGCCTCTTGTTAACTGGTCGCCTGAAAATGGGCTCATACGGAGGAGGTTCCCCTGAGAAGATAGAATTGAAGAATATATATATTCTATAAATTCTAAGTATATACCATTACATTAGAATGAATTTAAACCTTTGAAAAACATATATTCAGTCACGCGTGTCTGAACCTTTGACCGGTACGCTATATTTTGTCTAACACATTTTATATACAGTTGTCATGGAACGCTCCCCTTCACACTAGCCATGTGGTACGGCCCGCCGCGTGCAGTGGGAGTTCATAGTCTTGTTTGTAACCACGCCTGTGTAATTAACGCGCAACTGCACATGGTTTAGTCTTGTAACGTCTGTGTGTTTAAACCGCTGTGGGAGTGTGCATCTTAGTCGGTCAATGCCCATGTTCGTGTTCACATAGTTCGTTATCTGTATTCGTGTTTTATGTTCACTGTTTATGTTGCATATGAGCGCCGGTGTCTTTATCGTGTGTTAATACACGTCTGTCCGTCCTGCTCTTTGTCCAGCGACACTAGGGCCGTTACAACACTTTTCTTTTTTTTTTATGACACCTTCTGCACACATACGCTTTCGATCTGATACACAGTTACAGAGTAGAGCTTTAAATAGTTTTTTAAAGTCGGCTGATGTGGAGGAGTAAATCGGAGGTATGGTCTCTGCACGGTGCCGTCGTTACGCTCCAGATCCTCCACTAGAGGAGACAGAAACATCATAGTGGAAATAAAACCAATATAGTCCTCATGATTGGCATATGTGTAGTAGCTTGAGAGTGAAATGTGAGCTAATAATGTTTTTTATAATTCTATTCTCCCTGAAGTAAAGGGACGAGACCATACAAGCTTTCGACTGTGTGTGCCCAATGTCATTATGAACTGCTGGAATGAAGAGAGAGAGAGTGTGTGTGTGTGTGTGTGTGTATGTGTGTGTGTGTGTGTGTGTGTGTGTGTGTGTGTGTGTGTGTGTGTGTGTGTGTGTGTGTGTGTGTGTGTGTGTGTGTGTGTGCAGCAGCTTACAGAAGCATAGGAAAAGGGTGTCCACACACATGCTGTACACACTAAAGAAGCCCTGCGCGATGAAATAAGCTCCCACAATCACCGTCTAAAAAAACAGCCGTAGTAGATATACATGCTGGGCCTTCAGTATTATGAGAGGAACTGCTGTCCAGAATAAATGTGTAAATCATGGTTATTTACAAACAAAGTGACTTTACAATCACTGTCAATAAGCATTTTGGAATCTAAAAAAGAAAGAACCATTTCTTCAGTGTACTGAATATGCTGATGTTTTGTTCTCACACAGACGCAAGTGTCAGCACTTGAGCTTTTCTGAGGTTACAATACGTACAATAACGGGCAACCAGTAATAATGCAGCAGCTGAAGCTGGAAATTGTCATATGGCAGCCTGATTCTCCCAGAGAAGAAGAAGAAAGCCAGCAGACCTTACAGGGAATGTAGAAAAACCCTCAGAGTTACCTATTAAAGTGTGTTGCCATGTGCCATCATGGTCAGAATGTGATGAAGTGTAGTATGGGTAATATACACATGACTTCACTCTATATTTCTCACCTACAAATCCGACCACTAGCACCTTGCAGGAAAACAGCAGCGTGTCTGTAACACAGTCCAACACCACCACCCTGTGGACAGAGGGACATGGTCAAGGACAACGTGCTAAATATGAGCTAGAACAACCAGACACAAAAATGACTGATCAAAATAGCTAATGTCAACAAATATGTATACAAATTAAAGTCATATTCATATGAATATGTAATGATAAATTCCAACATTTAATATTTTTGCCTTAAAAAATGGAAATGGAAGTAATTTGTTCCACAACAGTAACATTACATCATTTATATACACACAAACCCAGATTGTGTTTTAGACTAAAATGTAATTCATGATAAGTAGAATCTTTACATTGCAACTCTCTTCTTTACCTTTTAAACACATTGAAACAGCATTGTAATCGCCCAACAACACTGTTTCAGGGTAAGAGATTTTGTTTTAGACTAAAATGTAATGCATTATAAATGGTATCTTTACATTGCTACTCTGTTCTTTACCTTTTAAACACATTGAAACAGCATTGTAATCGCCCTAAACACTGTTTCAAGGCAAGAGTTTGTGTTTTAGACTAAAATGTAATGCATTATAAATGGAATCTTTACATTGCTACTCTGTTCTTTACCTTTTAAACATATTGAAACAGCATTGTAATCGCCCTAAACACTGTTTCAGGGCAAGAGATTGTGTTAAAGACTAAAATGTAATGCATTATAAATGGTATCTTTACATTGCTACTCTGTTCTTTACCTTTTAAATACATTGAAACATTTTTCATCAGTTTACACTAATGGTCTTTGTAATGATGAGCATTAATGATTAGAGGGGGTATCTCCCTCAATTATAGAGTGGATGAACTCTTGTTATGCAATTGATTAATTGACAGAGGTGCTGCAAGTTCAGGAGCCTCTCAGTTGGAAAGGTGTAGGAAATACTGCAGTCAGCAAGGTATCAGCAAGCACTTAGAGTGCCAGAGAGTCTAAGAATAGAAGCTGTTTTTTTCTTGGCCTTCTGTTTTTCAGTGTGGCAGCATCGCTGAAAGGTCAAGATGTTGTTTTAGCACACAGAACCACCTTTGAGTAACGCAAGACAAAGAACTTGTCTTTTCTGAGAAGCGTGTAAAGAGAAAGCAATCACTTGCTAAAGCCTGCCCAAAAAACAATGGCATCGATCAGGGCTCTGCTCTGCTTCAGACAGAAATATTCAAAATTAAAACTAAAACAGCAGTAGATGTTTTAAAAAAAATCAAAGCTCTGTGATTTAGCTAATTTAGCTAATTGATGGTTATTATGGCACATCACATTCAGCCTCAAAGAACAAACAATCTCTCTCGTTCATTTGGTTAGTAGTCCTGTTTTCATCTTTCCATAATGGTATATTCTCTTGCCCTTCAGATTCCTTCAGTGGGATCTCCCACTCCAAGAAGGTTAAATTTGAGAATCCTGCGCGGGGCGGGAGCCCTGGCCCTCGGATCCGGGGTTCAATTCAATCGATGGCTTACCTGCCATGGTCTTTTCCCCCTCTGGAGCCTCGGACGAGGCTTCGTCGTCGTCTTCCTCCTCTTCCAGCTGGCAGGGCGGAGACGAGGCATTGACCTCGCGGCGTGCTGACGGCTATCAGAAGCGGGGCAGCCTCAAGAGGAAGAGAGAGGAGGCACACAGCAGCAACAGTGTACAGATCCTGGAGGAGCTCTCCTCCCCTGGGTTGTCCAAGCGTGTGGCCAGGGGCAGCGATTGCGAGTACCAACTGGTGCAGAACGAGATCCTCCGCTCCGTCTCCAACAGCTACGAGGTTTTGGAGTCCCTGGGCCGTGGAACCTTTGGCCAGGTCGCCAAGTGCTGGAAGCGGGGCACCAGTGAAGTAGTCGCAATCAAGATCCTGAAAAGTCATCCGTCCTATGCTCGACAGGGCCAGAACGAGGTGGGAAAGTTGTGCCTGCTTTAAATGAGCTATTGATATGGCCTAGAATCAGCTGTAGCCCTGATTCTGTTATTGTTTGTTTCAGTTTTTACAACATATGTTCTGTTGGTGTCAGATGTGCTAACGCACACTGTGGAATTTGTATACAGCCAGGGTAGCACAGAAATACTTGTTTGGCACACTAGTTCTAATTTTCACTAGTTCAGTAGGAACTAGTTCGGATAACACACGGACAGCTTGAAGCTTACTCTAAAAAGAAGATTTAGCTTCAGTTGTGTAAGCCATGCCTGTTTGGATGTGCATTAAAAATGTTATTGTTATGAAAGAGCATTAATCTGCATTGTTTGAGTACCAAAAGCAAGTTCATGGGTTCATTTCCAAGGGACCACTTCCATAATTGCATCTCCCAAATCCTGTAGAAGTGAATGGTTGAAGGGAAGTACACAAAGTGCTTGATGCTATTGAAAATAAGTAGGCTATTTGTCAGCAGTATCAAACTTTGAAGCTGTGACCACGTAGCTTCGGCTTAACGCGTATTCCGTCTTCCCTCCTTTGCTCCTCCTCAGGTGAGCATCCTGAGCCGGCTGAGCAGGGAGAACGCCGACGAGTTCAACTTCGTGCGCGCGTACGAGTGCTTCCAGCACAAGAAGCACATATGCCTGGTGTTCGAGATGCTGGGGCAGAGCCTCTACGACTTCCTCAAGCGCAGCAAGTTCAGCCCACTGCTGCTGAAATGCATCCGGCCCGTGCTGCAGCAGGTCGCCAAAGCGCTCATGAAACTGAAGAGCCTGGGCTTGATCCACACCGACCTCAAGCCCGACAACATCATGCTGGTGGACCCCGTCAGGCAGCCGTACCGCGTCAAGGTCATCGACTTCGGCTCAGCTAGCCACGTCTCCGAGGCCGTGTGCTCCAGCTACCTGCAGACCAGATACTACCGGTGAGGGACACGTGCTGAGGCGTGTTAGAAATAAGTGTGCACTTGTTGCACTCGAGTGTGCTTTAGAGTAGAGCTGCATGTTGTGGACAGTTGTAATAACCCTGCTACACATTAAAAGCCTATGATGAGCATTACAGTTAACTGGAGCACGATTGATTTATAAGTGGTTTATTTTTATTGGGTCATGTGAGTGCTGTTATTTAGCAAAAACACCTAATGAACCGTCTTCGGTGTCTGAGATTAGTTAGGATGCGCTGAACTGCAGGCTTTGGTAATATCAGTATTTAGCGAGTCTGTACAAAACCGCTATTACATTGTAGCTACACTGTTAATTAACAGTGTAATATACTGAGTAACGGGTGTTTAACTGCATTGGTACTCTGTATTTACTTAATGCAAAACAGAACATTATTGTAGTGTTGGTGCATTGTAGTGTTGGTTCCATGTTACACTAGAATAGTGGGTGTGTAATGTCTAGGAACACAAACACCCCCCCACGGAATTATCAGCCGAGGCTGATTTCATGATGGCGATCTCTGTGTTTTTGGTCCAGATCGCCTGAGATCATCCTGGGTCTCCCATTCTGTGAGGCCATCGATATGTGGTCCCTGGGCTGTGTCATTGCTGAGCTGTTCCTGGGCTGGCCCCTGTATCCCGGAGCCTCCGAATATGATCAGGTAAGCACATGGTCCTTTGAGCTGTGCCTTAACGCCCGTACAGCATCAGTGGTGCAGACCTGTAGTGGTTTTGTGGCTGTAGTGATATGTGTGTGTGTGTGTGTGTGTGTGTGTGTGTGTGTGTGTGTGTGTGTGTGTGTGTGTGTTTGTGTGTGTATAGTTTGACCTTTTAGCTGCTTTGTCGGCCCGCTCATTTTTAGGATTAATATAAATGAGTTTCTATGGCCTGTTTTTTTAGACATGCACTTTGAAAATGAAAGGATTAACTCAAAATAAAGTCATAATCCTTTTGCCGTATGGTGTCTCTGCAGATCCGTTACATCTCCGAGACGCAGGGCCTACCAGCAGAGTGCATGTTGAGCGCAGCGACCAAGACGCACTACTATTTCTACTGCTACCCCCTGTGGAGACTCAAGGTTTGCCTGTCTTCAAATGCCAAATGCCATGTGTTTTTTATAAGGGACGTAACTTAATGACTTCATGTAACTTAATGGTGGAGCTGAATGGTTTGTTTTTTCTTTCCTTTCTCCAGACACCTTCGGAGCATGAGGCGGAGCGTGGCATCAAGTCCAAAGAGACTCGGAAGTACATTTTAAACTGCCTTGACGACATGATGCAGGTTATTTGGGCTTTTGTGCGCGTAACTATACGCATTTCTTTTAGTGTTGCGATGTGAAATTGAAGAACGTGACAAAGGGCTCCCGCAGCTCACATTATAGAGCAGGTAGAACAAGGTGGTAGCTGAAAGGTCGAGCGTTTCTGCTGTCATAATGAGTAGCGCATGTAAGTCGCTCTGGAGAACGGCATCTGCGAAGGGCAGAGCAGTGCGTAGAAATTTGCTGCAGAACTTCGTTCGTATTGGGTGCATTGCCGCCCTCTGCTGGTGAATAATATGACACCCATGGGTCTCTCTCGCAGGTCAATATGACCAGTCTGAAAGGCACCGACGTCTTGGCGGAGAAGGCCGACCGGCGGGAGTTCATCGACCTACTAAAGAAGATGCTCAGGCTAGACGCTCACAAAAGGATCACGCCAGTGAAGACCGTGAACCACCTGTTTCTGACCATGACCCACCTCCTCCACTTCCCTCAGAGTGCACAGTGAGTTGCTCCAGGCCTTCCAATCTACATGTCAGTGTTTCAAAAACATTTTAAGGAACACCGTGTTAATTTAGAAATCCAAATAGCATCAGAGTTTCTCTGCTAGTACTGTAACCCCCCCCCCCCCCACCTGTGTGTGTGTGTGTGTGTGTGTGTGTGTGTGTGTGTGTGTGTGTGTGTGTGTGTGTGTGTGTGTGTGTGTGTGTGTCTCTCGCTGCAGTGTGAAATCTTGCTTGCAGAACATGGAGATCTGCAAGCGGCAGTGCACAGGCTTCGACAGCAGCAAGACCCTGTTTGATGGTAAATCTGATGCCCACTTTGGTGCTTCTTTTAAATGTTACATTAGGGTTGGCTTTTTGTTTGTTTGTTATTCTTCAAGTAGATTTAAAACATCACCAAACTGGCCTCCGATTCCACCTATAAAAGAAGACAAAAATGGTTTCAAATGCAAGTGTTCTACCAAATCATGTTACTGCTCAAATGTGATCCACAAATGGTGAATCAGGTTGTTGCCTAGTATTCGAGTAGCCGATAAAGAGGCCCCTCTACCGTAGTTCAAAACGAAATTCCGTTGAATCCAAACTTCATTGTGTAATTGTTGATCATTGTAGCTGAGGTTTTTGTGTCTCTCGTTCTATAAGACCAACACTATGCTTTCTTCTATGGTTCTTGTATGTGTATTTGTGGAAAATTCAATTCTACTTGTGTTTTTGCAGTACACAGTACTTAAGCAGACCGAGAACTCTTCTTGGTTTTTCAAGGGTTGCGACTTGTGCAATATTCAGCACATTTAAATAAATGTTTCTTTCTTTTCCTAGACGTTTTCCAAACACTTGATTCTTTATGACATTATGAAAATTTCTTTCTTTCCTCGAGTACAAACTCGAGTCCATCATTCATTGGCTGATATGTTACTATCATACATGTATACATGCAGACTCAAGCAAGGAGTTTGTAATGGTGGTACAACTGTGTTCAGGTCATTTGATACTTTTTATTGATAAAGATGTTCTTTTCCAGACTCAGTAGGGTTTTGTTGTTTTGTTTTGTTTTGTTTTTTGTACCTCTATGAACATTATTGAATAATATGCCTTATAAGGGAATCTCTAATTAAGAGAATCATGTGTTTACATTTGGAATAAATTACATTCTGATAATACCCTAGCACCTGAGTCATACACGTTTTCTTTAATGAAAGGGGTTCAAACCTCTCCTGTACACCAAAGCATCCCAAGCCAAGTCTTGGAGGATTTGTCTGTCAGTCATTAAAATATCAGTTCACAGAAAGATGGATGAAACATGTTTTACTTTGATGAACTTTTTACCTTGGAGTACTTTGTTTAGTGTGAGAAGCTGTAAATGTGTCCAGTCCTTAAAGCATTATTCTGATTTTTCTTGTCCCCTCCATCATTTTCATGCTCTCCTTGTAAGGGCTGTGAAGATGCTCAGCAGAAAATGAGCTGCTCAGCTGCAGAAGAGCACTTCAACCTACATTTCAAGCCAATTCAAATTTGAACTCCTACACTGTCTTCTCACATCCATTTCTTTTTGAATGTCAGTTAGGACATCAAGATGAATTAAGCACACTAAGCCCAATACTAAGAGACTGGTAGAGTGGATGAGCCACAGAGCAGGACACAGCACTATTTTTGCTTCAGCCAGTGCTAACTTGATGCAGTCTTGCTGCTTGGGGATTTTGCAGGCTTTGACTTCTTGGGTGTGTGATGAGGATTTTGCTTAAATTAAACTCCTCATAAACACGTATGACCAACCTGTGCCTATGCTCTACCAGGACCTCATCGCGTACTTCTCTTTCAGTAACTCGGAGCCTGTGTTTTTTTGTTTTGCTATTTCTGACATGATTGGGCAACATTTTCCTTTTAATGTATATGTGGAATCCACAAAAAATATACCCACTTAAGTGTGCTTCAGCATAAATAAGCAGACACTGCAGTTTGGATTATTTCTAGGGAAACAGGAAAATATAGTATCTTTAATTCGCTGCATAACAGTTTACATTAATTATTAATCATTCGTATGTGTTGACAGTTGCAATAAACAGATTAAGAAAACATGCCGTGAAAATGCTGCCGTGTCCGTATTATAACAGAAATAATGCAGCTTCACTGAGCAGATCATCCATAAAACTTGCTCTATATGGATTTTATGAATAGTATGTTAATTTTGTTTAAAAAGACGATGAGGCCTAATGGGAAAGGCTAAAGTGTCAAGTCGGACTTGAATTCAACGACTCAGGTAACATTGGGCTCTCTAGCTAGGTTAGCTAGCAGACAAGCTGTCTATTTGAGATGGTTAACTTAGCTAGTTCACACATTACTTATGCACATCTCTTGCGGCAACAGATTCTAATTTTCATGGCGATGGAGCACGTTAGTTAACTAGCAGATTAACTGCCAACTATTTACTGTAGCTGCGATTAACGTTATTATCTAGCATTGGCTCGCTAACCGTCGGATTGCTCTAAAAGAGCTGTGACAGCTGCATGTCAGTCCTCGGTCGCTGAACTGTCTTCATGTCTAAGCACGGATACCAGTCGATAATGGGATCATTTGGGGGAGAATGAAGTGTGAACTAGCTAGGATAATTAGCTACTATGGCTAGGTACCTGTCTGCCAACGATGTGGCAAATTTAAAATACTGCAGTTCTTTCGTATAAAGGGAAGCTTAAAATTGTGACATGTGACCTTTTATCTTGGCTGCTGGCTAGCTATTGTAATTAAGTTGAATTTCAGCTTGGACACCTTTATAGTAATTGATGGTTATTATGACACATCACATTCAGCCTCAAAGAACAATCTCTCTCATTCGTTTGGTTAGTGGTCAGTTTTCATCTTTCGCTAAAGTTATATTCTCTTCCCCTTCAGTTTCTTCCAGTGGGATCTCCCTCTCCAAGAAGGTCAAATTTGAGAATCACGCGTCCGGCGGGAGCCCTGGCCCTCGGGTTCGGGCGGGGTCGCCCTGGCCCTCGGATTCAGGGTTCAACTTGTTCTATGGTTCACCTGGCCTGGTCTTTTCCACCTCTGTAGGCTGTGACTTGGGTAATATTCAACACATTTTTAAAAATGTTTGACAGTTGCAATCAACAGATTAAGAACACATTTTGCAGGTTAATTACTATAGTGGTTGTGTTTTTTAAAATCTACTTCTATTTTAGCTTTAATTTTGAATAAAGCCCATAACTAGATCTGCATGGCTTGCGGCTATTGTAATCAAGCTGAAATTGAGCAGAGCTAAATTATTTAAATAAAGCGCTTTCAGGGTGATGTGGAGGCAAAACAACATGGAAGATTGTGATTTACATCCGCTTGATTTTCTTGAGCCTTCTTTCTGCAAGATTAAGGGTGGGAAAATCAACAGAGAGTAAGTGATGAATTTAACTAGCTGGCATTAGATAAATCACAGAATTGTGGTTGTGTTTTTTAAAATCTACTTCTGTTTTAGTTTTAATTTTGAATAAAGCCCATAACTAGATCTGCATGGCTTGGGGCTGTTGTAATCAAGTTGAATTTCAGCTTGGACACCAGTATAGTAATTGAAGGTTATTATGGCACATCCCATTCAGCCTCGAAAAACAAACAGTCTCATTTATTTGATTCGTGTTCCTTTTTTCATCTTTCCCTAAAGGTATGGCATCGCAGCTCCAGGCATCCTCTTCCGCTTCAGTTACCTCTAGTGGGCTCGTCTGCTTCAAGAGGGTCAAATTCGAGCGTCATGCGTCTGGCGGGAGCCCTGGCCCTCGGGTTCGGGCGGGGTCGCCCTGGCCCTCGGATTCAGGGTTCAACTTGTTCTATGGTTCACCTGGCCTGGTCTTTTCCACCTCTGTAGGCTGTGAGTGGGTAATATTCAACACATTTTTAAAAAATGTTTGACAGTTGCAATCAACAGATTAAGAACACATTTTGCAGGTTAATTACTATAGCTAGCTACCTATCCACTAACGATGTGGCAAATATAAAATATTGCAGATTTTCCATATAAAGGGCAGGTTAAAATTTGTGACCTTGTATTTGATCTTGTCTACTGGCTAGCTAATAACACGTGCACTTGGACTTTCCACTTTTAGATGCTACACCTGCCTGTTATTATTACCTTACTGCCAAGTCATGAAGAATCCATAGAGTAGTAAATTGATATTCTGTGGGAATCTTCTCATACCTGTCGATACAGCACAGCTAGATTATTTAAATAAAGCGCTTTCAGGGTGATGTGGAGGCAAAACAACATGGATGATTGTGATTTACATCCGCTTGATTTTCTTGAGCCTTCTTTCTGCAAGATTAAGGGTGGGAAAATCAACAGAGAGTAAGTGATGAATTTAACTAGCTGGCATTAGAGAAATCACAGAATTGTGGTTGTGTTTTTTAAAATCTACTTCTGTTTTAGTTTTAATTTTGAATAAAGCCCATAACTAGATCTGCATGGCTTGCGGCTGTTGTAATCAAGTTGAATTTCAGCTTGGACACCAGTATAGTAATTGAAGGTTATTATGGCACATCCCATTGAGCCTCGAAGAACAAACAGTCTCATTTATTTGATTCGTGTTCCTTTTTTCATCTTTCCCTAAAGGTATGGCATCGCAGCTCCAGGCATCCTCTTCCGCTTTCAATTAACTCTAGTTAATTGCTTCAAGAAGATCAAATTTGAGCGTCATGCGTCTGGCGGGGACGCCCTGGCCCTCGGATTCGGGGTCCAATTCAACCTATGGCTCACCTGGCCTGGTCTTTTCCACCTCTGGAGGCTCTGAGATGTGCAACATTCAATACATTTAAATAAATGTTTCATTCACATTATGGAAATTTCTTATTTCCTGTAGTATCTTCAACGGTTCAGTTTTGCCAGCATGCTCTATGTACCTCTTTGAACATAATTGAATAATATGCCTTGCAAGGGACTATTTTAATTAAAAGAATTAAGATAATCATGTGTCATACACGTTTTCTTTAATAAACGGTTGGTGGTGCTGTGCCAGTTTCACTAATTACTTAAATCACTCAGGCCATAGTTTAGTTAATGCTGTGTCCGTATTTGTTCTGTTAGTACAAGGTTGAAGCTGCTGTAAATGATTTTGAAGTTATCAACTTCTGCTGTACCACTGAAGGAGTCCACCCCCTCCCTTTAGAGCATCTGTTTTTTTAATGGATATAAATCTGGAAAATTACAGACTTGACAGATTAAAAAGCTAACAACAAAAAAAATAATCAGAGATGACTTTTATAAGCCGTCACCTTAAAAAGGCACATTTAAAGAGTGGATCCAGTGCTCCAGCTTGCATGGAGTAGGCTGGAACATGTTCCTAATTAGGAACCACAACATGGCTGCTCAGGAAATCTGAATGCCAGACAGACAAAAACAAGGGCTTCAAACCTTTCCTGTAACACCAAAGCAACGCAAGCCAAGTCTTAGAGGATTTGTCTGTCAGTCATCAGTTATGGCTGTGTCACCTGACTGAGAAACACCTGGGTTACCTCTGACCCATGGGGTGGTAAATGGTCTACCAAAAACGACCTCAAATAGTGACAATTTGGTGGTGGCACTGGGCATCATTCTGATCTCACACAACACTGCTGGCAGTAGATTGAGGTAATAAAAGCAATATGGGCATCCGGTGATATGGAAGAGGATCGCCTTTTAAATAAAATGCAAGTAGCTCAGGTTGAACATAATGGTACCAAGAACCGGTTGGTGTAAGTATTGAATATTAATATGCATACATTGAATAATGTATGGTTTGGAGAACAATAGTGGAACCTGAACAAGTATTATTAAAAAATTAAATTGTGTATTGAGTGTTTTAAAGTGTGTATTGAGTTAACAGTCTTGAACTTAGGAAGACCTAGGAAGGACAAGATCTATCCATTTCTTTCCTGTTTTCCATCATGGCCTTTGTTTCAATGTATAATTCATTTTGTCAACAATGCCAGATGACTGAGGATGGTAAGGGATGTGAAACTTCCAGTCAATAGTTAGGTAGGTGCATAGTTTCTGAGTTACCATAGAAATGAAGCAGGGTCCCTGATCTGAATCTATTACCCGAGGCGCACCGTACCTCGGTATTATCTCCTTGGCTAGGATTTTAACCACAGCGCGGGCATCTTCCTTAGAACAAGGAAACGCCTCAGTCCACTTGGAAAACCTGTCTAGAATCACTAGCAAATACTTCAACTGACCACAAGGTGGCAGGTGCGTTTTGTCTAGCTGTAGATACTGAGAGGGATCTGCTCTAGTAGAAAGTGCCATTATTGTTGGTGATTTCAATATTCACTTTGATAGTGCCCAACACCCTCTGAGCTTGGCCTTTAGTTCTATATTAGAATCAATTGGTTTCAATGTACAAAGAGAACCCACACACTCTGGTGGACATTCTTACCCTGCTCTCATATTGACTGACTAAATTAGTACTTATTGTAGGGTATTGTTTATTACAATGATGTTGATTAACAAACTCTATCACTTATTGTTTATTGCACTTATCATTGTTTAAGATAGACCTTATGTGTTTTGTACTTCTAGGTATCAGCATTGATCCCAGTATTCTACAGTATTCTAGTTCACTGGTATGTTGGACTCTAACCTACTGTACTGTACTAGGATATATTCTATGAGTAAATGACAAAGCACTTTTGTAAGTCGCTCTGGATAACAGCGTACTGCTAAATGCTGTAAATGTAAATGTAAACATACGCTTGACTTAGTACTGCCATACGGTGTAGACATGGAGAAGGTAGTTATACTACCCCAGTCAGGTGCCATCTCAGGCCATTCCCTAATTTCATTTAAACTATGCATGAGCCACACTATCGTAACCTCGCCTCGCTATCATACCAGACACACGATCACATCGTCCACTGCACCTGGATTTATTGGGAATCTCCCAGACTAATAATTTGCGCCTAGGATTCCCTCAAACCCAACGGAACTTGATCAAATTACTGAATGCTTAGAATCAGTATTCTGCTGTGCACCTAATGATGTTGCTCCATTTAAGAATAAAAAAATTAGCTACAAAAATGTAGTACCTTGGTATAATGATCTCATTCGCAATTTAAAACAAAACACTCAAAGAATAGAACATAAATGGCACCGCACTAAGCTCGTAGTCTTCCAGCTTGCATGGAAGGAGAGCCTACTCACCTATAGAAAAACACTTATTACTGCTCGAACATCTTATCTCTTGAGCCCAATAGAAAATAACAAAAATAATCCTAGATTTCTTTTTAGTATCTGTACAGTCAGGTATTTTATTAACTACTTCCCATCTTGGGGGTCCATGGGTTTTGAGAGTTATGATAAACTGGGATGTTATGATGCTGTCACTTCACCTCTCTTTTGTCACTCGAGTGTGTTGACTGAGAGCGGCGGAGTGCTGATGTTCCAGGGTGCCCTCGTGCCTGTGTTTCCTTCTGGCTCTTTCCTTTTAGCTGTGCTGCCATAGCTAGTTCTGCCGGAGCCCATCTTTGCACATTATAGTTCCCTAATTTACACACCCTTGTACCTGGACATGCCTAATAATCTAGTCTCTCTTTCTGCCGAGGTACACCTACTCCTGATGTCATGATGTTACTGAGCCTCAACCCGTCTCAGCTGCCATGGCTCTTCCCACCACCCCCTGATGTGCCCTGCTGTAGGCCACCACAGCTCCACCCTAGCCAACTGCTTCTCCCTTGCCCTTAATGGATGCTCTCTTGTGGGATGGGCTTTGGACACATGCACACCATCGCGTCAAGACTAGGGCCTCTAGCAAATTGGACTGGACATTAACTGCTTATTTTTTCATTTTTTATTTATTTCTCTCTTAAAATTGATATTATTGTGGTGAGCGTTGCCAGGCAAAGGAGGATGGGCTTCCCCTTTGGGTCTTGGTTGCTCTCAAGGTTTCTTCCTCATGCTCTAGGGAGTTCTTCCTCGCCATTGTCGCCCTTGGCTTGCTCACTGGGGGCTTGGACTTGGACATTTGTAAAACTGCTTTGTGACAACATCTGCAGTAAAAAGCGATATATAAATACATAAGGATAGTGATATTAAATGCAACCGCAGAAAAATGAACCAATAACATCATTCTTGCACAAAGAATTGTCCATCCCACTACCAATGTTACAATGTATTCACCAAATCTACTTTTACATATTGTTATTTGCATTCGGCACTATTATATACAAACCATACATTAATCAATATGTTCCAACACATTCCAAGAGAAGGCTTCTCTTGACCTTATCCTAAAGAAGATTGTTTTTCTATATGGTCTTGAGCCTGGTGGAGAGGTCATATATCTTACCCTGAGGTCCACCAAAGCCTACCTAGGATCCTTTGCTTAAGCCTGCAGATGCCTCTGCCCTGTACGCAAATCAATCTGAAAGGACACAGAATCTTTATACTCCCTTATGTTTTATGTTATTAATATGTCTAATGCATTGTTCGGTCTCTTTTGCCTGTAAACACTCCTTATTACCTCAAGGGCATGCCACTGTGTGAGTCCTCAGCCCGCCCGAACCAACACCACTGCTACGACCACCTCCGTCGTCGGGCCACGGCCGTCGATCTTCTTTTCTGATTCATCAAGAAGTCTTTTGTAGGGCTGAAAGAAGATCGATATGTATTACATGTTTTAAAATTCAAATTCTTATATGTTGTGTCTTGTTTTGTACATTGTTGTATGTCAGTAGATAATGTTGTTTTTAGTTTATAGATTTGTAAAAAAATTAAAATAAAAATCTCAATACTATCTTAATAGGTTTCCAACAGTCCCATGGTAGGCAGTAGTTCACCTGGGTGCTGGGAATATTGACATGCCTATCGATATCTTGTTGCCATTTTTTTTTTGCCTTGGCTCCTGCCACAGTTCCAGCAGTCTGTGATGTCATCCTACGATAGGTCAGGAAGCGGCTCCGTTCTTCACCACCGGCCCGCAGCCTACTCGCTCGGCCGGAGGAAAGTCAACTGGTACCCTTACCTGTGAGAGGAAGAGGAACAGCGACAGACAGGAGGGATTCCTGCATTGAACATCAGATGGATTATTGAAGTTGATTATTGTAGTTTCTGGGCAGAGAAACTCTATTAAATGTATCTGAAATACAATGTGTGAGTGTTGGGTTTAACAAGATGGCTGTCGTATTTTGAATTCAATGGGAGGTGTAACTGTATTTAAAAATGGTTCTTTGGCACTTACTGGCAGTATGTGTTCAGAACACATCTCACATCCAACATCAAGCTCTTATTTAACTCCTATAGGATTTTAACTTCTGACTTTGAATCTTTGTTTCATTTAAAGGGATACTGTGGGCTAAATGGAGCTAAATCTACAACTACAGTAGTGAACTGTATTACTACAGAGAAATCGTTTTGGGATTCTGTGTGTTTAAAATAGGAAAAAAAATATATGAAACTTTAAAAGGGCTGGCAATTAATATGATTCATGTTTCAACAGAAATATAAAACACATTTTAGGACTTGCAGATGCTTTATTTTCGTAAAAACTATTTGTAGATTATGTTGTGAACTATGCCCTAATTTGTTGTTTGTTGTTTGGGACCAGTCTGTGATGATCTGTAACCAACACAGCAGCATAACCAAATTTGAACTTCTGCTGTATTGCAAAACAATATCAAATGTAAAAATATGATAATTATGGCCACATTACATCTCTATCACTTATTGTTTATTGCACTTATCATTGTTTAAGATAGACCTTATGTGTTTTGTACTTCTAGGTATCAGCATTGATCCCTGTATTCTACAGTATTCTAGTTCACTGGTATGTTGGACTCTAACCTACTGTACTGTACTAGGATATATTCTATGAGTAAAGGACAAAGCACTTTTGTAAGACGCTCTGGATAAGAGCATCTGCTAAATGCTGTAAATGTAAATGTAAATGTAATCAAAAACCAGCCATTTTTGCACATTTTCAGCAAATTGATGTTTCAGGCTTTATTGATGATTTGAGCGTTGCCTTGTAAAGAACGATAACATCCTCGTGAAACGTGACGAGATGGGCGAAACATCTTCACTACCTATCATAAGACAAAAAAGTTATTGATTTTTAAAAAATGGATATAACTGTGATATTCTGTCTAACAACTAAATTGTCATATGTGTTTCTAGCAATATGTTCTTACCTGTAGTTGCAGCAGCAGCTACAGTGTTAGGGTGCTCCTTGCTTTTCTTTTTGAGTTTCTAA
The DNA here is from genome assembly GCF_041902795.1 of Electrophorus electricus. Taxonomy (NCBI): domain Eukaryota; kingdom Metazoa; phylum Chordata; class Actinopteri; order Gymnotiformes; family Gymnotidae; genus Electrophorus; species Electrophorus electricus. The sequence goes on along the minus strand of NW_027658572.1, from coordinate 440,664 downwards.
CAAAAACAAAACAATGATTTAGTAGAAAAATATCAGAGCATAAGTAAATTTATAACTAAAAGTACAGATACAAACCAGTAATAATGCAACAGAATATAATTTAGAACAAATTATGTCATTTATGCAAAGTGATATATACACATTCAGTGTGAAATGAAATTCAAATATGCACTACTTTAAAAATGAATAATGTAACAAAATCTAAATAAGAAATAAGTCAAATGTTTTACCTTTAAGTTCTTTGAGACCTTACTGAAGGGGAATAGGAAATGCAATCTCCCCTTCTGGGCTTTCATGGTTTTGCTCTGATTGTCCAGAGAAGGCTCAGTACATGGTGACCTAGCAGACATCTCAGACTGTAGTGATGGAGAGCTATGTATATCGATGCTGAACAGGGAAGACCAGTCATTGTGTACACTGGGGGACTCTTGAGCCTTCTCCACAGAGGGTGGGACAACCAACTCCATAACTTGGCTTGCCATGACGTCGGAGGAGGTGTTCCTACTATCTGTGCATAGCTCTGATGATGCCTGTGATGATTTCAAGTCATCCTGCTCTAGGTAGATTGGCATGACCATACCACAGAGCTCACAAGATGAGACCCCTTCAAGGTCAGGATTTATTAAATGACGGGACAAAAAATGTGTCCTTCCTTTTATGCGGGGATTGATGTCTTGCGACAGTTCAGCAAATTCCTCCATCTCATCATCAAAGCGCTGAAGCATATCCGAAACCGGAGAGCCAGCTATAGGAATGGTACTTATAGGTCTAGATGTACCATCGTCATGGACATCTGAGGATAACGATGTCAAACTCTCAGTATCTCCTATCAGAAGCTCACTCATTGCTTCTGAATTTGTATCTTCCATAGTCGAGTGGAATTTCATCACAATTTGGTCTCTCTCATGGTCATCCAGGCAACTGCGATGCGTATCAATAACTGCAGTCCTAACATCTCTGCTTAGAGAGTCTATATGAGCTGTCCCCTCCTTCACGTGGACTGAAGCTGAATGATTTATCTCACAAGATCTGGTACGGAAAGCATTCAGCAAATCTGCAGTTTCCTTCTTGGAATTTGCAAGCAACACTGATCTTAGATCAACATCTAACATTTCTTCCAGAGATGAAAGAAGACCCATCACAGTTACTTCACTGACAATGTCGGCAATGAATGAACCCATATGAGAGATCATGACCTTTGTCTCCTGTGAAAGAAAGGAGAGATAACATAGAAAGGCGAACATTGAAAATTGCTCCAAAATGGTTTTGGTTGTTTGGTTTAGAATTAATATGAATCCCATTTAAAATATGTTGATGTGTAAGCAATGTAGTATGACTTACTGGACTAGGGATTGCTTTCCGGATAGATGTCCACTGCCTAAAAGAATGTGAATAAAAGCATTCTTTAGAACTACAATTAATATTTATTCTAAAAATCTCATACATTCAAAAGTATACCAAAAATAAAAATGATAAATTGAAAAAGCAGAAGAAGAAGAAGAAGAAGAAGAAGAAGAAGAAGAAGAAGAAGAAGAAGAAGAAGAAAAGGTTTAAAAATGGCATACTCATTAGTCAGATCCATCACAAAATGGGTCAAGATTGGTGCAATATCGAGCTTCTCCAAGTCTGGGATGATTTTTTTGGCTCTATCAAGGAGCATTTTGCTGTCATTCCTCACAGGTTTATTCTCGTCTTGTCTTGTGCTTTTTGACTTGCTCTTGTTTTGAGAACCATAGAAGAGGTTGAATAAAAAGAAATTAAATATCAGGATAACATAACAACTGTGCTGACATCTCACTTATTAGCAACAATTCGATTTTCTGATGAAAAACAAATTTGGCCATTTTAAACTCACCTTTTTAAATACTGAAGAAGCCCGTGCCACTTTTGGAGGTGAAGGAATTTTACTATGGAAACAACAAAAATATATAAGGAAATGTTGTTCGTTTGTTATTCTTCAAACATCAACAGCCTGAACTAAAATCCATGATAAAATTATTTTGAGAGAGCTTGTGTCTAAGTTTATAGATTGTTATTCTTATTCTCTATTTAATGGATGAATCACTCATAGAGCTCAGGTCCATGTTGTATTTTGTTAATTGCACAATACAATCAAAATTATTTTATTCTACTTTAGCACATTATAAGGAAAATAAGACTAATTCCTTTAACATTACTTCCTAATCTTTTAAAATAACAAGGCTGATGAAACATGTTTCATCTGTTTCATGTTTCATCGTTCCGATACTTTGGAATAGTCCAGAAAGTATTTAGAGTGCAAGCTCTATTGGTGTTTAATACAGATTAAAGAGTGGCTTGTTTAGCTTGATCTAACTGTTCAGCTTGTTTAGCCGGTTTAATTTAAATTCTGTTTCAATTAATTTCATTTTCTACATTTATATTTTGTGACTTTTAACTGTTTTATTTGATCAATGTTTTATTACTGAATACTGTTCGTTCATTGCAGTGTAAAGCACCTTGAGATTTTGGGTTCTATAAGGAATATGCTATATAAATAAGAATCATTTTAAATTAATATTGTTATTCTAAGATTTTTTTAACATTGTAGTGCAAAGGCCTTACATCTTCCTGCCAAAAAGACGCTTCTGTTTCTCCATTTGTCCTGGTCCAAGTTTTCTTAGGACTCTCCTGGAATACTTTGTTCTGAAAAGGCGATATGAAGTCAAAAGCATAAATCATTTTTACAGTTTGGTGGACAGACAGCAATCTAACATGTAAGCAGGCAGGCTTGAGGATCAGAAGGCAGACAGTTATACATGTGAATGGCAGTCAGTTCAGAAAGACTGTCAGTATGCAGACCAACACTCATGGAGGACAGAAAACAGGCAAGAAAGCAATCAGAATGGCAGGACACCTTTACAGGCAAATTTCAACAGGCAAGCAGCTGGGTATGCATATCCCTAAACCATTAGTTCCAAAGGCTAAATCTTACTGCATTGAATACAAAAAGTTTATGAATGGTTTAAACTGATTTTATTAGTGGTTAATAATTAGGTCACAAACAACTTAAACATCATTAAGTAAACAGTCATGACACATACACAAAAGGGGCAGCAGGAATGTGTCGACCTGTAGAATGTGTTGGTGGGTATATGGAAGTAACTTATTAGCTAACAAATATCTGACCCCACGTAATGGTGACTGTTGGAGAAGGCAAACTAAGATAAGTAACCAGTCAGGTTAGCGGTACATATGAAGGTGAGCTAACTAGCCCATATGGCAAGCAACAGGTCAGCTGCTCTTTTTACGCATTTAAACTGTTCATTTATAGCCATTAACAAGGTACTGTTAAACTCTAGACTTTGGAACTCTCAAATGGAACTCTCTTTTGAGTTAAGGGCCAAAAAATTTGCTCTTAACATAAAACCCGTTTTCGCTTCACTGCTTCAAGTAATAAGTCCTTTTTTTTTTGATAATTCTATTACATATATTTTTTTTCCGTTTCAGACAACGGGACGAGTATGACAGCGACTGAAACGCACCCATTAACACTAGCTTACGTGTTAACCAACAGTCACTTCCAAATATTCAACCTGTGGCTCGGCACCGCTAAAATGATTTTATAACCGTGAGGGCATCTGACAGAATCAACACATAACCGACAACTGCTGTGAAAGTTAGAAAGCACAGAATACATACATTGTTTTTGCTCACACAGCGCACAAAGTGTTAATGGTCAAAATTATCAAATTAAATTGTTTATATTAAGCAGATTCTCTCTAGTGAGTGAACAGAGGTAGACGCAGAGAGAGGGGCGCTACTGTGGATCGACTCTTCTCTGTTAAGTAGAGCTGTTCGTCTCAAACTGCCCGCACTTAGGAACGTTATACGCACCTGCAGCGTGGACGTACCACATCGAAATACGTCACCAATTGTGGGCAGACGAGAAAGGGCGGGTATGGTGATGAAATTTGGTTTAATCACTTATATTACTTGTCTTGTACCTTTAAAACAGCAAAATCTAAATAGCATAAAAAGCAGTCGCTTATGCTTGACATAAAGCCTTGTGTGAGAAAACAGGTGGAACGTCAATGCATTCCATAACTATATAAAACTACAGCAGACAGACCGTTCATCATAAAATTAGAAAAGCTCTAGCTATAGTAGCTAAGCGGACATTTAGACAGACAGACAGATACATACACATACAATTAGATGGAAAATAGCCTTCTGTAATTACAAAATTGACTTATTCAACCGTACCTTGTTCTGGAAAGTTGACCTACGATTAGGTTTAATTCACTCTATTGTCTTCCAACTTTATAACTGCTGAAATCTGTCAAGTGAAATGACATATAAATGCTTGCGCTCACCTTTATATACTCGTAGTGACGTCAAAGCTGTTGTGATGTCATATGCATTGTGACATTTCTAGAATGCTGCACTAACATTTTGGTTATTGGGAAAATAAGTCAATAGTTCAAAAAATATTTGAAATCCCTATTTTTAGCAGCAGCCGAGTAAGTAGCTGATAGATGGGTACTGGTAGATGGGTGCATCTTTCTTCAAAAGAACCCTTACATGACTTTCAACTTTTTTTTCGTATAGAGACCCTTTTGTGTGTAACAAAAAATAATGTGATTTGTCAAACATCCAGTTTCAAACAATATTTGCCCCAAAAAAGGCCAAACCAAAGACATAAAGAATAATCATTGTGACATTGTGACAATTGTGACATTTCTAGAATGCTGCACTGACATTTTGGTTATTGGGAAAATAAGTCAATAGTTCAAAAAATATTTGAAATCCCTATTTTTAGCAGCAGCCGAGTAAGTAGCTGATAGATGGGTACTGGTAGATGGGCGCATCTTTCTTCAAAAGAACCCTTATATGACTATCAACTTTTTTTTCGTATAGAGACCCTTTTGTGTGTAAAAAAAAATAATGTGATTTGTCAAACATCCAGTTTCAAACAATATTTGCCCCAAAAAAGGCCAAACCAAAGACATAAAGAATAATCATAATAAATTAATTCTCTGCAAAGTTTACAAAGATTTGTACTGCAAAGAATGACATTTACTGTTTGTGAACAAGTCAGTAACAATAATATCCAGTAAAGTGGTGGTATATTTCAGAGAAAAGTTACATATTAAACTTATTTTCCTCAAAATCTTCATTTTGATTAACATTTGAGGTATGAAACCTAATATTTAAGCAGTTCCTGAAACATTGGTTGTACATGCACTTGCATAAAGTGATCAATCGGTCTGGCTACAAACCGGCACATTCTACAGAAACGGCCCTCATAGCAGTGACGGAAAAATTTGCTGCTAAAGCTGCCAAACTGTCATGTGTTTTGATTCTTCTAGTCCTTTCAGCAGCCTTTGACATTCTTCTCTAATCTAACACGGTCTTGCAGATTTCTCCTTTGTAACATACGAAGGATTCGGCCCGTTCTCTCACAGGAAGCTACCCAGGTGCTTGTGCAGTCTCTTGTAATCTCAAGGCTAGACTACTGCAACTCGCTACTTGCTGGTCTTCCTCCGAGACATCAGACCTCTACAATTTGTCCAAAACACATCAGCAAGACTGGTCTCGACTGGTCTCCCTTTATTGGCTTCCAATAGCTGCACACATCAGATTAAAACCTGAATGTTTGCCTACAAAGCCAAAAATGTCCCTCAATATTTGATGTCAATGTTAAAAGCCCGATCTGTACCTTGAGTACGTCGAACCTCAAGTATGGCTTGGCTTGAAACACCATGCTTCAAGTCTCATGGAAGACAAGTATCGAGAGTATTCTCTATCTTGGATCCTAGATGGTGGAACAAATGTCTGCTTACTGTCTGGACAGCAGAGTCCCTTGTGGTCTTCAAACGCAGACTGAAGACCCATCTATTTGTGGAATATTTAAATGAGCACTGATCCTACACCTATGTTGAGTAACTGAACCTCTGGTACTTATTATAGAGTATTGTTTTCCGAACTTATCGATATCTGTTATAGAGTATTTTGCACTTCTAGGCATCAGCACTGATCCCTGTATTTCAACAGTATTCTAGTTCAATGGTATCTTGGACTCTAACGTACTGCACTGGCTAGGATGTATTCATTCCTTGAGTAAATGATAAAGCACTTTTGTAAGTCACTCTGGATAAAAACATCTGCTAAATATCGTGAATGGAAATGTAAATAAGCCTAGAAAAGAATGGAATTAATAACAACATGACATACAAAAAAATAAACTTGGTAAAAAAAAAGCAAGAAAACAGACAAAATCTTTCATAGGTACTGAAAACAAAAAGAAATTTTACACATCAATATGAAATTAACAATAAGTCTCTAACATATGTTACTTATACTGAAACTTGCTAATGTGGTTGGAAATATTTCCAAGAGGAACCTGTGGATACCCAATGTCCTCCTCATGATACATTCCATAATTGAAGCATTCCGAGGGATTCGCCTTTGGAATCAGACTCTGTTTGGACTGCTGACACCTCTAAAGCGATCACACAAGTTAAAGACGGGATGCAGGGCTTTTGGGCAGCTGGACATCAACTTATTCTCACAATTTTTCTTCATCTGAAGTTGAACTGAGTGAATTGAGTGAAGTAACCTCATGTACCACAGAAACTATTCAGCCTCCTCTCAACGGCTGCCAACGCTTTTCTCATCTTCATAGTTTCTACATCCTCCAGAGCATCTTTGAAATGGAATTTCATTGCTCCTGCAAACCTGGTGTACATGTAAATGGAGTACTGTATCTGCTTTTACCTCCTGTAATTATACTGTTTATAAACAGAGAAAGAAATTATGCTCATGAAAGAGAAAATGTAGACGTATGGCTTGATCCTCATGGCTGGTGGATTGTTTCTATGGTACCTCTTAAGCAGCTGTGGTGTTACTCACGACTCATTTTGCCTTTAGGTTTGCTTTAAATGCAATTGTGAATGGAACAGCTATAAGCAGCACTACGATACACTCCTCTCTGAGACAACCAACAGCATTTTGTTGCAGGAAATGAAGAAAATTGCCAGGGAAAAAGCAGACATAGCATATTCAAAATACACAACACCAATCAGGAGGAATGAATTGGAAGTAGCTGTAAGGCTGCAAAGACCAAATGATGTTGAAAGTGCATACAGGGTAATCTCTGAGCATACCTACATGGTACAGGAAATGGAGGAGCAAAGACTCAGTTCTGCAGAACCACAACCAGCACGGCAACCAGCACTCCAACCAGGACAGCAACAACAACGGCAACCAGCACGGCAACAGGAATGGCAACCAGCACATCGACCAGCTCAGCAACCAGCAAAGCAACAAGAACAGCGCCAAGCATGGCAACAAGAAAAGCAACCAGCATGGCAACAAGAACGGCCAACAGCATGGCAACAAGAAGAGCAACCAGCATGGCAACCAGCATGGCACCCAGGACAGCAAGAAGAATAGCAACCAGCATGGCAACCAGCACGGCAACCAGGACAGCAACAAGAACATTAGCATTATATGACTAATAGAATATCCTAAATTTCAGCAAAAGCTCAGTAAATATGTTTTGCTGAAAAACCCAATTAAAACTCAAAGGTTAATGCAGAAATGATTATATAATTTGGGAGCACTGTACTTACTGTGTGGTAGGAGGGACTTGCTCCCAAAGTCCTAAAGAGGAACATTGCTGGGATCATGCAGGCAGTCTGTGCTTTCGCAAGGCAATCAGCATGTGGAGTCTGGTGTTTTCTGCTGAGGTTAGATGTGATGTGAGCTGTTCCTTGAGGGCTGATCCACACTGCAGACGTCATGGACAAATACAGAGCGCTCTGGACGGGCCTGCTAAAGCTATGCACACCATCGTCACTAGAGTGCACTTTACACACTTTCATCATTGCTAGAGTGAGCCTTACACACTTTCATTGCCGCAAGAGTGCGCTTTACTCACACACTTTCAGACTCTTATATGGATTTGGTCCAACCACATTCTTCCAATCGAGAACCCTCTGGTTGGATTTCTGTGCCATAAATTTGAACATCCTGCTTTTCCAGGCATGTCTACACACACCAGCACACATGTCTGTTCAGAACCAGAGGCTTCACATGGGTCTAAATGAACAGTTTAATCATGAGTGCTTAAGGAGGTGCTGTGAAGCTCAGAGATATAAACCACTTGGTCTCCCTGTTGCTGGGTGTAGATGTTTTGCAGATCTGCAGCAGTCCTGCCTCACCAGTCGGAGCACAAAGCAGAAGGTTCAGCTCCTGGGAGCCCTGCTTGAGTGTGTTTCAGCCCGCTGCCCTGCATTTGAAGAAGACTATGATCAGGTCCAGTTAAACGGCCCCCTCAGCCATTCAGAACACCTCAGAACCTCACGCAGTACCCTGCAGGAACTGAACACAGGCACCTTTGTGTTTTCACTGCTGTTGAAGTCCAGGAGCAAAGCCCCCTCTGATGTTCTCCTGTGCTGTCCTCCAAAGGATGCCCATGACTTCCTGAGTTACTGCAGCTGAAAGAGGAGGAAGAGAGGCTCGGGGCCTCTTTCTTCTCTTACATCTGCCCTGTGGAAAACTTTTGAGTTTCATATCAAGTCTGTGCTCACATGCACCAGGTAATTATGTATCACTGTTCCATATCTCATTTGTGTTAATGGACTGGTCTTAACCAGTCTTAACGTGTTTGTTTAAAGTGTACATTTTCTCACCGAGAGCAGGCGCTTTCTCCGGACATCTGTTTAAAGTGTTCATGAAAGTTTCATAACATACATAACTTAAATGTGAACATTTAAAATGCTCACCAGTTCAGCTTCTATTCATCACATAACTTTCAAATCCCAGAGTGTGTGAGTTTGGGAAAACATAACTGACATGGACTGAGCATTCTACGTGCTCTGCTGGCTTTGCATTAGTGTACATGTTTACTGTTTTGATGCTCCACATTAGATAAGCTGTTATCTACTAGTAAAACATACACAAGCATATTAGCATGTGATAACTCACACACTGTATAAGGGATGCAGCAAGTTATTTCTGTGCAAATGTTTTAATATTTCTGTTCTCCATTTTGTGAAAGCTGTGGACAGCAGAGCTGCAGAGTGGATGTCTACAACTACCTCTCTGTTAATCTGAGCCCTACTATGACCGACAGTCTACACACTTACTTTAAGGTCTGTCACGTCACACACCCTCTTTGGATAACGCTTCATTACTGTGTTGTAAAGGAGAGAATACAGTTATGACATGCTGCCATTTTGATTTTATCACTCTCAATGAAAGGGTCTCTTTCTTTTTTCAGCCAACACTACTGGAGCGTTTTTGTGAGTGTGAAGTAGGCTGCAAGGCAACTGAAGAGGTGAAGTTTTTCACACTGCCACGGTGAGTCTCGGCTGACGTAGATGACCTTAAAGAATGAGTTTTAAACCAGTCCAACACACACACCCTCCTCCACTCACACACACTTCCAGTCCTTAAGTCACTTTTCCTCTTGGAACAGTATTCACATCCTCCACATTAAGCGGTTTGACATGCTGGGCCAAAAGCTCTCAGACGTGATGGACGTCCCGTCCGAGCTGGATCTCTCTGCCCTTCCTGGGGTGGCTTCTCTCAGGCAGCAGTCGAGGTGAGCTCGTACCATCAACCCGTGCCCACATACTTCTCTGTCCACCCATTCCCCTTTAGCTACAAAATGCTGACTGAATGAAAAGAAAAGCAAAACGATAAACTGGGGGAAAACTCCAGTCCCCAGCCAGGTAGAGTTGTGCCATTTTCTTTCAGTGGAGTGATAATACAGCTGTGTATAAGTATCTGCCATAATGACTAAGTTCTTTTAACCCATCAGTAGTAAATGAGAGAGGAGAAGGACAGGGAGCTAGAGGACAGCACGTAAGCCCACCGGTGAGGAGAGAGAGACCAAAAAGAAGAGAGATACAGGCTGAGAGAGACACAGAGACAGAATGAGAGACAATGAAAGAGGCCTGTTAATACAGAGATGGGGTTTCAACGATCCATGATGCATTTTCAGTTAATCGTATGAAAAAAACAGATGTAGTTGTTGGTTGCAGGAATGTGCACCCACCGGCACCCACAGACTCCTGGCTGTGGTTTCTCATTTAGGTGACAGCCTTGACCATGGAGAGTAATCTGATATTATTCATACATGTGCAGTAGAAACCATTAAGTGACTAAGGAAAACCAGAAAGCTGGTTATGATTTTCGAGTCCTTTGAAATTATTTTTACTAGCATAATGTAGTCCACCCAGCCTCTTCCACTAATTGCCAATCTACAGGCAACGAGGACACTACTCAGTACAATTACGACTGTGAACTAAAGTAGTGAAATACCGTAAAACACAGCTTTAAGGAAGAAGTGTAGTTGGAAAAAAGAAAAGCTGTAAATTACAATCCACCCCTCCCCAACACCACTCTCAGATGTGGAATGCACTGAAAAGTGTTAAGGGCCCAAAGTGTGCTATTGACCATCCTAGTCAGCGTCAGCACACATGCCTGTACGTTCCGGATGAATCCTATTTCAGCCTCAACGCACCTAAGCTGATACAATAAACTGTTCAAGCCGTGGCTCATACATACTCTAGCCAGAGCTTTGAAGCTGTGCGGTATTCAGATACCTCCATCCTCTAGCAAGATTCAGGCAATCGCTGAGGTAGTGGTAACCGACCTGCAGGAAGAACAGAATATCAAATCCACTCTCAAAGAGTTCATAGTAAAAAACAATAGCGTGTGCGGGGAGCAGGTACAAGACGCCGTTGTGGACTATTAGAAGCTGCACGAAAACCTGAATGAAAAAAACGATAGCATGTGCATGGAGCAGGTACATGACGACGTCATGGACTACTGGAAGCTGCATGAAAACCTGAACAATGAAAACGATAGCGTGTGGGGAGCAGGTACACGGCGATGTCGAGTACTACTGGAAGCTGCACAAAAGCCTGAACCCTGGTGCTTGAGCCAAATGGGAATCTGCATGGACACCAGCGCTGGTCCTTTAACCGAGAAAAAAAAAAGAGTGCTGAGGACGAAGTTGATCACGCTGTTCTGTAAAACCCTTGAAAATAGAGTCAGAACCGTAAACCGATAATATCAAATCCGCATATAATTTGGAAAAGCTGATGTGTGTAGTATGTGAGTCTAGTCAGTGGAGTTCTCTAGTATCGGAAGCCAATAATACATGTTATCCTTTACACATATGTATATGTATATATATATATATATGTCATGTTATTTCACATATGTTTGAAAACCCGATGAATGTAAAAACGGGCATATATTATATATATATTCACATATGTAATAGATGTATGTGTTTTGAAACTAAGTAACGATGAAAAGGTTGATGTCTATAAAACCTTTGATTGCATGCTTTCATTTTTAATTGAATGTAACGTAAACATAACCTCTTTTGCCGAAAAGATGCTAATAAAACCATAATCCAATCTAGCACTCTTTTCATGGTGTTTCAATCATTTCGCCATGACTGAACGTCTGCTGAAAAATATTTACTACACTCCTTCAAACCCAGGATCCTATGGAGGGGTCAAGAGTATGCAAAGGTCCGTGGTGGATGAAATCGGTAAACGGATTGATGATAAGGAAATCAAAAACTGGTTAGCAGCTCAGGATGCATACATGCTACATAAACCAATCTCTGTGAAATTTAAAAGAAACAGAGTCATTGTAAAAAAACACAGATGAACAATGGCAGGCCGATTTCGTGGACATGACCAACATAACGGGAACATGAAATTTATGCTAACGTGTATAGATATACTTTCCAAGTATGCTTGGGTATGCATGATGAAAAACAAGACAGGTTACCAAAGCCTTTGTTTCAATTCTAAAAGAAGGCAGAGTTCCTAAAAAACTTCAGGCTGATGAAGGGAAATAATTTTTTAATAAAGGTTTCAAAACATTAATGAAAAAAACAACGTCAATCAATTTGCTACTGGGACGGGACAAAAAGCATCAGTGTGTGAACGGTTCAACAGGATGTTGAAAACCAGAATGTGGAGATACTTCACAGCCATCAATACGAGAAAATACATCGATGTGGTACAAGACTTGGTTCATGCTTATAACAACAGCTTTCACAGAAGCATTCAAATGAAACCCGTTGAAGTGAACGAAGGAAATTCCTTCACGGTGTTTAAAACCTTGTATGGGTTGTTTCAACCGAAAAAGGTGGAAAAACTAAGATTGAAGTTTAAAGTCGGTGATACCATCAGAATGTCACGATTAAAAAGACATTTTGAGAAAGGGTACGAGCAGGATGAATCACTTTATGGATGAATATTTTACCGTTTCTGAATGTCTAAGGAGAGACCCTCCTGTATACAAATTACGGGATTTTGATGGGGAAAATATAGATGGGATCTTTTATGAAGAGGAGCTGCAAAAGACTTTAGTGGCCTTTAAAACTGAAAAAAATTGTAACTCGGGTTTATTTTGTTCATCAGCTCATCATACAGAGGTTGCCAACATGTATAACACCATACAATGTTATCAGGAACAAGGAACTCGTGATCGTGTGAACCTACGGAGATACATAAAATAGAATTATAAACCGTGAGCATAAAAAGATCATCATGATGGTATCTTCTTTACCAGAACAAATAGATGTTACATCATTTAATGATTCATTTAAGTAAATAGAATTACCTACTTCGAAGTTCAAGTTTTTCTGTATAGCTAGCCATGAGAATAAGAATAGCCATCGAGTTTCAGTCAATCAAAATGTTTCACGTACTCTAAAACACAATGGTCATATTTGATATTGATCAAAAATAATCAGAATAAAGATAATATCCTTTCCTAGCTCGCAAAAAGAATAGATACGTACATAATGTACATAATATGTAATGATCGTTTGTTAAGATGTATGTTTTATCTAGACCTAAAAATTAATTATGACGCTAAGGCCTACCGAGTTAAATCATACAGTGCATGATAAATTATTTCAACCATTAGCTAAATAAATAACTAGATACACGTCAGCCTTTTTAGTAACTTATACTAATATAAAGTATAGCATGAATTAGTTAAGCATTACTGAATTGCTTACCTGTTCAAAACGGATGAGCCATGTCCATGTTCATTCAGAGGTCTTCACAAAAGTTTTTAGATGTATCGCTTACAATTACGACTGTGAACTAAAGGAGTGAAGTACCGTAAAACACGGCTTTAAGAAAGAAGTGTAGGTGGGAAAAAAAGAAATGGTTTTCAGATAAAAGCTGTAAATTACAATCCACCCCTCCCCAACACCACTCTCAGATGTGGAATGCACTGAAAAGTGTTAAGGGCCCAAAGTGTGATAACGGACAAGAACCTAGTGTGATAAAACTTGTAAAGTAACCACATCCTGCTTTTTCCGTGAACAACGAGATGCCCGTGTACCTGCAGTGCCAGGGGATTTACTGTCTCTGGTTCGGTGGCGCTGAGACGTAGCGAACTCGGACTGTGCAGAAACAACTGGAGTTTTGTCCAAGCCTACCGTATCAGGAATGGGTTTGCTATTCCTCGACTAGTTTTGGCCAAGGGCGAGCGAGGGACTGCGGGTTGCATGACTGCACATTCCTTGACCAATCCATTGTTAATGATCCATTTTATTTCTGTTTGTTCATTCATACCACATCAAAGCCAGTTCACGTAATTTTCAAAGCCAGTGTGCGTGCCCTAAAAGTATGCAAACTGTTCAAAACATATGCCTTAAATTAGAAAATTATATGTTACTGATCACTGAAATAACCAATTTTCTGGAGAAGCAGATCCAGTCTGGTTAGCAGTGGCTTGCACTGCTGTCTGTGCAAACAGTTATACTGTGTATGACTATGTATGTGACGAATAAACCAAACTTGAACTTGAACAGTGTGCACTTAAAAAAGGGATCCTCGCGATTCTTTTCCAGCTGTTTGTCTTGGTTTTATTTGATAATGTTTCTCTCATCAATTATGCAAAATATATGTATTGAATTCTGTTAAAATTATTATAATAAATGCATTTATCTATTATATTTACACATTTGTTCTGTGTCTGAACAGGCAGGGTATGGATACATATACTTTGACATTTCCCAGATCTATAAACAAATCTCACATACAAGACTGCACCTTTTGCAAAATTGTATACTTGTTTTTGTATCTGGAGTAAGCAGAATTAATGCCGTAGGTCACATAAGACCTGTCTTTTTTGTGTGTTTGCTTTAACAGACCTCTTGTGGTGACTTGTCACAACTACGGCAAGAGGCAGTCGCAGACGAGCTCTTGGACGCCAAAGATCACAATAGCTTGGACTTTCATGTTCTATTTGTGCTTTATTATGCGTACAGTAGTTGTGGCATGTTTAATTTTTCCTTTCATAGCATCTCATAACATAGTAAAGTGAACAGTGGGAAAGTGGAACAAAAGAAAGGCATTAACATTGGGTCCCATGACAGTGTTGCAGTAAAGAAAGGAAAATAGGACATAGCTCACATTTCTTTTCAAGTAGCTCTCTCTCTCTCTCTCTCTCTCTCTCTCTCTCTCTCTCTCTCTCTCTCTCTCTCTCTCTCTATCTATCTATCTATCTATCTCTTGCTGTCCCAGACAAATTGGGACACACGTCTGTGCTACTGGTTTAGGGTTAGGATTAGGGTTTGGTTAGGGTTAGGGTTAGTTTTTTTTTTTTTTTTTTTTTTTTTTAACAATACCCATATTTTTATACATTATATATTTTATATATTTTAATGTTGATTGTTTTGGTTCTGTATAAATTAAAAAAGTTTTTATGCTGCATTTGGCCTCAATTAATGTATTTTAAACATATTAGATGTGAGTCCTTGACCAGCATGTCAATAAAGCTACATCCAGTTGCTCTTATCACAGTGTGTTCAGTTCTTCTTGAAAGGGTAACATCGCAATTCTAAATTGTATTACAGTAAACCAAAGATTAAAGATTATTTGGTTGTACTATTCTATTGATCCTATAGTCAGTGGCTATCAACAAGAAATGATCAAGCACAGTTTTATTGGGTGTGTGTCTGGAAAGAGAACTACAGCTCCCGGTGAGATTTTTGGTTCAAGATTAATCATCATGCAAATGATTGTGATTAACGCTTTGTCTGTTTAATTAAACTATTATACTATAAACCTAATATTTTAACAGGGCTGGCAACTTTCTAGATCCGATTATTACACGTGTGTGAAGTACAGGTGCTGTAGCTTTACAAAATAGAAAATGTCCACAGTAGCCTAATTATAATATATACATCCAAAATAAACACCAGAAGCCTGGACGAATACTAATGTACATAAGTGCATTAAATCTAGGTAGGACTGCTCGATAGGTAGGATAACAAAACACTTGTCCCGCCATATAAAAGAAATGAGAGCGTGATAAGGACTCCAAGTCGCCACCAGATAGCGCCCGAGACCGCTTAAACGTATTCCAGTCGGAGCTGCCTTTTACATTAACATGCCAGGGTACACACACTGGATGTTTAATCTTTCTAATGGGTAAGCTATATTTTTATAGTTAGAAAATATTTTTTTTTAATTATTAATCAGTTAAGGAATTCAAGCTGTTTCATTTTTCTGAGGTGAGGGAATATTGCATAACCCTGTACTGGCCAAATAATTCGATTTGATGTGCTATTTTGTGGATTAATACCATACCAGGTATGGTGGCAACTTCCATCGAAAACTACTTTATCATCACAAACTACATCTAAGGAACTACCAGAAACGTAAGTAACGTTAACATTTTGCTTTTTGCAACATGTTTATTCTTCGTCGTTAGCGATAGTTTTATCTGTGAGAAGTGTAGTTGAATTGCTAGTCTGACGGAGAAGACTCAAGCGCTAGAAGTGCTCTGGTTATAGGGGACTTTATTTTGCGACACGTGAAATTAGCAGGCCTTTAGGGAGACCAGCAGCAACAGTTGGCTGTATAGCAGGTGCCAGGGCGCCGGATGTTGCAGGTAGTGTTAAGGTTTTAGGCAAGCATGGGTTTTCTAAGATAGTTATTCACGTAGGAGCTAACGATATACGCCTTCGTCAGTCAGAGATTACTGAAAATAATATTGAAGAGGTGTGTCAATTAGCGAAGGCGATGTCCGATGCTGTAGTATGCGCTTAATAACATAATTAGTATTAAAGTAACTGATTCACAGAAAACTCCTTTTATCTAAAGCTGGGTTTGCTAAATGTTAGATCATCAGCGTCTAAAATGCTCATGATAACTGAAATACTAACAGATCATAGATGTAATGTACTTTTAATAACAGAAACCTGGATCAAGCCAAACGAGTACATAGCTTTAAATGCAGCGTGTCCTTCTGGCTACAGCTATGTACACCACCCTCGTCTAACTAGCCGTGGAGGTGACATTGCAGTTATTTCTATTGACACATTAAGCATAAACCAGAAAGCCTTTGAAATTATTTTTACTAGCATAAATCATGCAGCCAGCGATAAAAAGCCCACCCAGCCTCTTCCAGTAATTGGCATCTACAGGCCACCAGGACGCTACTCAGAATTTATTAAGGAATTTGCAGATTTCCTTTACATTTTTGTTGGTGATTTCAACAATATTCACTTTGATAGTGGCCAAGACCCTCTGATGGGCCTTTAGTTCTATATTAGAATCAGTTCGTTTTACCCAATGTATAACAGAACCCATACACTCTGGTGGACATACGCCTGACTTAGTACTGAGCTATGTTGTAGATGTAGTTATACTACTCCATCTCAGACCATTCCTTAATTTCATTTGAACTATGTACGCACAATCACATCAGCCACTGCACCTGGTTTTATTGGCAATCTACCAGACATATCATTTGCGACTAGGATGCCCTCAGACCCTACAGAACTTGGTCAAATAACTGAATGCTTAGAATCAGTATTCTGCTGCACACAACTCCGAGGACTGGAAATCATTATACCAGTCATGGTAGTCGGACGTAGTCCCTTGTGACTCCTCCACTTCCGTCCCAGGACCACACTCCCGTATTGTGGGAGTCAGCAGGGTACCCAAGAACACGGGGGAATTGCATGCACGAGCTGGGGAAGTGTGTCTACTCCCCTTCCTCCCCTTCTTCCTACCCTTCCCAGGCATCCTTCTTCGGTTGGTGTTTCTGTAACGTCTCGAGGTAAACAGGATGCGGGGAAGAGGCACGATTAACCAGACGTTTATTACACACACGAATGATACATAAAACAACCCACATGCTCTGTACACCTTAAACATCAACAAACACACTACGACACAGGGGATGTATATACATTAAAGACGATTACACATAATGCAGAACAGGTGGACAACACGAGAGGACATGGCAACACGGATGAACACACACACAAACCAAGACGTTTGAGGAGGGGGTGGGGCCATAACATGACATTGGCAGTCTCCCAGACATACTATTTGTGACTAGGATGCCCTCAAACGCCACAGAACTTCATCAAATAACTGAATGCTTAGAATCAGTATTCTGCTGCACACTTAATGATGTTGCCCCACTTAAGAATAAAAAAATTAGGGACAAAAAATTGGTACCTTGGTATAATGACCACATTTGCAATTTAAATCAAAACACTTTCACATTTTAAATAAAAAATTGAACGTAAATGGCGCCACACTAAGCTTGTAGTCTTCCGGCTTGCATGGAAGGAGAACCTTCTCAAGTTTAGAAAAGCACTTATTACCGCTCGAACAGCTTATCTCTCAAACCTAATAGAAAAAGAAAAAAATAATCCTAGATTTCTTTTTAGTACAATTGCCCATCTAACTAAGAATAAGATTGACACCAATGCTCAGATTACATCACCACCATAGTAGTAAAGAGTTCATGAATTTCTACAATGAGAAAATAAAGCACATTAGAGATAACGTTAAGAGCATTAATATGACATCGGGCAACTACTTAGGTACAACCAAGAACAACCAAGCCAAAAATGACTTTTGAATCCTTTACACCTATCCAAGAGCCAAAAATTGCATATCTGATGTTGCGCTCAAAGTCCTCCAGTGCTTACTAGATTCACTGCCCACACACTTTCTTAAAGAAATTCTACCTGAAGTAATTGAACCTTTACTAAATTTAATAAACTAATCCTTAAATATTGGCTACGTTACTAAATCATTCAAATTTGAAGTAATCAGACCACTTCTCAAAAAATCTAACCTCAACCCATGTCAGCTGTCAAACTACAGACCGATCTCAAACCTACCATTTATTTCCAAGATCCTAGAAAAAGCTGTAGTTCAGCAGCTAAGCGCATATCTGAATCAGAACCGAATGCATAAAGGATGTTGAGAAACTTTCTCTCACTTAATCCTGACAAAACAGAGGTGCTTCTATTAGACACAGAGACAGCTAGATCCTCTAATTACTCAATGAACCTCAGTGAAATCACAGTCACATCTTCCCTAACAGATAAAGATCTTGGAGGTATCATGGATCCCATTCTCTCGTTCGAAGCTCATGTAAATAATATTTCTAGGAAGGCCTTTCTCCACCTTAGGAACATTTCTAAGATTAGAAACATGCTCTCCTCACATGATGCAGAAAAGATAGTCCATGCATTTATTACTTCAAGATTGGACTATTGTAATGCCCTACTATTAGGCTGTACTTCTAAGTGGTTAAACAAGCTCCAGCTAGTTCAAAATGCAGCAGGCAGAGTGCTCATTAGAACGACAAAATCTGAATCCATCACGGCTATCTAAGATACTTTACATTGGCTCCCAATAAAATTTCATATTGATTATAAAATACTTCTAATTACCTAGTGGTCTTGCCCCACAGTTCCTTAGAGAACTCTTAGTTCATTATAAACCACCATGTCTGCTTAGATCGAAAGGTGCAGGTTCTTTACTTGTACCAAGACACTTTACTTGTTTTTTCATTTTATAATTATATTTTTCTCTTTAAATTGTTATTATTGTGGTGACTGTTGTCGGCCAGAGGAGGATGGGCCCACCGTTTAGTTTTAGTTCCTCTCAAGGTTTCTTCCTCATGCTCTAGTGGGGTTTTTTCTTGCCACTGTCAGCCTTGGCTTGCTCACTGGTGGCTTGGACTTGGACATTTGTAAAGGTGCTTTGTGACATCTGTTCTAAAAAGCGCTATATAAATAACTTTTGATTTTGATTTTTGATTGATCTCCTGAGGAAAAGCCAGAGTAGCTCCCACTCTGAGGCAGATGCTTCCTCTGTGAGCCATTTCCCACCACTGGATGAGCCCCAGAGAGAGCGAAGGATCCGCGGCCCACAGGCTGCTGTCAGAGAAGAGCGGCCCCACTTCAGGCAGGTAGCAAAGAGCTATAATTACAGAGCATACCTAAAAATACACAAATGGCATGCTTTGGAAAAATAAATATAAAAATTAGTGAGGGTCACCCTGACAGCGAATACATTTGTTTCTGTGTTTTTAAAAGTTGATTTTACTAATGAAACCTGTTTAGCATTACCGATATCATAACACCAGGTATGTACACAGTGTTCTAACGCTGTTTTAGGGAGAAGAAGAAGGGGAGCTTGACTCTGGTGCAGTCTCTGGCCCAGAACCACACTGACATCCTGCTTCCCAAGCTCCACGATGTGTGCCTGACTGTGGTCCAGAGGGGCCCTCTCAGGGACAAAAGATTCTCTAATCAAATCATATAAACAATGGCCCAAAAAGGAGCTTCGCATTTTGCTGTCCGAGCTGGAATTGCTCTGTTTTGTGACCAAAATGGTTCTAACCTGATGAAGAGTCAATTTGGAATGTTCTAGCGAGGAATATGTTGTCCTTAAACATGGTAGTACAAACTGATGCTTTTCCTTCTCTGACACACCAACTAAATCTGCCACATATCGGATGAGTCCGATCGGCGTGTTTAAGCAGGCACATCCCCATGGAGTGCCTGAACACCTGAGCCCCATGTCCACTGTCTCAGTTGAAGAATCTGAGCTCCATGGTGTCGCGTGCTTCCATGAGAACACTGGCGCACATGTCCACCGACCTGTGGAGGGCCATGGACGCCAAGGCGGAGTTGATTGCCTGCATGCTGCCGCACAAGGCGGGCGAAAGCAACCTCTTCATCAGGGAGGACAAGGACCTTGCGCTCGGTGCCATGGTGCAGAGCTGCTCGCCCACTCAGGTCATTCATGCTCTGCTGGCCGGGGAACTCAGGAAGGATCACCTGACCAACACCTCTATAAATTTGTTTTGAAAACGGTCATGCAGCCATTTGATCAAAATAAATTACACTGCCAAAAGAGACTTTTAGTAGAAGACAGAAACACATTTATAGTACAGCAGAGCCCTGCTACTACGAGGCAGTAATAGTGGAATCTAGACGCTATAATAGGTTCATAATAATTACACGCTATAATAGGTTTCCAATGTTGGGCAGTAGTTTAGCTGGGGCCTGGGAATATTGACATACCTATCGATATCTTGGTGCCCTTTTTTTTGTTTTGGCTCCTCCTACAGGTCCAGCAGTCTGTGATGTCATCCCACGATAGATCAGGAAGCAGCTCCCTTCGTCACCAGCTCCCTGACCAGCCCTACCATTGGCCCGTGGCCTACTCGCTCGGCCAGAGGAAAGCCTGTATCCTTACCTGTGAGAGGAAGAGGAACACGGAGAGACATGAGGGATTCGGACATTGAACATCAGCTCGATTATTGAACTTGATTATTGTAGTTTCTGGGCTTATTGTTTGTTTTAATGCCTTCATTTTTTTTTAAAAATAGTGTTTTTTACAAACAGACTAACAAACTGTATTAAATGTATCTCAAATGCAATGTGTGATTAATGTGTTTAACAAGTTGATTGTTGTATTTTGAATTCCATGGGAGGTGTAACTATAAAAAATAGTTCTTTGGCACTTAGTGGCAGTATTTGTTCAAAACACATGTAACATCAAGCTCTTATGTAACCTTTATAGGATCTTCACCTCAGACTTTGAATTTTGGCTTAATTTAAAGGGATATTGTAGGCTAATTGGAGCTAATTCTATAACTATAGTAGTGAACTGTATTACTACAGAGAAATATTTTTGGGATTGTGTGTGTTTAAAATAGAAAAAAAAATTGAAACGGGTAATTTATGAGGTTTCAGATTTCCTGTTCTGCTGGACTGAGGGCATGTTGCTATATTGACAAAATCCAAGTAACTGCAAAATCTTTAATTGTACAATATATAAACACAGGCAGTGGTAGTTCAGCGGTTAAGGTACTTGACTTGTTCTCGGAAGGTTGCTGGTTCGTTGCCACTGTTGGGCCCCCGCGCAAAACCCTTAACCCTCAATTGCTCAAAACGTACTCAGTCATAATTGTCGCTTTGAATAAAAGTGTCAGCTAAATGACATAAATGTAATCAGCACAGTCAAAGATTGATTAAACACACTAAGTCCAATACTAAGAGACTGGTACAGTGGATGAGGCACAGAGCAGGATACAGCACTATTTTTTTGCTTTCCATCAGCAAGTGCTACCTGGATGCAGTCTTGCTACTTGGGGATTTCGCAGGCTTTGACTCCTTGGGTGTGTGATGAGGATTTTGCTTCAGTTAAACTCCTCATGAACATGTCTGACAAACCTGCACGTATGCTTTACCAGGACCTCATTTAATACTTCTCTTTCAGTAACTTGGAGCCTGTGGTTTTTGTTTGCTATTTCTGACATAACTGGGCAACATTTTACATTTAATGTATATATGGAATCCACAGAATCTATACCATAATACTGTAAAGAAATAGTATACTTTATATATTGAGGCTAGTCCATGCTAGAAGCTCCCAAACAACTCCACATAAACTTCAGCTCAAATAAGCCTCTTCCTTTCCATGATGTCCAAAAGTATTGGCGTTCAAATCATTCTTATAATAAATGGGAAGCTGATTGACAGCACGCGGACCTTTAAACGGTTAAAAGGAGAACTAAATAAGACAAGTGAAGGGTCTACGTTTTCATCTAAACCTCCTCCATTTGTTGAAACACCTGCCAATCACGCCACTTGCCCAGGAAACATATGAAGTAAATAATAGTCACCCACCCCACTTTTTATGTAATTGAATTTTCTTTGACAAAATCTGAAGTTATCTTATACTGGAAGCATGTTTTAAAATGCCATTTAAAATGACAGGCACGATTGTTGTGGAAATTTACCAGAAAAGCACAAAATATTTAGCGTGGGATTCTGGAGAACGGATGCATGTAGACGGGTGAAATCGGTAAGCAGGTACATGTATTAGTCCTAAGAAATGTTATGTTGATAAATGTAGTATTTAATATTCGATGCTATCAAGTGATTTATATGAGTCTGCCAGTTTGGGCCCGTAGGTGCAGCAGTTTATGACGTTACACCTGTCCATGTCACCTTGTTGCCATGGAACGAAGAGTCCGTAGAGTAGCGAATTGATATTTGGTGGAAATCTTCTCACTCCGGTCGATATAGCATGCTAATAATTTCAATTCTTTAAATTAAGAACCACAGAACAACATGGATGATCATGAATTATATCCGTTCGGTTTTCTTGAGCCTTCTTTCCGTAAGGTTAAAGGTGGGAAAATAATCAACACTGAGGGTAAGTTATGAAGTTAACTAGCGGTTAGCGTTAGCTAGCTAGCGTTAGCTAAATCATAGATCGTGGTTTTGTTATTGTTGTTGTTTTTTAATCTGCTGTTTTAGTTTTAATTTTGAATATAGCCCCTAACTTGATCTGCATAGCATTCCTTTGGTTAGTGGCCCTGTTTTCATCTTTCCCTAAAGGTATATTCTCTTCCCCTTCAGATTCCTCCAGTGGGATCGCCAAGAAAGTAAAATTCGAGAGCAATTACTACCTGCGGAGTCCTGGTCCTCGGATTCGGCCGGGGACGCCCTGGCCCTCGGATCCAGGGTTCAGTTCAACCGATGGCTTACCTGCCCTGGTCTTTTCCCCCTCTGGAGCCTCAGACAAGGCTGCGTCGTCGTCCAGCCAGCGGGGAGAAGACGCCCGTCAGAAGCGGTGCAGCCTGAAGAGGAAGAGAGAAGGGGAACACAGCAGCGACAGCGTACAGATCCTGGAGGATCTCTACACCCCTTCGTTGTCCAAGCGCGTGGCCAGGAGCGGAACAACCACCTCTTCCACCCAGTCCATTGCGTACTCCGGTTGTACCGCAGATAGCAGCAAATCGATAAGTGATTGCGAATACCAGCTGGTGCAGAATGAAATCCTCTGCTCTGCCTCCAACAGCTACGAGGTTCTGCACTACCTTGGTTGTGGAAGTTTTGGCCAGGTGGCCAAATGCTCCAAGAAGGACACCAATGAAATGGTTGCCATCAAGATACTGAAAAACCATCCATTCTTTGTTCGACAGGGTCAGATCGAGGTGGGAAAGTTTTGCCTGCTTTTTTGGAGCTTTTGATATGGAATCAGCTGTAGCCCCGATTCTGTTTGTTGGTATCAGATGTGCTAACTCACACTGTGGAATCTGTATACAGCCAGGGTAGCACAAAAACACTTGTGTTTGGTATCAGCACACTAGTTCTAATTTTCAAAGCATCAGTAGGAACTAGTTCAGATAACACATGGACAGCTTGAAGCTTACTATAAAAAGAAGGCTTAGCTACAATTGCATAAGCCATACCTGTTTGGATGTGTATTAAAAAAAAAAGTGCAGAAAAATAAAATCTGTCTTTCCTCATTTGCTCCTCCTCAGGTGAGCATCCTGAGACGGCTGAGCAGGGAGAACGCAGACGAGTTCAACTTCGTGCGTGCGTATGAGTGCTTCCAGCACAAGAAGCACATGTGCCTGGTGTTCGAGATGCTGGGGCAGAGCCTCTACGACTTCCTGAAGGACAGCATGTTCAGCCCGCTTCTGTTGAAGTGCGTCCGGCCCGTGCTGCAGCAGGTCGCCACGGCGCTCATGAAGCTGAAGAGCCTGGGCCTGATCCACACCGACCTCAAGCCCGAAAACATCATGCTGGTGGACCCCGTCAGGCAGCCGTACAGGGTCAAAGTCATCGACTTCGGCTCGGCTAGCCACGTCTCCGAGGCCGTGTGCTCCAGCTACCTGCAGACCAGATACTACCGGTGAGGGACACGTGCTGAGGCGTGTTAGAAATAAGTGTGCACTTGTTGCACTCGAGTGTGCTTTAGAGTAGAGCTGCACATTTTGGCAGTTGCGATGACCCTGCTACACATTAAAATCGTGATAAGCATTACAGTTAACTGGAGCACGACTGATTCATATTTGATTTATAAGTGGTTTAATTTTAGTGATTCATGTGAGTGCTGTTATTTAGCAAAATACCTGATGAACCCTCTTCAATGTCTGAGATTAGTTAGGATGCTCTGAGTTGCAGGCTTTGGTAATATTAGTATTGGTCGTGTCTGTACAAAACTGCTGTTGCATTGTAGCTATACCGTTAATTAACCGTGTTGTTTACTGAGTAACAGTGTTTAACTGCACTGATACTCTGTATTTACTTAATGGAAAACAGAACATCATTGTAGTGTCAGTGCATTTTTGCATATAGTTCCATGTTAGAATAGTGGGTGTGTAATGTAAAGTGGTGTGTAGGGGGGAAAAAAAACCTGGACTCATCAACAAAATACTATTTAAACCTTTTACATTTTCATGAATGAATTCAGCACCGTTTGTGTTAAAGCAATTGCCGCCGAATCACCACAAACTACGGAATCAGCCGAGACTGATTTCATGATGGCGATATCTGTGTTTTTGGTCTAGGTCACCTGAGATCATCCTGGGTCTCCCTTTCTGCGAGGCCGTGGATATGTGGTCGCTGGGCTGTGTCATCGCCGAGCTGTTTCTGGGCTCCCCCCTGTATCCGGGAGCCTCTGAATATGATCAGGTAAGCACACGGGCCTTTGAGCTGTGCCTAGTCTTTTTCACGCATCTTGGGCTTGGATTCACGGAGCTCTGTAGAATTTCGCTGATTTGGGGTCGGTTCTTTCACTTTCTTTTCACACTTTTCTCACTGTGTGATGAAGACGTAAATCTTGTTTGTGAAAAGAGTGGCGTAGTGTTGCTAATGGAAATGGCCGTTCTTCTAACTATGCAGTTTGTTAGGGAGTCCATAATGGCTAGCAAGGAAGAGAGTGAATGTATGGTTTGAGCTTTTAGCTACTGCTTTGGCTAGCTCATTTTTAGGAATAATATAAATAAGAGTTTCTATGGCCTGTTTTTCTTTTCTTTTTCTTTTTTTCATACATGCATTTTGAAAATGGAAGGATGAACACAAAATAAAGTCGTAATCCTCTTGCCGTGTGGTGTCTCTGCAGATCCGTTACATCTCCCAGACGCAGGGCCTACCAGCAGAGTACCTGCTGAGCGCAGGGACCAAGAGCAACTATTATTTCCACAGGAGCCCTGACTCCAGCTGCCCCCTGTGGAGACTCAAGGTTTGCCAGTCTTTAAATGCCAAATACCATGTGTTTGTTTCATAAGGGATGTAACTTAATGATGTCATGTAACTTTATGGTGGAGCTGAATGGTTGATTTTTTTCTTTCCTTTTTCTAGACGCCTTCAGAGCATGAGGCAGAGCATGGCATCAAGTCCAAAGAGACACGGAAGTACATTTTCACCTGTCTTGACGACATGATGCAGGTTATTTTGGCTTTTGTGAGAACGTGAGAAACAGCTTCCACGGCTCACGTTGTAGAGCAGGTTGAGCAAGGTGCTAGCTCAAAGGTCGAGCGTTCGTGCCGTTATAATGAGGAACGCACATGAATCGCTCTGGAGAACGGCGTCTATGAAAGGCAGAGCAATGCATAGTAACTTGCTGCAGAACTTGCTGCGTCTTAGGGGGATCGGTGCCCTCTGCTGGTGTTTAATATGACTCACCCCTGGGTCTCTCGCGCAGGTCAATACGACCAGTCTGGAAGGCGCAGACGTCTCGGCGGAGAAGGCAGACCGGCGGGAGTTCATCGACCTGCTGAACAAGATGCTCACGCTGGACGCTGACAAACGGATCACGCCGATGAAGGCCCTGAAGCACCCGTTTGTCACCATGAGCCACCTCCTCCAGTTCCCTCAAAGTGCCCAGTGAGTTGTTCCAGGCCTTCCAATCTACATGTCACAGTTTTTAAAAAAAATTAAGGAACACCATCTTAATTTACAAATCCAAATGGTAGTACTGTAACTTGCCCCCCGCCCGTGTCTCTCTCTCTCTCTCTCTCTCTCTCTCTCTCGCTGCAGTGTGAAATCTTGCTTCCAGAAAATGGAGATCTGCAATCGGCAGTGCACAGGGTGTGATGGCAGCAAGAGCCTGTTTGGCAGTGGGGGTGGGGCGGGGGGCGGGGCCAGCACAGCTGCCAACCTCAATGACACCTTCAGCAGCTGGCTCGCCCAGCACAGCCAGGTGGGACAACCGGCACAGCAGGGCGGGTTCAAGAGGTCAAAAGATCGCCAAGCAGAGAGCCGGGCTAGGTACTCCCTGCTTCTTATTGCACTTTTTAATGGTTGGCATTAGCGCTAAAACTCCACACTAATTCAGTGCAAGGGAACCCTAGAACAGGACTCGAGACCTACTGGTCTAGTGTGTGGGTCTGCATAGTGGGTACAACTGTTGTAACAAGTGCTGGATGGCTCTGTGCCATCACACTTTGGTGATAGGTTGTGTGTGTTCACTCGAGTGTGCAGTGTGTGTTGAGAGTGTTGACGTGCTCCTCTGACCCTGTGCCAGACCTGTGTCCTCCCCCGTGCATGGCATGGGCGACGCATCGGAGCCCATTATCATCTCTGACACGCCCAGCCCAGCTATGAGCGTCATCATCATCTCCAGCGACTCGGAGGACGAAGATGACACCAAAGTCCAGCCCACCAGGTGCCCTCGCCTCGTCTTTTTAAAGCCATTATGAAATCCTTCCTAACACTTTCCTTGCTGTCACTCATCTTGTTGTTTAACCCTTCCTTCCCTTCCTTGGCCCCAACTCCCAGCTGCGGCGGGCGAACGTCATGAGCTGCGTGACGGCGCAGCACTCCGACATGTCCACATACATCCCGCTCAGCCCCAAGTGTCTGCCCAAGTTCGTGTAGAGCGCCACCAACCTGCCCAAGTGTTTTTTTGTTTTTTTTTGTTTTTTACTTTGAATAAAAAACTTTGAATTGAAGTCGCTGACTGTGCCATGCCTTTCTGTGGGAGGCCCCATTTTTAACATTTTTTTTAACAATACCCATATTTTTATACATTTATATTTTGATGTTGATGGTTTTGGTTCTGTGTGAAGTTAAAATATTTTTTTATGCTGCACTTGGCCTCAATTAATGTATTTTAAACATATTGGATGTGAGTCCTTGACCAGCATGTCAATAAAGCTTCATCCAGTTGCTCTTGTCATAATGTGTTCAGTTCTTCTTAAAAGGGTAACATCGCAATTCTAAATTGTATTACAGTAAAGCAAAACATTAAAGGTTATTTGGTTGTACTATTCTATTGATCCTATAGTCAGTGGCTATCAATAAGAAATGATCAAGCACAGTTTTATTGGGTGTGTGTCTGGAAAGAGAACTACAGCTCCCGGCGAGATTTTTGGTTCAAGATTAATCATCATGCAAATTATTGTGATTAATGCTTTGTCTGTTTAATGAAACTATTATACTATAAACCTAATATTTTAATAGGGCTGGCAACTTTCTAGATCCGATTACTACACGTGTGTGAAGTACAGGTGCTGTAGCTATACAAAATACAAATGTCCACAGTAGCCTAATTATAATATATGCATCCAAAATAAACACCAGAAGCCTGGACTAATGCTAATGTACATAAGTGCATTAAATCTAGGTAGAACTGTTCGATAGGTAGGATAACAAAACATTTGTCCCGCCATACAAAAGAAATGAGAGCGTGATAAGGACTCCAAGTCGCCACCAGATGGCGCCCGAAACCGCTTAAATGTATTCCAGTCGGAGATGCCTTTTACCTTAACATGCCAGGATACACACTCACTGGATGTTTAAGCTTTCGAATGGGTCAGCTATGTTTTTATAGTCCGGAAAGATTTTTTATTATTATTAATCAGTTAAGTAATTCAAGCTGTTGCATTTTGCTGAGTTGAGGGAATATTGCATAACCCTGTACTAGCCAAATAATTAGATTTGATGTGCTATTTTGTGGATTAATACCATACCTGGCATGGTTTTAATGGCACATGGTCAATACTTGCTGTCAAAATACAGAGGTTCATAAGGACCTCCTTCCTTCATAAGGAGACTCCTGTTTTTGAAACTGTTTCGCGCTAACACCACTGTTTCTGCATACTAGCTCTTACTGCTTTTTTGCAACATGTTTATTCTTCGCCGTTAGCGATAGTTTTATCTGTGAGAAGTGTAGATGAATTGCTGTTCTGTGACGTGGGAGACAAGGCAGGATGCAAAGACGAGCCGTGGTTCACATGAGACAGATGTTTATTAACACACAAAACAAAATGAAACCAAACACGAAGAACATTAAGCACTAACATCGGAGGCTTGTCGCTTTCAGAGTCCTCTGACCCGGTCTATAAACCACAGGAAGGATCCTCATGGCGGGCCTCCTCCACCTCCACTGATGGATCCTCAGAGCGGTCGGATTCGGTGTCTGACCTGAGGCCGATGTCAACATACTCCTCACTCCTGCTGTAATCCTCCTGGTAGTCCGTGGGGGGATAGTAGGACCCTGCAGAGTCTGACCCTGGATATTGGTAGTCGTAATCGTACGGGTCCCGGTAATCCAGTGAAGGTAGGCAGGACTCTGCAGCATCTGATCCTGGACCACCACCAGGGCCCCCCCAAAATCCTCCAGAGATACTCTCCCCCGATGTGATGACAGGGAGTGTTCCCACAAGTATGGAGGATTCTCCTGCATGGGTTGGGTAGAAGCAGCTACACTGCTTCTTCCCCTTTTTCTTCTTTCCCTTGGCTCGAGGCAACCTTCAACGGTCGGTGTTCCTGTGACGTGAAGCCGGATGCAAAGATGAGCTGCGGTTCAGATGCCACAGACGTTTATTATCATACAGAACAAGACAAAACCAAACACGAAGAACATTAAGCATTAACACTACTTAGAACATAACAGGCAGTCTTAAAACACAACAAAGCAGCATACATGGGGTCAAACACTGACAAACAACAACAAAACAAGGGTTTAAATATGTGTGCTCACAATTAAAAGAACTATAGACAGATGCTGGTTCACTCCTAACATCTGCAAATTAAAATACAAGTTGGTTATTCCTCAAAAAGGACTGAAGCTCTTCCTCCGTCAGTGAAGCACCCTGGTAGTGTTCTCATATGTGGCGATGGAAGTGACGTCCATGTAAATAGGTGTTTAATCCCTGCCATGTGCTACTTGGAAAAGAAATTAATCTTTTAGTATGAACAATGTTGGGGATAAAGAAAGGGGACTTGTACATCTCCAATAGCGATTAGAAGACAATAACTGACACTAGGACACCTCATCTAAATATGTTGACTTGACAAGTATAGTATTATTCATGTTATACATCTATGGGTTAAAAATATGGAAAAAGTGTTTTAACAAGAACGCCAGAGGGGGCATTTACTATTTTGTGGAGAATAAAAAATGGCTCATTTTAATGTGTTAAAATTTTTTAAATTCTTTTGCAGAGAGGGAAGGGTGAAAGGACTGAGAAAGAAGGTTAGCACCTGCCAACCGGTGCTGGGAGTAGGCCTCACTCACCTGTCATGCACAAGAGACCTGCAGTCCCAGGGCACAGTAAAGGCTAATTTACTCCCTACATATAAAAGCTTGTAAAACTTGTTTCTGTTAGAGTGCTCCTAGACTGAGGTACCTACATTCCCAAGTCTGAAAGGTGAGATTCTACCTGTGCACGTAGAAAATCAGGTAGGCTGTTTTTGTCCTGCTCTTCAGGATGGCTGGCTCAGTGCTTCTTGATACTTTTAAGTCACTGAATGACAACCAGCTCTGTCCTTCTCCCTCAGCTGTGTCACTGATATAGTGGCCTGTCGGAGTAGTCGGTGGTCCTTAGTCATTTAATAGTTTCTACTGCACGTGTATAAATAATGTCAGATTACTCACCATGGTCCATGCTGTCACCTAAATGAGAAACCACCGCCTGGAGTCTGTAGGTGCCAGTGGGTGCACATTCCTGCAACAAACAAATACATCTTTTTTTTCATACGATTAACTGAAAACGCATCACGGCTCGAACGCCATCTCTGTATTAACAGGCCTCTTTCATTCTCTCTCATTCTGTCTCTGTGTCTCTCTCAGCCTGTATCTCTCTTCTTTTTGGTCTCTCTCTCTCCTCACCGGTAGGCTTACTTGCTGTCCTCTAGCTCCCTGTCCTTCTCCTCTCTCATTTACTACTGATGGGTTAAAAGAACTTAGTCATTATGGCAGATACTTATACACAGCCGTATTATCACTCCACTGTAAGAAAATGGCACAACTCTACCTGGCTGGGGACTGGAGTTTTCCCCCAGTTTATCATTTTGCATTTCTTGCGGTTTGTCCTGGGTTCCCGCTGCTCCACTGAGGACAAACCACAAAGCCATTCAGTCGGCATTTTGTAGCTAAATGGGAATGGGTGGACAGAGAAGTATGTGGGCACGGGTTGATGGTACGAGCTCACCTCGACTGCTGCCTGAGAGAAGCCACCCCAGGAAGGGCAGAGAGATCCAGCTCGGACGGGACGTCCATCACGTCTGAGAGCTTTTGGCCCAGCATGTCAAACCGCTTAAGGTGGAGGACGAAAATACTGTTCCAAGAGGAAAAGTGACTTAAGGACTGGAAGTGTGTGTGAGTGGAGGAGGGTGTGTGTGTTGGACTGGTTTAAAACTCATTCTTTAAGGTCATCTACGTCAGACGAGACTCACCGTGGCAGTGTGAAAAACTCCACCTCTTCAGTTGCCTCGCAGCCTGCTTCACACTCACAAAAACGCTCCAGTAGTGTTGGCTGAAAAAAGAAAGAGACCCTTTCATTGAGAGTGATAAAATCAAAATGGTAGCATGTCATATCTGTATTCTCTCCTTTACAACACAGTAATGAAGCCTTATCCAAAGAGGGTGTGTGAGGTGACCAACCTTAAAGTAAGTGTGTAGGCTGTCGGTCGTAGCAGGGCTCAGATTTACAGAGAGGTGGTTGTAGACATCCACTCTGCAGCTCTGCTTTCCACAGCTTTCACAAAATGGAGAACAGAAATGTTACAACATTTGCACAGAAATAATCTCCTGCATCCCTTATACAGTGTGTGAGTTATCACATGCTAATTTGCTCAGTTTTACAAGTAGATAACATCTTATCTAATGTGAAGCATCAGAGCAGAAAACATTTAGAATGCTCAGTCCATGTCTGTTATGTTTTCCCAAACTCACACACTCTCTGAGATTTGAAAGCTATGTGATGAATACAAGCTGAACTTGTGAGCATTTTACATGTTCATATTTAAGTTATGTATGTTATGAAACTTTCATGAATACTTTAAACAGAGATGTCCGGAGAAAGCGCCTACTCTCGGTGAGAAAATGTACTTTAAACAAACACGTTAAGACTGGTTAAGACCAGTCCATTAACACAAAGGAGATATGCAACAGTGATACCTAATTACCTGGTACATGTGAGCACAGACTTGATATGAAACTCAAAGTTTGCCACAGGGCAGATGTAAGAGAAGAAAGAGGCCCTGAGTCTCTCTCCCTCCTCTTTCAGCTGCAGTAAGCAGAGCATCAGGAACTCATGAGCATCCTGTGGAGGACAGCACAGGAGAACATCAGAGGAGGATTTGCTCCTGGACTTCAACAGCAGCACGGTGAGAAAACAAAGGTGGCCGTGTGCAGTTCCTGCAGGGTACTGCGTGAGGTTCTGATGTGTTCTGAATGGCTGAGGGGGCCATTTAGCTGGACCTGTTCATAGTCCTCTTCGAATGCAGGGCAGCGGGCTGAAACACACTCAAGCAGGGCTCCCAGGAGCTGCACCTTCTGCTTTGTGCTGCGAGTGGTGAGCCGGGCCTGCTGCAGATCTGAAAAACATCTACACACAGCAACAGGGAGACCAAGTGGTTTATATCTCTGAGCATCACAGCACCTCCTTAAGCACTCATGATTAAACAGTTCATTTAGACCCATGTGAAGCCTCTGGTTCTGAACGGGTACCTGAGCATCTGGCAACTAGAAAGATCCATCAAGCAGGATGACTGAGCTCTGATGGGTCTCCAGAAGCAGGAGATACTCAGTAGGCACTGCAGAGTGGCGTTCATATAGCAGCTGTTCCCAATGTTGGGAAACCTAACAGGTCATCCATGTTAAAAATAGATTTAGTGCACAAGCTCTGAAACATCCAGGCCACTACATGTCAGTATAATGGCTGTTTCATAATGTGAAGAAGAACTGCTAAATGACTTACTGCTCATTTAATTACAATATGTTTGTATTTGTATAGGAGAAAAAGACTGAGCTTCACCTGTGTAAACTGTAAAATCATCTACTCTTAATAGGCTGTGTAGTAAAACGCGGTGTGTATTCTCGTCTTTACCCGAGCTGCCGAATGTTGAGGTGTTCGACAGCGGAATGGATGGGGGTGTGGCCTTGGCCCTCACCCTGACCAATCTGACGCCTCCTTTTACTCCTGAGGACGTGCAGCAGCTGTCGCAATAAATTCTGCGGCTGAACACGAGTGTCTGCTTGCATCAGAACAGCCGGAAACCTGAGAGACAGAAAAGAAGGGAGAGATGAATACACAGTGGCCAGTTATGCACAAAATGTTCACATAACAACCCTTAGACAGATAAAGGTGTGAAGAATGAAAAAGACAATGATGTTTTTTCTCGTTTTATGCCCCAAGGAAGTTACAATGGCAGTGCCATTGGGTAACCACCATGCCACACTTTTCTCTGCCACGAAGATGAATTTTGATAATGTACCCACCTCTCAATGCGCACGGAGTCCACATCTTTATCTGCAGCCTCTGTATAGAGAACAGAAACTTGGAGTAAATGTCCTTAACCAAAAACAGACTATGCATTTGAACAACATGATCAAATCTGCTGAGCTCTAACCAGGAACAATCACTGCTGTAGTCCTGAGCGACTCATATGAGGAGGAGGAGGAGGCTTGACCAGGAAGGCACGACTGGGTAGAAGAGGCATTGTGGGATATGTCCACAGGTGAAAAGGAAGAAGCAGTACTGAAGATCAGGGACCCCTCAGAGGAAGAGGGGCAAGAAGTGGAGGTGGTCACATTCGCGGCGTGACCGTCTAATGCCACGCAGGAGTCAGACACTTTGGAGGATGAGATTATGTGTCTCCACCAACTTCTATTCGTTTTCTCCTTCTTCTTTTTCTGTAGAAAAGCATTGTAGAAACGTATTGATTTGTATATGAAGTATTATCGCGACATAGCGATATCTCGGTATTCTTACAAGAATCTCATTTTGATTTAAAAAACAAAACAAAACTTTTTAATCATCTGCATTTGCGCTAGTTTTTTTAACAGGAAAATGCTAATTAGTTACGCACTGTAACGGCCCCAGTGCCGCTGCTCAAGGAACAGGACGTACAGACTCGCTCCACGGAGACGTTTATTAACGATTATTAACATACGATACAGACACCGGCACTCACGTATAACACAAACTGTGACCGTGAACACGAGCATGATCAACGACTGACAATAAGGCACACACTAACAAGGGTTTAAATACATACAAACATGACAAGAGTAAACCGATGCAGGTGTGTGCTGAACAACATAGGCAAGGTTACGCACGAGACAGTCAACGAAGAACTCCCAGTGCACGCGGCGGGCCATACCACGTGACCAGTGGAAGCGTTCCGTGACATGCATAATAAATCTTAATCCTTTTCAGATTATCGTATTTAAAATCGTTCCCAAAGTGTAGGAAAAAACATACATACCTTCATACACGAGCAAACACAGCCCATCCTGTTCGAATCTGTGATCTACTCGATTAGAGAATTAAGTAAAATATCAAATATGGTTTTTACAGGTCCTTTAACTGATATTCGCGATACAGCGCACCTCATTGTTTTGTTTTAAAACGGAGTTTTGACTCTTAGATGTTATGAATATGTATTATTTCGTCATTACTGATGCAAGTTCTCAGTTCTCATACGTTGTCACCCTCTTGAAAATAAATATTATTTACGTGTGTGTGTGTGTGTGTGTGTGTGTATGCGTTTCAAACGTTAAGATTCTTTAACTTCCGCAGTATAGTTTGGTAAATTCAGGTAGCGTAATGTTTTTTCCTAAAATCCTCACTGTCTCGCCCTGTGGTAAGGAGAAATGTTTCAAATATGACAGGTTACGTTTTATCATAGATAACTGGCTACAAAGTTACATTTGCGCCCTAATTTCTCTAGACATACATCTATAAGCATTGTTACTTTAAGAAGCAATTAGTCTTGCGCTCTGGCAAACGTGTGCACCTGTAAATAATTACAATTATTTTAATGTACAACTTATTTTATTGTATAACCACACTGTAAATAGAATCCATAAGAATGTATTCAAAGCCAGAGTTGTAACGTTCAATTATTTTTACAGGTAGAGGATTACTGTGCTTCTACTATCTCTTAGCAACAAGTGATTTTTTTTCCTTCAGTATGACATGTGGGATAGTTTAGGGAACCTGATTTTTTTGTTAGATAAATATGTGTGGGTTATGACCGTTAAAAAGACCTGAACAAAAAAAATGTTTGGATTTTTATTCGCTGTCACCTTTCATCACGGGCAACATAAAAATTCACACTACTGCAATATCGCTAACATGTTACTGGCATGCGAATAAGACACCTGAGCACAGAGAGAAACCCAGTGTTATGATTACAGTTGACATTGGAACTAGCTAGATAGCTCATATTAAGACACTTCTTTGGAGAACACGTGCTAAAGTGTTTTCCCCACAATCTATATGCACAATTTATTTGCCAACTGTGACCAGAGAGAGAACATAGCTTACTCACAGCCTAGGACATGAATGGATTTTGATGAGGACTGCATATGCCTGGGATCAATTCAAACACGTCATGACGATGATATAAAACCTGATGAAACAAGCTTGACAAGCAGCAGTTCCGTTTTTCCGTGAAAGTATCAAGCACAGATGAAGACGTTTCTATGGTTATCTCGGTTTTATAAATATTAGCCTATAGAGTTGGGCTTAGTACGTGAATAAAAGATGGAATTAAACATGCATAAATTACGGTGTCCTGGAAAACCCATCGTGCTGCAAATACACAAAGCATATTCATCAAAGTGGTAACACACTTTAGAAATGCGGTGCAAATTTAGAAAACGCATACAACTTCAGGAACAAATCCTGTCACAACACAACGGAATTGCTGTTTCCGGAGGACACGGAAAGGGGTGGACTTCTATGAGATTAGCGTGAAGTCTATTGGAAGTAGTGACGACTGAGTAAAAAGGGTTGGTTTTTTTTTCCAGTTACCACGGTGTTATCAAAGGTAGGTATGTGATACAGAATGGAAGACTGACCTATTCATGCTCTGCATTCTTGCTTATTTATTTATACATAAGGCAGCCTTAAAAACATGGGATGGAAATCCCATTTAACACAATATGGACTGTTTTACATTCAGAGTGAAATAAGTAACATTCACCTTTTAATATATATTATATATTTATTTATTTTAAATGTTAAAATTCTTAACTAGGTCAGTGTTTTAGTTAGCTGCAAAAATGCCCCCATATTGAAATTTGTATTTCTAATGTCACAAGAACACTTTATTGACCTATCTCTGCCTAGTCAGCCTATAGAGGTTTAGCACACCCACTTAAATTGCCTTTCTCAGGCATTTCAGCTCTGAGTACCTTTTGAATGAAGCACAATACAGGGCAGCCAATCATAAAGGAGCTCATTTATCTTACATCCGTCTTAAAGGTGCAGTAGCAACAGGTGTCTGTTGAATTCCGAGCGATATCTATAGAGGTTGGAAATTGGTTGTGTAAAAATGAATTGTGATTATTAAGCCACATAGATGTAAGTGGACATCAAGGGAAAAAATAGTGTGGGTGCCAAGTATGGTGATTGTATCTTAAAAGCTCTAGGAAATGTTACATTCAGAATGTTTGTGAGACAAAAAAAAAAAAGATATAATTACTATCCATGGTTTAATTGACTGTGTTGCAGACAACATAGGCAGAGATTAGACTGAAAAATGTCAGAGTATTTTTAATGCTGTTTATTGCTGTCGTCAGAGGTTATGCAGCCATATCCTCCCTAGCAAGTACGGCGTCTAATACCTGCAGACACAAAAACCGTGTTGAGCAATATTTAATTACATCTACTTGAAATGCATATTTAATTGCATTGTTAGTATTCATGGAAAACAAGTGTTAGGATTGCTCTGCTGCATTGCAAACTTTCTCACTCTAACAACTGTGGATTCCATCTCCTCAATCAGTTGGTCCATATCATGTTCACAGAAATCATATTGCATCTTTATGAAAGAATTCAGTTTCAGTTCCAGCTATGAAGAGAAACAGTGTTAAGCAATATTTAATTACATCTACTTGAAATGTATAGTTCATAGCATTGTGAGAATTTATGGAAAACAAGTGTTAGGATTGCTCTGCTCCACTGCAGACTTTCTCACTCTAGCAAACATGGCTTCCGGGTCCTCAATACATTCATCCCAGTCATTGTGATCGTAAATCTGATTCAAAGGAGTCTTTTCAGGAAGCATCATCTTGAAATTCATATCTGGAGGTTCTATCTTTTTGAAAGACTTCAGTTCCACCTGTAGATATAAGTAGAAATATTGTTGAACAGTATTTAAATACATTGAATTGAAATATGACTTTAATTACATTTTGATGCATTTGGAATTTATAGTTTGTATTGGACTGGAAAGGAAACAAATACAATTTTTATCGCATAGCCGTTATCACATAGCCTGCAGGCCTAATGATGTAAAAATGTGCCCCCAAATATCAAATGTTCAACAGAAATAACAGGACCTGACACACTAAGGTACCGTAGACCCATTCAAATTGTGCTATTGGAATAATAAATTCCAATGCATTCAGTCATTTTAGCTAGTGTTGATTTTGATTCTAGCCACAATTATACTAATAATCAGTGTTACAACTCAGCATGCAAAGTCACCGAACAGTCGACTGTTAATTCTATATTAAGGAGAATGTAAAACAAACAAACAAAAAACCCACCAACAATTTTTTTTTTCCTGTAATTGACAAAGATTGCATATGCTAAATGTATGTGTCCTAAATATCATCTAAATAAATTGACATTAGTGTTTTTAATTAATTTCTCCAACATTTGTTGAAATGCATTTGTAATTTATATTCAAATACATTTCAGTGTACTTAAGTACAAGCATTAAATTAGCATCACTTCTTCACCATAGCTATTTTTCCATTTTTTGTGGCTTTTGTCCCTTGCCTCAGTATGGCTTTAAATCATTTGTCTTGGTTCTACTTTACTTACCATG
The DNA here is from genome assembly GCF_041902795.1 of Electrophorus electricus. NCBI lineage: Eukaryota > Metazoa > Chordata > Actinopteri > Gymnotiformes > Gymnotidae > Electrophorus > Electrophorus electricus. Next base: position 403,274 of record NW_027658572.1, on the reverse strand, counting down.
GCTGATTCAGTTCTCTCAGTAGGCAAGTCATTCTTCAATAAATACTTTGGTCTAGTATCTGTTTAAAAAGTAACAGAAAATGTCTTATTAGCGTTGTATAGATACTTAGAACACTTCTACGTAGATCTCTCTCTCTCAGACACACACACACACACACACACAGTTCATCCAAGTGGTGGCTGTGGTCAGAACTTACCCTTAAAGAAGTCATCCACTGAGGTAGTGTTCCTTCTCTTAACACCCTTCCGACAACAGCAAGTGAACAATAGCACAAGCTGCGTGAATATTCTGGCAGGGATCTGGGCTCGTGTCTTTTCGTTCTTCTTTTTCCTATATTTACCAAATATCCCGTGCTTTTCCTTTTCATACTTGTCAGAAAGAACAGGTTCCTTGCGTCTTGGATTGCAGTCGTAACTACCGGACTGACCCATAATAAATTTAGTTTTGAAAATCCAAGTGTAACCGTTATCTGTGATCTGTAGACTAAAAATGGTTCACAGAAATTGTTCATTTGAAAAATCTGTTCTTTGACTACATCATAATTGCATAATTGATGCGGCTGCATTATGACATCACACGTCACCTCTGCAATAGTTTTCAATTTATACCAACCTTAAAGAGAAAATGATTAGCAAATGTAGTTGCTAGTGATTGTCTAGTGATTGTAAGCAACGACTATTCGTGCTCTGCATTCTTGCGTATTTATTTATGCTAGGTATTTTTTGCATTATGCTTACTACAGAATTAACAGTCAACTGTTCAGTGACTTTGCATGTAGAGTTGTAACACTGCTTATTACTAGAACTGTGGCGAGAATCAAAATCAACGCTAGTGTCGTTCCTAAACCCCAATCAGCTAGTCGTAAAGTTAACATTCAAATAGAAAATAAAGATGCAGACTTCAGAATTAGTTAAAGAGAATAGCTGAGAGAATAGAATAAATTATCCGTTACTACCCCTGTCTTTTATCATCCCTCCATCCCTCTATCCCATGCCATCTCCCTCTATTATTTGCTTTTCTATTTTGTTCTGGTATCTTCTTATCTCTTTTTAAAAAAAACATTGGCCAAAAGACTAACTAAAACACTGACATACTTAAGACCTTTAATATTTTTTTTAAATATAACATTAAAAGGAGAATGTTACTTATTTCACCCTGACTGTCCACTTATATATCTGTTTTGAGTATGATTTTCCTTGTTCAAGTGAAAACAGTAGGCCTATTATAAACAACATGGAGGAAATAAAAATAAAAATACTTGAGTTAGACAGTGGACACAGGTTGCTAATAAATCAAGTAAATGAAACTGGATGGACTGCTTAATTATGTAACAACACAACATTTATGGCGACGAAGATGTTTCAGACATATACATTCTTACGTGATGCTGACCTCGATATCCATATTTCACATTGATACTGTAACACTATAGATGAACCTAAACCTCACATTCTCGTCACGTTGAGAAGCTTTTTGAAAGTTTGATCATGATCAAAGATCATGATCTTTGTTTTCTAAGTGTGTTTCCAAATTGCCTTTGACTGCTGTATGCCTAATTGCGGCATTTAGCACCTCATTTCGTCTCTAATTTTTGACATGTACTCTTGACATAAGTCTTGCATAAGTGGAAAGTCGATCAGCCCCCATTTAAAAATGGTAAGCTTTTACTGTCACGTTAATAACATCACGCACACGCACACATAATGCTTCGACTGTCCTACACTTTAAATATCTTTTGCACATTATGGAGTGTGAGCATAGTTACCAGTTCCCTTCATGCAAAAGGGTTGTCTTAGGTTACTGTAAAGTCTAATGCACATTTGGAATTATTAAAAGTAGTTTATAATCAATACGAAATTTTACTGGGAGCCAAAGTAAAGTAGCTAAGATATGATTGATGTGATCAAATTTTCTAGCTCTATTAAGAACTATGGCTGCTGCATTTTGAACTCGCTAGGCACTTTAGGCACTTAATAGCACAGCTAGATAGTAAGGGATTACAGTAGTCCAATATTGAAGTAATAAATGCATGGACTACCTTTTCTGCATTATGTGTGGAGAGCATGTTCCTAATCTTTGAAATGTTTCTAAGGTGGAGAAAGGGGGTCCTAGAAACATTATTTATTTACGTGAGCTTCGAACGAGAGACTGGGATCCATAACTCCAAGATCTTTAACTGTTAGAGAAGATGTGATTGGGAAACCATTGAGGTTCATTGAGTAATTAGAGAGTGGAGACCTAGCTGACTCTGGGCCTAATAGAAACACCTCTGAATGTCTCTGAATGTTAGAAATTAATTAAAAATACTAATGTCAATGTATTTACAACGCATGTATTTAGGACGTAATTTTTTCAATCACAACAAAATATGTTGTTGTATTTTTTGCATTATGCTTACTACAGAATGAACAGTCAACTGTTCAGTGACTTTGCATGTAGAGTTGTAACACTGCTTATTACTAGAACTGTGGCGAGAATCAAAATCAACGCTAGTGTCGTTCCTAAACCCCAATCAGCTAGTCGTAAAGTTAACATTCAAATAGAAAATAAAGATGCAGACTTCAGAATTAGTTAAAGAGAATAGCTGAGAGAATAGAATAAATTATCCGTTACTACCCCTGTCTTTTATCATCCCTCCATCCCATGCCATCTCCCTCTATTATTTGCTTTTCTATTTTGTTCTGGTATCTTCTTATCTCTTTTTAAAAAAAACATTGGCCAAAAGACTAACTAAAACACTGACATACTTAAGACCTTTAATATTTTTTTTAAATATAACATTAAAAGGAGAATGTTACTTATTTCACCCTGACTGTCCACTTATATATCTGTTTTGAGTATGATTTTCCTTGTTCAAGTGAAAACAGTAGGCCTATTATAAACAACATGGAGGAAATAAAAATAAAAATACTTGAGTTAGACAGTGGACACAGGTTGCTAATAAATCAAGTAAATGAAACTGGATGGACTGCTTAATTATGTAACAACACAACATTTATGGCGACGAAGATGTTTCAGACATATACATTCTTACGTGATGCTGACCTCGATATCCATATTTCACACTGATACTGTAACACTATAGATGAACCTAAACCTCACATTCTCGTCACGTTGAGAAGCTTTTTGAAAGTTTGATCATGATCAAAGATCATGATCTTTGTTTTCTAAGTGTGTTTCCAAATTGCCTTTGACTGCTGTATGCCTAATCGCGGCATTTAGCACCTCATTTCGTCTCTAATTTTTGACATGTACTCTTGACATAAGTCTTGTATAAGTGGAAAGTCGATCAGCCCCCATTTAAAAATGGTAAGCTTTTACTGTCACGTTAATAACATCACGCACACATAATGCTTCGACTGTCCTACACTTTAAATATCTTTTGCACATTATGGAGTGTGAGCATAGTTACCAGTTCTCTTCATGCAAAAGGGTTGTCTTAGGTTACTGTAAAGTCTAATGCACATTTGGAATTATTAAAAGTAGTTTATAATCAATACGAAATTTTACTGGGAGCCAAAGTAAAGTAGCTAAGATATGATTGATGTGATCAAATTTTCTAGCTCTATTAAGAACTATGGCTGCTGCATTTTGAACTCGCTAGGCACTTTAGGCACTTAATAGCACAGCTAGATAGTAAGGGATTACAGTAGTCCAATATTGAAGTAATAAATGCATGGACTACCTTTTCTGCATTATGTGTGGAGAGCATGTTCCTAATCTTTGAAACGTTTCTAAGGTGGAGAAAGGGGGTCCTAGAAACATTATTTATTTACATGAGCTTCGAACGAGAGACTGGGATCCATAACTCCAAGATCTTTAACTGTTAGAGAAGATGTGATTGGGAAACCATTGAGGTTCATTGAGTAATTAGAGAGTGGAGACCTAGCTGACTCTGGGCCTAATAGAAACACCTCTGAATGTCTCTGAATGTTAGAAATTAATTAAAAATACTAATGTCAATGTATTTACAACGCATGTATTTAGGACGTAATTTTTTCAATCACAACAAAATATGTTGTTGTATTTTTTGCATTATGCTTACTACAGAATTAACAGTCAACTGTTCAGTGACTTTGCATGTAGAGTTGTAACACTGCTTATTACTAGAACTGTGGCTAGAATCAAAATCAACGCTAGTGTCGTTCCTAAATCCCCAATCAGCTAGTCGTAAAGTTAACATTCAAATAGAAAATAAAGATACAGACTTCAGAATTAGTTAAAGAGAATAGCTGAGAGAATAGAATAAGTTATCTGTTACTACCCCTGTCTTTTATCATCCCTCCATCCCTCCATCTTCCTCTATTATTTGCTTTTCTATTTTGTTCTGGTATCTCCTTATCTCTTTTAAAAAAAAACATTGGCCAAAAGACTAACTAAAACACTGACATACTTAAGACCTTTAATATTTTTTTAAAATGTAACATTAAAAGGAGAATGTTACTTATTTCACCCTGACTGTCCACTTATATATCTGTTTTGAGTATGATTTTCCTTGTTCAAGTGAAAACAGTAACAAATGTAGCATGTCACAAATATATACATAAATATGTATGAAAAATGAAAGACATCAACATGAAACACTGGAGCTGATTTCAGTTAAGCACCTAGTTATGGAAACTATAAAGACTAACATTGTCATAAAAATGTTGTGAAAGTTAATGCTTAGAAGATTACAAGTGGCTAAGACATACCTTGTTATAGGCTGTGCTTACTGATGTACACCAGGTGGACATAGTGTCAAAGCAGAGGGTCTGATGGAGCAAGTGGAACATCAACATTTAAAACAAAAATGAACTGCTTGTATTTAGTGAACTAAATAAAGCATAAGCGTCCTATGCATGGCATACAGATCCATATAAGCTTTGATAAAATCCATCCTCATGTAAAATATGTATTGTGCCAATCATAGTAAGTGAAAACTATGACATAAAAAACTTTGCTTACCTAATATAAGCAGGCAATTATCTTTTAATTTGACCTACCCCAGTAAATCACGGTACCTAACTTGATGAATAACAGGAATAATCACAAACTTCTAATGAAGCAAAGTAATATATAATTACAATTATAAAGGACTCATTTGGTTCGTCTCGCCCAAAGCCATTAGAATGTTCTTTATATAACAGGTGAAAACGACCTACACCAATGTGATATACAAACCAATCCTGCTTTTATTACACAGAAGAGCTGAGCAATTATAGGGAGGCACCCTAAAAAGTTGAGGGTGGAATTACCTGTCAATAAACAAAGTACAGAATAGATAAGCAAAACTATTCTGTTGCATCATCTTTGAAATGACTCTGCAAGGAAAATGTTGATATGAATAAATGCTTGTATTCCTTTCTGATACAAGTCAAAAAATATCTTTAAAGTGGGTCAAACATGAGAACTATGTGCATTCCTTCACAAACATATACAAATCAATGAAAAAATCTCCCCTAATATGTTTATATACACAAGTGTCTGTGGGAGCCCCAAAGCTATATTATGCATTCAAATAACAAAATATATATCACAGTCCCTACAAAAAATGAAAGTAAAAAAGCAAACAAACAACAAAAAGGGGAAAATCATAAATGAAAATATCCCAAAAATAATTTACTAATGTCATGTTTGTAAGCAGCCCTGCTTTCCTGCTTCCTAAAATGGTGACATATTTTAGGTACTCAGGCCACTGGAAACAAAAATATACACAGTAGTTCTTCCACACATTTAGAGGAACCTGATTTTTTTGTTAGATAAATATGTGTCGGTTATGACCGTTAAAAAGACCTGAACAAAAAAAATGTTTGGATATTTATTCGCTGTCACCTTTCATCACGGGCAACATATAAATTCACACTACTGCAATATCGCTAACATGTTACTGCGAATAAGACACCTGAGCACAGAGAGAAACCCAGTGTTATGATTACAGTTGACATTGGAACTGGCTAGCTAGCTCATATTAAGACACTTCTTTGGAGAACACGTGCTAAAGTGTTTTCCCCACAATCTATATGCACAATTTATTTGCCAACTGTGACCAGAGAGAGAACATAGCTAGCTACCTTACTCACAGCCTAGGACTTTAATGGATTTTGATGAGGACTGCATATGCCTGGGATCAATTCAAACACGTCATGACGATGATATAAAACCTGATGAAACAAGCTTGACAAGCAGCAGTTCCGTTTTTCCGTGAAAGTATCAAGCACAGATGAAGACGTTTCTATGGTTATCTCGGTTTTATAAATATTAGCCTATAGAGTTGGGCTTAGTACGTGAATAAAAGATGGAATTAAACATGCATAAATTACGGTGTCCTGGAAAACCCATCGTGCTGCAAATACACAAAGCATATTCATCAAAGTGGTAACACACTTTAGAAATGCGGTGCAAATTTAGAAAACGCATACAACTTCAGGAACAAATCCTGTCACAACACAACGGAAGTGCTGTTTCCGGAGGACACGGAAAGGGGTGGACTTCTATGAGATTAGCGTGAAGTCTATTGGAAGTAGTGACAACTGAGTAAAAAGGGTTGTTTTTTTTTCCAGTTACCACGGTGTTATCAAGGGTAGGTATGTGATACAGAATGGAAGACTGACCTATTCTTGCCTATTTATTTATACATAAGGCAGCCTTAAAAACATGAGATGGAAATCCCATTTAACACAATATGCACTGTTTTACAGTCAGAGTGAAATAAGTAACATTCTCCTTTTAATATATATATTTTAAATGTTAAAATTCTTAACTATGTCAGTTAAGCTGCCAAAAATGCCCCTTTTGAAATTTGTATTTCTAATTTCACAAGAACACTTTATTTACCTATCTCTGCCTATTCAGCCTATAGAGGTTTAGCACACCCACTTAAATTGCCTTTCTCAGGCATTTCAGCTCTGAGTACCTTTTGAATGAAGCACAATACAGGGCAGCCAATCATAAAGGAGCTCATTTATCTTACATCCGTCTTAAAGGTGCAGTAGCAACAGGTGCCTGTTGAATTCCAAGCGATATATATATACAGAGGTTGGAAATTGGTTCTGTAAAAAAAAAAAAATGACAGGCTGAAAACGAGTCGTTTCCGCTCTGTGAATTGGGAGAAAGGGACAGTGTGTGGAAGCCCAACCGCAGTCATGTAGGTTTGCTTCTAACAGTACCATTACCATCACCCACTCTGGTGCACTAGTTTGAGTGTATTAGAACTAGTAGCAATGCTGAAGCATTACATGTATCTATAACAAATATTCTGACCATGATGAAGTGATAGATTTGTTAAGGCAAACTGTGTATGCAATACATATTGCTTAGGTCACTTGCTCTAATTGTACACAACTCTAAAGCTACACAACTGTACATTAGTTAAAGTCTACACAGTGTCAGTCATGTGAAGTACAACTGAAAGTTCCCCTGTTGTATTCTTCCAACAATCAAGTTCTGCGTAAGTGGGGGCAAAATAATATGAGCTTCACATCAAAGAACATTTTAAACAAATGGACTGTATGTACATCTTTTTTCTAATGTTACAATTGGAGTCTAAAGTTATATCTCTTATCAGTGGAGGATGCACTTGCTCAAACCTTTTCTTTAGATTCCTTTTGTACACACTACAGACTGTGACCTCGAGATGCTTGAATGAATGTTGAACATTCACACTTGTGTATGAGTGCCGACTGTTAGCTAATGCATCATGATGAGCCTATCCTTTTTGAGTTATTTACTGAGATCATTCTCATAGCAAGTTCATTACACCTTGTGTACTCGATGTAGTGCGGTGAGCAGTTTCAATCTTAGTTACAATCTTAGTTATCAAAGACTCACTCCACCGACCAAAGCCTCTTCTCTTAGACAACATGACAAAACCATAGCAGCTTGAGAGCAAAAATCGAGCCTCGTAAGAGGTGTTATGTTCCATAGGCAGATTGACATCTTAATGCGATACACATGAACTCAATTTTCTTTGCATACATGTACATTGCACTTGTAATGTTTCTGATATTGCTTCTCTCCTGAATAGCTCAGTCAGTACAGCATCAGACTTTTAATCTGTGGTCCCTGTTCAAGTGAAAATATTGTTCTTTGCCACTAAAGTGCGCTTGAGAAGTTTCTTGAAATACCTCTAGATCAACCTAAGTCAAGGGACAGGACCCTGTTGCCTTGAGCCTTGCCGATTAAACTGACATTTCACATCCGTTTCCCCCAGCTGTGATGCTGTGCATTGGCTGTCATCCCAGGTTAGGCTAGCTAGTTCTGCTGGCAAGCTTGAAATATCAAAATCCTTCCTACTTTAAAAAAAAATCATCACTTCTGAGCCTATCCTTTTTGAGTTAATTACTGAGATCATTCTCACAGCAAGTTCATTAGACCTTGTTCACTCATTGTAGTTCGGTGAGCAATTTCTATATTGGATGAGAGAAGGAGCAGACTTGTTCAAGTCACAAAATCCATTTACACTTAAACAACAGGAGCTTGTCAGTGGAGGGTGTACTTGCTCACACCTTTCTTTTCGATTCCTGTTGCATAAGGGAATAAGTGACAAGGGAAGTCATTTTGGAACAAACCTGTGAGGCAACTGTCTTTGAGGCAAAGTGTCTGTATCCAGGGAAGAACATGTGCATGTTCAAGTGCTTGCCCTGTACTTCATTCTCTGAAGTTTACTGAGAAAGACCTGACAGCAGTTGAACACCATTGGTTGTTGTCTGCTACCTTGTCTCTGTCTCTCTCTGTGTTCGCATGATAGGCACCACTGCATGCCATGCACCAGGCCTCCTTTCTTGTGAGGCTGTCCCTCATGACATCTATGGAGTGCATAATTGAAGACTAAGTAAAAGGATTCCCTTAAGATCTGAATACCTTTGGTTGTTGTCATACATCGTCTCTGGCTCTCTCTGTGTTAAATGCAGACTGCTCAGGTCATGGTGTTGACAGCTTCTAGTATTTTCACTAGATCCAAAGCAGTGTCAAACCTGTTTTTACATTTAAATGTTTTCACTTGGTTTTACATTTTAATGTTAACAAAATAAGAAACAATACACATTATAAATGTTAGATAGCTACATATTTGTACTTCTTGTACAAACTAAGAAAATAATAGAACACTAATTTAGTTATGTGACATATTGACACCTGAGCAAGACATGAGTGAGGGATAAAAAGGCAGGATATTAGTCACACAAAGCACTGCCAAAAAGTTTTAAAAACAGCTGTGTGGAAGCTCATGAAGACAGGCTCAGCTTTAGTCCACAGTATGCTAAATGGGAAACACTGGAGGATGGTACATGAGGGGTTTAAATAGGGAGAGAGTTAATTAGAAGCAGGTGATCGTGATGGTTGATAAGTGTGTGATTGTGAACCGAGCAGTGGTCGTCGTGGGTGATTTGTGCGGATATGTGTGTACGTGTCTGTGTCTGCGTTCCTGGTTCGGTGCGGACCAGAACCTGACAACTTGTTTCCACTTGATATCAGAATTAGTTGAAGAGAATTTCTGGTCCCGTCCTTTATTGCAACTTAAATATAAACATGCTTTTGAGGGACCCTCCGGAGAATGTCGGAGGGGTACACAAGAGTTTAATTCTTATAAACTTTTTCAAGGGCAATTATGTAAACAACCCTCCTTTTTTTCCATATTGTTCTTTGAAGTTTCCACCATTATGCTCAAATTACAAATGAAATTATAAAAGCTAGTCACCTATGAACCTGCGGGCTTATATAGAAGGGAAAATAAACTATGGACTATTTGTGCTCTGCATTCTTGCATATTTATTTATGCTAGGCTGTACATAACGCAGCCTTAAAAACATGGGATAAAAATCCCCATGTAACACAATTCAGGTTCTGTTTAAATACATGGCTAGCTAGCTAGTTATTTTACAATCCCATTTAGCCCATATATCGTCGTGAATGTCCTGAATAAAACGCGCTGTACCTAATCCCCATAAATGACATATCTCTCAGTGAATAAAAACTCGTATGCTTCAACAGTATACAATGGGAGAAATGGCGATCACCTTTAAAAGGATTTCTTACTGTAGGCCTATTATAAACAACATGGAGGAAATTAAAATAAAAATACTTGAGTCAGACCGTGGGCACAGGCTGCTAATAAATCAGGTAAATGAAACTGGATGGACTGCTTAATTTTGTAACAACACAACATTTATGGTGACAAGGATGTTTCACACATACACTCTTAAGTGATGCTGACCTCAATATCCATATTTCACATTGTTACTGTAACACTATAGATGAACCTAAACCTCGCATTCTCGTCACGTTGATAAGCTTTTTGAAAGTTCCGCTCTGCACGTCTCTGAAAGGCAGGTGAGTTAATCTTCTGGAAACATAAAAGCATGATCTTAAATCTTTCACTTTGTTCTTATATGCGAGTTGTCAATAAGTCAAAAATTCTTGTTAAAACTCTGGAACTCTGTTGCAGCTCAGTCTCTCTGTTTTGCATTGCCAGATCAATGGACAGGAGTATGTCCAGCTTTGACACACGCGCCCTGCGCTGACCAGTACCGCCAGCAACCACAACACATGTGGAGACGAAATGCTCTTTAACTACTTGTCCTTCCTCCACGTATATACACTGAAAACTCCAGTTTAGAGTGGTTAATGGCACTTACGCCAGCGCACTGTACCGGTTTGTTCACCTGTAGTCAGAGATGCACGGACCCGTTGGTGCGTATGCGTAACTCGGAGCAGGTGCTGCTCTACAAGGTTATGCTGCTGCTTATTGTCACTCTCTCACGACCACAAGCCCTCATCTACTTTAACAAGGCTAAGTCACTGATAATGTAATAACAAACATGTTTGACAAAATACTAGGTCATGGTTTGCAGTCTGAAGCACTTCTGACCTGCTGAGAGTTAGCCTGATTTGATTTAGCTTGTTCTTAACCTTTGTTTAGTATGTTACGTAAAAGCTTACTCATTAGGTTTTTTTTTTAATAGGCTGTAGTAATTTCAGGAGCTCAGGCAGGGGCATACTTATATTTATGAGTGGCTATGCAACACCCACTGAAATAAAAGCTGAGGATGTCATTGCAGAGGTAGGAGGAGCCAGAGCAGAATATTACATTGCTTGAATAGTGGCTCTGTCTGCCCTGGGGGTATTATTGAAACCCAAAGGCTGAAAGGATGGGGAGAGAGAGAGAGAGAGAGAGAGAGAGAGAGAGAGAGAGAGAGAGAGAGAGAGAGAGAGAGAGAGAGAGAGAGAGAGCATGTGTGAACATATTCTTGTCACGGTACGGCCCCTCCCCCCAAACGTCTCCCCGTGTGCGTTTGCTTGTGTGTGTGTGTGTTCATCCGTGTGGCCACGCTCCCTTGTGTTTCACGCCTGCCCTTCGTTATGTTGTTATTGTTTGCGTATATAAGTCCTTTGTGTAAACGTTAACGTTGTCAGTGTTTGATCCCACGATAGCCTTATTGCTACGTTGTCTTCCATGTCTCTAAATAAACATCGTTGTATGCATCATGGCTCCTCTTTTGTATCCTGCCAATCCTCCCTGCGTTACAATTATGATAAAATTTGATAAAATACAAGATCATAGTTTGCAGTCTGAAGTACTTTTGACCTGCTGAGAGTTAGCCTGATTTGATTTAGCCTGTTCCTAACCTTTGTTTAGTATGTTGCGTAAAAGCTCATGGAAATATTTCAGATGTAACATACATGTAACTGACCTAGTAGAGCAAAATTACAGAATTTTAAGGAGGAAGTGACGTTCTTGGGGCATATCATTAAGGGAAATACACACAAGCTGTCTCAAAACCGACCACAAGCCATAATTTCGCTACCTAAACCATAGTGGCATACTCCCATCTTACTCTTTTAGTCCCACACGCAGTACACCAAATACTGCAGGACTAAAGATTGTCACACTTCTCAGCCCAGTGGTAGCTGAGATACCACACCACCCTCTTAGATATGCCTAATATAACTGTCAAAAGGTGTATAACACTGAACCCAGCTACACTCCTTCCTACGGAGGAGGATGGAGATCCACAAGACTGCACAGCAATCTTAGCTGAAGTATATATACCGCGGGTTGATCTCTTTGAAGAAGCCATAAGTAACCCAGACCTATGCCTCTATGTGGATGGGTCAGCCAGCAGGGACGACACAGGGGTCAATAGGGAAGCATACGCGGTAGTAACAGATCATGAAATACTTAAAACAGAAGTATTACCATCCTCCTATTCAGCGCAGGCTGCTGAACTAATAGCACTGACGGAAGCATGCAAACTAGCTGCAGACAAAACTGTTAATGATTTTGGAGCCATATGGAAACATAGGCAATTCCTGACAAGCTCGGGGAAATATATTAGACATCGCCATCTTGCTAGATGCCATTTTGCTGCCAAAGACAATTGCAGTTGTTAAGTGTGCAGCTCACAAGAGTACAGAAGACCAAATCAGCAAGGGGAATAATTTTGCAGATAGAGTAGCAAAGGCAGCTGCAACTAAAACCGCTGTGCAAGCAATACAGGAAACCGCTGCTACCCCGCAGGCCACATTACGGGAGATTCAGTCAGGGGCTACCGCCACCGAGCGCACCAGGTGGAGATAACTAGACTGCACAGTGTACAATGGTGCTTGGACACACACACCTACGGGCAAACCTTGCCTACCCAAATCATACGTGCAGGGCCTAATCAGAATTGCTCATGGGCGTAGCCATGTGAGCAAAGGGGGAATCGTGGACAGCATATTAAAGTACTGGTTGAGTTGGAACTGTGTTGAGTAGGGTGTTAAAGGCAAGGCCTACCCTTTCGACACTCGGAACCGTCAAGAAACCCATAAGATGGGTGTGTTGGTGCTTGTGATACTTGGGGTCTGGCATAGTGTCCACTTGAGTACATCCGAACGTATAACCTGGGATACCTCCTCCTCCGCTTATTGGACCAGGTTAAACAACGGCTATTTTAGCACCTCTAACAAGGAACAAATCCCATGGTATCAAGCCTTCAATAAGCCAGTGCAGCAGACAATTACAGGTCACCTAAGAGAAAACACCACAAAGCAGAGTCAAATCATTAGGGTTCCGTCTGGTTCTTATGATTATTCTGCAAACAGAAAATATGTATGGGACATCAGAACTGATAGTGAAGTTAAACAGTCAATCTTACTATTGCCAGTGCGCCCGGGGATGGAAATGCCATTCAGGTAAAGTTACGAGGAAACTGGAACAATCCCAATGGTAGCTATCTGTGCTGTATAGAAAGGGTGGGGGCTGACATTTGTGTGCCACTGACACATGTAGCACTGCCACATAGAGAAAATCAGACACAGCTAACACAGTCAGAACATAGACTGCATATTAACATGGATGAAGAATCCCACCACTTATCAGAAGACTTGTTACCATTTCAGGGTCCCAACGCCACTGAGGCAGAACGATTAGCAGCTAAATGCCAGCAAAATACAGCGTGTATGTCAGTCATTGTGCATGCCCAACATATCGAGCAAGAGTGCCTGGTGTGCCAGCATGCCAGTGTTCCATGGACTGTAATCCCTCTGAAAAACGCAGACGTAGGAGAAGTGAATATGACAATCTCTATGTGCCAGGTTATTAACCAGACCTCAAACTGTCCCAGTCCCACTAACCCTGCACCACCGAAAATGATGCTGCATGTGGCAGCTAGTAAGGGTGAGATATTTGTATAGCAGATGAAGCAGCAGGTGCCGGAAGCCTGGTCCAGATGCGTCGACTATGTGCAGGTGCACAGCAACGGCACTTGCAGTGACTCCAATAGCAGTTCCCTCTGGAATTGTTCCATGACAACCCTGCAGGGGTATTGGAATGTAATGTGGGTCTGTGGTTCGGTGGCCTATGGTGAATTGCCACAGAACCGGATTGGTTGTTGTTATCCAGCTGTAGTGCGCCCAAGGACACAGGTGTATACACTTCCCCATGCCAAGCAGCACAGGGTGAGGAGAGACATAACCAGCACAGACTATTGTGGTAGAATTCTGAGGGACCCATGGACCACTCCGGGTGAAACCATTGGTTGGTCCCTTTTCCTGGGCGGTGGCACAGTAGCAGCCCTGCAAAAGATCAATGGCTTAGCTTATCAGTTACTGCAAGTAGTTAATGACACCTTAGCAGCAATAGGTGCCTTAAAGATAGAACAACAAGTGATAAGGGCAGCAGTGCTTCAACATAGATTGGTATTAGATCTCCTAACCATGAAGGAAGGAGGAGTGTGCAAAATGATTAACACTTCCTGCTGTTTTTACATTCCAGATCTCAGCGCTAATATTGCTGATTATATGAATCATGTGTTATCTGCCTTCACTCCGCAGCCTACAGTTCCAGGTGGATTCTGGGACTGGCTGACGGCCTGGTTGGGCAGTTGGGCAGCGAACCTAGCAGCTGTAGCGTTGCCCATTCTGCTACCCATTCTTCTTCTTCTTCTGTGTTTACCTCCTTTTTTGTCATTGCGTGTCAGACGTCTTTCTAGTGTGTTCACCATGCCAGCGCTCAGCGGTCATGCCAATGACCAACCCCAGCTCTGTGAAGACATTCCGCTCCCCAAGATGGGCGGTGCCGGTGATCCACATGAAGACATCGTAGTGCTATTTGCTGAATAAATGTGTGATAATGTGTGATATAGAATAAAAGGGGGAAATGTTGTGGAAATTTACTTTGCTTCATTTTGTGGAAATTTACTTTGCTTTATTTTACTTTGCTTTATGTTTCTATAGTCACAGCATAACAGTCTGCAGATAAGCGTGTGAGTCAGGGACTCCAGCTGCTCACATACCGTTCTAACCATAGAGATAGAAGAAGCCTTCAGCGCTCAGGCTAACCAAAACATGAATTAGCAGATACTCTGTAGGAGTCGTTTTTCTTTTTTTCTCTTTCTTCTGTTCTGTGTATAAGGGGAGGGGGACCGTACTGCGGGTCAGTCCTCTTACTCTGTTATACAGGGGACAGAACTCAATAAACTTTTACTCTTTACTACTCAATGCATAAAGCTGTCTGTGTTTGATGTGCTCTCATTTTCCCACCACATCCATTTAGCAGTACTTCTGAATAACCGAAATGGCTTAAAACAGCTGAGGGGATGTTTGAAACTGAGTGATAAGATGTTCAGCAATTTATATATGATAATACAAGGCAGTAAATTAAATTTGGCTGAACTGGACAATAGTACCTGGCATGAAAAGTATGTCGTAGAAAGAGTAACAAAAAACTCAACCTCTCACCTCGCGCTCTGAGATGTCTTCGTCATTGTCTGTAGTGTCCTCTAGGATACTTCTGCCCTCACTAAAGTGTGTCAACCTGACCGGGTCAAACATCTCTTGAACATAATAACTACACAATGGAAAATCAGCTTCAAGTGCTGCATTGAGCAAGAGTGCACTGTAAATGGCCAGATATAAATGGCAATGTCAGTAGTAAATTTATATATGCAGTCATGGAACAGGACCTAGCTGTAGAGCACAGCTTTAAGGTGCATATTATGATGTGCTCTTACCAATCATCCTCCTGGCTGTGTCTTGCTCTTTTGGCCAAATGTTTCTCTTCCAAAGCAGACAGACCAGACTCGCTGCATATTACTCTGTGCACTATAAATAAACCACATGTATAATGCCTTGTAAACAATGGAAGAAGGGAAATTTGAACTGTGACTACTCTGTTAAAGGGGCGGATAAGGCACCCCACCCAAACCCCCGAAAGCTGTTCTGTTATCCCTAATTGCTATGCAATAGTCCTGTGATTAACTCAAAGGCTGGAGAAGTTTCACCTTTCTCTATTTGAATCCTGAAGGCTGTTCGGTTCCGTCGCCCACAATCCATCCTGTGTAATTAAACATTCACATCATAACTCGACACCGTGTAATAGGGCAAACTCACTCGGATCGGGGAAAGGATCACAGACTACCTGTACTGCTGCTGCAACTCTGCGGCCATTCCAACAACATCCACATACATTCCAGCAACATCCTATTATAGGACACAGTGTATCTGGCTTAAGTACACCCATTTAATAGCATGTTGGACCTTCTTTGGCCTCCAGAACTGCAGCAATTCTTTCTGGCATAGTTTCCACTATATGCTGAAAATACTCTGCAGGAATCTTGGTCCAATCTTCATAGGATATTTTCTCTCAAATTACATAGAGGGACTGACATGTTCTACACTGCCTGTTATACCTTTACCCAGGGATGTTCTATAGGATTAAGATCTGGGGACTGTGAAGGCCAGGAAAACATTGAAAATTTGCTGTCTTGATACTGGAACAAATCCGTGATTATACAACCCTTGTGGCAGGGTTTCTTGTCTTGTTGAAAGTGTCCTTCTGCCATAGTTTAAGCAGCTGCATGAAGGGATGCACTCAGTCGCAATACATAGGTAAGCCCTTCTGTTCAAACATCTACTGATTTCAGAGGACCCATGGTGTGCCAAGAAAACATTCCTCACACCTTTATGCCACCTCTACCAGCTTGAACTGTTGACACCTGACAGGAAGGACTCTTTAATTCATGCTGCTTATGCCAAATTCTTACCCTCCCATCATCATAGTGCAACAGAATTTTGGATACATCTGACAAGATGATGTTCCACTGTTTAGTTTTCTGCTCTTCTGCCCACTGGAGTCTTGCCGTTCTGTTTGCCTCAGACAGCAATGACACTCGAACAGATCATCTGAACAGGTCATCCAAATGTGCTAAGGTGATGACCTGTGCATTCAGACATGTTAGTTGGAGCAACAGCATTGTATCTGGCTGCAATTTGCTTGACCGTGCACCACTTGATCATCAGAATTATTCTTGATGTCATCCTCCTTTGATCCCTTTCAAAATATTGGTCCTGGTTAGTCTGGTCCATGCCTCGTTCGCAGTTCGCTTCGCTCAGACCACTTGACTTTCCCATTCTAATGTTTACATGGCGTTTTTTGCAATTAGTCAAAACTGACCTTTCATGACCTTCATTATAAACTTTTCTAAGCAGTCATGACCTCACCCTGTCATAATATTTACTATCATATCTTCCCTGTGTCCAAAGTGATCTCATGGCAGGAATTTTCTAGCCAACCATTTCTAAGTCAAGCCAATTCAAGCAGAAATGCCACTGAGAGTGTTTCTGATGAACTCCTGTCATTGTACTAAGTCGGTAAGAAAGGGTTAACTACATAAAAATAAAAGTGAATGACTTAAAAGTTTGATCATTTTAACTGAATCTATATTTTATGGAATGGTGTAATTAACCTTCATTATAAACTTTCCTTAGTCGTCATGGCCTGTCCCTGCCAGAATATTTACTATCAGATTTTCCCTGTGTCCAAAGTGATATCATGGCAGGAATTTTCCCAAGTGTTTACATTAAAGGAATCTGACTATACTGATTACTCTTTGCCAGCTAACAGCAAATAAAATGCTGGATTTTGGATTATGTGAGTATATAACACGTGACTGTGTTTGTGTCAGAGAAGGGAGAGGAGAGGCTTTGTCTCCAGCCTCCCGCTGCTTGCCGCTGTTCAGCTTCTCACTCCTGAGATCCTTCTCGTTCTCCTTCTCCCCATTGCGTCCCACTCCGCCAATGCTGCTGCAACTTCAACCGCTGACAAAGTGCACCAGCTCAAAGCGTGGTCTAGAGCCAAATTTCAACACGGGCATCTTCCTCATTGGCTCATCTCCTCAGAGGGGCAACACATGCACAGTTTCAGCTCCTATCGATGCCCACGTAGAACCTTATAAAATCAAACTGACAATGACAAGGAAACCATATTTTCAACACCTCCAGCACAAGTAGTAGTTTTTAGCAATGCACTACTTTTAGTGGTTGTTGAGCATCTGGAAAGAATGCAAGTCACCAGGGTAACATCATCAAGAAGCCCTTTTAGACTTACTTCCATCAGATGAATTCAGCCTCTTTTTTGCTTCAGTATTTGGGACTAATTCGTAGGAGGGCATTTTGCCAACATGAATCCCCTCTGCCATGTCATGCACTCTCTGCATCAGTTGTGGGCCATACCTGCTAGACCAAACATTTACATTCTGAATACTTTGGCTCAAGTTGTTAAAATCTTAGTATAAAAATCAACACTTTTATCTGTATCTTAATTTCAGGCTGATTTAACAAGTAGATAAGCTAACGTAGTGAGCGGTTGTCTTGGCTTGTCCTAATGGCAGTCAGGGGCCAAAACACTTACTGTAACACTTTATAATTATAACACACTTTCCTTAACTATTACAGATGCCGTTTAACAATGTTCTATTTTTAAAATATGGAAACAGCAACTCAGCACATAAGGCGTTAGACCATACCTGCATGCTAAGAACACATGGTTCACTCAGACCATCGATAGAGACAACAGCTGATCTAAGTCTCTTGCTTTGTAATTTTCAACGTGCTTGTTTATGAATAACTTTCGAGCTAACCACTGCTTATCACTTTCAAAGTGTTGTCAGAATTTATTGATATGAAAGGCTCTCGTCATGCTGATAATTGTCTGGTAGGACCAACTGACAACGTTATTGCCCCGACATACGCCCAGTGAGAAAAGCATTGTGGGAATTTCAAATATGGCCTGTGCAATGCTCGGTTTGCCTGCTAGTGCCTGATCTTCGAGCAGGCAACCTCCAGCTTTGGTCACGTTCTGCCCAGAAATCTATCCGCTTCAAGATTGGTCTAATGGGCCAGTCATTGCTCATCCTCCGCTGCTCTTGTTCAGTCGGCAGAGGGTGGATTTTCGTCCTGCTCTGTCTCTGTCCCATTGTCAAATGCGCTAACATTTGCTGAACTTGAATCTTTTTAATTCTATGGCAGGGGTAACATTCCAGAACTGTTGTCAGTGTAGATCATTTGAATAAATGACTGTTCTGTTTGCCTGCTACGAGCTGCCATAGCTGCAGGTGTTTGGTGACTAGACCAGTCAGCATGCAGGAGTCTGCCTATGTTCAGTTAGAACAGGCATCAGTAAGACAAGACTCGCTGTACTCACTCATTATCTTAATACTGTTCATTAAATTAAGTCAGCGGTTTATATTGAGTTTACGTCATTTGGTACGACGACTCTACAGTCTTGAATTGATTTATGCAGTGTAATATGGATATAAATGTTAAAATGTTCTATTACAGAACACGACACCTGTTGCGTTTTATATTGGTAAATATCTGATATGACCGCTGTAACATAAAGTTGCGGTTATAAGTACGTGAAACATTTTGATCGACTGAAATGTAGATGTATGTACATGCAATATATTTGTGATTATGTAAATCAAACAGCTATTCTTATTCTTATGGCTAGCTAAATTGATTGCAATTTCGTCGTCTTCAAGGCATGGCATGGTGTTTATTCATTCTTTGGCATACAAAATGACACCTTTTCACGTTTTGGAACTACAAATATGGCGGCCTTTTTTCTTTAGCGTTTTAATGACGTAAAAGCAGAGTCTCACCATAAAGTCGGGCAGGAGGATCTGGACTCATTTATTTCTTCGTATCTTCCCCCATCTAGCGGTCAATAACGGGTAGTCTTGAACTGATTTCTATCGCGTAATACTTCGGATATAAATGTTTAAATTTCCTGTTGCAGAACAGACAAAGTATAGTCAACCAGTTCTAACCTTTTGATAAAAACTTGAACTTCAAAGTAGGTGAATCTATTTCCTTAAACCAATCAGATCACAGTTCATTTACATAACATCAATGCTTTGAGTGCTTTAGATATGAGAACATCACAGTGATCTTTCTGCTCACACATCAGTCAGTCTATAATTCTGTATTATGTGTTTCTATAGCTTCCAACTTTCATGAGTTCCTTGAATCTGTGGAGAAAAGTGCAGACCAATGTAGTTTCTTATTTGTGAACATTTATACATTTATTGTAATTTATTTATCATTTAAATGTTTTAATTCTTTTAATTTATAGACATAAGGATACAGAAAACAGTTCATATATGTATAGTACATCAATCAATGTATAACACTTTTAGTACTTAGTATATGAATCAATGTATAATATTTGGACTGCTTTAACACCAGTACAAAAGTTTAATATAATAAAGAAATAATGCACTGTGATTACGTGTGGCGGCACGAGTGCCGTAGGGCGAGGGGCAGGACGCACAGACTCCACTGACTGGGACGAACATTTATTAACATAAATGACAGCGGCACTCATGTATTAGAAACAATAAACATGGACCTGAAACAAATGAAGTTAAACAAACATAATACACAAGAATACATCTAACATAAACACGTTACATTCAGACATTACACCGACAATGACCAACACCCTGTACACTTTAACACGGGTTTATATACATTGAGACGAACAAGGTGCAGGTGTGGTTACAAACACAGCCCTCCCACTGAACGTGGCAGGCCAAACCACATGACTCGGGGGAGGCTAACATTCCATGACATTATGCTTCATCTTGTAAAAGCTTTACATGACTGACAATTTCAGCTTTTTCAGAGGACCTATTTAATTCTTTCTTACATTGTACTTCTTTCCATTCCTAGTCTAATCTTGAAATAAATTTAATTTTAATGCAAGTCTTCATAATGTGTGTTTCAGGTTATGCAAATACTTTGGGAGTTGTTTAAATCAGTCAATCTACTGAATTCCCCACCAACAACAGTATGAATAATTAATTGTCATTTACATTTATAACTTTTAACATACTAGTAGCATGTGAGTTTCATGAATTTGTACTTCATTAACTATTTGTATCACATTATTTACATTACTGTTGTAATAGTAATAGTAAAAATTCAATGGTAATAGGGCACATTGATTTGACACAGTTCAATGGCATTAAACTGCTATTAAATGAGTTCCAGTGAAGTAACTTGCTACTTGAGTATTCTTGTAACAGATACTTTCTTACTTTTACTTAAGTAATAATTTAAATGACTACTTTTACTTCTACTTCAGTAGTTATTATTTTAAAGTAACAGTAATTTTACTTGATGACAGTTTTGCCTACTCTACCGACCTCTCTCTGTATTACAGTTAATGTCTTGATCTTTATCAAAAACCCATGTAGTGCCTGCATGGAGGGACTTCGTGTTGTATTGGAAAACTGTAATAAATGTCTATATAACTGTACCCATCTTTCAGCTACGTACTCAGCTGCCACTAAAAATAGGGATTTCACATATTTTTTAAACTTTTGACTTATTTTCCCAATGACCAAAATGTCAGCGCAACCCTGTAGTAACATCACAATGTCTATGACGTCACAATGGCTATGACATCACTACATCTATTTTAAAGGTGAGCGCAAGCATCTATATGTTATTTCACTTGACACACTTCAGCAGTTCAAAGGTTGGGAGACAATAGGGTGAATTAAACCTAACCATAGGTGGTGGATTACTACTGAATTTTACAGAACAAGGTACAGTGGAATCTTTAGTCTCTTAGGGATCATTTTGATGCATTTCAAACAGAGAAGGTCTGTCAGAAAAACAGCTGTAACATCCAAAACATACTTCATCAAGCATTAAAAAGTGGCATGGTGTTCTTGTCATATAGATTTTAGGGAATCTGTCATTAAACTGCTCAAAAGTATTTTAGTGATGTCATAATATTACTATTACAGGAGAGCTGCAAATATTCTAAATTGGAACTGCACAGCCTAATATCCAAATAAGTCTGTACTGAATCTCTGTGACCAAAAGGAAACGACCCTTACAGTGGCACCAGCAATGCAGACGGTATTCAGACAGGGAATCGATTTAGCGAGGAATATTTGCTCGTCAACTTTTGGGATAATGGCAAAAAGGGTAGGTTGGGCAAATGTTTTAAAAAGAGAATACTTGTTTAATACTACCTTACAACCAAGTTTTATCTAACTTTGTACTGAGAATTTTTGCTTCTTAACCCCCAGGCCCTCTATAACCCTCTATTGGAGGATGATGAAGTAACATCTGATGATGCCTTTTGTATGGACCCATTGTGTCCGGTAAGATAAGGCTGTATTTTCAGACATTGAGTACTGTTAATAGAATAAAGTCTATGGGATGGATCTTTTCACATCCAGAATGAAATGTTACCACTCCAAAATCTATTTTTCTCTGTGTTTTGTCTGAAGGATTTTAAGGGGGCATTTTGGGGTCAAGTTGTGGTAAGTAGCACTACCTTTTCACAGATGTTTCAATAGGCTAAAGCTTTTACCCATAAAGCATGTTTTCAAGCACTGTCATGTGTCTTCTGAGTCAAACATGATCTTTTGTAAACAAATTAACTTGGTTAATGATAAATAATAAATAAATGATTGACATTCCTCGTGATAAGAGGCTCATTCCACAGAAGTAGTTCTAAGTGTGACAGAGTAATGTCCTGACACACAAAACCACTGCAGTGGAATCAGACCTCTTTTTAGAGGTTTTTCTTATACATCTAGACCTAGACCTTTATACTCCACCTGGGTCTTATAGGAGGACAATGTGGAGACCCCCTTTGGCACTGTATGCTGCACCATGGCAGGTATCCCCAGGGATAACCGACCGGTCATCCTCACCTACCATGACATCGGAATGAACCGTAAGACTCTGATACTGTTGCTTGTGGCACGTAGCTGATTGCTCTAAAGTCTAAAACTTAGCATAAGCGTCATTTATTGTGTTGTAATGACCCTGGAATGCATGTCTGCAGACAAAACTTGCTTCGACGTTCTTTTCTATGATGAGGACATGCAGGAAATCATGCGACACTTTGCCGTGTGTCAGGTCAACGCTCCTGGGCAACATGAGGGTGCCAGCACCTTCCCTGCAGGGTGAGCGTGAGTGCACCATATGCCACAATGTTCTTTCAGGGGCTGAAAGACATTCCAAGGTTAAATCTAATCTAAAATGTGACCTTCAGCTACCCCATACAATTTTTTCCAGAATGTATATTTATCAGAACCTACTCCATAGCCCTCCGTCTGCCCTCAGACCACTCCTTCCTGGCAGTCAGACAGGACGACTCTATGCCATGGTGTTGGTGCCCACCTAAACTAACATCTGGAGGCCCTGACTGTCAGCATGTCTAGCTGGCACCGGCTTGTCATGCACCAGGGTTTCTTTCATGAACTTTTTTCTTAGCGTTCATATGCTACATTGATGGCTGTGGCTCCCAGTACATCATAGCTAGGTTTAGCAGGTTCAAATCCTGAAGAATCAGTGGCGTCCCTTAGAATTATAACTCACTCAGGGCAATTTTTTCCTGTAGATTCACATATCCCTCAATGGACAAGCTCTCCGAGACCCTCCCAATTGTGCTCAAGCATTTTAAGTGAGTGAAGCAGATTAGCCATTTACTCTGAGATTAAACTGTCAATCCTTGTTCTAATCTGAAACCTTGCGCTTTAATGGTTTAAAGTTATGTACATTTTTTTCTCTCCACAGAATTAAGAGTGTTATTGGAATGGGTGTTGGAGCAGGAGCAAACATCCTCACACGGTTCGCTGTGAGTTGTAGCACTGTCTTTCTTCCCAATAGATTTTAACACAATGATCAAACAAGGATTACTCCTTGGTGAAATTCTTGCTTTGTAACAAAGTGTTGATACTTGCAGCATAATCCTAATCATTACACTGTCAAGATAGCTAGACATCAACTCTCCAGAATACTGACACTTCACTATTGTTCCTCTGCTTGCACATGTAAACAAACCTTTTTCTAAGTGCAATGTAAAGTGCAAGAATGCCAAATATGGAGACTCTTAATTGCTCATTTAACTACAACAGTTTGACATATAGTAAGTAATTTTGCCCTGAAGGTTCATCTCCCTTTGACTGCTCATGCATAAATGTCTTGCAGTTGAAGTACCCAGACTTGGTTGAGGGCCTTGTCCTGATGAACATTAATGCTCAGGCAGAGGGCTGGGCAGACCGGGCAGCATCCAAGGTATCACAGTCTAATGCAATAGTAATTATCATTCTGTTAACACCCTGCTTAATCATCACGATCCCTGTATCTCTACAATTATGTCATTTAGCTGGTCCCACCTAGCGTCTATGTCTATGGTTTCCCTGTCTCATGTCTTTTGTTTTGCTTTACTTCCTTGTTGTGGTTCCGTTCCTTAGCTTCATTTTCTCCGCTCCTTATTATTTGCACCTGTCTTGTTTAACTCTTATTACTTCATGTATTTAAACTGTCTTGTTCCC
The DNA here is from genome assembly GCF_041902795.1 of Electrophorus electricus. Classification (NCBI taxonomy): domain Eukaryota; kingdom Metazoa; phylum Chordata; class Actinopteri; order Gymnotiformes; family Gymnotidae; genus Electrophorus; species Electrophorus electricus. Next base: position 379,167 of record NW_027658572.1, on the reverse strand, counting down.
TGTGTCTTGGCTGTTCACTGAATCCATATAACTTTCAATGTGATAACAAATAGTTCTCAGCATATTACTCTTAGTTTTCTGCAGTTTCCAGTTAACCTTTCATGCCAATCATATGGTGACAATCGACCCTATATTTTTATTCTTTTGGGATCCTTAGAAAAGTGTCAAGCCTCTTTTAATAAAGTAATGTATTTGATCAAAGCTTATGTGTACTCCAGCCACTAAAGATCAACCCACACTTTCCACAGATTTCCAGCTGGGCCCTTGGTCCCCCCAGTGTTGTCATCTCCCACCTGTTCGGTCAGGTACGAAATAACGCCTAAAATGAAATGTATATTGTATGTATTATTGAGCAGTACTTGTCAACCCAGTCCTTGTGATACATCTGACATCCCACATTTTCCCTCTATCCCAGCTCCTGACAACATCATCCTAGCTCCTAAACCAAGCCATTAGGAAAATGAACACCTGGTACAGTTGTACTGGGCTGGGTTAGAATAAACATGTGGGCCATTTCATGTGTACTGTGGACTGGGTCACTAAACACTGAACTAGAATATTTAAAAGTTAAATGCCTTATTACTAAAGATGAGTGTTCCAAATGAGCTGTCCTGAATTTAGACTGTGTCCTTTTCGTAACTAAAGAACCAGATGCCTACATTATTGTCCATCAAAAGGTCAACAATGTTTTGTTTTTTTTTTACATATTCCTTTTATTATACATTTCTGTCTCGAGTGCCTGTGCAGACTGTGCATATAGAGGAAGAGACATTTAAATTCATATTCACATCAAGTTTTAATGTTTTGTGACTGATTGCGTCTTGGACTGACTCCTTTATGGCACCGTGGCAGGAGGAGATTAAGAAGAAGGCAGAATTTGTAAAGACCTTCCGTCACAACATCAGCAAAAGGATTAACCAGACCAACCTTCTGCATTTTATGAAGTCCTACAACAGGTATGACTGACATCTGCATTCTATGGAATCTTCTGAGCTCTCTGCTTCTAGACTTGTTTGTCATATGAACAGCTCCCAGTCTTATTAGATCTGATCAATTTTCAGCCGAAGTAAACTGAACATTAAGAGAACTTCTCTGGGTAGAAAGACTCTAAAGTAAGTGAGAAACTGTTTCTCTTTTATCCTTATTCCATGTTATTTTTTGATGTAAAATGCCCCTGTGCCACCACATGCCTGAAAGGTTTTGTTGCTGTAGGTGTCACACTCTTCTGGTGGTAGGAGATGACTCTCCTGTGGTGGATGCTGTGGTATGTACAGCTTGTTTTACATGCAGAAGTTTAAAAACAACATTCAAAATCCAACCCAGCATTCAAATCAAACTTCTATATGTACCTGGGAGCCTGCGTGCAAATGTTTGTGTTTTCCGTCGTAGGTTGACTGCAATTCCAAAATGAATCCCTCAAAGACAACCCTCCTCAAAGTTAGTGACCTTCAAACCTCAGCAAAGCGATAATTAAAATGTTATGTTTTGCTTTTTTTATTTGACTCTCATTATAAATGCAGAAGTCATTATATGTCACTGGGGGCTTATAAATCTAGAACTTTGTGATGAACTTGTGGTGAATAACATTGTCCTTCATGTTGTCCCTCATGAAGATGGCTGACTGTGGAGGTCTACCACAGCTTGATCAGGTCTGTCGTTACCCATTAAAATAATGCTCTTGCATTCAAACTGAGTGATGCACTGTGTAATCTATTGTGTCCTGTTCTTACCTTATAGCCTGGCAAGCTGGCAGAAGCCTTGAAATACTTCATTCAAGGACTGGGCTACAGTAAGTAAATACTGTAAACACACTGTCAAAAGGTCGAAATTAAAAATCGTTCAGCCTCTGCGCAATGTAAAACCCATAAATCCAGTTTAGAAAAGTTCATTACTGCCTGTTGTAGACCTTCAGGCTTTCACAACTATCTTTAAGTTATGCATGCTTTCTAAATGGTGCAGTTAAGTAGGGACCTTGAGCTATGTTACTTCACCTTGTCCTTCTGCTTATCTGCCTCTGACAGTGTCTTCTGCAGGCATGACACACCTGTCTCATTGGCACCCCACCTTCTCCACCAGAATGGCATTCTTCCACCCCTGGGCCATCACTTCCATGGAGAGCACCTCCAAGCAACGCTGAAGATGAGGCTCTCCTACCCGCTGCTCCATCCCAGTGTTGTCATGCTCAGTTCGGCTCCATTTCAAATAAAAAATACTCTAAATTGAGGGACCATTGATGTGTTGGTGTTAGTGTTTGTGTGTCATTGTCCCAGTGGACTAATTTAGACTTGCACAAAAGGAAAAAAAACCCCTAAACGATAAAAAGCTGTTTAAAATGTTTATACTTATCAGGCTCAGTGTTGTACCTTTATTTAGTAGCCATAAAAAAGTTGATGTATAGTTTTCTCCGCATCAATCAATGTATAACACTTTTAGTACTTAGTATATGAATCAATGTATAATATTTGGCCTGCTTTAACACCAGTACAAAAGTTTAATATAATAAAGAAATAATGCACTGTGATTACGTGTGGCGGCCCGAGTGCCATAGGGCGAGGGGCAGGACGCACAGACTCCACCGACTGGGACGAACATTTATTAACATAAATGACAGCAGCACTCACGTATTAGAAACAATAAACATGGACCTGAAACAAATGAAGTTAAACAAACATGATACACAAGAATACATCTAACATAAACACGTTACATTCAGACATTACACCGACAATGACCAACACCCTGTACACTTTAACACGGGTTTATATACATTGAGACGAACAAGGTGCAGGTGTGGTTGCAAACACAGCCCTCCCACTGAACGTGGCAGGCCAAACCACATGACTCGGGGGAGGCTAACATTCCATGACATTATGCTTCATCTTGTAAAAGCTTTACATGACTGACAATTTCAGCTTTTTCAGAGGACCTATTTGATTTTTTCTTACATTGTACTTCTTTCCATTCCTAGTCTAATCTTGAAATAAATTTAATTTTAATGGAAGTCTTCATAATGTGTGTTTCAGGTTATGCAAATACTTTGGGAGTTGTTTAAATCAGTCAATCTACTGAATTCCCCACCAACAACAGTATGAATAATTAATTGTCATTTACATTTATAACTTTTAACATACTAGCAGCATGTGAGTTTCATGAATTTGTACTTCATTAACTATTTGTATCACATTATTTACATTACTGTTGTAATAGTAATAGTAAAAATTCAATGGTAATAGGGCACATTGATTTGACACAGTTCAATGGTATTAAGTACCAAATGCTCTGCTTTGAAGAAGAAGAAGTACAACATTGAATTATTTTACTGCACTTGTACTGCATATTTTCAATGTATTTACATCATTTTAGAGAATGCCATATTAAGGAATAAATAAATAAATAAAGTTTATTTACCTGCTATTGTTCTTACGTCCACTGAAGTCCAAAATAATCTTTAAGGCTCTAGGTTACTTAATAGCAAATACATTTCTGTGGTATTCTGATTTATTTTCTACTTGAAAGACAGGGAATATTCTGATGTCTTTATTAGTAACTTTAATGCACCTAATGCACCCTTTTGGGGCACCCTAAAACTCTGACTAGTATTACGTGAGTAATCGCTCTAGAGCAGGGAATTGAAGATAACAGGATAATTGAGGAAAAAAGGGGAAATTTTGTTTTTTTTTCTAAAATGAATGATGTAGCCAGCGATATGAAGCCCACCCAGCCTGTTTCACTATTTGGTATCTATAGGCCACCACGGCCCTACTCAGAATTTATTAAGGAATTTTCAGATTTCCTTTCTAATCTAGTCACTTTTGTAGAAAGAGCCATTATTTTTTGTGATTTCAATATTCACCTTGATAATGCCCAAGACCCTTTGAGATTGGCCTTTAGCTGTATATCAGAATCAATTGGTTTCATCCAATGTATAAGAGAACCCACACACTCTGATGGACATGCGCTTGACTTACTATTGACATACGGTGGACACGGAGAACATAGTCAGACTACCCCAGTCGGATGCCATCTCAGACCATTCCTTAATTTCATTTGAACTACATACAAGCCACAATATAATAACCTCGCCTCGCTATCATAGCAGACGCACGATCACATCAGCCACTGCATCCCCTGTAGATTCACACACTGTTCTTTATAAAGGCATCTCTCACAGTTTAGCTACATGTAACATTTTAGCTTTTAAGCATGTAGCCACCTTTCCATATCCTTTTCTAACCTTTAAAGGGAGATGTTTCTAGCATCACCTTTGACCACATTTCCATACTTTCAAATGCAATAAATTCTTTACAAGAGGTGGTCCCTGTTATTACTGAGGTAATAACATGCGTGTTTACAGGGAAAAGAGGCCTAACAGTGCATTGGACAGATTAATAACATAAAACATAAGGGAGTTTAGAGATTCTGTGTCCTTTCAGAATGACTTGCATACAGGGCTTCAGGCTTCAGTAAAGGATCCTGCGTAGGCTTTTGGTGGACCTCAGGGTAAGATATATGAACTCTCCACCAGGCTCAGGACCATATAGAAAAACAATCTTCTTTAGGACAAGGCTAATACAAATCTTCTCTTGGAATGTAGTGGTAATGGCTTCCAACTGGTGTGGGTATTGAATAGCAGTTTGCATATATTGACTACTGTGTGGTTCAGATGTAATGGTGGTGAATGCAAACACTAATATGTAAAGGAAGGTGGGGTGAATACATAACCACTTCTGAAAAGTGTATAAAAATATGGGTTCTCTGTTTGACAGTTAGACCTTCACGAAGGGTGCCTCAATAATGTTTGTTAAGGTTAACCGGCAATAAAGGATGGGACCAGCTATTCTCTTTAACTAATTCTGAAGGCTGACTCTTCATGTTATGTTTGAATGTTTAACTTTAAAACTAACTGACTGGGTATTTAGGAATGACATTACTTTCCAAACTTCATTACTACTTTTCATCCCTTCTCATACCTTTCGGTTTCTACCCTTTATCATCTTTGTTAGCTGCACAGCAGGGGCAGGATATTGGTGGAATCCTGCAAGGCATTCCAGCACTCTCTTACAAAACTATTAAAACTGTTTTTTGCCATATCCATATAAGATATCTCAAATGTGTATAGAATGTAGGTAAGCAATTCTGCTTCCTCCATGGTGCAAATTTGGTATAGATTGAATAACCCTATTTATAATCTTCAGTAGCATATAAGAAATCCAGATCCTCCAATAGCCACATTAGAAATTGTAATTTGGTACAATTTTAAATGCTTGTCTATCACAGGGTAGACTTAGATTGAGACACCATGTTTGACAATTGTATTCGAAACCACCATACCTAGTAAAATTTACTGGGCTCAACCAACCCTTGTAATTGCACATCTTCCTACATCTCACAAGGGACAACTTTCTGGAGGGACATTACTTCACATAATGTCATTCCTTTAATCTAGCATCTTAAACACTGATGATGGGTTTACTCCAGCTACACAAGCTAATGCTAACACTTGCTAATGTCCTCTTTTCTCAGGCCTGATGTACTTCCTCCTTTCTAACAAAAGGCCGTTTAATCCTGTCAATGATTTGTGATACCCAGTTTGTTTTCTTTGTATCATCATTTTAAAATCAAGTGAAAATCTAAGACTTACAATAGTACACTTACATTGCTTTAGGTAGTTTGGTTAATCAGCCTTGGTTACTACCAAAGAGCTGCACATATGTAATCATGATGTCAGGACATCTCAAGGATTACACTATGAACCGGATGGACAAGTTGACTTGTGGAATTGATCACCTGCAAGTGGATATTACAGTAAACCTGGACTGCATGGATAACCGTTTGTGCTCTTCAGGACTATGACATCAGCCCCAGCCTGAAGACCAAGGGGGGAAATTTAGGTACCATGCCAATCCAGCAGATAGCAGCACCATCATCACCGCATTGAGCAAACTTGCATCAAATGGAAGAAAGAGGGTGTGCCTAAAAGCAGGTGGAATTCAGGTGTCTTAAATACCCTGATCAACAGACCTTTACTCTCTCCCTGGTTTTTCCTCCATCAAGGTTAGACCTAAAAGAGGGGCTTTGTCATCTCTCTCTCAGATACTTTCTTCACTCAGCACCATGTGGACAGTTAACAGCAAACAGCTGAGAATCATATTTCTCCATTTAATTGATCCAAGAGATGGTGGAATCTAGACTAATGTCTTGTTACCACCCCGTCTAGGCTATGGCACCATACCAAGGAAAAAGAATGATAAACGGCTAAAGGAATGGAACATGCAACTGTTAAAGAGTAACAGAAAGAAACATAAGCACAAATGGTAGACTCTTTTTAGTGTATTGTTGTATAATACAGAAGTTACAAATAAACACACTGGTGCAATTTCTTCTGAAGTGACCCAGGCCAAAACAATAAATAAGACACACACCAGCGAAAGAAAATTGAGGTCCAAGCAGGGAAAAGAAGGTCATACACACAAATGATACAATTACAAACAAGCCAAAACCGACTGCTGAACTAGCTGCCACTGCCGCCACCCCCGCTGCCGCCAACTGCCTCACTGCCTCCAACAGCCTCACTGCCTCCCTCCTCTTCTGCCTTCGGGAGGGGCTTTTATATAGGAGTGGCCAGGAGTGGCCAGCAGGCAGGTAGACCTGGGGAGGAACAGAGCAGAGTCAAGTTCAGAAAAGGTGAGGAAACCTGGCACCGGATCTGGATTCTGAGATACACCTAGAGAAAGGAAACACATACACACACGCTTACAGACAGAAATCTGATCAACATTACCACAGCAACAGGTTCACCAAATTTCTTCAAGCAAGCTTGCAAATGCGGTCAGTTCCCTCTTGTTAAACTGCGGATGGAACTCATATTCCCAGCATACCTTGACGACGTCACATTTTATCAACAAGAAACCAGGGGTGGAAATTCCCTCCTAATTGTAGACAAACTGAGTGAGGATGACCAACTGAGATAATCACCAAAAATCATCAACATGTGAGACTTTTACATCTGGGCATAGTTTATAGTCGGGCATATCTGGGCAAAAGTATATAGGTTACATTTAGCTGACGCTTTTATCCAAAGCAACTGAGTACAACTTGAGCAATTGAGGGCCTTGCTCCGATGCCCAACAGTGGAGCTTGATCCAGCAACCTTCTGATTATAACTCAAGTAACTCAAGTAACAGCTGCCACTGCTTGAATTAAACAGTAAAGTTTAATCAAGATCCTAGTACTTTCTTGAAAGTATTTGGGCTTGGTGTACATACCATTTTGTTTGGATAATCTTAAGTAATATTTGTACAGACTGGAAGTTCTTTTTCCTCTTTGCATACAATCTCTCTATGTCTTGCTTTTTACTAGCAAACATAGGTATCATCATGTCACTTCAATAGGCACAGACACATTGACCTTATTGTTCAGTTAGTAAACCTGCCATTACCCTTTGTTCTAACATCATGTGAGAACAAGCCAGCTGAGCTCATTAACATACAGTCACATTGCTGTTTAAATTCTGCACCATTTTATTGCTGGCACAATAGCATGTCCGCCTCCTTCTCGCTCTCGCGAGCGTGTACCGACCTGCATGAAAGCATTCGCTCTCCTCTCCTTTTACACACTCACACACATAAACACATGCTCGCTATATTTTAGCTTGTTTTTCTGTAAATATCCAGATTGTTTATGCTATTGTTTGTGATTTAGAGTAGTTGCATTAATAAATTTATCATTTATTCTCACCAAGTTGTCTGTCTTGATATCATTCAGATTGTGCTTGTTGCCAATATCCTCAAACAAATGACTGTAATTTAAATCTTTCAGGGATCAAATCATTAATGTTACTTTCTTTGTTAAAAATGAAAGATTGTGATTTCAATATTTGAGATGATTTAATGGGACTGATTAGTGTGTCAAACCACTACAGTGGGCCTGTCCCTCTTGCTGGGTGCCCAGCGACAGCATGACTTTAAACTTAGCAAACAGGAACTGTTTGGATTGCTTCAACCACAGTGGCAACAAGACTAAAGAGATGTGAGGAGGCTTCTCAAATAAGCTTCTCACTTTATTCAACATGAATTGGCATTTCATTTTCGTTTTCATCATTTGATGTAAGTTATTTTCTATGCAATACTACAATATATACATTGTTAGTTTATTTTTTATTTTTTTTCATATGTAGCATTTTTTAATTCCTTAGCAGAAACAAGAATTCTTGTGTTCCAGTAACAGTGGTGCTGGGTTGTATATGCAGGCACTGAGAAATGGAATTGGTCACAGAGGCAGTTAACTCTTCAGAGTGGAGCATCTGTCAACATCTGAAATATAAACAACATAAGAAATACTGGTGCTGTGAGCGTGTAACAGCATTCAATTACTGCACGATTATGGCATATGCCAACAATACAAACAAGAAAGTGACAGTAACTGATAACCCAGCTCAGACTCTCTTTACTGTCACTGTGAGGGATCTACAGGAGAGAAACACTGGAGCATATTGGTGTGCAGTGGAGATTTCAGGAATATTTCAACCAGATGTCAAAACACAGCTATATATCACTGTGAAATCAGGTATTACAAATTCTTTATGAATATTGAATATTCAGTTTAGTGACATTTTTCATATTGCATATATTTCATCCATACATATTCATACAAAAGTGCCTTTCTTTGTTTCCAGCTCCTGCTGTGTCTGTGACCAAGAGCAGAGTGAGTGGAGAGGAGGGGAGCAGCGTCAGTGTCCAGTGTCTCTACAGCGCTGCATATAAGAAAGAGGCGAAGAAGTGGTGCAGATCTATAGACTGGACCTGCTACACAGTGGGGAGGACCAACACATCCCAGAATTCAGCAGTGCAGATCAGTGATGATGGGAAAGGCACCTTCACGGTGTTGATGACTGGACTGAAGAAGACTGATGCTGGCTGGTACTGGTGCTCCACTGGAGGTCTAGAAGTTCCTGTTCACTTTGACGTCACTGATGCACTTGCAGGTATATTGTTTTGTATCTAATCAATTAAATGGTGTAAAAATTATTAATGTTGTTTAACCTTTAAAAGATGACAACAGTGATTAAAGAAAGAAAAAAAACTATGCATAGGGTGCCTTATTAGATTTGGTTATGTCACGTTGCAGCCCCGCCCCTCCTCAAACGTCTTGGTGTGTACGTGTGTGTGTTCGTCCATGTCGCCGCGCCCTTTCGTGTCGTCCACCTGTTCTGTATTATGTGTAATCCTCGTGTGTGTGTATATATGTCTCTTGTGTTGTAGTACGTGTTGTTGGTGTTTGAATGGTGTTTAGTGAGGTGTGCGGTGTTAGATGTGTCGTCTGTGTTAAATAAAAATGTGTGTTTGAACGTGCCCCTACTCCACATACTGTTAGCCTCGAATCATCACAGAAACACCAACCAAAGAAGGATGCCTGGGAAGGGCAAGAAGAAGGGGAAGAAGGGGAAAAGACGCACTTCCCCAAATAGTGCCTGCAATCCCTCCGTGCTCTTGGGTACCCTCCTGACTCCTGCTGCAGAAGAGCGTGGTCTGGGGGCAGAGGTGGAGGAGTCACACGGGATTACGTCTGACCATAATGACTGGTATAACTATTTCCAGTCCTCGGAGTCGGACACCGCGGACTTTTCCTGTACCAGGGTGAGGCCATCACTCATCCTGTCTTCGCTCCATGGGATCACAACAGAGCAGGGACCTGCTGGGTACTACGGAGACCTACCTATTTATGAGGACAGGTACTTGGAGGTGGAATCCGCAGAGTCCTACATGGACCTTACAGAGGGATATGCGGAGTATGGCGAGCGAGGGGAGTGCCGTAACGTCACCCTAGAGTCAGACTTGGGGTCGGATCATGAGGAGGACCCGTCGATGGAGGTGGAGGAGGTACCTCAGGGGAATCTAGGCGCTCTGGAGTCAGCAAGCAGCCCTGGGTGACTGGTGGAGAGATGGCATCATCAACAGAGGAGGACATTCCTCCCCCTAGGGCGAGGACCTATGCCTAAGTCTCGGGGAGGTAAAAAGGCAGCGGCACCGAGGTCTGCTCTGCCGGGGTCTGGCAGGGTCACCAGGGTCTGCTCCAACACCTGATGGTGAATGACATCTCAAAACTATTCTTGAACGTACTTTTTCAGATTTGAATTCCTTACTGAGAAGTTTGAAAGAACTTAGGAGTCGTTGTTGAGTTACGAAAAAATGTGTCTGGAGTGTGAATGGCCATCATAACTTGCGTTTTTCATCGGAGCCTTGCTCACTAAAGCTGTTATTTTAACTAAGCCTACTCGCTGGTTGAGTTAGCTAGACAGGCAAGCTTGTTAAGGTTTAATTCCCGAAGTTTGGGCCCTGCTGTCGGCTTGTATGTCGACAAGTAGCCCCCAGGAGAGAGAGTTTCGCCTGGTTTGGGCTCCTACGCGACAGCAAGGATTGTATTTTGCACTGGAAAACTTAAATCAGATTGTGAGCTAAGAAAAGGGGGAGAGAGACAAGTACTCATGCATGTGAGCACACAGCTTGACAACATGGAAAAAAGACACCCAACATGCAGCAGGAGTGGCTAAAGCCATACAGAAAACAACGCATCTGGTAATGGGACATCCAATCACGGTACTAACCACACACAGTGTAATAGCATACGTGAACTCACAAGCCTTCACCTTGACAGCACTAAGGCAACAGAGGATCAGCAAAATTTTGGAAGCACCACACATCACATACACACATGAAGGAATCAACATGGCAGACATGATGGGAGGAGGAGAGCCTCATCAGTGCGAACAGGAAGTCAAAAAGCAGGAGAAGGTGAGACCAGACCTAGAAGGAGAACCAATTCCAGGAGCAGGGAACATGTTCACTGATGGGTGTGGATTTAGAGGACCAGATGGGGATATAAAAGCAGGGTATGCAGTGGTGGCAGAAACACAGGGAGAAGTAGATGAATTTTGGACGGTGAAAGCAGAAAGGCTGAAAGGTTAGCAATCAGCACAGCGAGCTGAGGTAATGGCAGTAGTGGAGGCCTTGAAGTTAGCAAAGGGTAAGGAAGTGAATATTTATACTGACTCTGCTTACACGGTAGGGGCAGCACATGTGGAGCTAAGACAATGGATGAGAGCAGGGTTTAGGACAGCGGGAAACAAACCAATTAAACATGAGGCAGAAATGAGGGAGCTGGCAAAGGCCTTGCAGGGACCAGAAAGAGTAGCTATCATAAAGTGCAGGGGACATGTAGAGTATGTCAACAGTACAATCCCAAACCTACAATTAAGGTGGCACCCGGTAAGTATCCGTTGTCATTAACACCAGGGGAAGAGATAGTAATTGACTACACAGACATGGTGGACTCAGCACAGGGGTACACGTACGAATTGATGTGCGTAGACAACTACACAGGGTGGTCGGAAGCGTGGCCAACAAAACGGGAAGACAGTGCTTCAGTGGTAAAGTTCCTGGTGAACCAGTACATTCCTCACCATGGGTTTCAGAGAAAGGTGAGATCAGATAATGGCACTCATTTTACAGCGCGCAATTTGCAGGAGTTAGAGAAAATGCTGGGTCTGAAACATTCATTTGGGGCAGTGTATCATCCTCAGTCTCAAGGTAAGGTGGAAAGGATGAATCTAAATGCGAAAAACAAAGTGGCCAAAATCTGTGCACAGACAAAATTAAATTGGGTTGATGCCTTACCTTTGGCAATAAATGAGAAAAGAAAAACATCTCACACACACATCATACTTTAATGAATTGCAAAGTATCGTTTCAGCTTTCTCCACGCAGGAGGGGGACCGGACGGGGAGCAGACAAACCCAGACGATACCCGTTACGGACTGGGGGCTGCTGAGAGTCATCAAGAGAAAATGGAGTGAGCCGAGGTGGACAGGTCCATTCCAGGTGACAGAAAGAACCAGCCACGCCGTACGCCAGAACGGTACAGGGGAAACGTGGTTTCATCTGAGCCAGTGCGCCGCCGCAGAGTCACCGCAGAGGAGTCTGCAAGAGACAGCGAGGGACCTTGCTGAAACATCACCTAACTCACCTGACCCGGAAGGGGCAGAATAATCCCCGGGAGCAAAAGGGTCAAGGTAGTCCACCCTTAGACCCCGAAGTAAGAAGAACAGAACACCAGTGATGACTTCTGGACAATTGTGTTGTTTGATTATTTGTTGGTGTATTGTGTTGTGTGTTTCCATTTACAGTTTGGTCACGCTTGGGTTAAATAATAGCATGGCAGTAGGAAAGGATTAAAACATTAACAACAAGACGGTGAAGAAGAATGGGGGTAGAGATTGGTGGATGTGTAGCATGTGCAGCCGCAAGACCCAGACTTATAACCACCCCGGCACCCCTATTCCCACAAAAAGACCCCAAGGGTTATGCGTGCATGATTGGCCTGACTAAGGAAAGAAACCCTAAGAATTGTGACACTTTGAGCGTTATTTTCCCCCCCATCAGTAACAGAACCAGGATAGGACTATTTTCACCTGAAAAGGGGGAGGGGAACTACACGTGCTTCGTTAGAAGTTCAAGCACACCTCAAGTACGCTTGGGGCACATCCCGGCGGAATGGTGTAACCGCACGGTCACTGGGAACGAGTCTGTGGGTTCATGGGCACGAGCAGGATTGTATGATTATTGTGGAAGGATGACTTTGGTTGTTAACATGCCAGAGAACTCGGAGGGGACATGCGCCATGGTCAGGTTAGCAGCTCCTTTATTACTGATAGGCAAAAAACTACACAGGGACCCGGTAACTGATGCAGCAAGACAGTAGCGAGAGGCATACCATTTTGATTTAACAAGGAATACCCCCACATACATAGATGCAATAGGAATACCTCGCGGAGTTCCGGACAGATATAAGTTAGCAGACCAGATAGCAGGGGGATTTGAGAATATTCCGATACTTTCTGCATTATTCCCCATTACTCCAAATAAAAATGTGGATCGGATTAACTATGTACATTATAATGTCCTCAGGCTAGCCAACCTGACTAGGGATGCAGTGGAAGGACTTAGAGATCAGCTGGGACCAACCTCACTGATGGCGGTCCAAAATCGTATGGCATTAGACATGTTGTTGGCGGAAAAGGGGGGTGTCTGCGCTATGCTTGAGGATGTGTGTTGTACATTCATTCCTAATAATACCGCTCCGGAAGGGTCAGTTAGTAGAGCATTGGATGGTTTGAAGACCCTATCAGAGGAAATGCATGAGAATTCAGGCATAAACAACCAGTTGGAATCCTGGATGGTGAGCCGGTTCGGTCAGTGGAAAGACTTAATTGTGTCATTGATGGTTTCATTAGCCACATTCACGGGAATTGCTGTGACATGCGGGTGCTGCTGTATTCCATGTATTAGGGCGTTAATGGTTAGACTAATCTCAGCTATGATAGAAAGGAAAGATGTGCATGAGGGTACCACGATGATGCCACTGATACAGGGGGAAAGGGACGTAGAGACAGGAGATGCCAGAATAAAGGAGTGTGATTGGTGATCTCTTTGTAGAGATCAAAAGGGGGAATTGTGGAGTTTCAGAAATTAAATGAATGCTAAGCTTACACTAGTAGAGAATAATGTGCAGAATGGAATAGGACTAATGCTTGAATAAATAAAATAATTACTGTATGTCCAGACATAACAGGAAATGCCCTAGACGTGCATATGTGTGATTATGCAAGAAGACATGTGTACGAGACGGTCAAACAGAGGTGACGGCTGAGATGGAAAAACACAAAAGCAGAAGTGGCACAAGGCGAGAGAAATATAAGTCTGTCTGTTGCAAAGTTATGCTTTAGATCTCACTCGCACTGTGTTGTGAAGTGACATCTCCAGAGCTCTGCATTAATAAAAGGCCACAGGGTAACGCACTGTTTCCTGTCTCTTCTTTCCTGCATCAACGGACACGACACTAACTAATGATATAACAGAATCTGGCCCTTAGCTATTTTATTAGCTTTTTATCAGGGCACGCTTAGTAAAACGTCACATCTCTACATCAACTTTTTAGAAAAATTAACAGGCAATCAAATTATTTTGGCTATACTAAAACCTGTCCTGGAGCAATGCCTAGCTAGCTGGATAGCTAACACTAACATGCAAGACCGGGTTTGTTTTGCAGAAGTAGCAGATGCTAAATAGCTGCCTTGTAAAAGAGGTTTGCATTGGGGACTGTTTGTATTTGATGCATGCACTTTAGGTATTATTGCATAACGCTATTTGTGATGTATTTTTGTTTTTCAATCAGTCACATTCCAAGCCAAACTTCTCTTAGGTATCTTGTATCAGTGGAGAACTACTTTTGAAGGCATTGTTACTAGCTAACTGTTAGCTAGCAAGGTAACAAGGTAACTCTTTTTAAACAACAAAAAGAAAAAACACTTTACTGTGATTAACAACTATGAATTTACTAAGTTGTGATTGTTTCATAGAAGGTCTGATTAGCTAGCCTAGCTAAAGCTATGTTTGATACGTTTTGATACGTCTAACGACACTGGCATTTTTGGACAAGAGTAGCTTTATAGTTGCTTAGCTAATGTCACAAAATTAAAAGTAGAATCAGAAGGAAATGTTGAATATTGTGTCATTGCACCAGCCATGAGGCATTAAAGTGTCTGGACAAGAACATAGCTAGCTAGCTAACTGGCTTAGATCACTACTGCAGCTCTCACACCTCGGTTTATTACATCATAATAGGTAATGTGGAATTTTTAAGGACCATTGTTGCGTCTGATAACCCGTTCAGAAAAGGTGTTCTTCAGCTGACTGAACAGATACTGAAACGAACACTAAAGAGATCATCCAACATTCAAGATATTTCAGTAGACACACTAGTGGAAGAGCTGCTGAGGTTCCTGAGCCATGAATGTCCGGCCTCCAGCATCTACTCTGGACAGGTATGTCACCGCCTTGCACCAGGACGCAGAGATCCATGAGCATGACTGAGATGTAATTATAACTATATACACCTCATTAGTCTGATGCTAATGAGCACACATGCACACCTGCCGTCCAGTTCTTTAACATCCATATCCGTCACCTTGATTTATCTTAGTAAGTTGCTGCTGAAGCTCTGTCTCTCTTTCTCTCTTTCCCCATGCCTCCTTCCCTTCCTGTAGGAGTGTGGATACACCACTGGCGTTGTTGCCTGATGCACCTCCTTTGGAAGAGGACACGGTCCACTGTCAGAACTGGCAGGAGACAGTGGAGCCGCACACACTCGCCTCTCTCGGCTCCCGGGAGATCGAACGGCAGGCTGTCATATATGGTAAAACAGCAAATGTGGTGCACAGCAACTGACTATAAAAGACAACTCCCAGTACACAGTTAACATGTAAAATGAAAAAAATTATTTACTGATCTAACTTAAACTAAATAGCTACTAAATCTTTTGAACATACAGTATTCTATTTATTATGCACATATGATAATTCTATCCTGACTCATGAAAATGTGGAATTCTGAATTGTGTAACGTTTCTAAGAAATTGTAGTGACTTTGCTATATCCTCTTCCTCAGAGCTGTTCACAACGGAAGCATCTCACTTGCGGACTCTCAGGGTTCTCGATCAGGTGTTCTTCCAGAAGATGAGGAACCTTTTGACCGTCGAAGAACTTTCCTGTATCTTCCCCAACCTGCCCCAGGTCTACAGTCTTCATGGTCAGTCTCTCTGTGTGCGAGCGTGTGTGTGTGCGTGCAAATCCGCTCCATTTGTCTTAATGTGTTTTCAAACCTAAATTTCTGAAGCCTACTTGGTGTCTAAATCATAATCAAGATTAAAGAAGTGTAAAACCCACCCAAACTGAGAATTTAATGACAGAACAATATCAGCTATCGGCACCATGCCATTACTGTGAGCAGGTATGGACTGGAGGCTGTACATGTTGTTTCTGCGGTGGCCTTCATGACACAAGTAGAGTTCTGTAGCCCACTGACACAACTTTCTAACAAACCACATATACACTGGCTCGCTTAAACAGATTCTGTTTTGTGGTGTTGCATTTGTGTTTCAGCGAATCTGTGTGAGTCCATGAAGAGGCTGAGGGACTCTTCTATAGTTCAAGGCATCGGAGACATCATGGTGTCTAGAGTGAGAGCTGGCTAGTGTTACTCCCTTTCTAGTTCACATCATCTTTTGGTGCTGTCTAAAATGAATAATACTTTTCCTGTTACGATCCCATTTAAACCCAATACCTTTCATTTTCTCCCAAATTTCAATAGTCCTTGTGCACTGCAGTAATATATGTTCTATCATTTCATCGGCTATGCAATTTTACATCGTACAGGCAATCTTCCAACAGATATAAGCCATGCAGTATCTCGAACATTTTCCGAGATACTTTTAGACTGCACATCTTTAACACAGGTTTCACATTCTGTCACTGTCAGACCCTTATAATTGACATTCCCCCAAAATCACAGTCTTGTATTGTTTTATCTATCATTTTATTTGGGGACTTATTCCAATCAATATTAAGCTGCCTATATTTAAACAAAAAATCTCCATATAGTAATTTAAAATAAGGAGCATGTTTCCTTGACTTGCCTCTTTTCTTTCCACTGATTTACATCTCCTACCCAAATTGCTTTCCGAAATATAGCTTTCGTTACATTTTTGCAAAAGGCATTTTCTAATTTCTGAGCTAACTCAACTCCCCCTAATCCGCCTTTATTTTTTGACTTGTACATAATTTCCCTTTTTGTCACTTCTGTTATTTCCCCAAATAAAACGAACACACATTTTATTCAGCCTCTTAATACATTTCTCATCCGGAGGGAAAACCATAGCCAAAAACAACAATTTCGAAAAAATAAAGGTCTTAACCTCCTGTATTCTAGTCTTATAGTTTGACACCCTCCATTTTCCCAATTCTAGTTTAATTTCACACTCCTTTTTCTCCCAATTCCGTTCGCTACATCTACCATTTACTACCATCAAACCTAATATTTTTATTTCAGTTTTTATTTCTACATCTATCGGTACAGGTTGCCCATCTCCTATCCATACCCCTTCACTTTTACTTTCATTTAATTTTGCTCCAGCCACAACTTCATACATTTCAAAGTGCCTCTTAACTATATGAAACTCATTTTGATTCTTGACATAAGCCGTCACATCATCTGCGTACGCAGATATTTTCCATCTTTCCATACCTAACATGTGAACACCTTGTAATTGCTGATCATTATTAATTTTATATAATAGTGGGCTAATAGCGATGACATATAATGCAGCACTCAATGGGCATCCTTGTTTAACCCCTCTATGTATTTCAAAATCTTCAGTTAACACACCATTAACATTAATTTGGACTTTTGATTTACTATACAATAATTTAATCATATTTACAAACCTCTCTGGAAATCCATAATGTTCCAATGTACACCATAAGTAGTCTCTAGAAATATAATCAAAGGCCTTTTTCTGATCCAGTCCAATTATATAAAAATCCCTCTCAGACCCTTCAATAACCAAACTCCTTATTACCCCTAAACTATCCCACATGTATCTTACTCTTATCACACATATCTGTTCCAACTCTATGATATCATTCAATATTTCTGACATCCTATTAACAATTATTTTTGCACAATTTTTGTACTCCAAGTTTAATAGGCTGACCTGTCTCCAATTATCCAACTTACAAGGATCTCCTTTTTTTATATATTAATGATATCACACTATGATAAAATGAATCATGCAATTGCCCCCCATCTAATGCTTCATTAAAAACATCAGCTAGAAGATCAGCAATTTCACTAACGCACACCTTATGAAATTCAGCAGGTAAACCATCGGCTCTAGGATTCTTGCGTGGGTTTCATTCCTCTATTGCTCTGATAACTTATTTTTTCCTAATTCATTCTTCCAACTCCTGCAGCTCCTCCCCTTGAATTCTAAAATAATCACCTGGAATGTAAACCTAGCCTAGAGGACCTTTAGAGCTTTATTATTAAAAAAAGACAGACAGATGAACAGAAAAATGCAAAATGTATATAGAATATTTTTAAGTATTCGCCATCTCCACCATTATAGGAATGATATGTGTGTGTGTGTGTGTGTGTGTGTTTATGTATGTATGTATGTATGTATGTATGTATGTATATATATATATATATATATATATATATATATATATATATATATATATGGTTACGTGCGAGTACATGTATGTTGGATTGTATATGTACACGTATTAGAGTGTGATATTTATCGTTTATGGATTGGCTCTGTATGGATTTTATCAATGGTCTCCAGTCTAGATGATTGGTTCTGTTATTGATTAATAATTAATAGAATTATTCTATTGATATATAGTCTATCAATAGATTTTTCTATTGGGTGACACTAATATTATTTTTTGTTTTCCAGTTCATGAGTATGTTTTTTTTGTTTGTTGTTTTTTTGCAATAATATTTTTATTATATCAATATAATAATGTTATACATAGTATCCTGTCATATTGGTTGATGATATGTCTCCTAGGAGAAATAAAGATGGTGTTGGATGGCTATGGTTATTTAAAGCATGGGATATGTTGGTGATGATGACTTGCCAAAATTGCTTGATAGGTGTGCTCTGCCACGTGGCGTGAATGTAATCGTCAGCTGTGTTTTGAGTAAAATATGTACAGATTGCTGAGCTTGTGAAACCAATTTTAAACATCCAATGTGTAGTATAATGTACTCTGTATTATTTTGTACTGAATGCATTGTAGGTTAGTGTTGCTGTCATGTGGTAATTATTATTACACATTTTAATCCAAACTGTGGTATCGGGGGCTAGTAATAAATCTTCCTCCCATTGTCTCGATGGGAGAGTAACTGTGAGATTTGATTTCACTATTGTTTTGTATATCTTAGATAATAGGTTTTTTGTATTAAGAATGTTTGTTTATAAAATCTGATATGGATGTAGGTATCGGAATTGATTTTTGAACACATAGGTGATCTTAGCTGATGGTATTGTAGGAACTAGGGGCTTTCTATACCATATTTTGGGGCTAGTTGTGGGCGTGACATGAAAGAAGTCTTATGATAAATATGTTTAAGGTGTGTAATGCCTTTTTCCATCCAAGAGGTAAAGTTTAATATTTTTGTTCATGGTAAAGTCTGGATTGTTCCAAATGGGAGAATGACTAGTTTGTGTGAGTGTGGAGTTTGATATCTTGTGGAATTTCCACCAGACTGTTAGCATCATGGCCACCTTCAAACTGTTGAAACATGGATATTTTTGAATATGAGTCTGGGCACATTTGAAACACCTGCTGCAAACATTACTGACATTATTTCATGTTTATGTGATTGGCTGTGTTTCTCTAGTCACAAGTACTTCTGAATGCTCCTCCAGAGCACCCAGAAACCCTCATAGTGGGTTTCTCAACTTGCTCAGACTCAAATCTGAATATCGGCATCTGAAACATCTTGGAGAGGAACAAAAAACACAACACATTTGATTAAATTGTTCTGGTCACCAGGACCGGAGCTCAACCCAGCTCTGGTAAAGGCTACCAGTGCACTGAAGGGGTCCATGCTCTAAACTCTGGAATCCCGCCGGACTGAGGCGTTGGGAAAGCGGTTTCTCTGTATGCCCAGTCATGATGAAAAGATTGTGAATCTTTTATGTGAATGTTTACGTAAATATGAGATTTTACACTCAGAATGTAAATAAAGGTAAGTAAATAAACACATTGTAGTTGATGGTTTTAACAATACCCAGCGTTAGCCTACTTGATCGAATAAACTAATATTATTAACCTATTAATAATACAAAAAAAAAATCTGTATTAACAATTTACTATTTGCCATTACAACTCTGCCTTGAGATCTGAAGTAAATGACTTTATGTAATATAGAATGTAATGTGAAAAATAAATTCGGTAAATTCTGGCTTTAAAAAAGTTCTTTCAGTGTTACTACCACCTGTTGTAGATCGACAGTCACACACCCCCTCTGACAGCCGTGCTGGGCGGTTGAATGGGGTTTGTGTGTATAGGATATACTAATACTGGACGCTGCAAGCAAACGCGCGGCCACATGCTCTACGTCGGCCCTGCAACGAGTTGGGGAGTATACGGCAGGAGGAGAGAGAAAGCTTTGACTAAGTGCATCCTCACCTGGGCACACTCCGCATCATTTCCCCTTATGGAACATCCATACCTCCAGGGCGCTACACTCCATCACTCATACCCAGCACAGCACATACTCACCTGGACACACTCCTCACCATATCCCACTCTACATTCCGGAGCTCCAGACCTCCAGGATTGCAGCGCACCAGCTGACCCTTTAGGGACCACACTTAAGCCCCCCTCCTTGGGCTAAACCTCTTAGATTGGATCAAGGGCTAATTTTCAATGGATCGCAGCAACGTAGCTGCTCTGCCACTCACAAGAACCTGGCCCAGAATCAGGTCATTTAAGGTCAATTAGCACCAGGTTCTCCACAAACATGCTTTGCAGCTGAATCCCTGGTCCGTTCACACGTGTCTTTGCTCACTGGGGTCCGGGAGGATTCTGATTTGGAAGCGTTCAGTCATAATCCCACAGGCACCAAATGTCTGAACCTGCGGTTCCTCTCATACTGAGCAGGATTACTGTTGCAACACCACATCATCAGTAGGGTAAAACTAACCTGTCTCATGACGGTCTAAACCCACCTCACGTTCCCTGTTAGTGAGTGAACAATCCAACGCTTGGTGAATTCTGCTTCACAATGATGGGAAGAGCCGACATCGAAGGATCAAAAAGCGACGTCGCTATGAACGCTTGGCCGCCACAAGTCAGTTATCCCTGTGGTAACTTTTCTGACACTTCCTGCTTAAAACCCAAAAAGCCAGAAGCCTCACTTTCACGGTCTGTATACCTACTGAAAATGAAAATTAAACGAGTTTTTGCTGTTCTGCTCCATGGGAGGTTTCTGTCCTGCCCGAGCTCACATTAGGACACCTGTATTACGCTTTAACAGGTGTAACCCCCCCCAGTCAATGAGAACATTTTTAATATCTGTGGGAAAAGAGGGAGAAATGTATCCAACAACTTTCTTTTTTAATGTGCAACACAGTCAAAATTGTGAACTCATCTACATGCAAAAACCACAAAAAGCATTTACAAACTGGAAACTCTTACTGCATAATTAAAACATTATACAACTTAAGAAAAAACATAACATAAAACATAAAACATCGGTAAATATGAGAATTCAAACAACAAAATGAACCAAGCTTATTCAAATTGAAAAGTAACAGCAGTAACTCTAGGCATGACCCATGGCCTTGAGGACCTGTTCGGCAGCGGTGTGGTGGGCCTCCTCCTCCATGTTGTTGTTGTTGGGGCAGGGGAGAACTTCGGCAGCACCGCAGAACGATTCGGATAACCCTGGTACCAGCACGCTGTAGTTGACACAGAGTAAGCCATTGGTGTTGGTATGATAGCGCACGTTGTAGAGTGGCACGCCGAACCCATACATTTGACACAGGAAGTGCACAGCATTGCACGTCCGCGAGAAGTGCTGTGGGCGGGGGTCGTGGGAGGCCGCCCCCACTGACTGGAAGCGCGTGGGTGTGAGAAGAGCCTGGCGGACAGGTGTAGGACCCAGAGAGGCGAAGGCGCCCACTTCTTCACGCTCGTCATGTCTGCGCTTGGAGCTGCCAGAGAACCAGTGGGCAGTGACGAAGATTACTCATATAAACCTTACTCATATAAACACCACCTGGATTGGCTTTGACATATTCAGGTGGATTTGGGCATGTCATCCAAAGCACACAGAAGCAATAATCTGTTAATACACCATAATTCTATAATCCCAACCCATCAATAAGAACCCTTAACGGCAATTGAATAGAGAAGGCAGCATACCGTACTGAGTCTGCATTGTCTAGGGTGTTGGAAATTCAGGTTACTGGCCATCATAAATATATTCCAGGTTTACAGTCAATGAGAGGGAGATGGTACTCTCTCTCCATCCATCACTACACCTACGAGACAGTCTGTAAGGAGGCCACACTCTAAGTGATGTGAAGGCGTTTACTCCAGACCTTTTTGTGTATTAAATGGGTTTGTTCTAGACCTTTGCTAGCTCTCTAGTGCAGGATCTAATAACGTAATGACAAACAGCTGGCTGAGAAACAAGCAGCCATGGGGCCAGTTACTCATGGTCCCGTTAAATAAGAGGATTCAGAACAAACTGAGCAGTTATTACTGTATAGTTCATCCATTATTGATGTTAATTTCTCAAATTAAAGATGTGGTTTTGCAGCTTAATCTCAATGGAATTTTTTAAATTTAAAATGCTCTGAGTTAGACTACAGAGTCAGTACAGCATATGTGTGTGTGTGTGTACACATGTGCATGTGTGTGTGTGCGCGCGAGTGTGTGCGTGTGAGCACGAGTGTGTGTGCGTGAGTGTTTGTGCGTGCGTGCGTGTCTAATTGCGCACAAACGTTTCTTGTGCAATGTGAAAAAACAAAGAGCTAGACAGAAAAAGAGAGGGAGATTGATCAAACAAGGAGGGAGGACCTAGCTAAGCTAGGACTGAGGGGAATGACTTCAGGGCAGAGGTGGGGAGATGAATGGCTAAGATGATGGACTGTTGGATGGACTGATGGTGTTCAGTGTAGACCCAAAACAGGGCCTTCAAATCCAGCCTTAGGGGAAACCCACTTAAAGACAGACAAGTGAAGGTTGTAGGTCACATACCTACAATGTGCTTCCCTCACTGTCTATCCATCGGTACGTTACTGATACATACCTGTAGATGGATAAACAGATACATACATAACAATACATACCTATAGAGCGATAGATACATACAAACATAGATGCACACAGAAAGACATAAAGAAGAATTTTAGGTCTACCTTTGATATCGAAGAAATCAAGAATTGTCCTACCTATCACACACACAGGCACTAGGTTAGCTAGCTAACTATTCGACGAAACTGAGTACACAAACGCTATGGTAAAAACCTGTGTAAAAAGACCAAAACCTGAAGTAAATTGTTAACTGGAGATGGTAAATGTCATTAATGAATTATGAGCGAAAGATAAACTCGTATGTCAAATGAGCCAGTATGAAGCAGAACTAGCTAGCTAGGTTTACTCTTTAGCTTGCTAGCTAGCTGGTTTTTGTGGCTCGTTTAATGGGGGCGAGTCTGCACGCTAATTAGCTGCTATCACGGCGAGCGTATTATAGCAAAGAAACTAATGTTAGACTATAGGCACAGTCTATATTGTGAGAGACACATTACCCCCAGATATTCAGATATGCTCAAAATGCCCCCCATATAGCGAGGTAATAAATTAAAATATTGCACACACTAGTTGTGTCAGCTGCTGTTGGTGAGACATTTTATGTTATAACACCCACCACTGCTGTCTATTGTCGCACTTAATTTCAGACAATATTACTTTTTTTCTGTGTAAACTCCCCTTTACTGTCTTGCTGGAAGCTTAATTCTGGACATGGACATGAGTGTTCCAGTGCAGTGGTGACTTCTCTGGGTCAGGATAGTCAGGGTCAACAGGGGTGTGTGAATGCCAAGGTTTTAGCCTTTTGAATTTTCCTGTGCCCATAATTACAATAATTTTCTAATAATTAATCTTTGTTTTTGTTTTTTTTTTGTTTTGTTTTTTGTGGTAGAGACATGTTAGGCAAGACAGTACAGGTTGTACCCTTACTGCTTTGCTCAGAACTGGCTTTCAAAACACATGTATTTCATTTTTTTAGTTCTAACATGTTGGCTTTACCTGAAGTTCTTCTAACGACACTTCAGTGTGGCAGATTCTCTTCTGACTGGTTATCACTGGGCTACTACACTGAAGTATTCTCATATGCTATCAGTAAATATGCCACTTACTTCTGTGTCATTCCACATGTAAACATGGTTCTCTTTACAGAAAATAGTTTAGTGGTGCAATAGCTTATCCTCTTTCCTGTCAACTTCCATATCACTTCAACTAAGTCAATCAAATCAAAATCAAAATTTATTTGTATAGCGCTTTTTACAACAGTTGTCACAAAGCAGCTTTACAAATGTCCAAGTCCAAGCCTCCAGTGAGCAAGACAAAGGCAACAGTGGCAAGGAAAAACTCCCTAGAACATGAGGAAGAAACCGTGAGAGGAACCAAGACTCAAAGGGGGGCCCATGCTTCTCTGGCCAACAACGGTCACCACAATAATGACAATTTTAAGAGGAAAAAAAAAGCAATTAATTTCTAGTCTAACTTTCTAGAGGTCCTAATCTTGTCCCTAAGTACACAGAAAAAAACCAAACAAACTCAGCAGGATTACATGTATATTTACATTTACAGCATTTAGCAGCTGCGCTCATCCAGAACGACTTACAAAAGTGCTTTGTCATTTACTCATAGAATATATCCAAGTTCAGTATAGTAGGTTAGAATTAAACATACCATTGAACTAGAATACTGTGGAATACAGGGATAAATGCTGATACCTAGAAGTGCAAAATACATAAGGTCTATCTTAAACAACGATAAGTGATATAAACAATAAGTGCTAGAGTTTGTATATTTACCCCTAACTAAGCATTTCCTTCTAGCACTAAGTGTTTTCTGCAACTTTACTGTTAATGAAAGTGACTTTAATCCATTGTTTAGGCTACATACTCATCAGTTCCTGGTTCTCACAAAATATGCCTTTAATTGTATTGGAAGCTACATGGTCGGTGTAGTATGACTAAGATGTTAAGTCTCATTTCCTCCCTAGATTGGGGAATTGTCAAGAAGGAAGTGCTTGGGAGGTCTAATGATTTCCAGGGTTACGTTCTCAGGAGTGTTAGCTCCTGGTAGGGTCTCCCATGGCAACCAGGTCTGGGGTGGAGACTAGACAAACACAAGCCATTAACACCCTTATGATCAAAAGTATGAGAAGTATGAGAGGATCAGCCCAAAGAGACAATGTGGGGGGCTGTGCAGTGCCCGGGCAGTGAAACAGATTATCTCTTGAAGGTTAAATCCCTTAAAGGTCTTAGTCCTGCTCATCCCACATGCTGATGTGTGAGTGAAACAGTGCATAGGTGTAGAGACCTGGACTTGGCAAGATGCAAGCCTATCCTCGCAGTCTGGTGCTATTCTGTTACTAGAGGACCTGAACACGCTTCTCCAACAGTACGTTCTTCTGGGCCTGATGACAACGCACACACACATGAACACGCACACACTCGGGCACACAAACAGACATACAGATACTGTTTAATTTCTTCACATCTGTAGATACACTAGCATAAGTTGATATATACATTTATGAGTTTGATTATGAGCTGATTTCAACTTGACACGTACAGAGTATATAATATACATAGAGAGTGCATAGTTTTACCAGATTGAGTGCTACAGATTCTTGTAATGAAAGGTGACAAACCCAGCCATATGAAGAAAACAAGTACAGGGTTAATCCCTTAAAGGTTTAAAGAAGTCTCCCTTAAAGGTCTTAGTCCTGCTCATACCACATGCTGATGTGTGAGTGGAACAGTGCAGAGGTGTAGAGACCTGGACTTGGCGACATGCAGGTCTTTCCTTGCAATTAGTGCTGCATTCTGCTGCAGGAGAACCAGAACATGCTACTCCACACACAAACAGATACACACACACACACACACACACACACACACACACACACACAGTTGCGCAAATATACACAGATACACATTGTGTTTAATTTCTTCACATCTGCAGACTAGAGTAAGCTGAGGGTATAGTGTTAAACCAGGTACTACATAAACAGTATATAGTATATATACAGAGGGTATAGTGTTAAACCAGGTAGTACATACAGAGTGTATAGTATATATATACAGAGTATATAGTTTTACCAGATGATCGTGCTGATCTTAGATCTCCTGGTTCTTCATCTCCAGCGCCACTTTCAGGCTCATAATGTCTTCCTCTATGGGCTGGTATAACACACACATACGCACACGCGTACGCACGCACACACCCACACACACGCGCGCACACACACACGTGCTGACACACACGCGCACACACACACACGCATACACACACACACACACACACAAACGCGCACACACACACGCACACACGAATCATTACTACAGCCAGTACAATGGAAAGGTGGGAATGTGTACTGAATGTGTACTGCTGCTATAAGTGAAAGGTGGAGGTACTGGTGGATGTGTACTGACACTATAAGGGATCTCTACCTGCAGTGACAGTCTGAGCTTCTCATGTTCTTCCTCCAGAGATTTCTTCTCCAGTTCACAGGCCATTTTCATATCTGCCAGAGCAAGTATCATTGCTGCTGTATATATATAGAACACAGATTTTATATACTGCATAATTACTACTGGATATATAAAATATACTATATATAGTACTATACATATATTAGTATCACTTTTATTGGAGCCTAAAGGTTAACATTCATTATTAGTTATGTTAGTATTATTGCATTTCCATAGTACTTACTCTTGATGGACCTGTTATGCTCCTCCTCCTCCTGCTGTTTCTGCAGGAGCTCTGTCTCCTCCTGCTGCTCGTGTTTCAGCATCTCCTGAAGAACCTGGAGCTCCTTCTGCTTCTGCAACCTCAACTCCTTCAGCTGCTCCAACAAAATGTTCTCCAACTCCTCCTTCTCACACCGCAAACACTCCAATCGGGCCACAGGCCCCACTACTGACACAGAACCACACACACACACAAACACAGAGAGACAAACAGAAAGAGAGACAGACATATGAAATTAGAAAGCGATATAGGGTAGAAATAGATTGATGTTATTCAGGGACCTCATTTATAAAGCTTTGTGGATTCCAAAGTGAAAGTGTGTGTATTCTGCACAAATAACAGGAAATGGCATATATTCCCCAAAAAATTTGATTTCTAAAGACTCGAGTATGAATTATTGGGAGATAGAGGCAAGAATGCAGCACTAAAGACAAAAAAGGAATTTTAACCGCAGTTATGAGTGGCAGCACCAGCAACCGCAGGTGTGAGTGGCATTATATTTACATTTACCCTCCACATCCTTTGTGTCTGTATATTCGTCCTCGATGCGTCCAGTACACCATCTCCAGAAACGCCTCATTTTTTCTCTGTCCTCTTCAGTGTCTTTCCACAGACTGATCTGTAAAGGTGTTCATGGGATTCCCCTCACATGTGACATCAGGCCACAGGACATATGGGGTTCTAAAGTTCCAAGAGTGTAGATGAGTTGTTTTTCTTTGAATTTCCTAATTTCATTGCTGCCATAGCAGCAACTGGCAATGCAAACAGATGTGTCATTAATGCAGTGACTCTACCTCAACCTGGATTGATTAACCATGTATGGCTCACCGGAGAATGTGATACATATAACATCCCAAAGTGTACTTAATTCTGAGCAAAATCTAACTAGCCTCATTACTGCTGAACTATGAGGGGCCATTTAGGGAGAAACCAGGGAAACACTACTTGTACATACATATGAAACATTTTCACATAAATAGCCTACTACTTACATTTGTGTATAATAATTTAAACTTGCATATACACGCACTTACTTACACTGTAGCTTAACTCACTGAAAAGCAACACTGTTCTGTCCTGAGTTTAGAAACTTCCATTTTTTGTGGTTACTTGTAATTAAGAAGCACACGATGTCAGTAGCAGTGAGTCGATTGATGTGTATAGCGATTGGAGAGCGAAAGAACAAGGAGTTATAGTTCATTGTATCTGTGCGAGTCCAGTTGTCTGCATGCCATTTGAAAGTGTTGCAAGTATGTATGTCTTATTTTATTGTTATTTGTAATCACAGATTATTTTGTGGATAACAATTCTCTGTGAAATTTGGTGCATTGTGTATTTCGGTACGAGTTGTGCCGGGTGTGTTGCTGATTGTCTTGATGGGTTTAATTTCACCTTTCCTCATGACGTCAGTAAACCTGTGGACAAGAACTGATCTTTTTCAGTTTTGCTGTCAGCAGAACTTTTCTCTGCCTGTCAACTTGTGTATCGTACACGTACAGAGAACAGAACTTCTACAGCCAAGGCAAGAACAGAAGCATTGCTGAAGCAGAAACGCTAGAAGCTTACTTGCAAGTTAAGCTTAAATTCTGTTTCCTTGAAAACCACACAACGTACTGAACAGTATGTGATAGAGCAGGCAATAGCACAAGCGACAGAACTCCATTTAAGAAAGGATGGTGTTTCAGCAAAACCAGAAACAACCTCTAGCAACAGGTTTCCACCCTCAGCTTTCAAACCTAAAGCCAATTTCAAATCAACACTACTTCCCATTTTAACTCACAGCACCCTTTTCTTGGTGAAGATGGATAAGTCCATGAACCACATGGAGTTAGGTTTGAGAACAACTATGCCCTGCCAATGCAATATTTCACGCCCCAAAATGGCATCCTACTCCCTCATTCAATCCTATGTTTTCAAACACCCATGATAGCAACACAGACGTGAATGAGTGAGATATCTTACTCATTGTTAGCTTGTGGCTACAGGTTTACTTCAATTTAATGACAAACCTCAGAACTACAGAGCCTGGAAAGATTCCTTTCAGACTGCTACCAGCGGTTTAAAAGTGGTTTAACTCTACTGCCAAATGAGGAGATGGATTGTCTTCTCAAGTGGTTAGGCAAAGAGTCAGCAGACCATGTTGAACAGATAAGAGCAATACACATCAATCATCCAGAAGCAGGACTGGCTATGATCGATTGCACTGATGCCTTTTTTCTAAATTAACAAAGTTGAGTGATCTGCTACTGGAACTACAGTCAGCCAAGGCTGAAGGTGACTTGCCTGACCTCTCTTTTCTCAACACCACAAGAGGTGTAAACCTCAATGTACAGAAGCTTGTGTTTAAGAGGACCAAAGAGAATAATAAGATGGCTCTTTCAATCCAGGATGCATCCTTCATGAAAATAATGAACGAAGGACTACAGAAAAATTCAAATAATAGTTGGACCGTTACCCTTTGAATGTCCATGGCAACGGCTCCCGAACCACAGGCCTCAAGCACTTGAAGCATCTCATGTCTCTCGGGCACACTGTGACTTAGATCATCAGACCACTATTACGGCCTTGACTAGGCAGCAAAGCTGTAAAAGAGTGATGAGAAAACCAGACAACAAAAGTGAATGTAGAAAGAAGGGAAACACAAGGAAAGACCATGGTAGTTTAAATGTTGCTGGTGTATTATAACACACACACACACACACACACGCACGCACACGCACGCACACGCACGCACACACGCGCACACACGCGCACATCACGCGCACACACACACACACACACACACACACACACACACACACACCTCTGGGGAAAAAAATAAGACCACTACAAAATTATCAGTTTCTCTAATTTTACAATTGATGGGTATATGTTTGACCAGGCTGAGCAGATGTGTTTTATTCTATAAACTACTAGCAACATTTCTGCTAAAATCCAGATAAAAATATTGTGTTTTAGAGCATGTTTTTTATGAAAATGACTAATGATCAAAATAACAAAACACTTACAGAAATTTCAGACCACAAATGTGATCTGAGTATGTGTCACTAAGAACAGCTGGTATATAAAAAACGTAAAGACTTTTTAAGTTGCTTTTCAGTTCATTTAAATCATTAGTCAAGCTAATCAAACCCAACCAAGAGAGAATCCAACACTACCTGCACTCAGATGAGCTACAGGTCTCTCCAGGTTTGTCCTCAATTAAACCTCTATTAAAAGTGTTAACTGTAGTGTATTTTAAGTGTGACAGTGTAACCACTGTCTTTGGTGAAACGGGGAAGACTGTAGTCTTCCTTTATTGTGCAGACACCTGCATAGTCCTTTTTGTGAGACTGTATTACTTCACAAAATACTGCCGCAATCATCATCATCACCGCCTCTGTGAGTGAGTGTGTGTTGGTGAGAGAATGTGTTGCCACCTCCATGCCATAGTTGCTTTGTGGGTTTAGCACCATGGGGATGTCTCTCCACATGTTGGTCATGGGGTCACAGGCCTCTACACTCTGCAAGTGATCAGCACTATCAAACCCACCCACCTACAAATGCAGAAAAGAGGAGAAAGATTCATCTGGAAGTGTTACTTTGGGGATGAAGTTACATCCATTACTTCACATCTGGGAACTGCAGATCCTGTTATGGTTGGTAAATTCTGCAGTCTTGACAATAGCAGACATTTTGCATATCCTTCACTGGTAAAAACTGTAGCGTGTGTGATTGAGGTCCGTTACTGTGCATTATACAAACATACGCTAAGCGTGTGTGTGTGTGTGTGTACAATTGTGGCCAAAGGTTTTGAGATTGACAAATTTGGGGTTTTACAAGTTTTTAGATCCTTTTGTCAGATGTTTATATGGCATAGTGAAGTAATTTCATAATATTTTTTTACTTTTTATTGACAAATACATCCAGTTTAAGCAGACTTAATATTTACAATGTTGACCCTTCTGCAATTCACCTTGGCATGCTGGATATCATCTTCTGGGCAAAGTCTTAACTGATGGCAACCCAATCTTGCCTAATCAGTGCTTGGAGTTGATCAGTTTTTTTTCTTTTTCTACCATCTTTTGAGGAGAGACCACAGGCAACTGGCAATGCAAACAGATGTGTCATTAATGCAGTGACTCTACCTCAACCTGGATTGATTAACCATGTATGGCTCACCGGAGAATGTGATACATATAACATCCCAAAGTGTACTTAATTCTGAGCAAAATCTAACTAGCCTCATTACTGCTGAACTATGAGGGGCCATTTAGGGAGAAACCAGGGAAACACTACTTGTACATACATATGAAACATTTTCACATAAATAGCCTACTACTTACATTTGTGTATAATAATTTAAACTTGCATATACACGCACTTACTTACACTGTAGCTTAACTCACTGAAAAGCAACACTGTTCTGTCCTGAGTTTAGAAACTTCCATTTTTTGTGGTTACTTGTAATTAAGAAGCACACGATGTCAGTAGCAGTGAGTCGATTGATGTGTATAGCGATTGGAGAGCGAAAGAACAAGGAGTTATAGTTCATTGTATCTGTGCGAGTCCAGTTGTCTGCATGCCATTTGAAAGTGTTGCAAGTATGTATGTCTTATTTTATTGTTATTTGTAATCACAGATTATTTTGTGGATAACAATTCTCTGTGAAATTTGGTGCATTGTGTATTTCGGTACGAGTTGTGCCGGGTGTGTTGCTGATTGTCTTGATGGGTTTAATTTCACCTTTCCTCATGACGTCAGTAAACCTGTGGACAAGAACTGATCTTTTTCAGTTTTGCTGTCAGCAGAACTTTTCTCTGCCTGTCAACTTGTGTATCGTACACGTACAGAGAACAGAACTTCTACAGCCAAGGCAAGAACAGAAGCATTGCTGAAGCAGAAACGCTAGAAGCTTACTTGCAAGTTAAGCTTAAATTCTGTTTCCTTGAAAACCACACAACGTACTGAACAGTATGTGATAGAGCAGGCAATAGCACAAGCGACAGAACTCCATTTAAGAAAGGATGGTGTTTCAGCAAAACCAGAAACAACCTCTAGCAACAGGTTTCCACCCTCAGCTTTCAAACCTAAAGCCAATTTCAAATCAACACTACTTCCCATTTTAACTCACAGCACCCTTTTCTTGGTGAAGATGGATAAGTCCATGAACCACATGGAGTTAGGTTTGAGAACAACTATGCCCTGCCAATGCAATATTTCACGCCCCAAAATGGCATCCTACTCCCTCATTCAATCCTATGTTTTCAAACACCCATGATAGCAACACAGACGTGAATGAGTGAGATATCTTACTCATTGTTAGCTTGTGGCTACAGGTTTACTTCAATTTAATGACAAACCTCAGAACTACAGAGCCTGGAAAGATTCCTTTCAGACTGCTACCAGCGGTTTAAAAGTGGTTTAACTCTACTGCCAAATGAGGAGATGGATTGTCTTCTCAAGTGGTTAGGCAAAGAGTCAGCAGACCATGTTGAACAGATAAGAGCAATACACATCAATCATCCAGAAGCAGGACTGGCTATGATCGATTGCACTGATGCCTTTTTTCTAAATTAACAAAGTTGAGTGATCTGCTACTGGAACTACAGTCAGCCAAGGCTGAAGGTGACTTGCCTGACCTCTCTTTTCTCAACACCACAAGAGGTGTAAACCTCAATGTACAGAAGCTTGTGTTTAAGAGGACCAAAGAGAATAATAAGATGGCTCTTTCAATCCAGGATGCATCCTTCATGAAAATAATGAACGAAGGACTACAGAAAAATTCAAATAATAGTTGGACCGTTACCCTTTGAATGTCCATGGCAACGGCTCCCGAACCACAGGCCTCAAGCACTTGAAGCATCTCATGTCTCTCGGGCACACTGTGACTTAGATCATCAGACCACTATTACGGCCTTGACTAGGCAGCAAAGCTGTAAAAGAGTGATGAGAAAACCAGACAACAAAAGTGAATGTAGAAAGAAGGGAAACACAAGGAAAGACCATGGTAGTTTAAATGTTGCTGGTGTATTATAACACACACACACACACACACACGCACGCACACGCACGCACACGCACGCACACGCACGCACACACGCGCACACACGCGCACATCACGCGCACACACACACACACACACACACACACACACACACACACACCTCTGGGGAAAAAAATAAGACCACTACAAAATTATCAGTTTCTCTAATTTTACAATTGATGGGTATATGTTTGACCAGGCTGAGCAGATGTGTTTTATTCTATAAACTACTAGCAACATTTCTGCTAAAATCCAGATAAAAATATTGTGTTTTAGAGCATGTTTTTTATGAAAATGACTAATGATCAAAATAACAAAACACTTACAGAAATTTCAGACCACAAATGTGATCTGAGTATGTGTCACTAAGAACAGCTGGTATATAAAAAACGTAAAGACTTTTTAAGTTGCTTTTCAGTTCATTTAAATCATTAGTCAAGCTAATCAAACCCAACCAAGAGAGAATCCAACACTACCTGCACTCAGATGAGCTACAGGTCTCTCCAGGTTTGTCCTCAATTAAACCTCTATTAAAAGTGTTAACTGTAGTGTATTTTAAGTGTGACAGTGTAACCACTGTCTTTGGTGAAACGGGGAAGACTGTAGTCTTCCTTTATTGTGCAGACACCTGCATAGTCCTTTTTGTGAGACTGTATTACTTCACAAAATACTGCCGCAATCATCATCATCACCGCCTCTGTGAGTGAGTGTGTGTTGGTGAGAGAATGTGTTGCCACCTCCATGCCATAGTTGCTTTGTGGGTTTAGCACCATGGGGATGTCTCTCCACATGTTGGTCATGGGGTCACAGGCCTCTACACTCTGCAAGTGATCAGCACTATCAAACCCACCCACCTACAAATGCAGAAAAGAGGAGAAAGATTCATCTGGAAGTGTTACTTTGGGGATGAAGTTACATCCATTACTTCACATCTGGGAACTGCAGATCCTGTTATGGTTGGTAAATTCTGCAGTCTTGACAATAGCAGACATTTTGCATATCCTTCACTGGTAAAAACTGTAGCGTGTGTGATTGAGGTCCGTTACTGTGCATTATACAAACATACGCTAAGCGTGTGTGTGTGTGTGTGTACAATTGTGGCCAAAGGTTTTGAGATTGACAAATTTGGGGTTTTACAAGTTTTTAGATCCTTTTGTCAGATGTTTATATGGCATAGTGAAGTAATTTCATAATATTTTTTTACTTTTTATTGACAAATACATCCAGTTTAAGCAGACTTAATATTTACAATGTTGACCCTTCTGCAATTCACCTTGGCATGCTGGATATCATCTTCTGGGCAAAGTCTTAACTGATGGCAACCCAATCTTGCCTAATCAGTGCTTGGAGTTGATCAGTTTTTTTTTCTTTTTCTACCATCTTTTGAGGAGAGACCACAGGTTCTCAATGGGATTGAGATCTGGGGAGTTTCCTGACCATGGACCAAAAATGTCAATGTTTTGTTCACCGAGCCACTTGGTTATCATCATTTTGGCCTTGTGACATGGTGCTCCGTCATGCTGGAAAAAGCATCCCACTAGCAAGTCTGGGTTTGACATCCTAAGACGGCGGCTTCGTAGCTAGCAAGCTATAGCGCCAACTAGCTACTGAAACTGTATTTCCATACAATTATGTCGCTATTAACAAGAAAGCGAAGATTAATTAGCTACTTTGTTTCATTCTTTGGAAAGGTGCCATTTATAGTGATATAGATGGCTACTTATGTGGTGTTGCTTAAACGTACAGGTTTGATGGTATAGATTGACGTTTGCTAGCTAATATAGAGCTAACTAGCGAGCTAATAGCAATAGCTAGCTAGCAGCAAACGTTCGCCATTAGCGATCACAAAACCAGGTACAACTAGGAAACTCATTGCGCTCCATTGGTTGCCCGAACAGTTACATTTCTAACAGTGATTTGACATCGTTACTTACTTAATACTTTTGTTGTTTTTATTAATTTAACTGGTGTAGTTTCTGTCAGCCGCGACCCTCATGTTTCTCCAGTGGTGGTGTTCATCTCTGCCCATCTGAATTATTGCATTTAACTACTTGTTGTTTCACGTTGACATTTTTTTTTTATCGGGGACACTGCGTGTATATAAGCAGATATGATTTCTTTTCCGCCGTCTGTTTCCATCTTCTTGTTGTCCATGATTTTTCTTCAAGAGTGGACATCTTCCAGTTAGCTAGACTCTCTCTCCAGATACCGTTTTAGACAGATAAACGTCGGCTGGCCCTAAATGATGGCTTTGGCTCAACGTCCACGATAAAGCTGTGGAAAAACAACCAGTTTAAGACAAGACATGCGGTGCGTAAAGATACCACAGAGCACCACGAAAGAGCTTAAACGTACCGCTTGTCTAAACAGACTTTTGGGGGATATGAATAAGCATAAAACGGACAAGTAAGACACATGAAAATGACCATTGCCAGAGTGAAGGACAACTGATATTCAAGTAAATTATATTTAAAGGTATTTGAACGCGGACATCACTCCCGTGTGGTGATCTGTGTTAACTCTGAGTGAGCATGTTAATAAGAGTTATGGTCACTGCACAATATTTTATTTTTTAACCTATCTTCCCTCCTTTTTTAAACAAAGTAAAAGCCAATATGAAAAATATAAATATGTTTTATATATATATAGATATATATATATATATATATATATATATATATATTTATTTATTTTATTTTGTGTGTGTGTGTGTGTGTGTGTGTGTGTGTGTGTGTGTGTGTGTGTGTGTATAGGCTCATGAAAAGAATAACGAGTAAATTATACTGGATGTGGAAGCATGTTCTGGTTCTCCTGCAGCAGAATGCAGCACTAATTGCCAGGAAAGACCTGCATGCCGCCAAGTCCAGGTCTCTACACCTCTGCACTTTTTCACTCACACATCAGCATGTGGGATGAGCAGGACTAAGACCTTTGAGGGATTTAACCTTTAAGAGATAATCTGTTCAGAACATCCTAAAAAAAATTAGGAAAGTTCTTAAGGGCTATGGTAGTGTTATTCAAATGAGTTCATGAAAGTTTGTAAGGGTTACATTAGGGTTGATCGAAAGAGATCATTCCAAATGACCTCTTTAAGGTTTCATATAATAATTGCTTTTAGCCTCATAGATGTACTATATCTGTAGCCTTTAAGAGCAGGCTAAACTTCACACCACGTCTCTTCTGCCCTCAGGCGGTTGGCAGATGAGATGCCTAAACTGCAGGAGTACCTGGAGAAAGAGGACATTGAAAAGAAGCTTCTGAGCCAAACAATGAGGAGCTGCTCTGTACGTAAAATATAAATATCTGTAAATATCTGTATAATATGTAAATAAAAGGAAGATGTGGTTGTATAGTGTAGTCGTTTGATTATAAATAATCTCATAATAATCTTATCTACAAATTCTGCAGGAGTACCTGGAGAAAGAGGACATCAAAAAGAAGCTTCTGAGCTGAACCAATGAGGAGCTGCTCTGTAAATAAAATATCTGTATAATATGTAAATAAAAGGAAGATGTGGTTGTATAATGTAGTCGTTTGATTATAAATAATCTAATAATCTTATCCACAAATTCTTACACATTTACATAGTAACATTCACTCATATACTCAAATTCCATATCATACTTAGAAAACGTCCACCTCATCTATTTTAAAGTTTTTTCCTGATCAATAATACAAAAAGAAAATAGAAAAACGTGAACAGCACCCTCTAGCGATGCACCTCAATTATTTCAAGATAACTAAAACATGGCTATGTTAAATCGGCGTTAGCTTGCAGCTAGAACAAAAAAAAAATGCTCAGATTAACTTGTGTCTCATGGCACGCAGCTGAGTTTAAAATTAAACACAATTAAATCAAATTAAATTGACCCAGCTGCAACAAGCTCAGCAGCCACATTTAATTTCACTGATTGGTCAGTTAGCCAGGCTATACAAAACAGGCTATTGTTAGAAATTCTGCACATGTGATTCGCTTAGCTTCACATCTCACACTGCTTATAATTATAAGATAACGTATCCACGTTCGTAATAACGTGGTGAAATCTGCCAAAAATGCTGAGACTGAGCATAATAAATAATAAGAAAATCTGAGCACTTAGTGAACATATTTCTAAATGAGAAGAAAAAGTTCTTCCAAACAATATAAAGCACACAATTCTATATGGGAAAACAGTTACATTTGTCATTAAGAGAAGCACTACTTATTACACAAATGTCAATAACTGTCGTAATATTAATAGTTCAACAGTCTTCCTCTGTCTATTATACGCACTGTACACATGTTAAATAGTTGAAGTTACAATGAAATGACTTCCAGGCGCCCAGAAAATTGTTATATACAAACAGACACCCCATACCAACATAAGCATAGTGCAACTCTGTTTACGCACCAGGGATTGAGTGGGCAAGTGCGTGTATATGCAAGTTTAAATTATTATACACAAATGTAAGTAGTAGGTTATTTATGTGAAAATGTTTCATATGTATGTACAAGTCGTGTTTCCCTGATTTGTCCCTAAATGGCCCCTCATAGTTCAGCAGTAATGAGGCTAGTTAGATTTTGCTCAGAATGAAGTACACTTTGGGATGTTATATGTATCACATTCTCCGGTGAGCCGTACATGGTTAATCAATCCAGGTTGAGGTAGAGTCACTGCATTAATGACACATCTGTTTGCATTGCCAGTTGTTGCTATGGCAGCAATGAAATTAGGAAATTCAAAGAAAAACAACTCATCTACACTCTTGGAACTTTAGAACCCCATATGTCCTGTGGCCTGATGTCACATGTGAGGGGAATCCCATGAACACCTTTACAAATCAGTCTGTGGAAAGACACTGAAGAGGACAGAGAAAAAATGAGACGTTTCTGGAGATGGTGTACTGGACGCATCGAGGACGAATATACAGACACAAAGGATGTGGAGGGTAAATGTAAATATAATGCCACTCACACCTGCGGTTGCTGGTGCTGCCACTCATAACTGCGGTTAAAATTCCTTTTTTGTCTTTAGCGTTGCATTGTCGCCTCTATCTCCCAATAATTCATACTCGAGTCTTTAGAAATCAAATTTTTGGGGGAATATATGCCATTTCCTGTTATTTGTGCAGAATACACACACTTTCACTTTGGAATCCACAAAGTTTTATAAATGAGGTCTCTGAATAACATCAATCTATTTCTACCCTATATCGCTTTCTAATTTCATATGTCTGTCTTTCTTTCTGTTTGTCTCTGTGTGTGTGTGTGTGTGTGTGGTTCTGTGTCAGTAGTGTGGCCTGTGGCCCGATTGGAGTGTTTGCGGTGTGAGAAGGAGGAGTTGGAGAACAGTTTGTTGGAGCAGCTGAAGGAGTTGAGGTTGCAGAAGCAGAAGGAGCTCCAGGTTCTTCAGGAGATGCTGAAACACGAGCAGCAGGAGGAGACAGAGCTCCTGCAGAAACAGCAGGAGGAGGAGGAGCATAACAGGTCCATCAAGAGTAAGTACTATGGAAATGCAATAATACTAACATAACTAATAATGAATGTTAGCCTTTAGGCTCCAATAAAAGTGATACTAATATATGTATAGTACTATATATAGTATATTTTATATATCCAGTAGTAATTATGTAGTATATAAAATCTGTGTTCTATATATATCCAGCAGTAATGATACTTGCTCTGGCAGATATGAAAATGGCCTGTGAACAGGAGAAGAAATCTCTGGAGGAAGAACTTGAGAAGCTCAGACTGTCACTGCAGGTAGAGATCCCTTATAGTGTCAGTACACATACACCAGTACCTCCATCTTTCACTTATAGCGGCAGTACACATTCAGTACACATTCCCACCTTTCCATTGTACTGGCTGTAGTGATGATTCGTGTGTGCCTGTGTGTGTGCGCGTGTGTGTGCGTGTGTGTGTGCGTGTGTGTGTGTATGCGTGTGTTTGTGTGCGCGTGTGTGTGCGCACGTGTGTGTGCGCGCGCGTGTGTGTGGGTGTGTGCGTGCGTACGCGTGTGCTTATGCATATGTGTGTGTTATACCAGCCTATAGAGGAGGACAAGAGCCTGAAAGTGGCGCTGGAGATGAAGAACCAGGAGATCAAAGATCAGCATGATCATCTGGTAAAATTATATACTCTGTATATATACTATATACTTTGTATGTAGTACCTGGTTTAACACTATACCCTCAGCTTACTCTAGTCTGCAGATGTGAAGAAATTAAACAGAATGTGTATCTGTGTATATTTGTGCACCTGTATGTGCGCACCTGTGTGTGTGTGTGTGTCTGTGTGTGTGTGTGTGTGTGTGTGTGTGTGTGTGTGTGTGTGTGTGTGTGGAGTAGCATGTTCTGGTTCTCCTGCAGCAGAATGCAGCATTAATTGCAAGGAAAGACCTGCATGTCGCCAAGTCCAGGTCTCTACACCTCTGCACTGTTTCACTCACACATCAGCATGTGGTATGAGCAGGACTAAGACCTTTAAGGGAGACTTCTTTAAACCTTTAAGGGATTAACCCTGTACTTGTTTTCTTCATATGGCTGGGTTTGTCACCTTTCATTACAAGAATCTGTAGCACTCAATCTGGTAAAACTATGCACTCTCTATGTATATTATATACTCTGTACGTGTCAAGTTGAAATCAGCTCATAATCAAACTCATAAACGTATATATCAACTTATGCTAGTGTATCTACAGATGTGAAGAAATTAAATAGTATCTGTATGTCTGTTTGTGTGCCCGAGTGTGTGCGTGTTCATGTGTGTGTGCGTTGTCATCAGGCCCAGAAGAATATACTGTTGGAGAAGCGTGTTCAGGTCCTCTAGTAACAGAATAGTACCAGACTGCAAGGATAGGCCTGCATCTCGCCAAGTCCAGGTCTCTACACCTATGCACTGTTTCACTCACACATCAGCATGTGGGATGAGCAGGATTAAGACCTTTAAGGGATTTAACCTTTAAGAGATAATCTGTTTCACTGCCCAGGCACTGCACAGCCCCCCACATTGTCTCTTTGGGCTGATCCTCTTATACTTCTCATACTTTTGATCATAAGGGTGTTAATGGCTTGTGTTTGTCTAGTCTCCACCCCAGACCTGGTTGCCATGGGAGATCCTACCAGGAGCTAACATTCCTGAGAACGTAACCCTGGAAATCATTAGACCTCCCAAGCACTTCCTTCGTGATAATTCCCCAATCTAGGGAGGAAATTAGACTTAACATCTTAGTCATACTACACTGACCATGTAGCTTCCAATACAATTAAAGGCATATTTTGTGAGAACCAGGAACTGATGAGTATGTAGCCTAAACAATGGATTAAATTCACTTTCATTAACAGTAAAGTTGCAGAAAACACTTAGTGCTAGAAGGAAATGCATAGTTAGGGGTAAATATACAAACTCTAGCACTTATTGTTTATATCACTTATCGTTGTTTAAGATAGACCTTATGTATTTTGCACTTCTAGGTATCAGCATTTATCCCTGTATTCCACAGTATTCTAGTTCATTGGTATGTTTAATTCTAACCTACTATACTGAACTTGGATATATTCTATGAGTAAATGACAAAGCACTTTTGTAAGTCGTTCTGGATGAGCGCGTCTGCTAAATGCTGTAAATGTAAATATACTTGTAATCCTGCTGAGTTTGTTTGTTTTTTTTCTGTGTACTTAGGGACAAGATTAGGACCTCTAGAAAGTTAGACTAGAAATTAATTGCTTTTTTTTCCTCTTAAAATTGTCATTATTGTGGTGACCATTGTTGGCCAGAGAAGCATGGGCCCCCCTTTGAGTCTTGGTTCCTCTCAAGGTTTCTTCCTCATGTTCTAGGGAGTTTTTCCTTGCCACTGTTGCCCTTGTCTTGCTCACTGGAGGCTTGGACTTGGACATTTGTAAAGCTGCTTTGTGACAACTGTTGTAAAAAGCGCTATACAAATAAATTTTGATTTTGATTTGATTGACTTAGTTGAAGTGATATAGAAGT
The DNA here is from genome assembly GCF_041902795.1 of Electrophorus electricus. Classification (NCBI taxonomy): domain Eukaryota; kingdom Metazoa; phylum Chordata; class Actinopteri; order Gymnotiformes; family Gymnotidae; genus Electrophorus; species Electrophorus electricus. Next base: position 338,700 of record NW_027658572.1, on the reverse strand, counting down.
TGATAGGAAAGAGGATAAGCTATTGCACCACTAAACTATTTTCTGTAAAGAGAACCATGTTTACATGTGGAGTGACACAGAAGTAAGTGGCATATTTACTGATAGCATATGAGAATACTTCAGTGTAGTAGCCCAGTGATAACCAGTCAGAAGAGAATCTGCCACACTGAAGTGTCGTTAGAAGAACTTCAGGTAAAGCCAACATGTTAGAACTAAAAAAATGAAATACATGTGTTTTGAAAGCCAGTTTGCTCTGAGCAAAGCAGTAAGGGTACAACCTGTACTGTCTTGCTTAACATGTCTCTACCACAAAAAAAAACCCAAAAAAACCCAGATTAATTATTAGAAAATTATTGTAATTATGGGCACAGGAAAATTCAAAAGGCTAAAACCTTGGCATTCACACACCCCTGTTGACCCTGACTATCCTGACCCAGAGAAGTCACCACTGCACTGGAACACTCATGTCCATGTCCAGAATTAAGCTTCCAGCAAGACAGTAAAGGGGAGTTTACACAGAAAAAAAGTAATATTGTCTGAAATTAAGTGCGACAATAGACAGCAGTGGTGGGTGTTATAACATAAAATGTCTCACCAACAGCAGCTGACACAACTAGTGTGTGCAATATTTTAATTTATTACCTCGCTATATGGGGGGCATTTTGAGCATATCTGAATATCTGGGGGTAATGTGTCTCTCACAATATAGACTGTGCCTATAGTCTAACATTAGTTTCTTTGCTATAATACGCTCGCCGTCATAGCAGCTAATTAGCGTGCAGACTCGCCCCCATTAAACGAGCCACAGAAACCAGCTAGCTAGCAAGCTAAAGAGTAAACCTAGCTAGCTAGTTCTGCTTCATACTGGCTCATTTGACATACGAGTTTATCTTTCGCTCATAATTCATTAATGACATTTACCATCTCCAGTTAACAATTTACTTCAGGTTTTGGTCTTTTTACACAGGTTTTTACCATAGCGTTTGTGTACTCAGTTTCGTCGAATAGTTAGCTAGCTAACCTAGTGCCTGTGTGTGTGATAGGTAGGACAATTCTTGATTTCTTCGATATCAAAGGTAGACCTAAAATTCTTCTTTATGTCTTTCTGTGTGCATCTATGTTTGTATGTATCTATCGCTCTATAGGTATGTATTGTTATGTATGTATCTGTTTATCCATCTACAGGTATGTATCAGTAACGTACCGATGGATAGACAGTGAGGGAAGCACATTGTAGGTATGTGACCTACAACCTTCACTTGTCTGTCTTTAAGTGGGTTTCCCCTAAGGCTGGATTTGAAGGCCCTGTTTTGGGTCTACACTGAACACCATCAGTCCATCCAACAGTCCATCATCTTAGCCATTCATCTCCCCACCTCTGCCCTGAAGTCATTCCCCTCAGTCCTAGCTTAGCTAGGTCCTCCCTCCTTGTTTGATCAATCTCCCTCTCTTTTTCTGTCTAGCTCTTTGTTTTTTCACATTGCACAAGAAACGTTTGTGCGCAATTAGACACGCACGCACGCACGCACAAACACTCACGCACACACACTCGTGCTCACACGCACACACTCGCGCGCGCACACACACATGCACATGTGTACACACACACACATATGCTGTACTGACTCTGTAGTCTAACTCAGAGCATTTTAAATGTAAAAAATTCCATTGAGATTAAGCTGCAAAACCACATCTTTAATTTGAGAAATTAACATCAATAATGGATGAACTATACAGTAATAACTGCTCAGTTTGTTCTGAATCCTCTTATTTAACGGGACCATGAGTAACTGGCCCCATGGCTGCTTGTTTCTCAGCCAGCTGTTTGTCATTACGTTATTAGATCCTGCACTAGAGAGCTAGCAAAGGTCTAGAACAAACCCATTTAATACACAAAAAGGTCTGGAGTAAACGCCTTCACATCACTTAGAGTGTGGCCTCCTTACAGACTGTCTCGTAGGTGTAGTGATGGATGGAGAGAGAGTACCATCTCCCTCTCATTAACTGTAAACCTGGAATATATTTATGATGGCCAGTAACCTGAATTTCCAACACCCTAGACAATGCAGACTCAGTACGGTATGCTGCCTTCTCTATTCAATTGCCATTAAGGGTTCTTATTGATGGGTTGGGATTATAGAATTATGGTGTATTAACAGATTATTGCTTCTGTGTGCTTTGGATGACATGCCCAAATCCACCTGAATATGTCAAAGCCAATCCAGGTGGTGTTTATATGAGTAAGGTTTATATGAGTAATCTTCATCACTGCCCACTGGTTCTCTGGCAGCTCCAAGCGCAGACATGACGAGTGTGAAGAAGTGGGCGCCTTCGCCTCTCCGGGTCCTACACCTGTCCGCCAGGCTCTTCTCACACCCACGCGCTTCCAGTCAGTGGGGGCGGCCTCCCACAACCCCCGCCCACAGCACTTCTCGCGGACGTGCAATGCTGTGCACTTCCTGTGTCAAATGTATGGGTTCGGCGTGCCACTCTACAACGTGCGCTATCATACCAACACCAATGGCTTACTCTGTGTCAACTACAGCGTGCTGGTACCAGGGTTATCCGAACCGTTCTGCGGTGCTGCCGAAGTTCTCCCCTGCCCCAACAACAACAACATGGAGGAGGAGGCCCACCACACCGCTGCCAAACAGGTCCTCAAGGCCATGGGTCATGCCTAGAGTTACTGCTGTTACTTTTCAATTTGAATAAGCTTGGTTCATTTTGTTGTTTGAATTCTCATATTTACCGATGTTTTATGTTTTATGTTATGTTTTTTCTTAAGTTGTATAATGTTTTAATTATGCAGTAAGAGTTTCCAGTTTGTAAATGCTTTTTGTGGTTTTTGCATGTAGTTGAGTTCACAATTTTGACTGTGTTGCACATTAAAAAAGAAAGTTGTTGGATACATTTCTCCCTCTTTTCCCACAGATATTAAAAATGTTCTCATTGACTGGGGGGGGTTACACCTGTTAAAGCGTAATACAGGTGTCCTAATGTGAGCTCGGGCAGGACAGAAACCTCCCATGGAGCAGAACAGCAAAAACTCGTTTAATTTTCATTTTCAGTAGGTATACAGACCGTGAAAGTGAGGCTTCTGGCTTTTTGGGTTTTAAGCATGAAGTGTCAGAAAAGTTACCACAGGGATAACTGACTTGTGGCGGCCAATCGTTCATAGCGACGTCGCTTTTTGATCCTTCGATGTCGGCTCTTCCCATCACTGTGAAGCAGAATTCACCAAGCGTTGGATTGTTCACTCACTAACAGGGAACGTGAGGTGGGTTTAGACCGTCATGAGACAGGTTTGTTTTACCCTACTGATGATGTGGTGTTGCAACAGTAATCCTGTTCAGTATGAGAGGAACCGCAGGGTCAGACATTTGGTGCCTGTGGGATTATGACTGAACGTCTCCAAATCAGAATCCTCCCGGACCCCAGTGAGCAAAGACACGTGTGAACGGACCAGGGATTCAGCTGCAAAGCATGTTTGTGGAGAACCTGGTGCTAATTGACCTTAAATGACCTGATTCTGGGCCAGGTTCTTGTGAGTGGCAGAGCAGCTACGTTGCTGCGATCCATTGAAAATTAGCCCTTGATCCAATCTAAGAGGTTTAGCCCAAGGAGGGGGGCTTAAGTGTGGTCCCTAAAGGGTCGGCTGGCGCGCTGCAATCCTGGAGGTCTGGAGCTCCGGAATGTAGAGTGGGATATGGTGAGGAGTGTGTCCAGGTGAGTATGTGCTGTGCTGGGTATGAGTGATGGAGTGTAGCGCCCTGGAGGTATGGATGTTCCATAAGGGGAAATGATGCGGAGTGTGCCCAGGTGAGGATGCACTTAGTCAAAGCTTTTTCTCTCCTCCTGCCGTATACTCCCCAACTCGTTGCAGGGCCGACGTAGAGCATGTGGCCGCGCGTTTGCTTGCAGCGTCCAGTATTAGTATATCCTATACACACAAACCCCATTCAACCACCCAGCACGGCTGTCAGAGGGGGTGTGTGACTGTCGATCTACAACAGGTGGTAGTAACACTGAAAGAACTTTTTTAAAGCCAGAATTTACCGAATTTATTTTTCACATTACATTCTATATTACATAAAGTCATTTACTTCAGATCTCAAGGCAGAGTTGTAATGGCAAATAGTAAATTGTTAATACAGATTTTTTTTTTGTATTATTAATAGGTTAATAATATTAGTTTATTCGATCAAGTAGGCTAACGCTGGGTATTGTTAAAACCATCAACTACAATGTGTTTATTTACTTACCTTTATTTACATTCTGAGTGTAAAATCTCATATTTACGTAAACATTCACATAAAAGATTCACAATCTTTTCAGCATGACTGGGCATACAGAGAAACCGCTTTCCCAACGCCTCAGTCCGGCGGGATTCCAGAGTTTAGAGCATGGACCCCTTCAGTGCACTGGTAGCCTTTACCAGAGCTGGGTTGAGCTCCGGTCCTGGTGACCAGAACAATTTAATCAAATGTGTTGTGTTTTTTGTTCCTCTCCAAGATGTTTCAGATGCCGATATTCAGATTTGAGTCTGAGCAAGTTGAGAAACCCACTATGAGGGTTTCTGGGTGCTCTGGAGGAGCATTCAGAAGTACTTGTGACTAGAGAAACACAGCCAATCACATAAACAAGAAATAATGTCAGTAATGTTTGCAGCAGGTGTTTCAAATGTGCCCAGACTCATATTCAAAAATATCCATGTTTCAACAGTTTGAAGGTGGCCATGATGCTAACAGTCTGGTGGAAATTCCACAAGATATCAAACTCCACACTCACACAAACTAGTCATTCTCCCATTTGGAACAATCCAGACTTTACCATGAACAAAAATATTAAACTTTACCTCTTGGATAGAAAAAGGCATTACACACCTTAAACATATTTATCATAAGACTTCTTTCATGTCACGCCCACAACTAGCCCCAAAATATGGTATAGAAAGCCCCTAGTTCCTACAATACCATCAGCTAAGATCACCTATGTGTTCAAAAATCAATTCCGATACCTACATCCATATCAGATTTTATAAACAAACATTCTTAATACAAAAAACCTATTATCTAAGATATACAAAACAATAGTGAAATCAAATCTCACAGTTACTCTCCCATCGAGACAATGGGAGGAAGATTTATTACTAGCCCCCGATACCACAGTTTGGATTAAAATGTGTAATAATAATTACCACATGACAGCAACACTAACCTACAATGCATTCAGTACAAAATAATACAGAGTACATTATACTACACATTGGATGTTTAAAATTGGTTTCACAAGCTCAGCAATCTGTACATATTTTACTCAAAACACAGCTGACGATTACATTCACGCCACGTGGCAGAGCACACCTATCAAGCAATTTTGGCAAGTCATCATCACCAACATATCCCATGCTTTAAATAACCATAGCCATCCAACACCATCTTTATTTCTCCTAGGAGACATATCATCAACCAATATGACAGGATACTATGTATAACATTATTATATTGATATAATAAAAATATTATTGCAAAAAAACAACAAACAAAAAAAACATACTCATGAACTGGAAAACAAAAAATAATATTAGTGTCACCCAATAGAAAAATCTATTGATAGACTATATATCAATAGAATAATTCTATTAATTATTAATCAATAACAGAACCAATCATCTAGACTGGAGACCATTGATAAAATCCATACAGAGCCAATCCATAAACGATAAATATCACACTCTAATACGTGTACATATACAATCCAACATACATGTACTCGCACGTAACCATATATATATATATATATATATATATATATATATATATATATATATATATATATATATATATATATATATATATATATATATATATATATATATATACATACATACATACATACATACATAAACACACACACACACACACACACACACACACATATCATTCCTATAATGGTGGAGATGGCGAATACTTAAAAATATTCTATATACATTTTGCATTTTTCTGTTCATCTGTCTGTCTTTTTTTAATAATAAAGCTCTAAAGGTCCTCTAGGCTAGGTTTACATTCCAGGTGATTATTTTAGAATTCAAGGGGAGGAGCTGCAGGAGTTGGAAGAATGAATTAGGAAAAAATAAGTTATCAGAGCAATAGAGGAATGAAACCCACGCAAGAATCCTAGAGCCGATGGTTTACCTGCTGAATTTCATAAGGTGTGCGTTAGTGAAATTGCTGATCTTCTAGCTGATGTTTTTAATGAAGCATTAGATGGGGGGCAATTGCATGATTCATTTTATCATAGTGTGATATCATTAATATATAAAAAAGGAGATCCTTGTAAGTTGGATAATTGGAGACAGGTCAGCCTATTAAACTTGGAGTACAAAATTTGTGCAAAAATAATTGTTAATAGGATGTCAGAAATATTGAATGATATCATAGAGTTGGAACAGATATGTGTGATAAGAGTAAGATACATGTGGGATAGTTTAGGGGTAATAAGGAGTTTGGTTATTGAAGGGTCTGAGAGGGATTTTTATATAATTGGACTGGATCAAAAAAAGGCCTTTGATTATATTTCTAGAGACTACTTATGGTGTACATTGGAACATTATGGATTTCCAGAGAGGTTTGTAAATATGATTAAATTATTGTATAGTAAATCAAAAGTCCAAATTAATGTTAATGGTGTGTTAACTGAAGATTTTGAAATACATAGAGGGGTTAAACAAGGATGCCCATTGAGTGCTGCATTATATGTCATCGCTATTAGCCCACTATTATATAAAATTAATAATGATCAGCAATTACAAGGTGTTCACATGTTAGGTATGGAAAGATGGAAAATATCTGCGTACGCAGATGATGTGACGGCTTATGTCAAGAATCAAAATGAGTTTCATATAGTTAAGAGGCACTTTGAAATGTATGAAGTTGTGGCTGGAGCAAAATTAAATGAAAGTAAAAGTGAAGGGGTATGGATAGGAGATGGGCAACCTGTACCGATAGATGTAGAAATAAAAACTGAAATAAAAATATTAGGTTTGATGGTAGTAAATGGTAGATGTAGCGAACGGAATTGGGAGAAAAAGGAGTGTGAAATTAAACTAGAATTGGGAAAATGGAGGGTGTCAAACTATAAGACTAGAATACAGGAGGTTAAGACCTTTATTTTTTCGAAATTGTTGTTTTTGGCTATGGTTTTCCCTCCGGATGAGAAATGTATTAAGAGGCTGAATAAAATGTGTGTTCGTTTTATTTGGGGAAATAACAGAAGTGACAAAAAGGGAAATTATGTACAAGTCAAAAAATAAAGGCGGATTAGGGGGAGTTGAGTTAGCTCAGAAATTAGAAAATGCCTTTTGCAAAAATGTAACGAAAGCTATATTTCGGAAAGCAATTTGGGTAGGAGATGTAAATCAGTGGAAAGAAAAGAGGCAAGTCAAGGAAACATGCTCCTTATTTTAAATTACTATATGGAGATTTTTTGTTTAAATATAGGCAGCTTAATATTGATTGGAATAAGTCCCCAAATAAAATGATAGATAAAACAATACAAGACTGTGATTTTGGGGGAATGTCAATTATAAGGGTCTGACAGTGACAGAATGTGAAACCTGTGTTAAAGATGTGCAGTCTAAAAGTATCTCAGAAAATGTTCGAGATACTGCATGGCTTATATCTGTTGGAAGATTGCCTGTACGATGTAAAATTGCATAGCCGATGAAATGATAGAACATATATTACTGCAGTGCACAAGGACTATTGAAATTTGGGAGAAAATGAAAGGTATTGGGTTTAAATGGGATCGTAACAGGAAAAGTATTATGTATGGAGTGTTTAATGAGAATTTGACTGAGAATGTGAAGGACCTTTGTTGGATGATTGTTTGTGTGCCAAATTCGAAGATTTGGAAAACACGATGTAAGATGATTATTGAGCAATGTATAATACCTGCAGAAATAGTTTTTAAACAGATTGTGTGTGAGTTAAAAAGGTTGAAGACGTTTGATATGAGAGGAAAAATTCCCTGGACTCTTTTGGACATATAAATGGATGTATACCTAATTTACAGATGTAAATTGTATTGTTAATTATTAATGTATAGAGTGAAGGTAGTCTGTGTCCTCTGGTAGATATTGTTTGTGAGGTTTTTGTGATGGAGTGTTTGTATTGAATTGAATTGAATTTTCTTAATAAAGTCAATTTAAAAATGGAGAAAGGCGGTCCTAGAAACATTATTTATTTACATGAGCTTTGAACGAGAGAGTGGGATCCATAACTTCAAGAGCTTTAACTGTTAGAGAAGATGTGATTGGGAAACCATTGAGGTTCATTGAGTAATTAGACAGTGGGGACCTAGCTAACTCTGGGCCTAATAGAAACACCTCTGAATGTCTCCGAATGTTAGAAATTAATTAAAAATACTAATGTCAATGTATTTACCACACATGCATTTAGGACATGTAATTTTTTAAATTATGCTTGCTACAGAATTAACAGTCAAACGTTCAGTGACTTTGCATGCAGAGTTGTAACTCTGCTTATTACTAGAACTGTGGCTAGAATCAAAATCAACGCTAGTGTCCTTCCTAAAGCCATTAGACTCCTGAACTCTGGCTAACTCCAATTCCAATTCAGATTCCAAAATGGGCACTTTTATACATGCATATAGACAGTCACACACACACACACACACACACACACACACACACACACACACACACACACACACACACACACACACACACACACACATACATACGTACATACATACATATCTATACACACACTCACACATTGTTTTGCATCGGACTAGTGCTGAAGTCAAACATCACACAAATAAACTATGCACTCCTGTTGCAGTCTTGCACATTATCCTACTTGCTGCTAGAGTACTGTACTAAACCAGCACTGTACTCTGAACTGTTCTGGCTGCTACCGGTGACTGCTATGTTCAGGGTAGCATATCACTGATTGCTATGCACAACTCACTTAACATATGCCCAGTACTGTGTACTGTACTAAATTGCACTGTCTACTCATTTTGTATTTTGTATTTGTCCTGTCCTGTATTTATTATTGTTTATTTAATGTTTATTTAATGACATTTTGCAGTATATTGGACTGTTTGCACTTGTGTAGCATGTTGTCTGTTGCACTGTTGTTTTTATGTTGCACCATGGTCCTGGAGGAACATTGTCTTGTTTTTTTTGTGTACTTGTATATAGCTGAAATGACAATAAAACCTCTTGAACTTGAACTTTTTAACAAAATGTTTAATTAATAAAATATTTTATTGTTTAATCCTTTAATGAACCATCTTGTTCTTCAGGTCAGTGAAGACCTGCCAAAAATACTGCGGGTCATTGTTAATCTGCAGCATCTTGCCACTCATGCGGTTAGCAATGTCCAGGGATCGGGCCCAGAAGGCCCCTTTGTTTTCCTCCACCAGGAAAGCTTTGGCTGGGTAGCTGATCTCCTCACACATGTAGGAGCAAGACACATACAAGCATGTGAGCAGCACGGCCTGCAACTCCTCCTTGGTGGCCACCTCAGCTGAAATGATGTCACGGCACAGCATGTAGAGAAAGACCACGGTGCTTGGAATGAGGAAGCTTTGCTCCTGCCATTCTGTCAGTGTCACGTAGCAGTCCACAATGCGCAGCCACTGCACAGGCTCGTCAGCAGTCAGGTCCTTCAGCAGGCAGCAACGCCGGCACAAGAACACACCCAGGCATGTGAGCAGCTCGTTGGTGGAGGACAGCATGAGCAGTCTAGGCATGCTTTCAGTGCTGGCCTGGCCCAGCCTTTCAGGCTTACTCGCAGTGGGGGACTGGGTTAAAGAAACATCACAAAAGACAGTTCACAACTGAAACCGGATTATGAGTGATAACAGTGGGCTCCATTTAAACTCAACCCAAATTATCCCAGTGATTCCAGACTAGATCTTTTTTTTTGGTACAATCAAAAAGAATTGTGGTACAGCATTAAACAGATTTAGCCCCAGTATTTATAAATTGCTTCTTTGACACACTTACCATCGCTCGACCCAAGATAAATAGATGGTGTCCTGATAATGGAGGAAGACCCATGGATGGTGTCATCTGAACTGACTGACAGGTAACTTTTTTCTCACCATTGTAAGCAGTCTACAGTGCTTCAATCTCCTATGAAAATGAAAACAAGGAGTTAACCAGGATCTCACAAGTGCACAAAGCCATTCTTTTAAAACATAACATGAAAGTGCTAGCTAGCTGCAATGATAGTGTGTGTGTGTGTGTGTGTGTGTGTGTGTGTGTGTGTGTGTGTGTGTTTGAGAGAGAGTGAGTAATATATCCACTTTACCCTAAGCTGATGCAGGTTTTTCATCAGTCCCTCCATTCTTTGAAAGATTCCATCCACATTTTTTATCATGCGCTGCCGTATGATTGCTCGTGATTGGCAGGGCCTCGTTTCATGCCTCAGCATCTCCAGGTGTGAACGGCCTTTTGGTGACTGGCAAGGCATCTCCTGCCCTTCTTGCTGTGAGGACAATGATGTCACTTTCTGCTTCTGACTGGCAGCCTCTAAAGGATCCAAGGATCCAAGGATCAACAGTCTTAGTGTCCTGACTGGCAGAACACAAAGGGTGCAAAAAAGTTGGTAAATATCTGAGCCTGCTAAAATTCTATTTACAAAAACACCACCACCACCAGAAATATACTGTTTAACTATCATAGTGCAACAATGACTGTGTAATGGAGTGTAACAAATTCTTACCATCTTGAAAAGCAGCATCAGCCACTTTAGCTTGTCCTCCCACATAACCCTGCCCACCAGTATGCATGTAGGCTTCTGATTGGTCAGTTGGGATAGTAGGTGTGAGTACATTTTCATCTTCACTCTGTGAATCTCTCTCTATAGAACCAGACTCTTCTGTTAGGGAGCCATCTAGGGACCAAAGGCATCAGCCATAAGTACCAAAGAGAGCAAATCCTATGACATTGTATACAAACAAAAACAAACATGGGCTTACCTAGACGACCGACATGATTACCATGCAACCGTAGAACCGCAGACCTAGAGGAGATGTCAGGAGTCCAATCATTGTAAGTGCATCTTTGAAATTCTGCCTTCTCTTAACAGCATTACAGCAGCATTAGAAAACTTTAAAAATCCTGAGTACTTACGGAGCTGTTGATCCTTGCTCGGTGGCTTCAATGCCTCCAGAGGCCGAGGAGATGGTCTTTTCTAACAGGTTCTTCCATCTGTGGAAACATCGCTAAAGCCATCAGGTCCCAATTTCTACAACAGCACAATGTTGTTAAAATCATCTGAACATAAATGGCCTGACACCATAAATGTTATCACAAAACAGACACAGCAGTGCTGACTGGTTGACCTTGATGAGAAGATGGTGGGTCAGAGAGAGACAAAAAAACAAACTCACGTGTTTTTCTCAGAGGAAGTCCCAGCCACCAGCTCGTATATCTGTCTCTCTGATGTACTGATCACATACAAGGCCTTGTTATCTGATAGAGAAGAGCAGGCTGTCAAACAATGTATTCAAACTAACCCAAATGCAATTTGTAACTGGCTTCTTAATTTTTTAAAAATAAAATAAAGACTTAGTTATTCCAGACCCATTCATCTATTCTGGCTATTCATAGATGTAAGAATAACTACAAATATACCTGTAGCCACAGATCTGACAAGAGATGAATCCAAGCGAACAACGGGGCAAAAGGGGGTTTTGAGGTCCGTGTTCCTACCCCAAACCCCACCCAGTGAGCGCGCAGGACATCGCAAGATCAAACGGTCACCTGAACCCCTTTGGAGTAGCACCAACAGGTCTGAGAGAAGCAGAGCATGAATGTCTGAAACACACACACACACACACACACACAGAGTGAGAATGGACCTGTCAAGTAATCATTTGCAAGAGGAAAAACAAAAATGTGATTTGTTCAGCTGTGATGATCTCTTACCTATAGCTTTATCTTTACTAACTTTCCAAGTCAACGGTCCTTCGTGGATCATTTTCTTAGTGGTCAGGTCCAGATTCTACATAGAAAAAGAATATAGTTAATAATTCATACTCTGGATCAGGTGCTCCAAGACCAGAGAAGCTGTTTGGAAGGCAGATGGTGGATACATAGTAAGGCCGTACCTTGAACTGAGCAGCGACAGGACTGGCCTGCCTCTCCAGAGGGGACAAGTCTAGCCTGCGCTGATAACGGCTGAGCAGTCGCCGGTGCTCCGTCTCCCTGACGACCTCATTGACAGCTCGTAGTATCCCACGGCAGCACGCCTGTGCCCTCACCAATGTCTGCAGGTCTGGAGAACCAGCTGTTGTGGGGGCACATACTAGTGTTAATCCAGGAGAAAGGGTGTGTGTGCTTGCCTCCTTGGTAAACTGGTATGTGTGTGTATACTGAAGTGTTTTCATGGTTCAATACATTGTGTGTGAGTGTTTCTATACATGCCTTCTGTGTGTCTGATGATGTTATCCAGCAGCAAGGGGTATTTGGTGAGTCTCTGCATCTCAGACACTAGAAGGTCCTTTAATTGTAGTCGGCGGCAGTGAGGGCTGGCTTCACATTCCTAACACACACACACACACACACGAATGAGCCAAGGACATCTAAGTCCAAATGTGGATTCTGTTGACTGCAACACCAATTTATACCTAAAACAGCATCACTAGAAGTTATGTGCTGCAATAAAAGTCAAATATAAAAGACTAGATAGTCTCCAATTCAAAGTATGGGTCAACCAATTCACAACCCAGCCCACTAACAAATATGGCAGAAGCTCTAGTGTTTGTAGGTTTGTCCAAAGGCTTTATACCTCTAAAAAGTGTTACCTGTATAAGGTGCGCGAAACGCGGGTCTTTGCATTTATTTTTAATGAGCTCCAGTGCCTGACTCTGCTGACTGCACAGGTGAGACACCTGCTCCTGGAACTCCTCTCCTGCAGCGTCTTCAAACTATCACGCACACACACAAACACATGAGCTACTGACATATCAAGTAAAGCAACAAGTATATCCCACACTACACAGAACAACCCCTTCATTTTAGACAGCACCAAAAGATGATGTGAACTAGAAAGGGAGTAACACTAGCCAGCTCTCACTCTAGACACCATGATGTCTCCGATGCCTTGAACTATAGAAGAGTCCCTCAGCCTCTTCATGGACTCACACAGATTCGCTGAAACACAAATGCAACACCACAAAACAGAATCTGTTTAAGCGAGCCAGTGTATATGTGGTTTGTTAGAAAGTTGTGTCAGTGGGCAACAGAACTCTACTTGTGTCATGAAGGCCACCGCAGAAACAACATGTACAGCCTCCAGTCCATACCTGCTCACAGTAATGGCATGGTGCCGATAGCTGATATTGTTCTGTCATTAAATTCTCAGTTTGGGTGGGTTTTACACTTCTTTAATCTTGATTATGATTTAGACACCAAGTAGGCTTCAGAAATTTAGGTTTGAAAACACATTAAGACAAATGGAGCGGATTTGCACGCACACACACACGCTCGCACACAGAGAGACTGACCATGAAGACTGTAGACCTGGGGCAGGTTGGGGAAGATACAGGAAAGTTCTTCGACGGTCAAAAGGTTCCTCATCTTCTGGAAGAACACCTGATCGAGAACCCTGAGAGTCCGCAAGTGAGATGCTTCCGTTGTGAACAGCTCTGAGGAAGAGGATATAGCAAAGTCACTACAATTTCTTACAAACGTTACACAATTCAGAATTCCACATTTTCATGAGTCAGGATAGAATTATCATATGTGCATAATAAATAGAATACTGTATGTTCAAAAGATTTAGTAGCTATTTAGTTTAAGTTAGATCAGTAAATAATTTTTTTCATTTTACATGTTAACTGTGTACTGGGAGTTGTCTTTTATAGTCAGTTGCTGTGCACCACATTTGCTGTTTTACCATATATGACAGCCTGCCGTTCGATCTCCCGGGAGCCGAGAGAGGCGAGTGTGTGCGGCTCCACTGTCTCCTGCCAGTTCTGACAGTGGACCGTGTCCTCTTCCAAAGGAGGTGCATCAGGCAACAATGCCATTGGTGTATCCACACTCCTACAGGAAGGGAAGGAGGCATGGGGAAAGAGAGAAAGAGAGACAGAGCTTCAGCAGCAACTTACTAAGATAAATCAAGGTGACGGATATGGATGTTAAAGAACTGGACGGCAGGTGTGCATGTGTGCTCATTAGCATCAGACTAATGAGGTGTATATAGTTATAATTACATCTCAGTCATGCTCATGGATCTCTGCGTCCTGGTGCAAGGCGGTGACATACCTGTCCAGAGTAGATGCTGGAGGCCGGACATTCATGGCTCAGGAACCTCAGCAGCTCTTCCACTAGTGTGTCTACTGAAATATCTTTAATGTTGGATGATCTCTTTAGTGTTCATTTCAGTATCTGTTCAGTCAGCTGAAGAACACCTTTTCTGAACGGGTTATCAGATGCAACAATGGTCCTTAAAAATTCCACATTACCTATTATGATGTAATAAACCGAGGTGTGAGAGCTGCAGTAGTGATCTAAGCCAGTTAGCTAGCTAGCTATGTTCTTGTCCAGACACTTTAATGCCTCATGGCTGGTGCAATGACACAATATTCAACATTTCCTTCTGATTCTACTTTTAATTCTGTGACATTAGCTAAGCAACTATAAAGCTACTCTTGTCCAAAAATGCCAGTGTCGTTAGACGTATCAAAACGTATCAAACATAGCTTTAGCTAGGCTAGCTAATCAGACCTTCTATGAAACAATCACAACTTAGTAAATTCATAGTTGTTAATCACAGTAAAGTGTTTTTTCTTTTTGTTGTTTAAAAAGAGTTACCTTGTTACCTTGCTAGCTAACAGTTAGCTAGTAACAATGCCTTCAAAAGTAGTTCTCCACTGATACAAGATACCTAAGAGAAGTTTGGCTCGGAATGTGACTGATTGAAAAACAAAAATACATCACAAATAGCGTTATGCAATAATACCTAAAGTGCATGCATCAAATACAAACAGTCCCCAATGCAAACCTCTTTTACAAGGCAGCTATTTAGCATCTGCTACTTCTGCAAAACAAACCCAGTCTTGCATGTTAGTGTTAGCTATCCAGCTAGCTAGGCATTGCTCCAGGGCAGGTTTTAGTATAGCCAAAATAATTTGATTGCCTGTTAATTTTTCTAAAAAGTTGATGTAGAGATGTGACGTTTTACTAAGCGTGCCCTGATAAAAAGCTAATAAAATAGCTAAGGGCCAGATTCTGTTATATCATTAGTTAGTGTCGTGTCCGTTGATGCAGGAAAGAAGAGACAGGAAACAGTGCGTTACCCTGTGGCCTTTTATTAATGCAGAGCTCTGGAGATGTCACTTCACAACACAGTGCGAGTGAGATCTAAAGCATAACTTTGCAACAGACAGACTTATATTTCTCTCGCCTTGTGCCACTTCTGCTTTTGTGTTTTTCCATCTCAGCCGTCACCTCTGTTTGACCGTCTCGTACACATGTCTTCTTGCATAATCACACATATGCACGTCTAGGGCATTTCCTGTTATGTCTGGACATACAGTAATTATTTTATTTATTCAAGCATTAGTCCTATTCCATTCTGCACATTATTCTCTACTAGTGTAAGCTTAGCATTCATTTAATTTCTGAAACTCCACAATTCCCCCTTTTGATCTCTACAAAGAGATCACCAATCACACTCCTTTATTCTGGCATCTCCTGTCTCTACGTCCCTTTCCCCCTGTATCAGTGGCATCATCGTGGTACCCTCATGCACATCTTTCCTTTCTATCATAGCTGAGATTAGTCTAACCATTAACGCCCTAATACATGGAATACAGCAGCACCCGCATGTCACAGCAATTCCCGTGAATGTGGCTAATGAAACCATCAATGACACAATTAAGTCTTTCCACTGACCGAACCGGCTCACCATCCAGGATTCCAACTGGTTGTTTATGCCTGAATTCTCATGCATTTCCTCTGATAGGGTCTTCAAACCATCCAATGCTCTACTAACTGACCCTTCCGGAGCGGTATTATTAGGAATGAATGTACAACACACATCCTCAAGCATAGCGCAGACACCCCCCTTTTCCGCCAACAACATGTCTAATGCCATACGATTTTGGACCGCCATCAGTGAGGTTGGTCCCAGCTGATCTCTAAGTCCTTCCACTGCATCCCTAGTCAGGTTGGCTAGCCTGCTATCTGGTCTGCTAACTTATATCTGTCCGGAACTCCGCGAGGTATTCCTATTGCATCTATGTATGTGGGGGTATTCCTTGTTAAATCAAAATGGTATGCCTCTCGCTACTGTCTTGCTGCATCAGTTACCGGGTCCCTGTGTAGTTTTTTGCCTATCAGTAATAAAGGAGCTGCTAACCTGACCATGGCGCATGTCCCCTCCGAGTTCTCTGGCATGTTAACAACCAAAGTCATCCTTCCACAATAATCATACAATCCTGCTCGTGCCCATGAACCCACAGACTCGTTCCCAGTGACCATGCGGTTACACCATTCCGCCGGGATGTGCCCCAAGCGTACTTGAGGTGTGCTTGAACTTCTAACGAAGCACGTGTAGTTCCCCTCCCCCTTTTTGGTTGAAAATAGTCCTGTCCTGGTTCTGTTACTGATGGGGGGGAAAATAACGCTCAAAGTGTCACAATTCTTAGGGTTTCTTTCCTTAGTCAGGCCAATCATGCACGCATAACCCTTGGGGTCTTTTTGTGGGAATAGGGGTGCCGGGGTGGTTATAAGTCTGGGTCTTGCGGCTGCACATGCTACACATCCACCAATCTCTACCCCCATTCTTCTTCACCGTCTTGTTGTTAATGTTTTAATCCTTTCCTACTGCCATGCTATTATTTAACCCAAGCGTGACCAAACTGTAAATGGAAACACACAACACAATACACCAACAAATAATCAAACAACACAATTGTCCAGAAGTCATCACTGGTGTTCTGTTCTTCTTACTTCGGGGTCTAAGGGTGGACTACCTTGACCCTTTTGCTCCCGGGGATTATTCTGCCCCTTCCGGGTCAGGTGAGTTAGGTGATGTTTCAGCAAGGTCCCTCGCTGTCTCTTGCAGACTCCTCTGCGGTGACTCTGCGGCGGCGCACTGGCTCAGATGAAACCACGTTTCCCCTTTACCCTTCAGGCGTACGGCGTGGCTGGTTCTTTCTGTCACCTGGAATGGACCTGTCCACCTCGGCTCACTCCATTTTCTCTTGATGACTCTCAGCAGCCCCCAGTCCGTAACGGGTATCGTCTGTGTTTGTCTGCTCCCCGTCCGGTCCCCCTCCTGCGTGGAGAAAGCTGAAACGATACTTTGCAATTCATTAAAGTATGATGTGTGTGTGAGATGTTTTTCTTTTCTCATTTATTGTTAAGGGTCCCTGGGGTCCTGGAAATCCTCAACCTGTCTGCAATTCAAAAGGGGTAAAACCAGTTGTTGCATTTACTGAACATCTAATTTGCATTAATGCCAAAGGTAAGGCATCAACCCAATTTAATTTTGTCTGTGCACAGATTTTGGCCACTTTGTTTTTCGCATTTAGATTCATCCTTTCCACCTTACCTTGAGACTGAGGATGATACACTGCCCCAAATGAATGTTTCAGACCCAGCATTTTCTCTAACTCCTGCAAATTGCGCGCTGTAAAATGAGTGCCATTATCTGATCTCACCTTTCTCTGAAACCCATGGTGAGGAATGTACTGGTTCACCAGGAACTTTACCACTGAAGCACTGTCTTCCCGTTTTGTTGGCCACGCTTCCGGCCACCCTGTGTAGTTGTCTACGCACATCAATTCGTACGTGTATCCCTGTGCTGAGTCCACCATGTCTGTGTAGTCAATTACTATCTCTTCCCCTGGTGTTAATGACAACGGATACTTACCGGGTGCCACCTTAATTGTAGGTTTGGGATTGTACTGTTGACATACTCTACATGTCCCCTGCACTCTATGATAGCTACTCTTTCTGGTCCCTGCAAGGCCTTTGCCAGCTCCCTCATTTCTGCCTCATGTTTAATTGGTTTGTTTCCCGCTGTCCTAAACCCTGCTCTCATCCATTGTCTTAGCTCCACATGTGCTGCCCCTACCGTGTAAGCAGAGTCAGTATAAATATTCACTTCCTTGCCCTTTGCTTACTTCAAGGCCTCCACTACTGCCATTACCTCAGCTCGCTGTGCTGATTGCTAACCTTTCAGCCTTTCTGCTTTCACCGTCCAAAATTCATCTACTTCTCCCTGTGTTTCTGCCACCACTGCATACCCTGCTTTTATATCCCCATCTGGTCCTCTAAATCCACACCCATCAGTGAACATGTTCCCTGCTCCTGGAATTGGTTCTCCTTCTAGGTCTGGTCTCACCTTCTCCTGCTTTTTGACTTCCTGTTCGCACTGATGAGGCTCTCCTCCTCCCATCATGTCTGCCATGTTGATTCCTTCATGTGTGTACGTGATGTGTGGTGCTTCCAAAATTTTGCTGATCCTCTGTTGCCTTAGTGCTGTCAAGGTGAAGGCTTGTGAGTTCACGTATGCTATTACACTGTGTGTGGTTAGTACCATGATTGGATGTCCCATTACCAGATGCGCTGTTTTCTGTATGGCTTTAGCCACTCCTGCTGCATGTTGGGTGTCTTTTTTCCATGTTGTTAAGCTGTGTGCTCACATGCATGAGTACTTGTCTCTCTCCCCCTTTTCTTAGCTCACAATCTGATTTAAGTTTTCCATTGCAAAATACAATCCTTGCTGTCGCGTAGGAGCCCAAACCAGCGCGAAACTCTCTCTCCTGGGGGCTACGTGTCGACATACAAGCCGACAGCAGGGCCCAAACTTCGGGAATTAAACCTTAACAAGCTTGCCTGCCTAGCTAACTCAACCAGCGAGTAGGCTTAGTTAAAATAACAGCTTTAGTGAGCAAGGCTCCGATGAAAAACGCAAGTTATGATGGCCATTCACACTCCAGACACATTTTTTCGTAACTCAACAACGACTCCTAAGTTCTTTCAAACTTCTCAGTAAGGAATTCAAATCTGAAAAAGTACGTTCAAGAATAGTTTTGAGATGTCATTCACCATCAGTTGGTTTTGAAAACTTGACTGGTAGAGAAACATACCATGCTGATGAGGTTACAGTGTCAAGTGTGAAAGTGTGGAAGCTTGACTTGGAAAAAAGACAATGAATCGGCCATCAAGTCTACAACAAAAGCATGCCAGCTAACATGAGTATGAATTTAATGCCAAGAGTTTCATTTTGCATGCTGCTTCTTTTGCACTTGCAAGGCACAACAAGAGAATGGCAAATATGTGCCAATATAACACTTAATAAGCATTTTGAGTGTGTTCAAAAAACACTACTGTGGAAGAAATGCTTTGTATTCAATAGGAAAGTCTGACCCTGCTCATTCACCCTCTCAGGTCAACCCAGTTAGCTACAAACCAGTGCAGCAAAATTCATCCTCACTTGATGCAATACAGAGCTGGTGGTGAGAAGATCAAATAGTACTTTACTGGGCCCAGGTGGGACATTTCTGAGGAAGCAGCAGTACAACATTGGTACTCACCCCAACCTGCCTTTGCACTGTGTAATTCCAGCAGTCTTACACATTGTTTTGCATTTCAAACTGTACAAGATGATGCATCTGAAACCTTGACCAAACTCCATGGCACAGTGCTACATCGATGGTTGTTCTCAATATCGGACTACATGATAAAGATTTTCTGGAAACTATCATGCTAGATCATTAAGATATTGTGCTTTTGTCACAAAAATGTGACATCAAAAAGGCAGGCTGTTCCTTATCGGTTGTTTTTATACGCGTGTTGCGTATATGGGTACTGCAAGATTTTAGAGCAAAATCTCTGACACTGCATGAGGAGACATGAGATGCCCAGTCCAACATTTCAGTAAAAAAAAAAAAAAAAAAGTCAGTCATTCATATTTTGAAGCACTATAGACTTTTTATGGTCTGAAGCTATAGTGGAATGGTTT
The DNA here is from genome assembly GCF_041902795.1 of Electrophorus electricus. Taxonomy (NCBI): domain Eukaryota; kingdom Metazoa; phylum Chordata; class Actinopteri; order Gymnotiformes; family Gymnotidae; genus Electrophorus; species Electrophorus electricus. The sequence goes on along the minus strand of NW_027658572.1, from coordinate 318,676 downwards.
TCCAGGCTGGACGAGGTATGAAGTGAAAACACGGACTCGATCATCTCCACGTGTGGACTCTGTGTCCAGCAGGGCCTCTCCAGGAGCCTGGATAGTGACCAATTTGTCCCCTCTGCTGTCCCTGCTCTTAGAGCGGTGCCTGTCTCTCCGATCCCTGAAACACCACCACACACGCACGCGCACACAGATGTATATAAACATTTATATACACAGTATACTCCAAGTTGGTACATAAAGCAACATAAAATGGATAATCGTTAAATAACGATACGGTGGTACCCTCAGTGTTTGCAGTAGTGTACATTCACATTTGTATGTTCTAGACAAAACATCAATGCCCGCCCACATTTAGGCAAAAGGGAAGAATGTCGGGAAATGGCATACGCACCTGTGCTTGCGAGAGCTACGGGAATGGGAGGACTTGTAGGAGTAGCCTGAGTACTGTGACTCGTTGTCCATGTCTGGGGCCAGTGCCTGGGGTTTGTGGACCTCAGCTCCGCCCCTGGAACATTCTGTTGCTCTGCGCAGTTGAGTTTTGCGCTCTGAGATAGATTTAGAGGATAGCGCCAGCGGCAGCTGCAGCAGTTCAACCTTACTCATGAGAGAATCTATTTTGAAGGCTGAAGAGGAGGAGGACTAACCTGAGGGAGGAAGAGAAATAAGTATACCTTTAAAGCAAATACCATAATCCAGAGCAACACATCTCAGAGTGAACACGCTCCCTGTTAATCAAACCAAAGACTGGTGGTGTCAGCACAAAGCTCTATCTGCTCTTAAAGGTGAGCTACAAGTGCCCACAATTTCATTACAATCTGTTCTCATTCAGAATGAACAAGTGCATATAAAATCAGAGCAACACCATAATATGTAGAGATCTATAAAGATCTCTTTTTATATATTTCAATGAATCCATTAATGTCCCGGAACAGTGATAGTATAAAATTAAGTCACATTTTGAAAATGAACATCTTGAATACACACTGAAAATTCAAACAAAGGTTGTAGTCTTCATCTATTAATTGAACTGTGCAAGAATAATGAACAAACCAGAAAATAGCATTACACACTACTTCACCTTCAAGGTATTAAATGTGTTTCACCCTAAGGAAGCAATTTACAAAAACAGGCCCATCATTCAACAACTTTGTGAATCAGTGCTTTCACAATTCTCACACTCACCACAAGGTCTCATCACACACACACACACACACACACACACACACACACACACACACACACACACACACACACACACACACACACACACACACACACATTCCCCAGCCATCTCCCATCATCTCCAGGGTTACCAAGCTTGGCTCTTACCAAGGGAATGAATAAGGGGGTACAGGAGCAGTGAACAGTGTGGGGGCTACGTTTCTATGGTTACATGACCTTTAACCACACAACCCTATTTCTGGGGAGAGCAAAAATATGTCAGTGAGCTGTTTGTATGTTTACCTGGGTCTTTGTGTGTGTGGTCAGCTCTAAAATAACAGCAGCAACTGTCATTGAAGAAGCTGTTGTGTGTGCCTGAGTAGGTACTAAACACATTCTTAAGAATAGTGACTCTTAATCCAATTCCTTTAATGAAGAACCACAACTTTCCTCACTTTCTATTTCTAAATGTCTGTCCCCTTCTCTCTGATTGGCTGTATATGAAGGGAACGCAAACTTGATTAGGAAGCCAAAAACACAGACCTCCTCTTTCTGCTGTGTCTATGTGCATGCACTTCTCACTCACCCACTTGTCAGGGATTGTTTACAAAACTGATAATACAGTCAAGGATACTATTTGTCGAGGGCAGACTCCCAACACATGCCACTCATCAATCTCAAATAGGGGCTCTTGGATTCTCTCACACACACACACACACACACACACACACACACACACACACACGCTTCTCACAGGAATTGTAAAAACAGTAGGCCTACATTTGAACAGAATAGAATGGGACCATAACCCCATACATTTTATGATAAAGTTTAAAATAAAAACTCATATATAAAAACATAACTCTCGAAGAAAATTAAGAGATCAGTCCAAATTAGTATCTCTGCGTTTGGCAATGATTTCAATTCCACAGTCTGTTGAATTCCACCACATGTACAGCTCTTTGTATTTAATGAGATTCTGATTAGGTAATCAAAGCTTATTTAACAAGCAGTGTGAAAGACTGGTGAAGATGCATGAACAAGCTGCAATCAAAATCTGAGATATTCCACCAAATACTGATTTCTTAACTAATCCTAAGTTAAAACATTAGTACCATAATCCTTAGTCCTTAACACTGATCTTAGACTATTTCATTCTTTTTTGAACCATAACATTAGCCATTATACAACAAAGGCCAAACTGGAGTCAGTGTAAAGGAGCCACTTCTACCAACATCTTAACAGATCAAAGTATAAATCCTTTCATATGTGTCAAAAACCAACCCTGGCATCACTGAGCCATTTCAAGAGGTGAGGGACGAGCTTCACAGTATTTACACTACACAGAATGTGCCTCTTCATCGGTAATGACATGATATCAGACAACAAATATGTTCCTTTTTGTCCCCTGCAATGTTGACAGGAGTCAGTCCAGAACAGGGCTGCACAAATAAGTATACAGTAATGAGCAGTGAAGATGATGTCTTGCCACAACACAATGGCAATCCCAGTAAGCCCTGCCTTATCCATTGTGCGTAAAGAGAGGCCAAACCTTTATTTTCTATTCTGTAGAACGCTTAAAGAAATAAAATAAACTCCTTCCACACTCTTTATTCTTTGCTCTCGCATAGTGTTAATTTATAAAATAAAGGATACAACATAGACATATGATGATATTAATGCAAAATACCCTCTTGGAGCCCATGTGTCTTGCAGGGGTCCCAGTGCAAAAGAACCTGAATTTGTTTAAGTCACCCATCCACACATTCCATAAGGCGAAGAGAGATGAAGACCACCATCTTGCCTCAAGTTGACATGGGCACATTATGGGTTCTCGAGCAAAATGGCACCTGTTGGATTGCCAGTTTGTCACTGATGGCGTGAGTGAGTATTAACATACATGTATTGGGCAAAGTGCTTGGGGGGGGTGGGTCCCTTTAGTGGGCAGATTCATTTCCTCAGCCATACATTTTCAGTCTCATTTTAGTTCCATTTCTTCATCTTCACTGACTAATTTTTTTTAAAACTGTCACCTCAGTTCCCTTGTTCCAACTTTAGCTTTACCTGATAAAAAAAAACACCTCACATATCTGGACTTTCATTTGAATGCTTTTTATTCCAACTCGGTGCATGTGCTGAAGGTTCGTCTGTCCTGTCTCTCTCTTCTCAGTTGCAGACAATACAATATTTGCAGGTTTCTCCCAGGAGAAAGGCATGCTGGGATTCTAGTAAAGAGCTACACCGGATGTATGAAATGGCAGGAATGCCACACCCTTATTGTGTGTGTTCATGTTTCAATTGTGTAAATAAAACTCTTTACAATGTCTCGTGTAATAAATCAGAATCCTGTAGAATGGATCTCGGGCTGAGCTGGTTCTGTTGGCCCTTCTTCGTTACCTAAACAGGTTGGAAAGATGACCATACAATTGCCACAGTCTGCAGGGGTAGTACACCATAAGCAACATAATTACATCAACTCCAAAATCAATACTAAACATTATTCAAATACATACATAAAATTCTTAAAGTTGAAATTAGGAATTGCTACAGGTTTGAAGGCCAGTTTTCAGTCTGGCAATAGCAAGACCCAAGATCTGCGGTGATGTTTTAATATTCAACTGTGTGCTCCATTTAAACTCAACCCCAAATTATCCCAGTGATTCCAGATTAGTTCTTTTTGTTTGGTACAATCAAAAAGAATTGTGCTACAGCATTAAACAGGTTTAGCCCCAGTATTTATAAATTGCTTCTTTGACACACTTACCATCGCTCGACCCAAGATAAATAGATGGTGTCCTGATAATGGAGGAAGACCCATGGATGGTGTCATCTGAACTGACTGACAGGTAACTTTTTTCTCACCATTGTAAGCAGTCTACAGTGCTTCAATCTCCTATGAAAATGAAAACAAGGAGTTAACCAGGATCTCACAAGTGCACAAAGCCATTCTTTTAAAACATAACATGAAAGTGCTAGCTAGCTGCAATGATAGTGTGTGTGTGTGTGTGTGTGTGTGTGTGTGTGTGTGTGTGTGTGTGTGTGTGTGTGTGTGTGTGTGTGTGTGTGTGTGTGTGTGTGAGAGAGAGTGAGTAATATATCCACTTTACCCTAAGCTGATGCAGGTTTTTCATCAGTCCCTCCATTCTTTGAAAGATTCCATCCACATTTTTTATCATGCGCTGCCGTATGCTTGCTCGTGATTGGCAGGGCCTCGTTTCATGCCTCAGCATCTCCAGGTGTGAACGGCCTTTTGGTGACTGGCAAGGTATCTCCTGCCCTTCTTGCTGTGAGGACAATGATGTCACTTTCTGCTTCTGACTGGCAGCCTCTAAAGGATCCAAGGATCCAAGGATCAACAGTCTTAGTGTCCTGACTGGCAGAACACAAAGGGTGCAAAAAAGTTGGTAAATATCTGAGCCTGCTAAAATTCTATTTATAAAAACACCACCACCACCACCAGAAATATACTGTTTAACTATCATAGTGCAACAATGACTGTGTAACGGAGTGTAACAAATTCTTACCATCTTGAAGAGCAGCATCAGCCACTTTAGCTTGTCCTCCCACATAACCCTGCCCACCAGTATGCATGTAGGCTTCTGATTGGTCAGTTGGGATAGTAGGTGTGAGAACATTTTCATCATCACTCTGTGAATCTCTCTCTATCGAACCAGACTCTTCTGATAGGGAGCCATCTAGGGACCAAAGGCATCAGCCATAAGTACCACAGAGAGCAAATCCTATGACATTGTATACAAACAAAAACAAACATGGGCTTACCTAGACGACCGACATGATTACCGTGCAACCGTAGAACCGCAGACCTAGAGGAGATGTCAGGAGTCCAATCATTGTAAGTGCATCTTTGAAATTCTGCCTTCTCTTAACAGCATTACAGCAGCATTAGAAAACTTTCAAAAATCCTGAGTACTTACGGAGCTGTTGATCTTTGCTCGGTGGCTTCAATGCCTCCAGAGGCCGAGGAGATGGTCTTTTCTAACAGGTTCTTCCATCTGTGGAAACATCGCTAAAGCCATCAGGTCCCAATTTCTACAACAGCACAATGTTGTTAAAATCATCTGAACATATGGGCATAGTATTCAAAGAAATACTTGTCATATTTCTGAGCTGATTTTGCGGAAAATTCAAATGGTTATCCATTCATGCACAATATCTACTTCACTTAAGGCTTGGTTTCTATACTTCTGGGTGCCTGGTTTGTCATTTAAACCATAAATGGCCCGACACCATAAATGTTATCACAATACAGACACAGCAGTGCTGACTGGTTGACCTTGATGAGAAGATGGTGGGTCAGAGAGAGACAAAAAAACAAACTCACGTGTTTTTCTCAGAGGAAGTCCCAGCCACCAGCTCGTATATCTGTCTCTCTGATGTACTGATTACATACAAGGCCTTGTTATCTGATAGAGAAGAGCAGGTTGTCAAACAATGTATTCAAACTAACCCAAATGCAATTTGTAACTGGCTTCTTAATTTTTTAAAAATAAAATAAAGACATAGTTATTCCAGACCCATTCATCTATTCTGGCTATTCATAGCTGTAAGAATAACTACAAATATACCTGTAGCCACAGATCTGACAAGAGATGAATCCAAGCGAACAACGGGGCAAAAGGGGGTTTTGAGGTCCGTGTTCCTACCCCAAACCCCACCCAGTGAGCGCGCAGGACATCGCAAGATCAAACGGTCACCTGAACCCCTTTGGAGTAGCACCAACAGGTCTGAGAGAAGCAGAGCATGAATGTCTGAAACACACACAAACACACACACACACACACACACACACACACAGAGTGAGAATGGACCTGTCAAGTAATCATTTGCAAGAGGAAAAACAAAAATGTGATTTGTTCAGCTGTGATGATCTCTTACCTATAGCTTTATCTTTACTAACTTTCCAAGTCAATGGTCCTTCGTGGATCATTTTCTTAGTGGTCAGGTCCAGATTCTACATAGAAAAAGAATATAGTTAATAATTCATACTCTGGATCAGGTGCTCCAAGACCAGAGAAGCTGTTTGGAAGGCAGATGGTGGATACATAGTAAGGCCGTACCTTGAACTGAGCAGCGACAGGACTGGCCTGCCTCTCCAGAGGGGACAAGTCTAGCCTGCGCTGATAACGGCTGAGCAGTCGCCGGTGCTCCGTCTCCCTGACGACCTCATTGACAGCTCGTAGTATCCCACGGCAGCACGCCTGTGCCCTCACCAATGTCTGCAGGTCTGGAGAACCAGCTGTTGTGGGGGCACATACTAGTGTTAATCCAGGAGAAAGGGTGTGTGTGCTTGCCTCCTTGGTAAACTGGTATGTGTGTGTATACTGAAGTGTTTTCATGGCTCAATACATTGTGTGTGAGTGTTTCTATACATGCCTTCTGTGTGTCTGATGATGTTATCCAGCAGCAAGGGGTATTTGGTGAGTCTCTGCATCTCAGACACTAGAAGGTCCTTTAATTGTAGTCGGCGGCAGTGAGGGCTGGCTTCACATTCCTAACACACACACACACACACACACACACACGAATGAGCCAAGGACATCTAAGTCCAAATGTGGATTCTGTTGACTGCAACACCAATTTATACCTAAAACAGCATCACTAGAAGTTATGTGCTGCAATAAAAGTCAAATATAAAAGACTGGATAGTCTCCAATTCAAAGTATGGGTCAACCAATTCACAACCCAGCCCACTAACAAATATGGCAGAAGCTCTAGTGTTTGTAGGTTTGTCCAAAGGCTTTATACCTCTAAAAAGTGTTACCTGTATAAGGTGCGCGAAACGCGGGTCTTTGCATTTATTTTTAATGAGCTCCAGTGCCTGACTCTGCTGACTGCACAGGCAAGACACCTGCTCCTGGAACTCCTCTCCTGCAGCGTCTTCAAACTATCACGCACACACACAAACACATGAGCTACTGACATATCAAGTAAAGCAACAAGTATATCCCACACTGCACAGAACAACCCCTTCATTTTAGACAGCACCAAAAGATGATGTGAACTAGAAAGGGAGTAACACTAGCCAGCTCTCACTCTAGACACCATGATGTCTCCGATGCCTTGAACTATAGAAGAGTCCCTCAGCCTCTTCATGGACTCACACAGATTCGCTGAAACACAAATGCAACACCACAAAACAGAATCTGTTTAAGCGAGCCAGTGTATATGTGGTTTGTTAGAAAGTTGTGTCAATGGGCAACAGAACTCTACTTGTGTCATGAAGGCCACCGCAGAAACAACATGTACAGCCTCCAGTCCATACCTGCTCACAGTAATGGCATGGTGCCGATAGCTGATATTGTTCTGTCATTAAATTCTCAGTTTGGGTGGGTTTTACACTTCTTTAATCTTGATTATGATTTAGACACCAAGTAGGCTTCAGAAATTTAGGTTTGAAAACACACTAAGACAAATGGAGCAGATTTACACGCACACACACACGCTCGCACACAGAGAGACTGACCATGAAGACTGTAGACCTGGGGCAGGTTGGGGAAGATACAGGAAAGTTCTTCGACGGTCAAAAGGTTCCTCATCTTCCGGAAGAACACCTGATCGAGAACCCTGAGAGTCCGCAAGTGAGATGCTTCCGTTGTGAACAGCTCTGAGGAAGAGGATATAGCAAAGTCACTACAATTTCTTACAAACGTTACACAATTCAGAATTCCACATTTTCATGAGTCAGGATAGAATTATCATATGTGCATAATAAATAGAATACTGTATGTTCAAAAGATTTAGTAGCTATTTAGTTTAAGTTAGATCAGTAAATAATTTTTTTCATTTTACATGTTAACTGTGTACTGGGAGTTGTCTTTTATAGTCAGTTGCTGTGCAACACATTTGCTGTTTTACCATATATGACAGCCTGCCGTTCGATCTCCCGGGAGCCGAGAGAGGCGAGTGTGTGCGGCTCCACTGTCTCCTGCCAGTTCTGACAGTGGACCGTGTCCTCTTCCAAAGGAGGTGCATCAGGCAACAACGCCAGTGGTGTATCCACACTCCTACAGGAAGGGAAGGAGGCATGGGGAAAGAGAGAAAGAGAGACAGAGCTTCAGCAGCAACTTACTAAGATAAATCAAGGTGACGGATATGGATGTTAAAGAACTGGACGGCAGGTGTGCATGTGTGCTCATTAGCATCAGACTAATGAGGTGTATATAGTTATAATTACATCTCAGTCATGCTCACGGATCTCTGCGTCCTGGTGCAAGGCGGTGACATACCTGTCCAGAGTAGATGCTGGAGGCCGGACATTCATGGCTCAGGAACCTCAGCAGCTCTTCCACTAGTGTGTCTACTGAAATATCTTGAATGTTGGATGATCTCTTTAGTGTTCGTTTCAGTATCTGTTCATTCAGCTGAAGAACACCTTTTCTGAACGGGTTATCAGACGCAACAATGGTCCTTAAAAATTCCACATTACCTATTATGATGTAATAAACCGAGGTGTGAGAGCTGCAGTAGTGATCTAAGCCAGTTAGCTAGCTAGCTATGTTCTTGTCCAGACACTTTAATGCCTCATGGCTGGTGCAATGACACAATATTCAACATTTCCCTCTGATTCTACTTTTAATTCTGTGACATTAGCTAAGCAACTATAAAGCTACTCTTGTTACCTTGCTAGCTAACAGTTAGCTAGTAACAATGCCTTCAAAAGTAGTTCTCCACTGATACAAGATACCTAAGAGAAGTTTGGCTCGGAATGTGACTGATTGAAAAACAAAAATACATCACAAATAGCGTTATGCAATAATACCTAAAGTGCATGCATCAAATACAAACAGTCCCCAATGCAAACCTCTTTTACAAGGCAGCTATTTAGCATCTGCTACTTCTGCAAAACAAACCCAGTCTTGCATGTTAGTGTTAGCTATCCAGCTAGCTAGGCATTGCTCCAGGACAGGTTTTAGTATAGCCAAAATAATTTGATTGCCTGTTAATTTTTTTAAAAAGTTGATGTAGAGATGTGACATTTTACTAAGCGTGCCCTGATAAAAAGCTAAGAAAATAGCTAAGGGCCAGATTCTGTTATATCATTAGTTAGTGTCATGTCCGTTGATGCAGGAAAGAAGAGACAGGAAACAGCGCGTTACCCTGTGGCCTTTTATTAATGCAGAGCTCTTGAGATGTCACTTCACAACACAGTGCGAGTGAGATCTAAAGCATAACTTTGCAACAGACAGACATATTTCTCTCGCCTTGTGCCACTTCTGCTTTTGTGTTTTTCCATCTCAGCCGTCACCTCTGTTTGACCGTCTCGTACACATGTCTTCTTGCATAATCACACATATGCACATCTAGGGCATTTCCTGTTATGTCTGGACATACAGTAATTATTTTATTTATTCAAGCATTAGTCCTATTCCATTCTGCACATTATTCTCTACTAGTGTAAGCTTAGCATTCATTTAATTTCGGAAACTCCACAATTCCCCCTTTTGATCTCTACAAAGAGTTCACCAATCACACTCCTTTATTCTGGCATCTCCTGTCTCTACGTCCCTTTCCCCCTGTATCAGTCGCATCATCGTGGTACCCTCATGCACATCTTTCCTTTCTATCATAGCTGAAATTAGTCTAACCATTAACGCCCTAATACATGGAATACAGCAGCACCCGCATGTCACAGCAATTCCCGTGAATGTGGCTAATGAAACCATCAATGACACAATTAAGTCTTTCCACTGACCGAACCGGCTCACCATTCAGGATTCCAACTGGTTGTTTATGCCTGAATTCTCATGCATTTCCTCTGATAGGGTCTTCAAACCATCCAATGCTCTACTAACCGACCCATCCGGAGCGGTATTATTAGCAATGAATGTACAACACACATCCTCAAGCATAGCGCAGACACCCCCCTTTTCCGCCAACAACATGTCTAATGCCATACGATTTTGCACCGCCATCAGTGAGGTTGGTCCCAGCTGATCTCTAAGTCCTTCCACTGCATCCCTAGTCAGGTTGGCTAGCCTGAGGACATTATAATGTACATAGTTAATCCGATCCACATTTTTATTTGGAGTAATGGGGAATAATGCAGAAAGTATCGGAATATTCTCAAATCCCCCTGCTATCTGGTCTGCTAACTTATATCTGTCCGGAACTCCGCGAGGTATTCCTATTGCATCTATGTATGTGGGGGTATTCCTTGTTAAATCAAAATGGTATGCCTCTCGCTACTGTCTTGCTGCATCAGTTACCGGGTCCCTGTGTAGTTTTTTGCCTATCAGTAATAAAGGAGCTGCTAACCTGACCATGGCGCATGTCCCCTCCGAGTTCTCTGGCATGTTAACAACCAAAGTCATCCTTCCACAATAATCATACAATCCTGCTCGTGCCCATGAACCCACAGACTCGTTCCCAGTGACCGTGCGGTTACACCATTCCGCCGGGATGTGCCCCAAGCGTACTTGAGGTGTGCTTGATCTTCTAACGAAGCACGTGTAGTTCCCCTCCCCCTTTTCGGGTGAAAATAGTCCTGTCCTGGTTCTGTTACTGATGGGGGGGAAAATAACGCTCAAAGTGTCACAATTCTTAGGGTTTCTTTCCTTAGTCAGGCCAATCATGCACGCATAACCCTTGGGGTCTTTTTGTGGGAATAGGGGTGCCGGGGTGGTTATAAGTCTGGGTCTTGCGGCTGCACATGCTACACATCCACCAATCTCTACCCCCATTCTTCTTCACTGTCTTGTTGTTAATGTTTTAATCCTTTCCTACTGCCATGCTATTATTTAACCCAAGCGTGACCAAACTGTAAATGGAAACACACAACACAATACACCAACAAATAATCAAACAACACAATTGTCCAGAAGTCATCACTGGTGTTCTGTTCTTCTTACTTCAGGGTCTAAGGGTGGACTACCTTGACCCTTTTGCTCCCGGGGATTATTCTGCCCCTTCCGGGTCAGGTGAGTTAGGTGATGTTTCAGCAAGGTCCCTCGCTGTCTCTTGCAGACTCCTCTGCGGTGACTCTGCGGCGGCGCACTGGCTCAGATGAAACCACGTTTCCCCTTTACCCTTCAGGCGTACGGCGTGGCTGGTTCTTTCTGTCACCTGGAATGGACCTGTCCACCTCGGCTCACTCCATTTTCTCTTGATGACTCTCAGCAGCCCCCAGTCCGTAACGGGTATCGTCTGGGATTGTCTGCTCCCCGTCCGGTCCCCCTCCTGCGTGGAGAAAGCTGAAACGATACTTTGCAATTCATTAAAGTATGATGTGTGTGTGAGATGTTTTTCTTGTCTCATTTATTGTTAAGGGTCCCTGGGGTCCCTCAACCTGTCTGCAATTCAAAAGGGGTAAAACCAGTTGTTGCATTTACTGAACATCTAATTTGCATTAATGCCAAAGGTAAGGCATCAACCCAATTTAATTTTGTCTGTGCACAGATTTTGGCCACTTTGTTTTTCGCATTTAGATTCATCCTTTCCACCTTACCTTGAGACTGAGGATGATACACTGCCCCAAATGAATGTTTCAGACCCAGCATTTTCTCTAACTCCTGCAAATTGCGCGCTGTAAAATGAGTGCCATTATCTGATCTCACCTTTCTCTGAAACCCATGGTGAGGAATGTACTGGTTCACCAGGAACTTTACCACTGAAGCACTGTCTTCCCGTTTTGTTGGCCACGCTTCCGGCCACCCTGTGTAGTTGTCTACGCACATCAATTCTTACCTGTCACTGTTAAAGCTGGAGACTATGTACTGGTGAAGGTGAGCTCTTACTTCAGTTTGCTACTCCTACATGTATATCTGTCTGTGTTGAGACTAAAACAGGAGCATGTTTTTACACACACACACACACACACACACACACACACACACACACACACACACACACACACACAGATATATATGAGCTGTATGTGTGGAATATTTATTCTGGTAAGCCTGGTCTGTGATATGTAATATACATGGCTGTGAAATATACTGTACAGTTGTGGCTACATTTCCATGATTATTGGTGACTACTCTCTCCTTTAGAGATTACCTCAGCCAGCTCTCAGAGTCTGCAAGGCCACGCCTTCAGCCACGCCTCCCTGAGTGATGGACACCCCAGACGCCTATTGATGCACAGGCAGCTGCATATTAGCCTGTAGGTTCCACCTTCTTAGTATCAGGACTGGGTGGGAGTGTGTGTCACAGACCTATAGGTCTTCCCAGCTCCAGCTCTTGGAAGCCAGTATGCTCAGTGAGGAGTGTTCACTGCCTCAGTCACCCTGTCTCCTCATTATCAAGCTCATTATGAGGTGATTCAGGCATGGTGAGGCAGAAAACCCCTGAAAATATGCAGGGAAGTTTCCTCAGAACTTGAGCTCAGTGTTCCTGAAGTGCAGTTTGAAATGAAATAAGGCTTTTCATTTTTTCATTCATTCATTTATTCAGAATCATGTCTGACTCATGTATGACTCGTGTTAAAGGAAAGTTTTAACACAGATTTTGTCTGGGTACACACTTTGCAAACTTCAAACTGCATGATTAGCAGACAGTATTGTAGCTATTCAAGTTTATGATCAATAATGTAAGGTAAGTGTGTGTTAACTCTGGGTGGGTCAGGGTGTATTCTCCCCTAAACATACTTCTGACATAATGATTTGTTTAAACACTACAATTCTCTATATCCTAATAATTACTGCCACTTTTTAATAACCTGCAATACACTGTAAATACAGCATTTGTAAGCTTTAAATTTACAAACATGAACAATCATACTATAGCAAATACATGATACTCATACCTGTGACAGTGTTTTGAACAGACATTTGCTGCCACACCTGCTATTTTAGCAGGCTAAATAATCTGCCTTCTGAAATGCTAATATGCTTAATTTCATGCAAGTGCTAGTGTTCCTATTTGCTTGCTGATGTGCATGGAAGCGCCATATTATTATCATTATTATTATTATTATTATTACTATTATTATTATTATTATTATTATTATTATTATTATTGAGTCACACTGCTATCAAGTTAGCTGGTTGCTCTTAGCTAGTAGTGTGAACAGGACAGGGGACTCGGGGAAGACCCAAAGGGTGAGGTTTGTGTGTGTACATTCACAAGTACTGGTGCACAGCCACTGACATACATAAACACTGCTATCTGGATCTGGAATTTTTAACATTAATGTACAGACTATTCTTTCTCCTTAAAAAATTCATTATGGTAATAATTATGGCAGTGTATGTTCCCCTGCAAACAAATGCTAGGCTGCAGGCTGCATGATGCTACAATCAACCAGCTGATGGCAAATCCAGACAGTGTTGTTATTGTGGCAAGAGACTTATTGTAAATGCATTGCCATTAATTGAGAGTCATTTTAAAAGATATTTACTCTCCCACTGCGCATACTCCCGTTTTCATAAATTGGCAAATATACATGTTGCTGCTTGTCACACAAACTTTTGTTGTACACAAGTAATAATGAGAAAAGGACTCATCATATGTTTTATGATATAGCTAAAGCTATGCATTTATCAAGAGGATTTAACACATTACAGAACACATCTAGTTAATCCTTTCAATGATTGACCCAAGGGCAGATAGCAATTATTTAAGTATTACTATGTTTTAATTTAATAATAAAAATGACCATATTAACCTTTTTGCTTTGTATTTGTTTATATTCAGCTGCCTTTATAATGACAATTATTTATGACAATGACAATTTACAATACATTATCAGTGAGTGGTATAATTAAAGTAAAAATCATTGTTAAATAAGTCTCATTCTTGTCTCAGATTCAAACACTACAAAATCTTGGTCTTTGCTTGATTGATTTTTTTAATGGTCCTGACTACAACACTATCCTTTGATAAGCTTGGAAGTTGTACACTACTGTGAGAGGAAGTTACATTCAGCTATGAAAGAACCAACAATCAAATAATATACACAGATTAAGATGGTCATTAAAGATCCCAAACTAAGATTAATGCACTAATTAATAAACTACAACTTGTTTGCAGGAGTTCATCAGTGTTTTATCATTGGCATAGGTAAAGGGGTTTTCAGGCACAAGTTAAAAAAGGCACAAGTTGTCAAAGCATAAGAATAATGACCATAATGATCATAAGAAAGCCTTTCTGAGCCAAAGATCTGAATTAACAAGGAATAACAGGAGCACTTGCAAAACTGTGCCTAAGTGTATCCAGAAAGCACTCTTGGGCTTTTGTAGGAAAAAAAGGTTACACAAAGGTTACACTGATAAAACAGTTAAATCTGAACGAAGAATCAAGACCCAGGAGCTGTAAAAGAATAAGTTAAACTCTGCATTGCTCTCTATATAGGGGGAGTTTTACAACATTGGAGTGCACAAGAAACCCGCTTTTGCCCCGACACCATTTTCACTGCCACCTGATGAAAGCAACATGCTGTATATGGGCATCTCTGCCTTCACTGCCAACTCAGCAGGCTTTGTGTAGAAAAATGCAGGAGCACTCACACTCAGAATCACAGATGACATGGTGAGTTTAAACCACTCCTTGCCATCACTGAGGGAAAGGTGTGGATGTGGTTACCTTACAAGACCAGGCTATTTAGTTAGAAGACTGATAAAGAAGACTGATAACTTTATACTGTTCTCCCAGTGCACATTAATAATCCCTTAATAGTGTAATAAATGAATGGACAAATAAATGATCAACAGTCCCTGAAAATGAAACAAACGTTTATCCTTCCAGATTCCCAGAGCCTCTCCATATCGTCTGAACACCAAGACATTTGAAGCCTTAATTCCGCAGGTATAAGAGATCACTTTCTGTATTCATCACACAAGCATGCAGAAACTGCTGATTTTATATTCTCACATAGGTTTCCTAACACAGTAGACTTTGAATCTTAAAGGAATAATAAGGTTTAAAGAGTAACAAATAATATGATCTCATTAGCAACACAACCATATTTAGATGAAGAATTTCCGAAAAGAACAACATTTCACATGATGATGCTTGGATGAAATGTGTTGAAAACACTGAGTTCTTTTGCTTTTGGTGCTAAAGGCACTTGCAAGTACACCTTACACAGATTGATGGTGGTAGTATAGTTGGCATTCAGTTAAATCAATTAAACTTTGGACAGGGGTAGATTTGTCCTTCATACTGTTATTCAGCACAGGTAATAGCCATTTTGGGACTTTGTATCACTTTTGGGAGGCTGCCGTGTTCTCCTTAAAGTACCCAGGTTGAAGAGTGCTGGGCCCAGGAGTATTATCACCTGCTCCTGCATTTCTGCCGATGAAATAGTGAGACGGATCCACATCCTGCCTGCTTATTGGGGACGTACTGTTCTAGCAGCTCTTCCTCATCTGTCCATGCTCATACCATGGGTTGCTGTACTGTTTCCATGCTTATGTGGTACTCTTTCCGCAGGATGCTATGGAACTTTTGGTGCTCCCTGCTCCTCTCTGGCATTTGTAGCTTGACCTTCCTGGTGATTTTTTTGCAGTCCACGTCACTTTGCCAGGAGCTTCCTTTTGCTGATTAGCAGAAGCAGGAATACCTCCTGTCCTGCCAGGCTTTTGCAGTCATATTAGGCACATTGACTGCTCCGCTCTTACCTGCTTTCTATATCTTATGTTTGGGCTACTTGTGGAAGTGACATGAAAGCAGTGTTATGTTTATGTGAGTCTGGAGTTTGATATCTTGTGGAATTTCCACCAGGCTGTTAGTATCATGGCCACCCACAAATTGTTGATCATGAATGTTCTTTAATTGATTTGACTGATAAATGGTAAGTCTGACTTTTAGATCTTTGCATAATGTTTGCTATATGTCTATCCATATTCTGTCTGATATACTAAGTTTTATCCATTTTATACCATATTATAGTTGATTTGCAATAATCAACTACAGTTCTGTAATGTTGTGAGTTTGATTCTATGTGATTTATTTTTCCAGTAGAATCAAGTTATGATGTTGTCCAAAGATTTTAGACAGCTTGGTGGCGCTGGAATAATTGAAAACAAATAATTTCGTTTAGGTAATATTCTCATTTTAATTATTGCAGTTTGTCCAAAGAGCATAAGGGGCAAATTTGTCCATCAATGAAGTTCGTCGCTTATTGTTTTAATAATTGGATGACTATTTATTTTTGAATAACAGTCAACTGGGAAGAGAGTTTAATACCCAGATATGTAATATGATTGGTATTCAGGGGGATGGGGTTTTTAATTGCATCATAAAGTTATGCTGCTAATATATAGTATAATACACAAATATCCTACTGGATATACAATTTGACCAGTTATGTGTGATGTTCTGTGATGATCATATAGAACACCACAGACAACTGTTTGGCACATCACTGTTAAACCTCCTGATTGCAACCCGGGGCATCGTGAACTGTACAACATGACCCTCAGACAATGATCTCTGAGTGAAAGCGATAAACATAATCATCTTCATATCATCACTTTCTCTACAAGTTCAGTGGAAGAGATGTCAGTTAAAGGGAGTTTTAATACCCTTTCCATCTTTAAATTTAATAAAAACACAGATGGAAAAATTCCAGAAAGTGAGACAGAGAAAGGAAACTAGACTTTAAAATGGTGCTGCCCTCTTGATTTACAACTGTAGATTATTGAAATTATTACAAATGTCCGATGCCAAAAGGGATTGTGTCAGTGTTTCACTACTCAGTATTGCATTTGGTAGACAGTATAAACAAGCAGACTATGGTTAAAAAAATCACAGAAATAAAGCAAACACCAATATAATCTTGAACCACCTAGTCCCAGGAAACATTAGATTACTGGAACAAAATCAGACAACTAGCAGAACAACTTTTTAACCAATGATGCAGATGCACTTTTAGTGGATTTATTTATCTGTATTTCAATCCACTAAAGTTTTTCACTTGATCTAACATTACATTTAAGACCGAAATCCTGTTACGTCTCACAGAAGATTCCACTGATCAAGCTGCTACTTACCCATCCTGGTCCTGGAGTACCTTTGCTCTGTACACTTTAGTGATGTCTTTGCTACCAACAAGCCTATTTTAATCCATCAGATAGTAACCAAACGCTCCTTTGCTGCAGAGCACAGAAATAATTCAAATTTGCAGTCAACGGATACATCTGGGCCAGATTTTGGATCAATGGACTAGGCTGGAACTGCACATATACTGTATATGCAAAATTCAAAATACGGGGAGTGGTTGGTCTCTTTTGCAATCAAATCTGAATACTATGGAATTCGTTTCACATTTGTTTAATTTGACAGATTTTAAATGGATAATGGACATCACTAGACAAAAAGGAATAAACAACTATATGAAAAGGAACAAAACCAAAAACAAAGGAAGACTTTAACACACTTGCCCAAACAAGCACTAAATCTGACAAAAATAGATCAACCAATGACATAGCTGTGAAGGAACATATTAGCCATTGTTTTCTTGTCATCAACAGTAATTTTAACTGATTGTTAACATACTGTTCAAGTCTTCAACTGATTTGCTCCCAACATACGAATGGGTACAAATATGGTTCATTACCCAGCTGCACAAATTGCTTCTGACATACTGGGCAGCTACAGGGTTCTTCTCGCGTGTGGATTCTGACATACTGGGCAGCTATGGGCTTCTTCAGTTGTGTGGATTGTCTTCTGCTCCTCCATGTGGCCTGTTTCACCAAAGCCCTTCCTGCAGTATTTGCAGCACTATGGCAAGCAGACACCCTTGTGTGTGCGTTTAGGTGCTTCTCAAGAGTCTGGGCACGTTTGAAACACCTGCCCCAAACATCACTGACATTATTTCTTGTAGGTGATTAGCCACGTGTTTCTCTAGTCACAAGTACTTTTTGATTTATTTGGTTTTTTAAATAGGTAATTTTATATATAATGGCAACAAATGACATTTTAAGTTTTATGACAAAACGTGCAAACAAGCTGGCCTGAGAGGTGTGTAGCGGGATATGACTCAGTGCGTCTCTGGTGCTGCTTTTGATGAGTACAGTGTCATGAGTGTGTCTGTCCAGCGGTGCAAAGAGGGGATACAGCAAGGCATGGCATGGTGTTTATTCATTCGTTTGCATAGAAAATGACGCCTTTTCACATTGTGGAACTACAAATATGGCGGTCTTTTTTGTGCGGCGTAGTAATGACATATGTTGTGGAATTTTGAACAAACAGCAAGTCAGACGTGATTAAGAGAGTAATTTAATAAGAAAAAGAATAAAATAAATGTTTGGCTCTCCTCAGGTAGGGAGCCCCGAGTATACAAAACCGTGGCTAGTTATACTACTCCTGTGCTGTCTTTAACCAATCATCTTTTCTTAAGCAGCTCTTCTTTCCTTTGTTGCTGTGGCTATAAGCCAATCAGCTCTCAGCTTCGTTTTTTCCACAAACCAACCCAAACTGTCTCCAAACAGTGTGGGTTGTGTGTCAAGTTGACCTTGATGTTAACAGTTCCTGATACATGTTCAACTTAATCAGCAACAGGCGGATATAAATGTGCAAACGGCATTATTAATTTAAGAACAAAAGGATCAGTGTGATTTTATATGAATCACATAATACATAGTTTCGTATCATTTTCCATCACACGTAAAAACAGAGTCTCACCGTATTGTCGGGCAGGAGGAGCTGGACTCATTTATTACTTAATATCTTACCCCATCTAGCGGTCATTAGAGGTTAGTCTTGAATTGATTTCTGTCGTGCAATATTTTAGATATAAATGTTTACATTTTCTATTACAGAACACGGCAAAGTATAGTCAACCAGTTCTAACCTTTTGAGAAAAACTTTAACTTCAAAGTAGGTGAATCTATTTACTTAGATTGAACCAATCGGATCACAGTTTATTTACATAACATCAATGCTTTGAGTGCTTTAGATATAAGGACATCATGGCGATCTTTCTGCTCACACCTCAGTCAGTCTAGAATTCTGTACTATGTGTTTCTATAGCTTCCAACTTTCACGAGTTTCTTGAATCTGTGGAGAAAAGTGCAGACTCAGGTACTTTCTTATTTGTGAACTTTTATACATTTTATGTAATTTATTTATCATCTATAATGTTTTATTACTTTTCATTTATAGATATAAGGACACAAAAACAGTTCATATACTCAATGAATTGTTACAAGATAATCTTTTCTAGAGAATGTTTACCATTTGTTAAAAGACTGATTTATTTCTAAAAGTTTATGCAGTGTGTTAATTTGTCACATGGAGGCAGAAGGGGTGAATCTGATATACCCCTCTTCCATCATCAACTATTCATCGAGTCCTCCAGTGGAGCTTGTACAACCAAAGAAACGCATACAGCGGTCACCGGCGGTTCTAAGTTACATCTAAAGAGGTCTAGGCCTATACACACTGTTCCACCTGAGGTAATAAAATGTTTTGGGGTAAAGGTATTTTCATGAGGCGATCTGTGATCTAATTATAATAGGCTTTGAAGCTCTCTGCAACAGGTGCAGAGTGGTGCAAGACTGTGTTTGAAAGCATAAAGAGGAATAATGTTTCTGGGGTATCTTAAGGCCTTTGTGGGTCTGTAAGTGCAGAGCAGAGGCTCTGATGCAGGTGGTTTCAAGGCCTCTGTGGAAGTCTACGGCAGATGACTCTGGACTGTTCCCGTGAGAAATAGCTTCCTAAGTATTGGGAAAGATCCCGGCTTTTAAAAGACGTGAAAGCCTCTTCGAGAGTTCTGTGGCTAAGCAAGGTTCATTATCTTACCATAAGAGCAGGGTGATACTGACCTGCAACATCATCTTGCAGGTGTTTGATGGTATGAGTTGAGATCATCTTTGTTAAAAACAAAAAAAACAACAAAAAAAACCCAGGAAAATCTTCCAATAGGATATACTGGGGTCAAGCTTCAATTTGTACAATGATAGATCTCAATTTGCATATATTAAATAATGTATGGTTGAACACAGTGGTTGAGATTTCAAACACCAGTATGTAGAGAAGGTGTGGCAATCACATAATCAGTTGTGAAAACTGGATAAAAATGTGTGTTCCTTGTGTGATTATTAGACATATTCTGGACTATGCCTCGTTTGTATGTAACGCTGAGCTCAAAATAAATAATGGACCTACTACTCTCTTCAATTAATTCTGCATCTTTATTTTCTGTTTAAAGAGGACTTAATAAAATTACTGGAATGTGGGCAATATCTAGTAACACAGTGCCGAGTCTGCTAAACGTAGATCCCAGCCTTTTATATGGCCTCTTCCCTTTAATTCTACTGACTATAATTAATGTAAACCTTGTCGATTCTGGTGTTTGCTGTATAGAGGTAGCGAAAACTTTGCTAAAACAATGAAAAATATGCATCCTGTGAAAAGTTTATTGAACAATATAACATTGTTCCTTACCCAGAGCCATAACACGTCATTGATGGAAATCACACTGATGTGAGGGCGGTATGGGCCAACTCAACTGTATTTCCTGATTGTTTTATTCTGCAGGAGGATGTGGTCCAAATATTTAAAAAATCACAGGTTTGTTTAAGAGGACATAGTCGAACAGTTTGGGCTTACTGTTATTTTAATACTAGTGGTAACTATTAGTAAATACAACAATCTGACCATCCTCATACTGCATTGAGGGGTGATGGGGTGATGGTACCAGATGATGTTTAGGTATGTGGTTATGTTAATTTATTTTTGTTCCTTTATATTCACATATTTTGCAAGTGCGTATGTTATTGAGTTTAAAACCATCCATATATTATGCAATTATAGAAAATACAGAAACTGCATGAGACTTCTCTTGACTTGCTAGAAGTTCAGACTGTAGCAAGCTTAGCATTAGTAAATGGAATAGGTGTCATTTTAAGGATTCATTTAAAGTATTCATGAGGTATTTCTCCTAACATCGATGTATCGACAGTACCAATAAAATAAATAGCATAACAAGAATTACAGGTGTATAATAGTGTAGTTACCCACAATGGTTGAAGTGTTTGAAAAGAGTTGTATAAAAGAATAGTTGGTTGGTTCGTGGCATAAAGTCATGAAACGGTGAAATGAGGTCATAAAAAGAGTGTTTACAGGGGAAAGTGCTTTAACATTGAATTAGACAAACTAATAACATAAAACATAAGGGAGTTTAGAGATTCTGTGTCCTTTCATAATGATTTCTGCATATGGCAGGCTGCTGCAAAGGATCCTGGGTAGGCTTCAGCAGACCTCAGTGTAAGATATATTAATAATATTAATCATAATAATACTAGTCAGAGGTTACTTGACTTGTAATCAGAATGTTGCTAGTTCAAGCCCTACCACTGCCAAGTTACCACTGCTGGGTCCCTGAACAGCAATGAATCCTCAATTGTATTATTAATACAATCCAATACACATGCCTAATGCTCAGCTGTCAACTGCAAAAACTGACATTCTGAGCATTCGAACAGTAAGAGGAACAAAAAGAAAGGAGTCACCGACTGTACACGTGTCAATCATTTAGCCTTTTTACATGTTGTTTTAGTTTACTGTAATCAAGGCCTGAAACTGGAGTCTATGGACCAGGCAAAAATATTTCAATATTTAATGCGTTTTTATTTTTTCAGTTTCAGTGTTTCAATGAGACTCAGGAGACTCCAGCATAAGCAGAAGCTCCAAGTTGTCGATCTCCAGGAGCAAACCCGTCCCTGCAAGGTTGGGGTGCATGTTCTGGATCACGGGAAACAGACCATCGATCACCCAACATCTGCTTCTGCTCCTGCGGAGGTTCCAGATCCAGCACGGAGGCAGTGAGAGGTTCCTGGCCCAGAGATTGGTCTGCAGCCGGCCTGATGGTACTCGGCATGTATTGGAAATGGTGTGGTTGTATGCTGTGCGTACTCACGCTGGCCGTGCGCTTCATGTACTTGTTGGAGAGATGTTCCTGCCGCTCCTCCTTGCGCTGCGCCAGAGCCACGTACAGCGGCTTGGTGCCTACAACGCGCCCATTCATCTCCGTCATGGCCGTGGCGGCCTCCTCCGGCGAGGAGAAACACACGAAGCCAAACCCTTTGGAGCGGCCGCCCTCCATCATCACCTTGGCACTTGTGATGGTCCCGAACGAAAAGAACTCCTTACGTAGACGCGCGTCGTCCAGACCGTCGTCTAGGTTCTTAACGTACAGGTTGTCTCCCTGGTAGCGAGTCATACCGTCCTGCTTTATCTGCTCAAACTTTCGTTTCAGCCCTGTCTGCCTCTCGCCTTTCTTCTGGGCATAACCCACATACACCTTCTTCCCATTCAGCTCCTTCCCATTTATCTCATACACAGCCCTCTGGGCATCCTCGTGCCTCTCGAAGTTCACAAAGCCAAAGCCCTTGGACTTGCCGCTCTCGTCGGTCATGACGCGAGTGCTCAGCGTTTGGCCGAACTTGCTGAAATCATCATGTCTCCACCCCAAGGGAATGTTAGGTCTCTTCTAGAATATCCTTCATCATCTCTGGAAGGTCAGGCAAGACCTCACTGATGGCGGTGTGTAACCATGTTTGCCCCAAGTCGGTCATTTCTGGAATCATGGATGATTGCTTACTGTACAAATAAAAGGAAAAACTGTCATTACACTGATATCAAGTATGTGTATATATAAAAAAAACCTTTTCATTTTGTGATACGTTTCTTACATAGTATGTGTGAATTTTTAGTATGGTTTCCATCACAGATCATGTTTACCTCGACAATACACTGTGTTTCAGTGGAAGGACTTGGTGCCCATTAACAATGTACAATGGTAAAAATCTACCAAGTTGTTATTGTTAAGACATTCCAGCCTTGAACTGTGTTTTGTCACAAAGTACAGATGGTATTCAAAATGAACGTCAGCGTTATGTATATCCATTACAAAATACACAGATGTATCATTTTGAATTAAAATAATGAGAAGTTCTCCAAACTCCATGTGCTCATCATTTTTTGACACAAGAAAATGTCCTTTTTTATATGATGCACCCTTACACTGCACCTCTGTGGAAACACTAGTACTGTGTTCTGAAAAGCCAAACTCTCTAACTGCATGTTTAATTGCATCACTGTAAAGGTTGGGGTAGAAGGTACAACTGTCTTTGACTTGCAGAAGCTGACAACGTCCAGGTCCAGCTGAAAGACATGCCTGAAACATCTTCTGTCTTTTGGATAAATTTAGGCAGATATTTTTTAAAGTTTTTCAAATGCCTGGCACACCTTTTGAAGTAGCT
This sequence comes from Electrophorus electricus, assembly GCF_041902795.1. NCBI lineage: Eukaryota > Metazoa > Chordata > Actinopteri > Gymnotiformes > Gymnotidae > Electrophorus > Electrophorus electricus. Next base: position 295,347 of record NW_027658572.1, on the reverse strand, counting down.
GCGTTTACTTTCAAAACGCATTGTCCACAACCTAATCAAGGGGCCAAATTTAAAAATTAGTGCTGGATAGTGTCGCAAGAAATTATGTTTTGGTCTTAGTGGACTCTCACTGTCACGGAACGCTCGCCTCCCCCGAGTCACGTGGTTTGGCCCGCCACGTGCAGTGGGAGGGTGGTTTTGTTTGTAACCACACCTGCACACACCTGCACCTTGTTCGTCCTGCCTCTCGTCCTGCGGCACCCGGGCCACCGCACGCTACACTCAGGAAATAAACGCAGATTCCAGATATTCTTGGATTATAATGTCAAGATAGGCCACCTGTGACAAAGAAATCGTCTGTGTGCAAATCATATCAACAATATCTTTAAGCTGGAGAGTTAATTTACACACATCATCATCTGGATTTTGCACTTTGTCACCAATTAATAAAGGCAGCAACATTAGGAAATTCCAATTCTGGATAGCTTGACCTGAAAGCTTGGACACCCCAGAGTTAACAGAACATAGCTTTGTAAAAGCATCAGATCCTTTGCACTTGAACTGCTTGATGTGCCAGTTCAATAATGAATATGTAAGGCATTTTTTTTTCTTAATGAAATGCTTCAAGTACAGTGCAACGTCATAGAACAACACACACTCAAATATGTCAAGGCCTAAACAAGGTGGGAGACCAGGCTGACAAACATGAAAAGATATCAGAGTATTGAAAACAGTTTACCTTTATGCCTTTGATATCTCGACTGCCCACAGCTTCAATGTCTAGATCACCAACAGCATAATTAGAACTTTCAGGGGTGCCCTGGGGACCACGTACATTTGGATCATCACTCTGAAACTCACTTTGTATGATTTCACAGTACCTGCAAAATTAAAGTAAGTTTTCAGTAAACCCACCAATGCTGTGTAAACCCAAATTATAACCAGCAATACAACAAAGAGCCCCGTGGATCGTTTCACCACCTACAATAATTCCATTTACATCCAAATCTTTTAAATCCACTAACATCTCTGAGAAAACCTTAGCACTTCCAATTTTCCAATTAAGTCATTTAATTTTCCAATTAAGTCATTTTCTCCACACAGTAAGACAAGGGACGTGATCGATATTGGACTGTACACGAACAGGTAAATTTGCCAAAAAAAGACAGACTGCGACAACGTTGTCTTTTTTCTTAGCAGAGCTGAAGGGATTTACAATTTCAAAAGCATTCTGGTACAGAATTAGCATCAGGCATCATGGATTTTCAATGAAGAACTGGTTGGACTTCACAAGACTGAAGACACAAGACACTGAATTCGTCAATAATTCTGATTCTAATAAACTACTTCATGTTTGTAACACAGGTATGTATTTGAACATCTTTTTGAATACTTGAGCTCTTGAATATGTTGTCCTTAGTGGTCCCGGATGACAGACAGAGAACAGATCAGATCTGAATCCTTAACACAATCACAGATTTTAGCAATAGCATTATCTGTTAGACACATGTCAAAACATGTTTTTTAAAAGTGAATGTAGTTTACCCAAAGTATATTCCTGTCTCTACTTATGCACATTTTACATCTCTTCAACAACAGTCTGTATTGTTGAAGCTGGAAGAAGGTGATGCCCTTCTAACTGTAGGTAGAATAGACATACATTCCCAAGAAAGGTCTCCTTCAAATTCGGTGGCAATTGAATGCTTTCATTTGTTGTTGCATCATTTGAGCTCTGGGAAGCATCCTCAAGTACAAATGAGAGAAATTGTTTTCTTGTACATGTCACATAGGTTATGCTAGCAGTCGAACATTCTTGATGTTTCCTAGACATATGAGCAGTAAATGATGATTTCACGGTGAACGTATTTTTACAACCAGTTACTGGACATGCCACAGGTCGTCCCTCCACTATATGTTCTTTTAAGTCACAAGTTCTTCGCTGTGTGAATTTGACGCTCACAGCGAAATTGCACATTTCAAATCTGTAACAACGGCTCTAGCAGTAACAGAGGGTGCAGGCACACTGTGAACACAATAGAAATGAGCTTTAAAAGCTGCATAAGTACAAAACGTCTGCTTGCAGTCAATGCTAACACATTTGAAAAAACAAGTGGCTTCGTTTCTATGAACTTTACAGTGCAGCACACAACCCTTCAAAGCATCAAGTTCTTTGCTACAAAAACGGCAGGTAATCATTGTTTGGCAAACAAACTAACAAAACAACCCGTTAGGGTTTTAGCCTCCTCGACTGATACTACAAAACTACCGCAGCACAACAGTATGAAAAAAAAAACGAACTGAAAAGCTTTAACACGAAACCCACCTTTCGGCGTTATAACTATGACTGAAAAATATACCCTCGATCGAAAGGAGAAGCTAGTATATTTCTGACAACAAACGTTAGCATTATCGTATTTCCAGTCTGAAGAAATTAAATTGCTAGCGTACAAGTGCTGCATGCGGTGAGTCTACCGTATCTTCAAGCGCGAGCAGCTCGGCCGCGCACTCACCGCTCTCGCGACAATGAACCAGTCCAATAAAAGAACGGAAACAAACTCTACTGCTCCGTAATTTGACCATTCGGAGCTCATATGTTTAAATATTGAAAATACAGACCTTTATTTTTGCAGGAATGCAAATTTACGCTGAAAATCCATTACTGTTAAATTTGAAATGGCCTTAAGGCACTATAAATATGACCAAATGACATTATTTCGTAATGAAAACGCAGAAACTTTTTTTATCATTAGCAAATTATTAACAATTAATATGATGCAAAAATAAAGAACATGCTGTCATCTATCTAAATATTGACAACATATTCCTTGTTCACTGCAGTCACATGCACTTATTTTATTTTATACAGCGAACATAAATAGGAAAGTGTTAACATTTCAGCTTAACCCTCAAATGTTTTTTCAGAGGCTGTAAAAATAGTGCATATAATACATTTTTAGAAACCTATTACTACAGTATTACTACTATCCTACTGATATGCTGTTAAATATGGGTCCGGTTGCAGAGGTCTTTTTTTAGCAGCCGTACTAATACGTGTAGTAAGACAGGTAAGCGTGGTCGGGTCGGTCCGGGGTCGTACACGGGGTGGCGTTCAGGAGGTGACGGAGGGTCAGGCAGGAGACGAGGTCTAGAAAGCAGGCAGGAGTCAATAACCGGGAAACCACACAGGATGAGGAAACGCTCGTACGCCGTATAGGAAAGCAATACTTCGCGACTAGTATGCGATGAGGAGAAGCTTATTAAAGGGGTTGGTAATGAGGGGAATAGGACTCAGGTGTGGGCAATATTTGAGACAGGGATAGGTGCGGTGATCAGGATAGGTATGTGATCAGGACTACATAAAGAATTACTAAACAGTCCAGGGAAGTTATCATCAGGAGCTCCAGCCAGTCTTCCTATAAGGAATTACTAAACAGTCCAGGGAAGTTATCATCAGGAGCTCCAGCCAGTCTTCCTATCTTCGGCTGGGTTGGACCGGCTGGGCGGGATCTTCCCTCGATGACTTGGGTGGAGGCGGCTGCTCACGATTTGTCGCCCGCAGGTCCGGAAGCGCACCAGCTGATTTGTCCGTTTCAGGGGTGGGCACTGGTGACGTTGCCTCCTTGTCTTTACGAGGCTTAGGCGTAGGCGCTTTAAGTTCTGGGGCTGCGAGACTTCACGGAGGGAGTGTCCTCATAGGACAACGACGCTTCTCTGAAAGCCCCCCCAAGGGAGAATCCCCATGGAGGACCAGCTCCACCTGCCTCTCAAAGGCATTCAGGTCCAGGACACTGCAGTCCCTTACTCACCTAACTGACACACACACATACAAACAAGGAGACGTTTGGAAGCAGGGGCCGTATCGTGACAGTATGTAAGTAGGATTGCTGAGCTTGTGAAACAATTACATTTACATTTACGGCATTTAGCAGACGCTCTTATCCAGAGCGACTTACAAAAGTGCTTTGTCATTTACTCATAGAATATGTCCAAGTACAGTATAGTAGGTTAGAATTAAACATACCAATGAACAAGAATACTGTAGAATACAGGGATAAATGCTAATACTTAGAAGTGCAAAATACATAAGGTCTGTCTTAATCAATGATAAATGCTATAAACAATAATTGCTAGAGTTTGTTAAAAAGCATAAATGCCCTACAATAAGTATTAAATTGGTCAGTCAATAAGGGAGCAGTGTCAGTTGTCCTTTAAATATTCTGCAAATAAATGGGTCTTCAGTCTGGGTTTGAAGACTGCAAAGGACTCTGCTGTCCGGGCAGCAAGCGGGAGTTCATTCCACAATCTTGGAGCCAGGACAGAAAATAGTCTCGATGCTTGTCGTCCATGAGACCCGAAGCAAGGTATTTCAAGCCGAGCCGTACTTGAGGTTCGAAGTACTCGAGGTACAGATCGGGCTTTGACCATTGACCTCATGTATGAAGGGGCTGGTCCATGAAACCATTTTTAAACATCTTATGTGTAGTATAATGTACTCCATGCATTATTTTGTAGTGAATGCATTGTAGATTAGTGTTGCTGGTCATTTGGGTGCTTACTATATCATACTTTTGGGATACTTGTGGAAGTGACATGAAAGTAGTGTTATGAGGAATATGTTTGCCTTTTTCTATCCAAGGTGTAAAGTTTAATAATTTTTGTTGTTGTTGAAGGTAAAGTCTTGATTGTTCCAAATACGAGAATGAATAGTTCTTTGTTATCTTGTGGAATTTCCACCAGGCTGTTAGAGTTATGGCCTCTGTCAAACAGTTGAAACATGGATGTTTTTAATTGATTTGCTTGATGGTAAGTCTGACTTTTATATCTCTGCATAATGTTTGTTCTATGTCTATCCATATTCTGTCTGATATACTGGGTTTAATCCATTGTATTACATATTGTAGTTTATTTGCAATAATCAACTACAGTTCTGTATCATTGTGAGTTTGATTCTTTGTGATTTATTTTTCCAGTTATGATGGTGTCCAAAGGTTTAAACCAGGTTGCTGGAGCTGGATAGCAATGATTGAAAACAAATCGTTTATCTTAGGCATTATCACTTTAATTGTTGCAATTCTTCCAAAGAGTATAAGGGGCAAATTTGTCCATCAATGAAGTTTGTCACTTATTGTTTTAAAAACTGGAATGATATTAAATTTGAATAACTGACAACTGCAGAGAGAATCTAATACCCAGATATGTAATGTGATTGGCATTCAGAGGGATGGGGAATGTTTTTTAATTGCATCATAAAGTTATGCTGCTGCAATAGTATAATATACAAATATACTAATTGAGATACAATTTTACCAGTTATGTGTGATGCTCTGTGATGGTCATAGAGAACACCACAGACAACTGTGTGGCACATCACTGTTAAACATGCTGATTGCAACCCTGGGCATCATGAACTGTACAATATTAACCTCAGACAACGTTCTCGGAGTGAAATCTATAAACATATTCATCTAACTATCATTACTTTCTCTAACAGCTCATTGGATGAGAGGCCATTAAGTGAAAGGGAGTTTTAATATCCTTTCTATTTTTAAGTTTAAAAAAACACAGACATAAAAATTTCAGAAAGTGAGACAGAGAAAGGAAACCAGACTTTAAAATGGTGCTTCGCTCTTGAGTTGCAACAGTAGCGTAACGAGGGGTGGCCCGAGTGCCGCAGGGTGAGGGGCAGGACGCACAGACTCCAACGTCTGGGACGTACATTTATTAACATTTAACACAGAACACTAACGGCACTCACAAGAATCACACGCGATTAATACAAACAAGAAATGGTTAACTGCAAATGCACTGTATATGCAAAATGAAAGATGCAGGGAGTGGTTGGTCTCTTTTTCAATCAAATCTGAACAGAGTGAAATCTTCACATTTGATTAATTTGACAGACTTTAAAGGGATAATAGACAACATATAAAATGGAACAGAACACGATATAAAAAGGAACTAAATGAAAAACAAACGAAAAAATACTTTTTATCACACTTGCCCAGACAAGCACCAAATCAGACCAAAATAGATCAAGCAAAGGCATAACTGGGAAGAAGCATATTAGCCATTTATTACTCTATTGTTAACAACCTAACAACAGTAATCTGATTGTTAACTGATTGTTAACATACTTTTCAAGTCTTTAACCGTTTTGCTCCCAACATCCTATATGAATGGGTACGAATGCGGCTCATTACCCGCCTGCACAAACTGCTTCTGAAATACTGGGCAGCTAAAGGGTTCTTCACCTGTGTGGATTCTCATATGCTGCTTTCTGTGGCCTGTTTCGCCAAAGCCCTTCCTTACAGTACTATGACAAGCAGACACCCCTGTGTGAGGGTTTAGGTGCTCCTCAAGAGCCTGTGCATGTTAGAAACACATGTTGCAAATATCAGTGACGTTATTTCTCATTTTTGTGATTAGCCATGTTTTTCTGTAGCTACAAATACTTTGATTTTGAAAAAAAGTTTTTGGTAATTTAATAAAACAGACATCTTACGTTTTACGACAAAATGTGCAAATAAGCTGGCCTGAGAGGTGCGTTCGGGAATATGACTCAGTGCGTCTCTGGTGCTGCTTTTGATGAGTGCAGTGTCATGAGAGTGCGGCCATCTAGCAGTACAAAGAGGGGTTACAGCTTCTCCCGGACGTTTCCAATAAATGTCTAGATTTGTGAGTTATAGAAAGACAGCTGGAAGAGAAGTCCTCCCAGCCCAGCACACAGGGCCAAGTGTCAAAGCGCTGGGAGGTGAACTGAACTTTCATCTTAGTCAGGTACTCCTGAACCCTCTTACAGTCATCAGACAGCAGCAGCCACGCATGTTTGGTCATGGGGTCCAATGTGACCTCATCCACAGCACTGCAGATCCAGTTCCACAATGAATTTGGAATGGATTTTGAAGTTCTCCAGGATCGCTGTTTACTGAGGACCCAAAGCTGTGAAACTACATCCTGGTTATGTTTGAGTAGAGACCATGCGATGAAGTCCAGGACAGGCAGCATGGGTTCCAGCTTCTTCTTAAGCTCCAGCTGCCTGAAATTCTGTGCCAACTCTGCCCTCATCATGCCGCACCGCTCTGAGACTGTCTGGAGTTCTTTAGCCCATTCAGTGTTTCTCTGCTTGGTCTCCTTCACTGCCTAGGTCCTTCACTTCCTCTCTCCTGCTGCCCTTCACGTGGACTGAACAATGTATCAACAGCTTTGAGACGGCTGGCCCACTGAAAAATGTGCTGGCAACAGTGTACGGTTCCACCGCAGTCATTACTGCTACTGGATGCAGCTGCAGCGCCCTCGTCAGGCTTACAGACACACTCCACCTCTTGTTTCCATTGAGCGATAAACTTCACGCACTCCTTGAGACCGTGCAAATTCCTCAGGTCTGGTGCTTGAGGTAATAAAAAGAGAACAGAGGTTTAACATTGAATTAGACATATTAATAACATAATCACAGAATGGTATGTGTCCTTTCAGAATGATTTGTGTACAGGGCAGAGGCCTCTGTAAAGGCCTCTGCAGGCTTCTGCAAAGGATGGTGGATAGGCTCCAGCACACTTACAAGTATGAGATATTATTTCCATCAGGCTCAGGACCATCTCTTTAGGATAAGGTCAAGAGAAATCTCTTGGAATGTGGTGTTAACAGGTTCCAACTGGTGTGGGTGTTTTATATTACTTTGCATATATTGACAAATGTATGGTTTGGATGCAATGGACGTGAAGACAAACGCAAATATGTAAAGGAATGTGGGGTGAATACATAACCACTACTGAAAAATGTATGAAAATGTGGGTTCTCTGATTTTTAGACATTCTCCAGAGGGTGCCTCAATAATGCGTGTTAATGTTAACCTACAATAAAGTACGTGCACAGTTATGCTCTTTAACCAATTCTGAAGTCTGCATTTTTATTTAATATTTGAATTGAACTTTAAAACTAGCCGACTGGGCACCTAGGAACCACATACTGTTGCTATGTGCAGAGATGTGGGCTTGCAGCCCATTGTTGGGCAGAGTCCATCGCACTGCTCCAATAGACCTGCTCTGACTGCTACTTTCCCACGTCGGCAGTCGAAGTCGTTTCTCCTTCACAATGCTTTTCACCTGGTTGGCCAGTTTCACCGTCTCAGTAGACAAGCTAAAAGAAACTGTTGGCAGCCTCTCGTTGCTCCTGTAATATGACCGTCGCCAGACCAGAGAGTGGAACTGGATGGCAGTGTGGCACTTGCAGCTGCAGTTTGTTTGCTTCAAGATTTAATACGTGTAAGTGACCTTTGCTTCTCGTCCTGTCTTTACTGGTTTGTTAATAAGGTCATTTGAAATTGTGTTGTACATAAAGGAATATTACAGAATTATTCTCTATTTTAAGCTACACTGTGGGGTTTTGTTTTTTTGATCTTTACATTTATATTAATGCAACCCAATACACTTATCTAATGATCAGCTATGACCTGTAAGAACTGACAATCTGAACATTCAAACTTTAAGAGGAATAAAAACAAAAAAATGTTCAGCTGTTCATGTCAAAATCTGTAATATGTAATAGAAATAACTGTAATATGTTCAATATAACTGTAATATGTTCAATTACCACCATGTAACATATAACTGTAAATATGTCAATTGCAAGATGGGACTGTACATTCTGTACATACATATATAAATATCCATATATACATTGTACATATAAACATATATATATATATATATATATATATATATATATATATATATATATATATATATATATATATATATATATATGTACATACACTATTAATATATTTTTGTATATATATAGAATATATTTCTCTATGCACCGCTGTTTTTCTTTTTCCTCAGTTTGGACAGAGCACTCAACCATTTCACTGTGAGTTATACTGTGTATGACTATGTATGTGACAAATAAACCAAACTTGAAATGATTTTACCTTTTTCTGTCGTTTTCATTTTAAGCTTAGAATAACCAAGGCCTGGACTTTGTAAGGTGGTTTTGAATCCAGGTCAGCTTACTGGGTAAGCAGCCACACTCTTAACAATGGTGGGCTCGTGTGCAGAACAGTTAGAGCTTGGATCAAGCAAAACAAGAGGAAAAAACGAAACACCTCGGTGAGCGTGGAAAAGGGGAGAACAAAGAACGCCACGGAAAGAAATGGCAACCCCGATGCACTGGGGAAAACTCGAACTAAAAGTTCCCAAACAAAACCAGCAGAAAACGGGGAGAAACTTGAATGGCTAAGGGAAGCCTCAGGAGAGAGACAGACTCGAGAGGGGAAAACTGGAGAAGGGAGGGGACGTGTAAAAACACTGACACCCTCGCAGAACAGAAAAGAGGCATAGCACAAGGGCTCACAGACCTCAATACCCAGAGTTACCGGCTAGGAGCTTGGCTCAAAACTTTATCAAAAACCCAGCACTGAATGACTGGGTCACTGGGCTTATATAAGGTCTAGCCCAGCTGTTGGGTGTTGATCCTGATCAGTGGCGTGGTTGACTCGACGCCTCCCTCTGGTCGAGGGGGCCTCGGCCTGGTGCCAACCCTTACAGGCTTGATGTCTACAGACATGGCAAAAATATTTCAATGTTCAATGCATTTCAGTTTCAATGTTTATTTTTTTCAGTTAAAATGTTAATTTTTTTTACTGCTTATTCTTCCATTAGACAGCCAGAAGCGCAGCACTGGTTAAAGTTTTTGAGCGGCTTCCTGCGCGCACTGGTCCTGGAGCACAGCGACTGCCTCATCCACCTTAGGGTGCAGAGACTCAGGAGACTCCAGCATATGCAGTAGCTCCGAGTTGTCCAGTTCCAGGAACAGACCCGTGATCTTCCCTGCAAGGGTGGGCTGCATGTTCTGGATCAGGGGAAACAGACGCTCACCCAGTATCTGCTTCTGCTCCTGTGGAGGTGCAGCAGCCAGCATGGAGGCACTGAGAGGTTCCTGACCCTGCACATGGACCGCAGCCAGCTGCACGGGCACCTGGAGCTCTGCCCCCAGGTGCTGCTGTGGGTTGAGAAACATAAATGTTTTATAATTGATTTGACTGATAAATGGTAAGTTCGACATTTATATCTAAGGGCTGTGTGCCCAGGTGTTGCTGTGGGCTGTGAACGCCTGAGGTGGTTTTGTACTGTGGTACTGCTCTCACCAGCGACGCCTTGTTGGCAGCTTCCGCGCTGGCCATCCCTGTCCCCGGAGCCTCAGATGCCATGGTCTGATAGGCCATCGTGCGTGGGACCTGGCAGGCGGTGGTTGGTCGGATGGCGCTGAAGGCCTGCGGGCAGGATGCGGCTGGACCGATGGCACTCGGCATATCCTGGACTTGCTGTGGGTGGACGCACTGCATGGCCCAGCAAGGGCTGGGGAGGAGTTGTGCCAGCTGGCTGCTTGCGCAGTAGGCAGGCCAGTTCTGAGCTTGTGGAATGGCTTCCATGTTGTAGCCGGAGGGCGGGGCAGGCTGGTAGGGGTTGAGCACGAGGTTGGGCAAGGCACTCACGCTGGCCGTGCGCTTCATGTACTTGTTGGAGAGGTGGGCCTGCCGCTCCTCCTTGCGCTGCGCCAGAGCCACGTACAGCGGCTTGGTGCCTACAACGCGCCCATTCATCTCCGTCATGGCCGTGGCGGCCTCCTCCGGCGAGGAGAAACACACGAAGCCGAACCCTTTGGAGCGGCCGCCCTCCATCATCACCTTGGCACTTGTGATGGTCCCGAACGGAGAGAACTCCTTACGTAGACGCGCGTCGTCCAGACCGTCGTCTAGGTTCTTGACGTACAGGTTGTCTCCCTGGTAGCGAGTCATACCGTCCTGCTTCATCTGCTCAAACTTTCGTTTCAGCCCTGTCTGCCTCTCGCCTTTCTTCTGGGCATAACCCACATACACCTTCTTCCCATTCAGCTCCTTCCCATTTATCTCATCCACAGCCCTCTGGGCATCCTCGTGCCTCTCGTAGTTCACAAAGCCAAAGCCCTTGGACTTGCCGCTCTCGTCGGTCATGACGCGAGTGCTCAGCGTTTGGCCAAACTTGCTGAAGATCTCCTTCAGCTTGTCGTCGTCCATGTCCTCTCCAAAGTTCTTGACGTACACATTGGTGAACTTTTTGGCCCTGGCCCCCATCTCAGCCTCTCGCTCCTTGCGAGACTTGAAGTGGCCAATGAACACTTTGCGGTCATTGAGCAACATGCCATTAAGTCTCTCAATTGCTCTCTCCGCAGCCTCACGGGTCTCAAAGTGCACAAAGCCGTAGCCCTTAGAGCCATTCTCGTCACACACCACCTTGCTGGAAAGGATGTTCCCAAAGGCAGAGAATGTGTCGTAAAGAGCTTCGCTGTCAATAGACTTGTCAAGGTTCTTGATGAAGATGTTGCCAACTCCACTCTTCCTCAGAGAGGGGTCTCTCTGGGACCACATAATTCGCACAGGTCTGCCTTTGATGATGTTAAAGTTCATAGTGTCCAAAGCACGCTCAGCATCTGCCTGCTGCTGAAAGTTCACGTATGCGTATCCAAGTGAGCGGAGGGTCATCGCGTCCCTGCAAATCCGTACGGAGACTATTGCGCCAGCAGGACTGAATTTCTCGTATAGCATGGCCTCGGTAACGTCTGGATGAAGGTCACCCACGTACAACGAAGTCATCGGCGAACTTGGAGCACTTGGATTCATTTTCGTGAGGATCGTCGGTCAACCTTTCTGGAAATCGTAGTCGAAAGTAGTAAATGAATAAAATAAAATCGTAAATGATTTAACCAAATGATCTAACTGCACGAATTATAAAACAGTTTGAAACAGCAATTCAACAGAGCCAGGCAAGTGTCGACCGACCAAAGCGATCAAAGCAACACTTTAGCTTTAGATTCAAATACATGACAACTTGGTTGTTACGTAAGAGTGCTTTTACGTAAATGTTTATTTTTAAATATTATACAAACGCTATTTATTTATTTATGAATTATTCAATTATTTTAACTTATAACGTTAATAGCGTGAATGAGAGGCTTTAACAACGCCTTATATTTCAAAATATTACCTAGTCACAGCATTTTCCAAAAATCGTCCATATGCTGCTCACACTGAATCATTTACCGCATGGCTCAGAATAAATACTTTTAGTTTGATAAACGCAGCAACATTCATTTTCTTTAGCCTAATGCTCGGCAAAAAACATCGCATTAAAGTTAATTAATGGGATGAAATCAGTTTGCCTTGGAGCAGGCCTATGTTCTTTGAGGTTAAAAATCATCGCCTGGATTGTAAACCTTAGTAGAGTTCCACAACGAGGTGCGATTTGTAAAAGGACGTCTTTTTCTCTCCGAGTTAGAAATCTGGAGAAATAAATATATCAATTGATTTCCGCCCATCGGAGGACCTTTAGAACTTTATTATTTATTCATTATTTATTTCTAACTTCTCACTGTGTCCAACTATATCGGGTGTATAAAACGTATGAACAGACATAAATAACGTGGGGGAAACGGGAATAGGGGAGAGAGGAAAAATAAGACGAACAGAGACGAAACAGACAAACGGGAAATGCAGATAGAGTATTTTAAGTATTTGCCACCTGCACCATTACGGGAATGTGTGTGTGTGTGTGTGTGTGTGTGTGTGTGTGTGTGTGTGTGTGTGTGTGTGTGTGTGTGTGTGTGTGTGTGTGTGTGTGTGTTCGTGTGTGACTGCTTGTGTGCGTCTGCCTGTGTGTGTGTGTGAGAGAGAGAGAGAGAGGCTATGTGCGAGTGCACTGTATATGTACACGTACTAGATTGGGATATTTATCATTTATGGATTAGCTCTGTAAACTTTTTATCAAAGGAGTCCAGTCTAGGTTATTGGTTCTTATTGATTCATTCTGAGATTTTTTTCCATTGATATGTAGTCTATCAATAGATTTTTCCATTCGGTGACACTAATATTATTTTTTGTTTTCCAATTCATGAGTATGTTTGTATTTGCAATTAATAATGTTATATATATATTATCCTGTTTTTTTTCTATTGTCACATTGGTTGATGACATGTCTCCTAGGAGACATAAAGATGGTGTTGGATGGATAGGGTTATTTAAATCATGGGACATGTGTGTGATTACTTATTGCCAAAATTGCTTGATAGGTGTGCTCTGCCACACGATGTGAATGTAATCGTCAGCTGTCTTTGGAGTAAAGTATGTACAGATTGCTGAGCTTGTGAAACCAATTTTAAACATCCAATGTGTAGTATAATGTAATCTATGTATTATTTTGTACTGAATGCATTGTAGGTTAGTGTTGCTGTCATGTGGTAATTATTATTACACATTTTAATCCAAACTGTGGCGTCGGGAGCTAGTAATAAATCTTCCTCCCATTGTCTCGATGGGAGAGTAATTATGCGATTTGATTTCATTATTAGTTTGTATATCTTATGTGATAGTTTTTTTGTATTAGGAATGTTTATAATACTGATATGGATGCAGGTGAGTTTAATGTCTCTGAACTGATAGTTGCTCTTACCTGCTTTCTATATCTTATGTTTGGGCTACTTGTGGAAGTGACATGAAAGCAGTGTTATGTTTATGTGAGTCTGGAGTTTGATATCTTGTGAAATTTCCACCAGGCTGTTAGTATCATGGCCACCCACAAATTGTTGATCATGAATGTTCTTTAATTGATTTGACTGATAAATGGTAAGTCTGACTTTTAGATCTTTGCATAATGTTTGCTATATGTCTATCCATATTCTGTCTGATATACTAAGTTTTATCCATTTTATACCATATTATAGTTGATTTGCAATAATCAACTACAGTTCTGTAATGTTGTGAGTTTGATTCTATGTGATTTATTTTTCCAGTAGAATCAAGTTATGATGTTGTCCAAAGATTTTAGACAGGTTGGTGGCGCTGGAATAATTGAAAACAAATAATTTCGTTTAGGTAATATTCTCATTTTAATTATTGCAGTTTGTCCAAAGAGCATAAGGGGCAAATTTGTCCATCAATGAAGTTCGTCGCTTATTGTTTTAATAATTGGATGACTATTTATTTTTGAATAACAGACAACTGGGAAGAGAATTTAATACCCAGATATGTAATATGATTGGTATTCAGGGGGATGGGGAATGTTTTTAATTGCATCATAAAGTTATGCTGCTAATATATAGTATAATACACAAATATCCTACTGGATATACAATTTGACCAGTTATGTGTGATGTTCTGTGATGATCATATAGAACACCACAGACAACTGTTTGGCACATCACTGTTAAACCTCCTGATTGCAACCCGGGGCATCGTGAACTGTACAACATGACCCTCAGACAATGATCTCTGAGTGAAAGCGATAAACATAATCATCTTCATATCATCACTTTCTCTACAAGTTCAGTGGAAGAGATGTCAGTTAAAGGGAGTTTTAATACCCTTTCCATCTTTAAATTTAATAAAAACACAGATGGAAAAATTCCAGAAAGTGAGACAGAGAAAGGAAACTAGACTTTAAAATGGTGCTGCCCTCTTGACTTACAACTGTAGATTATTGAAATTATTACAAATGTCCGATGCCAAAAGGGATTGTGTCAGTGTTTCACTACTCAGTATTGCATTTGGTAGACAGTATAAACAATTAGACTATGGTTAAAAAAATCACAGAAATAAAGCAAACACCAATATAATCTTGAACCACCTAGTCCCAGGAAACATTAGATTACTGGAACAAAATCAGACAACTAGCAGAACAACTTTTTAACCAATGATGCAGATGCACTTTTAGTGGATTTATTTATCTGTATTTCAATCCACTAAAGTTTTTCACTTGATCTAACATTACATTTAAGACCGAAATCCTGTTACATCTCACAGAAGATTCCACTGATCAAGCTGCTACTTACCCATCCTGGTCCTGGAGTACCTTTGCTCTGTACACTTTAGTGATGTCTTTGCTACCAACAAGCCTATTTTAATCCATCAGATAGTAACCAAACGCTCCTTTGCTGCAGAGCACAGAAATCATTCAAATTTGCAGTCAACAGATACATCTGGGCCAGATTTTGGATCAGTGGACTTGGCTGGAACTGCACATATACTGTATATGCAAAATTCAAAATTCGGGGAGTGGTTGGTCTCTTTTGCAATCAAATCTGAATACTATGGAATTCGTTTCACATTTGTTTAATTTGACAGATTTTAAATGGATAATGGACATCACTAGACAAAAAGGAATAAACAACTATATGAAAAGGAACAAAACCAAAAACAAAGGAAGACTTTAACACACTTGCCCAAACAAGCACTAAATCTGACAAAAATAGATCAACCAATGACATAGCTGTGAAGGAACATATTAGCCATTGTTTTCTTGTCATCAACAGTAATTTTAACTGATTGTTAACATACTGTTCAAGTCTTCAACTGATTTGCTCCCAACATACGAATGGGTACAAATATGGTTCATTACCCAGCTGCACAAATTGCTTCTGACATACTGGGCAGCTACAGGGTTCTTCTCCCGTGTGGATTCTGACATACTGGGCAGCTATGGGCTTCTTCAGTTGTGTGGATTGTCTTCAGCTCCTCCATGTGGCCTGTTTCACCAAAGCCCTTCCTGCAGTATTTGCAGCACTATGGCAAGCGGACACCCTTGTGTGAGCGTTTAGGTGCTTCTCAAGAGTCTGGGCAAGTTTGAAACACCTGCCCCAAACATCACTGACATTATTTCTTGTAGGTGATTAGCCACGTGTTTCTCTAGCCACAAGTACTTTTTGATTTATTTGTTTTTTTAAATAGGTAATTTTATATATAATGGCAACAAATGACATTTTAAGTTTTATGACAAAACGTGCAAACAAGCTGGCCTGAGAGGTGTGTAGCGGGATATGACTCAGTGCGTCTCTGGTGCTGCTTTTGATGAGTACAGTGTCATGAGTGTGTCTGTCCAGCGGTGCAAAGAGGGGAAACAGCAAGGCATGGCATGGTGTTTATTCATTCGTTTGCATAGAAAATGACGCCTTTTCACATTGTGGAACTTCAAATATGGCGGTCTTTTTTGTGCGGCGTAGTAATGACATATGTTGTGGAATTTTGAACAAACAGCAAGTCAGACGTGATTAAGAGAGTAATTTAATAAGAAAAAGAATAAAATAAATGTTTGGCTCTCCTCAGGTAGGGAGCCCCGAGTATACAAAACCGTGGCTAGTTATACTACTCCTGTGCTGTCTTTAACCAATCATCTTTTCTTAAGCAGCTCTTCTTTCCTTTGTTGCTGTGGCTATAAGCCAATCAGCTCTCAGCTTGTTTTTTTCCACAAACCAACCCAAACTGACTCCAAACAGTGTGGGTTGTGTGTCAAGTTGACCTTGATGTTAACAGTTCCTGATACATGTTCAACTTAATCAGCAACAGGCGGATATAAATGTGCAAACAGCATTATTAATTTAAGAACAAAAGGATCAGTGTGATTTTATATGAATCACATAATACATAGTTTCGTATCATTTTCCATCACACGTAAAAACAGTCTCACCGTATTGTCGGGCAGGAGGATCTGGACTCATTTATTACTTGATATCTTTCCACATCTAGCGGTCATTAGAGGTTAGTCTTGAATTGATTTCTGTCGTGAAATATTTTAGATATAAATGTTTACATTTTCTATTACACAACACGGTAAAGTATAGTCAACCAGTTCTAACCTTTTGAGAAAAACTTTAACTTCAAAGTAGGTGAATCTATTTACTTAGATTGAACCAATCGGATCACAGTTTATTTACATAACATCAATGCTTTGAGTGCTTTAGATATAAGGACATCATGGCGATCTTTCTGCTCACACCTCAGTCAGTCTATAATTCTGTACTATGTGTTTCTATAGCTTCCAACTTTCACGAGTTTCTTGAATCTGTGGATAAAAGTGCAGACTCAGGTACTTTCTTATTTGTGAACTTTTATACATTTTATGTAATTTATTTACCTATCATCTATAATATTTTATTACTTTTCATTTATAGATATAAGGGCACAAAAACAGTTCATATACTCAATGAATTGTTACAAGATAATCTTTTCTAGAGAATGTTTACCATTTGTTAAAAGACTGATTTATTTCTAAAAGTTTATGCAGTGTGTTAATTTGTCACATGGAGGCAGAAGGGGTGAATCTGATATACCCCTCTTCCATCATCAACTATTCATCGAGTCCTCCAGTGGAGCTTCTACAACCAAAGAAACGCATACAGCGGTCACCGGCGGTTCTAAGTTACATCTAAAGAGGTCTAGGCCACGTCTCAATCATTTAGCCTTTTTACATGTTGTTTTAGTTTAGTGTAATCAAGGCCTGAAACTGGAGTCTGGACCAGGCAAAAATATTTCAATATTTAATGCGTTTTTATTTTTTCAGTTTCAATGTTTCAATGAGACTCAGGAGACTCCAGCATAAGCAGAAGCTCCGAGTTGTCGATGTCCAGGAGCAAACCCGTCCCTGCAAGGTTGGGGTGCATGTTCTGGATCACGGGAAACAGACCATCGATCACCCAACATCTGCTTCTGCTCCTGCGGAGGTTCCAGATCCAGCACGGAGGCAGTGAGAGGTTCCTGGCCCAGAGATTGGTCTGCAGCGGGCCTGATGGTACTCGGCATGTATTGGAAATGCTGTGGCTGTATGCTGTGCGTAGCCCAGGGTGTGCTGGGGTGGAGCTGTGCCAGTTGCCCGCTCGGGTAGCAGGCAGCCCAGTTCTGAGCCTGTGGAATGGCCACCATGATATAGCCGGAGGGCGGGGCGGGCTGGTAGGGGTTGAGCACTGGGTTGCGCACGGCACTCACGCTGGCCATGCGCTGCATGTAATGGTGGGTGAGGTGGGCCTGCCGCTCCTCCTTGCGCTGCGCCAGGGCCACGTACAGCGTCTTGGTGCCTACGATGCACCCGTTCATCTCCTTCATTGCCTCGGTGGCCTCCTCCGGTGAGGAGAAACACACAAAGCCGAACCCTTTGGAGCGGCCGCCCTCCGTCTTCACCTTGGCACTCGTGATTGTCCCGAATAGAGAGAACTCTTTACGCAGACGCTCGTCGTCCAGACTGTCGTCTAGGTTTTTAACGTACAGGTTCACTCCCTGGTAGCGAGTCGTGCCGTCCTGCTTCATCTGCTCAAACTTGCGTTTGAGCTCTGTCTGCCTCTCGCCTTTCTTCTGGGTACGAGCCACATACAGCTGCTTCCCATTCAACTCCTTCCCGTTCATCTCATCCACAGCCCTTTTGGCATCCTCGTGCCTCTCGAAGCTCACAAAGCCAAAACCCTTGGACTTGCTGCTCTCGTCTGTTATGACGCGACGGCTCAGCGTTGGGCCGAACTTGCTGAAGATCTCATTTAGCTTGTTGTCGTCCATGTCCTCTCCAATGTTCTTAATGTACACATTGGTGAATTCCTTGGCCTTGGCCCCCATCTCAGCCTCACGCTCCTTGCGAGACTTGAAGTGGCCAATGAACACTTTGCGGTCATTGAGCAACATGCCATTAAGTTTCTCAATGGCTCTCTCCGCAGCCTCGCCGGTCTCAAAGTGCACAAAGCCGTAGCCCTTAGAGCCATTCTCATCACACGCCACCTTGCAGGAAAGGATGTTTCCAAAGTTGGAGAATGTCTCGTAAAGGGCTCCGCAGTCAATAGACTTGTCCAGGTTCTTGATGAAGATGTTGCCAACTGCGCTCTTCCTCTTCCATCCACCGGCTGCTGAAAGTTCACATACGCATATTCGAGTGAGCGACTGGTCATCATGTCCCTGCAAACTCGAATGAAGACAATTGTGCCAGCAGGGCTCAATTTCTCGAATAGCATGGCCTCGGTAACGTCTGGATGAAGGTCACCCACGTGCAACAAAGTCATCGGCGAACTTGGAGCACTTGGATTCATTTTCGTGAGTATCGTCGGTCAACCTTTCTGGAAATCGTAGTCGAAAGTAGTAAATGAACAAAATAAAATCGTAAATGATTTAACCAAATTATCTAACTACACGAATTATAAAATAGTTTGAAACAGCAATTCAACAGAGCCAGGCAAGTGTCGACCGACCAAAGCGATCAAAGCAACACTTTAGCTTTTGAATAAAAATACATGACAACTTGGTTGTTACGTAAGAGTTATTTTACGTAAATGTTTATTTTTAAATATTATCCAAACGCTATTTATTTATTTATGAATTATTCAATAATTTTAACTTATAACGTTAATAGCGTGAATGAGAGGCTTTAACAACACCTTATATTTCAAAATATTACCTAGTCAAAGCATTTTCCAAAAATCGTCCATATGCTGCTCACACTGGATCACTTACCGCATGGCTCAGAATAAATATTGTAGGGTATTGTTTATGAGGTTTAACAAACTCTAGGACTTATTGTTTATAGCACTTTTCATTGTTTAAGATAGACTTTATGTATTTTGTAATTCTAGGTATCAGCATTCATCCCTGTATTCTACAGTATTCTAGTTCATTGGTATGTTTGATTCTAACCTACTGTACTAGGATATATTTTATGAGTAAATGACAAAGCAGTTTTGTAAGTCGCTCTGGATAAGAGCATCTGCTAAGTGCCATAAATGTAAATGTAATAATACTTTATTAGTCACTTAATAATTAATTAAATAATTAAATAATTTCGTCTCATGAGCTAGTGAAGTCCTGCCCCCTGGGGAGATTTGCTCGCCCAATGTTCAGTTCATGGCTACAGCCTTGACGTAACCTACATCACATGAGGTTATTTTAAAAGCTACAAGTGTGTAAGCTAACAAACCCTCTCATAAGCAAAGTAAATTTAAAAAAAAGGAAGATTTTCTCCACCTGAAATACTATTGTAATGTTCTGAGCACATACAAAGATGGAGTCGCTCGCAGTAAGATGAATGCAACTTTATTAGAGAACACGCTTAGCCCACAAACAGAAGCCAAAAAACAGCAGACCGGGCAAAGAGCGTTATCCAAAACACAGACGCTCCAAAACGGAACCCGAGCCAACGGGACTTACCTACCGAGAGCGCTTATATACAGAAAGACTAACGAGGACTAACGCGCTGCAGGTGATTACAGTAACAGGAGGCGGTACTAAGCAGGGGGCGGAGCCGACAGGGACCAAAACAAGGAAGTAAACAAATATGGTGGCGTCGCCGTGGGAACCGCGACCACAATTACGTCAGAAGCACGATGTCATAGAACACTGATAGCGTCTAAATTCTAAAGTCATTTCCAAACATTCATTCGGAACACAGTCACAGCAAGGTGAACGTAGCGACAGTGTTACTAGTTTATGTTTTCAAACAAAACCACGAAACAATTCTGGACTTTAAAAAATGTTCCCGGTCATTAAGCTGCATCGGGTCGACTGCAAAGGTATGTACATACAAAATATTTTACTTTACTGTATTTTTAGAACAAAACCCCAAGTTGGAAGAAAACATTTAACATGAAGGAAGCATGTTTGTGCTTGTGCCACGTTTGCCAGATTTGCCAAAATGACACATGCCGCTTGCAAAAAACAGACCCACATGACCCATTTCATTGCAAAACCTGGCAACAGTGGAGACCTGATGAATTTTTTTCTTTCCTCAGTGTGCGGATCCAATCTGCATGATTGTGTTCAGTGTGGTGTCCCTCTGACCCTTACTGAGAAAGCACCAAGTGAAACCACTGGGCCTCAGCCCCCCGTCAACAATGAGGTAGAGGATGCAGGTCAGGTACCTCTCCCACCTCTCCCAGAAAGCCCCCAGCATCAGGGTGAACAGGCTGAAGAGTCAGAGGATGAAAGCGATTATGATGATGATGAAGCTGATAATGATGATGACTGGACTCTTCAGCAGCAGAGCAATTTCTCATTTCAGCTTCCAGCAGCTTCCACTGAGGGGAACACACAGTTTGTCAGACATCCGGCTCTGGACGGCGTGAGCAAAATCATAGACGATGTCCACGAATATCTACGAAACAGAATTCCAAGAGAGTCCTTTGGCTACATGGCCCCAGGATATGGCAGGGACCACCCTCTGCTGAGCAGGAATGCTTGGAAGGCTGATGCATGGGGTGCCAGCTTTGGGGTGGCAGGGAATAGTTCCACACTTGGATGGTATCCGCTTTACAATACGCTGCAGCAGAGTGTATTGTACAATACACCAGCTACTTATGCCTCCAGTGCACCTAAACCTGCTTTCTTGGTGATGGCACAGAATTACCAACCTCAGTACAGCTCCTGGTCTGGAAACACTGTCAGATTTCCTAATGAGGTCAGAGCTCACAGTTCCAATGCTGCTCCTGCCGTGGGCCAGAGCTGTAGGAGCCAGACGGAGCAAAGGAGCTCCAGGAAGAGGAGGAGAGAGACAAACTCCCCGAGCTCCTCTCACTGCTCCAAGACAGAGAGCGTCCCCAGGAAGATGAGAAGATGAGAGCATGAATGAGAATGAAAAGTCACGTCGATCAAGCAATAATAATAAAAACTTATGCTTGAAGTTTTGTAGAAGTAATAAAGATAAAATAAAATGCAATTATTTCATGTTTAACATAGCCTGTGTTCAATTGTTTTTTTGAGGGTCCAGCTCATATTTTATGATACAAATATAACATCTTTAAGAAATTTCTGTAATCACAAACAATACAGTCCAAAGTCTTAGATGATTACCAAGAACTTCAAGTTTATTCCATGATTTATGCAAAGCTAATATAAATTCAAATTCAAAATTCAAATTCAAAATGTATTTATTCAGTGCCATTTACAACAGATGTTGTGAAAAAGCAGCTTTACAAATGTCCAAGCCAAGAGCGACAGTGGCAAGGCAAAGCTCCCTAGAGCATGAGGAAGAAACCTTGAGAAGAACCAAGACTCAAGGCGGGGGGGAGTGGGGGGGCATCCTCCTCTGGCTGACAACGGTCACCACAATGATAACAGTTTAAAGAGAAAAATAAATTAAAAATGAAATAAGCAAATGTACAAGTTTACTTAGCTGATACGTACTATTCTGGAAAATATTATTTAACTCATTTTTGATTTTCTTGAGAATTCTTTATAATATATTGCAATATATCTGAATATCTTGAAAACATAATATTTTTTAAATTTTTAAAACTGTTGCTACAGCACATATTTAATTCAAACTATAGTCTATGTAGAGTTCCAACACACACTGTCAGCTGTTAGCATCTCTTAAAGAATAATACTTGATATTGACTCAGTGTGGTAATAATTCTTTGGCTCCCTGTAGCTGCACGCATCAGATTCAAAACCTTGATGTTTGCCTACAAAGCCAAAAATGAACCAGCCCCTTCATACATGAGGTCAATGGTCAAAGCCCGATCCGTACCTGGAGTACTTCGAACCTCAAGTCTGGCTCGGCTTGAAATACCTTGCTTCAGATCTCATGGATGACAAGCATCGAGACTATTTTCTGTCCTGGCTCCAAGATGGTGGAATGAACTCCCACTTGCTGTCCGGACAGCAGAGTCCCTTGCGGTCTTCAAGCGCAGACTGAAGACCCATCTATTTGCAGAATATTTAAAGAACAACTGACACTGCTCCCATATTGACTGACTAAATTAATACTTATTGTAGGGTATTGTTTATGTTGTTTAATAAACTCTAGAACTTATTGTTTATAGCACTTTTCATTGTTTAAGATAGACTTTATGTATTTTGTACTTCTAGGTATCAGCATTCATCCCTGTATTCTACAGTATTCTAGTTCATTGGTATGTTTGATTCTAACCTACTGTACTAGGATATATTCTATGAGTAAATAATAAAGCACTTTTGTAAGTCGCTCTGGATAAGAGCATGCGCTAAGTGCCATAAATGTAAATGTAATTATACTTTATTAGTCACTTAATAATTAATTAAATAATTAAATAATTTCATCTTATGAGCTAGTGAAGTCCTGCCCCCTGGGGAGATTTACTCCCCCAATGTTCAGTTCATGGATACAGCCTTGACGTAACCTACATCACATGAGGTTATTTTAAAAGCTACAAGTGTGTAAGCTAACAAACCCTCTCATAAGCAAAGTAAATTTAAAAAAAAGGAAGATTTTCTCCACCTGAAATACTATTGTAATGTTCTGAGCACATACAAAGATGGAGTCGCTCGCAGTAAGATGAATGCAACTTTATTAGAGAACACGCTTAGCCCACAAACAGAAGCCAAAAAACAGCAGACCGGGCAAAGAGCGTTATCCAAAACACAGACGCTCCAAAACGGAACCCGAGCCAACGAGACTTACCTACCGAGAGCGCTTATATACAGAAAGACTAACGAGGACTAACGCGCTGCAGGTGATTACAGTAACAGGAGGCGGTACTAAGCAGGGGGCGGAGCCGACAGGGACCAAAACAAGGAAGTAAACAAACATGGTGGCGTCGCCGTGGGAACCGCGACCACAATTACGTCAGAAGCACGATGTCATAGAACACTGATAGCGTCTAAATTCTAAAGTCATTTCCAAACATTCATTCGGAACACAGTCACAGCAAGGTGAACGTAGCGACAGTGTTACTAGTTTATGTTTTCAAACAAAACCACGAAACAATTCTGGACTTTAAAAAATGTTCCCGGTCATTAAGCTGCATCGGGTCGACTGCAAAGGTATGTACATACAAAATATTTTACTTTACTGTATTTTTAGAACAAAACCCCAAGTTGGAAGAAAACATTTAACATGAAGGAAGCATATTTGTGCTTGTGCCACGTTTGCCAGATTTGCCAAAATGACACATGCCGCTTGCAAAAAACAGACCCACATGACCCATTTCATTGCAAAACCTGGCAACAGTGGAGACCTGATGAATTTTTTTCTTTCCTCAGTGTGCGGATCCAATCTGCATGATTGTGTTCAGTGTGGTGTCCCTCTGACCCTTACTGAGAAAGCACCAAGTGAAACCACTGGGCCTCAGCCCCCCGTCAACAATGAGGTAGAGGATGCAGGTCAGGTACCTCTCCCACCTCTCCCAGAAAGCCCCCAGCATCAGGGTGAACAGGCTGAAGAGTCAGAGGATGAAAGCGATTATGATGATGATGAAGCTGATAATGATGATGACTGGACTCTTCAGCAGCAGAGCAATTTCTCATTTCAGCTTCCAGCAGCTTCCACTGAGGGGAACACACAGTTTGTCAGACATCCGGCTCTGGACGGCGTGAGCAAAATCATAGACGATGTCCACGAATATCTACGAAACAGAATTCCAAGAGAGTCCTTTGGCTACATGGCCCCAGGATATGGCAGGGACCACCCTCTGCTGAGCAGGAATGCTTGGAAGGCTGATGCATGGGGTGCCAGCTTTGGGGTGGCAGGGAATAGTTCCACACTTGGATGGTATCCGCTTTACAATACGCTGCAGCAGAGTGTATTGTACAATACACCAGCTACTTATGCCTCCAGTGCACCTAAACCTGCTTTCTTGGTGATGGCACAGAATTACCAACCTCAGTACAGCTCCTGGTCTGGAAACACTGTCAGATTTCCTAATGAGGTCAGAGCTCACAGTTCCAATGCTGCTCCTGCCGTGGGCCAGAGCTGTAGGAGCCAGACGGAGCAAAGGAGCTCCAGGAAGAGGAGGAGAGAGACAAACTCCCCGAGCTCCTCTCACTGCTCCAAGACAGAGAGCGTCCCCAGGAAGATGAGAAGATGAGAGCATGAATGAGAATGAAAAGTCACGTCGATCAAGCAATAATAATAAAAACTTATGCTTGAAGTTTTGTAGAAGTAATAAAGATAAAATAAAATGCAATTATTTCATGTTTAACATAGCCTGTGTTCAATTGTTTTTTTGAGGGTCCAGCTCATATTTTATGATACAAATATACCATCTTTAAGAAATTTCTGTAATCACAAACAATACAGTCCAAAGTCTTAGATGATTACCAAGAACTTCAAGTTTATTCCATGATTTATGCAAAGCTAATATACATTCAAATTCAAAATTCAAATTCAAAATGTATTTATTCAGTGCCATTTACAACAGATGTTGTGAAAAAGCAGCTTTACAAATGTCCAAGCCAAGAGCGACAGTGGCAAGGCAAAGCTCCCTAGAGCATGAGGAAGAAACCTTGAGAAGAACCAAGACTCAAGGCGGGGGGGAGTGGGGGGGCATCCTCCTCTGGCTGACAACGGTCACCACAATGATAACAGTTTAAAGAGAAAAATAAATTAAAAATGAAATAAGCAAATGTACAAGTTTACTTAGCTGATACGTACTATTCTGGAAAATATTATTTAACTCATTTTTGATTTTCTTGAGAATTCTTTATAATATATTGCAATATATCTGAATATCTTGAAAACATAATATTTTTTAAATTTTTAAAACTGTTGCTACAGCACATATTTAATTCAAACTATAGTCTATGTAGAGTTCCAACACACACTGTCAGCTGTTAGCATCTCTTAAAGAATAATACTTGATATTGACTCAGTGTGGTAATAATTCTTTGGCTCCCTGTAGCTGCACGCATCAGATTCAAAACCTTGATGTTTGCCTACAAAGCCAAAAATGAACCAGCCCCTTCATACATGAGGTCAATGGTCAAAGCCCGATCCGTACCTGGAGTACTTCGAACCTCAAGTCTGGCTCGGCTTGAAATACCTTGCTTCAGATCTCATGGATGACAAGCATCGAGACTATTTTCTGTCCTGGCTCCAAGATGGTGGAATGAACTCCCACTTGCTGTCCGGACAGCAGAGTCCCTTGCGGTCTTCAAGCGCAGACTGAAGACCCATCTATTTGCAGAATATTTAAAGAACAACTGACACTGCTCCCATATTGACTGACTAAATTAATACTTATTGTAGGGTATTGTTTATGTTGTTTAATAAACTCTAGGACTTATTGTTTATAGCACTTTTCATTGTTTAAGATAGACTTTATGTATTTTGTACTTCTAGGTATCAGCATTCATCCCTGTATTCTACAGTATTCTAGTTCATTGGTATGTTTGATTCTAACCTACTGTACTAGGATATATTCTATGAGTAAATAATAAAGCACTTTTGTAAGTCGCTCTGGATAAGAGCATGCGCTAAGTGCCATAAATGTAAATGTAATTATACTTTATTAGTCACTTAATAATTAATTAAATAATTAAATAATTTCATCTCATGAGCTAGTGAAGTCCTGCCCCCTGGGGAGATTTACTCCCCCAATGTTCAGTTCATGGATACAGCCTTGACGTAACCTACATCACATGAGGTTATTTTAAAAGCTACAAGTATGTAAGCTAACAAACCCTCTCATAAGCAAAGTAAATAAAAAAAAAAGGAAGATTTTCTCCACCTGAAATACTATTGTAATGTTCTGAGCACATACAAAGATGGAGTCGCTCGCAGTAAGATGAATGCAACTTTATTAGAGAACACGCTTAGCCCACAAACAGAAGCCAAAAAACAGCAGACCGGGCAAAGAGCGTTATCCAAAACACAGACGCTCCAAAACGGAACCCGAGCCAACGGGACTTACCTACCGAGAGCGCTTATATACAGAAAGACTAACGAGGACTAACGCGCTGCAGGTGATTACAGTAACAGGAGGCGGTACTAAGCAGGGGGCGGAGCCGACAGGGACCAAAACAAGGAAGTAAACAAACATGGTGGCGTCGCCGTGGGAACCGCGACCACAATTACGTCAGAAGCACGATGTCATAGAACACTGATAGCGTCTAAATTCTAAAGTCATTTCCAAACATTCATTCGGAACACAGTCACAGCAAGGTGAACGTAGCGACAGTGTTACTAGTTTATGTTTTCAAACAAAACCACGAAACAATTCTGGACTTTAAAAAATGTTCCCGGTCATTAAGCTGCATCGGGTCGACTGCAAAGGTATGTACATACAAAATATTTTACTTTACTGTATTTTTAGAACAAAACCCCAAGTTGGAAGAAAACATTTAACATGAAGGAAGCATATTTGTGCTTGTGCCACGTTTGCCAGATTTGCCAAAATGACACATGCCGCTTGCAAAAAACAGACCCACATGACCCATTTCATTGCAAAACCTGGCAACAGTGGAGACCTGATGAATTTTTTTCTTTCCTCAGTGTGCGGATCCAATCTGCATGATTGTGTTCAGTGTGGTGTCCCTCTGACCCTTACTGAGAAAGCACCAAGTGAAACCACTGGGCCTCAGCCCCCCGTCAACAATGAGGTAGAGGATGCAGGTCAGGTACCTCTCCCACCTCTCCCAGAAAGCCCCCAGCATCAGGGTGAACAGGCTGAAGAGTCAGAGGATGAAAGCGATTATGATGATGATGAAGCTGATAATGATGATGACTGGACTCTTCAGCAGCAGAGCAATTTCTCATTTCAGCTTCCAGCAGCTTCCACTGAGGGGAACACACAGTTTGTCAGACATCCGGCTCTGGACGGCGTGAGCAAAATCATAGACGATGTCCACGAATATCTACGAAACAGAATTCCAAGAGAGTCCTTTGGCTACATGGCCCCAGGATATGGCAGGGACCACCCTCTGCTGAGCAGGAATGCTTGGAAGGCTGATGCATGGGGTGCCAGCTTTGGGGTGGCAGGGAATAGTTCCACACTTGGATGGTATCCGCTTTACAATACGCTGCAGCAGAGTGTATTGTACAATACACCAGCTACTTATGCCTCCAGTGCACCTAAACCTGCTTTCTTGGTGATGGCACAGAATTACCAACCTCAGTACAGCTCCTGGTCTGGAAACACTGTCAGATTTCCTAATGAGGTCAGAGCTCACAGTTCCAATGCTGCTCCTGCCGTGGGCCAGAGCTGTAGGAGCCAGACGGAGCAAAGGAGCTCCAGGAAGAGGAGGAGAGAGACAAACTCCCCGAGCTCCTCTCACTGCTCCAAGACAGAGAGCGTCCCCAGGAAGATGAGAAGATGAGAGCATGAATGAGAATGAAAAGTCACGTCGATCAAGCAATAATAATAAAAACTTATGCTTGAAGTTTTGTAGAAGTAATAAAGATAAAATAAAATGCAATTATTTCATGTTTAACATAGCCTGTGTTCAATTGTTTTTTTGAGGGTCCAGCTCATATTTTATGATACAAATATAACATCTTTAAGAAATTTCTGTAAATCACAAACAATACAGTCCAAAGTCTTAGATGATTACCAAGAACTTCAAGTTTATTCCATGATTTATGCAAAGCTAATATAAATTCAAATTCAAAATTCAAATTCAAAATGTATTTATTCAGTGCCATTTACAACAGATGTTGTGAAAAAGCAGCTTTACAAATGTCCAAGCCAAGAGCGACAGTGGCAAGGCAAAGCTCCCTAGAGCATGAGGAAGAAACCTTGAGAAGAACCAAGACTCAAGGCGGGGGGGAGTGGGGGGGCATCCTCCTCTGGCTGACAACGGTCACCACAATGATAACAGTTTAAAGAGAAAAATAAATTAAAAATGAAATAAGCAAATGTACAAGTTTACTTAGCTGATACGTACTATTCTGGAAAATATTATTTAACTCATTTTTGATTTTCTTGAGAATTCTTTATAATATATTGCAATATATCTGAATATCTTGAAAACATAATATTTTTTAAATTTTTAAAACTGTTGCTACAGCACATATTTAATTCAAACTATAGTCTATGTAGAGTTCCAACACACACTGTCAGCTGTTAGCATCTCTTAAAGAATAATACTTGATATTGACTCAGTGTGGTAATAATTCTTTGGCTCCCTGTAGCTGCACGCATCAGATTCAAAACCTTGATGTTTGCCTACAAAGCCAAAAATGAACCAGCCCCTTCATACATGAGGTCAATGGTCAAAGCCCGATCCGTACCTGGAGTACTTCGAACCTCAAGTCTGGCTCGGCTTGAAATACCTTGCTTCAGATCTCATGGATGACAAGCATCGAGACTATTTTCTGTCCTGGCTCCAAGATGGTGGAATGAACTCCCACTTGCTGTCCGGACAGCAGAGTCCCTTGCGGTCTTCAAGCGCAGACTGAAGACCCATCTATTTGCAGAATATTTAAAGAACAACTGACACTGCTCCCATATTGACTGACTAAATTAATACTTATTGTAGGGTATTGTTTATGTTGTTTAATAAACTCTAGGACTTATTGTTTATAGCACTTTTCATTGTTTAAGATAGACTTTATGTATTTTGTACTTCTAGGTATCAGCATTCATCCCTGTATTCTACAGTATTCTAGTTCATTGGTATGTTTGATTCTAACCTACTGTACTAGGATATATTCTATGAGTAAATAATAAAGCACTTTTGTAAGTCGCTCTGGATAAGAGCATGCGCTAAGTGCCATAAATGTAAATGTAATTATACTTTATTAGTCACTTAATAATTAATTAAATAATTAAATAATTTCATCTCATGAGCTAGTGAAGTCCTGCCCCCTGGGGAGATTTACTCCCCCAATGTTCAGTTCATGGATACAGCCTTGACGTAACCTACATCACATGAGGTTATTTTAAAAGCTACAAGTGTGTAAGCTAACAAACCCTCTCATAAGCAAAGTAAATTTAAAAAAAAGGAAGATTTTCTCCACCTGAAATACTATTGTAATGTTCTGAGCACATACAAAGATGGAGTCGCTCGCAGTAAGATGAATGCAACTTTATTAGAGAACACGCTTAGCCCACAAACAGAAGCCAAAAAACAGCAGACCGGGCAAAGAGCGTTATCCAAAACACAGACGCTCCAAAACGGAACCCGAGCCAACGGGACTTACCTACCGAGAGCGCTTATATACAGAAAGACTAACGAGGACTAACGCGCTGCAGGTGATTACAGTAACAGGAGGCGGTACTAAGCAGGGGGCGGAGCCGACAGGGACCAAAACAAGGAAGTAAACAAACATGGTGGCGTCGCCGTGGGAACCGCGACCACAATTACGTCAGAAGCACGATGTCATAGAACACTGATAGCGTCTAAATTCTAAAGTCATTTCCAAACATTCATTCGGAACACAGTCACAGCAAGGTGAACGTAGCGACAGTGTTACTAGTTTATGTTTTCAAACAAAACCACGAAACAATTCTGGACTTTAAAAAATGTTCCCGGTCATTAAGCTGCATCGGGTCGACTGCAAAGGTATGTACATACAAAATATTTTACTTTACTGTATTTTTAGAACAAAACCCCAAGTTGGAAGAAAACATTTAACATGAAGGAAGCATATTTGTGCTTGTGCCACGTTTGCCAGATTTGCCAAAATGACACATGCCGCTTGCAAAAAACAGACCCACATGACCCATTTCATTGCAAAACCTGGCAACAGTGGAGACCTGATGAATTTTTTTCTTTCCTCAGTGTGCGGATCCAATCTGCATGATTGTGTTCAGTGTGGTGTCCCTCTGACCCTTACTGAGAAAGCACCAAGTGAAACCACTGGGCCTCAGCCCCCCGTCAACAATGAGGTAGAGGATGCAGGTCAGGTACCTCTCCCACCTCTCCCAGAAAGCCCCCAGCATCAGGGTGAACAGGCTGAAGAGTCAGAGGATGAAAGCGATTATGATGATGATGAAGCTGATAATGATGATGACTGGACTCTTCAGCAGCAGAGCAATTTCTCATTTCAGCTTCCAGCAGCTTCCACTGAGGGGAACACACAGTTTGTCAGACATCCGGCTCTGGACGGCGTGAGCAAAATCATAGACGATGTCCACGAATATCTACGAAACAGAATTCCAAGAGAGTCCTTTGGCTACATGGCCCCAGGATATGGCAGGGACCACCCTCTGCTGAGCAGGAATGCTTGGAAGGCTGATGCATGGGGTGCCAGCTTTGGGGTGGCAGGGAATAGTTCCACACTTGGATGGTATCCGCTTTACAATACGCTGCAGCAGAGTGTATTGTACAATACACCAGCTACTTATGCCTCCAGTGCACCTAAACCTGCTTTCTTGGTGATGGCACAGAATTACCAACCTCAGTACAGCTCCTGGTCTGGAAACACTGTCAGATTTCCTAATGAGGTCAGAGCTCACAGTTCCAATGCTGCTCCTGCCGTGGGCCAGAGCTGTAGGAGCCAGACGGAGCAAAGGAGCTCCAGGAAGAGGAGGAGAGAGACAAACTCCCCGAGCTCCTCTCACTGCTCCAAGACAGAGAGCGTCCCCAGGAAGATGAGAAGATGAGAGCATGAATGAGAATGAAAAGTCACGTCGATCAAGCAATAATAATAAAAACTTATGCTTGAAGTTTTGTAGAAGTAATAAAGATAAAATAAAATGCAATTATTTCATGTTTAACATAGCCTGTGTTCAATTGTTTTTTTGAGGGTCCAGCTCATATTTTATGATACAAATATAACATCTTTAAGAAATTTCTGTAATCACAAACAATACAGTCCAAAGTCTTAGATGATTACCAAGAACTTCAAGTTTATTCCATGATTTATGCAAAGCTAATATAAATTCAAATTCAAAATTCAAATTCAAAATGTATTTATTCAGTGCCATTTACAACAGATGTTGTGAAAAAGCAGCTTTACAAATGTCCAAGCCAAGAGCGACAGTGGCAAGGCAAAGCTCCCTAGAGCATGAGGAAGAAACCTTGAGAAGAACCAAGACTCAAGGCGGGGGGGAGTGGGGGGGCATCCTCCTCTGGCTGACAACGGTCACCACAATGATAACAGTTTAAAGAGAAAAATAAATTAAAAATGAAATAAGCAAATGTACAAGTTTACTTAGCTGATACGTACTATTCTGGAAAATATTATTTAACTCATTTTTGATTTTCTTGAGAATTCTTTATAATATATTGCAATATATCTGAATATCTTGAAAACATAATATTTTTTAAATTTTTAAAACTGTTGCTACAGCACATATTTAATTCAAACTATAGTCTATGTAGAGTTCCAACACACACTGTCAGCTGTTAGCATCTCTTAAAGAATAATACTTGATATTGACTCAGTGTGGTAATAATTCTTTGGCTCCCTGTAGCTGCACGCATCAGATTCAAAACCTTGATGTTTGCCTACAAAGCCAAAAATGAACCAGCCCCTTCATACATGAGGTCAATGGTCAAAGCCCGATCCGTACCTGGAGTACTTCGAACCTCAAGTCTGGCTCGGCTTGAAATACCTTGCTTCAGATCTCATGGATGACAAGCATCGAGACTATTTTCTGTCCTGGCTCCAAGATGGTGGAATGAACTCCCACTTGCTGTCCGGACAGCAGAGTCCCTTGCGGTCTTCAAGCGCAGACTGAAGACCCATCTATTTGCAGAATATTTAAAGAACAACTGACACTGCTCCCATATTGACTGACTAAATTAATACTTATTGTAGGGTATTGTTTATGTTGTTTAATAAACTCTAGGACTTATTGTTTATAGCACTTTTCATTGTTTAAGATAGACTTTATGTATTTTGTACTTCTAGGTATCAGCATTCATCCCTGTATTCTACAGTATTCTAGTTCATTGGTATGTTTGATTCTAACCTACTGTACTAGGATATATTCTATGAGTAAATAATAAAGCACTTTTGTAAGTCGCTCTGGATAAGAGCATGCGCTAAGTGCCATAAATGTAAATGTAATTATACTTTATTAGTCACTTAATAATTAATTAAATAATTAAATAATTTCATCTCATGAGCTAGTGAAGTCCTGCCCCCTGGGGAGATTTACTCCCCCAATGTTCAGTTCATGGATACAGCCTTGACGTAACCTACATCACATGAGGTTATTTTAAAAGCTACAAGTGTGTAAGCTAACAAACCCTCTCATAAGCAAAGTAAATTTAAAAAAAAGGAAGATTTTCTCCACCTGAAATACTATTGTAATGTTCTGAGCACATACAAAGATGGAGTCGCTCGCAGTAAGATGAATGCAACTTTATTAGAGAACACGCTTAGCCCACAAACAGAAGCCAAAAAACAGCAGACCGGGCAAAGAGCGTTATCCAAAACACAGACGCTCCAAAACGGAACCCGAGCCAACGGGACTTACCTACCGAGAGCGCTTATATACAGAAAGACTAACGAGGACTAACGCGCTGCAGGTGATTACAGTAACAGGAGGCGGTACTAAGCAGGGGGCGGAGCCGACAGGGACCAAAACAAGGAAGTAAACAAACATGGTGGCGTCGCCGTGGGAACCGCGACCACAATTACGTCAGAAGCACGATGTCATAGAACACTGATAGCGTCTAAATTCTAAAGTCATTTCCAAACATTCATTCGGAACACAGTCACAGCAAGGTGAACGTAGCGACAGTGTTACTAGTTTATGTTTTCAAACAAAACCACGAAACAATTCTGGACTTTAAAAAATGTTCCCGGTCATTAAGCTGCATCGGGTCGACTGCAAAGGTATGTACATACAAAATATTTTACTTTACTGTATTTTTAGAACAAAACCCCAAGTTGGAAGAAAACATTTAACATGAAGGAAGCATATTTGTGCTTGTGCCACGTTTGCCAGATTTGCCAAAATGACACATGCCGCTTGCAAAAAACAGACCCACATGACCCATTTCATTGCAAAACCTGGCAACAGTGGAGACCTGATGAATTTTTTTCTTTCCTCAGTGTGCGGATCCAATCTGCATGATTGTGTTCAGTGTGGTGTCCCTCTGACCCTTACTGAGAAAGCACCAAGTGAAACCACTGGGCCTCAGCCCCCCGTCAACAATGAGGTAGAGGATGCAGGTCAGGTACCTCTCCCACCTCTCCCAGAAAGCCCCCAGCATCAGGGTGAACAGGCTGAAGAGTCAGAGGATGAAAGCGATTATGATGATGATGAAGCTGATAATGATGATGACTGGACTCTTCAGCAGCAGAGCAATTTCTCATTTCAGCTTCCAGCAGCTTCCACTGAGGGGAACACACAGTTTGTCAGACATCCGGCTCTGGACGGCGTGAGCAAAATCATAGACGATGTCCACGAATATCTACGAAACAGAATTCCAAGAGAGTCCTTTGGCTACATGGCCCCAGGATATGGCAGGGACCACCCTCTGCTGAGCAGGAATGCTTGGAAGGCTGATGCATGGGGTGCCAGCTTTGGGGTGGCAGGGAATAGTTCCACACTTGGATGGTATCCGCTTTACAATACGCTGCAGCAGAGTGTATTGTACAATACACCAGCTACTTATGCCTCCAGTGCACCTAAACCTGCTTTCTTGGTGATGGCACAGAATTACCAACCTCAGTACAGCTCCTGGTCTGGAAACACTGTCAGATTTCCTAATGAGGTCAGAGCTCACAGTTCCAATGCTGCTCCTGCCGTGGGCCAGAGCTGTAGGAGCCAGACGGAGCAAAGGAGCTCCAGGAAGAGGAGGAGAGAGACAAACTCCCCGAGCTCCTCTCACTGCTCCAAGACAGAGAGCGTCCCCAGGAAGATGAGAAGATGAGAGCATGAATGAGAATGAAAAGTCACGTCGATCAAGCAATAATAATAAAAACTTATGCTTGAAGTTTTGTAGAAGTAATAAAGATAAAATAAAATGCAATTATTTCATGTTTAACATAGCCTGTGTTCAATTGTTTTTTTGAGGGTCCAGCTCATATTTTATGATACAAATATAACATCTTTAAGAAATTTCTGTAAATCACAAACAATACAGTCCAAAGTCTTAGATGATTACCAAGAACTTCAAGTTTATTCCATGATTTATGCAAAGCTAATATAAATTCAAATTCAAAATTCAAATTCAAAATGTATTTATTCAGTGCCATTTACAACAGATGTTGTGAAAAAGCAGCTTTACAAATGTCCAAGCCAAGAGCGACAGTGGCAAGGCAAAGCTCCCTAGAGCATGAGGAAGAAACCTTGAGAAGAACCAAGACTCAAGGCGGGGGGGAGTGGGGGGGCATCCTCCTCTGGCTGACAACGGTCACCACAATGATAACAGTTTAAAGAGAAAAATAAATTAAAAATGAAATAAGCAAATGTACAAGTTTACTTAGCTGATACGTACTAATCTGGAAAATATTATTTAACTCATTTTTGATTTTCTTGAGAATTCTTTATAATATATTGCAATATATCTGAATATCTTGAAAACATAATATTTTTTAAATTTTTAAAACTGTTGCTACAGCACATATTTAATTCAAACTATAGTCTATGTAGAGTTCCAACACACACTGTCAGCTGTTAGCATCTCTTAAAGAATAATACTTGATATTGACTCAGTGTGGTAATAATTCTTTGGCTCCCTGTAGCTGCACGCATCAGATTCAAAACCTTGATGTTTGCCTACAAAGCCAAAAATGAACCAGCCCCTTCATACATGAGGTCAATGGTCAAAGCCCGATCCGTACCTGGAGTACTTCGAACCTCAAGTCTGGCTCGGCTTGAAATACCTTGCTTCAGATCTCATGGATGACAAGCATCGAGACTATTTTCTGTCCTGGCTCCAAGATGGTGGAATGAACTCCCACTTGCTGTCCGGACAGCAGAGTCCCTTGCGGTCTTCAAGCGCAGACTGAAGACCCATCTATTTGCAGAATATTTAAAGAACAACTGACACTGCTCCCATATTGACTGACTAAATTAGTACTTATTGTAGGGTCTTGTTTATGTTGTTTAACAAACTCTAGGACTTATTGTTTATAGCACTTTTCACTGTTTAAATGAGTATGTTGTACTGACCCTTAGGTAACAGAACGAAGTGTGAAGTCCACTTATAAAATAAATTACGCATTCGTCATTAGATCAGAGTATGTGATGGACAGAAAGCCATGTGTGAAAACGAACAATCATCTCACAAAACACTACTTATGACTAACAAGTAAACACTTGCAAAATAAAAGTAGCCGTTTATGTTAAATATAAGATTTCACAAAACTATTAATTAAAAAACTATTAATTACAAAACTATTAATTACAAAAATATGAATTAAAAAACGTAAATCGATATTTTTGCGATTGATCTCCCTCCCAAGTTACACCGTTTACTTGTCTTAGAAATGAAACACCAGTATCACTGTTACGTTTTAATGAAACCGTTATTTTGAAAACTACAAAACTGCATGTCAATGTTAACCGTGTGGGGTCATACGTGAGTGTATGTTACAGCTGAATTATTAGGTTACCTAACTGAGCTACAGATATTTTTATATTTATTGGCTGCTTGTACAGATTTGTTAGCTCGCTGATAATATACTTTTGTATACAAAATTGTTCTGCGCAAACCACAGCACCATTGCTAAGTTAGCACTTAGCCTTAGCTAACGTTACTTTTAAAGTTAAATTGAGTTTCTTGTCTTGTTCATGGCTTTGTAGCTGAATCTCCCGTTTAGACATGATGTCTGCCCGCAGGCTTAGACTTCTAGTGTTTTCTGTTCAAAAGTGTTTATCTCGACTCGCCGACAAATGCAGAGGTTATTGCTCAGTGTCTCTGTCTAGCACTCCTACTAATGAGACTGATGAGACGAGAGTGAGCACATTTAAGACCAAGCTGTCGTCATTAAGAGTTCTTCAGGCAAAAGTTCAACTGAGACGCAACAGGAACATGAGGAATCGTATCTTCCTGAAGAAAGTGGTCTGGCGCAGCTACGGAAAGGTATGTAACTGCATTTGTTGCCATGATAGTTCAGGCTTTAGGATTTTAATTCCCATGTGTCAGTATGCCGGTAGTCGTTGCCAATTTTATTTTGATGTTTACATCTTGCAGTGTATTTCGAAACATACGGCTGTCAGATGAACGTCAACGACACTGAAATTGCGTGGTCCATTCTTCAGAAGGGTGGATATGTTCGGACCCACGAACTATCAGAGGTAAGTGTCAATGCCTTGACCTTTGACCCTTGATAAACACAGCGCTTCCTTTATTTGAAAGCTTTCATTCTCATCTTTCCTAATTTTTTTTTTTATACAGGCAGATGTGGTGCTTCTTGTCACATGCTCCATAAGGTAGGAAAAGCCTATTTCTGTTTGTATTTTACACAGTGAATCTATATGTTGCCAATCTTGTGCAACTTGACAGCAGTCCTTTACTTCAGTGACATTGTTTGCTTGGATGTAATGCTATTTTCTGTTGGAAAAAATAAAAATCATTGTGACAGGGAAAAGGCAGAGCAGACCATCTGGAACAGACTCAAACATCCAGCAGTTCTGAAAAAGAAGCGTCTAAAGAGCAGCACTCCATTAAAGATAGGAGTCCTGGGTAACTTCTCACTTCACCATAGTTCTTCATTCACGTTCAAATGTATCTCTCAGTCTGAAATGTTCGTGTGTGCGCATGTATGTTTGTGTGTGGGTTCACGCGCCCGTATACGCATGTGTGCTTGCTCTCTTGTAGGTTGCATGGCAGAGAGACTGAAGACTGAGTTGCTGGAGAAGGAGAGGGTGGTGGATGTTGTAGCAGGGCCAGATGCCTACAGAGATCTTCTCTGACTCCTTGCACTGGCCCATGGGGGTCAGAGGACCAGCAATGTCCTGCTCTCCCTGGAAGAGGCATATGCTGATGTCATGCCCATTCACCATTCAGGACACAGTGCCTTTGTGTGAGTGCCATAATAATATCTGGCTGATTTATAAGGGAGGAGTTCCTACTAAACACTAACTCTTAAATTAACTTTGCACTGTGTGATTTTGTAAAGATGGTAAAGAGTAAAATAACAGTCTCACATGTACAGTTCAATTTTTAAGTTAACATGTATAGACAGTTTTTGGTGTTTTCATATTCAACTCTAATACACTGAATTTAATCTGAACAGCAACTGTTAGATTAAAATACAGAAAAGTCAGCTATAATTTAAAGGCATTTGCTACCATATTGGATGAAACATGGGACTTGCATCCACAATAAAGCCAAAAACAGCAAATGCTCATAGTTCAGTTGTTTATTATTATCATTTTACTGAACACTTGTCAATCTGCATTTTTTGGTTAAATATTTATACATGACTGACCCTCCTACACTTATGAAGGGATATAAAACTTCAAACACCGTGGTGGCTCATCTTCAGCTCCTTCATGCTTTTAGATGTAGCACTTCAAACAATGGTTTGATATCAGGGGGTCGATACTTTTAAAGTCCTTTCACGCTGTTGACAGTACAGACCTTGTGTACTGCAAGCCTTGTTGGTGGCACCTTGTCTTACAGTGGGATTATCCAGTATATTTTGTCCCTCTTTGACTGCTGTAGGTCTATCACGCGGGGCTGTGACAACATGTGCAGCTACTGCATTGTGCCGTTTACCTGGGGGAAGGATAGGAGCAGACCTGTGTCCTCCATACTTGAAGAAGTGCGCATGCTGTCTGACCAGGTCTCTTCCCTTCAGCGACTATGTGTGCAGTCTGGCTTTACTAGTTTCTGTGTGTGAAACTTGGCCAGATGTGAACACTAAGTATATGAAATGATCATGGCCATAGGGGGTGAAGGAAGTGACCCTGCTGGGTCAAAACGTGAACAGCTACAGAGACGTGTCTGGGGACGGGGCCAGCAACTCGGAGCTTGGTTCGCACCTCAGCCGTGGTTTCAGCACCGTGTTCCCGTGATGAGCAAGGAGGCCTACGATTCGCTGACCTGCTACACCACGTCTCCCTCGTAAACCCTGACAAGGATTCGCTTCACCTGGCCACATCCTAAAGACTTTCCTGATGAGGTAGAAACCCCAGAGTCATGGATGTGAGCATGTGGTTTTTGGTTGGGATACCCATGACTAGTGTGGGGAAGGTACTTTTAAAATGTATTTCATTGCAGGTGACAAAATACAGAACACAGAATACATGCTGTTAAATGTAATTTAAATGTAATTAAAGTGAGTTATATTTGAAATAGTCTTGGACAATGTTGACGTATTCCAAAGTTTTTAAAGTATGTTCCTCGTTTGAGTAATGTAATGGAATATGTTACCAATTACATTTAGGGGCATGTACATGTACACTGCCTACAGTGCCAGATTAAACCCTGTGGAGGCCCCTAGGCAGTCATAATCTTGGGGCCTCCCTTGCAAATTATCGCCTAATATGTTTGTTTTTTTTAATTCCTTGTTGCATGGCCCCTAAAAGGTGTGGGGCCTACAGGTCACTGCCTGCTCTGGTAATCTATTGGTAATCCGGCCCTGACTGTCTTTGACTGTTTATGGCTTGTGTGGTGTAGTGGATGTTCAAAGAGTTTAAGTATTTAGTTGAACGGTTTCTTATAGTCTGAATTCATGTGCAGATATTGCTCATAGGCCATTTTAAGCAGCAGATTGGATAATAATTTAGGATTCGCAAATTTGGATGTGAGCAGTAGAAAAGATCATTAATAGATTATCAGATTGAAAAAGCCTTATGCTTATCAGATATGTGAAATAAGGTTTGACTGCCATAGTCAATTTGTGCTGTTTTCGTTTGACCTGTGCTGGGGTGGGTGAGTATGTTTCCTGAGGACCACCAGCAGTCGGTCTCTTTGATCAGGGAAGTGGGCTATAATGTAGCCTTCCTGTTTGCCTACAGCATGAGGAAGGTGAGATCCTATTTTGTCATTGTGTTTAACACTATCCAAAAAACAGACATTCTCCCTGGTTCATGTGATGGTTCTATCAAGAAATTCACCATTGTCTATTATCATTTGGAGAATTGAAAGGGTCTTGTGGCTGCCAGTTGGGCTTGACCTTCTGACATGAACATGTGTGTACCACACCCACAGAAAACTCAGGCATATCACCGTCTCAGGGACGATATCCCAGCTGAGGTGAAGAAGCTGTCGCCTGGAGGAGCTTATCTTTACATTCCGTGAAGATGCGGCTAAGGTCAACACCAGTTTCATCGACAGCAAACAGCTTGTCCTAGTGGAGGGAGTGAGTACTGCAGTGGGTTGAAGCCATGCTGTGTTACAACTGTGTTTGGAGCACTTCTGCTGTTAATAATTTGGGATTGCTGCATCTGTGTGTCTTGGTCATCATGTTTTGCATATCGATTTAACTAGATTTCTGCAAGAAAATAAATAGTTGCAGTAAACTCTCCTCCCTTATCTTATTTAGACCTGCTGGATCAACATCATGAGGTCTGTCTGACAACGATGATGAACAATGGCATTGTCTATCAGCTCAGCCCTAGCACCTTTTGGCATTTCATTTTGGTTTTGGCTTTGTTCTTTTCTGGAGGGCAAATAGAGTTTATGTGTTTATGTATTTAGGGCATTGTTTGGTCTATTTTAGTCTATTTGAGTTGTATGGTCACTTTCCCGTTTGTGGTGTTAGTTTGCGATTGCCGCATGGGTTTCTGTGGCCCTTTCATTTGAAACCCTTCCCTGGTTAGGCATAGCATTGTGTCTGTTTTGGATGCTTTGAGCTTTTTGTTATTTTTGAAGTGTTGAGAGCAGTTCACATCTTTGGTACTGGGAAATCCCAATGACTGGTTTCCCTGTGCTTGTGGTCTTTAGTGTATTACCTGCCATCAATAACTGTTTGAAGATTGGGGTCTTAGTTAATTTTGATTCTTGTTAGTGTCCTTCTTTTGAGGACATGCCTGGCGAATGCACAGAAAACTACCACAAGGTGTTTGTCACTTGTGTGTTAATATGCGCTACCAGTCATGCTGAGATTGGATCTACCGATATACACACTGATAACAGAATTTTATGACCATCTACATAACAGTGGGAATAACCACCCTTGGTTTGGATAACACTAGTGAGACGTTGTGGCATGGTATCTGGAGGCAATGTAAGAGCAGGAGAGAATTTCTGTCTGCTACAGTGCTTAGTCAAGCCTTTTATATTGTACAAATGTTATCTGCTGTTTTTGCTTGACTGAGTCTGTTTTCTGCAGGAAAGTAAGAAGTCATCTCAAGATCTTTGTGGTCGGAATGATGGGAATGTGAAGGTTATTTTTCCAAGAAAGGATTTGCTTTCTTATCCCACGGATACCAACCCTGTCACTGTTAAAGCTGGAGACTATGTACTGGTGAAGGTGAGCTCTTACTTCAGTTTGCTACTCCTACATGTATATCTGTCTGTGTTGAGACTAAAACAGGAGCATGTTTTTACACACACACACACACACACACACACACACACACACACACACACACACAGAGATATATATGAGCTGTATGTGTGGAATATTTATTCTGGTAAGCCTGGTCTGTGATATGTAATATACATGGCTGTGAAATATACTGTACAGTTGTGGCTACATTTCCATGATTATTGGTGACTACTCTCTCCTTTACAGATTACCTCAGCCAGCTCTCAGAGTCTGCAAGGCCACGCCTTCAGCCACGCCTCCCTGAGTGATGGACACCCCAGACGCCTATTGATGCACAGGCAGCTGTCTCCTCATTATCAAGCTCCTTATGAGGTGATTCAGGCATGGTGAGGCAGAAAACCCCTGAAAATATGCAGGGAAGTTTCCTCAGAACTTGAGCTCAGTGTTCCTGAAGTGCAGTTTGAAATGAAATAAGGCTTTTCATTTTTTCATTCATTCATTTATTCAGAATCATGTCTGACTCATGTATGACTCAGTGTTAAAGGAAAGTTTTAACACAGATTTTGTCTGGTTACACACTTTGCAAACGTCAAACTGCATGATTAGCAGACAGTATTGTAGCTATTCAAGTTTATGATGAATAACGTAAGGTAAGTGTGTGTTAACTCTGGGTGGGTCAGGGTGTATTCTCCCCTAAACATACTTCTGACATAATGATTTGTTTAAACACTACAATTCTCTATATCCTAATAATTACTGCCACATTTTAATAACCTGCAATACACTGTAAATACAGCATTTGTAAGCTTTAAATTTACAAACATGAACAATCATACTATAGCAAATACATGATACTCATACCTGTGACATAGTGTTTTGAACAGACATTTGCTGCCACACCTGCTATTTTAGCAGGCTAAATAATCTGCCTTCTGAAATGCTAATATGCTTAATTTCATGCAAGTGCTAGTGTTCCTATTTGCTTGCTGATGTGCATGGAAGCGCCATATTATTATTATTATTATTATTATTATTATTATTATTATTATTATTATTATTATTATTGAGTCACACTGCTATCAAGTTAGCTGGTTGCTCTTAGCTAGTAGTGCGAACAAGACAGGGGACTTGGGGAAGACCCAAACGGTGAGGTTTGTGTGTGTACATTCACAAGTACTGGTGCATAAGAGACTTATTGTAAATGCATTGCCATTAATTGAGAGTCATTTTAAAAGATATTTACTCTCCCACTGCGCATACTCCCGTTTTCATAAATTGGTAAATATACATGTTGCTGCTTGTCACACAAACTTTTGTTGTACACAAGTAATAATGAGAAAAAGACTCATCATATATTTTATGATATACCTAAAGCTATGCATTTATCAAGAGGATTTAACACATTACAGAACACATCTAGTTAATCCTTTCCATGATTGACCCAAGGGCAGATAGCAATTATTTAAGTATTACTATGTTTTAATTTAATAATAAAAATGACCATATGAACCTTTTTGCTTTATATTTGTTTATATTCAACTGCCTTTATAATGACAATTATTTATGACAATTTATGACAATGACAATTTACAATACATTATCAGTGAGTGGTATAATTAAAGTAAAATCATTGTTAAATAAGTCTCATTCTTGTCGCAGATTCAAACACTACAAAATCTTGGTCTTTGCTTGAATGATTTTTTAATGGTCCTGACTACAACACTATCCTTTGATAAGCTTGGAAGTTGTACACTACTGTGAGAGGAAGTTACATTCAGCTAGGAAAGAACCAACAATCAAATAATATACACAGATTAAGATGGTCATTAAAGATCCCAAACTAAGATTAATGCACTAATTAATAAACTACAACTTGTTTGCAGGAGTTCATCAGTGTTTTATCATTGGCATAGGTAAAGGGGCTTTCAGGCACAAGTTAAAAAAGGCACAAGTTGTCAAAGCATAAGAATAATGACCATAATGATCATAAGAAAGCCTTTCTGAGCCAAAGAGCTGAATTAACAGGGAATAACAGGAGCACTTGCAAAACTGTGCCTAAGTGTATCCAGAAAGCACTGTTGGGCTTTTGTAGGAAAAAAAAGGTTACACAAAGGTTACACTGATAAAACAGTTTAATCTGAACGAAGAATCAAGACCCAGGAGCTGTAAAAGAATAAGTTAATCTCTGCATTGCTCTCTATATAGGGGGAGTTTTACAACATTGGAGTGCACAAGAAACCCACTTTTGCCCCGACACCATTTTCACTGCCACCTGATGAAAGCAACATGCTGTATATGGGCATCTCTGCCTTCACTGCCAACTCAGCAGGCTTTGTGTACAAAAATGCAGGAGCACTCACACTCAGACTCAGAATCACAGATGACATGGTGAGTTTAAACCACTCCTTGCCATCACTGAGGGAAAGGTGTGCATGTGGTTACCTTACAAGACCAGGCTATTTAGTTAGAAGACTGATAAAGAAGAATGATAACTTTATACTGTTCTCCCAGTGCACATTAATAATCCCTTAATAGTGTAATAAATGAATGGACAAATAAATGATCAACAGTCCCTGAAAATGAAACAAACGTTTATCCTTCCAGATTCCCAGAGCCTCTCCATATCGTCTGAACACCAAGACATTTGAAGCCTTAATTCCGCAGGTATAAGAGATCACTTTCTGTATTCATCACACAAGCATGCAGAAACTGCTGATTTTATATTCTCACATAGGTTTCCTAACACAGTAGACTTTGAATCTTAAAGGAATAATAAGGTTTAAAGAGTAACAAATAATATGATCTCATTAGCAACACAACCATATTTAGATGAAGAATTTCCGAAAAGAACAACATTTCACATGATGATGCTTGGATGAAATGTGTTGAAAACACTGAGTTCTTTTGCTTTTGGTGCTAAAGGCACTTGCAAGTACACCTTACACAGATTGATGGTGGTAGTATAGTTGGCATTCAGTTAAATCAATTAAACTTTGGACAGGGGTAGATTTGTCCTTCATACTGTTATTCAGCACAGGTAATAGCCATTTTGGGACTTTGTATCACTTTTGGGAGACTGCCGTGTTCTCCTTAAAGTACCCAGGTTGAAGAGTGCTGAGCCCAGGAGTATTATCACCTGCTCCTGCATTTCTGCCGATGAAATAGTGAGACGGATCCACATCCTGCCTGCTTATTGGGGACGTAC
Organism: Electrophorus electricus; assembly: GCF_041902795.1. Lineage (NCBI taxonomy): Eukaryota > Metazoa > Chordata > Actinopteri > Gymnotiformes > Gymnotidae > Electrophorus > Electrophorus electricus. The sequence goes on along the minus strand of NW_027658572.1, from coordinate 251,346 downwards.
TGTTCTAGCAGCTCTTCCTCATCTGTCCATGCTCATACCATGGGTTGCTGTACTGTTTCCATGCTTATGTGGTACTCTTTCCGCAGGATGCTATGGAACTTTTGGTGCTCCCTGCTCCTCTCTGTCATTTGTAGCTTGACCTTCCTGGTGATTTTTTTGCAGTCCACGTCACTTTGCCAGGAGCTTCCTTTTGCTGATTAGCAGAAGCAGGAATACCTCCTGTCCTGCCAGGCTTTTGCAGTCATATTAGGCACATTGACTGCTCCGCTCTTACCTGCTTTCTATATCTTATGTTTGGGCTACTTGTGGAAGTGACATGAAAGCAGTGTTATGTTTATGTTAGTGTGGAGTTTGATATCTTGTGGAATTTCCACCAGGCTGTTAGTATCATGGCCACCCACAAATTGTTGATCATGAATGTTCTTTAATTGATTTGACTGATAAATGGTAAGTCTGACTTTTAGATCTTTGCATAATGTTTGCTCTATGTCTATCCATATTCTGTCTGATATACTAGGTTTTATCCATTTTATTCCATATTGTAGTTGATTTGCAATAATCAACTACAGTTCTGTAATGTTGTGAGTTTGATTTTATGTGATTTATTTTTCCAGTAGAATCACGTTATGATGTTGTCCAAAGATTTTAGACAGGTTTGTGGCGCTGGAATAATTGAAAACAAACAATTTCGTTTAGGTTATATTCTCATTTTAATTATTGCAGTTTGTCCAAAGAGTATAAGGGGCAACTTTGTCCATCAATGAAATTCGTCGCTTATTGTTTTAATAATTGGATGACTATTTATTTTGAATAACAGACAACTGGGAAGTGAATTTAATACCCAGATATGTAATATGATTGGTATTCAGGGGGGTGGGGAATGTTTTTAATTGCATCATAAAGATATGCTGCTAATATATAGTATAATACACAAATATACTACTCGAGATACAATTTGACCAGTTATGTGTGATGTTCTGTGATGATCATATAGAACACCACAGACAACTGTGGCACATCACTGTCAAACCTCCTGATTGCAACCCGGGGCATCGTGAACTGTACAACATGACCCTCAGACAATGATCTCTGAGTGAATGTGATAAACATAATCATCTTCATATCATCACTTTCTCTACAAGTTCAGTGGAAGAGATGTCAGTGAAAGGGAGTTTTAATACCCTTTCCATTTTTAACTTTAATAAAAACACAGACGGAAAAATTCCAGAAAGTGAGACAGAGAAAGGAAACTACACTTTAAAATGGTGCTGCCCTCTTGACTTACAACTGTAGATTATTGAAAATATTACAAATGTCTGACGCCAAAAGGGATTGTGTCAGTGTTTCACTACTCAGTATTGCATTTGGTAGACAGTATAAACAATTAGACTATGGTTAAAAAAATCACAGAAATAAAGCAAACACCAATATAATCTTGAACCACCTAGTCCCAGGAAACATTAGATTACTGGAACAAAATCTGACAACTAGCAGAACAACTTTTTAACCAATGATGCAGATGCACTTTTAGTGGATTTATTTATCTGTATTTCAATCCACTAATTTTTTTCACTTGATCTAACATTACATTTAAGACCGAAATCCTGTTATGTCTCACAGAAGATTCCACTGATCAAGCTGCTACTTACCCATCCTGGTCCTGGAGTACCTTTGCTCTGTACACTTTAGTGATGTCTTTGCTACCAACAAGCCTATTTTAATCCATCAGATAGTAACCAAACGCTCCTTTGCTGCAGAGCACAGAAATCATTCAAATTTGCAGTCAACAGATACATCTGGGCCAGATTTTGGATCAATGGACTAGGCTGGAACTGCACATATACTGTATATGCAAAATTCAAAATACGGGGAGTGGTTGGTCTCTTTTGCAATCAAATCTGAATACTATGGAATTTGTTTCACATTTGTTTAATTTGACAGATTTTAAATGGATAATGGACATCACTAGACAAAAAGGAATAAACAACTATATGAAAAGGAACAAAACCAAAAACAAAGGAAGGCTTTAACACACTTGCCTAAACAAGCACTAAATCTGACAAAAATAGATCAACCAATGACATAGCTGTGAAGAAACATATTAGCCATTGTTTTCTTGTCATCAACAGTAATTTTAACTGATTGTTAACATACTGTTCAAGTCTTCAACTGATTTGCTCCCAACATACGAATGGGTACAAATATGGTTCATTACCCAGCTGCACAAATTGCTTCTGACATACTGGGCAGCTACAGGGTTCTTCTCCCGTGTGGATTCTGACATACTGGGCAGCTATGGGCTTCTTCAGTTGTGTGGATTGTCTTCTGCTCCTCCATGTGGCCTGTTTCACCAAAGCCCTTCCTGCAGTATTTGCAGCACTATGGCAAGCGGACACCCTTGTGTGAGCGTTTAGGTGCTTCTCAAGAGTCTGGGCAAGTTTGAAACACCTGCCCCAAACATCACTGACATTATTTCTTGTAGGTGATTAGCCACGTGTTTCTCTAGCCACAAGTACTTTTTGATTTATTTGTTTTTTTAAATAGGTAATTTTATATATAATGGCAACAAATGACATTTTAAGTTTTATGACAAAACGTGCAAACAAGCTGGCCTGAGAGGTGTGTAGCGGGATATGACTCAGTGCGTCTCTGGTGCTGCTTTTGATGAGTACAGTGTCATGAGTGTGTCTGTCCAGCGGTGCAAAGAGGGGATACAGCAAGGCATGGCATGGTGTTTATTCATTCGTTTGCATAGAAAATGACGCCTTTTCACATTGTGGAACTACAAATATGGCGGTCTTTTTTGTGCGGCGTAGTAATGACATATGTTGTGGAATTTTGAACAAACAGCAAGTCAGATGTGATTAAGAGAGTAATTTAATAAGAAAAAGAATAAAATAAATGTTTGGCTCTCCTCAGGTAGGGAGCCCCGAGTATACAAAACCGTGGCTAGTTATACTACTCCTGTGCTGTCTTTAACCAATCATCTTTTCTTAAGCAGCTCTTCTTTCCTTTGTTGCTGTGGCTATAAGCCAATCAGCTCTCAGCTTGTTTTTTTCCACAAACCAACCCAAACTGACTCCAGTGTGGATTGTGTGTCAAGTTGACCTTGATGTTAACAGTTCCTGATACATGTTCAACTTAATCAGCAACAGGCGGATACAAATGTGCAAACAGCATTATTAATTTAAGAACAAAAGGATCAGTGTGATTTTATATGAATCACATAATACATAGTTTCGTATCATTTTCCATCACACGTAAAAACAGAGTCTCACCGTATTGTCGGGCAGGAGGATCTGGACTCATTTATTACTTAATATCTTCCCCCATCTAGCGGTCATTAGAGGTTAGTCTTGAATTGATTTCTGTCGTGAAATATTTTAGATATAAATGTTTACATTTTCTATTACACAACACGGTAAAGTATAGTCAACCAGTTCTAACCTTTTGAGAAAAACTTTAACTTCAAAGTAGGTGAATCTATTTACTTAGATTGAACCAATCGGATCACAGTTTATTTACATAACATCAATGCTTTGAGTGCTTTAGATATAAGGACATCATAGCGATCTTTCTGCTCACACCTCAGTCAGTCTAGAATTCTGTACTATGTGTTTCTATAGCTTCCAACTTTCACGAGTTTCTTGAATCTGTGGATAAAAGTGCAGACTCAGGTACTTTCTTATTTGTGAACTTTTATACATTTTATGTAATTTATTTACCTATCATCTATAATATTTTATTACTTTTCATTTATAGATATAAGGGCACAAAAACAGTTCATATACTCAATGAATTGTTACAAGATAATCTTTTCTAGAGAATGTTTACCATTTGTTAAAAGACTGATTTATTTCTAAAAGTTTATGCAGTGTGTTAATTTGTCACATGGAGGCAGAAGGGGTGAATCTGATATACCCCTCTTCCATCATCAACTATTCATCGAGTCCTCCAGTGGAGCTTGTACAACCAAAGAAACGCATACAGCGGTCACCGGCGGTTCTAAGTTACATCTAAAGAGGTCTAGGCCTATACACACTGTTCCACCTGAGGTAATAAAATGTTTTGGGGTAAAGGTATTTTCATGAGGCGATCTGTGATCTAATTATAATAGGCTTTGAAGCTCTCTGCAACAGGTGCAGAGTGGTGCAAGACTGTGTTTGAAAGCATAAAGAGGAATAATGTTTCTGGGGTATCTTAAGGCCTTTTTGGGTCTGTAAGTGCAGAGCAGAGGCTCTGATGCAGGTGGTTTCAAGGCCTCTGTGGAAGTCTACGGGAGATGACTCTGGACTGTTCCCGTGAGAAATAGCTTCCTAAGTATTGGGAAAGATCCCGGCTTTTAAAAGACGTGAAAGCCTCTTCGAGAGTTCTGTGGCTAAGCAAGGTTCATTATCTTACCATAAGAGCAGGGTGATACTGACCTGCAACATCATCTTGCAGGTGTTTGATGGTATGAGTTAAGATCATCTTTGTTAAAAACACAAAAAACAACAACAAAAAAAAAAAAACAGGAAAATCTTCCAATAGGATATACTGGGGTCAAGCTTCAATTTGTACAATGATAGATCTCAATTTGCATATATTGAATAATGTATGGTTGAACACAGTGGTGGAGATTTCAAACACGAGTATGTAGAGAAGGTGTGGCAATCACATAATCAGTTGTGAAAACTGGATAAAAATGTGTGTTCCTTGTGTGATTATTAGACATATTCTGGACTATGCCTCGTTTGTATGTAACGCTGAGCTCAAAATAAATAATGGACCTACTACTCTCTTCAATTAATTCTGCATCTTTATTTTCTGTTTAAAGAGGACTTAATAAAATTACTGGAAGGTGGGGAATATCTAGTAACACAGTGCCGAGTCCGCTAAACTTAGATCCCAGCCTTTTATATGGCCTCTTCCCTTTAATTCTACTGACTATAATTAATGTAAACCTTGTCGATTCTGGTGTTTGCTGTATAGAGGTAGCGAAAACTTTGCTAAAACAATGAAAAATTTGCATCCTGTGAAAAGTTTATTGAACAATATAACATTGTTCCTTACCCAGAGCCATAACACATCATTGATGGATATCACACTGATGTGAGGGCGGTATGAGCCAACTCAACTGTATTTCCTGATTGTTTTATTCTGCAGGATGTGGTCCAAATATTAAAAAAATCACAGGTTTGTTTAAGAGGACATAGTCGAACGATTTGGGCTTACTGTTATTTTAATACTAGTGGTAACTATTAGTAAATACAACAATCTGACCATCCTCATACTGCATTGAGGGGTGATGGGGAGATGGTACCAGATGATGTTTAGGTATGTGGTTATGTTCATTTATTTTTGTTCCTTTATATTCACGTATTTTGCAAGTGCGTATGTTATTGAGTTTAAAACCATCCATATATTATGCAATTATAGAAAATACAGAAACTGCATGAGACTTCTCTTGACTTGCTAGAAGTTCAGACTGTAGCAAGCTTAGCATTAGTAAATGGAATAGGTGTCATTTTAAGGATTCATTTAAAGTATTCATGAGGTATTTCTCCTAACATTGATGTATCGACAGTGGCAATACAATAGATAGCATAACAAGAATTATAGGTGTATAATAGTGTAGTTACCCACAATGGTTAAAGTGTTTGAAAAGAGTTGTATAAAAAAATAGTTGGTTGGTTTGTGGCATAAAGTCATGAAACGGTGAAATGAGGTCATAAAAAGAGTGTTTACAGGGGAAAGTGCTTTAACATTGAATTAGACAAACTAATAACATAAAACATAAGGGAGTTTAGAGATTCTGTGTCCTTTCATAATGATTTCTGCATATGGCAGGCTGCTGCAAAGGATCCTGGGTAGGCTTCAGCAGACCTCAGTGTAAGATATATTAATAATATTAATCATAATAATACTAGTCAGAGGTTACTTGACTTGTAATCAGAATGTTGCTAGTTCAAGCCCTACCACTGCCAAGTTACCACTGCTGGGTCCCTGAACAGCAATGAATCCTCAATTGTATTATTAATACAATCCAATACACATGCCTAATGCTCAGCTGTCAACTGCAAAAACATTCTGACATTCTGAGCATTCGAACAGTAAGAGGAACAAAAAGAAAGGAGTGACGGACTGTACACGTCTCAATCATTTAGCCTTTTTACATGTTGTTTTAGTTTACTGCAATCAAGGCCTGAAACTGGAGTCTACAGACCAGGCAAAAATATTTAAAATATTTAATGCGTTTTTATTTTTTCAGTTTCAGTGTTTCAATGAGACTCAGGAGACTCCAGCATATGCAGAAGCTCCGAGTTGTCGATCTCCAGGCGCAAACCCGTCCCTGCAAGTTTGGGGTGCATGTTCTGGATCACGGGAAACAGACCATCCATCACCCAACATCTGCTTCTGCTCCTGCGGAGGTTCCAGATCCAGCACGGAGGCAGTGAGAGGTTCCTGGCCCAGAGATTGGTCTGCAGCCGGCCTGATGGTACTAGGCATGTATTGGAAATGCTGTGGTTGTATGCTGTGCGTATCCCAGGGGGTGCTGGGGTGGAGCTGTGCCAGTTGCCTGCTCGGGTAGCAGGCAGGCCAGTTCTGAGCTTGTGGAATGGTTTCCATGTTGTAGCCGGAGGGCGGGGCAGGCTGGTAGGGGTTGAGCACGAGGTTGGGCAAGGCACTCACGCTGGCCGTGCGCTTCATGTACTTGTTGGAGAGATGGGCCTGCCGCTCCTCCTTGCGCTGCGCCAGAGCCACGTACAGCGGCTTGGTGCCTACAACGCGCCCATTCATCTCCGTCATGGCCGTGGCGGCCTCCTCCGGCGAGGAGAAACACACGAAGCCGAACCCTTTGGAGCGGCCGCCCTCCATCATCACCTTGGCACTTGTGATGGTCCCAAACGGAGAGAAGTCCTTACGTAGACGCGCGTCGTCCAGACCGTCGTCTAGGTTCTTAACGTACAGGTTGTCTCCCTGGTAGCGAGTCATACTGTCCTGCTTCATCTGCTCAAACTTTCGTTTCAGCCCTGTCTGCCTCTCGCCTTTCTTCTGGGCATAACCCACATACACCTTCTTCCCATTCAGCTCCTTCCCATTTATCTCATCCACAGCCCTCTGGGCATCCTCGTGCCTCTCGAAGTTCACAAAGCCAAAGCCCTTGGACTTGCCGCTCTCGTCGGTCATGACGCGAGCGCTCAGCGTTTGGCCGAACTTGCTGAAGATCTCCTTCAGCTTGTCGTCGTCCATGTCCTCTCCAAAGTTCTTGATGTACACATTGGTGAACTTTTTGGCCCTGGCCCCCATCTCAGCCTCACGCTCCTTGCGAGACTTGAAGTGGCCAATGAACACTTTGCGGTCATTGAGCAACATGCCATTAAGTCTCTCAATTGCTCTCTCCGCAGCCTCACGGGTCTCAAAGTGCACAAAGCCGTAGCCCTTAGAGCCATTCTCGTCACACACCACCTTGCTGGAAAGGATGTTCCCAAAGGCAGAGAATGTGTCGTAAAGAGCTTTGCTGTCAATAGACTTGTCAAGGTTCTTGATGAAGATGTTGCCAACTCCACTCTTCCTCAGAGAGGGGTCTCTCTGGGACCACATAATTCGCACAGGCCTGCCTTTGATGATGTTAAAGTTCATAGTGTCCAAAGCACGCTCAGCATCTGCCTGCTGCTGAAAGTTCACGTATGCGTATCCAAGTGAGCGGTGGGTCATCGCGTCCCTGCAAATCCGTACGGAGACTATTGGGCCAGCAGGACTGAATTTCTCGTATAGCATTTCCTCGGTAATATCTGAAGGTCTCCGACGTACAACGAGGCCATCGGATAACTTGGAGCACATGGATTCATCTTCGTGAGCCAAATGATCTAACTACACGAATTATAAAACAGTTTTTCAAAATGAACCAGCATTCAACAGTGCCAAAATGTTTAATGGAAGAATTTAGCTTCATAATGGAGATCAACCACAACTTGCTTTTTATGTAACAGTGGACGTTCTTTTAAAAAACAATTAACCGAACGCGTTAATAGCGTGAATGCGAGGCTTGGGTCTGTTTTAGTCTTTCAACTATACTAGGCTTTAACAACGCCTAACATTTTAATATATTAGCTAGTTAAAGCATTTTTCGAAAATCGTCCATATGCTGGTCACACTGGATCATTAAATAAATACTAATAGTTTGATAAACGCAGCAACCTTCATTTTCATTAGCCTAATGCTAGGCAACATAAATCGCATTAACGTTAGTTATTGAATGTATCAAAAGTAAACATTTAGAAGGCCTAAAAAATCTAATATGTAAATCATAACTAAATATTTTATTTAAAGTACGTGCGAAATATTGAAAATTTATAAATTTGTTTTTGCTTTACCCCCCGCCCCCGACCATCGGAGGACTTTTATATATATATAAACTTATCGGAGGAACTTTATATATATATATATATATATATATATATATATATATATATATATATATATATATATATATATATATATATCTTATAGCTAGATAATAAAAGGCCACCACATTAACTTTTCAAATGCAAGCCTTCTTTTACAGTAAAAAAAAAAAGATTCAAATATTTTTCTAATTATGCATACTATCCCTTCTATCAGAACAAATTAGAGCTGCATCTAAAGATAATTTTCATTTTTTATTCTGTTGATTTTTAATGCAAATTAAATAATTACTGGCTATTTCACACAGCCCTAGTAGTATGTGTTAAGTGCTAAGATACCTCTTTACTCTGTGCACTTCACTGTTTCCTTCCCTTTATAGGCTTATAGACTACCACACCGCTGTGAAACTCACAATAACTAACTCGCCTTTTATCGGTGCGACTTCCTCTTTAAATTTTACACAATCAATATTCTTATGTGTTTCCCTACTTTGGCACAGGTGTCTGTTCTTGAATGGTGAGTATTGTGTGAGTAATGGTGAGTATTTTGAATTGTGTGTTTTTGCTCTGCATTTTGTTCATCAGGATGTGCAGTTCTTAAACATGCCGTTGAATATTTGCATATAAACATGTCTAGCATGCATATAACTGGCAGTTCATAACGGACTAGACAATGACATTGTATTGTTGTTTTAGCTTTATGCTCTTTAACATTAGAATATAGATGAAACGGTAAATACGAGATCAAGTCTAGAATGTCAGTCTTAATTGGAGTGTATATAGAACTCTCGCTATACTGGGTAAACCATACAGTCATCAGTCCATTTGTTTAAATTGTTCTTTGATGTGAAGCTCATATTATTTTTCTCCCACTTAGGCAGAACTTGACTGTGAAAATGTCTGTTGGAAGAATACAACAGGGGAACTCTCAATTGTACTTCACATCACTGACACTCTGTAGACTTTAACTAATGTACAGTTGTGTAGATTTACAGTTGTGTACAATTAGAGCAAGTGACCTAAGCAACATGTATTGCATACTCAGTTTGCTTTAACCAACCTATCACTTCATTATGGTCAGAATATTTGCTATAGATACATGTAATGCTTCAGCAGTGCTACTAGTTCTAATACACTCAAACTAGTGCACCAGAGTGGGTGATGTTAATGGTACTGTTAAAAGCAAACCTATATGACTGGGGTTGGGCTTTTTTCAGAAGATAAAAAGCAGAAAAAGTAAAACCCGATGTAAAACTAGGGGACTACTATATACATGTAGACTTTGCAAACAAGGTCATTGGGTTGTGTCTATATTTTAAATAAGGTAATAAACAAAGTATATTTAATGAACTATGACTCGTTCCTAAATAAATAAGATCTGAAAAACAATTACATTAAAAATGAACTTTAATACAACTTCCAACACCAAAAAAAAATAATTTACAAAACAGAGATTTACAATTTACAAAACAATTACAAAACAGGGAAAAATATATACAAAATTACAGTCCAGGGTCCACAGCACTTCAGACCGAGAAACCCATCTCTGCAGCCAGATCCAGAATGCCAGGAATCCCCTCCAGCAGGCCTAGAATTTGGTCGGAGAAGAACACTTCTCCTTCTTTATTAACAACTGCATCACACACCAGTGGCTCCTCAACAAAAAGGTTCTCAAGTGGCCTTTTGCTGGGAGGTTGGCCCTCATCAGCATGTGCCTCCGACTCTGAGCTGGAGTGAGAGAATGATCCCTCCTCTCCAGAGAAGGCCTTCCTCTTTCTCTTCTGCAGCTGCGGTGGTGGAGTCGGAGGCTTTTGCTTGGCTATGTTCTGCAGGTGGTTCTGGTGGCAGGCCATATGCCATTGCTTCAGGCTGGACAGGTGAGAATAGTACGTCTGCCTGTACCACTCCCAGTAGACCTGCTGCCAGTAGAGCTCCTGGTTCGTATAAGCTCCAATGTTGCCAGGCAGCCGAGGGGACTCGCTGGTATGGAGACCGGCATTCCGCATACAGTAGGGAATCGGCGTAGAGTGCCAGTGGCTTGCACCTGCTGTGGACACATATGGCATGAAACTGAAGACTGCTTGCTTCCATTACTGTACACCAAGGATGATAATGATCTGTTTATGATTTCCCCAGCTACAAAGAGTACTAAAAATCTAGAGTATCTTACGTATGGATGGATTGGCAGTCAGCACATGTGGAGAAGGCTGATGGCTGTGTACCTCCACCAGGCCTTAAAAACATCAATTTAATTAGCTTTTTCCTTTTTCCCCCTCTTTATCATACATAGCAAATTGGTAAGGAGCACACCTGTGGGATGCTGAAAGATCTTTATGGGCGGTGCCTCTACAGCACCACTAACATGGCCGACCACATGCAAGGGTGCCACAGCGATTCCGCAAGGGAAGGGTGCCGGCCCATAGGAGTCCACACACATCACTGTCTCGTGGGGGGCGCGGGAGACGACACAAAACAATTAATTCGAGTAAAATATGGTTGATTTAAACAGTAAACAAATGAAACAATGAAATGTTAAAAATGAATGAAAGGAGCAAATTTACATTATAAGGAAGACAAAATATTAAAGTTGAACTAAAATGACAGAAACGGATGTACATTGTTTCAAATACATTCGGCAATCTATGAAAATAGACAGTTATGGATGAAGAACCCACCCGCAGGCTGGAGGTAGACTGGATTCATCTGCCTTGGAAGCTGCCCATTAGCATGGGCTCGGGCAAAGTGCCTCTGCCTCTCCTGGCCATGGCCTGAATGAAAACCGCAAAACGGGTGCCCAGAGGAAGCATAAATGTGTCCTGTGTTCATAGTTAATATGAAAAATTGAAAGCTTCTTAAAAGTAAATTGCAGAGCAAAATCAAGGTTTGACCAGATCTGTGCTTTTCAAGACTCAAACTGAGCTCCAAACATTCGAAACCAAACATTCCGCAGTTGCTTAGTACACACGTGATGTCACCATTTCTTCATTTTTGAACAAAAACACTACATTAAACAGGCTGCTTCAATAACCTCCATCAGCTTGCTCCATAGAGACTGGTTTGGTTGGAGTCATTCTTCTTTGTTTAGTTTGTCTAGATTGAAATAATACAAATGTCATTAACTCTGGATGTTTTTTGCAGTATTTTTGACTATACACTCAGGATTCTAGACACTATGTCTTCTCAATAAAAACACAAGACAGATAGTATGTGAATGCAGTGCAGAGCATGGAGGCCTTATTCTGAGCCATCCATCCTGCCATCACCAATAGCATGTGTGAATGTGAAAAGGGAAACACCCACTCTCTTATACATCTTTATGAAACTCTTCTTGTATACTCACGCCCCTTTTTAGGTCAGTTATTGCAGTTTCTGTGGACAAGTAAGACATCCTCCCTTTGTATCACAGTAAAGCCCACAGTAAATCCAACTCATCCTTTGGCCTGTTGTCACTTCAGTCGGCTGCACCCAAAGGCTGGATACATCCGCATGTGTTACTGCTATTAAGGGCTTACTTAAAGACAATTTTAATAATACCTGTAAATGTTTTACTTCTGTTCAAGTCATGTAGCTTCTGTTTGTTAACTCTTGTTATATAACTCTTCTTGTTTGTTGTATTTTGTTATTTCTTTCTCATTTTTCTTCCTCTCCCCCTTCTCTACAAGTGTCTTCTGGTAGTTACAAATAAGAATTAGTTCTTACTTTCCCATTTTAAGATCCTTTCGAATCTATTTGTACATCTCCACCTTACCACCTGTGACGAATGCCTGAGTGCCGAAGGGCCTGGAGCAGGACGCACAGACTCCCGTGACTGTGAAATTCATTTATTAACACGCAACGTAACTGTGGCACTCACATATAACAGTAACGGATAACGTGACTTCTACAATTAACACGGACAACTCACACGTAACCGAAGACAATATACACAGACAGAACAGCTAAACAAACATTAACAAGGGCTACATGAACGTGGACATTGACATTAAGCACAGGCGCTAACAAACAATGACCAACAGTGAGGGGAGCACCGACAGGGGTTTAAATAGCCCAACGAACACTGACGCTAAACCCTGTACAGGTGCGTGCCCTCACGGGGGTGTGGCCACAAACAAAAGTAAACACCCCTGCACGCGGCAGGCCGGACCACGTGACTTGTGGGGGGGAGCGTCCCGTGATAACACTAGTTATCTAAAGTTTTACATATAGCACAAAGACCCTTCAGGATGTAAATTAATGTAGACACTTGGGAAAAGGCACTCATTTACATCCAGGCTTTTCTTTCCATCATTTAGGCTCCAATTGGTAACATGAAACATACGGGGAAAAAAGCTAACAAAAATGCCTTTTATTTTGGGGTTATCCAACGTGGATGTGGACGCTGGGGATGCAAAATCAATCAGTCATTCAATACATTTCCTGATTCACCAGGGTCTTGTAAAACAAAACGCAAATAATACATCCAAAATGTAAAAACGTACACAAAACCTTTCCAGCACTACACTGGACTTCAAATTCTTATAGAGGAAACAGTTCATAAATGCTTTAAACACGTCCACAGCAGTGCGCCCGTTAGCCAGCACAATTGCAAACACTATGCATGCAATGTGCTGTTAGCACCTCCTACGATGTGGACGAGGGGTTGGATTTTAGGAGGCAAAAATAGAACACAGCAAACCTATAAAAAAACAACAACCTCAAAGTATTTACAAATCTGTGCCAATATGTAATGTCCCTAAGCGCACTTCTGATCATGCATCTATGCAGAGTGGAACACTGCAAAATCTGCACATGAACATTGTTCTCATCTTGCAGTGCAAACATGTCCTCCTCCCATGTGAGGCTTTATGTCGCACGTCAGTGGTATGCACTGATGGCTTCATACCGCTCCTCAGCCACAGAAGGAGGAAACACGTGGCTACGCAAGTGATCCTTCCTCCACAGGTCCCCAATAGCCGAAGGCTTCGCCAGTCCAAGATAGATCTTTATGCTGAGATGAAGAAGCATTTCATCAGCATTTCATCCATCCATGGCCTCTTCATGTCATCCCCTTTTCTCCGAGCTGCAAATCGGTTGGTATTGTTGCATAGGGTTTGGATCACCTCTTGACTGAAGAACAGCTGGAAGATGTTAGAAGGGCTGTAGACTGTCTGAAAATCCATGTGAACTCCTGGGATAAAAATTCAATGGGGCAGGCTGCTCATCTTCCTCCCAGGTGTCGCACCATCTGTCCTCCTGTGCAGTAGCTGGTGCTGACGCTATGCTCTTTCCCCCGGAGCTGATCTTGTCTTCCTTGCTCTGGCATGAGGTTGTTGCCCAGCTAAGGTGTGGAAGGTGTTGCCGGGTGTCGGAGGTGACGGTATGGACACTCCTTTCTTTGCTTGGGGTTGGCTCGTGCTTCTGCTGCCTTTGTGACTAGCCAGTCTTCCAGCAGACCATAGATTGCGGGACGGTAGAAGTTGATTGTTGCTCTGGGAGTGGGTTAGAAAAGGTGTGAAACATTCCATGTGGGGTAGGCTAGGATTGATCTGCTTCACTGCAAGACAAAGACAGCATAACATAGCCAAATGAGTACAATATGTACCATGAAAATAAACACAAACATCAAATTGTTATGAGAAATAAGGCTAAATTATTATATGTAGTAGCTACACTTACATTACTATTTATTGCATATTACTTACAACTATAGTACACTGGCTAAATCATATTGGCGTAACAGGCTACAATATTATGCTACGCACCATAACTACTTGCTAAACGATACTAGATTCAGTGCCAATAGGCTAAAAGATTATGTTCGGGTAAATATATAGTATGCATTCTCTCAAGCCAACCCAACAATCTCGCAAAAGTGAATGATATACTTACGGCATATCGAGCACGGCGTCGATTCCATGGACAAACGCGACTTCGCCCTCTGAGTCCATGCTTGCAGCCATGGAAGCGTCATCACTCTCACTTTCCTCATCACTAAATCTAAACGAAGTTCTCATCAACTTCAGCCAGTGTAAGTCGTTTCCATTCCATGGTTGTGATAAAGATATCCACTAAAACGTTTTATCAAAAGCAAAAACAAAATCACGAAGTAAACTGCCCAAAAACCGAGCAACTGAAGTGCACTCTGCAATAGCAACAGGTAAACAGCACGCGCGCAACAGGGCTCGTTAATGTGTTCCGCGTGGCCCGCCCCGTCTCTGTAGTGACCATTCATGGCAAATGAGCTGTCGAGATTTTCGTCTGCCTGAATGCTATTTGTTGAAAATGGTGTCAAATATTTTGGATTCGATGGCCCGTTACTGTAAGCTTTTTTTTCTTCCTTTCCCCATTTTCTACAAGGGTCTTCTGGTACTTACATTTATATTCATGCCATTTACTTGCAAATAAGAATTAGTTCTTAATGTACAAATTATGCAAGGAGTACATTCAAAAATTGCATAGTACAGGACATGTGGTTCGGTTTTTTCTGAAGATAAAAAGCAGAAAGAGTAAAACCCGATGTAAAACTAGGGGACAATATATGTGTAGACTTTGCAAACAAGGTCATTGGGTTGCGTGTATATTTTAAATAAGGTAATAAACAAAGTATATTTAATGAACTATGACTCATTCCTAAATAAATAAGATCTGAAAAACAATTACATTAAAAATAAACTTTAATACAACTTCCAACACCAAAAAAAAATAATTTACAAAACAGAGATTTACAATTTACAAAACAGGGAAAAATATATACAAAATTACAGTCCAGGGTCCACAGCACTTCAGACCGAGAAGCCCATCTCTGCAGCCAGATCCAGAATGCCAGGAATCCCCTCCAGCAGGCCTAGGATTTGGTCGGAGAAGAACGCTTCTCCCTCTTTAGTTACCACTGCATCACACACCAGTGGCTCCTCACCGAAAAGGTTCTCGCGTGGCCTTTTGCTTGGAGGTTGGCCCTCATCAGCATGTGCCTCCGACTCTGAGCTGGAGTTAGAGAATGATCCGTCATCTCCAGAGAAGGCCTTCCTCTTTCTCTTCCGCAGCTGCGGTGGTGGAGTCAGCGGCTTTTGCTTGGCTATGTTCTGCAGGTGGTTCTGGTGGCAGGCCATATGCCATTGCTCCAGGCTGGACAGGTGAGAATAGTACGTCTGCCTGTACCACTCCCAGTAGACCTGCTGCCAGTAGAGCTCCTGGTTGGTATAATATGCTCCAATGTTTCCAGGCAGCCGAGGGGACTCGCTGGTATGGAGACCGGCATTCTGCATACAGAAGGGCATCGGCGTCGAGTGCCAGTGGCTTGCACCTGCTGTGGACACATATGGCATGAAACTGAAGACTGCTCGCTTCCATTACTGTACACCAGGGATGATAATGACTTATTTATGATTTTCCCAGCTACAAAGAGTACTAAAAATCTAGAGTATCTTACGTATGGATGGATTGGCAGTCAGCACATGTGGAGAAGGCTGATGGCTGTGTACCTCCACCAGGCCTTAAAAACATCAATTTAATTAGCTTTTTCTTTTTTCCCCTCTTTATCATACATAGCAAATTGGTAAGGAGCACACCTGTGGGATGCTGAAAGATCTTTATGGGCGGTGCCTCTACAGCACCACTAACATGGCCGACCACATGCGAGGGTGCCACAGCGATTCCGCAAGGGAAGGGTGCCGGCCCATAGGAGTCCACACACATCACTGTCTCGTGGGGGGCGCGGGAGACGACACAAAACAATTAATTCGAGTCAAATATGGTTGATTTAAACAGTAAACAAATGAAACAATGAAATGTTAAAAATGAATGAAAAGAGCAAATTTACATTATAAGGAAGACAAAATATTAAAGTTGAACTAAAATGACAGAAACGGATGTACACTGTTTCAAATACATTCTGCAATCTATGAAAATAGACAGTTATGGATGAAGAACCCACCCGCAGGCTGGAGGTAGACTGGATTCATCTGCCTTGGAAGCTGCCCATTAGCATGGGCTCGGGCAAAGTGCCTCTGCCTCTCCTTTGCCATCAGAGCTACAGAGTTTTAAGAGGAGAAGAAGAGCATTCATAATATGCAAACTTTATATACTACATGCTTTAACACTACACTGCCAAAGGAGTTAGCTGACAGATGTTTCATCATTCCCCATTCGATAGTTCACTGAAAGAGTTCACTGTTAGAAAGCTCTTAACATGTCATGTCAGTTACGATGCCCTGGATTGGGGAGGATGAACAAACCAAACCATGTGGGCCTTTGTGTCGCTTGAGAAGACTGGCACACAGATACCATATCAAAGCTTGAGACTTATTTTTTGTGTCCTGAATCCTTCCTGAAGTAGCTAAGAAGCTTTGCTTCTATCCTGAATCGCTCAGTTAGTAGAGCATCAGACTTTTAATCTGAGGTCCCTGTTCAAGTGAAAATATTGTTACTTTGCCACTAACATGTGCTTGAGAAGTTTCTTGAAATACCTCTAGATCAACCTAAGTCAAGGGACAGGACCCTGTTGCCTTGAGCCTTGCCAATTAAACTGACATGTCACATCTGTTTCCCCCAGCTGTGATTCTGTGCATTGGCTGTTATCCCAGGTTAGGCTAGCTGGTTCTCCTGGCAAGGATGAAAACTCAAAATCCTTCCTACTTTAAAAAATCAACACTTCTGAGCCTATCCTTTTTGAGTTCATTACTGAGATCATTCTCATAGCAAGTTCATTACACCTTGTGCACTTATTGTAGTGCGGTGAGCAGTTTCTCTATTAGAGTAGACTTGTTCAAGTCACAGAATCCATTTACACTTGAATGAAAGTTGAACATTAACACTTGTGCACGTGTGCCGGCTATTAGCTAATGCATAAGGGAAGTCATTTCGGAACAAACCTGTGAGGCAATTGTCTTTCAGGCAAAGTGTCTGTATTCAGGCAAGGACATGTGCATGTTCAAGTCCTTGCCCTGTACTTCATTCTCTGCAGTTTACTGAGAAAGACCTGACAGCAGTTGAATACCTTTGGTTGTTGTCTGCTACCTCGTCTCTGTCTCTCTCTGTGTTCGTATGATAGGCACCACTGCATGCCATGCACCAGGCCGCCTTTCTTGTGGGGCTGTCTCTCACGACAGCTATGGAGTGCATAATTGAAGACAAGGTAAAAGGATTCCCTTAGGATTTGCATACATTTGGTTTTTGTCTGGTACATCGCCTCTGTCTCTCTTTGTGTTAAATGGAGCCTGCTCAGATGATGGTGTTGACAGCTTCTAGGTTTTTCACTAGATCCAAAGCAGTGTCAAACCTGTTTTTACATTTAAATGTTTTAACCTGGTTTTGTTCACAAAATAAGAACAATACACATTATAAATGTTAGGTAGCTACATATTTATACTTCTTGTACAAACTAAGAAAATAATAGAACACTAATTTAGTTGTTTGACATATTGACACCTGAGCAAGACATGAGTGAGGGATAAAAAGGCAGGATATTAGTCACACAAAGTACTGCCAAAAGGTTTAAAAACACAGATGTGGGGAAGCCCATGAAGCCCACTATATAGCTTTGCTGTTACTGTAAAAAGGCCAGTTGAAATATAACCACAGACAGTTATGGACTGTAATTAATATGAAACTACATGATGATATTGGAGCTATATAACTTACTTCTTTAATATAGTATTCTCTAAAATAATGTAAATACATTGAATATATGAATAAAAGTGTAGTAAAATCATCCAGTGTTGTACTATATTATTTTCAAAGCAGGACCTTAGGTACTTATAGCCAAGGACCTGTGTCAAATCAATTTGCCCTATTACGATTGAACGTTTACTATTACTATTACAATTGTAACGTGAATAATGTGATACAAATAGAGCTAATGAAGTACAAACTCATATAACTCACAAGTAGCTGCTACTTTGTTAAAAGTTATAAATGTCAATTAATTATTCATATTGTTGTTTGTGGGGAATTCAGTAGGTTGACTAATTCAAGCAACTCTCAAAGTATCTGCATAACCTGAACCATACATTATGAACACATCCATTAAAATAAAGTTGAATTCATGGAATATTAGGCAAGGAATGAAAGGAAGAATTAAGTAGGTCCAGCAACTAAGGGAATCCTCTCACCTTGTCGTCAACTGCACACTTCTTAGGGGTCACAAGAGATGCTCTCACTGGAAAGCAATCCTGGTGCGTAGCATGTGGCGGTCCCTGCCATGCGAACACAGAGAGAGACAGAGACGAGGTACCAGAAAAAAACCCCCAAATGTATTCAGCTGCCAACAGAATCCTCTCACTTGTCTACAATCGTGTACTCCGCAGCTGTCACGAGAGATGTCCTCACTGGAAAGGTGTCCTGTTGCGTAGGCTCTGCCGTATCCTGCCGTACAAACACAAAGAGAGACGGGGGGGACAAGGTACCAGAAAATAACCAAATGTATTCAGCTGCTAAGGGAATCCTCTCACCTAGTCTTATGCACTCTGTAGGTATCACAAAAGACATCCTCAATGGAAAGGCATCCTGGTGCACAGCATACAGTAGCCACTTCTCATTGACAAGATGTCACGGCCCCTGGACCCGCCCCACGACTGTCCGCTTGCTTGTGTTCTTAACCCAGCCAACCAGGCTGAGAACAAGTCGTTTCCGCTCGGTGAACTGGGAGAAAGGGACAGTGTGTGGAAGCCCAACCCCAGTCATGTAGGTTTGCTTCTAACAGTACCATTAACATCACCCACTCTGGTGCACTAGTTTGAGTGTATTAGAACTAGTAGCACTGCTGAAGCATTACATGTATCTATAGCAAATATCTATAGCAAATATTCTGACCATGATGAAGTGATAGGTTGGTTAAGGCAAACTGAGTATGCAATACATGTTGCTTAGGTCACTTGCTCTAATTGTACACAACTGTAAATCTACACAACTGTACATTAGTTAAAGTCTACACAGTGTCAGTGATGTGAAGTACAACTGAGAGTTCCCCTGTTGTATTCTTCCAACAGACATTTTCACAGTCAAGTTCTGCGTAAGTGGGGGAAAAAAAATATGAGCTTCACATCAAAGAACATTTTAAACAAATGGACTGATGACTGTATGGCTTACCCAGTATAGCGAGAGTTCTATATACACTCCAATTAAGACTGACATTCTAGACTTGATCTCGTATTTACCGTTTCATCTATATTCTAATGTTAAAGAGCATAAAGCTAAAACAACAATACAATGTCATTGTCTAGTCCGTTATGAACTGCCAGTTATATGCATGCTAGACATGTTTATATGCAAATATTCAACGGCATGTTTAAGAACTGCACATCCTGATGAACAAAATGCAGAGCAAAAACACACAATTCAAAATACTCACCATTACTCACACAATACTCACCATTCAAGAACAGACACCTGTGCCAAAGTAGGGAAACACATAAGAATATTGATTGTGTAAAATTTAAAGAGGAAGTCGCACCGATAAAAGGCGCGTTAGTTATTGTGAGTTCCACAGCGGTGTGGTAGTCTATAAGCCTATAAAGGGAAGGAAACAGTGAAGTGCACAGAGTAAAGAGGTATCTTAGCACTTAACACATACTACTAGGGCTGTGTGAAATAGCCAGTAATTATTTAATTTGCATTAAAAATCAACAGAATAAAAAATGAAAATTATCTTTAGATGCAGCTCTAATTTGTTCTGATAGAAGGGATAGTATGCATAATTAGAAAAATATTAGAATCTTTTTGTTTTACTGTAAAAGAAGGCTTGCATTTGAAAAGTTAATGTGGTGGCCTTTTATTATCTAGCTATAAGATATATATATATATATATATATATATATATATATATATATATATATAAAGTTCCTCCGATAAGTTTATATATATATATAAAAGTCCTCCGATGGTCGGGGGCGGGGGGGTAAAGCAAAAACAAATTTATAAATTTTCAATATTTCGCAC
This sequence comes from Electrophorus electricus, assembly GCF_041902795.1. NCBI lineage: Eukaryota > Metazoa > Chordata > Actinopteri > Gymnotiformes > Gymnotidae > Electrophorus > Electrophorus electricus. The sequence goes on along the minus strand of NW_027658572.1, from coordinate 231,046 downwards.
GTACTTTAAATAAAATATTTAGTTATGATTTACATATTAGATTTTTTAGGCCTTCTAAATGTTTACTTTTGATACATTCAATAACTAACGTTAATGCGATTTATGTTGTCTAGCATTAGGCTAATGAAAATGAAGGTTGCTGCGTTTATCAAACTATTAGTATTTATTTAATGATCCAGTGTGACCAGCATATGGACGATTTTCGAAAAATGCTTTAACTAGCTAATATATTGAAATGTTAGGCGTTGTTAAAGCCTAGTATAGTTAATAGACTAAAATAGACCCAAGCCTCGCATTCACGCTATTAACGCGTTCGGTTAATTGTTTTTTAAAAGAACGTCCACTGTTACATAAAAAGCAAGTTGTGGTTGATCTCCATTATGAAGCTAAATTCTTCCATTAAACATTTTGGCACTGTTGAATGCTGGTTCATTTTGAAAAACTGTTTTATAATTCGTGTAGTTAGATCATTTGGCTCACGAAGATGAATCCATGTGCTCCAAGTTATCCGATAGCCTTGTTGTACGTCGGAGACCTTCAGATATTACCGAGGAAATGCTATACGAGAAATTCAGTCCTGCTGGCCCAATAGTCTCCGTACGGATTTGCAGGGACGCGATGACCCTCCGCTCACTTGGATACGCACTTCAAGTCTCGCAAGGAGCATGAGGCTGAGATGGGGGCCAGGGCCAAAAAGTTCACCAATGTGTACATCAAGAACTTTGGAGAGGACATGGACGACGACAAGCTGAAGGAGATCTTCAGCAAGTTCGGCCAAACGCTGAGCGCTCGCGTCATGACCGACGAGAGCGGCAAGTCCAAGGGCTTTGGCTTTGTGAACTTCGAGAGGCACGAGGATGCCCAGAGGGCTGTGTATGAGATAAATGGGAAGGAGCTGAATGGGAAGAAGGTGTATGTGGGTTATGCCCAGAAGAAAGGCGAGAGGCAGACAGGGCTGAAACTTAAGTTTGAGCAGATAAAGCAGGACGGTATGACTCGCTACCAGGGAGACAACCTGTACGTTAAGAACCTAGACGACGGTCTGGACGACGCGCGTCTACGTAAGGAGTTCTCTCCGTTCGGGACCATCACAAGTGCCAAGGTGATGATGGAGGGCGGCTGCTCCAAAGGGTTCGGCTTCGTGTGTTTCTCCTCGCCGGAGGAGGCCGCCACGGCCATGACGGAGATGAATGGGCGCGTTGTAGGCACCAAGCCGCTGTACGTGGCTCTGGCGCAGCGCAAGGAGGAGCGGCAGGCCCATCTCTCCAACAAGTACATGAAGCGCACGGCCAGCGTGAGTGCCTTGCCCAACCTCGTGCTCAACCCCTACCAGCCTGCCCCGCCCTCCGGCTACAACATGGAAGCCATTCCACAAGCTCAGAACTGGCCTGCCTGCTACCCGAGCAGGCAACTGGCACAGCTCCACCCCAGCACCCCCTGGGCTACGCACAGCATACAACCACAGCATTTCCAATACATGCCGAGTACCATCAGGCCGGCTGCAGACCAATCTCTGGGCCAGGAACCTCTCACTGCCTCCGTGCTGGATCTGGAACCTCCGCAGGAGCAGAAGCAGATGTTGGGTGATGGATGGTCTGTTTCCCGTGATCCAGAACATGCACCCCAAACTTGCAGGGACGGGTTTGCGCCTGGAGATCGACAACTCGGAGCTTCTGCATATGCTGGAGTCTCCTGAGTCTCATTGAAACACTGAAACTGAAAAAATAAAAACGCATTAAATATTTTAAATATTTTTGCCTGGTCTGTAGACTCCAGTTTCAGGCCTTGATTGCAGTAAACTAAAACAACATGTAAAAAGGCTAAATGATTGAGACGTGTACAGTCCGTCACTCCTTTCTTTTTGTTCCTCTTACTGTTCGAATGCTCAGAATGTCAGTTTTTGCAGTTGACAGCTGAGCATTAGGCATGTGTATTGGATTGTATTAATAATACAATTGAGGATTCATTGCTGTTCAGGGACCCAGCAGTGGTAACTTGGCAGTGGTAGGGCTTGAACTAGCAACATTCTGATTACTAGTCAAGTAACCTCTGAATAGTATTATTATGATTAATATTATTAATATATCTTACACTGAGGTCTGCTGAAGCCTACCCAGGATCCTTTGCAGCAGCCTGCCATATGCAGAAATCATTATGAAAGGACACAGAATCTCTAAACTACCTTATGTTTTATGTTATTAGTTTGTCTAATTCAATGTTAAAGCACTTTCCCCTGTAAACACTCTTTTTATGACCTCATTTCACCGTTTCATGACTTTATGCCACGAACCAACCAACTATTTTTTTATACAACTCTTTTCAAACACTTTAACCATTGTGGGTAACTACACTATTATACACCTATAATTCTTGTTATGCTATCTATTGTATTGCCACTGTCGATACATCGATGTTAGGAGAAATACCTCATGAATACTTTAAATGAATCCTTAAAATGACACCTATTCCATTTACTAATGCTAAGCTTGCTACAGTCTGAACTTCTAGCAAGTCAAGAGAAGTCTCATGCAGTTTCTGTATTTTCTATAATTGCATAATATATGGATGGTTTTAAACTCAATAACATACGCACTTGCAAAATACGTGAATATAAAGGAACAAAAATAAATAAACATAACCACATACCTAAACATCATCTGGTACCATCTCCCCATCACCCCTCAATGCAGTATGAGGATGGTCAGATTGTTGTATTTACTAATAGTTACCACTAGTATTAAAATAACAGTAAGCCCAAATCGTTCGACTATGTCCTCTTAAACAAACCTGTGATTTTTTTAATATTTGGACCACATCCTCCTGCAGAATAAAACAATCAGGAAATACAGTTGAGTTGGCTCATACCGCCCTCACATCAGTGTGATATCCATCAATGATGTGTTATGGCTCTGGGTAAGGAACAATGTTATATTGTTCAATAAACTTTTCACAGGATGCAAATTTTTCATTGTTTTAGCAAAGTTTTCGCTACCTCTATACAGCAAACACCAGAATCGACAAGGTTTACATTAATTATAGTCAGTAGAATTAAAGGGAAGAGGCCATATAAAAGGCTGGGATCTACGTTTAGCGGACTCGGCACTGTGTTACTAGATATTCACCACCTTCCAGTAATTTTATTAAGTCCTCTTTAAACAGAAAATAAAGATGCAGAATTAATTGAAGAGAGTAGTAGGTCCATTATTTATTTTGAGCTCAGCGTTACATACAAACGAGGCATAGTCCAGAATATGTCTAATAATCACACAAGGAACACACATTTTTATCCAGTTTTCACAACTGATTATGTGATTGCCACACCTTCTCTACATACTGGTGTTTGAAATCTCCACCACTGTGTTCAACCATACATTATTCAATATATGCAAATTGAGATCTATCATTGTACAAATTGAAGCTTGACCCCAGTATATCCTATTGGAAGATTTTCCTGTTTTTTTTTTTTGTTGTTGTTTTTTTTGTTTTTAACAAAGATGATCTCAACTCATACCATCAAACACCTGCAAGATGATGTTGCAGGTCAGTATCACCCTGCTCTTATGGTAAGATAATGAACCTTTCTTAGCCACAGAACTCTCGAAGAGGCTTTCACGTCTTTTAAAAGCCGGGATCTTTCCCAATACTTAGGAAGCTATTTCTCACGGGAACAGTCCAGAGTCATCTGCCGTAGACTTCCACAGAGGCCTTGAAACCACCTGCATCAGAGCCTCTGCTCTGCACTTACAGACCCAAAAAGGCCTTAAGATACCCCAGAAACATTATTCCTCTTTATGCTTTCAAACACAGTCTTGCACCACTCTGCACCTGTTGCAGAGAGCTTCAAAGCCTATTATAATTAGATCACAGATCGCCTCATGAAAATACCTTTACCCCAAAACATTTTATTACCTCAGGTGGAACAGTGTGTATAGGCCTAGACCTCTTTAGATGTAACTTAGAACCGCCGGTGACCGCTGTATGCATTTCTTTGGTTGTACAAGCTCCACTGGAGGACTCGATGAATAGTTGATGATGGAAGAGGGGTATATCACATTCACCCCTTCTGCCTCCATGTGACAAATTAACACACTGCATAAACTTTTAGAAATAAATCAGTCTTTTAACAAATGGTAAACATTCTCTAGAAAAGATTATCTTGTAACAATTCATTGAGTATATGAACTGTTTTTGTGTCCTTATATCTATAAATGAAAAGTAATAAAACATTATAGATGATAAATAAATTACATAAAATGTATAAAAGTTCACAAATAAGAAAGTACCTGAGTCTGCACTTTTCTCCACAGATTCAAGAAACTCGTGAAAGTTGGAAGCTATAGAAACACATAGTACAGAATTATAGACTGACTGAGGTGTGAGCAGAAAGATCGCCATGATGTCCTTATATCTAAAGCACTCAAAGCATTGATGTTATGAAAATAAACTGTGATCCGATTGGTTCAATCTAAGTAAATAGATTCACCTACTTTGAAGTTAAAGTTTTTCTCAAAAGGTTAGAACTGGTTGACTATACTTTGCCGTGTTCTGTAATAGAAAATGTAAACATTTATATCTAAAATATTGCACGACAGAAATCAATTCAAGACTAACCTCTAATGACCGCTAGATGGGGGAAGATATTAAGTAATAAATGAGTCCAGATCCTCCTGCCCGACAATACGGTGAGACTCTGTTTTTACGTGTGATGGAAAATGATACGAAACTATGTATTATGTGATTCATATAAAATCACACTGATCCTTTTGTTCTTAAATTAATAATGCTGTTTGCACATTTGTATCCGCCTGTTGCTGATTAAGTTGAACATGTATCAGGAACTGTTAACATCAAGGTCATCTTGACACACAACCCACACTGTTTGGAGACAGTTTGGGTTGGTTTGTGGAAAAAAACAAGCTGAGAGCTGATTGGCTTATAGCCACAGCAACAAAGGAAAGAAGAGCTGCTTAAGAAAAGATGATTGGTTAAAGACAGCACAGGAGTAGTATAACTAGCCACGGTTTTGTATACTCGGGGCTCCCTACCTGAGGAGAGCCAAACATTTATTTTATTCTTTTTCTTATTAAATTACTCTCTTAATCACGTCTGACTTGCTGTTTGTTCAAAATTCCACAACATATGTCATTACTACGCCGCACAAAAAAGACCACCATATTTGTAGTTCCACAATGTGAAAAGGCGTCATTTTCTATGCAAACGAATGAATAAACACCATGCCATGCCTTGCTGTATTCCCTCTTTGCACCGCTGGACAGACACACTCATGACACTGTACTCATCAAAAGCAGCACCAGAGACGCACTGAGTCATATCCCGCTACACACCTCTCAGGCCAGCTTGTTTGCACGTTTTGTCATAAAACTCAAAATGTCATTTGTTGCCATTATATATAAAATTACCTATTTAAAAAAAACAAATAAATCAAAAAGTACTTGTGGCTAGAGAGACACGTGGCTAATCACCTACAAGAAATAATGTCAGTGATGGTTGGGGCAGGTGTTTCAAACTTGCCCAGACTCTTGAGAAGCACCTAAACGCTCACACAAGGGTGTCCGCTTGCCATAGTGCTGCAAATACTGCAGGAAGGGCTTTGGTGAAACAGGCCACATGGAGGAGCAGAAGACAATCCACACAACTGAAGAAGCCCATAGCTGCCCAGTATGTCAGAATCCACACGGGAGAAGAACCCTGTAGCTGCCCAGTATGTCAGAAGCAATTTGTGCAGCTGGGTAATGAACCATATTTGTACCCATTCGTATGTTGGGAGCAAATCAGTTGAAGACTTGAACAGTATGTTAACAATCAGTTAAAATTACTGTTGATGACAAGAAAACAATGGCTAATATGTTCCTTCACAGCTATGTCATTGGTTGATCTATTTTTGTCAGATTTAGTGCTTGTTTGGGCAAGTGTGTTAAAGTCTTCCTTTGTTTTTGGTTTTGTTCCTTTTCATATAGTTGTTTATTCCTTTTTGTCTAGTGATGTCCGTTATCCATTTAAAATCTGTCAAATTAAACAAATGTGAAACGAATTCCATAGTATTCAGATTTGATTGCAAAAGAGACCAACCACTCCCCGTATTTTGAATTTTGCATATACAGTATATGTGCAGTTCCAGCCTAGTCCACTGATCCAAAATCTGGCCCAGATGTATCTGTTGACTGCAAATTTGAATGATTTCTGTGCTCTGCAGCAAAGGAGCGTTTGGTTACTATCTGATGGATTAAAATAGGCTTGTTGGTAGCAAAGACATCACTAAAGTGTACAGAGCAAAGGTACTCCAGGACCAGGATGGGTAAGTAGCAGCTTGATCAGTGGAATCTTCTGTGAGACGTAACAGGACGTCGGTCTTAAATGTAATGTTAGATCAAATGAAAAACTTTAGTGGATTGAAATACAGATAAATAAATCCACTAAAAGTGCATCTGCATCATTGGTTAAAAAGTTGTTCTGCTAGTTGTCTGATTTTGTTCCAGTAATCTAATGTTTCCTGGCACTAGGTGGTTCAAGATTATATTGGTGTTTGCTTTATTTCTGTGATTTTTTTAACCATAGTCTGCTTGTTTATACTGTCTACCAAATGCAATACTGAGTAGTGAAACACTGACACAATCCCTTTTGGCGTCAGACATTTGTAATAATTTCAATAATCTACAGTTGTAAGTCAAGAGGGCAGCACCATTTTAAAGTCTAGTTTCCTTTCTCTGTCTCACTTTCTGGAATTTTTCTGTCTGTGTTTTTATTAAAGTTAAAAATGGAAAGGGTATTAAAACTCCCTTTCACTGACATCTCTTCCACTGAACTTGTAGAGAAAGTGATGATATGAAGATGATTATGTTTATCACATTCACTCAGAGATCATTGTCTGAGGGTCATGTTGTACAGTTCACGATGCCCCGGGTTGCAATCAGGAGGTTTAACAGTGATGTGCCAAACAGTTGTCTGTGGTGTTCTATATGATCTAAAAGTCAGACTTACCATTTATCAGTCAAATCAATTAAAGAACATTCATGATCAACAATTTGTGGGTGGCCATGATACTAACAGCCTGGTGGAAATTTCACAAGATATCAAACTCCAGACTCACATAAACATAACACTGCTTTCATGTCACTTCCACAAGTAGCCCAAACATAAGATATAGAAAGCAGGTAAGAGCGGAGCAGTCAATGTGCCTAATATGACTGCAAAAGCCTGGCAGGACAGGAGGTATTCCTGCTTCTGCTAATCAGCAAAAGGAAGCTCCTGGCAAAGTGACGTGGACTGCAAAAAAATCACCAGGAAGGTCAAGCTACAAATGCCAGAGAGGAGCAGGGAGCACCAAAAGTTCCATAGCATCCTGCGGAAAGAGTACCACATAAGCATGGAAACAGTACAGCAACCCATGGTATGAGCATGGACAGATGAGGAAGAGCTGCTAGAACAGTACGTCCCCAATAAGCAGGCAGGATGTGGATCCGTCTCACTATTTCATCGGCAGAAATGCAGGAGCAGGTGATAATACTCCTGGGCCCAGCACTCTTCAACCTGGGTACTTTAAGGAGAACACGGCAGCCTCCCAAAAGTGATACAAAGTCCCAAAATGGCTATTACCTGTGCTGAATAACAGTATGAAGGACAAATCTACCCCTGTCCAAAGTTTAATTGATTTAACTGAATGCCAACTATACTACCACCATCAATCTGTGTAAGGTGTACTTGCAAGTGCCTTTAGCACCAAAAGCAAAAGAACTCAGTGTTTTCAACACATTTCATCCAAGCATCATCATGTGAAATGTTGTTCTTTTCGGAAATTCTTCATCTAAATATGGTTGTGTTGCTAATGAGATCATATTATTTGTTACTCTTTAAACCTTATTATTCCTTTAAGATTCAAAGTCTACTGTGTTAGGAAACCTATGTGAGAATATAAAATCAGCAGTTTCTGCATGCTTGTGTGATGAATACAGAAAGTGATCTCTTATACCTGCGGAATTAAGGCTTCAAATGTCTTGGTGTTCAGACGATATGGAGAGGCTCTGGGAATCTGGAAGGATAAACGTTTGTTTCATTGTCAGGGACTGTTGATCATTTATTTGTCCATTCATTTATTACACTATTAAGGGATTATTAATGTGCACTGGGAGAACAGTATAAAGTTATCAGTCTTCTAACTAAATAGCCTGGTCTTGTAAGGTAACCACATGCACACCTTTCCCTCAGTGATGGCAAGGAGTGGTTTAAACTCACCATGTCATCTGTGATTCTGAGTGTGAGTGCTCCTGCATTTTTGTACACAAAGCCTGCTGAGTTGGCAGTGAAGGCAGAGATGCCCATATACAGCATGTTGCTTTCATCAGGTGGCAGTGAAAATGGTGTCGGGGCAAAAGCGGGTTTCTTGTGCACTCCAATGTTGTAAAACTCCCCCTATATAGAGAGCAATGCAGAGATTAACTTATTCTTTTACAGCTCCTGGGTCTTGATTCTTCGTTCAGATTAAACTGTTTTATCAGTGTAACCTTTGTGTAACCTTTTTTTCCTACAAAAGCCCAACAGTGCTTTCTGGATACACTTAGGCACAGTTTTGCAAGTGCTCCTGTTATTCCCTGTTAATTCAGATCTTTGGCTCAGAAAGGCTTTCTTATGATCATTATGGTCATTATTCTTATGCTTTGACAACTTGTGCCTTTTTTAACTTGTGCCTGAAAACCCCTTTACCTATGCCAATGATAAAACACTGATGAACTCCTGCAAACAAGTTGTAGTTTATTAATTAGTGCATTAATCTTAGTTTGGGATCTTTAATGACCATCTTAATCTGTGTATATTATTTGATTGTTGGTTCTTTCCTAGCTGAATGTAACTTCCTCTCACAGTAGTGTACAACTTCCAAGCTTATCAAAGGATAGTGTTGTAGTCAGGACCATTAAAAAATCATTCAAGCAAAGACCAAGATTTTGTAGTGTTTGAATCTGAGACAAGAATGAGACTTATTTAACAATGATTTTACTTTAATTATACCACTCACTGATAATGTATTGTAAATTGTCATTGTCATAAATAATTGTCATTATAAAGGCAGCTGAATATAAACAAATATAAAGCAAAAAGGTTCATATGGTCATTTTTATTATTAAATTAAAACATAGTAATACTTAAATAATTGCTATCTGCCCTTGGGTCAATCATGGAAAGGATTAATTAGATGTGTTCTGTAATGTGTTAAATCCTCTCGATAAATGCATAGCTTTAGCTATATCATAAAACATATGATGAGTCCTTTTCTCATTATTACTTGTGTACAACAAAAGTTTGTGTGACAAGCAGCAACATGTATATTTGCCAATTTATGAAAACGGGAGTATGCGCAGTGGGAGAGTAAATATCTTTTAAAATGACTCTCAATTAATGGCAATGCATTTACAATAAGTCTCTTGCCACAATAACAACACTGTCTGGATTTGCCATCAGCTGGTTGATTGCAGCATCGTGCAGCCTGCAGCCTAGCATTTGTTTGCAGGGGAACATACACTGCCATAATTATTACCATAATGAATTTTTTAAGGAGAAAGAATAGTCTGTACATTAATGTTAAAAATTCCAGATCCAGATAGCAGTGTTTATGTATGTCAGTGGCTGTGCACCAGTACTTGTGAATGTACACACACAAACTTCACCCTTTGGGTCTTCCCCAAGTCCCCTGTCCTGTTCACACTACTAGCTAAGAGCAACCAGCTAACTTGATAGCAGTGTGACTCAATAATAATAATAGTAATAATAATAATAATAATAATAATATGGCGCTTCCATGCACATCAGCAAGCAAATAGGAACACTAGCACTTGCATGAAATTAAGCATATTAGCATTTCAGAAGGCAGATTATTTAGCCTGCTAAAATAGCAGGTGTGGCAGCAAATGTCTGTTCAAAACACTATGTCACAGGTATGAGTATCATGTATTTGATATAGTATGATTGTTCATGTTTGTAAATTTAAAGCTTACAAATGCTGTATTTACAGTGTATTGCAGGTTATTAAAATGTGGCAGTAATTATTAGGATATAGAGAATTGTAGTGTTTAAACAAATCATTATGTCAGAAGTATGTTTAGGGGAGAATACACCCTGACCCACCCAGAGTTAACACACACTTACCTTACATTATTGATCATAAACTTGAATAGCTACAATACTGTCTGCTAATCATGCAGTTTGAAGTTTGCAAAGTGTGTACCCAGACAAAATCTGTGTTAAAACTTTCCTTTAACACTGAGTCATACATGAGTCAGACATGATTCTGAATAAATGAATGAATGAAAAAATGAAAAGCCTTATTTCATTTCAAACTGCACTTCAGGAACACTGAGCTCAAGTTCTGAGGAAACTTCCCTGCATATTTTCAGGGGTTTTCTGCCTCACCATGCCTGAATCACCTCATAAGGAGCTTGATAATGAGGAGACAGGGTGACTGAGGCAGTGAACACTCCTCACTGAGCATACTGGCTTCCAAGAGCTGGAGCTGGGAAGACCTATAGGTCTGTGACACACACTCCCACCCAGTCCTGATACTAAGAAGGTGGAACCTACAGGCTAATATGCAGCTGCCTGTGCATCAATAGGCGTCTGGGGTGTCCATCACTCAGGGAGGCGTGGCTGAAGGCGTGGCCTTGCAGACTCTGAGAGCTGGCTGAGGTAATCTCTAAAGGAGAGAGTAGTCACCAATAATCATGGAAATGTAGCCATAACTGTACAGTATATTTCACAGCCATGTATATTACATATCACAGACCAGGCTTACCAGAATAAATATTCCACACATACAGCTCATATATATCTCTCTGTGTGTGTGTGTGTGTGTGTGTGTGTGTGTGTAAAAACATGCTCCTGTTTTAGTCTCAACACAGACAGATATACATGTAGGAGTAGCAAACTGAAGTAAGAGCTCACCTTCACCAGTACATAGTCTCCAGCTTTAACAGTGACAGGGTTGGTATCCGTGGGATAAGAAAGCAAATCCTTTCTTGGAAAAATAACCTTCACATTCCCATCATTCCGACCACAAAGATCTTGAGATGACTTCTTACTTTCCTGCAGAAAACAGACTCAGTCAAGCAAAAACAGCAGATAACATTTGTACAATATAAAAGGCTTGACTAAGCACTGTAGCAGACAGAAATTCTCTCCTGCTCTTACATTGCCTCCAGATACCATGCCACAACGTCTCACTAGTGTTATCCAAACCAAGGGTGGTTATTCCCACTGTTATGTAGATGGTCATAAAATTCTGTTATCAGTGTGTATATCGGTAGATCCAATCTCAGCATGACTGGTAGCGCATATTAACACACAAGTGACAAACACCTTGTGGTAGTTTTCTGTGCATTCGCCAGGCATGTCCTCAAAAGAAGGACACTAACAAGAATCAAAATTAACTAAGACCCCAATCTTCAAACAGTTATTGATGGCAGGTAATACACTAAAGACCACAAGCACAGGGAAACCAGTCATTGGGATTTCCCAGTACCAAAGATGTGAACTGCTCTCAACACTTCAAAAATAACAAAAAGCTCAAAGCATCCAAAACAGACACAATGCTATGCCTAACCAGGGAAGGGTTTCAAATGAAAGGGCCACAGAAACCCATGCGGCAATCGCAAACTAACACCACAAACGGGAAAGTGACCATACAACTCAAATAGACTAAAATAGACCAAACAATGCCCTAAATACATAAACACATAAACTCTATTTGCCCTCCAGAAAAGAACAAAGCCAAAACCAAAATGAAATGCCAAAAGGTGCTAGGGCTGAGCTGATAGACAATGCCATTGTTCATCATCGTTGTCAGACAGACCTCATGATGTTGATCCAGCAGGTCTAAATAAGATAAGGGAGGAGAATTTACTGCAACTCTTTATTTTCTTGCAGAAATCTAGTTAAATCGATATGCAAAACATGATGACCAAGACACACAGATGCAGCAATCCCAAATTATTAACAGCAGAAGTGCTCCAAACACAGTTGTAACACAGCATGGCTTCAACCCACTGCAGTACTCACTCCCTCCACTAGGACAAGCTGTTTGCTGTCGATGAAACTGGTGTTGACCTTAGCCGCATCTTCTCGGAATGTAAAGATAAGCTCCTCCAGGCGACAGCTTCTTCACCTCAGCTGGGATATCGTCCCCGAGACGGTGGTATGCCTGAGTTTTCTGTGGGTGTGGTACACACATCTTCATGTCAGAAGGTAAAGCCCAACTGGCAGCCACAAGACCCTTTCAATTCTCCAAATGATAATAGACAATGGTGAATTTCTTGATAGAACCATCACATGAACCAGGGAGAATGTCTGTTTTTTGATAGTGTTAAACACAATGACAAAATAGGATCTCACCTTCCTCATGCTGTAGGCAAACAGGAAGGCTACATTATAGCCCACTTCCCTGATCAAAGAGACCGACTGCTGGTGGTCCTCCTCTGTTTCCCCACAGAAGCCTGTGATGAAGTCACTGCTCAGACTGACCCCTGTAAAAAGAAATTATACATAGATATTTATTCACACAAGACCTATTATAGCTACAATAATTTTATAATTACATACTGAATGTTTGGTAATGATAGGACACCTGGTATTATCTTTCGAATGTTTTCCACAAGCTCAAGGTAGGCTTCCCTAGTATACCTATGAAAACATCCCAGAGCATGATGACTTAAAGTGAGAACTAAGTTTTAACACATGAGACATCAAGAGATTTGAGATAAGCAGGCTAATCTCTACTGTGCTTGTGGTGAGTGCTGTCGTTCTAGGAGCGTTTCTCACCCACGCCTCATGGTCTGTAGGACTCTGCTGCTGCCGCTCTGAGCTGGCAAGTGGATCTGCTTACAGATGTTCCTCCGCTCTTGGATTAGCTATAACACCTTCAGGAAACATACTCACCCACTCCAGCACAGGTCAAACGAAAACAGCACAAATTGACTATGGCAGTCAAACCTTATTTCACATATCTGATAAGCATAAGGCTTTTTCAATCTGATAATCTATTAATGATCTCTTCTACTGCTCACATCCAAATTTGCGAATCCTAAATTATTATCCAATCTGCTGCTTAAAATGGCCTATGAGCAATATCTGCACATGAATTCAGACTATAAGAAACCGTTCAACTAAATACTTAAACTCTTTGAACATCCACTACACCACACAAGCCATAAACAGTCAGGGCTGGATTACCAATAGATTACCAGAGCAGGCAGTGACCTGTAGGCCCCACACCTTTTAGGGGCCATGCAACAAGGAATTAAAAAAACCAAACATATTAGGAGATAATTTGCAAGGGAGGCCCCAAGATTATGACTGCCTAGGGGCCTCCACAGGGTTTAATCTGCCACTGTAGGCAGTGTACATGTACATGCCCCTAAATGTAATTGGTAACATATTCCATTACATTACTCAAACGAGGAACATACTTTAAAAACTTTGGAATACGTCAACATTGTCCAAGACTATTTCAAATATAACTCACTTTAATTACATTTAAATTACATTTAACAGCATGTATTCTGTGTTCTGTATTTTGTCACCTGCAATGAAATACATTTTAAAAGTACCTTCCCCACACTAGTCATGGGTATCCCAACCAAAAACCACATGCTCACATCCATGACTCTGGGGTTTCTACCTCATCAGGAAAGTCTTTAGGATGTGGCCAGGTGAAGCGAATCCTTGTCAGGGTTTACGAGGGAGACGTGGTGTAGCAGGTCAGAGAATCGTAGGCCTCCTTGCTCATCACGGGAACACGGTGCTAAAACCACGGCTGAGGTGCGAACCAAGCTCCGAGTTGCTGGCCCCGTCCCCAGACACGTCTCTGTAGCTGTTCTCGTTTTGACCCAGCAGGGTCACTTCCTTCACCCCCTATGGCCATGATCATTTCATATACTTAGTGTTCACATCTGGCCAAGTTTCACACACAGAAACTAGTAAAGCCAGACTGCACACATAGTCGCTGAAGGGAAGAAACCTGGTCAGACAGCATGCGCACTTCTTCAAGTATGGAGGACACAGGTCTGCTCCTATCCTTCCCCCAGGTAAACGGCACAATGCAGTAGCTGCACATGTTGTCACAGCCCCGCGTGATAGACCTACAGCAGTCAAAGAGGGACAAAATATACTGGATAATCCCACTGTAAGACAAGGTGCCACCAACAAGGCTTGCAGTACACAAGGTCTGTACTGTCAACAGCGTGAAAGGACTTTAAAAGTATCGACCCCCTGATATCAAACCATTGTTTGAAGTGCTACATCTAAAAGCATGAAGGAGCTGAAGATGAGCCACCACGGTGTTTGAAGTTTTATATCCCTTCATAAGTGTAGGAGGGTCAGTCATGTATAAATATTTAACCAAAAAATGCAGATTGACAAGTGTTCAGTAAAATGATAATAATAAACAACTGAACTATGAGCATTTGCTGTTTTTGGCTTTATTGTGGATGCAAGTCCCATGTTTCATCCAATATGGTAGCAAATGCCTTTAAATTATAGCTGACTTTTCTGTATTTTAATCTAACAGTTGCTGTTCAGATTAAATTCAGTGTATTAGAGTTGAATATGAAAACACCAAAAACTGTCTATACATGTTAACTTAAAAATTGAACTGTACATGTGAGACTGTTATTTTACTCTTTACCATCTTTACAAAATCACACAGTGCAAAGTTAATTTAAGAGTTAGTGTTTAGTAGGAACTCCTCCCTTATAAATCAGCCAGATATTATTATGGCACTCACACAAAGGCACTGTGTCCTGAATGGTGAATGGGCATGACATCAGCATATGCCTCTTCCAGGGAGAGCAGGACATTGCTGGTCCTCTGACCCCCATGGGCCAGTGCAAGGAGTCGGAGAAGATCTCTGTAGGCATCTGGCCCTGCTACAACATCCACCACCCTCTCCTTCTCCAGCAACTCAGTCTTCAGTCTCTCTGCCAAGCAACCTACAAGAGAGCAAGCACACATATGCGTATACGGGCACGTGAACCCACACACAAACATACATGCGCACATACGAACATTTCAGACTGAGAGATACATTTGAACGTGAATGAAGAACTATGGTGAAGTGAGAAGTTACCCAGGACTCCTATCTTTAATGGAGTGCTGCTCTTTAGACACTTCTTTTTCAGAACTGCTGGATGTTTGAGTCTGTTCCAGATGGTCTGCTCTGCCTTTTCCCTGTCACAATGATTTTTATTTTTTCCAACAGAAAATAGCATTACATCCAAGCAAAAAATGTCACTGAAGTCAAGGACTGCTGTCAAGTTGCACAAGATTGGCAACGTATAGATTCACTGTGTAAAATACAAACAGAAATAGGCTTTTCCTACCTTATGGAGCATGTGACAAGAAGCACCACATCTGCCTGTATAAAAAAAAAAAATTAGGAAAGATGAGAATGAAAGCTTTCAAATAAAGGAAGCGCTGTGTTTATCAAGGGTCAAAGGTCAAGGCATTGACACTTACCTCTGATAGTTCGTGGGTCCGAACATATCCACCCTTCTGAAGAATGGACCACGCAATTTCAGTGTCGTTGACGTTCATCTGACAGCCGTATGTTTCGAAATACACTGCAAGATGTAAACACCAAAATAAAATTGGCAACGACTACCGGCATACTGACACATGGGAATTAAAATCCTAAAGCCTGAACTATCATGGCAACAAATGCAGTTACATACCTTTCCGTAGCTGCGCCAGACCACTTTCTTCAGGAAGATACGATTCCTCATGTTCCTGTTGCGTCTCAGTTGAACTTTTGCCTGAAGAACTCTTAATGACGACAGCTTGGTCTTAAATGTGCTCACTCTCGTCTCATCAGTCTCATTAGTAGGAGTGCTAGATAGAGACACTGAGCAATAACCTCTGCATTTGTCGGCGAGTCGAGATAAACACTTTTGAACAGAAAACACTAGAAGTCTAAGCCTGCGGGCAGACATCATGTCTAAACGGGAGATTCGGCTACAAAGCCATGAACAAGACAAGAAACTCAATTTAACTTTAAAAGTAACGTTAGCTAAGGCTAAGTGCTAACTTAGCAATGGTGCTGTGGTTTGCGCAGAACAATTTTATATACAAAAGTATATTATCAGCGAGCTAACAAATCTGTACAAGCAGCCAATAAATATAAAAATATCTGTAGCTTAGTTAGGTAACCTAATAATTCAGCTGTAACATACACTCACGTATGACCCCACACGGTTAACATTGACATGCAGTTTTGTAATTTTCAAAATAACGGTTTCATTAAAACGTAACAGTGATACTCGTGTTTCAGTTCTAAGACAAGTAAACGGTGTAACTTGGGAGGGAGATCAATCGCAAAAATATCGATTTACGTTTTTTAATTCATATTTTTGTAATTAATATTTTTTAATTAATATTTTTTTAATTAATAGTTTTGTGAAATCTTATATTTAACATAAACGGCTACTTTTATTTTGCAAGTGTTTACTTGTTAGTCATAAGTAGTGTTTTGTGAGATGATTGTTCGTTTTCACACATGGCTCTCTGTCCCTCACCTACTCTGATCTAATGACGAATGCGTAATTTATTTTATAAGTGGACTTCACACTTCGTTCTGTTACCTAAGGGTCAATACAACATACTCGTTTAAATGTGCTGATACAAAGATTGTGAAACAATTAATGTTTTTAATTAACTGATTAAAGTTTTACTCTGAATGAACACATTTTACGAATATATAGGAATGTTAACCTTATTACATTGTCTTTGATGAGGAAATGGGTATTTTGGATGTTTTAACCTTTTAAACATGTTTTAACCTTTTAAACTTTTAAATATTACCGTAAGGTTGTAAATACATTCATTAATATTTTAGGTATTTTGATTATTCATTTTGCAATTTTGATTAAAAATAAATAAATAAATAAAATTAAAAATCAAGTTATTTAAACATGTCCAAGAATTGCTGTCCACTCTCTCATCTTTGGATAACCATCTTGGTAAAAATGCGACCTTTGACATCAGTGACCTCACAACTTTAAAAAAGGTCTATCTTCATTCGACTAAAGGCATAAACTGCATGCTCCTATAGTATATCAGTTCATTTGAATTTCTCACTTTGTCCCCATACTCAGATGAGTTAAAGCTAAAAATGTCCACCCCATTGTGATGAAATATTGAGTTAATAAACATTATTTTAGAATATCAAAATATATGTTTGAAATGCTAACTTTAGCTAAAATTGTCCACCTGCTGACATGACAGTTGCACAATACAGTGAACATATACTTGCATATACCTTCTTTGCTGTTTTCTTGTTGTTTTGTTTTAAGTAATATTTCCTAATAACTATTAAACTATTGATGTTCAGCTACGACAGGAGCTGAAGTAGCAAAGAGGAAAAGGTCCAGGTGAGATGCAGACCCTTGGAGGAAAGAGACAATTACCTGTGAAATTAGAGAGAGAGAAAGCGCTGTAGAAAAGGTGAGGAGATTTTAACAAAAAAGGGAATTCATGACTGAAAAAGAAAGGTATGCCAAAAAAAAAACCAAAACAAAACAGAGTCGAGAAAGGAATAGTTGCCATGACAACTAAACATTCTTGAAGAGCTATAAACTGTGTTATCAAGGTGTATTTTAAATGTTCATAACTTTGCTTTTAATGGCTTTAAACGTTATATATAGCTTAGAAGTATGTAGAGGTTGGAGGAATATGTGTGGCTATATTTGGGCTATTTCTTCTGTTTGGGTATGAGTGGTTTGTAGCATTTAGCCTTGGACATTGAGAGTGCTGAAAAGTCTAAATGTGTCTGTGAAAGCTTTAGAAGTATAAAGTGATTGATTTTTAAATTAGTAATGAAAATGCTGAGGTAATAAAATGATATTGTAAGCAGAAAAGTATGGATGGTCCCGAATAAACTGGTTTCATGCAGGAAAGACCAGTGTAGGCTTCAGCATAAATCTTCAGGAGGCCTCTTTGAAAAAGCCTCTAGGGGATTCCGTTGAAGGGAGAGCCTTGGTTCAAGGATGGGACATCCCGGCCAAGCACTGGAAGAAACAATATGGAGATCACCAAAAGAAACAATATGGGCATCCGGTTGATATAGAATAGGATCGTCTTTTAAAAAAATAGAAGTAGTTCAGGTTGAACATAATAGTACCAAGAACTTGTTGGTGTAACTATTAAATATCAATTAGCATATATTGAATAATGTATGGTTTGAACATAATAGTGGAAACCTGGACAAGTATTATGAAAAAATAAAAATGGTTATGCAAGTGTCCTTGAAGCGTTTGGTTACTATCTGATGGATTAAAATAGGTTTGTTGGTAACAAAGACATCACTAAAGTGTACAGAGCAAAGGTACTCCAGGACCAGGATGGGTAAGTAGCAGCTTGATCAATGGACTCTTCTGTGAGACGTAACAGGGCGTCGGTCTTAAATGTAATGTTAGATCAAGTGAAAAACTTTAGTGGATTGAAATACAGATGAATAAATCCACCAAAAGTACACCTGCATCATTGGTAAAAAGTTGTTCTGCTAGTTGTCTGATTTTGTTCCAGTAATCTAATGTTTCCTGTGGACTAGGTGGTTCAAGATTATATTGGTGTTTGCTTTATTTCTGTGATCTTTTTAACCATAGTCTGCTTGTTTATACTGTCTACCAAATACTGAGTAGTGAAACACTGACACAATCCCTTTTGGCATCAGACATTTGTAATAATTTCAATAATCTACACTTGTAAATCAAGAGGGCAGCACCATTTTAAAGTCTAGTTTCCTTTCTCTGTATCACTTTCTGGAATTTTTCTGTCTGTGTTTTTATTAAAGTTAAAAATGGAAAGGGTATTAAAACTCCCTTTCACTGACATCTCTTCCACTGAACTTGTAGAGAAAGTGATGATATGAAGATGATTATGTTGATCGCTTTCACTCAGAGATCATTGTCTGAGGGTCATGTTGTACAGTTCACGATGCCCCGGGTTGCAATCAGGAGGTTTGACAGTGATGTGCCACAGTTGTCTGTGGTGTTCTATATGATCATCACAGAACATCACACATAACTGGTCAAATTGTATCTCCAGTAGGATATTTGTGTATTATACTATATATTAGCAGCATATCTTTATGATGCAATTAAAAACATTCCCCATCCCCCTGAATACCAATCATATTACATATCTGGGTACTAAATTCTCTTCCCAGTTGTCTGTTATTCAAAATAAATAGTCATCCAATTATTAAAACAATAAGCGACGAACTTCATTGATGGACAAATTTGCCCCTTATGCTCTTCGGACAAACTGCAATAATTAAAATGAGAATATTACCTAAACGAAATTGTTTGTTTTCAATTATTCCAGTGCCACCAACCTGTCTAAAATCTTTGGACAACATCATAACTTGATTCTACTGGAAAAATAAATCACATAGAATCAAACTCACAACATTACAGAACTGTAGTTGATTATTGCAAATCAACTACAATATGGAATAAAATGGATAAAACCTAGTATATCAGACAGAATATGGATAGACATAGAGCAAACATTATGCAAAGATCTAAAAGTCAGACTTACCATTTATCAGTCAAATCAATTAAAGAACATTCATGATCAACAATTTGTGGGTGGCCATGATACTAACAGCCTGGTGGAAATTCCACAAGATATCAAACTCCACACTAACATAAACATAACACTGCTTTCATGTCACTTCCACAAGTAGCCCAAACATAAGATATAGAAAGCAGGTAAGAGCAACTATCAGTTCAGAGACATTAAACTCACCTGCATCCATATCAGTATTATAAACATTCCTAATACAAAAAAACTATCACATAAGATATACAAAATAATAATGAAATCAAATCGCATAATTACTCTCCCATCGAGACAATGGGAGGAAGATTTATTACTAGCCCCCGACGCCACAGTCTGGATTAAAATGTATAATAATAATTACCACATGACAGCAACACTAACCTACAATGCATTCAGTACAAAATGATACATAGATTACATTATACTACACATTGGATGTTTAAAATTGGTTTCACAAGCTCAGCAATCTGTACATACTTTACGCCAAAGACAGCTGACGATTACATTCACATCGTGTGGCAGAGCACACCTATCAAGTAATTTTGGCAATAGGTCATCACACACATGTACCATGATTTAAATAACCCTATCCATCCAACACCATCTTTATGTCTCCTAGGAGACATGTCATCAACCAATGTGTCAATATAAAAAAAAACAGGATAATATATATATAACATTATTAATTGCAAATTACAAACATACTCATGAATTGGAAAACAAAAAATAATATTAGTGTCACCGAATGGAAAAATCTATTGATAGACTACATATCAATGGAAAAAAATCTCAGAATGAATCAATAAGAACCAATAACCTAGACTGGACTACTTTGATAAAAAGTTTACAGAGCTAATCCATAAATGATAAATATCCCAATCTAGTACGTGTACATATACAGTGCACTCGCACATAGCCTCTCTCTCTCTCTCACACACACACACACAGGCAGACGCACACAAGCAGTCACACACGAACACACACACACACACACACACACACACACACACACATTCCCGTAATGGTGCAGGTGGCTAATACTTAAAATACTCTATCTGCATTTCCCGTTTGTCTGTTTCGTCTCTGTTCGTCTTATTTTTCTTCTCTCCCCTATTCCCGTTTCCCCCACGTTATTTATGTCTGTTCATACGTTTTATACACCCGATATAGTTGGACACAGTGAGAAGTTAGAAATAAATAATGAATAAATAATAAAGTTCTAAAGGTCCTCCGATGGGCGGAAATCAATTGATATATTTATTTCTCCAGATTTCTAACTCGGAGAGAAAAAGACGTCCTTTTACAAATCGCAGCTCGTTGTGGAACTCTACTAAGGTTTACAATCCAGGCGATGATTTTTAACCTCAAAGAACATAGGCCTGCTCCAAGGCAAACTGATTTCATCCCATTAATTAACTTTAATGCGATGTTTTTTGCCGAGCATTAGGCTAAAGAAAATGAATGTTGCTGCGTTTATCAAACTAAAAGTATTTATTCTGAGCCATGCGGTAAATGATTCAGTGTGAGCAGCATATGGACGATTTTTGGAAAATGCTGTGACTAGGTAATATTTTGAAATATAAGGCGTTGTTAAAGCCTCTCATTCACGCTATTAACGTTATAAGTTAAAATAATTGAATAATTCATAAATAAATAAATAGCGTTTGTATAATATTTAAAAATAAACATTTACGTAAAAGCACTCTTACGTAACAACCAAGTTGTCATGTATTTGAATCTAAAGCTAAAGTGTTGCTTTGATCGCTTTGGTCGGTCGACACTTGCCTGGCTCTGTTGAATTGCTGTTTCAAACTGTTTTATAATTCGTGCAGTTAGATCATTTGGTTAAATCATTTACGATTTTATTTTATTCATTTACTACTTTCGACTACGATTTCCAGAAAGGTTGACCGACGATCCTCACGAAAATGAATCCAAGTACTCCAAGTTCGCCGATGACTTCGTTGTACGTGGGTGACCTCCATCCAGACGTTACCGAGGCCATGCTATACGAGAAATTCAGTCCTGCTGGCGCAATAGTCTCCGTACGGATTTGCAGGGACGCGATGACGCTCCGCTCACTTGGATACGCATACGTGAACTTTCAGCAGCAGGCAGATGCTGAGCGTGCTTTGGACACTATGAACTTTAACATCATCAAAGGCAGACCTGTGCGAATTATGTGGTCCCAGAGAGACCCCTCTCTGAGGAAGAGTGGAGTTGGCAACATCTTCATCAAGAACCTTGACAAGTCTATTGACAGCGAAGCTCTTTACGACACATTCTCTGCCTTTGGGAACATCCTTTCCAGCAAGGTGGTGTGTGACGAGAATGGCTCTAAGGGCTACGGCTTTGTGCACTTTGAGACCCGTGAGGCTGCGGAGAGAGCAATTGAGAGACTTAATGGCATGTTGCTCAATGACCGCAAAGTGTTCATTGGCCACTTCAAGTCTCGCAAGGAGCGAGAGGCTGAGATGGGGGCCAGGGCCAAAAAGTTCACCAATGTGTACGTCAAGAACTTTGGAGAGGACATGGACGACGACAAGCTGAAGGAGATCTTCAGCAAGTTTGGCCAAACGCTGAGCACTCGCGTCATGACCGACGAGAGCGGCAAGTCCAAGGGCTTTGGCTTTGTGAACTTCGAGAGGCACGAGGATGCCCAGAGGGCTGTGGATGAGATAAATGGGAAGGAGCTGAATGGGAAGAAGGTGTATGTGGGTTATGCCCAGAAGAAAGGCGAGAGGCAGACAGGGCTGAAACGAAAGTTTGAGCAGATGAAGCAGGACGGTATGACTCGCTACCAGGGAGACAACCTGTACGTCAAGAACCTAGACGACGGTCTGGACGACGCGCGTCTACGTAAGGAGTTCTCTCCGTTCGGGACCATCACAAGTGCCAAGGTGATGATGGAGGGCGGCCGCTCCAAAGGGTTCGGCTTCGTGTGTTTCTCCTCGCCGGAGGAGGCCGCCACGGCCATGACGGAGATGAATGGGCGCGTTGTAGGCACCAAGCCGCTGTACGTGGCTCTGGCGCAGCGCAAGGAGGAGCGGCAGGCCCACCTCTCCAACAAGTACATGAAGCGCACGGCCAGCGTGAGTGCCTTGCCCAACCTCGTGCTCAACCCCTACCAGCCTGCCCCGCCCTCCGGCTACAACATGGAAGCCATTCCACAAGCTCAGAACTGGCCTGCCTACTGCGCAAGCAGCCAGCTGGCACAACTCCTCCCCAGCCCTTGCTGGGCCATGCAGTGCGTCCACCCACAGCAAGTCCAGGATATGCCGAGTGCCATCGGTCCAGCCGCATCCTGCCCGCAGGCCTTCAGCGCCATCCGACCAACCACCGCCTGCCAGGTCCCACGCACGATGGCCTATCAGACCATGGCATCTGAGGCTCCGGGGACAGGGATGGCCAGCGCGGAAGCTGCCAACAAGGCGTCGCTGGTGAGAGCAGTACCACAGTACAAAACCACCTCAGGCGTTCACAGCCCACAGCAACACCTGGGCACACAGCCCTTAGATATAAATGTCGAACTTACCATTTATCAGTCAAATCAATTATAAAACATTTATGTTTCTCAACCCACAGCAGCACCTGGGGGCAGAGCTCCAGGTGCCCGTGCAGCTGGCTGCGGTCCATGTGCAGGGTCAGGAACCTCTCAGTGCCTCCATGCTGGCTGCTGCACCTCCACAGGAGCAGAAGCAGATACTGGGTGAGCGTCTGTTTCCCCTGATCCAGAACATGCAGCCCACCCTTGCAGGGAAGATCACGGGTCTGTTCCTGGAACTGGACAACTCGGAGCTACTGCATATGCTGGAGTCTCCTGAGTCTCTGCACCCTAAGGTGGATGAGGCAGTCGCTGTGCTCCAGGACCAGTGCGCGCAGGAAGCCGCTCAAAAACTTTAACCAGTGCTGCGCTTCTGGCTGTCTAATGGAAGAATAAGCAGTAAAAAAAATTAACATTTTAACTGAAAAAAATAAACATTGAAACTGAAATGCATTGAACATTGAAATATTTTTGCCATGTCTGTAGACATCAAGCCTGTAAGGGTTGGCACCAGGCCGAGGCCCCCTCGACCAGAGGGAGGCGTCGAGTCAACCACGCCACTGATCAGGATCAACACCCAACAGCTGGGCTAGACCTTATATAAGCCCAGTGACCCAATCATTCAGTGCTGGGTTTTTGATAAAGTTTTGAGCCAAGCTCCTAGCCGGTAACTCTGGGTATTGAGGTCTGTGAGCCCTTGTGCTATGCCTCTTTTCTGTTCTGCGAGGGTGTCAGTGTTTTTACACGTCCCCTCCCTTCTCCAGTTTTCCCCTCTCGAGTCTGTCTCTCTCCTGAGGCTTCCCTTAGCCATTCAAGTTTCTCCCCGTTTTCTGGTTTTGTTTGGGAGCTTTTAGTTCGAGTTTTCCCCAGTGCATCGGGGTTGCCATTTCTTTCCGTGGCGTTCTTTGTTCTCCCCTTTTCCACGCTCACCGAGGTGTTTCGTTTTTTCCTCTTGTTTTGCTTGATCCAAGCTCTAACTGTTCTGCACACGAGCCCACCATTGTTAGAGTGTGGCTGCTTACCCAGTAAGCTATTGGTGTCCTCACCTAGCTGACCTGGATTCAAAACCACCTTACAAAGTCCAGGCCTTGGTTATTCTAAGCTTAAAATGAAAACGACAGAAAAAGGTAAAATCATTTCAAGTTTGGTTTATTTGTCGCATACATAGTCATACACAGTATAACTCACAGTGAAATGGTTGAGTGCTCTGTCCAATCTGAGGAAAAAGAAAAACAGGGGTGCATAGAGAAATATATTCTATATATATACAAAAATATATTAATAGTGCATGTACAATATATATATATATATATATATATATATATATATATATATATATATATATATATATATATATATATATAATGTTTATATGTACAATGTATATATGGATATTTATATATGTATGTACAGAATGTACAGTCCCATCTTGCAATTGACATATTTACAGTTATATGTTACATATTACAGTTATATTGAACATATTACAGTTATTTCTATTACATATTACAGATTTTGACATGAACAGCTGATCATTTTTTTGTTTTTATTCCTCTTAAAGTTTGAATGTTCAGATTGTCAGTTCTTACAGGTCATAGCTGATCATTAGATAAGTGTATTGGGTTGCATTAATATAAATGTAAAGATCAAAAAAACAAAACCCCACAGTGTAGCTTAAAATAGAGAATAATTCTGTAATATTCCTTTATGTACAACACAATTTCAAATGACCTTATTAACAAACCAGTAAAGACAGGACGAGAAGCAAAGGTCACTTACACGTATTAAATCTTGAAGCAAACAAACTGCAGCTGCAAGTGCCACACTGCCATCCAGTTCCACTCTCTGGTCTGGCGACGGTCATATTACAGGAGCAACGAGAGGCTGCCAACAGTTTCTTTTAGCTTGTCTACTGAGACGGTGAAACTGGCCAACCAGGTGAAAAGCATTGTGAAGGAGAAACGACTTCGACTGCCGACGTGGGAAAGTAGCAGTCAGAGCAGGTCTATTGGAGCAGTGCGATGGACTCTGCCCAACAATGGGCTGCAAGCCCACATCTCTGCACATAGCAACAGTATGTGGTTCCTAGGTGCCCAGTCGGCTAGTTTTAAAGTTCAATTCAAATATTAAATAAAAATGCAGACTTCAGAATTGGTTAAATAGCATAACTGTGCACGTACTTTATTGTAGGTTAACATTAACACGCATTATTGAGGCACCCTCTGGAGAATGTCTAAAAATCAGAGAACCCACATTTTCATACATTTTTCAGTAGTGGTTATGTATTCACCCCACATTCCTTTACATATTTGCGTTTGTCTTCACGTCCATTGCATCCAAACCATACATTTGTCAATATATGCAAAGTAATATAAAACACCCACACCAGTTGGAACCTGTTAACACCACATTCCAAGAGATTTCTCTTGACCTTATCCTAAAGAGATGGTCCTGAGCCTGATGGAAATAATATCTCATACTTGGGAGGACATGGACGACAACAAGCTAAATGAGATCTTCAGCAAGTTCGGCCCAACGCTGAGCCGTCGCGTCATGACAGACGAGAGCGGCAAGTCCAAGGGCTTTGGCTTTGTGAGCTTCGAGAGGCACGAGGATGCCAAAAGGGCTGTGGATGAGATGAACGGGAAGAAGTTGAATGGGAAGCAGCTGTATGTGGCTCGTGCCCAGAAGAAAGGCGAGAGGCAGACAGAGCTCAAACGCAAGTTTGAGCAGATGAAGCAGGACGGCACGACTCGCTACCAGGGAGTGAACCTGTACGTTAAAAACCTAGACGACAGTCTGGACGACGAGCGTCTGCGTAAAGAGTTCTCTCTATTCGGGACAATCACGAGTGCCAAGGTGATGACGGAGGGCGGCCGCTCCAAAGGGTTCGGCTTTGTGTGTTTCTCCTCGCCGGAGGAGGCCACCGAGGCAATGAAGGAGATGAACGGGTGCATCGTAGGCACCAAGCCGCTGTACGTGGCCCTGGCGCAGCGCAAGGAGGAGCGGCAGGCCCACCTCACCCACCAGTACATGCAGCGCATGGCCAGCGTGAGTGCCGTGCGCAACCCAGTGCTCAACCCCTACCAGCCCGCCCCGCCCTCCGGCTACTTCATGATGGCCATTCCACAGGCTCAGAACTGGGCTACCTGCTACCCGAGCAGGCAACTGGCACAGCTCCACCCCAGCACCCGCTGGGCTACGCACAGCATTCAGCCACAGCATTTCCAATACATGCCGAGTACCATCAGGCCCGCTGCAGACCAATCTCTGGGCCAGGAACCTCTCACTGCCTCCGTGCTGGATCTGGAACCTCCGCAGGAGCAGAAGCAGATGTTGGGTGATCGATGGTCTGTTTCCCGTGATCCAGAACATGCACCCCAACCTTGCAGGGACGGGTTTGCTCCTGGAGATCGACAACTTGGAGCTTCCGCTTATGCTGGCTGAAAAAATAAAAACGCATTAAATATTGAAATATTTTTGCCTGGTTCATAGACTCCAGTTTCAGGCCTTGATTACAGTAAACTAAAACAACATGTAAAAAGGCTAAATGATTGACACGTGTACAGTCGGTGACTCCTTTCTTTTTGTTCCTCTTACTGTTCGAATGCTCAGAATGTCAGTTTTTGCAGTTGACAGCTGAGCATTAGGCATGTGTATTGGATTGTATTAATAATACAATTGAGGATTCATTGCTGTTCAGGGACCCAGCAGTGGTAACTTGGCAGTGGTAGGGCTTGAACTAGCAACATTCTGATTACTAGTCAAGTAACCTCTGAATAGTATTATTATGATTAATATTATTAATATATCTTACACTGAGGTCTGCTGAAGCTTACCCAGGATCCTTTGCAGCAGCCTGCCATATGCACAAATCATTACGAAAGGACACAGAATCTCTAAACTCCCTTGTTTTATGTTATTAGTTTGTCTAATTCAATGTTAAAGCACTTTCCCCTGTAAACACTCTTTTTATGACCTCATTTCACCGTTTCATGACTTTATGCCACGAACCAACCAACTATTCTTTTATACAACTCTTTTCAAACACTTCAACCATTGTGGGTAACTACACTATTATACACCTGTAATTCTTGTTATGCTATTTATTTTATTGGTACTGTCGATACATCGATGTTAGGAGAAATACCTCATGAATACTTTAAATGAATCCTTAAAATGACACCTATTCCATTTACTAATGCTAAGCTTGCTACAGTCTGAACTTCTAGCAAGTCAAGAGAAGTCTCATGCAGTTTCTGTATTTTCTATAATTGCATAATATATGGATGGTTTTAAACTCAATAACATACGCACTTGCAAAATATGTGAATATAAAGGAACAAAAATAAATTAACATAACCACATACCTAAACATCATCTGGTACCATCACCCCATCACCCCTCAATGCAGTATGAGGATGGTCAGATTGTTGTATTTACTAATAGTTACCACTAGTATTAAAATAACAGTAAGCCCAAACTGTTCGACTATGTCCTCTTAAACAAACCTGTGATTTTTTAAATATTTGGACCACATCCTCCTGCAGAATAAAACAATCAGGAAATACAGTTGAGTTGGCCCATACCGCCCTCACATCAGTGTGATTTCCATCAATGACGTGTTATGGCTCTGGGTAAGGAACAATGTTATATTGTTCAATAAACTTTTCACAGGATGCATATTTTTCATTGTTTTAGCAAAGTTTTCGCTACCTCTATACAGCAAACACCAGAATCGACAAGGTTTACATTAATTATAGTCAGTAGAATTAAAGGGAAGAGGCCATATAAAAGGCTGGGATCTACGTTTAGCAGACTCGGCACTGTGTTACTAGATATTGCCCACATTCCAGTAATTTTATTAAGTCCTCTTTAAACAGAAAATAAAGATGCAGAATTAATTGAAGAGAGTAGTAGGTCCATTATTTATTTTGAGCTCAGCGTTACATACAAACGAGGCATAGTCCAGAATATGTCTAATAATCACACAAGGAACACACATTTTTATCCAGTTTTCACAACTGATTATGTGATTGCCACACCTTCTCTACATACTGGTGTTTGAAATCTCAACCACTGTGTTCAACCATACATTATTCAATATATGCAAATTGAGATCTATCATTGTACAAATTGAAGCTTGACCCCAGTATATCCTATTGGAAGATTTTCCTGGGTTTTTTTTTTTTGTTGTTGTTGTTTTTGTTTTTAACAAAGATAATCTCAACTCATACCATCAAACACCTGCAAGATGATGTTGCAGGTCAGTATCACCCTGCTCTTATGGTAAGATAATGAACCTTGCTTAGCCACAGAACTCTCGAAGAGGCTTTCACGTCTTTTAAAAGCCGGGATCTTTACCAATACTTAGGAAGCTATTTCTCACGGGAACAGTCCAGAGTCATCTGCCGTAGACTTCCACAGAGGCCTTGAAACCACCTGCATCAGAGCCTCTGCTCTGCACTTACAGACCCACAAAGGCCTTAAGATACCCCAGAAACATTATTCCTCTTTATGCTTTCAAACACAGTCTTGCACCACTCTGCACCTGTTGCAGAGAGCTTCAAAGCCTATTATAATTAGATCACAGATCGCCTCATGAAAATACCTTTACCCCAAAACATTTTATTACCTCAGGTGGAACAGTGTGTATAGGCCTAGACCTCTTTAGATGTAACTTAGAACCGCCGGTGACCGCTGTATGCGTTTCTTTGGTTGTACAAGCTCCACTGAAGGACTCCATGAATAGTTGATGATGGAAGAGGGGTATATCAGATTCACCCCTTCTGCCTCCATGTGACAAATTAACACACTGCATAAACTTTTAGAAATAAATCAGTCTTTTAACAAATGGTAAACATTCTCTAGAAAAGATTATCTTGTAACAATTCATTGAGTATATGAACTGTTTTTGTGTCCTTATATCTATAAATGAAAAGTAATAAAACATTATAGATGATAAATAAATTACATAAAATGTATAAAAGTTCACAAATAAGAAAGTACCTGAGTCTGCACTTTTCTCCACAGATTCAAGAAACTCGTGAAAGTTGGAAGCTATAGAAACACATAGTACAGAATTATAGACTGACTGAGGTGTGAGCAGAAAGATCGCCATGATGTCCTTATATCTAAAGCACTCAAAGCATTGATGCTATGTAAATAAACTGTGATCCGATTGGTTCAATCTAAGTAAATAGATTCACCTACTTTGAAGTTAAAGTTTTTCTCAAAAGGTTAGAACTGGTTGACTATACTTTGCCGTGTTCTGTAATAGAAAATGTAAACATTTATATCTAAAATATTGCACGACAGAAATCAATTCAAGACTAACCTCTAATGACCGCTAGATGGGGGAAGATATCAAGTAATAAATGAGTCCAGCTCCTCCTGCCCGACAATACGGTGAGACTCTGTTTTTACGTGTGATGGAAAATGATACGAAACTATGTATTATGTGATTCATATAAAATCACACTGATCCTTTTGTTCTTAAATTAATAATGCCGTTTGCACATTTATATCCGCCTGTTGCTGATTAAGTTGAACATGTATCAGGAACTGTTAACATCAAGGTCAACTTGACACACAACCCACACTGTTTGGAGTCAGTTTGGGTTGGTTTGTGGAAAAAACCAAGCTGAGAGCTGATTGGCTTATAGCCACAGCAACAAAGGAAAGAAGAGCTGCTTAAGAAAAGATGATTGGTTAAAGACAGCACAGGAGTAGTATAACTAGCCACGGTTTTGTATACTCGGGGCTCCCTACCTGAGGAGAGCCAAACATTTATTTTATTCTTTTTCTTATTAAATTACTCTCTTAATCACGTCTGACTTGCTGTTTGTTCAAAATTCCACAACATATGTCATTACTACGCCGCACAAAAAAGACCGCCATATTTGTACTTCCACAATGTGAAAAGGCGTCATTTTCTATGCAAACGAATGAATAAACACCATGCCATGCCTTGCTGTATCCCCTCTTTGCACCGCTGGACAGACACACTCATGACACTGTACTCATCAAAAGCAGCACCAGAGACGCACTGAGTCATATCCCGCTACACACCTCTCAGGCCAGCTTGTTTGCACGTTTTGTCATAAAACTTAAAATGTCATTTGTTGCCATTATATATAAAATTACCTATTTAAAAAAACAAATAAATCAAAAAGTACTTGTGACTAGAGAAACACGTGGCTAATCACCTACAAGAAATAATGTCAGTGATGTTTGGGGCAGGTGTTTCAAACGTGCCCAGACTCTTGAGAAGCACCTAAACGCACACACAAGGGTGTCCGCTTCCCATAGTGCTGCAAATACTGCAGGAAGGGCTTTGGTGAAACAGGCCACATGGAGGAGCAGAAGACAATCCACACAACTGAAGAAGCCCGTAGCTGCCCAGTATGTCAGAATCCACATGGGAGAAGAACCCTGTAGCTGCCCAGTATGTCAGAAGCAAATTGTGCAGGTGGGTAATGAACCATATTTGTACCCATTCGTATGTTGGGAGCAAATCAGTTGAAGACTTGAACAGTATGTTAACAATCAGTTAAAATTACTGTTGATGACAAGAAAACAATGGCTAATATGTTCCTTCACAGCTATGTCATTGGTTGATCTATTTTTGTCAGATTTAGTGCTTGTTTGGGCAAGTGTGTTAAAGTCTTCCTTTGTTTTTGGTTTTGTTCCTTTTCATATAGTTGTTTATTCCTTTTTGTCTAGTGATGTCCATTATCCATTTAAAATCTGTCAAATTAAACAAATGTGAAACGAATTCCATAGTATTCAGATTTGATTGCAAAAGAGACCAACCACTCCCCGTATTTTGAATTTTGCATATACAGTATATGTGCAGTTCCAGCCTAGTCCATTGATCCAAAATCTGGCCCAGATTTATCTGTTGACTGCAAATTTGAATGATTTCTGTGCTCTGCAGCAAAGGAGCGTTTGGTTACTATCTGATGGATTAAAATAGGCTTGTTGGTAGCAAAGACATCACTAAAGTGTACAGAGCAAAGGTACTCCAGGACCAGGATGGGTAAGTAGCAGCTTGATCAGTGGAATCTTCTGTGAGACGTAACAGGATTTCGGTCTTAAATGTAATGTTAGATCAAGTGAAAAACTTTAGTGGATTGAAATACAGATAAATAAATCCACTAAAAGTGCATCTACATCATTGGTTAAAAAGTTGTTCTGCTAGTTGTCTGATTTTGTTCCAGTAATCTAATGTTTCCTGGGACTAGGTGGTTCAAGATTATATTGGTGTTTGCTTTATTTCTGTGATTTTTTTAACCATAGTCTAATTGTTTATACTGTCTACCAAATGCAATACTGAGTAGTGAAACACTGACACAATCCCTTTTGGCATCGGACATTTGTAATAATTTCAATAATCTACAGTTGTAAATCAAGAGGGCAGCACCATTTTAAAGTCTAGTTTCCTTTCTCTCTCTCACTTTCTGGAATTTTTCCATCTGTGTTTTTATTAAATTTAAAGATGGAAAGGGTATTAAAACTCCCTTTAACTGACATCTCTTCCACTGAACTTGTAGAGAAAGTGATGATATGAAGATGATTATGTTTATCGCTTTCACTCAGAGATCATTGTCTGAGGGTCATGTTGTACAGTTCACGATGCCCCGGGTTGCAATCAGGAGGTTTAACAGTGATGTGCCAAACAGTTGTCTGTGGTGTTCTATATGATCATCACAGAACATCACACATAACTGGTCAAATTGTATCTCCAGTAGGATATTTGTGTATTATACTATATATTAGCAGCATAACTTTATGATGCAATTAAAAACCCCATCCCCCTGAATACCAATCATATTACATATCTGGGTATTAAATTCTCTTCCCAGTTGTCTGTTATTCAAAAATAAATAGTCATCCAATTATTAAAACAATAAGCGACGAACTTCATTGATGGACAAATTTGCCCCTTATGCTCTTTGGACAAACTGCAATAATTAAAATGAGAATATTACCTAAACGAAATTATTTGTTTTCAATTATTCCAGCGCCACCAACCTGTCTAAAATCTTTGGACAACATCATAACTTGATTCTACTGGAAAAATAAATCACATAGAATCAAACTCACAACATTACAGAACTGTAGTTGATTATTGCAAATCAACTATAATATGGTATAAAATGGATAAAACTTAGTATATCAGACAGAATATGGATAGACATATAGCAAACATTATGCAAAGATCTAAAAGTCAGACTTACCATTTATCAGTCAAATCAATTAAAGAACATTCATGATCAACAATTTGTGGGTGGCCATGATACTAACAGCCTGGTGGAAATTTCACAAGATATCAAACTCCAGACTCACATAAACATAACACTGCTTTCATGTCACTTCCACAAGTAACCCAAACATAAGATATAGAAAGCAGGTAAGAGCAACTATCAGTTCAGAGACATTAAACTCACCTGCATCCATATCAGTATTATAAACATTCCTAATACAAAAAAACTATCACATAAGATATACAAACTAATAATGAAATCAAATCGCATAATTACTCTCCCATCGAGACAATGGGAGGAAGATTTATTACTAGCTCCCGACGCCACAGTTTGGATTAAAATGTGTAATAATAATTACCACATGACAGCAACACTAACCTACAATGCATTCAGTACAAAATAATACATAGATTACATTATACTACACATTGGATGTTTAAAATTGGTTTCACAAGCTCAGCAATCTGTACATACTTTACTCCAAAGACAGCTGACGATTACATTCACATCGTGTGGCAGAGCACACCTATCAAGCAATTTTGGCAATAAGTAATCACACACATGTCCCATGATTTAAATAACCCTATCCATCCAACACCATCTTTATGTCTCCTAGGAGACATGTCATCAACCAATGTGACAATAGAAAAAAAACAGGATAATATATATATAACATTATTAATTGCAAATACAAACATACTCATGAATTGGAAAACAAAAAATAATATTAGTGTCACCGAATGGAAAAATCTATTGATAGACTACATATCAATGGAAAAAAATCTCAGAATGAATCAATAAGAACCAATAACCTAGACTGGACTCCTTTGATAAAAAGTTTACAGAGCTAATCCATAAATGATAAATATCCCAATCTAGTACGTGTACATATACAGTGCACTCGCACATAGCCTCTCTCTCTCTCTCTCACACACACACACAGGCAGACGCACACAAGCAGTCACACACGAACACACACACACACACACACACACACACACACACACACACACACACACACACATTCCCGTAATGGTGCAGGTGGCAAATACTTAAAATACTCTATCTGCATTTCCCGTTTGTCTGTTTCGTCTCTGTTCGTCTTATTTTTCCTCTCTCCCCTATTCCCGTTTCCCCCACGTTATTTATGTCTGTTCATACGTTTTATACACCCGATATAGTTGGACACAGTGAGAAGTTAGAAATAAATAATGAATAAATAATAAAGTTCTAAAGGTCCTCCGATGGGCGGAAATCAATTGATATATTTATTTCTCCAGATTTCTAACTCGGAGAGAAAAAGACGTCCTTTTACAAATCGCACCTCGTTGTGGAACTCTACTAAGGTTTACAATCCAGGCGATGATTTTTAACCTCAAAGAACATAGGCCTGCTCCAAGGCAAACTGATTTCATCCCATTAATTAACTTTAATGCGATGTTTTTTGCCGAGCATTAGGCTAAAGAAAATGAATGTTGCTGCGTTTATCAAACTAAAAGTATTTATTCTGAGCCATGCGGTAAATGATTCAGTGTGAGCAGCATATGGACGATTTTTGGAAAATGCTGTGACTAGGTAATATTTTGAAATATAAGGCGTTGTTAAAGCCTCTCATTCACGCTATTAACGTTATAAGTTAAAATAATTGAATAATTCATAAATAAATAAATAGCGTTTGTATAATATTTAAAAATAAACATTTACGTAAAAGCACTCTTACGTAACAACCAAGTTGTCATGTATTTGAATCTAAAGCTAAAGTGTTGCTTTGATCGCTTTGGTCGGTCGACACTTGCCTGGCTCTGTTGAATTGCTGTTTCAAACTGTTTTATAATTCGTGCAGTTAGATCATTTGGTTAAATCATTTACGATTTTATTTTATTCATTTACTACTTTCGACTACGATTTCCAGAAAGGTTGACCGACGATCCTCACGAAAATGAATCCAAGTGCTCCAAGTTCGCCGATGACTTCGTTGTACGTGGGTGACCTTCATCCAGACGTTACCGAGGCCATGCTATACGAGAAATTCAGTCCTGCTGGCGCAATAGTCTCCGTACGGATTTGCAGGGACGCGATGACCCTCCGCTCACTTGGATACGCATACGTGAACTTTCAGCAGCAGGCAGATGCTGAGCGTGCTTTGGACACTATGAACTTTAACATCATCAAAGGCAGACCTGTGCGAATTATGTGGTCCCAGAGAGACCCCTCTCTGAGGAAGAGTGGAGTTGGCAACATCTTCATCAAGAACCTTGACAAGTCTATTGACAGCGAAGCTCTTTACGACACATTCTCTGCCTTTGGGAACATTCTTTCCAGCAAGGTGGTGTGTGACGAGAATGGCTCTAAGGGCTACGGCTTTGTGCACTTTGAGACCCGTGAGGCTGCGGAGAGAGCAATTGAGAGACTTAATGGCATGTTGCTCAATGACCGCAAAGTGTTCATTGGCCACTTCAAGTCTCGCAAGGAGCGAGAGGCTGAGATGGGGGCCAGGGCCAAAAAGTTCACCAATGTGTACGTCAAGAACTTTGGAGAGGACATGGACGACGACAAGCTGAAGGAGATCTTCAGCAAGTTTGGCCAAACGCTGAGCACTCGCGTCATGACCGACGAGAGCGGCAAGTCCAAGGGCTTTGGCTTTGTGAACTTCGAGAGGCACGAGGATGCCCAGAGGGCTGTGGATGAGATAAATGGGAAGGAGCTGAATGGGAAGAAGGTGTATGTGGGTTATGCCCAGAAGAAAGGCGAGAGGCAGACAGGGCTGAAACGAAAGTTTGAGCAGATGAAGCAGGACGGTATGACTCGCTACCAGGGAGACAACCTGTACGTCAAGAACCTAGACGACGGTCTGGACGACGCGCGTCTACGTAAGGAGTTCTCTCCGTTCGGGACCATCACAAGTGCCAAGGTGATGATGGAGGGCGGCCGCTCCAAAGGGTTCGGCTTCGTGTGTTTCTCCTCGCCGGAGGAGGCCGCCACGGCCATGACGGAGATGAATGGGCGCGTTGTAGGCACCAAGCCGCTGTACGTGGCTCTGGCGCAGCGCAAGGAGGAGCGGCAGGCCCACCTCTCCAACAAGTACATGAAGCGCACGGCCAGCGTGAGTGCCTTGCCCAACCTCGTGCTCAACCCCTACCAGCCTGCCCCGCCCTCCGGCTACAACATGGAAGCCATTCCACAAGCTCAGAACTGGCCTGCCTACTGCGCAAGCAGCCAGCTGGCACAACTCCTCCCCAGCCCTTGCTGGGCCATGCAGTGCGTCCACCCACAGCAAGCCCAGGATATGCCGAGTGCCATCGGTCCAGCCGCATCCTGCCCGCAGGCCTTCAGCGCCATCCGACCAACCACCGCCTGCCAGGTCCCACGCACGATGGCCTATCAGACCATGGCATCTGAGGCTCCGGGGACAGGGATGGCCAGCGCGGAAGCTGCCAACAAGGCGTCGCTGGTGAGAGCAGTACCACAGTACAAAACCACCTCAGGCGTTCACAGCCCACAGCAACACCTGGGCACACAGCCCTTAGATATAAATGTCGAACTTACCATTTATCAGTCAAATCAATTATAAAACATTTATGTTTCTCAACCCACAGCAGCACCTGGGGGCAGAGCTCCAGGTGCCCGTGCAGCTGGCTGCGGTCCATGTGCAGGGTCAGGAACCTCTCAGTGCCTCCATGCTGGCTGCTGCACCTCCACAGGAGCAGAAGGAGATACTGGGTGAGCGTCTGTTTCCCCTGATCCAGAACATGCAGCCCATCCTTGCAGGGAAGATCACGGGTCTGTTCCTGGAACTGGACAACTCGGAGCTACTGCATATGCTGGAGTCTCCTGAGTCTCTGCACCCTAAGGTGGATGAGGCAGTCGCTGTGCTCCAGGACCAGTGCGCGCAGGAAGCCGCTCAAAAACTTTAACCAGTGCTGCGCTTCTGGCTGTCTAATGGAAGAATAAGCAGTAAAAAAAATTAACATTTTAACTGAAAAAAATAAACATTGAAACTGAAATGCATTGAACATTGAAATATTTTTGCCATGTCTGTAGACATCAAGCCTGTAAGGGTTGGCACCAGGCCGAGGCCCCCTCGACCAGAGGGAGGCGTCGAGTCAACCACGCCACTGATCAGGATCAACACCCAACAGCTGGGCTAGACCTTATATAAGCCCAGTGACCCAGTCATTCAGTGCTGGGTTTTTGTTAAAGTTTTGAGCCAAGCTCCTAGCCGGTAACTCTGGGTATTGAGGTGTGTGAGCCCTTGTGCTATGCCTCTTTTCTGTTCTGCGAGGGTGTCAGTGTTTTTACACGTCCCCTCCCTTCTCCAGTTTTCCCCTCTCGAGTCTGTCTCTCTCCTGAGGCTTCCCTTAGCCATTCAAGTTTCTCCCCGTTTTCTGGTTTTGTTTGGGAGCTTTTAGTTCGAGTTTTCCCCAGTGCATCGGGGTTGCCATTTCTTTCCGTGGCGTTCTTTGTTCTCCCCTTTTCCACGCTCACCGAGGTGTTTCGTTTTTTCCTCTTGTTTTGCTTGATCCAAGCTCTAACTGTTCTGCACACGAGCCCACCATTGTTAGAGTGTGGCTGCTTACCCAGTAAGCTATTGGTGTCCTCACCTAGCTGACCTGGATTCAAAACCACCTTACAAAGTCCAGGCCTTGGTTATTCTAAGCTTAAAATGAAAACGACAGAAAAAGGTAAAATCATTTCAAGTTTGGTTTATTTGTCGCATACATAGTCATACACAGTATAACTCACAGTGAAATGGTTGAGTGCTCTGTCCAATCTGAGGAAAAAGAAAAACAGGGGTGCATAGAGAAATATATTCTATATATATACAAAAATATATTAATAGTGCATGTACAATATATATATATATATATATATATATATATATATATATATATATATATATATATAATGTTTATATGTACAATGTATATATGGATATTTATATATGTATGTACAGAATGTACAGTCCCATCTTGCAATTGACATATTTACAGTTATATGTTACATGGTGGTAATTGAACATATTACAGTTATATTGAACATATTACAGTTATTTCTATTACATATTACAGATTTTGACATGAACAGCTGATCATTTTTTTGTTTTTATTCCTCTTAAAGTTTGAATGTTCAGATTGTCAGTTCTTACAGGTCATAGCTGATCATTAGATAAGTGTATTGGGTTGCATTAATATAAATGTAAAGATCAAAAAAACAAAACCCCACAGTGTAGCTTAAAATAGAGAATAATTCTGTAATATTCCTTTATGTACAACACAATTTCAAATGACCTTATTAACAAACCAGTAAAGACAGGACGAGAAGCAAAGGTCACTTACACGTATTAAATCTTGAAGCAAACAAACTGCAGCTGCAAGTGCCACACTGCCATCCAGTTCCACTCTCTGGTCTGGCGACGGTCATATTACAGGAGCAACGAGAGGCTGCCAACAGTTTCTTTTAGCTTGTCTACTGAGACGGTGAAACTGGCCAACCAGGTGAAAAGCATTGTGAAGGAGAAACGACTTCGACTGCCGACGTGGGAAAGTAGCAGTCAGAGCAGGTCTATTGGAGCAGTGCGATGGACTCTGCCCAACAATGGGCTGCAAGCCCACATCTCTGCACATAGCAACAGTATGTGGTTCCTAGGTGCCCAGTCGGCTAGTTTTAAAGTTCAATTCAAATATTAAATAAAAATGCAGACTTCAGAATTGGTTAAATAGCATAACTGTGCACGTACTTTATTGTAGGTTAACATTAACACGCATTATTGAGGCACCCTCTGGAGAATGTCTAAAAATCAGAGAACCCACATTTTCATACATTTTTCAGTAGTGGTTATGTATTCACCCCACATTCCTTTACATATTTGCGTTTGTCTTCACGTCCATTGCATCCAAACCATACATTTGTCAATATATGCAAAGTAATATAAAACACCCACACCAGTTGGAACCTGTTAACACCACATTCCAAGAGATTTCTCTTGACCTTATCCTAAAGAGATGGTCCTGAGCCTGATGGAAATAATATCTCATACTTGGGAGGACATGGACGACAACAAGCTAAATGAGATCTTCAGCAAGTTCGGCCCAACGCTGAGCCGTCGCGTCATGACAGACGAGAGCGGCAAGTCCAAGGGCTTTGGCTTTGTGAGCTTCGAGAGGCACGAGGATGCCAAAAGGGCTGTGGATGAGATGAACAGGAAGAAGTTGAATGGGAAGCAGCTGTATGTGGCTCGTGCCCAGAAGAAAGGCGAGAGGCAGACAGAGCTCAAACGCAAGTTTGAGCAGATGAAGCAGGACGGCACGACTCGCTACCAGGGAGTGAACCTGTACGTTAAAAACCTAGACGACAGTCTGGACGACGAGCGTCTGCGTAAAGAGTTCTCTCTATTCGGGACATTCACGAGTGCCAAGGTGATGACGGAGGGAGGCCGCTCCAAAGGGTTCGGCTTTGTGTGTTTCTCCTCGCCGGAGGAGGCCACCGAGGCAATGAAGGAGATGAACGGGTGCATCGTAGGCACCAAGCCGCTGTACGTGGCCCTGGCGCAGCGCAAGGAGGAGCGGCAGGCCCACCTCACCCACCAGTACATGCAGCGCATGGCCAGCGTGAGTGCCGTGCGCAACCCAGTGCTCAACCCCTACCAGCCCGCCCCGCCCTCCGGCTACTTCATGATGGCCATTCCACAGGCTCAGAACTGGGCTACCTGCTACCCGAGCAGGCAACTGGCACAGCTCCACCCCAGCACCCGCTGGGCTACGCACAGCATTCAGCCACAGCATTTCCAATACATGCCGAGTACCATCAGGCCCGCGGCAGACCAATCTCTGGGCCAGGAACCTCTCACTGCCTCCGTGCTGGATCTGGAACCTCCGCAGGAGCAGAAGCAGATGTTGGGTGATCGATGGTCTGTTTCCCGTGATCCAGAACATGCACCCCAACCTTGCAGGGACGGGTTTGCTCCTGGAGATCGACAACTTGTAGCTTCTGCTTATGCTGGAGTCTCCTGAGTCTCATTGAAACATTGAAACTGAAAAAATAAAAACGCATTAAAAATTGAAATATTTTTGCCTGGTCCATAGACTCCAGTTTCAGGCCTTGATTACAGTAAACTAAAACAACATGTAAAAAGGCTAAATGATTGACACGTGTACAGTCGGTGACTCCTTTCTTTTTGTTCCTCTTACTGTTCGAATGCTCAGAATGTCAGTTTTTGCAGTTGACAGCTGAGCATTAGGCATGTGTATTGGATTGTATTAATAATACAATTGAGGATTCATTGCTGTTCAGGGACCCAGCAGTGGTAACTTGGCAGTGGTAGGGCTTGAACTAGCAACATTCTGATTACTAGTCAAGTAACCTCTGAATAGTATTATTATGATTAATATTATTAATAAATCTTACACTGAGGTCTGCTGAAGCTTACCCAGGATCCTTTGCAGCAGCCTGCCATATGCACAAATCATTACGAAAGGACACAGAATCTCTAAACTCCCTTGTTTTATGTTATTAGTTTGTCTAATTCAATGTTAAAGCACTTTCCCCTGTAAACACTCTTTTTATGACCTCATTTCACCGTTTCATGACTTTATACCACGAACCAACCAACTATTCTTTTATACAACTCTTTTCAAACACTTCAACCATTGTGGGTAACTACACTATTATACACCTGTAATTCTTGTTATGCTATTTATTTTATTGGTACTGTCGATACATCGATGTTAGGAGAAATACCTCATGAATACTTTAAATGAATCCTTAAAATGACACCTATTCCATTTACTAATGCTAAGCTTGCTACAGTCTGAACTTCTAGCAAGTCAAGAGAAGTCTCATGCAGTTTCTGTATTTTCTATAATTGCTTAATATATGGATGGTTTTAAACTCAATAACATACGCACTTGCAAAATATGTGAATATAAAGGAACAAAAATAAATTAACATAACCACATACCTAAACATCATCTGGTACCATCACCCCATCACCCCTCAATGCAGTATGAGGATGGTCAGATTGTTGTATTTACTAATAGTTACCACTAGTATTAAAATAACAGTAAGCCCAAACTGTTCAACTATGTCCTCTTAAACAAACCTGTGATTTTTTAAATATTTGGACCACATCCTCCTGCAGAATAAAACAATCAGGAAATACAGTTGAGTTGGCCCATACCGCCCTCACATCAGTGTGATTTCCATCAATGACGTGTTATGGCTCTGGGTAAGGAACAATGTTATATTGTTCAATAAACTTTTCACCGGATGCATATTTTTCATTGTTTTAGCAAAGTTTTCGCTACCTCTATACAGCAAACACCAGAATCGACAAGGTTTACATTAATTATAGTCAGTAGAATTAAAGGGAAGAGGCCATATAAAAGGCTGGGATCTACGTTTAGCAGACTCGGCACTGTGTTACTAGATATTGCCCACATTCCAGTAATTTTATTAAGTCCTCTTTAAACAAAAAATAAAGATGCAGACTCAAGAATTAATTGAAGAGAGTAGTAGGTCCATTATTTATTTTGAGCTCAGCGTTACATACAAACGAGGCATAGTCCAGAATATGTCTAATAATCACACAAGGAACACACATTTTTATCCAGTTTTCACAACTGATTATGTGATTGCCAGACCTTCTCTACATACTGGTGTTTGAAATCTCCACCACTGTGTTCAACCATACATTATTCAATATATGCAAATTGAGATCTATCATTGTACAAATTGAAGCTTGACCCCAGTATATCCTATTGGAAGATTTTCCTGTTTTTTTTTTTTGTTGTTGTTTTTTTTGTTTTTAACAAAGATGATCTCAACTCATACCATCAAACACCTGCAAGATGATGTTGCAGGTCAGTATCACCCTGCTCTTATGGTAAGATAATGAACCTTGCTTAGCCACAGAACTCTCGAAGAGGCTTTCACGTCTTTTAAAAGCCGGGATCTTTCCCAATACTTAGGAAGCTATTTCTCACGGGAACAGTCCAGAGTCATCTGCCGTAGACTTCCACAGAGGCCTTGAAACCACCTGCATCAGAGCCTCTGCTCTGCACTTACAGACCCAAAAAGGCCTTAAGATACCCCAGAAACATTATTCCTCTTTATGCTTTCAAACACAGTCTTGCACCACTCTGCACCTGTTGCAGAGAGCTTCAAAGCCTATTATAATTAGATCACAGATCGCCTCATGAAAATACCTTTACCCCAAAACATTTTATTACCTCAGGTGGAACAGTGTGTATAGGCCTAGACCTCTTTAGATGTAACTTAGAACC
Organism: Electrophorus electricus; assembly: GCF_041902795.1. Lineage (NCBI taxonomy): Eukaryota > Metazoa > Chordata > Actinopteri > Gymnotiformes > Gymnotidae > Electrophorus > Electrophorus electricus. The sequence continues at coordinate 189,335 of NW_027658572.1, read as the reverse complement.
GCCGGTGACCGCTGTATGCGTTTCTTTGGTTGTACAAGCTCCACTGGAGGACTCGATGAATAGTTGATGATGGAAGAGGGGTATATCAGATTCACCCCTTCTGCCTCCATGTGACAAATTAACACACTGCATAAACTTTTAGAAATAAATCAGTCTTTTAACAAATGGTAAACATTCTCTAGAAAAGATTATCTTGTAACAATTCATTGAGTATATGAACTGTTTTTGTGTCCTTATATCTATAAATGAAAAGTAATAAAACATTATAGATGATAAATAAATTACATAAAATGTATAAAAGTTCACAAATAAGAAAGTACCTGAGTCTGCACTTTTCTCCACAGATTCAAGAAACTCGTGAAAGTTGGAAGCTATAGAAACACATAGTACAGAATTATAGACTGACTGAGGTGTGAGCAGAAAGATCGCCATGATGTCCTTATATCTAAAGCACTCAAAGCATTGATGCTATGTAAATAAACTGTGATCCGATTGGTTCAATCTAAGTAAATAGATTCACCTACTTTGAAGTTAAAGTTTTTCTCAAAAGGTTAGAACTGGTTGACTATACTTTGCCGTGTTCTGTAATAGAAAATGTAAACATTTATATCTAAAATATTGCACGACAGAAATCAATTCAAGACTAACCTCTAATGACCGCTAGATGGGGGAAGATATTAAGTAATAAATGAGTCCAGATCCTCCTGCCCGACAATACGGTGAGACTCTGTTTTTACGTGTGATGGAAAATGATACGAAACTATGTATTATGTGATTCATATAAAATCACACTGATCCTTTTGTTCTTAAATTAATAATGCTGTTTGCACATTTGTATCCGCCTGTTGCTGATTAAGTTGAACATGTATCAGGAACTGTTAACATCAAGGTCAACTTGACACACAACCCACACTGTTTGGAGACAGTTTGGGTTGGTTTGTGGAAAAAACCAAGCTGAGAGCTGATTGGCTTATAGCCACAGAAACAAAGGAGAGAAGAGCTGCTTAAGAAAAGATGATTGGTTAAAGACAGCACAGGAGTAGTATAACTAGCCACGGTTTTGTATACTCGGGGCTCCCTACCTGAGGAGAGCCAAACATTTATTTTATTCTTTTTCTTATTAAATTACTCTCTTAATCACGTCTGACTTGCTGTTTGTTCAAAATTCCACAACATATGTCATTACTACGCCGCACAAAAAAGACCGCCATATTTGTAGTTCCACAATGTGAAAAGGCGTCATTTTCTATGCAAACGAATGAATAAACACCATGCCATGCCTTGCTGTATCCCCTCTTTGCACCGCTGGACAGACACACTCATGACACTGTACTCATCAAAAGCAGCACCAGAGACGCACTGAGTCATATCCCGCTACACACCTCTCAGGCCAGCTTGTTTGCACGTTTTGTCATAAAACTCAAAATGTCATTTGTTGCCATTATATATAAAATTACCTATTTAAAAAAAACAAATAAATCAAAAAGTACTTGTGGCTAGAGAGACACGTGGCTAATCACCTACAAGAAATAATGTCAGTGATGTTTGGGGCAGGTGTTTCAAACTTGCCCAGACTCTTGAGAAGCACCTAAACGCTCACACAAGGGTGTCCGCTTGCCATAGTGCTGCAAATACTGCAGGAAGGGCTTTGGTGAAACAGGCCACATGGAGGAGCAGAAGACAATCCACACAACTGAAGAAGCCCATAGCTGCCCAGTATGTCAGAATCCACACGCGAGAAGAACCCTGTAGCTGCCCAGTATGTCAGAAGCAATTTGTGCAGCTGGGTAATGAACCATATTTGTACCCATTCGTATGTTGGGAGCAAATCAGTTGAAGACTTGAACAGTATGTTAACAATCAGTTAAAATTACTGTTGATGACAAGAAAACAATGGCTAATATGTTCCTTCACAGCTATGTCATTGGTTGATCTATTTTTGTCAGATTTAGTGCTTGTTTGGGCAAGTGTGTTAAAGTCTTCCTTTGTTTTTGGTTTTGTTCCTTTTCATATAGTTGTTTATTCCTTTTTGTCTAGTGATGTCCATTATCCATTTAAAATCTGTCAAATTAAACAAATGTGAAACGAATTCCATAGTATTCAGATTTGATTGCAAAAGAGACCAACCACTCCCCGTATTTTGAATTTTGCATATACAGTATATGTGCAGTTCCAGCCTAGTCCACTGATCCAAAATCTGGCCCAGATGTATCTGTTGACTGCAAATTTGAATGATTTCTTTGCTCTGCAGCAAAGGAGCGTTTGGTTACTATCTGATGGATTAAAATAGGCTTGTTGGTAGCAAAGACATCACTAAAGTGTACAGAGCAAAGGTACTCCAGGACCAGGATGGGTAAGTAGCAGCTTGATCAGTGGAATCTTCTGTGAGACGTAACAGGACGTCGGTCTTAAATGTAATGTTAGATCAAATGAAAAACTTTAGTGGATTGAAATACAGATAAATAAATCCACTAAAAGTGCATCTGCATCATTGGTTAAAAAGTTGTTCTGCTAGTTGTCTGATTTTGTTCCAGTAATCTAATGTTTCCTGGCACTAGGTGGTTCAAGATTATATTGGTGTTTGCTTTATTTCTGTGTTTTTTTTAACCATAGTCTGCTTGTTTATACTGTCTAACAAATGCAATACTGAGTAGTGAAACACTGACACAATCCCTTTTGGAAGTCAGACATTTGTAATAATTTCAATAATCTACAGTTGTAAGTCAAGAGGGCAGCACCATTTTAAAGTCTAGTTTCCTTTCTCTGTCTCACTTTCTGGAATTTTTCCGTCTGTGTTTTTATTAAAGTTAAAAATGGATAGGGTATTAAAACTCCCTTTCACTGACGTCTCTTCCACTGAACTTGTAGAGAAAGTGATGATATGAAGATGATTATGTTTATCACATTCACTCAGAGATCATTGTCTGAGGGTCATGTTGTACAGTTCACGATGCCCCGGGTTGCAATCAGGAGGTTTAACAGTGATGTGCCAAACAGTTGTCTGTGGTTTTCTATATGATCTAAAAGTCAGACTTACCATTTATCAGTCAAATCAATTAAAGAACATTCATGATCAACAATTTGTGGGTGGCCATGATACTAACAGCGTGGTGGAAATTCCACAAGATATCAAACTCCACACTAACATAAACATAACACTGCTTTCATGTCACTTCCACAAGTAGCCCAAACATAAGATATAGAAAGCAGGTAAGAGCGGAGCAGTCAATGTGCCTAATATGACTGCAAAAGCCTGGCAGGACAGGAGGTATTCCTGCTTCTGCTAATCAGCAAAAGGAAGCTCCTGGCAAAGTGACGTGGACTGCAAAAAAATCACCAGGAAGGTCAAGCTACAAATGCCAGAGAGGAGCAGGGAGCACCAAAAGTTCCATAGCATCCTGCGGAAAGAGTACCACATAAGCATGGAAACAGTACAGCAACCCATGGTATGAGCATGGACAGATGAGGAAGAGCTGCTAGAACAGTACGTCCCCAATAAGCAGGCAGGATGTGGATCCGTCTCACTATTTCATCGGCAGAAATGCAGGAGCAGGTGATAATACTCCTGGGCCCAGCACTCTTCAACCTGGGTACTTTAAGGAGAACACGGCAGCCTCCCAAAAGTGATACAAAGTCCCAAAATGGCTATTACCTGTGCTGAATAACAGTATGAAGGACAAATCTACCCCTGTCCAAAGTTTAATTGATTTAACTGAATGCCAACTATACTACCACCATCAATCTGTGTAAGGTGTACTTGCAAGTGCCTTTAGCACCAAAAGCAAAAGAACTCAGTGTTTTCAACACATTTCATCCAAGCATCATCATGTGAAATGTTGTTCTTTTCGGAAATTCTTCATCTAAATATGGTTGTGTTGCTAATGAGATCATATTATTTGTTACTCTTTAAACCTTATTATTCCTTTAAGATTCAAAGTCTACTGTGTTAGGAAACCTATGTGAGAATATAAAATCAGCAGTTTCTGCATGCTTGTGTGATGAATACAGAAAGTGATCTCTTATACCTGCGGAATTAAGGCTTCAAATGTCTTGGTGTTCAGACGATATGGAGAGGCTCTGGGAATCTGGAAGGATAAACGTTTGTTTCATTGTCAGGGACTGTTGATCATTTATTTGTCCATTCATTTATTACACTATTAAGGGATTATTAATGTGCACTGGGAGAACAGTATAAAGTTATCAGTCTTCTAACTAAATAGCCTGGTCTTGTAAGGTAACCACATGCACACCTTTCCCTCAGTGATGGCAAGGAGTGGTTTAAACTCACCATGTCATCTGTGATTCTGAGTGTGAGTGCTCCTGCATTTTTGTACACAAAGCCTGCTGAGTTGGCAGTGAAGGCAGAGATGCCCATATACAGCATGTTGCTTTCATCAGGTGGCAGTGAAAATGGTGTCGGGGCAAAAGCGGGTTTCTTGTGCACTCCAATGTTGTAAAACTCCCCCTATATAGAGAGCAATGCAGAGATTAACTTATTCTTTTACAGCTCCTGGGTCTTGATTCTTCGTTCAGATTAAACTGTTTTATCAGTGTAACCTTTGTGTAACCTTTTTTTCCTACAAAAGCCCAACAGTGCTTTCTGGATACACTTAGGCACAGTTTTGCAAGTGCTCCTGTTATTCCCTGTTAATTCAGATCTTTGGCTCAGAAAGGCTTTCTTATGATCATTATGGTCATTATTCTTATGCTTTGACAACTTGTGCCTTTTTTAACTTGTGCCTGAAAACCCCTTTACCTATGCCAATGATAAAACACTGATGAACTCCTGCAAACAAGTTGTAGTTTATTAATTAGTGCATTAATCTTAGTTTGGGATCTTTAATGACCATCTTAATCTGTGTATATTATTTGATTGTTGGTTCTTTCCTAGCTGAATGTAACTTCCTCTCACAGTAGTGTACAACTTCCAAGCTTATCAAAGGATAGTGTTGTAGTCAGGACCATTAAAAAATCATTCAAGCAAAGACCAAGATTTTGTAGTGTTTGAATCTGAGACAAGAATGAGACTTATTTAACAATGATTTTACTTTAATTATACCACTCACTGATAATGTATTGTAAATTGTCATTGTCATAAATAATTGTCATTATAAAGGCAGCTGAATATAAACAAATATAAAGCAAAAAGGTTCATATGGTCATTTTTATTATTAAATTAAAACATAGTAATACTTAAATAATTGCTATCTGCCCTTGGGTCAATCATGGAAAGGATTAATTAGATGTGTTCTGTAATGTGTTAAATCCTCTCGATAAATGCATAGCTTTAGCTATATCATAAAACATATGATGAGTCCTTTTCTCATTATTACTTGTGTACAACAAAAGTTTGTGTGACAAGCAGCAACATGTATATTTGCCAATTTATGAAAACGGGAGTATGCGCAGTGGGAGAGTAAATATCTTTTAAAATGACTCTCAATTAATGGCAATGCATTTACAATAAGTCTCTTGCCACAATAACAACACTGTCTGGATTTGCCATCAGCTGGTTGATTGCAGCATCGTGCAGCCTGCAGCCTAGCATTTGTTTGCAGGGGAACATACACTGCCATAATTATTACCATAATGAATTTTTTAAGGAGAAAGAATAGTCTGTACATTAATGTTAAAAATTCCAGATCCAGATAGCAGTGTTTATGTATGTCAGTGGCTGTGCACCAGTACTTGTGAATGTACACACACAAACCTCACCCTTTGGGTCTTCCCCAAGTCCCCTGTCCTGTTCACACTACTAGCTAAGAGCAACCAGCTAACTTGATAGCAGTGTGACTCAATAATAATAATAATAATAATAATAATAGTAATAATAATAATAATAATAATAATAATATGGCGCTTCCATGCACATCAGCAAGCAAATAGGAACACTAGCACTTGCATGAAATTAAGCATATTAGCATTTCAGAAGGCAGATTATTTAGCCTGCTAAAATAGCAGGTGTGGCAGCAAATGTCTGTTCAAAACACTATGTCACAGGTATGAGTATCATGTATTTGATATAGTATGATTGTTCATGTTTGTAAATTTAAAGCTTACAAATGCTGTATTTACAGTGTATTGCAGGTTATTAAAATGTGGCAGTAATTATTAGGATATAGAGAATTGTAGTGTTTAAACAAATCATTATGTCAGAAGTATGTTTAGGGGAGAATACACCCTGACCCACCCAGAGTTAACACACACTTACCTTACATTATTGATCATAAACTTGAATAGCTACAATACTGTCTGCTAATCATGCAGTTTGAAGTTTGCAAAGTGTGTACACAGACAAAATCTGTGTTAAAACTTTCCTTTAACACAGAGTCATACATGAGTCAGACATGATTCTGAATAAATGAATGAATGAAAAAATGAAAAGCCTTATTTCATTTCAAACTGCACTTCAGGAACACTGAGCTCAAGTTCTGAGGAAACTTCCCTGCATATTTTCAGGGGTTTTCTGCCTCACCATGCCTGAATCACCTCATAATGAGCTTGATAATGAGGAGACAGGGTGACTGAGGCAGTGAACACTCCTCACTGAGCATACTGGCTTCCAAGAGCTGGAGCTGGGAAGACCTATAGGTCTGTGACACACACTCCCACCCAGTCCTGATACTAAGAAGGTGGAACCTACAGGCTAATATGCAGCTGCCTGTGCATCAATAGGCGTCTGGGGTGTCCATCACTCAGGGAGGCGTGGCTGAAGGCGTGGCCTTGCAGACTCTGAGAGCTGGCTGAGGTAATCTCTAAAGGAGAGAGTAGTCACCAATAATCATGGAAATGTAGCCATAACTGTACAGTATATTTCACAGCCATGTATATTACATATCACAGACCAGGCTTACCAGAATAAATATTCCACACATACAGCTCATATATATCTCTGTGTGTGTGTGTGTGTGTGTGTGTGTGTGTGTGTAAAAACATGCTCCTGTTTTAGTCTCAACACAGACAGATATACATGTAGGAGTAGCAAACTGAAGTAAGAGCTCACCTTCACCAGTACATAGTCTCCAGCTTTAACAGTGACAGGTACGAATTGATGTGCGTAGACAACTACACAGGGTGGCCGGAAGCGTGGCCAACAAAACGGGAAGACAGTGCTTCAGTGGTAAAGTTCCTGGTGAACCAGTACATTCCTCACCATGGGTTTCAGAGAAAGGTGAGATCAGATAATGGCACTCATTTTACAGCGCGCAATTTTCAGGAGTTAGAGAAAATGCTGGGTCTGAAACATTCATTTGGGGCAGTGTATCATCCTCAGTCTCAAGGTAAGGTGGAAAGGATGAATCTAAATGCGAAAAACAAAGTGGCCAAAATCTGTGCACAGACAAAATTAAATTGGGTTGATGCCTTACCTTTGGCATTAATGCAAATTAGATGTTCAGTAAATGCAACAACTGGTTTTACCCCTTTTGAATTGCAGACAGGTTGAGGATTTCCAGGACCCCAGGGACCCTTAACAATAAATGAGAAAAGAAAAACATCTCACACACACATCATACTTTAATGAATTGCAAAGTATCGTTTCAGCTTTCTCCACGCAGGAGGGGGACCGGACGGGGAGCAGACAAACACAGACGATACCCGTTACGGACTGGGGGCTGCTGAGAGTCATCAAGAGAAAATGGAGTGAGCCGAGGTGGACAGGTCCATTCCAGGTGACAGAAAGAACCAGCCACGCCGTACGCCTGAAGGGTAAAGGGGAAACGTGGTTTCATCTGAGCCAGTGCGCCGCCGCAGAGTCACCGCAGAGGAGTCTGCAAGAGACAGCGAGGGACCTTGCTGAAACATCACCTAACTCACCTGACCCGGAAGGGGCAGAATAATCCCCGGGAGCAAAAGGGTCAAGGTAGTCCACCCTTAGACCCCGAAGTAAGAAGAACAGAACACCAGTGATGACTTCTGGACAATTGTGTTGTTTGATTATTTGTTGGTGTATTGTGTTGTGTGTTTCCATTTACAGTTTGGTCACGCTTGGGTTAAATAATAGCATGGCAGTAGGAAAGGATTAAAACATTAACAACAAGACGGTGAAGAAGAATGGGGGTAGAGATTGGTGGATGTGTAGCATGTGCAGCCGCAAGACCCAGACTTATAACCACCCCGGCACCCCTATTCCCACAAAAAGACCCCAAGGGTTATGCGTGCATGATTGGCCTGACTAAGGAAAGAAACCCTAAGAATTGTGACACTTTGAGCGTTATTTTCCCCCCCATCAGTAACAGAACCAGGACAGGACTATTTTCACCCGAAAAGGGGGAGGGGAACTACACGTGCTTCGTTAGAAGTTCAAGCACACCTCAAGTACGCTTGGCGCACATCCCGGCGGAATGGTGTAACCGCACGGTCACTGGGAACGAGTCTGTGGGTTCATGGGCACGAGCAGGATTATATGATTATTGTGGAAGGATGACTTTGGTTGTTAACATGCCAGAGAATTCGGAGGCGACATGCGCCATGGTCAGGTTAGCAGCTCCTTTATTACTGATAGGCAAAAAACTACACAGGGACCCGGTAACTGATGCAGCAAGACAGTAGCGAGAGGCATACCATTTTGATTTAACAAGGAATACCCCCACATACATAGATGCAATAGGAATACCTCGCGGAGTTCCGGACAGACATAAGTTAGCAGACCAGATAGCAGGGGGATTTGAGAATATTCCGATACTTTCTGCATTATTCCCCATTACTCCAAATAAAAATGTGGATCGGATTAACTATGTACATTATAATGTCCTCAGGCTAGCCAACCTGACTAGGGATGCAGTGGAAGGACTTAGAGATCAGCTGGGACCAACCTCACTGATGGCGGTGCAAAATCGTATGGCATTAGACATGTTGTTGGCGGAAAAGGGGGGTGTCTGCGCTATGCTTGAGGATGTGTGTTGTACATTCATTGCTAATAATACCGCTCCGGATGGGTCGGTTAGTAGAGCATTGGATGGTTTGAAGACCCTATCAGAGGAAATGCATGAGAATTCAGGCATAAACAACCAGTTGGAATCCTGAATGGTGAGCCGGTTCGGTCAGTGGAAAGACTTAATTGTGTCATTGATGGTTTCATTAGCCACATTCACAGGAATTGCTGTGACATGCGGGTGCTGCTGTATTCCATGTATTAGGGCGTTAATGGTTAGACTAATCTCAGCTATGATAGAAAGGAAAGATGTGCATGAGGGTACCACGATGATGCCACTGATACAGGGGGAAAGGGACGTAGAGACAGGAGATGCCAGAATAAAGGAGTGTGATTGGTGATCTCTTTGTAGAGATCAAAAGGGGGAATTGTGGAGTTTCAGAAATTAAATGAATGCTAAGCTTACACTAGTAGAGAATAATGTGCAGAATGGAGTAGGACTAATGCTTGAATAAATAAAATAATTACTGTATGTCCAGACATAACAGGAAATGCCCTAGACGTGCATATGTGTGATTATGCAAGAAGACATGTGTACGAGACGGTCAAACAGAGGTGACGGCTGAGATGGAAAAACACAAAAGCAGAAGTGGCACAAGGCGAGAGAAATATAAGTCTGTCTGTTGCAAAGTTATGCTTTAGATCTCACTCGCACTGTGTTGTGAAGTGACATCTCCAGAGCTCTGCATTAATAAAAGGCCACAGGGTAACGCACCGTTTCCTGTCTTCTTTCCTGCATCAACGGACACGACACTAACTAATGATATAACAGAATCTGACCCTTAGCTATTTTATTAGCTTTTTATCAGGGCACGCTTAGTAAAACGTCACATCTCTACATCAACTTTTTAAAAAAATTAACAGGCAATCAAATTATTTTGGCTATACTAAAACCTGTCCTGGAGCAATGCCTAGCTAGCTGGATAGCTAACACTAACATGCAAGACTGGGTTTGTTTTGCAGAAGTAGCAGACGCTAAATAGCTGCCTTGTAAAAGAGGTTTGCATTGGGGACTGTTTGTATTTGATGCATGCACTTTAGGTATTATTGCATAACGCTATTTGTGATGTATTTTTGTTTTTCAATCAGTCACATTCCGAGCCAAACTTCTCTTAGGTATCTTGTATCAGTGGAGAACTACTTTTGAAGGCATTGTTACTAGCTAACTGTTAGCTAGCAAGGTAACAAGGTAACTCTTTTTAAACAACAAAAAGAAAAAACACTTTACTGTGATTAACAACTATGAATTTACTAAGTTGTGATTGTTTCATAGAAGGTCTGATTAGCTAGCCTAGCTAAAGCTATGTTTGATACGTTTTGATACGTCTAACGACACTGGCATTTTTGAACAAGAGTAGCTTTATAGTTGCTTAGCTAATGTCACAGAATTAAAAGTAGAATCAGAGGGAAATGTTGAATATTGTGTCATTGCACCAGCCATGAGGCATTAAAGTGTCTGGACAAGAACATAGCTAGCTAGCTAACTGGCTTAGATCACTACTGCAGCTCTCACACCTCGGTTTATTACATCATAATAGGTAATGTGGAATTTTTAAGGACCATTGTTGCGTCTGATAACCCGTTCAGAAAAGGTGTTCTTCAGCTGAATGAACAGATACTGAAACGAACACTAAAGAGATCATCCAACATTCAAGATATTTCAGTAGACACACTAGTGGAAGAGCTGCTGAGGTTCCTGAGCCATGAATGTCCGGCCTCCAGCATCTACTCTGGACAGGTATGTCACCGCCTTGCACCAGGACGCAGAGATCCATGAGCATGACTGAGATGTAATTATAACTATATATACCTCATTAGTCTGATGCTAATGAGCACACATGCACACCTGCCGTCCAGTTCTTTAACATCCATATCCATCACCTTGATTTATCTTAGTAAGTTGCTGCTGAAGCTCTGTCTCTCTTTCTCTCTTTCCCCATGCCTCCTTCCCTTCCTGTAGGAGTGTGGATACACCACTGGCGTTGTTGCCTGATGCACCTCCTTTGGAAGAGGACACGGTCCATTGTCAGAACTGGCAGGAGACAGTGGAGCCGCACACACTCGCCTCTCTCGGCTCCCGGGAGATCGAACGGCAGGCTGTCATATATGGTAAAACAGCAAATGTGGTGCACAGCAACTGACTATAAAAGACAACTCCCAGTACACAGTTAAGATGTAAAATGAAAAAAAATTATTTACTGATCTAACTTAAACTAAATAGCTACTAAATCTTTTGAACATACAGTATTCTATTTATTATGCACATATGATAATTCTATCCTGACTCATGAAAATGTGGAATTCTGAATTGTGTAACGTTTGTAAGAAATTGTAGTGACTTTGCTATATCCTCTTCCTCAGAGCTGTTCACAACGGAAGCATCTCACTTGCGGACTCTCAGGGTTCTCGATCAGGTGTTCTTCCAGAAGATGAGGAACCTTTTGACCGTCGAAGAACTTTCCTGTATCTTCCCCAACCTGCCCCAGGTCTACAGTCTTCATGGTCAGTCTCTCTGTGTGCGAGCGTGTGTGTGTGCGTGCAAATCCGCTCCATTTGTCTTAGTGTGTTTTCAAACCTAAATTTCTGAAGCCTACTTGGTGTCTAAATCATAATCAAGATTAAAGAAGTGTAAAACCCACCCAAACTGAGAATTTAATGACAGAACAATATCAGCTATCGGCACCATGCCATTACTGTGAGCAGGTATGGACTGGAGGCTATACATGTTGTTTCTGCGGTGGCCTTCATGACACAAGTAGAGTTCTGTTGCCCACTGACACAACTTTCTAACAAACCACATATACACTGGCTCGCTTAAACAGATTCTGTTTTGTGGTATTGCATTTGTGTTTCAGCGAATCTGTGTGAGTCCATGAAGAGGCTGAGGGACTCTTCTATAGTTCAAGGCATCGGAGACATCATGGTGTCTAGAGTGAGAGCTGGCTAGTGTTACTCCCTTTCTAGTTCACATCATCTTTTGGTGCTGTCTAAAATGAAGGGGTTGTTCTGTGTAGTGTGGGATATACTTGTTGCTTTACTTGATATGTCAGTAGCTCATGTGTTTGTGTGTGTGCGTGATAGTTTGAAGACGCTGCAGGAGAGGAGTTCCAGGAGCAGGTGTCTCACCTGTGCAGTCAGCAGAGTCAGGCACTGGACCTAATTAAAAATAAATGCAAAGACCCGCGTTTCGCGCACCTTATACAGGTAACACTTTTTAGAGGTATAAAGCCTTTGGACAAACCTACAAACACTAGAGCTTCTGCCATATTTGTTAGTGGGCTGGGTTGTGAATTGGTTGACCCATACTTTGAATTGGAGACTATCCAGTCTTTTATATTTGACTTTTATTGCAGCACATAACTTCTAGTGATGCTGTTTTAGGTGTAAATTGGTGTTGCAGTCAACAGAATCCACATTTGGACTTAGATGTCCTTGGCTCATTCGTGTGTGTGTGTGTGTGTGTGTGTGTGTGTGTTAGGAATGTGAAGCCAGCCCTCACTGCCGCCGACTACAATTAAAGGACCTTCTAGTGTCTGAGATGCAGAGACTCACCAAATACCCCTTGCTGCTGGATAACATCATCAGACACACAGAAGGCATGTATAGAAACACTCACACACAATGTATTGAACCATGAAAACACTTCAGTATACACACACATACCAGTTTACCAAGGAGGCAAGCACACACACCCTTTCTCCTGGATTAACACTAGTATGTGCCCCCACAACAGCTGGTTCTCCAGACCTGCAGACATTGGTGAGGGCACAGGCGTGCTGCCGTGGGATACTACGAGCTGTCAATGAGGTCGTCAGGGAGACGGAGCACCGGCGACTGCTCAGCCGTTATCAGCGCAGGCTAGACTTGTCCCCTCTGGAGAGGCAGGCCAGTCCTGTCGCTGCTCAGTTCAAGGTACGGCCTTACTATGTATCCACCATCTGCCTTCCAAACAGCTTCTCTGGTCTTGGAGCACCTGATCCAGAGTATGAATTATTAACTATATTCTTTTTCTATGTAGAATCTGGACCTGACCACTAAGAAAATGATCCACGAAGGACCGTTGACTTGGAAAGTTAGTAAAGATAAAGCTATAGGTAAGAGATCATCACAGCTGAACAAATCACATTTTTGTTTTTCCTCTTGCAAATGATTACTTGACAGGTCCATTCTCACTCTGTGTGTGTGTGTGTGTGTGTGTGTGTGTGTGTGTGTGTGTTTCAGACATTCATGCTCTGCTTCTCTCAGACCTGTTGGTGCTACTCCAAAGGGGTTCAGGTGACCGTTTGATCTTGCGATGTCCTGCGCGCTCACTGGGTGGGGTTTGGGGTAGGAACACGGACCTCAAAACCCCCTTTTGCCCTGTTGTTCGCTTGGATTCATCTCTTGTCAGATCTGTGGCTACAGGTATATTTGTAGTTATTCTTACAGCTATGAATAGCCAGAATAGATGAATGGGTCTGGAATAACTATGTCTTTATTTTATTTTTAAAAAATTAAGAAGCCAGTTAGAAATTGCATTTGGGTTAGTTTGAATACATTGTTTGACAACCTGCTCTTCTCTATCAGATAACAAGGCCTTGTATGTGATCAGTACATCAGAGAGACAGATATACGAGCTGGTGGCTGGGACTTCCTCTGAGAAAAACACGTGAGTTTGTTTTTTGTCTCTCTCTGACCCACCATCTTCTCATCAAGGTCAACCAGTCAGCACTGCTGTGTCTGTTTTGTGATAACATTTATGGTGTCAGGCCATTTATGTTCAGATGATTTTAACAACATTGTGCTGTTGTAGAAATTGGGACCTGATGGCTTTAGCGATGTTTCCACAGATGGAAGAACCTGTTAGAAAAGACCATCTCCTCGGCCTCTGGAGGCATTGAAGCCACCGAGCAAGGATCAACAGCTCCGTAAGTACTCAGGATTTTTAAAGTTTTCTAATGCTGCTGTAATGCTGTTAAGAGAAGGCAGAATTTCAAAGATGCACTTACAATGATTGGACTCCTGACATCTCCTCTAGGTCTGCGGTTCTACGGTTGCATGGTAATCAAGTCGGTCGTCTAGGTAAGCCCATGTTTGTTTTTGTTTGTATACAATGTCATAGGATTTGCTCTCTGTGGTACTTATGGCTGATGCCTTTGGTCCCTAGATGGCTCCCTAACAGAAGAGTCTGGTTCTATAGAGAGAGATTCACAGAGTGATGATGAAAACGTTCTCACACCTACTATCCCAACTGACCAATCAGAAGCCTACATGCATACTGGTGGGCAGGGTTATGTGGGAGGACAAGCTAAAGTGGCTGATGCTGCTCTTCAAGATGGTAAGAACTTGTTACACTCTGTTACACAGTCATTGTTGCACTATGATAGTTAAACAGTATATTTCTGGTGGTGGTGGTGGTGTTTTTATAAATAGAATTTTAGCAGGCTCAGATATTTACCAACTTTTTTGCACCCTTTGTGTTCTGCCAGTCAGGACACTAAGACTGTTGATCCTTGGATCCTTGGATCCTTTAGAGGCTGCCAGTCAGAAGCAGAAAGTGACATCATTGTCCTCACAGCAAGAAGGGCAAGAGATGCCTTGCCAGTCACCAAAAGGCCGTTCACACCTGGAGATGCTGAGGCATGAAACGAGGCCCTGCCAATCACGAGCAAGGATAAGGCAGCGCATGATAAAAAATGTAGATGGAATCTTTCAAAGAATGGAGGGACTGATGAAAAAGCTGCATCAGCTTAGGGTAAAGTGGATATATTACTCACTCTCTCTCAAACACACACACACACACACACACACACACACACACACACTATCATTGCAGCTAGCTAGCACTTTCATGTTATGTTTTAAAAGAATGGCTTTGTGCACTTGTGAGATCCTGGTTAACTCCTTGTTTTCATTTTCATAGGAGATTGAAGCACTGTAGACTGCTCACAATGGTGAGAAAAAGTTACCTGTCAGTCAGTTCAGATGACACCATCCATGGGTCTTCCTCCATTATCAGGACACCATCTATTTATCTTGGGTCGAGCGATGGTAAGTGTGTCAAAGAAGCAATTTTTAAATACTGGGCCTAAATCTGTTTAATGCTGTACCACAATTCTTTTTGATTGTACCAAAAAAAAAGATCTAGTCTGGAATCACTGGGATAATTTGGGTTGAGTTTAAATGGAGCCCACTGTTATCACTCATAATCCGGTTTCAGTTGTGAACTGTCTTTTGTGATGTTTCTTTAACCCAGTCCCCCACTGCGAGTAAGCCTGAAAGGCTGGGCCAGGCCAGCACTGAAAGCATGCCTAGACTGCTCATGCAGTCCTCCACCAACGAGCTGCTCACATGCCTGGGTGTGTTCTTGTGCCGGCGTTGCTGCCTGCTGAAGGACCTGACTGCTGACGAGCCTGTGCAGTGGCTGCGCATTGTGGACCGCTACGTGACACTGACAGAATGGCAGGAGAAAAGCTTCCTCATTCCAAGCACCGTGGTCTTTCTCTACATGCTGTGCCGCGACATCATTTCAGCTGAGGTGGCCACCAAGGAGGAGCTGCAGGCCGTGCTGCTCACATGCTTGTATGTGTCTTGCTCCTACATGTGTGAGGAGATCAGCTACCCAGCCAAAGCTTTCCTGGTGGAGGAAAACAAAGGGGCCTTCTGGGCCCGATCCCTGGACATTGCTAACCGCATGAGTGGCAAGATGCTGCAGATTAACAATGACCCGCAGTATTTTTGGCAGGTCTTCACTGACCTGAAGAACATGATGGTTCATTAAAGGATTAAAGAATAAAATATTTTATTAATTAAACATGTTGTTAAAATTTAATTTAATTTTAGTTAAAAAAAACAAACACATAACTGCAAAGTCAGTTGTTATAATGTGTGATGTAATTTCTCCCCACCTAGCGTTATTACATCTCCTAATCTTACCAAAAATGTGCCACTTGATTTAGTTATGTTAACTTGATATCAAAGATGTCAAAAGCAGCTTTTAATGTCAGCTGATGCTTGTTGGCATAAGCATTTATAAATGTTCAAGTATGTTTATGTCAATTGTCATTAAGGGCTTATGTGGGAGTCATCGTTACTCGAATTGTAACGTTAGAAAAAAGTACAATTCTATCAATTTATTTAAGATGCCACACCTTAAACATTTAAAGTTATTGTTATTTACAGTAAATTTATTATAATGCAAAATAATTTTAAAATGTTATTACAGTGACATCTCATGAACTATTACACAATTATTTTACAAGGGACAGACTGATTGACTAAATTTAAAATTAAGAAAAGCTTAAACCAATTTTAAACAATACAGAAACTCTACATATAGAATATAAAAAGTTAATAACAACAATCACAATAATAAGAAGAATAATAGTAATAATGCAAACAAGGATGACAATAACAATCACAATAGTAATAATAAAGTCAGTGTCTTCGGCTTTTCTTCTTAGGCTGTTCAGGCATGGGTTCTCCACTCATGTCCACTTCAAAGTGCGGCACGAAGCTGTTGAAAATTGGAGTAGAGAAGCTCTCAGTCACGTCGAACTGTCCATCAGGCTTCACTTCCTCTCGCAGAGTCAGACAGAAGAGCGCTTCCCACAGGCGCTGCTTGATCCTGCGGCCCAGTACAAGGCTGTAGGGCTTGGCCTGTCTGGAGGGACTTTAAGTTGAAGTTCAAGTTCAAGAGGTTTTATTGTCATTTCAGCTATATACAAGTACACAACAAAAACGAGACAATGTTCCTCCAGGACCATGGTGCAACCTGAAAACAACAGTGCAACAGACAACATGCTACACAAGTGCAAACAGTCCAATATAGTGCAAAATGTCATTAAATAAACATTAAATAAACAATAATAAATACAGGACAGGACAAATACAAAATAGAAAATGAGTAGACAGTGCAATTTAGTCCAGTACACAGTACTGGGCATATGTAAAGCGAGTTGTGCATAGCATTCAGTGATATGCTACCCTGAACATAGCAGTCACCAGTAGCAGCCAGAACAGTT
This sequence comes from Electrophorus electricus, assembly GCF_041902795.1. Taxonomy (NCBI): domain Eukaryota; kingdom Metazoa; phylum Chordata; class Actinopteri; order Gymnotiformes; family Gymnotidae; genus Electrophorus; species Electrophorus electricus. Next base: position 172,400 of record NW_027658572.1, on the reverse strand, counting down.
CAGAGTACAGTGCTGGTTTAGTACAGTACTCTAGCAGCAAGTAGGATAATGTGCAAGACTGCAACAGGAGTGCATAGTTTATTTGTGTGACGTTTGACTTCAGCACTAGTCCAATGCAAAACAATGTGTGAGTGTGTGTATAGATATGTATGTATGTATGTATGTATGTACGTGTGTGTGTGTGTGTGTGTGTGTGTGTGAGTGTGAGTGACTGTCTATAAGCATGTATAAAAGTGCCCATTTTGGAATCTGAATTGGAATTGTTCAGAGTTCAGGAGTCTAATGGCTTCTGGGAAGAAGCTGTTGCACAGTCTGGAGGTGCGGGACTGGATGCTGCGGTACCTTCTTCCAGATGGCAAAAGGGTGAACAGTTCATGTGAGGGGTGTGTGGGGTCTTTCACAATGTTGGTGGCTTTCCGGATGCAGCGTGTTAGGTAGATGTTGGTGATGGAGGGAAGAGAGACCTCAATGATCTTCTCAGCTGTTCTCACTATTCTTTGGAGGGTCTTGCGGTCAAAGGTGGTGCAGTTCCCAAACCAGGTAATGATGCAGCTGCTTTTGGCCAATGTTTTTTTAAAAAGAGATAAGGAGATACCAGAACAAAATAGAAAAGCAAATAATAGCGGGAGATGGCATGGGATGGAGGGATGGAGGGATGATAAAAGACAGGGGTAGTAACGGATAATTTATTCTATTCTCTCAGCTATTCTCTTTAACTAATTCTGAAGTCTGCATCTTTATTTTCTATTTGAATGTTAACTTTACGACTAGCTGATTGGGGATTTAGGAACGACACTAGCGTTGATTTTGATTCTAGCCACAGTTCTAGTAATAAGCAGTGTTACAACTCTACATGCAAAGTCACTGAACAGTTGACTGTTAATTCTGTAGTAAGCATAATGCAAAAAAATACAACAACATATTTTGTTGTGATTGAAAAAATTACGTCCTAAATGCATGCGTTATAAATACATTGACATTAGTATTTTTAATTAATTTCTAACATTCAGAGACATTCAGAGGTGTTTCTATTAAGCCCAGAGTCAGCTAGGTCTCCACTCTCTAATTACTCAATGAACCTCAATGGTCTCCCAATCACATCTTCTCTAACAGTTAAAGATCTTGGAGTTATGGATCCCAGTCTCTCGTTCGAAACTCACGTAAATAAATAATGTTTCTAGGACCGCCTTTCTCCATTTTTAAATTGACTTTATTAAGAAAATTCAATTCAATTCAATACAAACACTCCATCACAAAAATCTCACAAACAATATCTACCAGAGGGAACAGACTACCTTCACTCTATACATTAATAATTAACAACACAATTTACATCTGTAAATTAGGTATACATCATCCATTTATATGTCCAAAAGAGTCCAGGGAATTTTTCCTCTCATATCAAACGTCTTCAACCTTTTTAACTCACACACAATCTGTTTAAAAACTATTTCTGCAGGTATTATACATTGCTCAATAATCATCTTACATCGTGTTTTCCAAATCTTCGAATTTGTCACACAAACAATCATCCAACAAAGGTCCTTCACATTCTCAGTCAAATGCTCATTAAACACTCCATACCTAATACTTTTCCTGTTACGATCCCATTTAATCCCAATACGTTTAATTTTCTTCCAAATTTCAATAGTCCTTGTGCACTGCAGTAATAAATGTTCTATCGTTTCATCGGCTATGCAATTATACATCGGACATTCCTTTGTTGTAACAAAACAACTCCATTTGACAATACATCGTACAGGCAGTCTTCCAACAGATATAAGCCATGCAGTATCTCGAACATTTTCCGAGATACTTTTAGACTGCACATTTTTAACACAGGTTTCACATTCTGTCACTGTCAGACCCTTATAATTGACATTCCCCCAAAATCACAGTCTTGTATTGTTTTATCTATCATTTTATTTGGGGACTTATTCCAATCAATATTAAGCTGCCTATATTTAAACAAAAAATCTCCATATAGTAATTTAAAATAAGGAGCATGTTTCCTTGACTTGCCTCTTTTCTTTCCACTGATTTACATCTCCTACCCAAATTGCTTTCCAAAATATAGCTTTCGTTACATTTTTGCAAAAGGCATTTTCTAATTTCCGAGTTAACTCAACTCCCCCTAATCCGCCTTTATCTTTCGACTTGTACATAATTTCCCGTTTTGTCACTTCTCTGTTATTTCCCCAAATAAAACAAACACACATTTTATTCAACCTTTTAATACATTTCTCATCCGGAGGGAAAACCGTAGCCAAAAACAACAATTTCGACAAAACAAAGGTCTTAACCTCCTGTATTCTAGTCTTATAGTTTGACACCCTCCATTTTCCCAATTCTAGTTTAATTTCACACTCCTTTTTCTCCCAATTCCATTCGCTACATCTACCATTTACTACCATCAAACCTAATATTTTAATTTCAGTTTTTATTTCTACATCTATTGGTACAGGTTGCCCATCTCCTATCCATACCCCTTCACTTTTACTTTCATTTAATTTCGCTCCAGCCACAACTTCATACATTTCAAAGTGTCTCTTAACTATATGAAACTCATTTTGATTCTTGACATAAGCCATCACATCATCTGCGTACGCAGATATTTTCCATCTTTCCATAACTAACATTTGAACACCTTGTAATTGCTGATCATTTTTAATTTTATATAATAGTGGGCTAATAGCGATGACATATAATGCAGCACTCAATGGGCATCCTTGTTTAACCCCTCTATGTATTTCAAAATCTTCAGTTAACACACCATTAACATTAATTTGTACTTTTGATTTACTATACAATAATTTAATAATATTTACAAACCTCTCTGGAAAACCATACTGTTCCAATGTACACCATAAGTAGTCTCTAGAAATATAATCTAAGGCCTTTTTCTGATCCTTTACTATTATATTAAAATCCCTCTCAGACCCTTCAGTAACCAAACTCCTTATTACTCTTAAACTATCCTACATGTATCTTCCTCTTATCGCACATATCTGTTCCAACTCTATGATAGCATTCAATATTTCTGACATCCTATTAACAATTATTTTTGCACAAATTTTGTACTCCAAGTTCAATAGGGTTAACCTGTCTCCAATTATCCAACTTACAAGGATCTCCTTTTTTATATATTAATGATATCACACTATGATAAAATGAATCATGCAATTGCCCCCCATCTAATGCTTCATTAAAAACATCAGCTAGAAGATCAGCAATTTCACTAACGCACACCTTATGAAATTTAGCAGGTAAACCATCGGCTCCTGGAGTCTTGCGTATGTTTAATTCCTCTATTGCTCTGATAACTTCTTTTTTCCTAATTAATTCTTCCAACTCCTGCAGCTCCTCCCCTTGAATTCTAAAATAATCACTTGGAATGTAAACCTAGCCGAGGTCCACAACGAGGTGCAATTTGTAAAAGGACTTTTTTATTTCTCTCAGAGATAGAAATCTGGAGAAATAAATATATAAATGTATTACCCCCCATCAGAGGACCTTTAGAGCTTTATTATTAAAAATAAGACAGGCAGATGAACAGACAAACGCAAAATGTATATAGAATATTTTTAAGCATTCGCCATCTGCACCATTACAGGAATGATGTGCGTGTGTGTATGTATGTATGTATGTATGTATATATATATATATATATATATATATATATATATATATATATATATATATATATATATATATATATATATATATATGTGGTTATGTGCAAGTACATGTATGTTGGATTAGAGTGTGATATTTATCGTTTATTGATTCGCTCTGTATGGATTTTATCAAAGGTGTCCAGTCTAGATTATTGGTTCTGTTATTGATTAATTCTGAGAATTATTCTATAGATATATAGTCTATCAATAGATTTTTCTATTGGGTGACACTAACATTATTTTTTGTTTTCCAGTTCATGAGTATGTTTTTTTTTGTTTGCTGTTTTTTTGCAATAATATTTTTATTATATCAATATAATAATGTTATACATAGTATCCTGTCATATTGGTTGATGATATGTCTCCTAGGAGACATAAAGATGGTGTTGGATGGATATGGTTATTTAAAGCATGGTATATGTTGGTGATGACGACTTGCCAAAATTGCTTGATTGGTGTGCTCTGCCATTGTGCGTGAATGTAATCGTCAGCTGTGTTTTGAGTAAAGTATGTACAGATTGCTGAGCTTGTGAAACCAATTTTAAACATCCAATGTGTAGTATAATGTACTCTGTATTATTTTGTACTGAATGCATTGTAGGTTAGTGTTGCTGTCACGTGGTAATTATTATTACACATTTTAATCCAAACTGCAGCGTCGGGGGCTGGTAATAAATCTTCTTCCCATTGTCTCGATGGGAGGGTAACTGTGAGATTTGATTTCACTATTATTTTGTATATCTTAGATAATAGGTTTTTTGTATTAAGAATGTTTGTTTATAAATTCTGATATGGATGTAGGTATCGGAATTGATTTTTGAACACATAGGTGATTTTAGCTGATGGTATTGTAGGAACTGGGTGCTTTCTATTCCGTATTTTGGGGCTAGTTGTGGGCGTGACATGAAAGAAGTCTTATGATAAATATGTTTAAGGTGTGTAATGCCCTTTTCTATCCAAGATGTAAAGTTTAATATTTTTGTTCATGGTAAAGTCTGGATTGTTCCAAATGGGAGAATGACTAGTTCGTGTGAGTGTGGAGTTTGATATCTTGTGGAATTTCCACCAGACTGTTAGTTTCATGGCCACCTTCAAACTGTCGAAACATGGAAATTTTTTAATATGAGTCTGGGCACATTTGAAAAACCTGCCGCAAACATTACTGACATTATATCTTGTTTATGTGATTGACTGTGTTCGTCTAGCCACAAGTACTTTTTGATTTTTTTTTTTTTGGTAATTTTATATATAACGGCAACAACTGACATCTTAAGTTTTATGACAAAATGTGCAAACAAGCTGGCCTGAGAGGTGTGTAGTGGGATATGACTCAGTGCATCTCTGGTGCTGCTTTTGATGAGTACAGTGTCATAAGTGTGTCTGTCCAGCAGCGCAAAGAGGGGATACAGCTTCTTCTCCCAGACGTTTCCGATAAATATCTAGATATGTTAGTATGTAATAGAAAGACAGCTGCCCAGCCTCATAGTCTAGGTACATGCCCACATTCCTGGGCAATTGTGTCAGGGGCAGAGGGGTCTCAGGCATGGTGCAGGTGTACAACTTCTGGGTGTTCCTCCAGAGCACCCAAAAACCCTCACAGTGGCTTTCTCAACTTGCTCAGACTCAAATCTGAATATCGGCGTCCGAAAGGTCTTAGAGAAGAACAAAAACACAACACATTTGATTAAATCATTCCAGTATAAATATGGTTATCAAACATGCTTTTAAAAATATACTTCCATGGAGATGGTGCCCTACAGAGTAGTGTTGGAACAGTGTGTACAGGCTTAGTGTCATGTTGTGGCCCCGCCCCCTCCTCAAACATCTTGGTGTGTGTGTGTTCGTCTGTGTTGCCACACCATCTCGTGTCGTTCGCCTGTTCTCTGTTATGTGTAATCGGCTTGGGTGTATATATGTCTCGTGTGTCATAGTACGTGTGTTGGTGTTTGAGATGTGCATAGTGTTTGAGCTTTGTTGTATGTTTTGCATGTTTGCAAAAATAAAAGTGCGTTTCATCGTGCCTCGTCCCCGCATCCTGCTTATCCTTGCAACGTCACAACTAGACCACTTTAGATGTAACTTAGAACCTCCAGTGACCTCTGTATGTGTTTCTTTAGTTGTATGAGCTCCACTGGAGGACTCTGAATAGTTGACAATGGAAGAGGGCTATATCAGATTCACCCCTTCTGCCTCGGTGTGACAGATTAACACACTGCATTAACGTTTAGAAATAAAAAACATATGATAAACACAGTTTAGAAAATATTACCTTATAACAATTCATTCAGTATATGAACTGTTTTCTGTGTCCTTATGTCTATAAATTAAAAGTAATAAAAAATTTAAATGATAAATAAATTACAATAAATGTATAAATGTTCACAAATAAGAAACTACATTGGTCTGCACGTTTCTCCACAGATTCAAGGAACTCATGAAAGTTGGAAGCTATAGAAACACATAATACAGAATTATAGACTGACTGATGTGTGAGCAGAAAGATCACTGTGATGTTGTCATATCTAAAGCACTCAAAGCATTGATGTTATGTAAATGAACTGTGATCTGATTGGTTTAAGGAAATAGATTCACCTACTTTGAAGTTCAAGTTTTTATCAAAAGGTTAGAACTGGTTGACTATACTTTGTCTGTTCTGCAACAGGAAATTTAAACATTTATATCCAAAGTATTACGCGATAGAAATCAATTTAAGACTACCCGTTATTGACCGCTAGATGGGGGAAGATACGAAGAAATAATTGAGTCCAGATGCTCCTGCCCGACTTTACGGTGAGACTCTGCTTTTACGTCATTAAAACGTTAAAGAAAAAAGGCCGCCATATTTGTAGTTCCACAACGTGAAAAGGCGTCATTTTGTATGCCAAAGAATGAATAAACACCATGCCATGCCTTGAAGACGACGAAATTGCAATCTATTTAGCTAGCCATAAGAATAAGAATAGCTGTTTGATTTACATAATCACAAATATATTGCATGTACATACATCTACATTTCAGCCGATCAAAATGTTTCACGTGCTTATAACCGCAACTTTATGTTACAGCGGTCATATCAGAGATTTACCAATATAAAACGCAACAGGTGTCGTGTTCTGTAATAGAACATTTTAACATTCATATCCATATTACACTGCAGAAATCAATTCAAGACTGTAGAGTCGTCGTACCAAATGACGTAAACTCAATATAAACCGCTGACTTAATTTAATGAACAGTATTAAGATAATGAGTGAGTACAGCGAGTCTTGTCTTACTGATGCCTGTTCTAACTGAACATAGGCAGACTCCTGCATGCTGACTGGTCTAGTCACCAAACACCTGCAGCTATGGCAGCTCGTAGCAGGCAGTTACCCCTGCCATAGAATTTAAAAGATTCAATTTCAGCAAATGTTAGCGCATTTGACAATGAGACAGAGACAGAGCAGGACGAAAATCCACCCTCTGTCGACTGAACATGTGCGGCGGAGGATGAGCAATGACTGGCCCATTAGACCAATCTTGAAGCGTGTCGAATTCTGCATAGAAAGTGACCAAAGCTGGAGGTTCTCTGCACGAAGATCAGGCACTAGCAGGCAAACCGAGCATTGCAAAGGCCATATTTGAAATTCCCACAATGCTTTTCTCACCGGGCGTATGTCGGGGCAATAACATTGTCAGTTGGTCCTAGCAGACAATTATCAGCATGACAAGAGTCTTTCATATCAATAAATTCTGACAAAACTTTGAAAGCGATAAGCAGTGGTTAGCTCGAAAGTTATTCATAAACAAGCATGTTGAAAATTACGAAGCAAGAGACTTAGATCAGCTGTTGTCTCTATCGATGGTCTGAGTGAACCATGTGTTCTTAGCATGCAGGTAGGGTCTAACGCCTTCTGTGCTGAGTTGCTGTTTCCAGATTTTAAAAATAGAACTCATTGTTAAACGGCATCTGTAATAGTTAAGGAAAGTGCGTTATAAGTATAAAGTGTTACAGTAAGTGTTTTGGCCCCTGACTGCCATTAGGACAAGCCAAGACAACCGCTCACTACGTTAGCTTATCTACTTGTTAAATCAGCCTGAAATTAAGATACAGCTAAAAGTGTTGATTTTTATACTAACATTTTAACAACTTCAGCCAAAGTATTCAGAATGTAAATGTTTGGTCTAGCAGGTATGGCCCACAACTGATGCAGAGAGTGCATGACATGGCAGAGGGGATTCATGTTGGCAAAATGCCCTCCTACGAATTAGTCCCAAATACTGAAGCAAAAAAGAGGCCGAATTCATCTGATGGAAGTAAGTCTAAAAGGGCTTCTTGATGATGTTACCCTGGTGACTTGCATTCTTTCCAGATGCTCAACAACCACTAAAAGTAGTGCATTGCTAAAAACTACTACTTGTGCTGGAGGTGTTGAAAATATGGTTTCCTTGTCATTGTCAGTTTGATTTTATAAGGTTCTACGTGGGTATCGATAGGAGCTGAAACTGTGCATGTGTTGCCCCTCTGAGGAGATGAGCCAATGAGGAAGATGCCCGTGTTCAAATTTGGCTCTAGACCACGCTTTGAGCTGGTGCACTTTGTCAGCGGTTGAAGTTGCAGCAGCATTGGCGGAGTGGGACGCAATGGGGAGAAGGAGAGCGAGAAGGATCTCAGGAGTGAGAAGCTGAACAGCGGCAAGCAGCGGGAGGCTGGAGACAAAGCCTCTCCTCTCCCTTCTCTGACACAAACACAGTCACGTGTTATATACTCACATAATCCAAAATCCAGCATCTTTTATTTGCTGTTAGCTGGCGAAGAGTAATCAGTATAGTCAGATTCCTTTAATGTAAACACTTGGGAAAATTCCTGCCATGATACCACTTTGGACACAGGGAAGATTTGATAGTAAATATTCTGGCAGGGACAGGCCATGACGACTAAGGAAAGTTTATAATGAAGGTTAATTACACCATTCCATAAAATATAGATTCAGTTAAAATGATCAAACTTTTAAGTCATTCACTTTTATTTTTATGTAGCTAACCCTTTCTTACCGACTTAGTACAATGACAGGAGTTAATCAGAAACGCTCTCATTGGCATTTCTGCTTGAATTGGCTTGACTTGGAAATGGTTGGCTGGAAAATTCCTGCCATGAGATCACTTTGGACACAGGGAAGATCTAATAGTACATATTATGACAGGGTGAGGTCATGACTGCTTAGAAAAGTTTATAATGAAGGTCATGAAAGGTCAGTTTTGACTAATTGCAAAAAACACCATGTAAACATTAGAATGGGAAAGTCAAGCGGTCTGAGCGAAGCGAACTGCGAACGAGGCATGGAACAGACTAGCCAGGACCAATATTTTGAAAGTGATCAGAAGAGGATGACATCAAGAATCATTCTGATGATCAAGTGGCGCACGGTCAAGCAAATTGCAGCCAGATACAATGCTGTTGCTCCAACTAACATGTCTGAAGGCACACCATGGGTCCTCTGAAATCAGTAGATGTTTGAACAGAAGGGCTTACCTATGTATTGTGACCAAGTGCATCCCTTCATGCAGCTGCTTAAACTATGGCAGAAGGACACTTTCAACAAGACAAGAAACCCTGCCGCAAGGGTTGTATAATCACGGATTTGTTCCAGTATCAAGACAGCAAATTTTCAATGTTTCCCTGGCCTTCACAGTCCCCAGATCTTAATCCTATAGAACATCCCTGGGTAAAGGTATAACAGGCAGTTTAGAACATGTCAGTCCCTCCATGTAATTTGAGAGAAAATATCCTAGGAAGATTGGACCAAAAGGAAAAGCACATTTGGTAAATATGGGAAAAAGAAAAACGAAAAGACAAGATCCCTGCCAGAATATTCACGCAGCTTGTGCTATTGTTCACTTGCTGCTGTCGGAAGGGTGTTAAGAGAAGGAACACGACCTCAGAGGATGACTTCTTTAAGGGTAAGTTCTGACCACAGCCACCACTTGGATGAACTGTGTGTGTGTGTGTCTGAGAGAGAGAGATCTACGTAGAAGTGTTCTAAGTATCTATACAACGCTAATAAGACATTTTCTGTTACTTTTTAAACAGATACTAGAAGAAAGTATTTAATGAAGAATTACTTGACTACTGAGGGAACTGAATCAGCCATAGTAAGTAAAGTAGAACCAAGACAAATGATTTAAAGCCAAACTGAGGCAGGGGACAAAAGCCACAAAAAATGGAAAAACGGCTATGGTGAACAGTGATGCTAATTGAATGCTTGTACTTAAGTACACTGAAATGTCTTTGAATATAAATTACAAATGCATTTCAACAAATGTTCGAGAAATTAATTAAAAACACTAATGTAAATGTATTTAGAATATATTTAGGACACATACATTTAGCATATGCAATCTTTGTCAGTTACAGGAAAAAAAAATACTGTTGGTGGGTTTTTTGTTTGTTTGTTTTACATTCTCCTTACTATAGAATTAACAGTCGACTGTTCGGTGACTTTGCATGCTGAGTTGTAACACTGATTATTAGTATAATTGTGGCGAGAATCAAAATCAACACTAGCTAAAATGACTGAGCGCATTGGAATTTATTATTCCAATAGCACAATTTGAATGGGTCTACGGTACCTTAGTGTGTCAGGTCCTGTTATTTCTGTTGAACATTTGATGTTTGGGGGCACATTTTTACATCATTAGGCCTGCAGGCTATGTGATAACGGCTATGCGATAAAAATTGTATTTGTTTCCTTTCCAGTCCAATACAAATTATAAATTACAAATGTATCAAAATGTAATTAAAGTCATATTTCAATTAAATGTATTTAAATACTGTTCAACAATATTTCTACTCATATCTACAGGTGGAACCTAAAGATATGAATTTCAATGAGAGGGATAAATGTATTGAGGACATTTGTTTGCTAAAGTGAGAAAGTCTGCAGTGGAGCAGAGCAATCCTAACGCTTTCAAAAGGTACTCAGAGCTGAAATGCCTGAGAAAGGCAATTTAAGTGGGTGTGCTAAACCTCTATAGGCTGAATAGGCAGAGATAGGTAAATAAAGTGTTCTTGTGACATTAGAAATACAAATTTCAAAAGGGGCATTTTTGGCAGCTTAACTGACATAGTTAAGAATTTTAACATTTAAAATATATATATTAAAAGGAGAATGTTACTTATTTCACTCTGACTGTAAAACAGTGCATATTGTGTTAAATGGGATTTCCATCCCATGTTTTTAAGGCTGCCTTATGTATAAATAAATATGCAAGAATGCAGAGCATGAATAGGTCGGTCTTCCATTCTGTATCACATACCTACCCTTGATAACACCGTGGTAACTGGAAAAAAAACCAGCCCTTTTTACTCAGTTGTCACTACTTCCAATAGACTTCACGCTAATCTCATAGAAGTCCACCCCTTTCCGTGTCCTCCGGAAACAGCACTTCCGTTGTGTTGTGACAGGATTTGTTCCTGAAGTTGTATGCGTTTTCTAAATTTGCACCGCATTTCTAAAGTGTGTTACCACTTTGATGAATATGCTTTGTGTATTTGCAGCACGATGGGTTTTCCAGGACACCGTAATTTATGCATGTTTAATTCCATCTTTTATTCACGTACTAAGCCCAACTCTATAGGCTAATATTTATAAAACCGAGATAACCATAGAAACGTCTTCATCTGTGCTTGATACTTTCACGGAAAAACGGAACTGCTGCTTGTCAAGCTTGTTTCATCAGGTTTTATATCATCGTCATGACGTGTTTGAATTGATCCCAGGCATATGCAGTCCTCATCAAAATCCATTCAAGTCCTAGGCTGTGAGTAAGGTAGCTAGCTATGTTCTCTCTCTGGTCACAGTTGGCAAATAAATTATGCATATAGATTGTGGGGAAAACACTTTAGCACGTGTTCTCCAAAGAAGTGTCTTAATATGAGCTATCTAGCTAGTTCCAATGTCAACTGTAGTCATAACACTGGGTTTCTCTCTGTGCTCAGGTGTCTTATTTGCATGCCAGTAACATGTTAGCGATATTGCAGTAGTGTGATTTTTTATGTTGCCCGTGATGAAAGGTGACAGCGAATAAAAATCCAAACATTTTTTTGTTCAGGTCTTTTTAACGGTCATAACCCACACATATTTATCTAACAAAAAAATCAGGTTCCCTAAACTATCCCACATGTCATACTGAAGGAAAAAAAATCACTTGTTGCTAAGAGATAGTAGAAGCACAGTAATCCGCTACCTGTAAAAATAATTGAACGTTACAACTCTGGCTTTGAATACATTCTTATGGATTCTATTTACAGTGTGGTTATACAATAAAATAAGTTGTACATTAAAATAATTGTAATTATTTACAGGTGCACACGTTTGTCAGAGCGCAAGACTAATTGCGTTTTAAAGTAACAATGCTTATAGATGTATGTCTATAGAAATTAGGGCGCAAATGTAACTTTGTAGCCAGTTATCTATGATAAAACGTAACCTGTCATATTTGGAACATTTCTCCTTACCACAGGGCGAGACAGTGAGGATTTTAGGAAAAACATTACGCTACCTGAATTTACCAAACTATACTGCGGAAGTTAAAGAATCTTACGTTTGAAACGCATACACACACACACACACACACACACACACGTAAATAATATTTATTTTCAAGAGGGTGAAAACGTATGAGAACTGAGAACTTGCATCAGTAATGACAAAATAATACATATTCAGAACATCTAAGAGTCAAAACTCCGTTTTAAAACAAAACAATGAGGTGCGCTGTATCGCGAATATCAGTTAAAGGACCTGTAAAAACCATATTTGATATTTTACTTAATTCTCTAATCGAGTAGATCACAGATTCGAACAGGATGGGCTGTGTTTGCTCGTGTATGAAGGTATGTATGTTTTTTCCTACACTTTGGGAACGATTTTAAATACGATAATCTGAAAAGGATTAAGATTTATTGTGCATGTCACGGAACGCTTCCACTGGTCACGTGGTATGGCCCGCCGCGTTGACTGTCTCGTGTGTAACCTTGCCTATGTTGTTCAGCACACACCTGCATCGGTTTACTCTTGTCATGTTTGTATGTATTTAAACCCTTGTTAGTGTGTGCCTTATTGTCAGTCGTTGATCATTGTCACGGTCACAGTTTGTGTTATACGTGAGTGCCGGTGTCTGTATCGTATGTTAATAATCCTTAATAAACGTCTCCGTGGAGCGAGTCTGTACGTCCTGTTCCTTGACCAGCGGCACTCGGGCCGTTACAGTGCGTAACTAATTAGCATTTTCCTGTAAAAAAAAATAGCGCAAATGCAGATGATTAAAAAGTTTTGTTTTGTTTTTTTTAAATCAAAATGAGATTCTTGTAAGAATACCGAGATATCGCTAAGTCGCGATAATACTGCATATACAAATCAATACGTTTCTACAATGCTTTTCTACAGAAAAAGAAGAAGGAGAAAACGAATAGAAGTTGGTGGAGACACATAATCTCATCCTCCAAAGTGTCTGACTCCTGCGTGGCATTAGACGGTCACGCCGCGAATGTGACCACCTCCACTTCTTGCCCCTCTTCCTCTGAGGGGTCCCTGATCTTCAGTACTGCTTCTTCCTTTTCACCTGTGGACATATCCCACAATGCCTCTTCTACCCAGTCGTGCCTTCCTGGTCAAGCCTCCTCCTCCTCCTCCTCCTCCTCATATGAGTCGCTCAGGACTACAGCAGTGATTGTTCCTGGTTAGAGCTCAGCAGATTTGATCATGTTGTTCAAATGCATAGTCTGTTTTTGGTTAAGGACATTTACTCCAAGTTTCTGTTCTCTATACAGAGGCTGCAGATAAAGATGTGGACTCCGTGCGCATTGAGAGGTGGGTACATTATCAAAATTCATCTTCGTGGCAGAGAAAAGTGTGGCATGGTGGTTACCCAATGGCACTGCCATTGTAACTTCCTTGGGGCATAAAACGAGAAAAAACATCATTGTCTTTTTCATTCTTCACAGCTTTATCTGTCTAAGGGTTGTTATGTGAACATTTTGTGCATAACTGGCCACTGTGTATTCATCTCTCCCTTCTTTTCTGTCTCTCAGGTTTCCGGCTGTTCTGATGCAAGCAGACACTCGTGTTCAGCCGCAGAATTTATTGCGACAGCTGCTGCACGTCCTCAGGAGTAAAAGGAGGCGTCAGATTGGTCAGGGTGAGGGCCAAGGCCACACCCCCATCCATTCCGCTGTCGAACACCTCAACATTCGGCAGCTCGGGTAAAGACGAGAATACACACCGCGTTTTACTACACAGCCTATTCAGAGTAGATGATTTTACAGTTTACACAGGTGAAGCTCAGTCTTTTTCTCCTATACAAATACAAACATATTGTAATTAAATGAGCAGTAAGTCATTTAGCAGTTCTTCTTCACATTATGAAACAGCCATTATACTGACATGTAGTGGCCTGGATGTTTCAGAGCTTGTGCACTAAATCTATTTTTAACATGGATGACCTGTTAGGTTTCCCAACATTGGGAACAGCTGCTATATGAACGCCACTCTGCAGTGCCTACTGAGTATCTCCTGCTTCTGGAGACCCATCAGAGCTCAGTCATCCTGCTTGATGGATCTTTCTAGTTGCCAGATGCTCAGGTACCCGTTCAGAACCAGAGGCTTCACATGGGTCTAAATGAACTGTTTAATCATGAGTGCTTAAGGAGGTGCTGTGATGCTCAGAGATATAAACCACTTGGTCTCCCTGTTGCTGTGTGTAGATGTTTTTCAGATCTGCAGCAGGCCCGGCTCACCACTCGCAGCACAAAGCAGAAGGTGCAGCTCCTGGGAGCCCTGCTTGAGTGTGTTTCAGCCCGCTGCCCTGCATTCGAAGAGGACTATGAACAGGTCCAGCTAAATGGCCCCCTCAGCCATTCAGAACACATCAGAACCTCACGCAGTACCCTGCAGGAACTGCACACGGCCACCTTTGTTTTCTCACCGTGCTGCTGTTGAAGTCCAGGAGCAAATCCTCCTCTGATGTTCTCCTGTGCTGTCCTCCACAGGATGCTCATGAGTTCCTGATGCTCTGCTTACTGCAGCTGAAAGAGGAGGGAGAGAGACTCAGGGCCTCTTTCTTCTCTTACATCTGCCCTGTGGCAAACTTTGAGTTTCATATCAAGTCTGTGCTCACATGCACCAGGTAATTAGGTATCACTGTTGCATATCTCCTTTGTGTTAATGGACTGGTCTTAACCAGTCTTAACATGTTTGTTTAAAGTACATTTTCTCACCGAGAGTAGGCGCTTTCTCCGGACATCTCTGTTTAAAGTATTCATGAAAGTTTCATAACATACATAACTTAAATATGAACATTTAAAATGCTCACAAGTTCAGCTTGTATTCATCACATAGCTTTCAAATCTCAGAGTGTGTGTGAGTTTGGGAAAACATAACAGACATGGACTGAGCATTCGAAATGTTTTCTGCTCTGATGCTTCACATTAGATAAGATGTTATCTACTTGTAAAACTGAGCATATTAGCATGTGATAACTCACACTGTATAAGGGATGCAGGAGATTATTTCTGTGCAAATGTTGTAACGTTTCTGTTCTCCATTTTGTGAAAGCTGTGGAAAGCAGAGCTGCAGAGTGGATGTTTACAACCACCTCTCTGTAAATCTGAGCCCTGCTACGACTGACAGCCTACACACTTACTTTAAGGTCGGTCACCTCACACACCCTCTTTGGATAAGGCTTCATTACCCTGTTGTAAAGGAGAGAATACAGTTATGACATGCTACCATTTTGATTTTATCACTCTCAATGAAAGGGCCTCTTTCTTTTTTCAGCCAACACTACTGGAGCGTTTTTGTGAGTGTGAAGCAGGCTGCGAGGCAACTGAAGAGGTGGAGTTTTTCACACTGCCACGGTGAGTCTCGTCTGACGTAGATGACCTTAAAGAATGAGTTTTAAACCAGTCCAACACACACACCCTCCTCCACTCACACACACTTCCAGTCCTTAAGTCACTTTTCCTCTTGGAACAGTATTTTCGTCCTCCACCTTAAGCGGTTTGACATGCTGGGCCAAAAGCTCTCAGACGTGATGGACGTCCCGTCCGAGCTAGATCTCTCTGCCCTTCCTGGGGTGGCTTCTCTCAGGCAGCAGTCGAGGTGAGCTCGTACCATCAACCCGTGCCCACATACTTCTCTGTCCACCCATTCCCATTTAGCTACAAAATGCCGACTGAATGGCTTTGTGGTTTGTCCTCAGTGGAGCAGCGGGAACCCAGGACAAACCGCAAGAAATGCAAAATGATAAACTGGGGGAAAACTCCAGTCCCCAGCCAGGTAGAGCTGTGCCATTTTCTTACAGTGGAGTGATAATATGGCTGTGTATTAGTATCTGCCATAATGACTAAGTTCTTTTAACCCATCAGTAGTAAATGAGAGAGGAGAAGGACAGGGAGCTAGAGGACAGCAAGTAAGCCTACCGGTGAGGAGAGAGAGAGACCAAAAAGAAGAGAGATGCAAGCTGAGAGAGACACAGAGACAGAATGAGAGAGAATGAAAGAGGCCTGTTAATACAGAGATGGCGTTCAATCCGTGATGCGTTTTCAGTTAATCGTATGAAAAAAAGATGTATTTGTGTGTTGCAGGAATGTGCACCCACTGGCACCTACAGACTCCAGGCGGTGGTTTCTCATTTAGGTGACAGCATGGACCATGGTGAGTAATCTGACATTATTTATACACGTGCAGTAGAAACTATTAAATGACTAAGGACCACCGACTACTCCGACAGGCCACTATATCAGTGACACAGCTGAGGGAGAAGGACAGAGCTGGTTGTCATTCAGTGACTTAAAAGTATCAAGAAGCACTGAGCCAGCCATCCTGAAGAGCAGGACAAAAACAGCCTACCTGATTTTCTACGTGCACAGGTAGAATCTCACCTTTCAGACTTAGGAATGTAGGTACCTCAGTCTAGGAGCACTCTAACAGAAACAAGTTTTACAAGCTTATATATGTAGGGAGTAAATTAGCCTTTACTGTGCCCTGGGACTGCAGGTCTCTTGTGCATGACAGGTGAGTGAGGCCTACTCCCAGCACCGGTTGGCAGGTGCTAACCTTCTTTCTCAGTCCTTTCACCCTTCCCTCTCTGTAAAAGAATTAAAAAAATTTTAACCCATTAAAATGAGCCATTTTTTATTCTCCACAAAATAGTAAATGCCCCCTCTGGCGTTCTTGTTAAAACACTTTTTCCATATTTTTATCCCATAGATTTATAACATGAATAATACTATACTTGTCAAGTCAACATATTTAGATGAGGTGTCCTAGTGTCAGTTATTGTCTTCTAATCGCTATTGGAGATGTACAAGTCCCCATTCTTTATCCCCAACATTGTTCATACTAAAAGATAAATTTCTTTTCCAAGTAGCACATGGCAGTGATTAAACACCTATTTACATGGACGTCACTTACATCGCCACATATGAGAACACTACCAGGGTGCTTCACTGACAGAGGAAGAGCTTCAGTCCTTTTTGAGAAATAACCAACTTGTATTTTAATTTGCAGATGTTAGGAGTGAACCAGCATCTGTCTATAGTTCTTTTAATTGTGAGCACACATATTTAAACCCTTGTTTTGTTGTTGTTTGTCAGTGTTTGACCCCATGTATGCTGCTTTGTTGTGTTTTAAGACTGCCTGTTATGTTCTAAGTAGTGTTAATGCTTAATGTTCTTCATGTTTGGTTTTGTCTTGTTCTGTATGATAATAAACGTCTGTGGCATCTGAACCACAGCTCATCTTTGCATCCGGCTTCACGTCACAGGAACACCGACCGTTGAAGGTTGCCTCGAGCCAAGGGAAAGAAGAAAAAGGGGAAACCCAACCCATGCAGGAGAATCCTCCATACTTGTGGGAACACTCCCTGTCATCACATCGGGGGAGAGTATCTCTGGAGGATTTTGGGGGGGCCCTGGTGGTGGTCCAGGATCAGATGCTGCAGAGTCCTGCCTACCTTCACTGGATTACCGGGACCCGTACGATTACGACTACCAATATCCAGGGTCAGACTCTGCAGGGTCCTACTATCCCCCCACGGACTACCAGGAGGACTATGAGGATTACAGCAGGAGTGAGGAGTATGTTGACGTCGGCCTCAGGTCAGACACCGAATCCGACTGCTCTGAGGATCCATCAGTGGAGGTGGAGGAGGCCCGCCATGAGGATCCTTCCTGTGGTTTATAGACCGGGTCAGAGGACTCTGAAAGCGACGAGCCTCCGATGTTAGTGCTTAATGTTCTTCGTGTTTGGTTTCATTTTGTTTTGTGTGTTAATAAACATGTGTCTCATGTGAACCACGGCTCGTCTTTGCATCCTGCCTTGTCTCCCACGTCACAGAACAGCAATTCATCTACACTTCTCACAGATAAAGCTATCGCTAACGGCGAAGAATAAACATGTTGCAAAAAAGCAGTAAGAGCTAGTATGCAGAAACAGTGGTGTTAGCGCGAAACAGATTCAAAAACAGGAGTCTCCTTATGAAGGAAGGAGGTTCTTGTGAACCTCTGTATTTTGACAGCAAGTATTGACCATGTGCCATTAAAACCATGCCAGGTATGGTATTAATCCACAAAATAGCACATCAAATCTAATTATTTGGCTAGTACAGGGTTATGCAATATTCCCTCAACTCAGCAAAATGCAACAGCTTGAATTACTTAACTGATTAATAATAATAAAAAATCTTTCCTGACTATAAAAATATAGCTGACCCATTCGAAAGATTAAACATCCAGTGAGTGTGTATCCTGGCATGTTAAGGTAAAAGGCATCTCCGACTGGAATACATTTAAGCGGTTTCGGGCGCCATCTGGTGGCGACTTGGAGTCCTTATCACGCTCTCATTTCTTTTGTATGGCGGGACAAGTGTTTTGTTATCCAACCTATCGAACAGTTCTACCTAGATTTAATGCACTTATGTACATTAGCATTAGTCCAGGCTTCTGGTGTTTATTTTGGATGCATATATTATAATTAGGCTACTGTGGACATTTGTATTTTGTATAGCTACAGCACCTGTACTTCACACACGTGTAGTAATCGGATCTAGAAAGTTGCCAGCCCTATTAAAATATTAGGTTTATAGTATAACAGTTTAATTAAACAGACAAAGTGTTAATCACAATCATTTGCATGATGATTAATCTTGAACCAAAAATCTCACCGGGTGCTGTAGTTCTCTTTCCAGACACACACCCAATAAAACTGTGCTTGATCATTTCTTATTGATAGCCACTGACTATAGGATCAATAGAATAGTACAACCAAATAACCTTTAATGTTTTGCTTTACTGTAATACAATTTAGAATTGCGATGTTACCCTTTTAAGAAGAACTGAACACATTGTGACAAGAGCAACTGGATGAAGCTTTATTGACATGCTGGTCAAGGACTCACATCCAATATGTTTAAAATACATTAATTGAGGCCAAGTGCAGCATAAAAAAATATTTTAACTTCACACAGAACCAAAACAATCAACATTAAAATATATAAAATATATAATGTATAAAAATATGGGTATTGTTTAAAAAAAAAAAAAAAAAAAAACTAACCCTAACCCTAACCAAACCCTAATCATAACCCTAAACCAGTAGCACAGACGTGTGTCCCAATTTGTCTGGGACAGCAAGAGAGAGGGAGAATGATAGATAGATAGATAGATAGATAGATAGATAGATAGATAGATAGATAGATAGATAGATAGATAGATAGATAGATAGATAGATAGATAGATAGATAGATAGATAGATAGATAGATAGATAGATAGATAGATAGATAGATAGATAGATAGAGAGAGAGAGAGAGAGAGCTACTTGAAAAGAAATGTGAGCTATGTCCTATTTTCCTTTCTTTACTGCAACACTGTCATGGGACCCAACGTTAAGTCCTTTCTTTGGTTCCACTTTCTCACTGTTCACTTTACTATGTTATGAGATGCTATGAAGCGAAAAATAAAACATGCCACGACTACTGTACGCATAATGAAGCACAAATAGAACATGAAAGTCCAAGCTAATGTGATCTTTGGCGTCATCTGCTGCTGCCTCTTGCCGTAGTTGTGACAAGTCACCACAAGAGGTCTCTGTTAAAGCGAACACAAAAACACAAGACAGGTCTTCTGTGCCCTACGCCCTTAATTCTACTTGCTCTAGACACAAAAGCAAATGTTAGAAACCGGTTCAAAGTGACCAGTCCTTCAGGTTCAATCTTCTCCAAGTAACCCACTGCCATCCATCCTCTGTAGTCGGATCCGGGGAAGTCAAGAGACACTGACACCAAGGTAGTGAATCAAGAGCGCTCCACTTTATCGAGGAAAGCACAGAGTATATATGTGTCCTAAATCTACTATCTAAATATACAGGATGACGGGGAAAAGTGAGGCATGTTCTAAGGGTCTATGTAGAAAGGAAAGAAACAAGGTTAGTAAAGATTAGATGTTCTCTGCATGAACGAGCCACTAGCTGTTCCCGTGCCCGTCATGAGCCACTGCTGTCCTTAAAGAGAGACAGGGAGAGAGAGAAAGAGAAAGGGAGCGGTAAAGAAGACAAGAAGAGGGAGCGGATGACCTCGGGCGACCAGCTCGCGGTCAAACCGCCATGTCATGGCTGATAGGCAGAGACCTTGCGTTGAGTGCCTGAAGACATAAAGGCTCCAGTATCTAACACGCCCCTCTTTGATTCCAAAGGAATCACATATCAGTATATAGACCTTTCTCATACGCAGGCACCAAGGCAACATTAGCATGATTAATCACGGAGGTAGAAATGAGAGTTATGAAAGAAGACAGGAGTGACAATAAACAGGGTCCACAAACAAGAATCAACACAATAATCAGGAGTATGGGAAAACATATGTTTATGAGCCAAGATCCCCAAGGGCCGACAAGCTCAGTTAACCAACTGAACCAAGAATCATCGGCGGGTGGAGGCTCAGCAATAGCGGTCTTCATGTGCAAAATGATGTCAGTAATGCTGTTATAGTAACTAGGGATGTCAAAGCAACACGTTTCATTAATGACCTTGCAGATGCCTCCCTCCTTTGCCAAGAGGAGATCTAGGGCTAGGCGGTTCTGCATGACAGCGGTACGGATCTTATTTACCTTATCATTGAGTAATGCCATGGCGTTTTCACTCCTATTGGCTAAATTAAGTACCTGCCATGCCAAACCGTTAATTTTATTAAGGGCTGCAGTAGTTCCTCCTCCCAGGAACAAACTCCCACCCGCGTTCATTCCAGGATTAGTCCATGGGTTGGCCAGTACATACCCACCATACCTATTAGGGGTGCCATTAATTACAGACCTTTTAGCTCTGTCAGATGTCAACTGCGAACATGTATATATGACCAGAGATGGGATAGTTAATGCTGGGGTACAACATCCTTTTCAGGGAAATTGATGACGGGTATGACTAACAATCAAAGTGGGTAGGCTGGAGTATTCCATCCTACCGCATACCCACATGATAGCTGCAGATATGCCAGTGCCCAGGATCGCAAGGCAAAGAGACGGTGTGCCTGTTATATTATTTATTGTGCATCTGCCCAGTCCCGTGCCTAATGTCCATACCTCATTTATACACAGCGTGTGACCAAAAAATGGACAATCAGGCAAGCCTGCAGAACATAGACAGGTGCTACCTTTCACAGGTAATACTGCTAGGGTCATATTTCTGAAATGGGGGTAATACCATTTACAAATGCCAATGTCACAGTCTGTCCTGTGGTTTGGCCATGAACGATCAAACAGGGCCCATGCGGGGAGATTACCACTGGCAGCTGCTGCCTTAGATACATTTCGTATAAACCGTACTCCCATATTGATCTGACAGTCGGATGAATTATGATTAAGTGCTGCTGCCATAACATCATCTACCAGGACTGGTACCCAGGGTGTATGGAATGCTTGACAAACCAGACAGTCCTTTCCTGGCTCCACCTCTCCTACCGCTACCAGGGAGACCACACAAGCTAATTTACCATTACACTGTTGTTGATGACTCTGAAAGCCCACTATCCCCCATTTTGTACTTTTTGAGACTGAAAATAATGCCAATATTATCAAATGAATGGGGCCCATTATTCCTATAGTAAGGTTTTGCAAGAACCTTTCAGGAAAGGACCAAAGAGTCAGCAAAAGGATGTTAATAGGCAGAAAGGATATCTATCAAGTTATAATACCAATGCTAAAGTGTATTGACATACAGGGACAAGGAGTACTTCCTTGGTGTGTGGTGCAGCCAAGGGCCAGTCCCTCAGCATGAAATCATATAACAAATTTTGTACTATATGTGAATGTGTTTAGGTGCATTTTGCTTGTCGGACGCGTCAGCTACTGGTGATTTCTTCAGCCGGCTGGTGTGTATCCACTGTGCTGATCCCGATGTAAGCACAGCGGTTCGGGTCACTGCGATCACGGTTGTTGGGGGTCCATACGCAGCTTTACCAGCTTTCCAAGGGTTCAGTGATTTGACCAAAACAGTGTCACCTGGAATAAATGCATGAGTAGGCTTGTCTGCAGGAAGAGGGAGAGAGCAAGCGACATTACCATGCACACTGTTCAATTTCTCAGTCAACATTTGGGTGTAGTCCACCAAGATCACGTCCATGTCACCTGAATGAGAAACACCTGGGTTACATCTGACCCATGGGATGGTAAATGGTCTACCAAAAGTTACATCAAACGGTGACAATTTATTGGTGGCACTGGGCGTCATTCTGATCTCACATAACACCGCTGGCAGTAGATGTATCCACTTCTTTCCTGTTTCCATCATAGCCTTTGTTAACCTTTCTTTCAAGGTATGTTTCATTCTCTCAACAATGCCAGATGACTGAGGATGATAAGGGATGTGAAATTTCCAGTCAATAGTTAGGTAGGTGCATAGTTTCTGAGTTACCTTGGAAATGAAACAGGGTCCCTAACCTGAATCTATTACCCAAGGCACACAGTACCTCCGTATTATCTCCTTGGCTAGGATTTTAACCTAAGAACAAGGAAATGCCTCAGTCCACTTGGAAAACCTGTCTACAATCACCAGCAGGTACTTCAACTGACTACAAGGTGGCATGTGCGTAGTCTATCTGTAGATACTGAAAGGGATATTCAGGAGCCGGCAAGGCATCATGTTTGGTTTGTGTTTTACCCTGGAGGCTTCTAGCACAGGTTAAAACACAAGCCAAACATGATCTAATGGCAAATGTACAATTTTGCAAAAGGTGCGGTATCAGAATTCTGTCTTGTATGTGAGATTTGTTTATAGATCTGGGAAATGTCAAAGTATATATGTCCATACCATGCCTGTTCAAACACAGAAAATATGTGTAAATATAATAGATAAATGCATTTATTATAAGAATTTTAACAGAGTTCAGTACTTAGATTTTGCATTTCTGATGAGAGAATCATTATCAAATAAAACCAAGACGAACAGCTGGGAAAGAATCGTGAGGATCCCTGTTTTCTGTGCACACTGTTTGCACAGAGCAGTGCGAGCCACTGCAATCGAGACTGATTCTCCTTCTCCAGAAAGTTGATTATTTCAATGATCAGCAGCATATCATTTTCTAATTTAAGGCATATGTTTTGAACAGTTTGCATACTTTTAAGGCATGCACACTGGATTTGAAAATTAAGTGAACTGTCTTTGATGTAGTGTGAATGAGAAATAAAATGGATCATTAAGAATACATTGGTCAAGGAATGTGCACTGATGGAACCCACAGTCCCTCGCTCACCCTTGGCCAAAACGAGTCGAGGAAGAGCAAACCCATTCCTGGTTCGGTACGTCCACTTAACAGATAATTTAGTGGTTTTACTTTTTGGCTACTCTACCCACCTCTGTCTGTATTGCAGTTTGGGTTGTTTGTCTGTCTAAATGTCCGCTTAGCTACTATAGCTAGAGCTTTTCTAATTTTATGATGAACGGTCTGTCTGCTGTAGTTTTATATAGTTATGGAATGCATTGACGTTCCACCTGTTTTCTCACACAAGGCTTTATGTCAAGCATAAGCGACTGCTTTTCATGCTATTTAGATTTTGCTATTTTAAAGGTACAAGACAAGTAATATAAGTGATTAAACCAAATTTCATCACCATACCCGCCCTTTCTCGTCTGCCCACACTTGGTGACGTATTTCGATGTGGTACGTCCACGCTGCAGGTGCGTATAACGTTCCTAAGTGCGGGCAGTTTGAGACGAACAGCTCAACTTAGCAGAGAAGAGTCGGTCCACAGTAGCGCCCCTCTCTCTGCGTCTACCTCTGTTCACTCACTAGAGAGAATCTGCTTTTGATTTTGATTTTGAACAATTGAATTTGATAATTTTGACCATTAACACTTTGTGCGCTGTGTGAGTGAAAACAATGTATTCTGTGCTTTCTAACTTTCACAGCAGTTGTCGGTTATGTGTTGATTTTGTCAGATGCCGTCACGGTTATAAAATCATTTTAGCGGTGCCGAGCCGCAGGTTGAATATTTGGAAATGACTGTTGGATAACACGTAAGCTACGTAACACGTAACACGTAAGCTGTTAATGGGTGCGTTTCAGTCCCTGTCATTTTCGTCCTGTTGTGGAAACCAATATATGTAAAAGAATTACCAAAAAAAAGGACTTATTGCTTGAAGCAGTGAAGCGGAAATGGGTTTTATGTTATGAGCAAATTTTTTGGCCCTTAACTCAAAAGAGAGTTCCATTTTTTGATGATAATTTATTGTAACACCATGAAAGGTAGCAGCGACCCTTTTGGTCAGCTGCAACATATAAAATCAAGACATAACCTGTGCATACATATGGGTGTGCTTTCTGTGCCTTCTTGTTATGAGTAAAGTAACCTAAATAGTAAAGAAAACAGGGCTCTCAGCAGACATTAGTGTTTTCTGGAAATTTGCTTGCTACCTTACAGCTTGTTTTCTTAGAAAGAAACATTTGACGGTGGAGTATCAGTTTTTGAAATATGGGTTACCTCTTGAAAAGTAGAGTTTTAAAGTACCTTGTTAATGGCTATAAATGAACAGTTTAAATGCATAAAAAGAGCAGCTGACGTGTTGCTTGCCATATGGGCTAGTTATCTCACCTTCATACGTACTGCTAACCTGACTGGTTACTTATCTTAGTTTGCCTTCTGCAACAGTCACCATTTTGTGGGGTCAGATATTTGTTAGCTAATAAGTTACTTCCATATACCCACCAACACATTCTACAGGTCAACACATTCCTGCTGCCCCTTTTGTGTATGTGTCATGACTGTTTATTTAATGATGTTTAAGTTGTTTGTGACCTAATTATTAACCACTAATAAAATCAGTTTAAACCATTCATAAACTTTTTGTATTCAATGCAGTAAGATTTAGCCTTTGGAACTAATGGTTTAGGGATATGCATACCCAGCTGCTTGCCTGTTGAAATTTACCTGTAAAGGTGTGCTGCCATTCTGATTGCTTTCTTGCCTGTTTTCTGTCCTTCATGAGTGTTGGTCTGCATACTGACAGTCTTTCTGAACTGACTGCCATTCACATGTATAACTGTCTGCCTTCTGATCCTCAAGCCTGCCTGCTTACATGTTAGATTGCTGTCTGTCCACCAAACTGTAAAAATGATTTATGCTTTTGACTTCATATCGCCTTTTCAGAACAAAGTATTCCAGGAGAGTCCTAAGAAAACTTGGACCAGGACAAATGGAGAAACAGAAGCGTCTTTTTGGCAGGAAGATGTAAGGCCTTTGCACTACAATGTTAAAAAATCTTAGAATAACAATATGAATTTTAAATGATTCTTATTTATACAGCATATTCCTTATAGAACCCAAAATCTCAAGGTGCTTTACACTGAAATGAACGAACAGTATTCAGCAATAAAACATTGATCAAATAAAAGTTAAAAGTCACAAAATATAAATGTAGAAAATGAAATTAATTTAAACAGAATTTAAATTAACCCGGCTAAACAAGCTGAACAATTAGACTAAGCTAAACAAGCCACTCTTTAATCTGTATTAAACACCAATAGATACTATAAATACTTTCTGGACTATTCCAAAGTATCGGAACGATGAAACATGAAACAGATTAAACATGTTTCATCAGCCTTGTTATTTTAAAAGATTAGGAAGTAATGTTAAAGGAATTAGTCTTATTTTCCTTATAATGTGCTAAAGTAGAATAAAATCATTTTGATTGTATTGTGCAATTAACAAAATACAACATGGACCAGAGCTCTATCAGAGATTCATCCATTAAATAGAGAATAAGAATAACAATCTATAAACTTAGACACAAGCTCTCTCAAAATAATTTAACCATGGATTTTAGTTCAGGCTGTTGATGTTTGAAGAATGACAAACGAACATTTCCTTATATATTTTTGTTGTTTCCATAGTAAAATTCCTTCACCTCCAAAAGTCGCACGGGCTTCTTCAGTATTTAAAAAGGTGAGTTTACAATGGCCAAATTTGTTATTCATCAGAAAATCGAATTGTTGCTAAAAAGTGAGATGTCAGCACAGTTGTTATGTTATCCTGATATTTAATGTATTTTTATTCAACCTCCTCTATGGTTCTCAAAACAAGAGCAAGTTAAAAAGCACGAGACAAGACGACAAGAATAAACCTGTGAGGAATGACAGCAAAATGCTCCTTGATAGAGCCAAACAAATCATCCCAGACTTGGAGAAGCTGGATATTGCACCAATCTTGACCCATTTTGTGATGGATCTGACTCATGAGTATGCCATTTTTAAACCTTGTCTTCTTCTTCTTCTTCTTCTTCTTCTTCTTCTTCTTCTTCTTCTTCTTCTTCTTCTTCTGCTTTTTCAATTTATCATTTTTATTTTTGGTATACTTTTGAATGTATGAGATTTTTAGAATAAATATTAATTATATTTCTAAAGAATGCTTTTATTCACATTCTTTTAGGCAGTGGACATCTATCCGGAAAGCAATCCCTAGTCCAGTAAGTCATACTACATTGCTTACACATCAACATATTTTAAATGGGATTCATATTAATTCTAAACCAAACAACCAAAACCATTTTGGAGCCATTTTCAATGTTCGCCTTTCTATGTTATCTCTCCTTTCTTTCACAGGAGACAAAGGTCATGATCTCTCATATGGGTTCATTCATTGCCGACATTGTCAATGAAGTAACTGTGATGGGTCTTCTTTCATCTCTGGAAGAAATGTTAGATGTTGATCTAAGATCAGTGTTGCTTTCAAATTCCAAGAAGGAAACTGCAGATTTGCTGAATGCTTTCCGTACCAGATCTTGTGAGATAAATCATTCAGCTTCAGTCCACGTGAAGGAGGGGACAGCTCATATAGACTCTCTAAGCAGAGATGTTAGGACTGCAGTTATTGATACGCATCGCAGTTGCCTGGATGACCATGAGAGAGACCAAATTGTGATGAAATTCCACTCGACCATGGAAGATACAAATTCAGAAGCAATGAGTGAGCTTCTGATAGGAGATACTGAGAGTTTGACATCGTTATCCTCAGATGTCCATGACGATGGTACATCTAGACCTATAAGTACCATTCCTATAGCTGGCTCTCCGGTTTCGGATATGCTTCAGCGCTTTGATGATGAGATGGAGGAATTTGCTGAACTGTCGCAAGACATCAATCCCCACATAAAAGGAAGGACACATTTTTTGTCCCGTCATTTAATAAATCCTGACCTTGAAGGGGTCTCATCTTGTGAGCTCTGTGGTATGGTCATGCCAATCTACCTAGAGCAGGATGACTTGAAATCATCACAGGCATCATCAGAGCTATGCACAGATAGTATGAACACCTCCTCCGACGTCATGGCAAGCCAAGTTATGGAGTTGGTTGTCCCACCCTCTGTGAAGAAGGCTCAAGAGTCCCCCAGTGTACACAATGACTGGTCTTCCCTGTTCAGCATCGATATACATAGCTCTCCATCACTACAGTCTGAGATGTCTGCTAGGTCACCATGTACTGAGCCTGCTCTGGACAATCAGAGCAAAACCATGAAAGCCCAGAAGGGGAGATTGCATTTCCTATTCCCCTTCAGTAAGGTCTCAAAGGACTTAAAGGTAAAACATTTGACTTATTTCTTATTTAGATTTTGTTACATTATTAATTTTTAAAGTAGTGCATATTTGAATTTCATTTCACACTGAATGTGTATATATCACTTTGCATAAATGACATAATTTGTTCTAAATTATATTCTGTTGCATTATTACTGGTTTGTATCTGTACTTTTAGTTATAAATTTACTTATGCTCTGATATTTTTCTACTAAATCATTGTTTTGTTTTTGTTAGAAACTCAAAAAGAAAAGCAAGGAGCACCCTGACACTGTAGCTGCTGCTGCAACTACAGGTAAGAACATATTGCTAGAAACACATATGACAATTTAGTTGTTAGACAGAATATCACAGTTATATCCATTTTTTAAAAATCAATAACTTTTTTGTCTTATGATAGGTAGTGAAGATGTTTCCCCCATCTCGTCACGTTTCACGAGGATGTTATCGTTCTTTACAAGGCAACGCTCAAATCATCAATAAAGCCTGAAACATCAATTTGCTGAAAATGTGCAAAAATGGCTGGTTTTTGATTACATTTACATTTACATTTACAGCATTTAGCAGATGCTCTTATCCAGAGCGTCTTACAAAAGTGCTTTGTCCTTTACTCATAGAATATATCCTAGTACAGTACAGTAGGTTAGAGTCCAACATACCAGTGAACTAGAATACTGTAGAATACAGGGATCAATGCTGATACCTAGAAGTACAAAACACATAAGGTCTATCTTAAACAATGATAAGTGCAATAAACAATAAGTGATAGAGATGTAATGTGGCCATAATTATCATATTTTTACATTTGATATTGTTTTGCAATACAGCAGAAGTTCAAATTTGGTTATGCTGCTGTGTTGGTTACAGATCATCACAGACTGGTCCCAAACAACAAACAACAAATTAGGGCATAGTTCACAACATAATCTACAAATAGTTTTAACGAAAATAAAGCATCTGCAAGTCCTAAAATGTGTTTTATATTTCTGTTGAAACATGAATCATATTAATTGCCAGCCCTTTTAAAGTTTCAGATATTTTTTTTTACTACAATAATCAACTTCAATAATCCATCTGATGTTCAATGCAGGAATCCCTCCTGTCTGTCGCTGTTCCTCTTCCTCTCACAGGTAAGGGTACCAGTTGACTTTCCTCCGGCCGAGCGAGTAGGCTGCGGGCCGGTGGTGAAGAACGGAGCCGCTTCCTGACCTATCGTAGGATGACATCACAGACTGCTGGAACTGTGGCAGGAGCCAAGGCAAAAAAAAAATGGCAACAAGATATCGATAGGCATGTCAATATTCCCAGCACCCAGGTGAACTACTGCCTACCATGGAACTGTTGGAAACCTATTAAGATAGTATTGAGATTTTTATTTTTATTTTTTTACAAATCTATAAACTAAAAACAACATTATCTACTGACATACAACAATGTACAAAACAAGACACAACATATAAGAATTTGAATTTTAAAACATGTAATACATATCGATCTTCTTTCAGCCCTACAAAAGACTTTTTGATGAATCAGAAAAGAAGATCGACGGCCGTGGCCCGACGACGGAGGTGGTCGTAGCAGTGGTGTTGGTTCGGGCGGGCTGAGGACTCACACAGTGGCATGCCCTTGAGGTAATAAGGAGTGTTTACAGGCAAAAGAGACCGAACAATGCATTAGACATATTAATAACATAAAACATAAGGGAGTATAAAGATTCTGTGTCCTTTCAGATTGATTTGCGTACAGGGCAGAGGCATCTGCAGGCTTAAGCAAAGGATCCTAGGTAGGCTTTGGTGGACCTCAGGGTAAGATATATGACCTCTCCACCAGGCTCAAGACCATATAGAAAAACAATCTTCTTTAGGATAAGGTCAAGAGAAGCCTTCTCTTGGAATGTGTTGGAACATATTGATTAATGTATGGTTTGTATATAATAGTGCCGAATGCAAATAACAATATGTAAAAGTAGATTTGGTGAATACATTGTAACATTGGTAGTGGGATGGACAATTCTTTGTGCAAGAATGATGTTATTGGTTCATTTTTCTGCGGTTGCATTTAATATCACTATCCTTATGTATTTATATATCGCTTTTTACTGCAGATGTTGTCACAAAGCAGTTTTACAAATGTCCAAGTCCAAGCCCCCAGTGAGCAAGCCAAGGGCGACAGTGGCGAGGAAGAACTCCCTAGAGCATGAGGAAGAAACCTTGAGAGCAACCAAGACCCAAAGGGGAAGCCCATCCTCCTTTGCCTGGCAACGCTCACCACAATAATATAAATTTTAAGAGAGAAATAAATAAAAAATGAAAAAATAAGCAGTTAATGTCCAGTCCAATTTGCTAGAGGCCCTAGTCTTGACGCGATGGTGTGCATGTGTCCAAAGCCCATCCCACAAGAGAGCATCCATTAAGGGCAAGGGAGAAGCAGTTGGCTAGGGTGGAGCTGTGGTGGCCTACAGCAGGGCACATCAGGGGGTGGTGGGAAGAGCCATGGCAGCTGAGACGGGTTGAGGCTCAGTAACATCATGACATCAGGAGTAGGTGTACCTCGGCAGAAAGAGAGACTAGATTATTAGGCATGTCCAGGTACAAGGGTGTGTAAATTAGGGAACTATAATGTGCAAAGATGGGCTCCGGCAGATCTAGCTATGGCAGCACAGCTAAAAGGAAAGAGCCAGAAGGAAACACAGGCACGAGGGCACCCTGGAACATCAGCACTCCGCCGCTCTCAGTCAACACACTCGAGTGACAAAAGAGAGGTGAAGTGACAGCATCATAACATCCCAGTTTATCATAACTCTCAAAACCCATGGACCCCCAAGATGGGAAGTAGTTAATAAAATACCTGACTGTACAGATACTAAAAAGAAATCTAGGATTATTTTTGTTATTTTCTATTGGGCTCAAGAGATAAGCTGTTCGAGCAGTAATAAGTGTTTTTCTATAGGTGAGTAGGCTCTCCTTCCATGCAAGCTGGAAGACTACGAGCTTAGTGCGGTGCCATTTATGTTCTATTCTTTGAGTGTTTTGTTTTAAATTGCGAATGAGATCATTATACCAAGGTACTACATTTTTGTAGCTAATTTTTTTATTCTTAAATGGAGCAACATCATTAGGTGCACAGCAGAATACTGATTCTAAGCATTCAGTAATTTGATCAAGTTCCTTTGGGTTTGAGGGAATCCTAGGCGCAAATTTTTAGTCTGGGAGATTCCCAATAAATCCAGGTGCAGTGGACGATGTGATCGTGTGTCTGGTATGATAGCGAGGCGAGGTTACGATAGTGTGGCTCATGCATAGTTTAAATGAAATTAGGGAATGGCCTGCGATGGCACCTGACTGGGGTAGTATAACTACCTTCTCCATGTCTACACCGTATGGCAGTACTAAGTCAAGCGTATGTTTACATTTACATTTACAGCATTTAGCAGTACGCTGTTATCCAGAGCGACTTACAAAAGTGCTTTGTCATTTACTCATAGAATATATCCTAGTACAGTACAGTAGGTTAGAGTCCAACATACCAGTGAACTAGAATACTGTAGAATACTGGGATCAATGCTGATACCTAGAAGTACAAAACACATAAGGTCTATCTTAAACAATGATAAGTGCAATAAACAATAAGTGATAGAGTTTGTTAATCAACATCATTGTAATAAACAATACCCTACAATAAGTACTAATTTAGTCAGTCAATATGAGAGCAGGGTAAGTATGTCCACCAGAGTGTGTGGGTTCTCTTTGTACATTGAAACCAATTGATTCTAATATAGAACTAAAGGCCAAGTTCAGAGGGTGTTGGGCACTATCAAAGTGAATATTGAAATCACCAACAATAATGGCACTTTCTACTAGAGCAGATCCCTCTCAGTATCTACAGCTAGACAAAACGCACCTGCCACCTTGTGGTCAGTTGAAGTATTTGCTAGTGATTCTAGACAGGTTTTCCAAGTGGACTAAGGCGTTTCCTTGTTCTAAGGAAGATGCCCGCGCTGTGGTTAAAATCCTAGCCAAGGAGATAATACCGAGGTACGGTGCGCCTCGGGTAATAGATTCAGATCAGGGACCCTGTTTCATTTCTATGGTAACTCAGAAACTATGCACCTACCTAACTATTGACTGGAAGTTTCACATCCCTTACCATCCTCAGTCATCTGGCATTGTTGACAAAATGAATTATACATTGAAACAAAGGCCATGATGGAAAACAGGAAATAAATGGATAGATCTTGTCCTTCCTAGGTCTTCCTAAGTTCAAGACTGTTAACTCAATACACACTTTAAAACACTCAATACACAATTTAATTTTTTAATAATACTTGTTCAGGTTCCACTATTGTTCTCCAAACCATACATTATTCAATGTATGCATATTAATATTCAATACTTACACCAACCGGTTCTTGGTACCATTATGTTCAACCTGAGCTACTTGCATTTTATTTAAAAGGCGATCCTCTTCCATATCACCGGATGCCCATATTGCTTTTATTACCTCAATCTACTGCCAGCAGTGTTGTGTGAGATCAGAATGATGCCCAGTGCCACCACCAAATTGTCACTATTTGAGGTCGTTTTTGGTAGACCATTTACCACCCCATGGGTCAGAGGTAACCCAGGTGTTTCTCAGTCAGGTGACACAGCCATAGCTGATGACTGACAGACAAATCCTCTAAGACTTGGCTTGCGTTGCTTTGGTGTTACAGGAAAGGTTTGAAGCCCTTGTTTTTGTCTGTCTGGCATTCAGATTTCCTGAGCAGCCATGTTGTGGTTCCTAATTAGGAACATGTTCCAGCCTACTCCATGCAAGCTGGAGCACTGGATCCACTCTTTAAATGTGCCTTTTTAAGGTGACGGCTTATAAAAGTCATCTCTGATTATTTTTTTTGTTGTTAGCTTTTTAATCTGTCAAGTCTGTAATTTTCCAGATTTATATCCATTAAAAAAACAGATGCTCTAAAGGGAGGGGGTGGACTCCTTCAGTGGTACAGCAGAAGTTGATAACTTCAAAATCATTTACAGCAGCTTCAACCTTGTACTAACAGAACAAATACGGACACAGCATTAACTAAACTATGGCCTGAGTGATTTAAGTAATTAGTGAAACTGGCACAGCACCACCAACCGTTTATTAAAGAAAACGTGTATGACACATGATTATCTTAATTCTTTTAATTAAAATAGTCCCTTGCAAGGCATATTATTCAATTATGTTCAAAGAGGTACATAGAGCATGCTGGCAAAACCGAACCGTTGAAGATACTACAGGAAATAAGAAATTTCCATAATGTGAATGAAACATTTATTTAAATGTATTGAATATTGCACATCTCAGAGCCTCCAGAGGTGGAAAAGACCAGGCCAGGTGAGCCATAGGTTGAATTGGACCCCGAATCCGAGGGCCAGGGTGTCCCCACCCGAATCCGAGGGCCAGGGCTCCCGCCAGACGCATGACGCTCGAATTTGATCTTCTTGAAGCAATTAACTAGAGTTAATTGAAAGCGGAAGAGGATGCCTGGAGCTGCGATGCCATACCTTTAGGGAAAGATGAAAAAAGGAACACGAATCAAATAAATGAGACTGTTTGTTCTTCGAGGCTGAATGGGATGTGCCATAATAACCTTCAATTACTATATTGGTGTCCAAGCTGAAATTCAACTTGATTACAACAGCCCCAAGCCATGCAGATCTAGTTATGGCCTTTATTCAAAATTAAAACTAAAACAGAAGTAGATTTTAAAAAACACAACCACAATTCTGTGATTTATCTAATGCCAGCTAGTTAAATTCATCACTTACTCTCTGTTGATTTTCCCACCCTTAATCTTGCAGAAAGAAGGCTCAAGAAAATCAAGCGGATGTAAATCACAATCTTCCATGTTGTTTTGCCTCCACATCACCCTGAAAGCGCTTTATTTAAATAATTTAGCTCTGCTCAATTTCAGCTTGATTACAATAGCCGCAAGCCATGCAGATCTAGTTATGGGCTTTATTCAAAATTAAAGCTAAAATAGAAGTAGATTTTAAAAAACACAACCACTATAGTAATTAACCTGCAAAATGTGTTCTTAATCTGTTGATTGCAACTGTCAAACATTTTTAAAAATGTGTTGAATATTACCCAAGTCACAGCCTACAGAGGTGGAAAAGACCAGGCCAGGTGAACCATAGAACAAGTTGAACCCTGAATCCGAGGGCCAGGGCGACCCCGCCCGAACCCGAGGGCCAGGGCTCCCGCCAGACGCGGGATTCTCAAATTTGACCTTCTTGGAGAGGGAGATCCCACTGGAAGAAACTGAAGGGGAAGAGAATATAACTTTAGCGAAAGATGAAAACTGACCACTAACCAAACGAATGAGAGAGATTGTTCTTTGAGGCTGAATATGATGTGTCATAATAACCATTAATTACTATAAAGGTGTCCAAGCTGAAATTCAACTTAATTACAATAGCTAGCCAGCAGCCAAGATAAAAGGTCACATGTCACACAATTTAAGCTTCCCTTTATACGAAAGAACTGCAGTATTTTAAATTTGCCACATCGTTGGCGGACAGGTACCTAGCCATAGTAGCTAATTATCCTAGCTAGTTCACACTTCATTCTCCCCCAAATGATCCCATTATCGACAGGTATCCGTGCTTAGACATGAAGACAGTTCAGCGACCGAGGACTGACATGCAGCTGTCACAGCTCTTTTAGAGCAATCCGATCGTTAGCGAGCCAATGCTAGATAATAACGTTAATTGCAGCTACAGCAAATAGTTGGCAGTTAATCTGCAAGTTAACTAACGTGCTCCATCGCCATGAAAATTAGAATCTGTTGCCGCAAGAGATGTGCATAAGTAATGTGTGAACTAGCTAAGTTAACCATCTCAAATAGACAGCTTGTCTGTTAGCTAACCTAGCTAGAGAGCCCAATGTTACCTGAGTCGTTGAATTCAAGTCCGACTTGACACGTTAGCCTTTCCCGTTAGGCCTCATCGTCTTTTTAAACAAAATTCGCATACTATTCATAAAATCCATATAGAGCAACTTTTATGGATGATCTGCACAGTGAAGCTGCATTATTTCTGTTATAATACGGACACGGCAGCATTTTCACGGCATGTTTTCTTAATCTGTTTATTGCAACTGTCAACACATACGAATGATTAATAATTAATGTAAACTGTTATGCAGCGAATTAAAGATACTATATTTTCCTGTTTCCCTAGAAATAATCCAAACTGCAGTGTCTGCTTGTTTATGCTGAAGCACGTTTAAGTGCGTATAATTTTTGTGGATTCCACATATACATTAAAAGGAAAATGTTGCCCAATCATGTCAGAAATAGCAAAACAAAAAAACACAGGCTCCGAGTTACTGAAAGAGAAGTACGCGATGAGGTCCTGGTAGAGCAGAGGCACAGGTTGGTCATACGTGTTTATAAGGGGTTTAATTTAAGTAAAATCCTCATCACACACCCAAGAAGTCAAAGCCTGCAAAATCCCCAAGCAGCAAGACCATCAAGTTAGCACTGGCTGAAGCAAAAATAGTGCTGTGTCCTGCTCTGTGGCTCATCCACTCTACCAGTCTCTTAGTATCGGGCTTAGTGTGCTTAATTCATCTTGATGTCCTAACTGACATTCAAAAAGAAATGGACATGAGAAGACAGTGTAGGAGTTCAAATTTGAATTGGCTTGAAATGTAGGCTGAAGTGCTCTTCTGCAGCTGAGCAGCTCATTTTCTGCTGAGCATCTTCACAG
This sequence comes from Electrophorus electricus, assembly GCF_041902795.1. NCBI lineage: Eukaryota > Metazoa > Chordata > Actinopteri > Gymnotiformes > Gymnotidae > Electrophorus > Electrophorus electricus. Next base: position 136,872 of record NW_027658572.1, on the reverse strand, counting down.
CCCTTACAAGGAGAGCATGAAAATGATGGAGGGGACAAGAAAAATCAGAATAATGCTTTAAGGACTGGACACATTTACAGCTTCTCACACCAAACAAAGTACTCCAAGGTAAAAAGTTCATCAAAGTAAAACATGTTTCATCCATCTTTCTGTGAACTGATATTTTAATGACTGACAGACAAATCCTCCAAGACTTGGCTTGGGATGCTTTGGTGTACAGGAGAGGTTTGAACCCCTTTCATTAAAGAAAACGTGTATGACTCAGGTGCTAGGGTATTATCAGAATGTAATTTATTCCAAATGTAAACACATGATTCTATTAATTAGAGATTCCCTTATAAGGAATATTATTCAATAATGTTCATAGAGGTACAAAAAAAACAAACAAACAAACAAACAACAAAACCCTACTGGGTCTGGAAAAGAACATCTTTATCAATAAAAAGTATCAAATGACCTGAACACAGTTGTACCACCATTACAAACTCCTTGCTTGAGTCTGCATGTATACATGTATGATAGTAACATATCAGCCAATGAATGATGGACTCGAGTTTGTACTCGAGGAAAGAAAGAAAAAACCTCACTCTTGACAGAACAGAATTTGTCGTATCAAAAGTCTTTGCAATATGCAACTCTTTGTACATGTAATTCATGCATTGGCTTAGCCACTCACGCATACATAGCATTTGTGCATACATAGCATTCTGCATGTTAATGAGATTTTCACATGCATTTCCACTACAGAGTGTCCAAGACATCCTCAATCAAGAGCTTTGTCCATATTTCTACACGCCAAGTAAACCAGGTAAAGACAGCAGGATTACACAACTACCTGTTAATTTGTCCATTCTGTTTTGTAACAGTTTGACTATGCTATGTACCAAAACATAACCAAACCACCAGGAAAGTACTTATACCTGCAGTGATAAGTCAGCAGGTTTAATTGTTAGTCATATTCTGTCTCTCCCTCCACCCAGAACTAGGGAGATGTCTGCCTAGCTTTGACTGGCAGGACGTTCCTCCAGACTTCTCTCTCCCTGGATTCGCTTCCGTTTATGAAACAGTCGAGCACATAAAGGGATATATGGAGTAATCCTTCACACACACTCACACACACATTTCACTCTCAAGCTACTACACATATGCCAATCATCAGGACTATATTGTTTTTATTTCCACTGTGATGTTTCTGTCTCCTCTAGTGGAGGGTCTGGAGCGTAATGACGGCACCGTGCAGAGACCATACCACATGCCCAGGTCTCTGTGGCAAATCCTCCACAAGAGAGACAGCTTTCTCCCTTAATGAATAAACCATCCAGCATATATTTGAGTCTTTTTTCTGTTGTTGTAACTGTAAAACTGTTCTCAACAGCATTTCGACCACTGTTTTGTTCAAAAGAGATCTGACGGGGCGGCCTCTGGACTGATCCAGTTTTGACCGAACGGCAGACACACACTGGATGTTCTGGCAAACATTTACATATCTGGCTGGACCTTAACCATGTTGCTCTGTTTATTTGATACGCCTACTCTTTTCATATACCGCACTGCTTATTGTGTAGGAGTAGGCTTGCTCCTAAATGTGGAGTATATGAGAGGCTTAAGGGGAAGTTGATATATTTAATTGAGTTTTAGTTCTTTGCCAACCTCTCTCATTATGTGTGAAAGATCACATTTCATGGGATGCTACAATATATATTTTTTAATTCCTGAGTGTAATAATGTCAAGATTGGCCACCCTCCTGGACTCCCTGTTTCCGTGGTTTCACGTCTTGCGCTGCAGGCCGCTCCCCCCTGCAGCGTTGGTCAAGACGGGTAGACGCTTACCTGGGATCTCGTCGTTATCAAAATAAACGTGAGCCTGCTTCTTCCGGGAACGACGAGATGCCCGTGTACAGGCAGCCACGACCAAGGCACACAGCAGGGTTTAAATACATGAACTAGAAACGAGGGACAGGTGTACGCAATCAGTGTGAGGACAAAATGAAACCGTGGAACGGAACAAAACACAAGACATGGAAAACACGGAACATGGAAGGGACTGATCGTGACAATCAGCATAGATTATTTAACACAAAGATTCAGAACTGCTGGTGCTGTGTATTTAATCATCTAATATAGACACCAGTACCTCCACTAAAGCCTGCCATAATGATATCAACATCAAATGCAAAAAAAGTAATTTTGTTTCCAATAGTGAATCTAACACCAAAAAAAATGCCAAACAAATAAAACGTGATGATGGACATGCGCCTCTTTAAAGGATTTTCTCAATAAATATATGTAGAATTTATGACTATAACAGAAAACAGCAAAGAGAAAAATGCAAGAATGCATATGGCGAAGGACGTATGGCAAGTATGGCAAATTCCTCCTAAATGTCTATTTGGTTCCATCAATGCAATATTTGAAGCTCTATGAAATAAACAAACCAAATTGTTATCAGAACACTCCACTATATTCATGAAAAACACTTTCTCATGTACTCATGTTTTCTGTATGGATTTAGCCACTCCTGCTGCATGTTGGGTGTCTTTTTTCCATGTTGTCTAGCTGTGTGCTCACATGCATGAGTACTTGTCTCTCTCCCCCTTTCTTAGCTCACACTCTGATTCCAGTTTTCGAGTGCAAAATACAATCCTTGCTGTCACGTAGGAACCCAAACCAGGCGAAACTCTCTCTCCTGGGGGCTACGTGTTGACATACAAGCCGACAGCAGGGCCCAAACTTCGGGAATTAAACTTTAACAAGCTTGCCTCTCTTGGTAACTCAACCAGCGAGTAGGCTTAGTTAAAATAACAGCTTTAGTGAGCAAGGCTCCGATGAATAACGCAAGTTATGATGGCCATTCACACTCCAGACACATTTTTTCGTAACTCAACAACGACTACTAAGTTCTTTCAAACTTCTCAGTAAGGAATTCAAATCTGAAAAAGGACGTTCAAGAATAGTTTTGAGATGTCATTCACCTGGTTCTGAAAACTTGACTTGTAGAGTAACATACCATGCTGATGAGGTTACAGTGTCAAGTGTGAATGTGTGGAAGCTTGACTTGGAAAAAAGACAATGAATTGGCCATCAAGTCTACAACAAAAGCATGCCAGCTAACATTGGTACTCACCCCAACCTGCCTTTGCACTGTGCAATTCCAGCAGTCTTAAACATTGTTTTGCATTTCAAACTGTACAAGACGATGCATCTGAAACCTTGACCAAACTCCATGGCACAGTGCTCCATCGATAGTTGTTCTCAATATTGGACTACATGATACAGATTTTCTGGAAACTATCATGCTAGATCATTAAGATATTGTGCTTTTGTCACAACAAATGTGAAATCAAAAAGGCATTCTATCTGCTGCCACAACTGCACAAAATATTTTTGTGTCCCACATACTTCATGCTCATTTCGCTATACCGCTGTTATTTGTAGTTGGCATGTGAGCTATGGCAGGCTGTTCCCTATTGGTTGTTTTTATACGCGTGTTGCGTATATGTGTACTGCGAGATTTTAGAGCAAAATTTCTGACACTGCATGAGGAGACATGAGATGCCCAGTCCAACATTTCAGTAAAAAAAAAAAAAAAAAAAAAAGTCAATCATTCATATTTTGAAGCACTATAGACTTTTTATGGTCTGAAGCTATAGTGGAATGGTTTTCCAGGCTGGAGGAGGTATGAAGTAAAAACACGGACTCGATCATCTCCACGTGTGGACTCTGTGTCCAGCAGGGCCTCTCCAGGAGCCTGGATAGTGACCGATTTGTCCCCTCTGCTGTCCCTGCTCTTAGAGCGGTGCCTGTCTCTCCGATCCCTGAAACACCACCACACACGCATGCGCACACAGATGTATATAAACATTTATATACACAGTATACTCCAAGTTGGTACATAAAGCAACATAAAATGGATAATCGTTAAATAACGATACGGTGGTACCCTCAGTGTTTGCAGTAGTGTACATTCATATTTGTATGTTCTAGACAAAACATCAATGCCCACCCACATTTAGGCAAAAGGGAAGAATGTTGGGAAATGGCATATGCACCTGTGCTTGCGAGAGCTACGGGAATGGGAGGACTTGTAGGAGTAGCCTGAGTACTGTGACTCGTTGTCCATGTCTGGGGCCAGTGCCTGGGGTTTGTGGACCCCAGCTCCGCCTCCTGGAAGGTTTTGTTGCTACGCCCAGTTGAGTTTTGCGCTCTGAGATAGATTTAGAGGATAGAGCCAGCGGCAGCTTCAGCAGTTCAACCTTACTCCTGAGAGAATCTATTTTGAAGGCTGAAGAGGAGGAGGACTAACCTGAGGGAGGAAGAGTAATAAGTATACCTTTAAAGCAAATACCATAATCCAGAGCAACGCATCTCAAAGTGAACACGCTCCCTGTTAATCAAACCAAAGACTGGTGGTGTCAGCAAAAAGCTCTATCTGCTCTTAAAGGTGAGCTACAAGAGCCCACAATTTCACTACAATCTATTCTCGTTCAGAATGAACAAGTACATATAAAATCAGAGCAACACCATAATATTTAGAGATCTATAAAGATGTTTTTATATATTTCACTGAATCCATTAATGTCCCAGAACAGTGATAGTATAAAATTGTCACATTTTGAAAATGAACATCTTGAATACACACTGAAAATTGAAACAAAGGTTGTAGTCTTCATCTATTAATTGAACTGTGCAAGAATAATGAACAAACCAGAAAATAGCATTACACACCACTTCACCTTCAAGGTATTAAATGTTTTTCACCCTAAGGAAGCAATTTACAATAACAGGCTCATCGTTCAACAACTTTGTGAGTCGCTGCTTTCACAATTCTCACACTCACCACAAGGTCTCATCACACACACACACACACACGCACGCACACATTCCCCAGCCATCTCCCATCATCTCCAAGGTTACCAAGCTTGGCTCTTACCAAGGGAATGAATAAGGGGGTACAGGAGCAGTGAACAGTGTGGGGGCTAGGTTTCTATGGTTACATGACCTTTAGCCACATAGCCCTATTTCTGGGGAGAGCAAAAATATGTCAGTGAGCTGTTTGTATGTTTACCTGGGTCTGTGTGTGTGTGGTCAGCTCTAAAATAACAGCAGCAACTGTCATTGAAGAAGCTGTTGTGTGTGCCTGAGTAGGTACTAAACACATTCTTAAGAATAGTGACTCTTAATCCAATTCCTTTAATGAAGAACCACAACTTTCCTCACTTTCTATTTCTAAATGTCTGTCCCCTTCTCTCTGATTGGCTGTATATGAAGGGAACGCAAACTTTCCTGATTAGGAAGCCAAAAACACAGACCTCCTGTTTCTGCTGTGTCTGTGTGCATGCACTTCTTACTCACGCACTTGTCAGGGATTGTTTACAAAACTGATAATACAGTCAAGGATACCATTTGTCGAGGGCAGACTCCCAACACATGCCACTCATCAATCTCAAATAGGGGCTCTTGGATTCTCTCTCTCACACACACACACACACACACACACACACACACACACGCTTCTCACAGGAATTGTAAAAACAGTAGGCCTACATTTGAACAGAATAGAATGGGACCATAACCCCATATATTTTATAATAAAGTTTAGAAAAAAAAACTCATATATAAAAACATAACTCTCGATGAAAATTAAGAGATCAGTCCCAATCAGTATCTCTACGTTTGACAATGATTTCAATTCCACAGTCTGTTGAATTCCACCATATGTACAGCTCATTGTATTTAATGAGATTCTGATTAGGTGATCAAATCTTATTTAACAAGCAGTGTGAAAAACTGGTGGAGAACACCTCAAGATGCATGAACAAGCTACAATCATAATCTGAGATATTCCACCAAATATTGATTTTTTAACTAATCCCAAATTAAAACATTAGTACCATGAATGTGTTTTCTTTGCATTATTCTGGGGTATGGAAACAATGCATCTCTTTTTTTGACCCATTGTCATTTTGTAGGTGGTTGTAAGCCATCAACAGTGGTCTCAAATTACTTGTCGCCAAGCGACGTAACCAGCTCAGCGGATCATTGTCTGCACAGGGTAAGGCCTAAATGCCTCAGAGTAACAGTGGACAAGAATTGCGGGGGTGGTACTCAGGGCGCCCCCAACACCCACGCAAAGACAGGCCGAGGCTTAGAGGCCTTCATTGAAAAGCTCGAATGCTGGCACTGGACCAAGTTTGGTACAGTAATCTAAATATCCATGATTCTAAGGCAGTTTACGCCGCACCTACATTTAAGAAAAGTTTAAGTTGGTGTTCGATTGTAAATACATAACCAGGACTATCTACATCCCAGCTTTTGCAACAACTTAAGTCGCTGCTTGACACACAGTATCGGTTCTCATTCGCGTTTACTGGAGTTAGGCGAGCTAAGGATTAAATCGTAGCCAAACCTATTTTCCAATGAAGACTGCAATAAGGTATGGTGGAAACAGTTTGCTTCTACTGATACAAGGATTACTGCTGTAAGCATACATTAAAACATGCACTTCAAGCCACCAAAACAATAAACAAGTGAAATGAGTGGAAACATTAAGAATTATTTTACTGAAAAGTATTTGGGTTTAAGAAACAATTTGCTGAGACTCCACACAAAGGAAACGAAAGAAAACCCAGCAGGGTTCATCAATTCATCCATTTTGTTTGCATGTCTGCACTGAGTTCACCGTATTTCAATAACCCTATCCACCAATGTGTCAAGAACTATTAAACTACTGCAGGCTCAGAAAACAGCGATGCGGACAAGACAATGCAACGCTTAAAATGAGTTTTACTTGGATCCAAAAGTTAAAAGGTGAAAAACACAAAGCGAAGACAGGCGGCATTCCCTCAATTCGCTGTGAGGGGAAAAAAGACTGCAACAATTAGGCGACTTGCCTTTCTTTGCGAGGGGCTATGTCCGAATGCTAAGGACCTTGCGGCACAAAGAAAATCCAAGCTCAGGGGTTTTCCAGACTGGAATAAAATGTGCTTTTAAACATCCACGTCGCGAAATTTTGCAAAACACTGCTCAGTTCTATGGAAATAAAGAAAGTAATCCTTAAAAGCAATACGTTACATCTTAAGATAAGTGCAATGTAAAATCCATGATCCGTTCCCAACTCTTCCACTATGCATTCGTTCAATGCCTTGAGCCCCACTGCGTTTATGAATACTATCATTCATCACCGGAACGCTTGCAAATCAGGGCTGTTTGGCTGGAAAACCATCCAAATGAAGAGCGTTAGAGATCATGGAGAGAGCATAAAACACATGCTTTACTTTCCATTATGCCATGCGTAATATTGTTTCACCTAAGGATATAATTTATCCTCACTCTTATACGCTTGAGCAGTTTTAACGCCGCGTTTCTTTACACTCACTATTAGACAACAGGTGTACTCGTCGCACTTTCTTGTCTGTTCCTTTGGCCGTGCACCGACCCTAAACGAAACAATTCCACTCCGTTTTCCCCTGTTTTGCCTGCGGGAACAGCTACTCATCTGTTATTCACAGAAACACATATTTCCGTCTCCTTCATTCAAACTGTGGCTACTACGCCGACTATGCCCCAAGCCAACACTTCTCCTCCCCCATGTTCCTTGTGTCGCTCCGCCGTCCCAAACTCCCGATCCCTTTCCTCAATATTCTACAGGTTATCACTCACCGAATATACAGCTTTCAATCGTTGTTCACCCTATTCTACCATACTACTTCAGACCATAGTTTAGATCATTATTTAACCGCCCGCTTCAGCTTCATTTTTTTTTTTTGTAGAATTGATTCTTTATTGATCGTTGACCGACTGTTATCTGGGTTGCGGGCCAGCTTCAATACAGCAGCGTTGTATTTAGAAAGCGATCCTAGAGAATTAGGACAGCTAACGTAAACTGCATGGCGCAAAAGATGGCCTGTAGTCCTTTGGGTTTTTCTCTGGGATCATTCTCTGATTTGGTATGGTAGGCTATGAGTTTAGTTATTTTTGCCTTAGATTCTGTCAATTCAAGGCTTCTTGTCTGAACCTTGTCTGATCCTCTTCTTTGAGGAGACGGTTGCAGCAATTTGCCGGTTCTTTTCCTTTGTTCCCATTCTTCCAGCCAGTGTTCATTCCTGTACATCCAACTCTCTGGCTTCTTTTTCCCCTCTCTGCTCAGACAAAACTCTTCAACTCATGACCTCCATCAATCCGACATGTCCGCTGGATCCCATTGCTTCCACTCTGTTCTAGACGATCTCAAGAGATCTGCATTCTGCATTCAGAACCACCAGGATGGTACCAATCCTCATGAATGCCACACTCAACAGCACCAACATAACCAGTTACAGACCAGTATCACTTCTCTTTTTCCTCTCAAAAGCCCTTGAACGGGAAGTTTACAATTAATTATCTGTTTTCCTCACACAGAAGCAGCTGCATGATCCCCATCAGTCTGGCTACAATCCAGCACATTCAACAGAAACAGCCCTCATAGCAGTGACTGCGAATCTTTATGCTGCTAAAGCTGCCAAACTGTCATCTGTCCTGATTCTTCTGGACCTTTCAGCAGCCTTTGACATAATAAACCACAACATTCTCCTCTATGTTCTCTCCTGTCTTGGTGTGACTGGCTCTGCATGGAAATGTTTTCAGTCCTATCAGGTAACATGGAAAGAATCCACATCCAATCCATGTAGACTCTCCTCTGGTGTCCCCCACGGCTCAGTATTAGGCCCTGTCCTCTTTGTATACCTGTTCTCTTGGTGATGTAATATCTTCTCATGGCTTTTCCTACCACTGCTATGCTGATGACACCCAATTATTTCTTTCTTTCCCACCCTCTGATACGCAGGTCTCCAGACTTATCTCAGCATGCTTGACTGACATTGTGTCATGGATGACAGCCACCACTTGAGGCTCAACCCCAGTAAAGCCGAGCTTATGTACATCGAGAACTCCCTGGTATCACTATCTGAAGCTGCTCGTAGCCTGGGCATAACTTTGGACAACCAGTTGTCATTCTCTACTCATATTTCAAATCTGACCTGGTCTTGCAGATTTCTCCTTTGTAGCATACGAAGGATTCGGCCCTTTCTTTCACAGGAAGCTGCCCAGGTAATTGTGCAGTCTTTTGTAATCTCAAAGCTAAACTACTGCAACTCGCTACTTGCTGGTCTTCCTCTAAGAGCCATCAGCCCTCTACAACTTGTCCATAATGCAGCTGCATCACTGGTCTTCAATCTTCCTAAATTCATATGTCACTCCACTGCTGCGCTCACTTCATTGGCAGTATGAAGTAACTGACCACATCATATTTAAAATCTTGATGCTTGCATACAAAGCCAAAAATGGACCAGCCGCTCTATACATTTTGTCAATTGTCAAAGCCCGGTCCAAATTCACCCCAAAATCCAGTTACACCAACGACCCTCGAAACAGTCCCAACACATGGAAGTGGGAAAACCACACAGCATAGAGGGCCATTCTTCCTTCTCCCTTTCACAGGTTAGTTTATAAAAGGGAAATGTGATGGCATAATCTAGCCTTAGGATATTAGCATCCAGATGCAGCTAGATTAAGGTAGAACCTGGTCCTTAACACTGATCTTGGACAATTTCCTTCTTTTTTGAACCATAACATTAGCCATTATACAACAAAGGCCAAACTGGAGTCAGTGTAAAGAAGCCACTTCTACCAACATCTTAACAGATCAAAGTACAAATCCTTTCATATGTGTCAAAAACCAACCCTGGCATCACTGAGCCATTTCAAGAGGTGAGGGATGAGCTTCACAGTATTTACACTACACAGAATGTGCCTCTTTATAGGTAATGACATGATATCAGACAACAAATATGTTCCTTTTTGTCCCCTGCAATGTTGACAGGAGTCAGTCCAGAACAGGGCTGCACAAATAAGTATACAGTAATGAGCAGTGAAGATGATGTCTTGCCACAACACAATGGCAATCCCAGTATGCCCTGCCTTATCCATTGTGCGTAAAGAGAGGCCAAACCTTTATTTTCTATTCTGTAGAACGCTTAAAGAAATAAAATAAACTCCTTCCACACTCTTTATTCTTTGCTCTCGCATAGTGTTACTTTATAAAATAAAGGATACAACATAGACATATGATGATATTAATGCAACATACTCTCTTGGAGCCCATGTGTCTTGCAGGGGTCCCAGTGCAAAAGAACCTGAATTTGTTTAAGTCACCCATCCACACATTCCATAAGGCGAAGAGAGATGAAGACCACCATCTTGCCTCAAGTTGACATGGGCACATTATGGGTTCTCGAGCAAAATGGCACCTGTTGGATTGCCAGTTTGTCACTGATGGCGTGAGTGAGTATTAACATACATGTATTGGGCAAAGTGCTTGGGGGGGGGGGGTCCCTTTAGTGGGCAGATTCATTTCCTCAGCCATACATTTTCAGTCTCATTTTAGTTCCATTTCTTCATCTTCACTGACTATTTTTTTTTTTTAACTGTCACCTCAGTTCCCTTTCTCCAGCTTTAGCTTTACCTGATAAAAAAAAAAACACCTCACATATCTGGACTTTCATTTGAATGCTTTTTATTCCAACTCGGTGCATGTGCTGAAGGTTCGTCTGTCCTGTCTCTCTCTTCTCAGTTGCAGACAATACAATATTTGCAGGTTCCTCCCAGGAGAAAGGCATGCTGGGATTCTAGTAAAGAGCTACACCGGATGTATGAAATGGCAGGAATGCCACACCCTTATTGTGTGTGTTCATGTTTCAAATGTGTAAGTAAATCTCTTTACAATGTCTCGTGTAATAAATCAGAATCCTGTAGAATGGATCTCAGGCTGAGCTGGTTCTGTTGGCCCTTCTTCGTTACCTAAACAGGTTGGAAAGATGACCATACAATTGCCACAGTCTGCAGGGGTAGTACACCATAAGCAACATAATTACACCAACTCCAAAATCAATACTAAACATTATTCAAATACATACATAAAATTCTTAAAGTTGAAATTAGGAATTGCTACAGGTTTGAAGGCCAGTTTTCAGTCTGGCAATAGCAAGACCCAAGATCTGCGGTGATGTTTTAATATTCAACTGTGTGCTCCATTTAAACTCAACCCCAAATTGTCCCATTGATTCCAGATTAGTTCTTTTTGTTTGGTACAATCAAAAAGAATTGTGCTACAGCATTAAACAGGTTTAGCCCCAGTATTTATAAATTGCTTCTTTGACACACTTACCATCGCTCGACCCAAGATAAATAGATGGTGTCCTGATAATGGAGGAAGACCCATGGATGGTGTCATCTGAACTGACTGACAGGTGACTTTTTTCTCACCATTGTGAGCAGTCTACACTGGTCTGCTTCAATCTCCTATGAAAATGAAAACAAGGAGTTAACCAGGATCTCACAAGTGCACAAAGCCATTCTTTTAAAACATAACATGAAAGTGCTAGCTAGCTGCAATGATAGTGTGTGTGTGTGTGTGTGTGTGTGTGTGTGTGTGTGTGTGTTTGAGAGAGAGTGAGTAATATATCCACTTTACCCTAAGCTGATGCAGGTTTTTCATCAGTCCCTCCATTCTTTGAAAGATTCCATCCACATTTTTTATCATGCGCTGCCGTATGCTTGCTCGTGATTGGCAGGGCCTCGTTTCATGCCTCAGCATCTCCAGGTGTGAATGGCCTTTTGGTGACTGGCAAGGTATCTCCTGCCCTTCTTGCTGTGAGGACAATGATGTCACTTTCTGCTTCTGACTGGCAGCCTCTAAAGGATCCAAGGATCCAAGGATCAACAGTCTTAGTGTCCTGACTGGCAGAACACAAAGGGTGCAAAAAAGTTGGTAAATATCTGAGCCTGCTAAAATTCTATTTATAAAAACACCACCACCACCACCAGAAATATACTGTTTAACTATCATAGTGCAACAATGACTGTGTAACGGAGTGTAACAAATTCTTACCATCTTGAAGAGCAGCATCAGCCACTTTAGCTTGTCCTCCCACATAACCCTGCCCACCAGTATGCATGTAGGCTTCTGATTGGTCAGTTGGGATAGTAGGTGTGAGAACATTTTCATCATCACTCTGTGAATCTCTCTCTATCGAACCAGACTCTTCTGATAGGGAGCCATCTAGGGACCAAAGGCATCAGCCATAAGTACCACAGAGAGCAAATCCTATGACATTGTATACAAACAAAAACAAACATGGGCTTACCTAGACGACCGACTTGATTACCATGCAACCGTAGAACCGCAGACCTAGAGGAGATGTCAGGAGTCCAATCATTGTAAGTGCATCTTTGAAATTCTGCCTTCTCTTAACAGCATTACAGCAGCATTAGAAAACTTTCAAAATCCTGAGTACTTACGGAGCTGTTGATCCTTGCTCGGTGGCTTCAATGCCTCCAGAGGCCGAGGAGATGGTCTTTTCTAACAGGTTCTTCCATCTGTGGAAACATCGCTAAAGCCATCAGGTCCCAATTTCTACAACAGCACAATGTTGTTAAAATCATCTGAACATATGGGCATAGTATTCAAAGAAATACTTGTCATATTTCTGAGCTGATTTTGCGGGAAATTCAAATGGTTATCCATTCATGCACAATATCTACTTCACTTAAGGCTTGGTTTCTATACTTCTGGGTGCCTGGTTTGTCATTTAAACCATAAATGGCCCGACACCATAAATGTAATCACAATACAGACACAGCAGTGCTGACTGGTTGACCTTGATGACAAGATGGTGGGTCAGAGAGAGGAAAAAAAAACAAACTCACGTGTTTTTCTCAGAGGAAGTCCCAGCCACCAGCTCGTATATCTGTCTCTCTGATGTACTGATCACATACAAGGCCTTGTTATCTGATAGAGAAGAGCAGGTTGTCAAACAATGTATTCAAAGTAACCCACATGCAATTTCTAACTGGCTTCTTAATTTTTTAAAAATAAAATAAAGACATAGTTATTCCAGACCCATTCATCTATTCTGGCTATTCATAGCTGTAAGAATAACTACAAATATACCTGTAGCCACAGATCTGACAAGAGATGAATCCAAGCGAACAACGGGGCAAAAGGTGGTTTTGAGGTGCGTGTTCCCACCCCAAACCCCACCCAGTGAGCGCGCTGGACATCGCAAGATCAAACGGTCACCTGGACCCCTTTGGAGTAGCACCAACAGGTCTGAGAGAAGCAGAGCATGAATGTCTGGAACACACACACACACACACACACAGAGTGAGAATGGACCTGTCAAGTAATCATTTGCAAGAGGAAAAACAAAAATGTATGCAAGCTTGCACACAGATCACTGAAAGCATCCATTCACATTAAAAGTCCTTGAAACATGTGCATACACACGTATGAGCATACAGGCAGATGCAGGTGCACACACACACACACACACACACACACACACACACACACACACACACACAGTTATTCAGACCATGTCATGTGTGAGGTAGCAGGGAACCAAATAACTCCAAGTCAGCATAGCACCATGCTCTCAATAGCTGCATTCCCGAGAGTGAACAGTGATTTGTTCAGCTGTGATGATCTCTTACCTATAGCTTTATCTTTACTAACTTTCCAAGTCAACGGTCCTTCGTGGATCATTTTCTTAGTGGTCAGGTCCAGATTCTACATAGAAAAAGAATATAGTTAATAATTCATACTCTGGATCAGGTGCTCCAAGACCAGAGAAGCTGTTTGGAAGGCAGATGGTGGATACATAGTAAGGCCGTACCTTGAACTGAGCAGCGACAGGACTGGCCTGCCTCTCCAGAGGGGACAAGTCTAGCCTGCGCTGATAACGGCTGAGCAGTCGCCGGTGCTCCGTCTCCCTGACGACCTCATTGACAGCTCGTAGTATCCCACGGCAGCACGCCTGTGCCCTCACCAATGTCTGCAGGTCTGGAGAACCAGCTGTTGTGGGGGCACATACTAGTGTTAATCCAGGAGAAAGGGTGTGTGTGCTTGCCTCCTTGGTAAACTGGTATGTGTGTGTATACTGAAGTGTTTTCATGGTTCAATACATTGTGTGTGAGTGTTTCTATACATGCCTTCTGTGTGTCTGATGATGTTATCCAGCAGCAAGGGGTATTTGGTGAGTCTCTGCATCTCAGACACTAGAAGGTCCTTTAATTGTAGTCGGCGGCAGTGAGGGCTGGCTTCACATTCCTAACACACACACACACACACACACACACACACACACACACGAATGAGCCAAGGACATCTAAGTCCAAATGTGGATTCTGTTGACTGCAACACCAATTTATACCTAAAACAGCATCACTAGAAGTTATGTGCTGCAATAAAAGTCAAATATAAAAGACTGGATAGTCTCCAATTCAAAGTATGGGTCAACCAATTCACAACCCAGCCCACTAACAAATATGGCAGAAGCTCTAGTGTTTGTAGGTTTGTCCAAAGGCTTTATACCTCTAAAAAGTGTTACCTGTATAAGGTGCGCGAAACGCGGGTCTTTGCATTTATTTTTAATGAGCTCCAGTGCCTGACTCTGCTGACTGCACAGGTGAGACACCTGCTCCTGGAACTCCTCTCCTGCAGCGTCTTCAAACTATCACGCACACACACAAACACATGAGCTACTGACATATCAAGTAAAGCAACAAGTATATCCCACACTGCACAGAACAACCCCTTCATTTTAGACAGCACCAAAAGATGATGTGAACTAGAAAGGGAGTAACACTAGCCAGCTCTCACTCTAGACACCATGATAGAAAGTTGTGTCAGTGGGCAACAGAACTCTACTTGTGTCATGAAGGCCACCGCAGAAACAACATGTACAGCCTCCAGTCCATACCTGCTCACAGTAATGGCATGGTGCCGATAGCTGATATTGTTCTGTCATTAAATTCTCAGTTTGGGTGGGTTTTACACTTCTTTAATCTTGATTATGATTTAGACACCAAGTAGGCTTCAGAAATTTAGGTTTGAAAACACACTAAGACAAATGGAGCAGATTTACACGCACACACACACGCTCGCACACAGAGAGACTGACCATGAAGACTGTAGACCTGGGGCAGGTTGGGGAAGATACAGGAAAGTTCTTCGACGGTCAAAAGGTTCCTCATCTTCCGGAAGAACACCTGATCGAGAACCCTGAGAGTCCGCAAGTGAGATGCTTCCGTTGTGAACAGCTCTGAGGAAGAGGATATAGCAAAGTCACTACAATTTCTTACAAACGTTACACAATTCAGAATTCCACATTTTCATGAGTCAGGATAGAATTATCATATGTGCATAATAAATAGAATACTGTATGTTCAAAAGATTTAGTAGCTATTTAGTTTAAGTTAGATCAGTAAATAATTGTTTTCATTTTACATGTTAACTGTGTACTGGGAGTTGTCTTTTATAGTCAGTTGCTGTGCACCACATTTGCTGTTTTACCATATATGACAGCCTGCCGTTCGATCTCCCGGGAGCCGAGAGAGGCGAGTGTGTGCGGCTCCACTGTCTCCTGCCAGTTCTGACAGTGGACCGTGTCCTCTTCCAAAGGAGGTGCATCAGGCAACAACGCCAGTGGTGTATCCACACTCCTACAGGAAGGGAAGGAGGCATGGGGAAAGAGAGAAAGAGAGACAGAGCTTCAGCAGCAACTTACTAAGTTAAATCAAGGTGACGGATATGGATGTTAAAGAACTGGACGGCAGGTGTGCATGTGTGCTCATTAGCATCAGACTAATGAGGTGTATATAGTTATAATTACATCTCAGTCATGCTCACGGATCTCTGCGTCCTGGTGCAAGGCGGTGACATACCTG
Organism: Electrophorus electricus; assembly: GCF_041902795.1. Classification (NCBI taxonomy): domain Eukaryota; kingdom Metazoa; phylum Chordata; class Actinopteri; order Gymnotiformes; family Gymnotidae; genus Electrophorus; species Electrophorus electricus. The sequence goes on along the minus strand of NW_027658572.1, from coordinate 121,110 downwards.
TCCAGAGTAGATGCTGGAGGCCGGACATTCATGGCTCAGGAACCTCAGCAGCTCTTCCACTAGTGTGTCTACTGAAATATCTTGAATGTTGGATGATCTCTTTAGTGTTCGTTTCAGTATCTGTTCATTCAGCTGAAGAACACCTTTTCTGAACGGGTTATCAGACGCAACAATGGTCCTTAAAAATTCCACATTACCTATTATGATGTAATAAACCGAGGTGTGAGAGCTGCAGTAGTGATCTAAGCCAGTTAGCTAGCTAGCTATGTTCTTGTCCAGACACTTTAATGCCTCATGGCTGGTGCAATGACACAATATTCAACATTTCCGTCTGATTCTACTTTTAATTCTGTGACATTAGCTAAGCAACTATAAAGCTACTCTTGTCCAAAAATGCCAGTGTCGTTAGACGTATCAAAACGTATTAAACATAGCTTTAGCTAGGCTAGCTAATCAGACCTTCTATGAAACAATCACAACTTAGTAAATTCATAGTTGTTAATCACAGTAAAGTGTTTTTTCTTTTTGTTGTTTAAAAAGAGTTACCTTGTTACCTTGCTAGCTAACAGTTAGCTAGTAACAATGCCTTCAAAAGTAGTTCTCCACTGATACAAGATACCTAAGAGAAGTTTGGCTTGGAATGTGACTGATTGAAAAACAAAAATACATCACAAATAGCGTTATGCAATAATGCCTAAAGTGCATGCATCAAATACAAACAGTCCCCAATGCAAACCTCTTTTACAAGGCAGCTATTTAGCGTATGCTACTTCTGCAAAACAAACCCAGTCTTGCATGTTAGTGTTAGCTATCCAGCTAGCTAGGCATTGCTCCAGGACAGGTTTTAGTATAGCCAAAATAATTTGATTGCCTGTTAATTTTTTAAAAAAGTTGATGTAGAGATGTGACGTTTTACTAAGCGTGCCCTGATAAAAAGCTAATAAAATAGCTAAGGGCCAGATTCTGTTATATGATTAGTTAGTGTCGTGTCCGTTGATGCAGGAAAGAAGAGACAGGAAACAGTGCGTTACCCTGTGGCCTTTTATTAATGCAGAGCTCTGGAGATGTCACTTCACAACTCAGTGCGAGTGAGATCTAAATCATAACTTTGCAACAGACAGACTTATATTTCTCTCGCCTTGTGCCACTTCTGCTTTTGTGTTTTTCCATCTCAGCCGTCACCTCTGTTTGACCGTCTCGTACACATGTCTTCTTGCATAATCACACATATGCACGTCTAGGGCATTTCCTGTTATGTCTGGACATACAGTAATTATTTTATTTATTCAAGCATTAGTCCTATTCCATTCTGCACATTATTCTCTACTAGTGTAAGCTTAGCATTCATTTCATTTCTGAAACTCCACAATTCCCCCTTTTGATCTCTACAAAGAGATCACCAATCACACTCCTTTATTCTGGCATCTCCTGTCTCTACGTCCCTTTCCCCCTGTATCAATGGCATCATCGTGGTACCCTCATGCACATCTTTCCTTTCTATCATAGCTGAGATTAGTCTAACCATTAACGCCCTAATACATGGAATACAGCAGCACCCGCATGTCACAGCAATTCCCGTGAATGTGGCTAATGAAACCATCAATGACACAATTAAGTCTTTCCACTGACCGAACCGGCTCACCATCCAGGATTCCAACTGGTTGTTTATGCCTGAATTCTCATGCATTTCCTCTGATAGGGTCTTCAAACCATCCAATGCTCTACTAACTGACCCATCCGGAGCGGTATTATTAGGAATGAATGTACAACACACATCCTCAAGCATAGCGCAGACACCCCCCTTTTCCGCCAACAACATGTCTAATGCCATACGATTTTGCACCGCCATCAGTGAGGTTGGTCCCAGCTGATCTCTAAGTCCTTCCACTGCATCCCTAGTCAGGTTGGCTAGCCTGAGGACATTATAATGTACATAGTTAATCCGATCCACATTTTTATTTGGAGTAATGGGGAATAATGCAGAAAGTATCGGAATATTCTCAAATCCCCCTGCTATCTGGTCTGCTAACTTATATCTGTCCGGAACTCCGCGAGGTATTCCTATTGCATCTATGTATGTGGGGGTATTCCTTGTTAAATCAAAATGGTATGCCTCTCGCTACTGTCTTGCTGCATCAGTTACCGGGTCCCTGTGTAGTTTTTTGCCTATCAGTAATAAAGGAGCTGCTAACCTGACCATGGTGCATGTCGCCTCCGAATTCTCTGGCATGTTAACAACCAAAGTCATCCTTCCACAATAATCATACAATCCTGCTCGTGCCCATGAACCCACAGACTCGTTCCCAGTGACCGTGCGGTTACACCATTCCGCCGGGATGTGCGCCAAGCGTACTTGAGGTGTGCTTGAACTTCTAACGAAGCACGTGTAGTTCCCCTCCCCCTTTTCGGGTGAAAATAGTCCTGTCCTGGTTCTGTTACTGATGGGGGGGAAAATAACGCTCAAAGTGTCACAATTCTTAGGGTTTCTTTCCTTAGTCAGGCCAATCATGCACGCATAACCCTTGGGGTCTTTTTGTGGGAATAGGGGTGCCGGGGTGGTTATAAGTCTGGGTCTTGCGGCTGCACATGCTACACATCCACCAATCTCTACCCCCATTCTTCTTCACCGTCTTGTTGTTAATGTTTTAATCCTTTCCTACTGCCATGCTATTATTTAACCCAAGCGTGACCAAACTGTAAATGGAAACACACAACACAATACACCAACAAATAATCAAACAACACAATTGTCCAGAAGTCATCACTGGTGTTCTGTTCTTCTTACTTCGGGGTCTAAGGGTGGACTACCTTGACCCTTTTGCTCCCGGGGATTATTCTGCCCCTTCCGGGTCAGGTGAGTTAGGTGATGTTTCAGCAAGGTCCCTCGCTGTCTCTTGCAGACTCCTCTGCGGTGACTCTGCGGCGGCGCACTGGCTCAGATGAAACCACGTTTCCCCTTTACCCTTCAGGCGTACGGCGTGGCTGGTTCTTTCTGTCACCTGGAATGGACCTGTCCACCTCGGCTCACTCCATTTTCTCTTGATGACTCTCAGCAGCCCCCAGTCCGTAACGGGTATCGTCTGTGTTTGTCTGCTCCCCGTCCGGTCCCCCTCCTGCGTGGAGAAAGCTGAAACGATACTTTGCAATTCATTAAAGTATGATGTGTGTGTGAGATGTTTTTTTTTTCTCATTTATTGTTAAGGGTCCCTGGGGTCCTGGAAATCCTCAACCTGTCTGCAATTCAAAAGGGGTAAAACCAGTTGTTGCATTTACTGAACATCTAATTTGCATTAATGCCAAAGGTAAGGCATCAACCCAATTTAATTTTGTCTGTGCACAGATTTTGGCCACTTTGTTTTTCGCATTTAGATTCATCCTTTCCACCTTACCTTGAGACTGAGGATGATACACTGCCCCAAATGAATGTTTCAGACCCAGCATTTTCTCTAACTCCTGCAAATTGCGCGCTGTAAAATGAGTGCCATTATCTGATCTCACCTTTCTCTGAAACCCATGGTGAGGAATGTACTGGTTCACCAGGAACTTTACCACTGAAGCACTGTCTTCCCGTTTTGTTGGCCACGCTTCCGGCCACCCTGTGTAGTTGTCTACGCACATCAATTCGTACCTGTCACTGTTAAGGCTGGAGACTATGTACTGGTGAAGGTGAGCTCTTACTTCAGTTTGCTACTCCTACATGTATATTTGTCTGTGTTGAGACTAAAACAGGAGCATGTTTTTACACACACACACACACACACACACACACACACACACACACACACACACACACACACACACACACACACACACACACAGATATATATGAGCTGTATGTGTGGAATATTTATTCTGGTAAGCCTGGTCTGTGATATGTAATATACATGGCTGTGAAATATACTGTACAGTTGTGGCTACATTTCCATGATTATTGGTGACTACTCTCTCCTTTAGAGATTACCTCAGCCAGCTCTCAGAGTCTGCAAGGCCACGCCTTCAGCCACGCCTCCCTGAGTGATGGACACCCCAGACGCCTATTGATGCACAAGCAGCTGCATATTAGCCTGTAGGTTCCACCTTCTTAGTATCAGGACTGGGTGGGAGTGTGTGTCACAGACCTATAGGTCTTCCCAGCTCCAGCTCTTGGAAGCCAGTATGCTCAGTGAGGAGTGTTCACTGCCTCAGTCACCCTGTCTCCTCATTATCAAGCTCATTATGAGGTGATTCAGGCATGGTGAGGCAGAAAACCCCTGAAAATATGCAGGGAAGTTTCCTCAGAACTTGAGCTCAGTGTTCCTGAAGTGCAGTTTGAAATGAAATGAGGCTTTTCATTTTTTCATTCATTCATTTATTCAGAATCATGTCTGACTCATGTATGACTCGGTGTTAAAGGAAAGTTTTAACACAGATTTTGTCTGGGTACACACTTTGCAAACTTCAAACTGCATGATTAGCAGACAGTATTGTAGCTATTCAAGTTTATGATCAATAATGTAAGGTAAGTGTGTGTTAACTCTGGGTGGGTCAGGGTGTATTCTCCCCTAAACATACTTCTGACATAATCATTTGTTTAAACACTACAATTCTCTATATCCTAATAATTACTGCCACTTTTTAATAACCTGCAATACACTGTAAATACAGCATTTGTAAGCTTTAAATTTACAAACATGAACAATCATACTATATCAAATACATGATACTCATACCTGTGACATAGTGTTTTGAACAGACATTTGCTGCCACACCTGCTATTTTAGCAGGCTAAATAATCTGCCTTCTGAAATGCTAATATGCTTAATTTCATGCAAGTGCTAGTGTTCCTATTTGCTTGCTGATGTGCATGGAAGCGCCATATTATTATCATTATTATTATTATTATTATTACTATTATTATTATTATTATTATTATTATTATTATTATTGAGTCACACTGCTATCAAGTTAGCTGGTTGCTCTTAGCTAGTAGTGCGAACAGGACAGGGGACTTGGGGAAGACCCAAAGGGTGAGGTTTGTGTGTGTACATTCACAAGTACTGGTGCACAGCCACTGACATACATAAACACTGCTATCTGGATCTGGAATTTTTAACATTAATGTACAGACTATTCTTTCTCCTTAAAAAATTCATTATGGTAATAATTATGGCAGTGTATGTTCCCCTGCAAACAAATGCTAGGCTGCAGGCTGCATGATGCTGCAATCAACCAGCTGATGGCAAATCCAGACAGTGTTGTTATTGTGGCAAGAGACTTATTGTAAATGCATTTCCATTAATTGAGAGTCATTTTAAAAGATATTTACTCTCCCACTGCGCATACTCCCGTTTTCATAAATTGGCAAATATACATGTTGCTGCTTGTCACACAAACTTTTGTTGTACACAAGTAATAATGAGAAAAGGACTCATCATATGTTTTATGATATAGCTAAAGCTATGCATTTATCAAGAGGATTTAACACATTACAGAACACATCTAGTTAATCCTTTCAATGATTGACCCAAGGGCAGATAGCAATTATTTAAGTATTACTATGTTTTAATTTAATAATAAAAATGACCATATTAACCTTTTTGCTTTGTATTTGTTTATATTCAGCTGCCTTTATAATGACAATTATTTATGACAATGACAATTTACAATACATTATCAGTGAGTGGTATAATTAAAGTAAAATCATTGTTAAATAAGTCTCATTCTTGTCTCAGATTCAAACACTACAAAATCTTGGTCTTTGCTTGATTGATTTTTTTAATGGTCCTGACTACAACACTATCCTTTGATAAGCTTGGAAGTTGTACACTACTGTGAGAGGAAGTTACATTCAGCTATGAAAGAACCAACAATCAAATAATATACACAGATTAAGATGGTCATTAAAGATCCCAAACTAAGATTAATGCACTAATTAATAAACTACAACTTGTTTGCAGGAGTTCATCAGTGTTTTATCATTGGCATAGGTAAAGGGGTTTTCAGGCACAAGTTAAAAAAGGCACAAGTTGTCAAAGCATAAGAATAATGACCATAATGATCATAAGAAAGCCTTTCTGAGCCAAAGATCTGAATTAACAGGGAATAACAGGAGCACTTGCAAAACTGTGCCTAAGTGTATCCAGAAAGCACTCTTGGGCTTTTGTAGGAAAAAAAGGTTACACAAAGGTTACACTGATAAAACAGTTAAATCTGAACGAAGAATCAAGACCCAGGAGCTGTAAAAGAATAAGTTAATCTCTGCATTGCTCTCTATATAGGGGGAGTTTTACAACATTGGAGTGCACAAGAAACCCGCTTTTGCCCCGACACCATTTTCACTGCCACCTGATGAAAGCAACATGCTGTATATGGGCATCTCTGCCTTCACTGCCAACTCAGCAGGCTTTGTGTAGAAAAATGCAGGAGCACTCACACTCAGAATCACAGATGACATGGTGAGTTTAAACCACTCCTTGCCATCACTGAGGGAAAGGTGTGGATGTGGTTACCTTACAAGACCAGGCTATTTAGTTAGAAGACTGATAAAGAAGACTGATAACTTTATACTGTTCTCCCAGTGCACATTAATAATCCCTTAATAGTGTAATAAATGAATGGACAAATAAATGATCAACAGTCCCTGAAAATGAAACAAACGTTTATCCTTCCAGATTCCCAGAGCCTCTCCATATCGTCTGAACACCAAGACATTTGAAGCCTTAATTCCGCAGGTATAAGAGATCACTTTCTGTATTCATCACACAAGCATGCAGAAACTGCTGATTTTATATTCTCACATAGGTTTCCTAACACAGTAGACTTTGAATCTTAAAGGAATAATAAGGTTTAAAGAGTAACAAATAATATGATCTCATTAGCAACACAACCATATTTAGATGAAGAATTTCCGAAAAGAACAACATTTCACATGATGATGCTTGGATGAAATGTGTTGAAAACACTGAGTTCTTTTGCTTTTGGTGCTAAAGGCACTTGCAAGTACACCTTACACAGATTGATGGTGGTAGTATAGTTGGCATTCAGTTAAATCAATTAAACTTTGGACAGGGGTAGATTTGTCCTTCATACTGTTATTCAGCACAGGTAATAGCCATTTTGGGACTTTGTATCACTTTTGGGAGGCTGCCGTGTTCTCCTTAAAGTACCCAGGTTGAAGAGTGCTGGGCCCAGGAGTATTATCACCTGCTCCTGCATTTCTGCCGATGAAATAGTGAGACGGATCCACATCCTGCCTGCTTATTGGGGACGTACTGTTCTAGCAGCTCTTCCTCATCTGTCCATGCTCATACCATGGGTTGCTGTACTGTTTCCATGCTTATGTGGTACTCTTTCCGCAGGATGCTATGGAACTTTTGGTGCTCCCTGCTCCTCTCTGGCATTTGTAGCTTGACCTTCCTGGTGATTTTTTTGCAGTCCACGTCACTTTGCCAGGAGCTTCCTTTTGCTGATTAGCAGAAGCAGGAATACCTCCTGTCCTGCCAGGCTTTTGCAGTCATATTAGGCACATTGACTGCTCCGCTCTTACCTGCTTTCTATATCTTATGTTTGGGCTACTTGTGGAAGTGACATGAAAGCAGTGTTATGTTTATGTTAGTGTGGAGTTTGATATCTTGTGGAATTTCCACCACGCTGTTAGTATCATGGCCACCCACAAATTGTTGATCATGAATGTTCTTTAATTGATTTGACTGATAAATGGTAAGTCTGACTTTTAGATCTTTGCATAATGTTTGCTCTATGTCTATCCATATTCTGTCTGATATACTAGGTTTTATCCATTTTATTCCATATTGTAGTTGATTTGCAATAATCAACTACAGTTCTGTAATGTTGTGAGTTTGATTTAATGTGATTTATTTTTCCAGTAGAATCAAGTTATGATGTTGTCCAAAGATTTTAGACAGGTTGGTGGCGCTGGAATAATTGAAAACAAACAATTTCGTTTAGGTTATATTCTCATTTTAATTATTGCAGTTTGTCCAAAGAGTATAAGGGGCAACTTTGTCCATCAATGAAGTTCGTCGCTTATTGTTTTAATAATTGGATGACTATTTAGTTTTGAATAACAGACAACTGGGAAGAGAATTTAATACCCAGATATGTAATATGTTTGGTATTCAGGGGGATGGGGAATGTTTTTAATTGCATCATAAACTTATGCTGCTAATATATAGTATAATACACAAATATCCTACTGGAGATACAATTTGACCAGTTATGTGTGATGTTCTGTGATGATCATATAGAACACCACAGACAACTGTTTGGCACATCACTGTTAAACCTCCTGATTGCAACCCGGGGCATCATGAACTGTACAACATGACCCTCAGACAATGATCTCTGAGTGAATGTGATAAACATAATCATCTTCATATCATCACTTTCTCTACAAGTTCAGTGGAAGAGACGTCAGTAAAAGGGAGTTTTAATACCCTATCCATTTTTAACTTTAATAAAAACACAGACGGAAAAATTCCAGAAAGTGAGACAGAGAAAGGAAACTAGACTTTAAAATGGTGCTGCCCTCTTGACTTACAACTGTAGATTATTGAAATTATTACAAATGTCTGACGCCAAAAGGGATTGTGTCAGTGTTTCACTACTCAGTATTGCATTTGGTAGACAGTATAAACAAGCAGACTATGGTTAAAACAATCACAGAAATAAAGCAAACACCAATATAATCTTGAACCACCTAGTGCCAGGAAACATTAGATTACTGGAACAAAATCAGACAACTAGCAGAACAACTTTTTAACCAATGATGCAGATGCACTTTTAGTGGATTTATTTATCTGTATTTCAATCCACTAAAGTTTTTCATTTGATCTAACATTACATTTAAGACCGACGTCCTGTTACGTCTCACAGAAGATTCCACTGATCAAGCTGCTACTTACCCATCCTGGTCCTGGAGTACCTTTGCTCTGTACACTTTAGTGATGTCTTTGATACCAACAAGCCTATTTTAATCCATCAGATAGTAACCAAACGCTCCTTTGCTGCAGAGCACAGAAATCATTCAAATTTGCAGTCAACAGATACATCTGGGCCAGATTTTGGATCAATGGACTAGGCTGGAACTGCACATATACTGTATATGCAAAATTCAAAATACGGGGAGTGGTTGGTCTCTTTTGCAATCAAATCTGAATCCTATGGAATTCGTTTCACATTTGTTTAATTTGACAGATTTTAAATGGATAATGGACATCACTAGACAAAAAGGAATAAACAACTATATGAAAAGGAACAAAACCAAAAACAAAGGAAGACTTTAACACACTTGCCCAAACAAGCACTAAATCTGACAAAAATAGATCAACCAATGACATAGCTGTGAAGGAACATATTAGCCATTGTTTTCTTGTCATCAACAGTAATTTTAACTGATTGTTAACATACTGTTCAAGTCTTCAACTGATTTGCTCCCAACATACGAATGGGTACAAATATGGTTCATTACCCAGCTGCACAAATTGCTTCTGACATACTGGGCAGCTACGGGCTTCTTCAGTTGTGTGGATTGTCTTCTGCTCCTCCATGTGGCCTGTTTCACCAAAGCCCTTCCTGCAGTATTTGCAGCACTATGGCAAGCGGACACCCTTGTGTGAGCGTTTAGGTGCTTCTCAAGAGTCTGGGCACGTTTGAAACACCTGCCCCAAACATCACTGACATTATTTCTTGTAGGTGATTAGCCACGTGTTTCTCTAGTCACAAGTACTTTTTGATTTATTTGGTTTTTTAAATAGGTAATTTTATATATAATGGCAACAAATGACATTTTAAGTTTTATGACAAAACGTGCAAACAAGCTGGCCTGAGAGGTGTGTAGCGGGATATGACTCAGTGCGTCTCTGGTGCTGCTTTTGATGAGTACAGTGTCATGAGTGTGTCTGTCCAGCGGTGCAAAGAGGGGATACAGCAAGGCATGGCATGGTGTTTATTCATTCGTTTGCATAGAAAATGACGCCTTTTCACATTGTGGAACTACAAATATGGCGGTCTTTTTTGTGCGGCGTAGTAATGACATATGTTGTGGAATTTTTAACAAACAGCAAGTCAGACGTGATTAAGAGAGTAATTTAATAAGAAAAAGAATAAAATAAATGTTTGGCTCTCCTCAGGTAGGGAGCCCCGAGTATACAAAACCGTGGCTAGTTATACTACTCCTGTGCTGTCTTTAACCAATCATCTTTTCTTAAGCAGCTCTTCTTTCCTTTGTTGCTGTGGCTATAAGCCAATCAGCTCTCAGCTTGGTTTTTTCCACAAACCAACCCAAACTGACTCCAAACAGTGTGGGTTGTGTGTCAAGTTGACCTTGATGTTAACAGTTCCTGATACATGTTCAACTTAATCAGCAACAGGCGGATATAAATGTGCAAACAGCATTATTAATTTAAGAACAAAAGGATCAGTGTGATTTTATATGAATCACATAATACATAGTTTCGTATCATTTTCCATCACACGTAAAAACAGAGTCTCACCGTATTGTCGAGCAGGAGGATCTGGACTCATTTATTACTTAATATCTTCCCCCATCTAGCGGTCATTAGAGGTTAGTCTTGAATTGATTTCTGTCGTGCAATATTTTAGATATAAATGTTTACATTTTCTATTACAGAACACGGCAAAGTATAGTCAACCAGTTCTAACCTTTTGAGAAAAACCTTAACTTCAAAGTAGGTGAATCTATTTACTTAGATTGAACCAATCGGATCACAGTTTATTTACATAACATCAATGCTTTGAGTGCTTTAGATATAAGGACATCATGGCGATCTTTCTGCTCACACCTCAGTCAGTCTATAATTCTGTACTATGTGTTTCTATAGCTTCCAACTTTCACGAGTTTCTTGAATCTGTGGAGAAAAGTGCAGACTCAGGTACTTTCTTATTTGTGAACTTTTATACATTTTATGTAATTTATTTATCATCTATAATGTTTTATTACTTTTCATTTATAGATATAAGGACACAAAAACAGTTCATATACTCAATGAATTGTTACAAGATAATCTTTTCTAGAGAATGTTTACCATTTGTTAAAAGACTGATTTATTTCTAAAAGTTTATGCAGTGTGTTAATTTGTCACATGGAGGCAGAAGGGGTGAATCTGATATACCCCTCTTCCATCATCAACTATTCATCGAGTCCTCCAGTGGAGCTTGTACAACCAAAGAAACGCATACAGCGGTCACCGGCGGTTCTAAGTTACATCTAAAGAGGTCTAGGCCTATACACACTGTTCCACCTGAGGTAATAAAATGTTTTGGGGTAAAGGTATTTTCATGAGGCGATCTGTGATCTTATTATAATAGGCTTTGAAGCTCTCTGCAACAGGTGCAGAGTGGTGCAAGACTGTGTTTGAAAGCATAAAGAGGAATAATGTTTCTGGGGTATCTTAAGGCCTTTGTGGGTCTGTAAGTGCAGAGCAGAGGCTCTGATGCAGGTGGTTTCAAGGCCTCTGTGGAAGTCTACGGCAGATGACTCTGGACTGTTCCCGTGAGAAATAGCTTCCTAAGTATTGGGAAAGATCCCGGCTTTTAAAAGACGTGAAAGCCTCTTCGAGAGTTCTGTGGCTAAGCAAGGTTCATTATCTTACCATAAGAGCAGGGTGATACTGACCTGCAACATCATCTTGCAGGTGTTTGATGGTATGAGTTGAGATCATCTTTGTTAAAAACAAAAAAAACAACAACAAAAAAAAAAACCAGGAAAATCTTCCAATAGGATATACTGGGGTCAAGCTTCAATTTGTACAATGATAGATCTCAATTTGCATATATTGAATAATGTATGGTTGAACACAGTGGTTGAGATTTCAAACACCAGTATGTAGAGAAGGTGTGGCAATCACATAATCAGTTGTGAAAACTGGATAAAAATGTGTGTTCCTTGTGTGATTATTAGACATATTCTGGACTATGCCTCGTTTGTATGTAACGCTGAGCTCAAAATAAATAATGGACCTACTACTCTCTTCAATTAATTCTTGAGTCTGCATCTTTATTTTCTGTTTAAATAGGACTTAATAAAATTAATGGAATTTGGGCAATATCTAGTAACACAGTGCCGAGTCTGCTAAATGTAGATCCCAGCCTTTTATATGGCCTCTTCCCTTTAATTCTACTGACTATAATTAATGTAAACCTTGTCGATTCTGGTGTTTGCTGTATAGAGGTAGCGAAAACTTTGCTAAAACAATGAAAAATATGCATCCTGTGAAAAGTTTATTGAACAATATAACATTGTTCCTTACCCAGAGCCATAACACGTCATTGATGGAAATCACACTGATGTGAGGGCGGTATGGGCCAACTCAACTGTATTTCCTGATTGTTTTATTCTGCAGGAGGATGTGGTCCAAATATTTAAAAAATCACAGGTTTGTTTAAGAGGACATAGTCGAACAGTTTGGGCTTACTGTTATTTTAATACTAGTGGTAACTATTAGTAAATACAACAATCTGACCATCCTCATACTGCATTGAGGGGTGATGGGGTGATGGTACCAGATGATGTTTAGGTATGTGGTTATGTTAATTTATTTTTGTTCCTTTATATTCACATATTTTGCAAGTGCGTATGTTATTGAGTTTAAAACCATCCATATATTATGCAATTATAGAAAATACAGAAACTGCATGAGACTTCTCTTGACTTGCTAGAAGTTCAGACTGTAGCAAGCTTAGCATTAGTAAATGGAATAGGTGTCATTTTAAGGATTCATTTAAAGTATTCATGAGGTATTTCTCCTAACATCGATGTATCGACAGTACCAATAAAATAAATAGCATAACAAGAATTACAGGTGTATAATAGTGTAGTTACCCACAATGGTTGAAGTGTTTGAAAAGAGTTGTATAAAAGAATAGTTGGTTGGTTCGTGGCATAAAGTCATGAAACGGTGAAATGAGGTCATAAAAAGAGTGTACAGGGGAAAGTGCTTTAACATTGAATTAGACAAACTAATAACATAAAACAAGGGAGTTTAGAGATTCTGTGTCCTTTCGTAATGATTTGTGCATATGGCAGGCTGCTGCAAAGGATCCTGGGTAAGCTTCAGCAGACCTCAGTGTAAGATATATTAATAATATTAATCATAATAATACTATTCAGAGGTTACTTGACTAGTAATCAGAATGTTGCTAGTTCAAGCCCTACCACTGCCAAGTTACCACTGCTGGGTCCCTGAACAGCAATGAATCCTCAATTGTATTATTAATACAATCCAATACACATGCCTAATGCTCAGCTGTCAACTGCAAAAACTGACATTCTGAGCATTCGAACAGTAAGAGGAACAAAAAGAAAGGAGTCACCGACTGTACACGTGTCAATCATTTAGCCTTTTTACATGTTGTTTTAGTTTACTGTAATCAAGGCCTGAAACTGGAGTCTATGGACCAGGCAAAAATATTTCAATATTTAATGCGTTTTTATTTTTTCAGTTTCAATGTTTCAATGAGACTCAGGAGACTCCAGCATAAGCAGAAGCTCCAAGTTGTCGATCTCCAGGAGCAAACCCGTCCCTGCAAGGTTGGGGTGCATGTTCTGGATCACGGGAAACAGACCATCGATCACCCAACATCTGCTTCTGCTCCTGCGGAGGTTCCAGATCCAGCACGGAGGCAGTGAGAGGTTCCTGGCCGAGAGATTGGTCTGCAGCGGGCCTGATGGTACTCGGCATGTATTGGAAATGCTGTGGCTGAATGCTGTGCGTAGCCCAGCGGGTGCTGGGGTGGAGCTGTGCCAGTTGCCTGCTCGGGTAGCAGGTAGCCCAGTTCTGAGCCTGTGGAATGGCCATCATGAAGTAGCCGGAGGGCGGGGCGGGCTGGTAGGGGTTGAGCACTGGGTTGCGCACGGCACTCACGCTGGCCATGCGCTGCATGTACTGGTGGGTGAGGTGGGCCTGCCGCTCCTCCTTGCGCTGCGCCAGGGCCACGTACAGCGGCTTGGTGCCTACGATGCACCCGTTCATCTCCTTCATTGCCTCGGTGGCCTCCTCCGGCGAGGAGAAACACACAAAGCCGAACCCTTTGGAGCGGCCGCCCTCCGTCATCACCTTGGCACTCGTGATTGTCCCGAATAGAGAGAACTCTTTACGCAGACGCTCGTCGTCCAGACTGTCGTCTAGGTTTTTAACGTACAGGTTCACTCCCTGGTAGCGAGTCGTGCCGTCCTGCTTCATCTGCTCAAACTTGCGTTTGAGCTCTGTCTGCCTCTCGCCTTTCTTCTGGGCACGAGCCACATACAGCTGCTTCCCATTCAACTTCTTCCCGTTCATCTCATCCACAGCCCTTTTGGCATCCTCGTGCCTCTCGAAGCTCACAAAGCCAAAGCCCTTGGACTTGCCGCTCTCGTCTGTCATGACGCGACGGCTCAGCGTTGGGCCGAACTTGCTGAAGATCTCATTTAGCTTGTTGTCGTCCATGTCCTCGCCAATGTTCTTAATGTACACATTGGTGAATTCCTTGGCCTTGGCCCCCATCTCAGCCTCACGCTCCTTGCGAGACTTGAAGTGGCCAATGAACACTTTGCGGTCATTGAGCAACATGCCATTAAGTTTCTCAATGGCTCTCTCCGCAGCCTCGCTGGTCTCAATGTGCACAAAGCCGTAGCCCTTAGAGCCATTCTCATCACACGCCACCTTGCAGGAAAGGATGTTTCCAAATTTGGAGTATGTGTCGTAAAGGGCTTCACTGTCAATAGACTTGTCCAGGTTCTTGATGAAGATGTTGCCATCTGCGCTCTTCCTCAGAGAGGGGTCTCTGTGGGACCACATAATGCGCACAGGCCTGCCTTTGATGACGTTAAAGTTCATAGTGTCCAAAGCACGCTCAGCATCCACCGGCTGCTGAAAGTTCACATACGCATAGCCGAGTGAGCGACTGGTCATCATGTCCCTGCAAACTCGGATGGAGACAATTGTGCCAGCAGGGCTCAATTTCTCGAATAGCATGGCCTCGGTAACGTCTGGATGAAGGTCACCCACGTACAACGAAGTCATCGGCGAACTTGGAGCACTTGGATTCATTTTCGTGAGGATCGTCGGTCAACCTTTCTGGAAATCGTAGTCGAAAGTAGTAAATGAATAAAATAAAATCATAAATGATTTAACCAAATGATCTAACTGCACGAATTATAAAACAGTTTGAAACAGCAATTCAACAGAGCCAGGCAAGTGTCGACCGACCAAAGCGATCAAAGCAACACTTTAGCTTTAGATTCAAATACATGACAACTTGGTTGTTACGTAAGAGTGCTTTTACGTAAATGTTTATTTTTAAATATTATACAAACGCTATTTATTTATTTATGAATTATTCAATTATTTTAACTTATAACATTAATAGCGTGAATGAGAGGCTTTAACAACGCCTTATATTTCAAAATATTACCTAGTCACAGCATTTTCCAAAAATCGTCCATATGCTGCTCACACTGGATCATTTACCGCATGGCTCAGAATAAATACTTTTAGTTTGATAAACGCAGCAACATTCATTTTCTTTAGCCTAATGCTCGGCAAAAAACATCGCATTAAAGTTAATTAATGGGATGAAATCAGTTTGCCTTGTAGCAGGCCTATGTTCTTTGAGGTTAAAAATAATCGCCTGGATTGTAAACCTTAGTAGAGTTCCACAACGAGGTGCGATTTGTAAAAGGACGTCTTTTTCTCTCCGAGTCAGAAATCTGGAGAAATAAATATATCAATTGATTTTTGCCCATCGGAGGACCTTTAGAACTTTATTATTTATTCATTATTTATTTCTAACTTCTCGCTGTGTCCAACTATATCGGTTGTATAAAACGTATGAACAGACATAAATAATGTGGGGGAAACAGGAATAGGGGACAGAGGAAAAATAAGATGAACAGAGACGAAACAGACAAACGGGAAATGCAGATAGAATATTTTAAGTATTAGCCACCTGCACCATTACGGGAATGTGTGTGTGTGTGTGTGTGTGTGTGTGTGTGTGTGTGTGAGTGAGTGCGTGTGTGCGTGTGCGCGTGTGTGTGTGAGAGAGAGAGGCTATGTGCGAGTGCACTGTATATGTACACGTACTAGATTGGGATATTTATCATTTATGGATTAGCTCTGTAAACTTTTTATCAAAGGCGTCCAGTCTAGGTTATTGGTTCTTATTGATTCATTCTGAGATTTTTTCCATTGATATGTTGTCTATCAATAGATTTTTCCATTCGGTGACACTAATATTATTTTTTGTTTTCCAATTCATGAGTATGTTTGTATTTGCAATTAATAATGTTATAATAATAATATATATATATATATATATATATAATCCTGTTTTTTTTTTCTATTGTCACATTGGTTGATGACATGTCTCCTAGGAGACATAAAGATGGTGTTGGATGGATATGGTTATTTAAATCATGGGACATGTGTGTGATGACTTATTGCCAAAATTGCATCGTGCTCTGCCACACGATGTGAATGTAATCGTCAGCTGTGTTTGGAGTAAAGTATGTACAGATTGCTGAGCTTGTGATCCCGGCTGAGCGGGATCTTCCCTCGATGGCTTGGGTGGAGGCGGCTGCTCACGATTTGTCGCCCGCAGGTCCGGAAGCGCACCAGCTGATTTGTCCGTTTCAGGGGTGGGCATTGGTGACGTTGCCTCCTTGTCTTTACGAGGCTTAGGCGTAGGCGCTTTAAGTTCTGGGGCTGCGAGACTTCACGGAGGGAGTGTCCTCATAGGACAACGACGCCTCTCTGAAAGCCCCCCCAAGGGAGAATCCCCATGGAGGACCAGCTCCACCTGCCTCTCAAAGGCATTCAGGTCCAGGACACTGCAGTCCCTTACTCACCTAACTGACACACACACATACAAACAAGGAGACGTTTGGAAGCAGGGGCCGTATCGTGACAGTATGTAAAACCAGTTGTTGCATTTACTGAACATCTAATTTGCATTAATGCCAAAGGTAAGGCGTCAACCCAATTTAATTTTGTCTGTGCAGATTTTGGCCACTTTGTTTTTCGCATTTAGATTCATCCTTTCCACCTTACCTTGAGACTGAGGATGATACACTGCCCCAAATGAATGTTTCAGACCCAGCATTTTCTCTAACTCCTGCAAATTGCGTGCTGTAAAATGACTGCCATTATCTGATCTCACCTTTCTCGGAAACCCATGGTGAGGAATGTACTGGTTCACCAGGAACTTTACCACTGAAGCACTGTCTTCCCGTTTTGTTGGCCACGCTTCCGGCCACCCTGTGTAGTTGTCTACGCACATCAATTCTTACCTGTCACTGTTAAAGCTGGAGACTATGTACTGGTGAAGGTGAGCTCTTACTTCAGTTTGCTACTCCTACATGTATATCTCTCTGTGTTGAGACTAAAACAGGAGCATGTTTTTACACACACACACACACACACACACACACACACACACACACACACAGATATATATGAGCTGTATGTGTGGAATATTTATTCTGGTAAGCCTGGTCTGTGATATGTAATATACATGGCTGTGAAATATACTGTACAGTTGTGGCTACATTTCCATGATTATTGGTGACTACTCTCTCCTTTACAGATTACCTCAGCCAGCTCTCAGAGTCTGCAAGGCCACGCCTTCAGCCACGCCTCCCTGAGTGATGGACACCCCAGACGCCTATTGATGCACAGGCAGCTGCATATTAGCCTGTAGGTTCCACCTTCTTAGTATCAGGACTGGGTGGGAGTGTGTGTCACAGACCTATAGGTCTTCCCAGCTCCAGCTCTTGGAAGCCAGTATGCTCAGTGAGGAGTGTTCACTGCCTCAGTCACCCTGTCTCCTCATTATCAAGCTCCTTATGAGGTGATTCAGGCTTGGTGAGGCAGAAAACCCCTGAAAATATGCAGGGAAGTTTCCTCAGAACTTGAGCTCAGTGTTCCTGAAGTGCAGTTTGAAATGAAATAAGGCTTTTCATTTTTTCATTCATTCATTTATTCAGAATCATGTCTGACTCATGTATGACTCTGTGTTAAAGGAAAGTTTTAACACAGATTTTGTCTGGGTACACACTTTGCAAACTTCAAACTGCATGATTAGCAGACAGTATTGTAGCTATTCAAGTTTATGATCAATAATGTAAGGTAAGTGTGTGTTAACTCTGGGTGGGTCAGGGTGTATTCTCCCCTAAACATACTTCTGACATAATGATTTGTTTAAACACTACAATTCTCTATATCCTAATAATTACTGCCACATTTTAATAACCTGCAATACACTGTAAATACAGCATTTGTAAGCTTTAAATTTACAAACATGAACAATCATACTATAGCAAATACATGATACTCATACCTGTGACATAGTGTTTTGAACAGACATTTGCTGCCACACCTGCTATTTTAGCAGGCTAAATAATCTGCCTTCTGAAATGCTAATATGCTTAATTTCATGCAAGTGCTAGTGTTCCTATTTGCTTGCTGATGTGCATGGAAGCGCCATATTATTATTACTACTATTATTATTATTACTATTATTGTTACTATTATTATTATTATTATTATTATTATTATTATTATTATTATTATTACTATTATTATTATTTTTATTATTTTTATTATTATTGAGTCACACTGCTATCAAGTTAGCTGGTTGCTCTTAACTAGTAGTGCGAACAGGACAGGGGACTTGGGGAAGACCCAAAGGGTGAGGTTTGTGTGTGTACATTCACAAGTACTGGTGCACAGCCACTGACATACATAAACACTGCTATCTGGATCTGGAATTTTTAACATTAATGTACAGACTATTCTTTCTCCTTAAAAAATTCATTATGGTAATAATTATGGCAGTGTATGTTCCCCTGCAAACAAATGCTAGGCTGCAGGCTGCACGATGCTGCAATCAACCAGCTGATGGCAAATCCAGACAGTGTTGTTATTGTGGCAAGAGACTTATTGTAAATGCATTTGCCATTAATTGAGAGTCATTTTAAAGGGATACTGTGGGCTAAATGGAGCTAAATCTACAACTACAGTAGTGAACTGTATTACTACAGAGAAATCGTTTTGGGATTCTGTGTGTTTAAAATAGGAAAAAAATATCTGAAACTTTAAAAGGGCTGGCAATTAATATGATTCATGTTTCAACAGAAATATAAAACACATTTTAGGACTTGCAGATGCTTTATTTTCGTTAAAACTATTTGTAGATTATGTTGTGAACTATGCCCTAATTTGTTGTTTGTTGTTTGGGACCAGTCTGTGATGATCTGTAACCAACACAGCAGCATAACCAAATTTGAAACTTCTGCTGTATTGCAAAACAATATCAAATGTAAAAATATGATAATTATGGCCACATTACATAGTGACCTATGCTCTACCAGGACCTCAGTGAGTAATTCTCTTTCAGTAACTTGGAGCCTGTGTTTTTTGTTTTGCTATTTCTGACATGATTGGGCACCATTTCCCTTTTAATGTATATCTGGAATCCACAAAAACGATACCCACGTAAGCGTGCTTCAGCATAAACAAGAAGACACTGCAGTTTGGATTATTTCTGGAGAAACAGAACAATGTAGTATCTTAAAGGGCAGCTTAAATGTGTTTCCTTTGATCTTGTTTACTTGCTCGGTTCAAACACGTGCAGTTTGACGTTCCACATTGTGACGCTGCACCTGCCTGTTATTTTTTGTCTTGTTGCCATGTGACGAAGAATCCGTAGATCAGCTCAGTGATATTCTGTGCTAACGCTCTCACAGCTGTCGATATAGCGCGATAACCATTTAAACTTTTTAAATCAAGTGATGTGGAAGCAAAACACGATGGAGGATTATGATTTATATCCGTCTGATTTTCGTGAGCCTTCTTTCCGTAAGGTTCAAGGTGGGAAGATCGTCAACACTGAGAGTAAGTTATGAAGTTAACTAGCTAGCGACAGCTAAGTCACAGATATGCCATTGTGTTTTTCTGTTTGCTGTTTTAGTTTTTTTTTTTTAATCTACTGCTGTTTTAGTTTTAATTTTGAATATAGCTGCTATCTAGATCTGCATGGCATGCAGCTATATTCAAAATTAAAACTAAAACAGCAGTAGATGTTTTTTAAAAAATCAAAGCTCTGTGATTTGGCTAATTTAGCTAATTGATGGTTATTATGGCACATCACATTCAGCCTCAAAGAACAAACAATCTCTCTCGTTCATTTGGTTAGTAGTCCTGTTTTCATCTTTCCATAATGGTATATTCTCTTGCCCTTCAGATTCCTTCAGTGGGATCTCCCACTCCAAGAAGGTTAAATTTGAGAATCCTGCGCGGGGCGGGAGCCCTGGCCCTCGGATTCGGCCGGGGACACCCTGGCCCTCGGATCCGGGGTTCAATTCAATCGATGGCTTACCTGCCATGGTCTTTTCCCCCTCTGGAGCCTCGGACGAGGCTTCGTCGTCGTCTTCCTCCTCTTCCAGCTGGCAGGGCGGAGACGAGGCATTGACCTCGCGGCGTGCTGACGGCTATCAGAAGCGGGGCAGCCTCAAGAGGAAGAGAGAGGAGGCACACAGCAGCAACAGTGTACAGATCCTGGAGGAGCTCTCCTCCCCTGGGTTGTCCAAGCGTGTGGCCAGGGGCAGCGATTGCGAGTACCAACTGGTGCAGAACGAGATCCTCCGCTCCGTCTCCAACAGCTACGAGGTTTTGGAGTCCCTGGGCCGTGGAACCTTTGGCCAGGTCGCCAAGTGCTGGAAGCGGGGCACCAGTGAAGTAGTCGCAATCAAGATCCTGAAAAGTCATCCGTCCTATGCTCGACAGGGCCAGAACGAGGTGGGAAAGTTGTGCCTGCTTTAAATAAGCTATTGATATGGCCTAGAATCAGCTGTAGCCCTGATTCTGTTATTGTTTGTTTCAGTTTTTACAACATATGATCTGTTGGTGTCAGATGTGCTAACGCACACTGTGGAATTTGTATACAGCCAGGGTAGCACAGAAATACTTGTTTGGCACACTAGTTCTAATTTTCACTAGTTCAGTAGGAACTAGTTCGGATAACACACGGACAGCTTGAAGCTTACTCTAAAAAGAAGATTTAGCTTCAGTTGTGTAAGCCATGCCTGTTTGGATGTGCATTAAAAATGTTATTGTTATGAAAGAGCATTAATCTGCATTGTTTGAGTACCAAAAGCAAGTTCATGGGTTCATTTCCAAGGGACCACTTCCATAATTGCATCTCCCAAATCCTGTAGAAGTGAATGGTTGAAGGGAAGTACACAAAGTGCTTGATGCTATTGAAAATAAGTAGGCTATTTGTCAGCAGTATCAAACTTTGAAGCTGTGACCACGTAGCTTCGGCTTAACGCGTATTCCGTCTTCCCTCCTTTGCTCCTCCTCAGGTGAGCATCCTGAGCCGGCTGAGCAGGGAGAACGCCGACGAGTTCAACTTCGTGCGCGCGTACGAGTGCTTCCAGCACAAGAAGCACATATGCCTGGTGTTCGAGATGCTGGGGCAGAGCCTCTACGACTTCCTCAAGCGCAGCAAGTTCAGCCCACTGCTGCTGAAATGCATCCGGCCCGTGCTGCAGCAGGTCGCCAAAGCGCTCATGAAACTGAAGAGCCTGGGCTTGATCCACACCGACCTCAAGCCCGACAACATCATGCTGGTGGACCCCGTCAGGCAGCCGTACCGCGTCAAGGTCATCGACTTCGGCTCAGCTAGCCACTTCTCCAAGGCCCCCAGCTACCTGCAGTCCAGATACTACCGGTGAGGGACACGTGCTGAGGCGTATTAGAAATAAGTATGCACTCGTTGCACTCTAGTGTGCTTGAGAGTAGAGCTGCATGTTGTGGACAGTTGTAATAACCCTGCTACACATTAAAAGCCTATGATGAGCATTACAGTTAACTGGAGCACGATTGATTTATAAGTGGTTTATTTTTATTGGGTCATGTGAGTGCTGTTATTTAGCAAAACACCTAATGAACCGTCTTCGGTGTCTGAGATTAGTTAGGATGCGCTGAACTGCAGGCTTTGGTAATATCAGTATTTAGCAAGTCTGTACAAAACCGCTATTACATTGTAGCTACACTGTTAATTAACAGTGTAATATACTGAGTAACGGGTGTTTAACTGCATTGGTACTCTGTATTTACTTAATGCAAAACAACATTATTGTAGTGTTGGTGCATTGTAGTGTTGGTTCCATGTTACACTAGAATAGTGGGTGTGTAATGTCTAGGAACACAAACACCCCCCCACGGAATTATCAGCCGAGGCTGATTTCATGATGGCGATCTCTGTGTTTTTGGTCCAGATCGCCTGAGATCATCTTGGGTCTCCCATTCTGTGAGGCCATCGATATGTGGTCCCTGGGCTGTGTCATTGCTGAGCTGTTCCTGGGCTGGCCCCTGTATCCTGGAGCCTCCGAATATGATCAGGTAAGCACATGGTCCTTTGAGCTGTGCCTTAACGCCCGTACAGCATCAGTGGTGCAGACCTGTAGTGGTTTTGTGGCTGTAGTGATATGTGTGTGTGTGTGTGTGTGTGTGTGTGTGTGTGTGTGTGTGTGTGTGTGTGTGTAGTTTGACCTTTTAGCTGCTTTGTCGGCCCGCTCATTTTTAGGATTAATATAAATGAGTTTCTATGGCCTGTTTTTTTAGACATGCACTTTGAAAATGAAAGGATTAACTCAAAATAAAGTCATAATCCTTTTGCCGTATGGTGTCTCTGCAGATCCGTTACATCTCCGAGACGCAGGGCCTACCAGCAGAGTGCATGTTGAGCGCAGGGACCAAGACGCACTACTATTTCTACTGCTACCCCCTGTGGAGACTCAAGGTTTGCCTGTCTTCAAATGCCAAATGCCATGTGTTTTTTATAAGGGACGTAACTTAATGACTTCATGTAACTTAATGGTGGAGCTGAATGGTTTGTTTTTTCTTTCCTTTCTCCAGACACCTTTGGAGTATGAGGCGGACCGTGGCATCAAGTCCAAAGAGACTCGGAAGTACATTTTAAACTGCCTTGACGACATGATGCAGGTTATTTGGGCTTTTGTGCGCGTAACTATACGCATTTCTTTTAGTGTTGCGATGTGAAATTGAAGAACGTGACAAAGGGCTCCCGCAGCTCACATTATAGAGCAGGTAGAACAAGGTGCTAGCTGAAAGGTCGAGCGTTTCTGCTGTCATAATGAGTAGCGCATGTAAGTCGCTCTGGAGAACGGCATCTGCGAAGGGCAGAGCAGTGCGTAGAAATTTGCTGCAGAACTTCGTTCGTATTGGGTGCATTGCCGCCCTCTGCTGGTGAATAATATGACTCACCCATGGGTCTCTCTCGCAGGTCAATATGACCAGTCTGAAAGGCACCGACGTCTTGGCGGAGAAGGCCGACCGGCGGGAGTTCATCGACTTACTAAAGAAGATGCTCAGGCTAGACGCTCACAAAAGGATCACGCCAGTGAAGACCCTGAACCACCCGTTTCTGACCATGACCCACCTCCTCCACTTCCCTCAGAGTGCACAGTGAGTTGCTCCAGGCCTTCCAATCTACATGTCAGTGTTTCCAAAACATTTAAGGAACACCGTGTTAATTTAGAAATCCAAATAGCATCAGAGTTTCTCTGCTAGTACTGTAACCCCCCCCCCCCACCTGTGTGTGTGTGTGTGTGTGTGTGTCTCTCTCTCTTGCTGCAGTGTGAAATCTTGCTTGCAGAACATGGAAATCTGCAAGCGGCAGTGCACAGGCTTCGACAGCAGCAAGACCCTGTTTGATGGTAAATCTGATGCCCACTTCGGTGCTTCTTTTAAATGTTACATTAGGGTTGGCTTTTTGTTTGTTATTCTTTAAGTAGATTTAAAACATCACCAAATTGGCCTCCGATTCCACCTATAAAAGAAGACAAAAATGGTTTCAAATGCAAGTGTTCTACCAAATCATGTTACTGCTCAAATGTGATCCACAAATGGTGAATCAGGTTGTTGCCTAGTATTCGAGTAGCCGATAAAGATTCCACTCTACCGTAGTTCAAAACGAAATTCCGTTGAATCCAAACTTCATTGTGTAATTGTTGATCATTGTAGCTGAGGTTTTTTGTGTCTCTCATTCTATAAGATCAACACTATGCTTTCTTCTATGGTTCTTGTATGTGTATTTGTGGAAAATTCAATTCTACTTGTGCTTTTGCAGTACACAGTACTTAAGCAGACCGAGAACTCTTCTTGGTTTTTCAAGGGTTGCGACTTGTGCAATATTTAGCACATTTAAATAAATGTTTCTTTCTTTTCCTAGATGTTTTCCAAACACTTGATTCTTTATGACATTATGAAAATTTCTTTCTTTCCTCGAGTACAAACTCGAGTCCATCATTCATTGGCTGATATGTTACTATCATACATGTATACATGCAGACTCAAGCAAGGAGTTTGTAATGGTGGTACAACTGTGTTCAGGTCATTTGATACTTTTTATTGATAAAGATGTTCTTTTCCAGACTCAGTAGGGTTTTGTTGTTTTGTTTTGTTTTTTGTACCTCTATGAACATTATTGAATAATATGCCTTATAAGGGAATCTCTAATTAAGAGAATCATGTGTTTACATTTGGAATAAATTACATTCTGATAATACCCTAGCACCTGAGTCATACACGTTTTCTTTAATGAAAGGGGTTCAAACCTCTCCTGTACACCAAAGCATCCCAAGCCAAGTCTTGGAGGATTTGTCTGTCAGTCATTAAAATATCAGTTCACAGAAAGATGGATGAAACATGTTTTACTTTGATGAACTTTTTTACCTTGGAGTACTTTGTTTGGTGTGAGAAGCTGTAAATGTGTCCAGTCCTTAAAGCATTATTCTGATTTTTCTTGTCCCCTCCATCATTTTCATGCTCTCCTTGTAAGGGCTGTGAAGATGCTCAGCAGAAAATGAGCTGCTCAGCTGCAGAAGAGCACTTCAGCCTACATTTCAAGCCAATTCAAATTTGAACTCCTACACTGTCTTCTCATGTCCATTTCTTTTTGAATGTCAGTTAGGACATCAAGATGAATTAAGCACACTAAGCCCAATACTAAGAGACTGGTAGAGTGGATGAGCCACAGAGCAGGACACAGCACTATTTTTGCTTCAGCCAGTGCTAACTTGATGCAGTCTTGCTGCTTGGGGATTTTGCAGGCTTTGACTTCTTGGGTGTGTGATGAGGATTTTGCTTAAATTAAACTCCTCATAAACACGTATGACCAACCTGTGCCTATGCTCTACCAGGACCTCATCGCGTACTTCTCTTTCAGTAACTCGGAGCCTGTGTTTTTTTGTTTTGCTATTTCTGACATGATTGGGCAACATTTTCCTTTTAATGTATATGTGGAATCCACAAAAAATATACCCACTTAAGTGTGCTTCAGCATAAATAAGCAGACACTGCAGTTTGGATTATTTCTAGGGAAACAGGAAAATATAGTATCTTTAATTCGCTGCATAACAGTTTACATTAATTATTAATCATTCGTATGTGTTGACAGTTGCAATAAACAGATTAAGAAAACATGCCGTGAAAATGCTGCCGTGTCCGTATTATAACAGAAATAATGCAGCTTCACTGAGCAGATCATCCATAAAACTTGCTCTATATGGATTTTATGAATAGTATGTTAATTTTGTTTAAAAAGACGATGAGGCCTAATGGGAAAGGCTAAAGTGTCAAGTCGGACTTGAATTCAACGACTCAGGTAACATTGGGCTCTCTAGCTAGGTTAGCTAACAGACAAGCTGTCTATTTGAGATGGTTAACTTAGCTAGTTCACACATTACTTATGCACATCTCTTGCGGCAACAGATTCTAATTTTCATGGCGATGGAGCACGTTAGTTAACTTGCAGATTAACTGCCAACTATTTGCTGTAGCTGCAATTAACGTTATTATCTAGCATTGGCTCGCTAACCGTCGGATTGCTCTAAAAGAGCTGTGACAGCTGCATGTCAGTCCTCGGTCGCTGAACTGTCTTCATGTCTAAGCACGGATACCTGTCGATAATGGGATCATTTGGGGGAGAATGAAGTGTGAACTAGCTAGGATAATTAGCTACTATGGCTAGGTACCTGTCCGCCAACGATGTGGCAAATTTAAAATACTGCAGTTCTTTCGTATAAAGGGAAGCTTAAAATTGTGTGACATGTGACCTTTTATCTTGGCTGCTGGCTAGCTATTGTAATTAAGTTGAATTTCAGCTTGGACACCTTTATAGTAATTGATGGTTATTATGACACATCATATTCAGCCTCAAAGAACAATCTCTCTCATTCGTTTGGTTAGTGGTCAGTTTTCATCTTTCGCTAAAGTTATATTCTCTTCCCCTTCAGTTTCTTCCAGTGGGATCTCCCTCTCCAAGAAGGTCAAATTTGAGAATCACGCGTCTGGCGGGAGCCCTGGCCCTCGGGTTCGGGCGGGGTCGCCCTGGCCCTCGGATTCAGGGTTCAACTTGTTCTATGGTTCACCTGGCCTGGTCTTTTCCACCTCTGTAGGCTGTGACTTGGGTAATATTCAACACATTTTTAAAAATGTTTGACAGTTGCAATCAACAGATTAAGAACACATTTTGCAGGTTAATTACTATAGTGGTTGTGTTTTTTAAAATCTACTTCTATTTTAGCTTTAATTTTGAATAAAGCCCATAACTAGATCTGCATGGCTTGCGGCTATTGTAATCAAGCTGAAATTGAGCAGAGCTAAATTATTTAAATAAAGCACTTTCAGGGTGATGTGGAGGCAAAACAACATGGAAGATTGTGATTTACATCCGCTTGATTTTCTTGAGCCTTCTTTCTGCAAGATTAAGGGTGGGAAAATCAACAGAGAGTAAGTGATGAATTTAACTAGCTGGCATTAGATAAATCACAGAATTGTGGTTGTGTTTTTTAAAATCTACTTCTGTTTTAGTTTTAATTTTGAATAAAGCCCATAACTAGATCTGCATGGCTTGGGGCTGTTGTAATCAAGTTGAATTTCAGCTTGGACACCAGTATAGTAATTGAAGGTTATTATGGCACATCCCATTCAGCCTCGAAAAACAAACAGTCTCATTTATTTGATTCGTGTTCCTTTTTTCATCTTTCCCGAAAGGTATGGCATCGCAGCTCCAGGCATCCTCTTCCGCTTCAGTTACCTCTAGTGGGCTCGTCTGCTTCAAGAGGGTCAAATTCGAGCGTCATGCGTCTGGCGGGAGCCCTGGCCCTCGGGTTCGGGCGGGGTCGCCCTGGCCCTCGGGTTCGGGCGGGGTCGCCCTGGCCCTCGGATTCAGGGTTCAACTTGTTCTATGGTTCACCTGGCCTGGTCTTTTCCACCTCTGTAGGCTGTGAGTGGGTAATATTCAACACATTTTTAAAAAATGTTTGACAGTTGCAATCAACAGATTAAGAACACATTTTGCAGGTTAATTACTATAGCTAGCTACCTATCCACTAACGATGTGGCAAATATAAAATATTGCAGATTTTCCATATAAAGGGCAGGTTAAAATTTGTGACCTTGTATTTGATCTTGTCTACTGGCTAGCTAATAACACGTGCACTTGGACTTTCCACTTTTAGATGCTACACCTGCCTGTTATTATTACCTTACTGCCAAGTCATGAAGAATCCATAGAGTAGTAAATTGATATTCTGTGGGAATCTTCTCATACCTGTCGATACAGCACAGCTAGATTATTTAAATAAAGCGCTTTCAGGGTGATGTGGAGGCAAAACAACATGGATGATTGTGATTTACATCCGCTTGATTTTCTTGAGCCTTCTTTCTGCAAGATTAAGGGTGGGAAAATCAACAGAGAATAAGTTATGAAGTTAACTAGCTGGCATTAGATAAATCACAGAATTGTGGTTGTGTTTTTTAAAATCTACTTCTGTTTTAGTTTTAATTTTGAATAAAGCCCATAACTAGATCTGCATGGCTTGCGGCTGTTGTAATCAAGTTGAATTTCAGCTTGGACACCAATATAGTAATTGAAGGTTATTATGGCACATCCCATTCAGCCTCGAAGAACAAACAGTCTCATTTATTTGATTCGTGTTCCTTTTTTCATCTTTCCCTAAAGGTATGGCATCGCAGCTCCAGGCATCCTCTTCCGCTTTCAATTAACTCTAGTTAATTGCTTCAAGAAGATCAAATTCGAGCGTCATGCGTCTGGCGGGAGCCCTGGCCCTCGGATTCGGGTGGGGACACCCTGGCCCTCGGATTCGGGGTCCAATTCAACCTATGGCTCACCTGGCCTGGTCTTTTCCACCTCTGGAGGCTCTGAGATGTGCAACATTCAATACATTTAAATAAATGTTTCATTCACATTATGGAAATTTCTTATTTCCTGTAGTATCTTCAACGGTTCAGTTTTGCCAGCATGCTCTATGTACCTCTTTGAACATAATTGAATAATATGCCTTGCAAGGGACTATTTTAATTAAAAGAATTAAGATAATCATGTGTCATACACGTTTTCTTTAATAAACGGTTGGTGGTGCTGTGCCAGTTTCACTAATTACTTAAATCACTCAGGCCATAGTTTAGTTAATGCTGTGTCCGTATTTGTTCTGTTAGTACAAGGTTGAAGCTGCTGTAAATGATTTTGAAGTTATCAACTTCTGCTGTACCACTGAAGGAGTCCACCCCCTCCCTTTAGAGCATCTGTTTTTTTAATGGATATAAATCTGGAAAATTACAGACTTGACAGATTAAAAAGCTAACAACAAAAAAAATAATCAGAGATGACTTTTATAAGCCGTCACCTTAAAAAGGCACATTTAAAGAGTGGATCCAGTGCTCCAGCTTGCATGGAGTAGGCTGGAACATGTTCCTAATTAGGAACCACAACATGGCTGCTTAGGAAATCTGAATGCCAGACAGACAAAAACAAGGGCTTCAAACCTTTCCTGTAACACCAAAGCAACGCAAGCCAAGTCTTAGAGGATTTGTCTGTCAGTCATCAGCTATGGCTGTGTCACCTGACTGAGAAACACCTGGGTTACCTCTGACCCATGGGGTGGTAAATGGTCTACCAAAAACGACCTCAAATAGTGACAATTTGGTGGTGGCACTGGGCATCATTCTGATCTCACACAACACTGCTGGCAGTAGATTGAGGTAATAAAAGCAATATGGGCATCCGGTGATATGGAAGAGGATCGCCTTTTAAATAAAATGCAAGTAGCTCAGGTTGAACATAATGGTACCAAGAACCGGTTGGTGTAAGTATTGAATATTAATATGCATACATTGAATAATGTATGGTTTGGAGAACAATAGTGGAACCTGAACAAGTATTATTAAAAAATTAAATTGTGTATTGAGTGTTTTAAAGTGTGTATTGAGTTAACAGTCTTGAACTTAGGAAGACCTAGGAAGGACAAGATCTATCCATTTATTTCCTGTTTTCCATCATGGCCTTTGTTTCAATGTATAATTCATTTTGTCAACAATGCCAGATGACTGAGGATGGTAAGGGATGTGAAACTTCCAGTCAATAGTTAGGTAGGTGCATAGTTTCTGAGTTACCATAGAAATGAAACAGGGTCCCTGATCTGAATCTATTACCCGAGGCGCACCGTACCTCGGTATTATCTCCTTGGCTAGGATTTTAACCACAGCGCGGGCATCTTCCTTAGAACAAGGAAACGCCTCAGTCCACTTGGAAAACCTGTCTAGAATCACTAGCAAATACTTCAACTGACCACAAGGTGGCAGGTGCGTTTTGTCTAGCTGTAGATACTGAGAGGGATCTGCTCTAGTAGAAAGTGCCATTATTGTTGGTGATTTCAATATTCACTTTGATAGTGCCCAACACCCTCTGAACTTGGCCTTTAGTTCTATATTAGAATCAATTGGTTTCAATGTACAAAGAGAACCCACACACTCTGGTGGACATACTTACCCTGCTCTCATATTGACTGACTAAATTAGTACTTATTGTAGGGTATTGTTTATTACAATGATGTTGATTAACAAACTCTATCACTTATTGTTTATTGCACTTATCATTGTTTAAGATAGACCTTATGTGTTTTGTACTTCTAGGTATCAGCATTGATCCCAGTATTCTACAGTATTCTAGTTCACTGGTATGTTGGACTCTAACCTACTGTACTGTACTAGGATATATTCTATGAGTAAATGACAAAGCACTTTTGTAAGTCGCTCTGGATAACAGCGTACTGCTAAATGCTGTAAATGTAAATGTAAACATACGCTTGACTTAGTACTGCCATACGGTGTAGACATGGAGAAGGTAGTTATACTACCCCAGTCAGGTGCCATCTCAGGCCATTCCCTAATTTCATTTAAACTATGCATGAGCCACACTATAGTAACCTCGCCTCGCTATCATACCAGACACACGATCACATCGTCCACTGCACCTGGATTTATTGGGAATCTCCCAGACTAATAATTTGCGCCTAGGATTCCCTCAAACCCAACGGAACTTGATCAAATTACTGAATGCTTAGAATCAGTATTCTGCTGTGCACCTAATGATGTTGCTCCATTTAAGAATAAAAAAATTAGCTACAAAAATGTAGTACCTTGGTATAATGATCTCATTCGCAATTTAAAACAAAACACTCAAAGAATAGAACATAAATGGCACCGCACTAAGCCCGTAGTCTTCCAGCTTGCATGGAAGGAGAGCCTACTCACCTATAGAAAAACACTTATTACTGCTCGAACATCTTATCTCTTGAGCCCAATAGAAAATAACAAAAATAATCCTAGATTTCTTTTTAGTATCTGTACAGTCAGGTATTTTATTAACTACTTCCCATCTTGGGGGTCCATGGGTTTTGAGAGTTATGATAAACTGGGATGTTATGATGCTGTCACTTCACCTCTCTTTTGTCACTCGAGTGTGTTGACTGAGAGCGGCGGAGTGCTGATGTTCCAGGGTGCCCTCGTGCCTGTGTTTCCTTCTGGCTCTTTCCTTTTAGCTGTGCTGCCATAGCTAGTTCTGCCGGAGCCCATCTTTGCACATTATAGTTCCCTAATTTACACACCCTTGTACCTGGACATGCCTAATAATCTAGTCTCTCTTTCTGCCGAGGTACACCTACTCCTGATGTCATGATGTTACTGAGCCTCAACCCGTCTCAGCTGCCATGGCTCTTCCCACCACCCCCTGATGTGCCCTGCTGTAGGCCACCACAGCTCCACCCTAGCCAACTGCTTCTCCCTTGCCCTTAATGGATGCTCTCTTGTGGGATGGGCTTTGGACACATGCACACCATCGCGTCAAGACTAGGGCCTCTAGCAAATTGGACTGGACATTAACTGCTTATTTTTTCATTTTTTTATTTATTTCTCTCTTAAAATTGATATTATTGTGGTGAGCGTTGCCAGGCAAAGGAGGATGGGCTTCCCCTTTGGGTCTTGGTTGCTCTCAAGGTTTCTTCCTCATGCTCTAGGGAGTTCTTCCTCGCCATTGTCGCCCTTGGCTTGCTCACTGGGGGCTTGGACTTGGACATTTGTAAAACTGCTTTGTGACAACATCTGCAGTAAAAAGCGATATATAAATACATAAGGATAGTGATATTAAATGCAACCGCAGAAAAATGAACCAATAACATCATTCTTGCACAAAGAATTGTCCATCCCACTACCAATGTTACAATGTATTCACCAAATCTACTTTTACATATTGTTATTTGCATTCGGCACTATTATATACAAACCATACATTAATCAATATGTTCCAACACATTCCAAGAGAAGGCTTCTCTTGACCTTATCCTAAAGAAGATTGTTTTTCTATATGGTCTTGAGCCTGGTGGAGAGGTCATATATCTTACCCTGAGGTCCACCAAAGCCTACCTAGGATCCTTTGCTTAAGCCTGCAGATGCCTCTGCCCTGTACGCAAATCAATCTGAAAGGACACAGAATCTTTATACTCCCTTATGTTTTATGTTATTAATATGTCTAATGCATTGTTCGGTCTCTTTTGCCTGTAAACACTCCTTATTACCTCAAGGGCATGCCACTGTGTGAGTCCTCAGCCCGCCCGAACCAACACCACTGCTACGACCACCTCCGTCGTCGGGCCACGGCCGTCGATCTTCTTTTCTGATTCATCAAGAAGCCTTTTGTAGGGCTGAAAGAAGATCGATATGTATTACATGTTTTAAAATTCAAATTCTTATATGTTGTGTCTTGTTTTGTACATTGTTGTATGTCAGTAGATAATGTTGTTTTTAGTTTATAGATTTGTAAAAAAATTAAAATAAAAATCTCAATACTATCTTAATAGGTTTCCAACAGTCCCATGGTAGGCAGTAGTTCACCTGGGTGCTGGGAATATTGACATGCCTATCGATATCTTGTTGCCATTTTTTTTTTGCCTTGGCTCCTGCCACAGTTCCAGCAGTCTGTGATGTCATCCTACGATAGGTCAGGAAGCGGCTCCGTTCTTCACCACCGGCCCGCAGCCTACTCGCTCGGCCGGAGGAAAGTCAACTGGTACCCTTACCTGTGAGAGGAAGAGGAACAGCGACAGACAGGAGGGATTCCTGCATTGAACATCAGATGGATTATTGAAGTTGATTATTGTAGTTTCTGGGCAGAGAAACTCTATTAAATGTATCTGAAATACAATGTGTGAGTGTTGGGTTTAACAAGATGGCTGTCGTATTTTGAATTCAATGGGAGGTGTAACTGTATTTAAAAATGGTTCTTTGGCACTTACTGGCAGTATGTGTTCAGAACACATCTCACATCCAACATCAAGCTCTTATTTAACTCCTATAGATTTTTAACTTCTGACTTTGAATCTTTGTTTCATTTAAAGGGATACTGTGGGCTAAATGGAGCTAAATCTACAACTACAGTAGTGAACTGTATTACTACAGAGAAATCGTTTTGGGATTCTGTGTGTTTAAAATAGGAAAAAAAATATATGAACCTTTAAAAGGGCTGGCAATTAATGATTCATGTTTCAACAGAAATATAAAACACATTTTAGGACTTGCAGATGCTTTATTTTCGTTAAAACTATTTGTAGATTATGTTGTGAACTATGCCCTAATTTGTTGTTTGTTGTTTGGGACCAGTCTGTGATGATCTGTAACCAACACAGCAGCATAACCAAATTTGAACTTCTGCTGTATTGCAAAACAATATCAAATGTAAAAATATGATAATTATGGCCACATTACATCTCTATCACTTATTGTTTATTGCACTTATCATTGTTTAAGACAGACCTTATGTGTTTTGTACTTCTAGGTATCAGCATTGATCCCTGTATTCTACAGTATTCTAGTTCACTGGTATGTTGGACTCTAACCTACTGTACTGTACTAGGATATATTCTATGAGTAAAGGACAAAGCACTTTTGTAAGACGCTCTGGATAAGAGCATCTGCTAAATGCTGTAAATGTAAATGTAAATGTAATCAAAAACCAGCCATTTTTGCACATTTTCAGCAAATTGATGTTTCAGGCTTTATTGATGATTTGAGCGTTGCCTTGTAAAGAACGATAACATCCTCGTGAAACGTGACGAGATGGGGGAAACATCTTCACTACCTATCATAAGACAAAAAAGTTATTGATTTTTAAAAAATGGATATAACTGTGATATTCTGTCTAACAACTAAATTGTCATATGTGTTTCTAGCAATATGTTCTTACCTGTAGTTGCAGCAGCAGCTACAGTGTTAGGGTGCTCCTTGCTTTTCTTTTTGAGTTTCTAACAAAAACAAAACAATGATTTAGTAGAAAAATATCAGAGCATAAGTAAATTTATAACTAAAAGTACAGATACAAACCAGTAATAATGCAACAGAATATAATTTAGAACAAATTATGTCATTTATGCAAAGTGATATATACACATTCAGTGTGAAATGAAATTCAAATATGCACTACTTTAAAAATTAATAATGTAACAAAATCTAAATAAGAAATAAGTCAAATGTTTTACCTTTAAGTCCTTTGAGACCTTACTGAAGGGGAATAGGAAATGCAATCTCCCCTTCTGGGCTTTCATGGTTTTGCTCTGATTGTCCAGAACAGGCTCAGTACATGGTGACCTAGCAGACATCTCAGACTGTAGTGATGGAGAGCTATGTATATCGATGCTGAACAGGGAAGACCAGTCATTGTGTACACTGGGGGACTCTTGAGCCTTCTTCACAGAGGGTGGGACAACCAACTCCATAACTTGGCTTGCCATGACGTCGGAGGAGGTGTTCATACTATCTGTGCATAGCTCTGATGATGCCTGTGATGATTTCAAGTCATCCTGCTCTAGGTAGATTGGCATGACCATACCACAGAGCTCACAAGATGAGACCCCTTCAAGGTCAGGATTTATTAAATGACGGGACAAAAAATGTGTCCTTCCTTTTATGTGGGGATTGATGTCTTGCGACAGTTCAGCAAATTCCTCCATCTCATCATCAAAGCGCTGAAGCATATCCGAAACCGGAGAGCCAGCTATAGGAATGGTACTTATAGGTCTAGATGTACCATCGTCATGGACATCTGAGGATAACGATGTCAAACTCTCAGTATCTCCTATCAGAAGCTCACTCATTGCTTCTGAATTTGTATCTTCCATAGTCGAGTGGAATTTCATCACAATTTGGTCTCTCTCATGGTCATCCAGGCAACTGCGATGTGTATCAATAACTGCAGTCCTAACATCTCTGCTTAGAGAGTCTATATGAGCTGTCCCCTCCTTCACGTGGACTGAAGCTGAATGATTTATCTCACAAGATCTGGTACGGAAAGCATTCAGCAAATCTGCAGTTTCCTTCTTGGAATTTGAAAGCAACACTGATCTTAGATCAACATCTAACATTTCTTCCAGAGATGAAAGAAGACCCATCACAGTTACTTCACTGACAATGTCGGCAATGAATGAACCCATATGAGAGATCATGACCTTTGTCTCCTGTGAAAGAAAGAAGAGATAACATAGAAAGGCGAACATTGAAAATTGCTCCAAAATGGTTTTGGTTGTTTGGTTTAGAATTAATATGAATCCCATTTAAAATATGTTGATGTGTAAGCAATGTAGTATGACTTACTGGACTAGGGATTGCTTTCCGGATAGATGTCCACTGCCTAAAAGAATGTGAATAAAAGCATTCTTTAGAACTATAATTAATATTTATTCTAAAAATATCATACATTCAAAAGTATACCAAAAATTAAAATGATAAATTGAAAAAGCAGAAGAAGAAGAAGAAGAAGAAGAAGAAGAAGAAGAAGAAGAAAAAGAAGAAGAAAAGTTTTAAAAATGGCATACTCATGAGTCAGATCCATCACAAAATGGGTCAAGATTGGTGCAATATCGAGCTTCTCCAAGTCTGGGATGATTTTTTTGGCTCTATCAAGGAGCATTTTGCTGTCATTCCTCACAGGTTTATTCTCGTCTTGTCTTATGCTTTTTGACTTGCTCTTGTTTTGAGAACCATAGAAGAGGTTGAATAAAAAGAAATTAAATATCAGGATAACATAACAACTGTGCTGACATCTCACTTATTAGCAACAATTCGATTTTCTGATGAATAACAAATTTGGCCATTTTAA
Source organism: Electrophorus electricus (assembly GCF_041902795.1). Classification (NCBI taxonomy): domain Eukaryota; kingdom Metazoa; phylum Chordata; class Actinopteri; order Gymnotiformes; family Gymnotidae; genus Electrophorus; species Electrophorus electricus. The sequence continues at coordinate 85,578 of NW_027658572.1, read as the reverse complement.
ACTCACCTTTTTAAATACTGAAGAAGCCCATGCCACTTTTGGAGGTGAAGGAATTTTACTATGGAAACAACAAAAATATATAAGGAAATGTTGTTCGTTTGTCATTCTTCAAACATCAACAGCCTGAACTAAAATCCATGATCAAATTATTTTGAGAGAGCTTGTGTCTAAGTTTATAGATTGTTATTCTTATTCTCTATTTAATGGATGAATCACTCATAGAGCTCAGGTCCATATTGTATTTTGTTAATTGCACAATACAATCAAAATTATTTTATTCTACTTTAGCACATTATAAGGAAAATAAGACTAATTCCTTTAACATTACTTCCTAATCTTTTAAAATAACAAGGCTGATGAAACATGTTTCATCTGTTTCATGTTTCATCGTTCCGATACTTTGGAATAGTCCAGAAAGTATTTAGAGTGCAAGCTCTATTGGTGTTTAATACAGATTAAAGAGTGGCTTGTTTAGCTTGGTCTAATTGTTCAGCTTGTTTAGCCAGTTTAATTTAAATTCTGTTTCAATTAATTTCATTTTCTACATTTATATTTTGTGACTATTAACTGTTTTATTTGATCAATGTTTTATTACTGAATACTGTTCGTTCATTGCAGTGTAAAGCACCTTGAGATTTTGGGTTCTATAAGGAATATGCTGTATAAATAAGAATCATTTAAAATTAATATTGTTATTCTAAGATTTTTTAACATTGTAGTGCAAAGGCCTTACATCTTCCTGCCAAAAAGACGCTTCTGTTTCTCCATTTGTCCTGGTCCAAGTTTTCTTAGGACTCTCCTGGAATACTTTGTTCTGAAAAGGCGATATGAAGTCAAAAGCATAAATCATTTTTACAGTTTGGTGGACAGACAGCAATCTAACATGTAAGCAGGCAGGCTTGAGGATCAGAAGGCAGACAGTTATACATGTGAATGGCAGTCAGTTCAGAAAGACTGTCAGTATGCAGACCAACACTCATGGAGGACAGAAAACAGGCAAGAAAGCAATCAGAATGGCAGCACACCTTTACAGGCAAATTTCAACAGGCAAGCAGCTGGGTATGCATATCCCTAAACCATTAGTTCCAAAGGCTAAATCTTACTGCATTGAATACAAAAAGTTTATGAATGGTTTAAACTGATTTTATTAGTGGTTAATAATTAGGTCACAAACAACTTAAACATCATTAAGTAAACAGTCATGGGGGCAGCAGGAATGTGTTGACCTGTAGAATGTGTTGGTGGGTATATGGAAGTAACTTATTAGCTAACAAATATCTGACCCCACGTAATGGTGACTGTTGGAGAAGGCAAACTAAGATAAGTAACCAGTCAGGTTAGCAGTACATATGAAGGTGAGCTAACTAGCCCATATGGCAAGCAACAGGTCAGCTGCTCTTTTTACGCATTTAAACTGTTCATTTATAGCCATTAACAAGGTACTTTTAAACTCTAGACTTTGGAACTCTCAAATGGAACTCTCCATTTATGTTTGCTCATAACATAAAACCCGTTTTCGCTTCACTGATTCAAGCAATAAGTCCTTTTTTTTTTGATAATTCTATTGCATATATTTTTTTTTCCGTTTCAGACAACGGGACGAGTATGACAGCGACTGAAACGCACCCATTAACACTAACTTACGTGTTAACCAACAGTCACTTCCAAATATTCAACCTGTGGCTCGGCACCGCTAAAATGATTTTATAACCATGAGGGCATCTGACAGAATCAACACATAACCGACAACTGCTGTGAAAGTTAGAAAGCACCGAATACATACATTGTTTTTGCTCACACAGCGCACAAAGTGTTAATGGTCAAAATTATCAAATTAAATTGTTTATATTTAGCACATTCTCTCTAGTGAGTGAACAGAGGTAGACGCAGAGAGAGGGGCGCTACTGTGGATCGACTCTTCTCTGCTAAGTAGAGCTGTTCGTCTCAAACTGCCCGCACTTAGGAACGTTATACGCACCTGCAGCGTGGACGTACCACATCGAAATACGTCACCAATTGTGGGCAGACGAGAAAGGGCGGGTATGGTGATGAAATTTGGTTTAATCACTTATATTACTTGTCTTGTACCTTTAAAACAGCAAAATCTAAATAGCATAAAAAGCAGTCGCTTATGCTTGACATAAAGCCTTGTGTGAGAAAACAGGTGGAACGTCAATGCATTCCATAACTATATAAAACTACAGCAGACAGACCGTTCATCATAAAATTAGAAAAGCTCTAGCTATAGTAGCTAAGCGGACATTTAGACAGACAGACAGATACATACACATACAATTAGATGGAAAATAGCCTTCTGTAATTACAAAATTGACTTATTCAACCGTACCTTGTTCTGGAAAGTTGACCTACGATTAGGTTTAATTCACTCTATTGTCTTCCAACTTTATAACTGCTGAAATCTGTCAAGTGAAATGACATATAAATGCTTGCGCTCACCTTTATATACTTGTAGTGACGTCAAAGCTGTTGTGATGTCATATGCATTGTGACATTTCTAGAATGCTGCACTGACATTTTGGTTATTGGGAAAATAAGTCAATAGTTCAAAAAATATTTGAAATCCCTATTTTTAGCAGCAGCCGAGTAAGTAGCTGATAGATGGGTACTGGTAGATGGGTACATCTTTCTTCAAAAGAACCCTTATATGACTTTCAACTTTTTTTTCGTATAGAGACCCTTTTGTGTGTAACAAAAAATAATGTGATTTGTCAAACATCCAGTTTCAAACAATATTTGCCCCAAAAGAGGCCAAACCAAAGACATAAAGAATAATCATTATAAATTAATTATCTGCAAAGTTTACAAAGATTTGTACTGCAAAGAATGACATTTACTGTTTGTGAACAAGTCAGTAACAATATTATCCAGTAAAGTGGTGGTATATTTCAGAGAAAAGTTACATATTAAACTTATTTTCCTCAAAATCTTCATTTTGATTAACATTTGAGGTATGAAACCTAATATTTAAGCAGTTCCTGAAACATTGGTTGTACATGCACTTGCATAAAGTGATCAATCGGTCTGGCTACAAACCGGCACATTCTAGAGAAACGGCCCTCATAGCATGTGACGCAAAAACTTGCTGCTAAAGCTGCCAAACTGTCATGTGTTTTGATTCTTCTAGTCCTTTCAGCAGCCTTTGACATTCTTCTCTAATCTAACACGGTCTTGCAGATTTCTCCTTTGTAACATACGAAGGATTCGGCCCGTTCTCTCACAGGAAGCTACCCAGGTGCTTGTGCAGTCTCTTGTAATCTCAAGGCTAGACTAATGCAACTCGCTACTTGCTGGTCTTCCTCCGAGACGTCAGACCTCTACAATTTGTCCAAAACACATCAGCAAGACTGGTCTCGACTGGTCTCCCTTTATTGGCTTCCAATAGCTGCACACATCAGATTAAAACCTGAATGTTTGCCTACAAAGCCAAAAATGTCCCTCAATATTTGATGTCAATGGTAAAAGCCCGATCTGTACCTTGAGTACGTCAAACCTCAAGTATGGCTTGGCTTGAAACACCATGCTTGAAGTCTCATGGAAGACAAGTATCGAGCGTATTCTCTATCTTGGATCCTAGATGGTGGAACAAATGTCTGCTTACTGTCTGGACAGCAGAGTCCCTTATGGTCTTCAAACGCAGACTGAAGACCCATCTATTTGTGGAATATTTAAATGAGCACTGATCCTACACCTATGTTGAGTAACTGAACCTTTGGTACTTATTATAGAGTATTGTTTTCCGATCTTATCGATATCTGTTATAGAGTATTTTGCACTTCTAGGCATCAGCACTGATCCCTGTATTTCAACAGTATTCTAGTTCAATGGTATCTTGGACTCTAACGTACTGCACTGGCTAGGATGTATTCATTCCTTGAGTAAATGATAAAGCACTTTTGTAAGTCACTCTGGATAAAAACATCTGCTAAATATCGTGAATGGAAATGTAAATAAGCCTAGAAAAGAATGGAATTAATAACAACATCACATACAGAAAAATAAACTTGGTAAAAAAAAAGCAAGAAAACAGACAAAATCTTTCATAGGTACTGAAAACAAAAAGAAATTTTACACATCAATATGAAATTAACAATAAGTCTCTTAACATAAGTTACTTATACTGAAACTTGCTGATGTGGTTGGAAATATTTCCAAGAGGAACCTGTGGATACCCAATGTCCTCCTCATGATACATACCATAACCATAATTGAAGCATTCCGAGGGATTCGCCTTTGGAATCAGACTCTGTTTGGACTGCTGACACCTCTAAAGCGATCACACAAGTTAAAGACGGGATGCAGGGCTTTTGGGCAGCTGGACATCAACTTTTTCTCACAATTTTTCTTCATCTGAAGTTGAACTGAGTGAATTGAGTGAAGTAACCTCATGTACCACAGAAACTATTCAGCCTCCTCTCAACGGCTGCCAACGCTTTTCTCATCTTCATAGTTTCTACATCCTCCAGAGCATCTTTGAAATGGAATTTCATTGCTCCTGCAAACCTGGTGTACATGTAAATGGAGTACTGTATCTGCTTTTACCTCCTGTAATTATACTGTTTATAAACAGAGAAAGAAATGATGCTCATGAAAGAGAAAATGTAGACGTATGGCTTGATCCTCATGGCTGGTGGATTGTTTCTATGGTACCAGCACGGCAACCAGCACTCCAACCAGGACAGCAACAACAACGGCAACCAGCACGGCAACAGGAACAGCAAGAAGAATAGCAACCAGCATGGCAACCAGCACGGCAACCAGGACAGCAACAAGAACATTAGCATTATATGACTAATAGAATATCCTAAATTTCAGCAAAAGCTCAGTAAATATGTTTTGCTGAAAAACCCAATTAAAACTCAAAGGTTAATGCAGAAATGATTATATAATTTGGGAGCACTGGACTTACTGTGTGAAAGGAGGGACTTGCTCCCAAAGTCCTAAAGAGGAACATTGCTGGGATCATGCAGGCAGTCTGTGCTTTCGCAAGGCAATCAGCATGTGGAGTCTGGTGTTTTCTGCTGAGGTTAGATGTGATATGAGCTGCTCCTTGAGCACTGATCCACACTGCAGACGTCATGGACAAATACAGAGCGCTCTGGACGGGCCTGCTAAAGCTATGCGCACCATCGTCACTAGAGTGCACTTTACACACTTTCATCATTGCTAGAGTGAGCCTTACACACTTTCATTGCCGCAAGAGTGCGCTTTACTCACACACTTTCAGACTCTTATATGGATTTGGTCCAACCACATTCTTCCCTCCGGTTGGATTTCTGTGCCATATATTTGAACATCCTGCTCTTCCAGGCATGTCTACACACACCAGCAGACATGTCCGTTCAGAACCAGAGGCTTCACATGGGTCTAAATGAACAGTTTAATCATGAGTGCTTAAGGAGGTGCTGTGAAGCTCAGAGATATAAACCACTTGGTCTCCCTGTTGCTGGCTGTAGATGTTTTGCAGATCTGCAGCAGGCCCGCCTCACCAGTCGGAGCACAAAGCAGAAGGTTCAGCTCCTGGGAGCCCTGCTTGAGTGTGTTTCAGCCCGCTGCCCTGCATTTGAAGAAGACTATGATCAGGTTCAGTTAAACGGCCCCCTCAGCCATTCAGAACACCTCAGAACCCCACGCAGTACCCTGCAGGAACTGAACACAGGCACCTTTGTTTTTTCACTGCTGTTGAAGTCCAGGAGCAACGCCCCCTCTGATGTTCTCCTGTGCTGTCCTCCAAAGGATGCCCATGAGTTCCTGAGTTACTGCAGCTGAAAGAGGAGGAAGAGAGGCTTGGGGCCTCTTTCTTCTCTTACATCTGCCCTGTGGAAAACTTTTGAGTTTCATATCAAGTCTGTGCTCATATGCACCAGGTAATTATGTATCACTGTTCCATATCTCATTTGTGTTAATGGACTGGTCTTAACCAGTCTTAACGTGTTTGTTTAAAGTGTACATTTTCTCACCGAGAGCAGGCGCTTTCTCCGGACATCTGTTTAAAGTGTTCATGAAAGTTTCATAACATACATAACTTAAATGTGAACATTTAAAATGCTCACCAGTTCAGCTTCTATTCATCACATAACTTTCAAATCCCAGAGTGTGTGAGTTTGGGAAAACATAACTGACATGGACTGAGCATTCTACGTGCTCTGCTGGCTTTGCATTAGTGTACATGTTTACTGTTTTGATGCTCCACATTAGATAAGCTGTTATCTACTAGTAAAACATACACAAGCATATTAGCATGTGATAACTCACACACTGTATAAGGGATGCAGCAAGTTATTTCTGTGCAAATGTTTTAATATTTCTGTTCTCCATTTTGTGAAAGCTGTGGACAGCAGAGCTGCAGAGTGGATGTCTACAACTACCTCTCTGTTAATCTGAGCCCTACTATGACCGACAGTCTACACACTTACTTTAAGGTCTGTCACGTCACACACCCTCTTTGGATAACGCTTCATTACTGTGTTGTAAAGGAGAGAATACAGTTATGACATGCTGCCATTTTGATTTTATCACTCTCAATGAAAGGGTCTCTTTCTTTTTTCAGCCAACACTACTGGAGCGTTTTTGTGAGTGTGAAGTAGGCTGCAAGGCAACTGAAGAGGTGAAGTTTTTCACACTGCCACGGTGAGTCTCGGCTGACGTAGATGACCTTAAAGAATGAGTTTTAAACCAGTCCAACACACACACCCTCCTCCACTCACACACACTTCCAGTCCTTAAGTCACTTTTCCTCTTGGAACAGTATTCTCATCCTCCACATTAAGCGGTTTGACATGCTGGGCCAAAAGCTCTCAGACGTGATGGACGTCCCGTCCGAGCTGGATCTCTCTGCCCTTCCTGGGGTGGCTTCTCTCAGGCAGCAGTCGAGGTGAGCTCGTACCATCAACCCGTGCCCACATACTTCTCTGTCCACCCATTCCCCTTTAGCTACAAAATGCTGACTGAATGAAAAGAAAAGCAAAACGATAAACTGGGGGAAAACTCCAGTCCCCAGCCAGGTAGAGTTGTGCCATTTTCTTTCAGTGGAGTGATAATACAGCTGTGTATAAGTATCTGCCATAATGACTAAGTTCTTTTAACCCATCAGTAGTAAATGAGAGAGGAGAAGGACAGGGAGCTAGAGGACAGCACGTAAGCCCACCGGTGAAGAGAGAGAGAGACCAAAAAGAAGAGAGATACAGGCTGAGAGAGACACAGAGACAGAATGAGAGACAATGAAAGAGGCCTGTTAATACAGAGATGGGGTTTCAACGATCCATGATGCATTTTCAGTTAATCGTATGAAAAAAACAGATGTAGTTGTTGGTTGCAGGAATGTGCACCCACCGGCACCCACAGACTCCTGGCTGTGGTTTCTCATTTAGGTGACAGCCTTGACCATGGAGAGTAATCTGATATTATTCATACATGTGCAGTAGAAACCATTAAGTGACTAAGGAAAACCAGAAAGCTGGTTATGATTTTCGAGTCCTTTGAAATTATTTTTACTAGCATAATGTAGTCCACCCAGCCAATAATACATGTTATCCTTTACACATATGTATATGTATATATATATATATATATATATGTCATGTTATTTCACATATGTTTGAAAACCCGATGAATGTAAAAACGGGCATATATTATATATATATTCACATATGTAATAGATGTATGTGTTTTGAAACTAAGTAACGATGAAAAGGTTGATGTATATAAAACCTTTGATTGCATGCTTTCATTTTTAATTGAATGTAACATAAACATAACCTCTTTTGCTGAAAAGATGCTAATAAAACCATAATCCAATCTAGCACTCTTTTCATTGTGTTTCAATCATTTCGCCATGACTGAACGTCTGCTGAAAAATATTTACTACACTCCTTCAAACCCAGGATCCTATGGAGGGGTCAAGAGTCTGCAAAGGTCCGTGGTGGATGAAATCGGTAAACGGGTTGATGATAAGGAAATCAAAAACTGGTTAGCAGCTCAGGATGCATACATGCTACATAAACCAATCTCTGTGAAATTTAAAAGAAACAGAGTCATTGTAAAAAAACACAGATGAACAATGCCAGGCCGATTTGGTGGACATGACCAACATAACGGGAACATGAAATTTATGCTAACGTGTATAGATATACTTTCCAAGTATGCTTGGGTATGCATGATGAAAAACAAGACAGGTGCTGAGGTTACCAAAGCCTTTGTTTCAATTCTAAAAGAAGGCAGAGTTCCTAAAAAACTTCAGACTGATGAAGGGAAAGAATTTTTTAATAAAAGTTTCAAAACATTAATGAAAAAAACAACGTCAATCAATTTGCTACTGGGACGGGACAAAAAGCATCAGTGTGTGAACGGTTCAACAGGATGTTGAAAACCAGAATGTGGAGATACTTCACAGCCATCAATACGAGAAAATACATCGATGTGGTACAAGACTTGGTTCATGCTTATAACAACAGCTTTCACAGAAGCATTCAAATGAAACCCGTTGAAGTGAACGAAGGAAATTCCTTCACAGTGTTTAAAACCTTGTATGGGTTGTTTCAACCGAAAAAGGTGGAAAAACTAAGATTGAAGTTTAGAGTCGGTGATACCATCAGAATGTCACGATTAAAAAGACATTTTGAGAAAGGGTACGAGCAGGATGAATCACTTTATGGATGAATATTTTACCGTTTCTGAATGTCTAAGGAGAGACCCTCCTGTATACAAATTACGGGATTTTGATGGGGAAAATATAGATGAGATCTTTTATGAAGAGGAGCTGCAAAAGACTTTAGTGGCCTTTAAAACTGAAAAAAATTGTAACTCGGGTTTATTTTGTTCATCAGCTCATCATACAGAGGTTGCCAACATGTATAACACCATACAATGTTATCAGGAACAAGGAACTCGTGATTGTGTGAACCTACGGAGATACATAAAATAGAATTATAAACCGTGAGCATAAAAAGATCATCATGATGGTATCTTCTTTACCAGAACAAATAGATGTCACATCATTTAATGATTCATTTAAGTAAATAGAATTACCTACTTCGAAGTTCAAGTTTTTCTGTATAGCTAGCCATGAGAATAAGAATAGCCATCGAGTTTCAGTCAATCAAAATGTTTCACGTACTCTAAAACACAATGGTCATATTTGATATTGATCAAAAATAATCAGAATAAAGATAATATCCTTTCCTAGCTCGCAAAAAGAATAGATACGTACATAATGTACATAATATGTAATTATCGTTTGTTAAGATGTATGTTTTATCTAGACCTAAAAATTAATTATGACGCTAAGCTCTACCGAGTTAAATCATATAACGCATGATAAAGTATTTCAACCATTAGCTAAATAAATAAATAGCTAGATACATGTCAGCCTTTTTAGTAACTTATACTAATATAAAGTATAGCATGAATTAGTTAAGCATTACTGAATTGCTTACCTGTTCAAAACGGATGAGCCATGTCCATGTTCGTTCAGAGGTCCTGACAAAAGTTTTTAGATGTATCGCTTACAATTACGACTGTGAACTAAAGGAGTGAAGTACCGTAAAACACGGCTTTAAGAAAGAAGTGTAGGTGGGAAAAAAGGAAATGGTTTTCAGATAAAAGCTGTAAATTACAATCCACCCCTCCCCAACAGCACTCTCAGATGTGGAATGCACTGAAAAGTGTTAAGGGCCCAAAGTGTGATAACGGACAAGAACCTAGTGTGATAAAACTTGTAAAGTAACCACATCCTGCTTTTTCCGTGAACGACGAGATGCCCGTGTACCTGCAGTGCCAGAGGATTTACTGTCTCTGGTTCGGTGGCGCTGAGATGTAGCGAACTCGGACTGTGCAGAAACAACTGGAGTTTTGTCCAAGCCTACCGTATCAGGAATGGGTTTGCTATTCCTCGACTAGTTTTGGCCAAGGGCGAGCGAGGGACTGCGGGTTGCATGACTGCACATTCCTTGACCAATGCATTGTTAATGATCCATTTTATTTCTGTTTGTTCATTCATACCACATCAAAGCCAGTTCACGTAATTTTCAAAGCCAGTGTGCGTGCCCTAAAAGTATGCAAACTGTTCAAAACATATGCCTTAAATTAGAAAATTATATGTTACTGATCACTGAAATAACCAACTTTCTGGAGAAGCAGATCCAGTCTGGTTAGCAGTGGCTCACACTGCTGTCTGTGCAAACAGTTATACTGTGTATGACTATGTATGTGACGAATAAACCAAACTTGAACTTGAACAGTGTGCACTTAAAAAAGGGATCCTCGCGATTCTTTTCCAGCTGTTTGTCTTGGTTTTATTTGATAATGTTTCTCTCATCAATTATGCAAAATATATGTATTGAATTCTGTTAAAATTATTATAATAAATGCATTTATCTATTATATTTACACATTTGTTCTGTGTCTGAACAGGCAGGGTATGGATACATATACTTTGACATTTCCCAGATCTATAAACAAATCTCACATACAAGACTGCACCTTTTGCAAAATTGTATACTTGTTTTTGTATCTGGAGTAAGCAGAATTAATGCCGTAGGTCACAGAAGACCTGTCTTTTTTGTGTGTTTGCTTTAACAGAGACCTCTTGTGGTGACTTGTCACAACTACAGCAAGAGGCAGTCGCAGACGAGCTCTTGGACGCCAAAGATCACAATAGTTTGGACTTTCATGTTCTATTTGTGCTTTATTATGCGTACAGTAGTTGTGGCATGTTTTATTTTTCCTTTCATAGCATCTCATAACATAGTAAAGTGAACAGTGGGAAAGTGGAACAAAAGAAAGTCATTAACATTGGGTCCCATGACAGTGTTGCAGTAAAGAAAGGAAAATAGGACATAGCTCACATTTCTTTTCAAGTAGATCGATCTATCGATCTATCGATCGATCTATCTATCTATCTATCTATCTATCTATCTATCTATCTATCTATCTATCTATCTATCTATCTATCTATCTATCTATCTATCTATCTATCTATCTATCTATCTATCTATCTATCTATCTATCTATTGCTGTCCCAGACAAATTGGGACACACGTCTGTGCTACTGGTTTAGGGTTAGGATTAGGGTTTGGTTAGGGTAGAGTTAGGGTTAGGTATTTTTTTTTTTTTTTTTTTTTAACAATACCCATATTTTTATACATTATATATATTATATATTTTAATGTTGATTGTTTTGGTTCTGTATAAATTAAAAAAGTTTTTTATGCTGCATTTGGCCTCAATTAATGTATTTTAAACATATTAGATGTGAGTCCTTGACCAGCATGTCAATAAAGCTACATCCAGTTGCTCTTATCACAGTGTGTTCAGTTCTTCTTAAAAGGGTAACATCGCAATTCTAAATTGTATAACAGTAAAGCAAAACATTAAAGATTATTTGGTTGTACTATTCTATTGATCCTATAGTCAGTGGCTATCAACAAGAAATGATCAAGCATAGTTTTATTGGGTGTGTGTCTGTAAAGAGAACTACAGCTCCCGGTGAGATTTTTGGTTCAAGATTAATCATCATGCAAATGATTGTGATTAACGCTTTGTCTGTTTAATTAAACTATTATACTATAAACCTAATATTTTAACAGGGCTGGCAACTTTCTAGATCCGATTATTACACGTGTGTGAAGTACAGGTGCTGTAGCTTTACAAAATAGAAAATGTCCACAGTAGCCTAATTATAATATATACATCCAAAATAAACACCAGAAGCCTGGACGAATACTAATGTACATAAGTGCATTAAATCTAGGTAGGACTGCTCGATAGGTAGGATAACAAAACACTTGTCCCGCCATATAAAAGAAATGAGAGCGTGATAAGGACTCCAAGTCGCCAGCAGATGGCGCCCGAGACCGCTTAAACGTATTCCAGTCGGAGCTGCCTTTATATTAACATGCCAGGGTACACACACTGGATGTTTAATCTTTCTAATGGGTAAGCTATATTTTTATAGTTAGGAAAGATTTTTTTTAAATTATTAATCAGTTAAGGAATTCAAGCTGTTGCATTTTTCTGAGGTGAGGGAATATTGCATAACCCTGTACTGGCCAAATAATTCGATTTGATGTGCTATTTTGTGGATTAATACCATACCAGGTATGGTGGCAACTTCCATCGAAAACTACTTTATCATCACAAACTACATCTAAGGAACTACCAGAAACGTAAGTAACGTTAACATTTTGCTTTTTGCAACATGTTTATTCTTCGTCTTTAGCGATTGTTTTATCTGTGAGAAGTGTAGTTGAATTGCTAGTCTGACGGAGAAGACTCAAGCGCTAGAAGTGCTCTGGTTATAGGGGACTTTATTTTGCGACACGTGAAATTAGCAGGCCTTTAGGGAGACCAGCAGCAACAGTTGGCTGTATAGCAGGTGCCAGGGCGCCAGATGTTGCAGGTAGTGTTAAGGTTTTAGGCAAGCATGGGTTTTCTAAGATAGTTATTCACGTAGGAGCTAACGATATACGCCTTCGTCAGTCAGAGATTACTGAAAATAATATTGAAGAGGTGTGTCAATTAGCGAAGGCGATGTCCGATGCTGTAGTATGCGCTTAATAACATAATTAGTATTAAAGTAACTGATTCACAGAAAACTCCTTTTATCTAAAGCTGGGTTTGCTAAATGTTAGATCATCAGCGTCTAAAATGCTCATGATAACTGAAATACTAACAGATCATAGATGTAATGTACTTTTAATAACAGAAACCTGGATCAAGCCAAACGAGTACATAGCTTTAAATGCAGCGTGTCCTTCTGGCTACAGCTATGTACACCACCCTCGTCTAACTAGCCGTGGAGGTGACATTGCAGTTATTTCTATTGACACATTAAGCATAAACCAGAAAGCCTTTGAAATGATTTTTACTAGCATAAATCATGTAGCCAGCGATAAAAAGCCCATCCAGCCTCTTCCAGTAATTGGCATCTACAGGCCACCAGGACGCTACTCAGAATTTATTAAGGAATTTGCAGATTTCCTTTACACTTTTGTTGGTGATTTCAACAATATTCACTTTGATAGTGGCCAAGACCCTCTGATGGGCCTTTAGTTCTATATTAGAATCAGTTCGTTTTACCCAATGTATAACAGAACCCATACACTCTGGTGGACATACGCCTGACTTAGTACTGAGCTATGGTGTAGATGTAGTTATACTACTCCATCTCAGACCATTCCTTCATTTCATTTGAACTATGTACGCACAATCACATCAGCCACTGCACCTGGTTTTATTGGCAATCTACCAGACATATCATTTGTGACTAGGATGCCCTCACACCCTACAGAACTTGGTCAAATAACTGAATGCTTAGAATCAGTATTCTGCTGCACACAACTCCGAGGACTGGAAATCATTATACCAGTCATGATAGTCGGACGCAGTCCCTTGTGACTCCTCCACTTCCGTCCCAGGACCACATTCCCGTATTGTGGGAGTCAGCAGGGTAGCCAAGAACACGGGGGAATTGCATGCACGAGCTGGGGAAGTGTGTCTACTCCCCTTCCTCCCCTTCTTCCTACCCTTCCCCGGCATCCTTCTTCGGTTGGTGTTTCTGTAACGTCTCGAGGTAAACAGGATGCGGGGAAGAGGCACGATTAACCAGACGTTTATTACACACACGAATGATACATAAAACAACCCACATGCTCTGTACACCTTAAACATCAACAAACACACTACGACACAGGAGATGTATATACATTAAAGACGATTACACATAATGCAGAACAGGTGGACAACACGAGAGGACATGGCAACACGGATGAACACACACAAACCAAGACGTTTGAGGAGGGGGTGGGGCCATAACATGACATTGGCAGTCTCCCAGACATATTATTTGTGACTAGGATGCCCTCAAACGCCACAGAACTTCATCAAATAACTGAATGCTTAGAATCAGTATTCTGCTGCACACTTAATGATGTTGCCCCACTTAAGAATAAAAAAATTAGGGACAAAAAATTGGTACCTTGGTATAATGACCACATTTGCAATTTAAATCAAAACACTTTCACATTTTAAATAAAAAATTGAACGTAAATGGCGCCACACAGCTTGTAGTCTTCCGGCTTGCATGGAAGGAGAACCTTCTCAAGTTTAGAAAAGCACTTATTACCGCTCGAACAGCTTATCTCTCAAACCTAATAGAAAAAGAAAAAAATAATCCTAGATTTCTTTTTAGTACAACTGCCCATCTAACTAAGAATAAGATTGACACCAATGCTCAGATTACATCACCACCATAGTAGTAAGGAGTTCATGAATTTCTACAATGAGAAAATAAAGCACATTAGAGATAACGTTAAGAGCATTAATATGACATCGGGCAACTACTTAGGTACAACCAAGAACAACCAAGCCAAAAATGACTTTTGAATCCTTTACACCTATCCAAGAGCCAGAAATTGCATATCTGATGTCACGCTCAAAGTCCTCCAGTGTTTACTAGATTCACTGCCCACACACTTTCTTAAAGAAATTCTACCTGAAGTAATTGAACCTTTACTAAATTTAATAAACTAATCCTTAAATATTGGCTACGTTACTAAATCATTCAAATTTGAAGTAATCAGACCACTTCTCAAAAAATCTAACCTCAACCCATGTCAGCTGTCAAACTACAGACCGATCTCAAACCTACCATTTATTTCCAAGATCCTAGAAAAAGCTGTAGTTCAGCAGCTAAGCGCATATCTGAATCAGAACCGAATGCATAAAGGATGTTGAGAAACTTTCTCTCACTTAATCCTGACAAAACAGAGGCGCTTCTATTAGACACAGAGACAGCTAGATCCTCTAATTACTCAATGAACCTCAGTGAAATCACAGTCACATCTTCCCTAACAGATAAAGATCTTGGAGGTATCATGGATCCCAGTCTCTCGTTCGAAGCTCATGTAAATAATATTTCTAGGAAGGCCTTTCTCCACCTTAGGAACATTTCTAAGATTAGAAACATGCTCTCCTCACATGATGCAGAAAAGATAGTCCATGCATTTATTACTTCAAGATTGGACTATTGTAATGCCCTACTATTAGGCTGTACTACTAAGTGGTTAAACAAGCTCCAGCTAGTTCAAAATGCAGCAGGCAGAGTGCTCACTAGAACGACAAAATCTGAATCCATCACGGCTATCTAAGATACTTTACATTGGCTCCCAATAAAATTTCATATTGATTATAAAATACTTCTAATTACCTACAAAGCATTGAATGGTCTTGCCCCACAGTTCCTTAGAGAACTCTTAGTTCATTATAAACCACCATGTCTGCTTAGATCGAAAGGTGCAGGTTCTTTACTTGTACCAAGACACTTTACTTGTTTTTTCATTTTATAATTATATTTTTCTCTTTAAATTGTTATTATTGTGGTGACTGTTGTCGGCCAGAGGAGGATGGGCCCACCATTTAGTTTTAGTTCCTCTCAAGGTTTCTTCCTCATGCTCTAGTGGGGTTTTTTCTTGCCAATGTCAGCCTTAGCTTGCTCACTGGTGGCTTGGACTTGGACATTTGTAAAGGTGCTTTGTGACATCTGTTCTAAAAAGCGCTATATAAATAACTTTTGATTTTGATTTTTGATTTGATCTCCTGAGGAAAAGCCAGAGTAGCTCCCACTCTGAGGCAGATGCTTCCTCTGTGAGCCATTTCCCACCACTGGATGAGCCCCAGAGAGAGCGAAGGATCCGCGGCCCACAGGCTGCTGTCAGAGAAGAGCGGCCCCACTTCAGGCAGGTGGCAAAGAGCTATAATTACAGAGCATACCTAAAAATACACAAATGGCATGCTTTGGAAAAATAAATATAAAAATTAGTGAGGGTCACCCTGACAGCGAATACATTTGTTTCTGTGTTTTTAAAAGTTGATTTTATTAATGAAACCTGTTTAGCATTACCGATATCATAACACCAGGTATGTACACCGTGTTCTAACGCTGTTTTAGGGAGAAGAAGAAGGGGAGCTTGACTCTGGTGCAGTCTCTGGCCCAGAACCACACTGACATCCTGCTTCCCAAGCTCCACGATGTGTGCCTGACTGTGGTCCAGAGGGGCCCTCTCAGGGACAAAAGATTCTCTAATCAAATCATATAAACAATGGCCCAAAAAGGAGCTTCGCATTTTGCTGTCCGAGCTGGAATTGCTCTGTTTTGTGACCAAAATGGTTCTAACCTGATGAAGAGTCAATTTGGAATGTTCTAGCGAGGAATATCTTGTCCTTAAACATGGTAGGTAGTAAAAACTGATGCTTTTCCTTCTCTGACACACCAAGTAAATCTGCCACATATCGGATGAGTCCGATAGGCGTGTTTAAACAGGCACATCCCCATGGAGTGCCTGAACACCTGAGCCCCATGTCCACTGTCTCAGTTGAAGAATCTGAGCTCCATGGTGTCGCGTGCTTCCATGACAACACTGGCGCACATGTCCACCGACCTGTGGAGGGCCATGGACGCCAAGGCGGAGTTGGTTGCCTGCATGCTGCCGCACAAGGCGGGCGAAAGCAACCTCTTCATCAGGGAGGACAAGGACCTTGCACTCGGTGCCATGGTGCAGAGCTGCTCGCCCACTCAGGTCATTCATGCTCTGCTGGCCGGGGAACTCAGGAAGGATCACCTCACCAACACCTCTATAAATTTGTTTTGAAAACGGTCATGCAGCCATTTGACCAAAATAAATTACACTGCCAAAAGAGACTTTTAGTAGAAGACAGAAACACATTTATAGTACAGCAGAGCCCTGCTACTACGAGGCAGTAATAGTGGAATCTAGACGCTATAATAGGTTCATAATAATTACACGCTATAATAGGTTTCCAATGTTGGGCAGTAGTTTAGCTGGGGCCTGGGAATATTGACATACCTATCGATATCTTGGTGCCCTTTTTTTTGTTTTGGCTCCTCCTACAGGTCCAGCAGTCTGTGATGTCATCCCACGATAGATCAGGAAGCAGCTCCCTTCGTCACCAGCTCCCTGACCAGCCCTACCATTGGCCCGTGGCCTACTCGCTCGGCCAGAGGAAAGCCTGTATCCTTACCTGTGAGAGGAAGAGGAACACGGAGAGACATGAGGGATTCGGACATTGAACATCAGCTCGATTATTGAACTTGATTATTGTAGTTTCTGGGCTTATTGTTTGTTTTAATGCCTTCATTTTTTTTTAAAAATAGTGTTTTTTACAAACAGACTAACAAACTGTATTAAATGTATCTCAAATGCAATGTGTGATTAATGTGTTTAACAAGTTGATTGTTGTATTTTGAATTCCATGGGAGGTGTAACTATAAAAAATAGTTCTTTGGCACTTAGTGGCAGTATTTGTTCAAAACACATGTAACATCAAGCTCTTATGTAACCTTTATAGGATCTTCACCTCAGACTTTGAATTTTGGCTTAATTTAAAGGGATATTATGGGCTAATTGGAGCTAATTCTATAACTATAGTAGTGAACTGTATTACTACAGAGAAATCTTTTTGGGATTGTGTGTGTTTAAAATAGAAAACAAAAATTGAAACAGGTAATTTATCAGGTTTCAGATTTCCTGTTCTGCTGGACTGAGGGCATGTTGCTATATTGACAAAATCCAAGTAACTGCAAAATCTTTAAATAGTACAATATATAAACACAGGCAGTGGTAGTTCAGCGGTTAAGGTACTTGACTTGTTCTCGGAAGATTGCTGGTTCACTGCCACGTTGCCACTGTTGGGCCCCCGCGCAAAACCCTTAACCCTCAATTGCTCAAATCGTACTCAGTCATAATTGTCGCTTTGAATAAAAGTGTCAGCTAAATGACATAAATGTAATCAGCACAGTCAAAGATTGATTAACCACACTAAGTCCAATACTAAGAGACTGGTACAGTGGATGAGGCACAGAGCAGGATACAGCACTATTTTTTGCTTTCCATCAGCAAGTGCTACCTGGATGCAGTCTTGCTACTTGGGGATTTTGCAGGCTTTGACTCCTTGGGTGTGTGATGAGGATTTTGCTTCAGTTAAACTCCTCATGAACATGTCTGACAAACCTGCACGTATGCTCTACCAGGACCTCATTTAATACTTCTCTTTCAGTAACTTGGAGCCTGTGGTTTTTGTTTGCTATTTCTGACATAACTGGGCAACATTTTACATTTAATGTATATATGGAATCCACAGAATCTATACCATAATACTGTAAAGAAATAGTATACTTTATACATTGTAGCTAGTCCATGCTAGAAGCTCCCAAACAACTCCACATAAACTTCAGCTCAAATAAGCCTCTTCCTTTCCATGATGTCCAAAAGTATTGGCGTTCAAATCATTCTTATGGCTGCATGAGTTTCGCCAAACAGCGTCAAATAAATGGGAAGCTGATTGACAGCACGCGGACCTTTAAACGGTTAAAAGGAGAACTAAATAAGACAAGTGAAGGGTCTACGTTTTCATCTACACCTCCTCCATTTGTTGAAACAGCTGCCTTTCACGCCACTTGCCCAGGAAACATATGAAGTAAATAATAGTCACCCACCCCACTTTTTATGTAATTGAATTTTCTTTGACAAAATCTGAAGTTATCTTATACTGGAAGCATGTTTTAAAATGCCATTTAAAATGACAGGCACGATTGTTGTGGAAATTTACCAGAAAAGCACGAAATATTTAGCGTGGGATTCTGGAGAACGGATGCATGTAGACGGCTGAAATCGGTAAGCAGGTACATGTATTAGTCCTAAGAAATGTTATGTTGATAAATGTAGTACTTAATATTCGATGCTATCAAGTGATTTATATGAGTCTGCCAGTTTGGGCCCGTAGGTGCAGCAGGCGGACAAGCAGACACTAGTTTTGATTATGTCTGGACAAAGAGTAAAATAAATGTGAGCTTTTATCTTGTCTACTGGCGAGGTTCAATACGTGCACTTGAAATTCCATTTTATGACGTTACACCTGTCCATGTCACCTTGTTGCCATGGAACGAAGAGTCCGTAGAGTAGCGAATTGATATTTGGTGGAAATCTTCTCACTCCGGTCGATATAGCGTGCTAATAATTTCAATTCTTTAAATTAAGAACCACAGAACAACATGGATGATCATGAATTATATCCGTTCGGTTTTCTTGAGCCTTCTTTCCGTAAGGTTAAAGGTGGGAAAATAATCAACACTGAGGGTAAGTTATGAAGTTAACTAGCGGTTAGCGTTAGCGTTAGCTAGCTAGCGTTAGCTAAATCATAGATCGTGTTGTTGTTGTTGTTGTTGTTTTTTTTTAAATCTGCTGTTTTAGTTTTAATTTTGAATATAGCCCCTAACTAGATCTGCATAGCATTCCTTTGGTTAGTGGCCCTGTTTTCATCTTTCCCTAAAGGAATATTCTCTTCCCCTTCAGATTCCTCCAGTGGGATCGCCAAGAAAGTAAAATTCGAGAGCAATTACTACCTGCGGAGTCCTGGTCCTCGGATTCGGCCGGGGACGCCCTGGCCCTCGGATCCAGGGTTCAGTTCAACCGATGGCTTACCTGCCCTGGTCTTTTCCCCCTCTGGAGCCTCAGACAAGGCTGCGTCGTCGTCCAGCCAGCGGGGAGAAGACGCCCGTCAGAAGCGGTGCAGCCTGAAGAGGAAGAGAGAAGGGGAACACAGCAGCGACAGCGTACAGATCCTGGAGGATCTCTACACCCCTTCGTTGTCCAAGCGCGTGGCCAGGAGCGGAACAACCACCTCTTCCACCCAGTCCATTGCGTACTCCGGTTGTACCGCAGATAGCAGCAAATCGATAAGTGATTGCGAATACCAGCTGGTGCAGAATGAAATCCTCTGCTCTGCCTCCAACAGCTACGAGGTTCTGCACTACCTTGGTTGTGGAAGTTTTGGCCAGGTGGCCAAATGCTCCAAGAAGGACACCAATGAAATGGTTGCCATCAAGATCCTGAAAAACCATCCATTCTTTGCTCGACAGGGTCAGATCGAGGTGGGAAAGTTTTGCCTGCTTTTTTGGAGCTTTTGATATGGAATCAGCTGTAGCCCCGATTCTGTTTGTTGGTATCAGATGTGCTAACTCACACTGTGGAATCTGTATACAGCCAGGGTAGCACAAAAACACTTGTGTTTGGTATCAGCACACTAGTTCTAATTTTCAAAGCATCAGTAGGAACTAGTTCAGATAACACATCGACAGCTTGAAGCTTACTATAAAAAGAAGGCTTAGCTACAATTGCATAAGCCATACCTGTTTGGATGTGTATTAAAAAAAAAAGTGCAGAAAAATTAAATCTGTCTTTCCTCATTTGCTCCTCCTCAGGTGAGCATCCTGAGACGGCTGAGCAGGGAGAACGCAGACGAGTTCAACTTCGTGCGTGCGTATGAGTGCTTCCAGCACAAGAAGCACATGTGCCTGGTGTTCGAGATGCTGGGGCAGAGCCTCTACGACTTCCTGAAGGACAGCATGTTCAGCCCGCTTCTGTTGAAGTGCGTCCGGCCCGTGCTGCAGCAGGTCGCCAAAGCGCTCATGAAGCTGAAGAGCCTGGGCCTGATCCACACCGACCTCAAGCCCGAAAACATCATGCTGGTGGACCCCGTCAGGCAGCCGTACAGGGTCAAAGTCATCGACTTCGGCTCGGCTAGCCACGTCTCCGAGGCCGTGTGCTCCAGCTACCTGCAGACCAGATACTACCGGTGAGGGACACGTGCTGAGGCGTGTTAGAAATAAGTGTGCACTTGTTGCACTCGAGTGTGCTTTAGAGTAGAGCTGCACATTTTGGCAGTTGCGATGACCCTGCTACACATTAAAATCGTGATAAGCATTACAGTTAACTGGAGCACGACTGATTCATATTTGATTTATAAGTGGTTTAATTTTAGTGATTCATGTGAGTGCTGTTATTTAGCAAAATACCTGATGAACCCTCTTCAATGTCTGAGATTAGTTAAGATGCTCCGAGTTGCAGGCTTTGGTAATATTAGTATTGGTCATGTCTGTACAAAACTGCTGTTGCATTGTAGCTATACCGTTAATTAACCGTGTTGTTTACCGAGTAACAGTGTTTAACTGCATTGATACTCTGTATTTACTTAATGGAAAACAGAACATCATTGTAGTGTCAGTGCATTTTTGCATATAGTTCCATGTTAGAATAGTGGGTGTGTAATGTAAAGTGGTGTGTAGGGGGGAAAAAAAAACCTGGACTCATCAACAAAATACTATTTAAACCTTTTACATTTTCATGAATGAATTCAGCACCGTTTGTGTTAAAGCAATTGCCGCCGAATCACCACAAACTACGGAATCAGCCGAGACTGATTTCATGATGGCGATATCTGTGTTTTTGGTCTAGGTCACCTGAGATCATCCTGGGTCTCCCTTTCTGCGAGGCCGTGGATATGTGGTCGCTGGGCTGTGTCATCGCCGAGCTGTTTCTGGGCTCCCCCCTGTATCCGGGAGCCTCTGAATATGATCAGGTAAGCACACGGGCCTTTGAGCTGTGCCTAGTCTTTTTCACGCATCTTGGGCTTGGATTCACGGAGCTCTGTAGAATTTCGCTGATTTGGGGTCGGTTCTTTCACTTTCTTTTCACACTTTTCTCACTGTGTGATGAAGACGTAAATCTTGTTTGTGAAAAGAGTGGCGTAGTGTTGCTAATGGAAATGGCCGTTCTTCTAAATATGCAGTTTGTTAGGGAGTCCATAATGGCTAGCAAGGAAGAGAGTGAATGTATGGTTTGAGCTTTTAGCTACTGCTTTGGCTAGCTTATTTTTAGGAATAATATAAATAAGAGTTTCTATGGCCTGTTTTTCTTTTCTTTTTTTTTTTATACATGCATTTTGAAAATGGAAGGATGAACACAAAATAAAGTCGTAATCCTCTTGCCGTGTGGTGTCTCTGCAGATCCGTTACATCTCCCAGACGCAGGGCCTACCAGCAGAGTACCTGCTGAGCGCAGGGACCAAGAGCAACTATTATTTCCACAGGAGCCCTGACTCCAGCTGCCCCCTGTGGAGACTCAAGGTTTGCCAGTCTTTAAATGCCAAATACCATGTGTTTGTTTCATAAGGGATGTAACTTAATGATGTCATGTAACTTTATGGTGGAGCTGAATGGTTGATTTTTTTTCTTTCCTTTCTCCAGACGCCTTCAGAGCATGAGGCAGAGCATGGCATCAAGTCCAAAGAGACACGGAAGTACATTTTCACCTGTCTTGACGACATGATGCAGGTTATTTTGGCTTTTGTGCACATAACTGTACGCATTGCTTTACTGTTGTGATGTGAATTTGAAGAACGTGAGAAACAGCTTCCACGGCTCACGTTGTAGAGCAGGTTGAGCAAGGTGCTAGCTCAAAGGTCGAGCGTTCGTGCCGTTATAATGAGGAACGCACATGAATCGCTCTGGAGAACGGCATCTACGAAAGGCAGAGCAATGCATAGTAACTTGCTGCAGAACTTGCTGCGTCTTAGGTGGATCGGTGCCCTCTGCTGGTGTTTAATATGACTCACCCCTGGGTCTCTCACGCAGGTCAATGCGACCAGTCTGGAAGGCGCAGACGTCTCGGCGGAGAAGGCAGACCGGCGGGAGTTCATCGACCTGCTGAACAAGATGCTCACGCTGGACGCTGACAAACGGATCACGCCGATGAAGGCCCTGAAGCACCCGTTTGTCACCATGAGCCACCTCCTCCAGTTCCCTCAAAGTGCCCAGTGAGTTGTTCCAGGCCTTCCAATCTACATGTCACAGTTTTTAAAAAAAATTAAGGAACACCATCTTAATTTACAAATCCAAATGGTAGTACTGTAACTTGCCCCCCGCCCGTGTCTCTCTCTCTCTCTCTCTCTCTCGCTGCAGTGTGAAATCTTGCTTCCAGAAAATGGAGATCTGCAATCGGCAGTGCACAGGGTGTGATGGCAGCAAGAGCCTGTTTGGCAGTGGGGGTGGGGCGGGGGGCGGGGCCAGCACAGCTGCCAACCTCAATGACACCTTCAGCAGCTGGCTCGCCCAGCACAGCCAGGTGGGACAACCGGCACAGCAGGGCGGGTTCAAGAGGTCAAAAGATCGCCAAGCAGAGAGCCGGGCTAGGTACTCCCTGCTTCTTATTGCACTTTATAATGGCTGGCATTAACGCTAAAACTCCACACTAATTCAGTGCAAGGGAACCCTAGAACAGGACTCGAGACCTACTGGTCTAGTGTGTGGGTCTGCATTGTGGGTACAACTGTTGTAACAAGTGCTGGATGGCTCTGTGGCATCACACTTTGGTGATAGGTTGTGTGTGTTCACTCGAGTGTGCAGTGTGTGTTGAGAGTGTTGACGTGCTCCTCTGACCCTGTGCCAGACCTGTGTCCTCCCCCGTGCATGGCATGGGCGACGCATCGGAGCCCATTATCATCTCTGACACGCCCAGCCCAGCTATGAGCGTCATCATCATCTCCAGCGACTCGGAGGACGAAGATGACACCAAAGTCCAGCCCACCAGGTGCCCTCGCCTCGTCTTTTTAAAGCCATTATGAAATCCTTCCTAACACTTTCCTTGCTGTCACTCATCTTGTTGTTTAACCCTTCCTTCCCTTCCTTGGCCCCAACTCCCAGCTGCGGCGGGCGAACGTCATGAGCTGGGTGACGGCGCAGCACTCCGACATGTCCACATACATCCCGCTCAGCCCCAAGCGTCTGCCCAAGTTCGTGTAGAGCGCCACCAACCTGCCCAAGTGTTTTTTTGTTTTTGTTTTTTTTTACTTTGAATAAAAAACTTTGAATTGAAGTCGCTGACTGTGCCATGCCTTTCTGTGGGAGGCCCCATTTTTAACATTTTTTTTAACAATACCCATATTTTTATACATTTATATTTTGATGTTGATGGTTTTGGTTCTGTGTGAAGTTAAAATATTTTTTTATGCTGCACTTGGCCTCAATTAATGTATTTTAAACATATTGGATGTGAGTCCTTGACCAGCATGTCAATAAAGCTTCATCTAGTTGCTCTTGTCACAATGTGTTCAGTTCTTCTTAAAAGGGTAACATCGCAATTCTAAATTGTATTACAGTAAAGCAAAACATTAAAGGTTATTTGGTTGTACTATTCTATTGATCCTATAGTCAGTGGCTATCAATAAGAAATGATCAAGCACAGTTTTATTGGGTGTGTGTCTGGAAAGAGAACTACAGCTCCCGGCGAGATTTTTGGTTCAAGATTAATCATCATGCAAATTATTGTGATTAACGCGTTGTCTGTTTAATGAAACTATTATACTATAAATCTAATATTTTAATAGGGCTGGCAACTTTCTAGATCCGATTACTACACGTGTGTGAAGTACAGGTGCTGTAGCTATACAAAATACAAATGTCCACAGTAGCCTAATTATAATATATGCATCCAAAATAAACACCAGAAGCCTGGACTAATGCTAATGTACATAAGTGCATTAAATCTAGGTAGAACTGTTCGATAGGTAGGATAACAAAACACTTGTCCCGCCATACAAAAGAAATGAGAGCGTGATAAGGACTCCAAGTCGCCACCAGATGGCGCCCGAAACCGCTTAAATGTATTCCAGTCGGAGATGCCTTTTACCTTAACATGCCAGGATACACACTCACTGGATGTTTAATCTTTCGAATGGGTCAGCTATATTTTTATAGTCAGGAAAGATTTTTTATTATTATTAATCAGTTAAGTAATTCAAGCTGTTGCATTTTGCTGAGTTGAAGGAATATTGCATAACCCTGTACTAGCCAAATAATTAGATTTGATGTGCTATTTTGTGGATTAATACCATACCTGGCATGGTTTTAATGGCACATGGTCAATACTTGCTGTCAAAATACAGAGGTTCATAAGGACCTCCTTCCTTCATAAGGAGACTCCTGTTTTTGAAACTGTTTCACGCTAACACCACTGTTTCTGCATACTAGCTCTTACTGCTTTTTTGCAACATGTTTATTCTTCGCCGTTAGCAATAGTTTTATCTGTGAGAAGTGTAGATGAATTGCTGTTCTGTGACGTGGGAGACAAGGCAGGATGCAAAGACGAGCCGTGGTTCACATGAGACAGATGTTTATTAACACACAAAACAAAATGAAACCAAACACGAAGAACATTAAGCACTAACATCGGAGGCTCGTTGCTTTCAGAGTCCTCTGACCCGGTCTATAAACCACAGGAAGGATCCTCATGGCGGGCCTCCTCCACCTCCACTGATGGATCCTCAGAGCGGTCGGATTCGGTGTCCGACCTGAGGCCGACGTCAACATACTCCTCACTCCTGCTGTAATCCTCATAGTCCTCCTGGTAGTCCGTGGGGGGAGAGTAGGACCCTGCAGAGTCAGACCCTGGATATTGGTAGTCGTAATCGTACGGGTCCCGGTAATCCAGTGAAGGTAGGCAGGACTCTGCAGCATCTGATCCTGGACCACCACCAGGGCCCCCCCAAAATCCTCCAGAGATACTCTCCCCCGATGTGATGACAGGGAGTGTTCCCACAAGCATGGAGGATTCTCCTGCATGGGTTGGGTAGAAGCAGCTACACTGCTTCTTCCCCTTTTTCTTCTTTCCCTTGGCTCGAGGCAACCTTCAACGGTCGGTGTTCCTGTGACGTGAAGCCGGATGCAAAGATGAGCTGCGGTTCAGATGCCACAGACGTTTATTATCATACAGAACAAGACAAAACCAAACACGAAGAACATTAAGCATTAACACTACTTAGAACATAACAGGCAGTCTTAAAACACAGCAAAGCAGCATACATGGGGTCAAACACTGACAAGCAACAACAAAACAAGGGTTTAAATATGTGTGCTCACAATTAAAAGAACTATAGACAGATGCTGGTTCACTCCTAACATCTGCAAATTAAAATACAAGTTGGTTATTTCTCAAAAAGGACTGAAGCTCTTCCTCTGTCAGTGAAGCACCCTGGTAGTGTTCTCATATGTGGCGATGGAAGTGACGTCCATGTAAATAGGTGTTTAATCCCTGCCATGTGCTACTTGGAAAAGAAATTAATCTTTTAGTATGAACAATGTTGGGGATAAAGAATGGGGACTTGTACATCTCCAATAGCGATTAGAAGACAATAACTGACACTAGGACACCTCATCTAAATATGTTGACTTGACAAGTATAGTATTATTCATGTTATAAATCTATGGCATAAAAATATGGAAAAAGTGTTTTAACAAGAACGCCAGAGGGGGCATTTACTATTTTGTGGAGAATAAAAAATGGCTCATTTTAATGGGTTAAATTTTTTTTAATTCTTTTACAGAGAGGGAAGGGTGAAAGGACTGAGAAAGAAGGTTAGCACCTGCCAACCGGTGCTGGGAGTAGGCCTCACTCACCTGTCATGCACAAGAGACCTGCAGTCCCAGGGCACAGTAAAGGCTAATTTACTCCCTACATATATAAGCTTGTAAAACTTGTTTCTGTTAGAGTGCTCCTAGACTGAGGTACCTACATTCCCAAGTCTGAAAGGTGAGATTCTACCTGTGCACGTAGAAAATCAGGTAGGCTGTTTTTGTCCTGCTCTTCAGGATGGCTGGCTCAGTGCTTCTTGATACTTTTAAGTCACTGAATGACAACCAGCTCTGTCCTTCTCCCTCAGCTGTGTCACTGATATAGTGGCCTGTCGGAGTAGTCGGTGGTCCTTAGTCATTTAATAGTTTCCACTGCACGTGTATAAATAATGTCAGATTACTCACCATGGTCCATGCTGTCACCTAAATGAGAAACCACCGCCTGGAGTCTGTAGGTGCCAGTGGGTGCACATTCCTGCAACAAACAAATACACCTTTTTTTTCATATGATTAACTGAAAACGCATCACGGATCGAACGCCATCTCTGTATTAACAGGCCTCTTTCATTCTCTCTCATTCTGTCTCTGTGTCTCTCTCAGCTTGCATCTCTCTTCTTTTTGGTCTCTCTCTCTCCTCTCTCCTGTTATGTTTTCCCAAATTCACACACACTCTGAGATTTGAAAGCTATGTGATGAATACAAGCTGAACTTGTGAGCATTTTACATGTTCATATTTAAGTTATGTATGTTATGAAACTTTCATGAATACTTTAAACAGAGATGTCCGGAGAAAGCGCCTACTCTCGGTGAGAAAATGTACTTTAAACAAACACGTTAAGACTGGTTAAGACCAGTCAATTAACACAAAGGAGATATGCAACAGTGATACCTAATTACCTGGTGCATGTGAGCACAGACTTGATATGAAACTCAAAGTTTGCCACAGGGCAGATGTAAGAGAAGAAAGAGGCCCTGAGTCTCTCTCCCTCCTCTTTCAGCTGCAGTAAGCAGAGCATCAGGAACTCATGAGCATCCTGTGGAGGACAGCACAGGAGAACATCAGAGGAGGATTTGCTCCTGGACTTCAACAGCAGCACGGTGAGAAAACAAAGGTGGCCGTGTGCAGTTCCTGCAGGGTACTGCGTGAGGTTCTGATGTGTTCTGAATGGCTGAGGGGGCCATTTAGCTGGACCTGTTCATAGTCCTCTTCGAATGCAGGGCAGCGGGCTGAAACACACTCAAGCAGGGCTCCCAGGAGCTGCACCTTCTGCTTTGTGCTGCGAGTGGTGAGCCGGGCCTGCTGCAGATCTGAAAAACATCTACACACAGCAACAGGGAGACCAAGTGGTTTATATCTCTGAGCATCACAGCACCTCCTTAAGCACTCATGATTAAACAGTTCATTTAGACCCATGTGAAGCCTCTGGTTCTGAACGGGTACCTGAGCATCTGGCAACTAGAAAGATCCATCAAGCAGGATGACTGAGCTCTGATGGGTCTCCAGAAGCAGGAGATACTCAGTAGGCACTGCAGAGTGGCGTTCATATAGCAGCTGTTCCCAATGTTGGGAAACCTAACAGGTCATCCATGTTAAAAATAGATTTAGTGCACAAGCTCTGAAACATCCAGGCCACTACATGTCAGTATAATGGCTGTTTCATAATGTGAAGAAGAACTGCTAAATGACTTACTGCTCATTTAATTACAATATGTTTGTATTTGTATAGGAGAAAAAGACTGAGCTTCACCTGTGTAAACTGTAAAATCATCTACTCTTAATAGGCTGTGTAGTAAAACGCGGTGTGTATTCTCGTCTTTACCCGAGCTGCCGAATGTTGAGGTGTTCGACAGCGGAATGGATGGGGGTGTGGCCTTGGCCCTCACCCTGACCAATCTGACGCCTCCTTTTACTCCTGAGGACGTGCAGCAGCTGTCGCAATAAATTCTGCGGCTGAACACGAGTGTCTGCTTGCATCAGAACAGCCGGAAACCTGAGAGACAGAAAAGAAGGGAGAGATGAATACACAGTGGCCAGTTATGCACAAAATGTTCACATAACAACCCTTAGACAGATAAAGGTGTGAAGAATGAAAAAGACAATGATGTTTTTTCTCGTTTTATGCCCCAAGGAAGTTACAATGGCAGTGCCATTGGGTAACCACCATGCCACACTTTTCTCTGCCACGAAGATGAATTTTGATAATGTACCCACCTCTCAATGCGCACGGAGTCCACATCTTTATCTGCAGCCTCTGTATAGAGAACAGAAACTTGGAGTAAATGATGTGTTCTGAATGGCTGAGGGGGCCATTTAAAACACAATCTCTTGCCCTGAAACAGTGTTTAGGGTGATTACAATGCTGTTTCAATGTGTTTAAAAGTCAAAGAAAAGATTGCAATGTAAAGATTCCAATTATAATGCATTACATTTTAGTCTAAAACACAATCTCTTGCCCTGAAACAGTGTTTAGGGCGATTACAATGCTGTTTCAATGTGTTTAAAAGTCAAAGAACAGAGTTGCAATATAAAGATTCCATTTATAATGCATTACATTTTAGTCTAAAACACAATCTCTTGCCCTGAAACAGTGTTTAGGGCGATTACAATGCTGTTTCAATGTGTTTAAAAGTCAAAGAACAGAGTTGCAATGTAAAGATTCCAATTATAATGCATTACATTTTAGTCTAAAACACAATCTCTTGCCCTGAAACAGTGTTTAGGGCGAATACAATGCTTGGAAACGCTGTTTCAATGTCTTTAAAAGGTAAAGAACAGAGTAGCAATGTAAAGATTCCATTTATAATGCATTACATTTTAGTCTAAAACACAATCTCTTGCCCTGAAACAGTGTTTACGGCGAATACAATGCTTTGAAACGCTGTTTCAATGTGTTTAAAAGTCAAAGAACAGAGTTGCAATGTAAAGATTCCATTTAAAATGCTTTACATTTTAGTCTAAAACAAAATCTCTTGCCTTGAAACAGTGTTTAGGGCGATTACAATGCTGTTTCAATATGTTTAAAAGGTAAAGAACAGAGTAGAATGTAAAGATTCCATTTATAATGCTTTACATTTTAGTCTAAAACACAATCTCTTGCCCTGAAACAGTGTTTAGGGCGAATACAATGCTTTGAAACGCTGTTTCAATGTGTTTAAAAGTCAAAGAAAAGAGTTGCAATCTAAAGATTCCAATTATAATGCATTACATTTTAGTCTAAAACACAATCTCTTGCCCTGAAACAGTGTTTAGGGTGATTACAATGCTGTTTCAATGTGTTTAAAAGGTAAAGAACAGAGTAGCAATGTAAAGATTCCAATTATAATGCATTACATTTTAGTCTAAAACACAATCTCTTGCCCTGAAACAGTGTTTAGGGCGAATACAATGCTTTGAAACGCTGTTTCAATGTGTTTAAAAGTCAAAGAAAAGAGTTGCAATGTAAAGATTCCAATTATAATGCATTACATTTTAGTCTAAAACACAATCTCTTGCCCTGAAACAGTGTTTAGGGCGATTACAATGCTGTTTCAATGTGTTTAAAAGGTAAAGAACAGAGTAGCAATGTAAAGATACCATTTAGAATGCATTACATTTTAGTCTAAAACACAATCTCTTGCCCTGACACAGTGTTTAGGGTGATTACAATGCTGTTTCAATGTGTTTAAAAGGTAAAGAACAGACTTGCCATGTAAAGATACCATTTAGAATGCATTACATTTTAGTCTAAAACACAATCTCTTGCCCTGAAACAGTGTTTAGGGTGATTACAATGCTGTTTCAATGTGTTTAAAAGGTAAAGAACAGAGTAGCAATGTAAAGATTCCAATTATAATGCATTACATTTTAGTCTAAAACACAATCTCTTGCCCTGAAACAGTGTTTACGGCGATTACAATGCTGTTTCAATGTGTTTAAAAGTCAAAGAACAGAGTAGCAATGTAAAGATTCCAATTATAATGCATTACATTTTAGTCTAAAACACAATCTCTTGCCCTGAAACAGTGTTTACGGCGATTACAATGCTGTTTCAATGTGTTTAAAAGTCAAAGAACAGAGTTGCAATATAAAGATTCCAATTATAATGCATTACATTTTAGTCTAAAACACAATCTCTTGCCCTGAAACAGTGTTTGGGGTGATTACAATGCTGTTTCAATGTGTTTAAAAGGTAAAGAACAGAGTAGCAATGTAAAGATTCCAATTATAATGCATTACATTTTAGTCTAAAACACAATCTCTTGCCCTGAAACAGTGTTTAGGGCGATTACAATGCTGTTTCAATGTGTTTAAAAGGTAAAGAACAGAGTAGCGATGTAAAGATACCATTTATAATGCATTACATTTTAGTCTAAAACACAATCTCTTGCCCTGAAACAGTGTTTAGGGCGATTACAATGCTGTTTCAATGTGTTTAAAAGGTAAAGAACAGAGTAGCGATGTAAAGATACCATTTAAAATGCATTACATTTTAGTCTAAAACATAATCTCTTGCCCTGAAACAGTGTTTAGGGCGAATACACTGCTTGGAAACGCTGTTTCAATGTCTTTAAGTGGGAGTTCATTCCACCATCTTGGAGCCAGGACAGAAAATGGTCTCGATGCTTGTCGTCCATGAGATCTGAAGCAAGGTATTTCAAGCCGAGCCAGACTTGAGGTTTGAAGTACTCCAGGTACGGATCGGGGTTTGACCATTGACCTAATGTATGAAGGGGATGGTTCATTTTTGGCTTTGTAGGCAAACATCAAGGTTTTAAATCTGATGCGTGCAACTAGAGGGAGCCAATGAATTATTACCATACTGAGGTAATATCAAGTATTATTCTTTAAGAGATGCTAACAGCTGACAGTGTGTGTTGGAACTCTACATAGACTATAGTTTGAATTAAATATGTGTTGTATCAACAGTTTTAAAAATTGAAAAAATATTATGTATTCAAGATATTCAGATATATTGCAGTATATTGTAAAGAATTCTCACAAAAATCAAAAATGAATTAAATAATATTTTCCAGAATAGTACGTATCAGCTAAGTAAACTTGTACATTTGCTTATTTCATTTTTAATTTATTTTTCTCTTTAAACTGTTATCATTGTGGTGACCGTTGTCAGCCAGAGGAGGATGCCTCCCACCTCCCCCCCGCCTTGAGTCTTGGTTCTTCTCAAGGTTTCTTCCTCATGCTCTAGGGAGCTTTGCCTTGCCACTGTCGCTCTTGGCTTGGACATTTGTAAAGCTGCTTTTTGACAACATCTGTTGTAAAAAGCACTGAATAAATACATTTTGAATTTGAATTTTGAATTTGAATTTATATTAGCTTTGCATAAATCATGGAATAAACATGAAGTTCTTGGTAATCATCTAAGACTTTGGACTGTATTGTATGTGATTACAGAAATTTCTTAAAGATGTTATATTTGTATCATAAAATATGAGCTGGACCCTCAAAAAAACAATGATAAATCTGATGCATGCAGCTACAGGGAGCGCAGCTGTGGAGTAACGTGTGAACTTCGGAAGATTGAAGACCAGTCGGGTTGCTGCATTCTGGACAAGTTGTAGAGGTTTGATGGCTCTTAGAGGAAGACCAGCAAGTAGCGAGTTGCAGTAGTATAGCTTTGAGATCACAAGAGACTGCACAAGCACCTGGGTAGCTTCCTGCGAGAGAAAGGGTCGAATCCTCTGTATGCTACAAAGGAGGAATCTGCAAGACCGTGTTAGATTAGAAACATGAGTTGAGAACGACAACCTATTGTCCAAAGTTACGCCCAGGCTACGGGCAGCTTCGGATGGTGATACCAGGGAGTTCTCGAAGGAAACTGTGAGGTCATGGTAAGGGTTGGGATTACCTGAGATGAACAGAAGCTCGGTTTTACTGGGGTTGAGCTTCAAGGGTTGGACTGTCATCCATGATGCGATGTCAGTCAAGCATGCTGAGATACGTCTGGAGACCTGCATGTCAGAGAGTGGAAAAGAAAGCAATAATCGAATGTCCTCAGCATAGCAGTGGTAGGACAAACTATGAGAAGATATTACATCACCAAGAGAACGAGTATACAAAGAGAAGAGAAGGGGGCCTGATACTTAGCCTTGTGGAACACCAGTGGAGAGTCTACACGGTTTGGATGTGGATCCTTTCCATGTCACCTGATAGGACCGTCCCTCCAGGTAGGACTGAAACCATCTCCAAGCAGAGCCAGTCACACCAAGCCTGGAGAGAACAGAGAGAAGAATGTTGTGGTTCACTGTGTCAAAGGCTGCTGAAAGGTCTAGAAGAATCAAAACAGATGACAGTTTGACAGCTTTAGCAGCATGAAGTTTCTCAGTCACTGCTATGAGGGCCATTTCTATAGAATGTGCCGGTTTGTAGCCAGACTGATTGGGATCATGCAGCTGGTTCTGTGTGAGAAAAAGAGACAATTGATTTTAAACTGCTCGTTCAAGGGCTCTTGAGAGGAAAGAGAGAAGTGATACCGGTCTGTAGTTGGTAACGCTGGAGCTGTCAAGTGTGGCCTTCTTCAGGATTGGTACCACCCTGCCGGTTTTGAATGCAGTAGAATGATACATTTCTCTATGATTTTGGTCTTTCAATAAGCACTGACTTTTGGTGCCTGACTAAAATATAGAGGACCCTTGAAATTTCACTTTTCAAAATATGCTTGATGGGTTTTTTTGTTCATATATTTTCTTACGTAAAATGTGTCCCATGAATCATGCATAATTACTTAAATTTTATTAATATTTTAAAGAACCACCACATGGTGGCAGCATGTGCATAACTATAGATTGTATATATACAGCTTATGTTCACAATGCAGTACGTCCTATCATCCACATCTTGAAAAAGCACTGGATAAAATTAAACGTCGCTTTTGGTTAATACTTTTTAATCACAGCTTCTTTGTATGGGGTGTTAACATGGCGAGTTTACAGCTGTAATTGGGACCACATAACAAAAAGATTATTACTTCTAACAAGGTTCAGAACACAAAGCTATGTTTTGATTATTGCTGTTAAAGTGCATGGGATGTCAATGTCAATGAGGAAAAAAATATTCTGCTTGAATCAATACAGGGCTGAGGGCATTCTCCGTTCAGTTTAAACCCGCGTGTCTTATAACGAAGCGTCTTTCCCATAGCAGGGTTTGGCCTGCAGGTACTGGGCCAAGAACACAAAATTCCTGAGTGACAGTACATGTTGAGAAGTTGCCTTTTCTCTAGAAGACACCACACAGGCAGTCGTGTACTGTCTGAAGTCTACATTCTTTAGGTGCATCCTCTCCTGGGATTCCATGTAGTCGCCGACACCCGCAGGTGTGCTGAGTCAGGCAGGAGTTCTCTAACCCCAACCTCAACCCCAACCTCAACCCTAGCATGTCACTTGTAACCTGCACATAGTAGTATCTGATGGCTTTCCACCAGATGCATGGCTTGGCCTACTTTATCCACTCAGAGATGCCTTCCATGTCCAATTCCTGGCATTCCACCAGCAAAGTCAGTGGGACGTAGACGTAGCCAACGGTGCGCAGGTTGTCACGGTACATCATAGCCATCCGTTGGTAGGCACTAGGACGTTTCATAGGCCCTCTTTATCTGAATGACATTATATTCTGCATCCTATGCTCAGTCAGGTCCAAAAACGTCTGATGGGTGCTCTGAAGAACTGAAGGGATTTTGTGCTGCTGTAGTTTGCCAGTGAAACAGAGTGACCTCATACTGCTGCACTGAGCTCCTATGACATTGTTGCAACTTCTCAGCAGAATTATTACCACACTGAGTCAATATCAAGTATTATTCTTTAAGAGATGCTAACAGCTGACAGTGTGTGTTGGAAGTCTACATAGACTATAGTTTGAATTAAATATGTGCTGTATCAACAGTTTCAAAAATTGAAAAAATATTATGTATTCAAGATATTCAGATATATTGAAGTATATTATAAAGAATTCTCAAGAAAATCAAAAATGAATTAAATAATATTTTCCATAATAGTACGTATCAGCTAAGTAAACGTGTACATTTGCTTATTTCATTTTTAATTTATTTTTCTCTTTAAACTGTTATCATTGTGGTGACCGTTGTCAGCCAGAGGAGGATGCCCCCCCCTTCCCCCCGCCTTGAGTCTTGGTTCTTCTCAAGGTTTCTTCCTCATGCTCTAGGGAGCTTTGCCTTGCCACTGTCGCTCTTGGCTTGGACATTTGTAAAGCTGCTTTTTCACAACATCTGTTGTAAAAGGCACTGAATAAATACATTTTGAATTTGAATTTTGAATTTGAATTTATATTAGCTTTGCATAAATCATGGAATAAACATGAAGTTCTTGGTAATCATCTAAGACTTTGGACTGTATTGTTTGTGATTACAGAAATTTCTTAAAGATGTTATATTTGTATCATAAAATATGAGCTGGACCCTCAAAAAAACAATTGAACACAGGCTATGTTAAACATGAAATAATTGCATTTTATTTTATCTTTATTACTTCTACAAAACTTCAAGCATAAGTTTTTATTATTATTGCTTGATCGACGTGACTTTTCATTCTCATTCATGCTCTCATCTTCTCATCTTCCTGGGGACGCTCTCTGTCTTGGAGCAGTGAGAGGAGCTCGGGGAGTTTGTCTCTCTCCTCCTCTTCCTGGAGCTCCTTTGCTCCGTCTGGCTCCTACAGCTCTGGCCCACGGCAGGAGCAGCATTGGAACTGTGAGCTCTGACCTCATTAGGAAATCTGACAGTGTTTCCAGACCAGGAGCTGTACTGAGGTTGGTAATTCTGTGCCATCACCAAGAAAGCAGGTTTAGGTGCACTGGAGGCATAAGTAGCTGGTGTATTGTACAATACACTCTGCTGCAGCGTATTGTAAAGCGGATACCATCCAAGTGTGGAACTATTCCCTGCCACCCCAAAGCTGGCACCCCATGCATCAGCCTTCCAAGCATTCCTGCTCAGCAGAGGGTGGTCCCTGCCATATCCTGGGGCCATGTAGCCAAAGGACTCTCTTGGAATTCTGTTTCGTAGATATTCGTGGACATCGTCTATGATTTTGCTCACGCCGTCCAGAGCCGGATGTCTGACAAACTGTGTGTTCCCCTCAGTGGAAGCTGCTGGAAGCTGAAATGAGAAATTGCTCTGCTGCTGAAGAGTCCAGTCATCATCATTATCAGCTTCATCATCATCATAATCGCTTTCATCCTCTGACTCTTCAGCCTGTTCACCCTGATGCTGGGGGCTTTCTGGGAGAGGCGGGAGAGGTACCTGACCTGCATCCTCTACCTCATTGTTGACGGGGGGCTGAGGCCCAGTGGTTTCACTTGGTGCTTTCTCAGTAAGGGTCAGAGGGACACCACACTGAACACAATCATGCAGATTGGATCCGCACACTGAGGAAAGAAAAAAATTCATCAGGTCTCCACTGTTGCCAGGTTTTGCAATGAAATGGGTCATGTGGGTCTGTTTTTTGCAAGCGGCATGTGTCATTTTGGCAAATCTGGCAAATGTGGCACAAGCACAAACATGCTTCCTTCATGTTAAATGTTTTCTTCCAACTTGGGGTTTTGTTCTAAAACTACAGTAAAGTAAAATATTTTGTATGTACATACCTTTGCAGTCGACCCGATGCAGCTTAATGACCGGGAACATTTTTTAAAGTCCAGAATTGTTTCGTGGTTTTGTTTGAAAACATAAACTAGTAACACTGTCGCTACGTTCACCTTGCTGTGACTGTGTTCCGAATGAATGTTTGGAAATGACTTTAGAATTTAGACGCTATCAGTGTTCTATGACATGGTGCTTCTGACGTAGTTGGCCTCGCGGTTCTCACGGCGACGCCACCATGTTTGTTTACTTCCTTGTTTTGGTCCCTGTCGGCTCCGCCCCCTGCTTAGTACCGCCTCCTGTTACTGTAATCACCTGCAGCGCGTTAGTCCTCGTTAGTCTTTCTGTATATAAGCGCTCTCGGTAGGTAAGTCCCGTTGGCTCGGGTTCCGTTTTGGAGCGTCTGTGTTTTGGATAACGCTCTTTGCCCGGTCTGCTGTTTTTTGGCTTCTGTTTGTGGGCTAAGCGTGTTCTCTAATAAAGTTGCATTCATCTTACTGCGAGCGACTCCATCTTTGTATGTGCTCAGAACATTACAATAGTATTTCAGGTGGAGAAAATCTTCCTTTTTTTAAATTTACTTTGCTTATGAGAGGGTTTGTTAGCTTACACACTTGTAGCTTTTAAAATAACCTCATGTGATGTAGGTTACGTCAAGGCTGTATCCATGAACTGAACATTGGGGGAGTAAATCTCCCCAGGGGGCAGGACTTCACTAGCTCATGAGATGAAATTATTTAATTAATTATTAAGTGACTAATAAAGTATAATTACATTTACATTTATGGCACTTAGCGCATGCTCTTATCCAGAGCGACTTACAAAAGTGCTTTATTATTTACTCATAGAATATATCCTAGTACAGTAGGTTAGAATCAAACATACCAATGAACTAGAATACTGTAGAATACAGGGATGAATGCTGATACCTAGAAGTACAAAATACATAAAGTCTATCTTAAACAATGAAAAGTGCTATAAACAATAAGTCCTAGAGTTTATTAAACAACATAAACAATACCCTACAATAAGTATTAATTTAGTCAGTCAATATGGGAGCAGTGTCAGTTGTTCTTTAAATATTCTGCAAATAGATGGGTCTTCAGTCTGCGCTTGAAGACCGCAAGGGACTCTGCTGTCCGGACAGCAAGTGGGAGTTCATTCCACCATCTTGGAGCCAGGACAGAAAATAGTCTCGATGCTTGTCATCCATGAGATCTGAAGCAAGGTATTTCAAGCCGAGCCAGACTTGAGGTTCGAAGTACTCCAGGTACGGATCGGGCTTTGACCATTGACCTCATGTATGAAGGGGCTGGTTCATTTTTGGCTTTGTAGGCAAACATCAAGGTTTTGAATCTGATGCGTGCAGCTACAGGGAGCCAAAGAATTATTACCACACTGAGTCAATATCAAGTATTATTCTTTAAGAGATGCTAACAGCTGACAGTGTGTGTTGGAACTCTACATAGACTATAGTTTGAATTAAATATGTGCTGTATCAACAGTTTTAAAAATGGAAAAAATATTATGTATTCAAGATATTCAGATATATTGCAGTATATTGTAAAGAATTCTCAAGAAAATCAAAAATGAGTTAAATAATATTTTCCAGAATAGTACGTATCAGCTAAGTAAACTTGTACATTTGCTTATTTCATTTTTAATTTATTTTTCTCTTTAAACTGTTATCATTGTGGTGACCGTTGTCAGCCAGAGGAGGATGCCCCCCCACTCCCCCCCGCCTTGAGTCTTGGTTCTTCTCAAGGTTTCTTCCTCATGCTCTAGGGAGCTTTGCCTTGCCACTGTCGCTCTTGGCTTGGACATTTGTAAAGCTGCTTTTTCACAACATCTGTTGTAAATGGCACTGAATAAATACATTTTGAATTTGAATTTTGAATTTGAATTTATATTAGCTTTGCATAAATCATGGAATAAACTTGAAGTTCTTGGTAATCATCTAAGACTTTGGACTGTATTGTTTGTGATTACAGAAAT
The DNA here is from genome assembly GCF_041902795.1 of Electrophorus electricus. Taxonomy (NCBI): domain Eukaryota; kingdom Metazoa; phylum Chordata; class Actinopteri; order Gymnotiformes; family Gymnotidae; genus Electrophorus; species Electrophorus electricus. The sequence continues at coordinate 47,715 of NW_027658572.1, read as the reverse complement.
TTCTTAAAGATGGTATATTTGTATCATAAAATATGAGCTGGACCCTCAAAAAAACAATTGAACACAGGCTATGTTAAACATGAAATAATTGCATTTTATTTTATCTTTATTACTTCTACAAAACTTCAAGCATAAGTTTTTATTATTATTGCTTGATCGACGTGACTTTTCATTCTCATTCATGCTCTCATCTTCTCATCTTCCTGGGGACGCTCTCTGTCTTGGAGCAGTGAGAGGAGCTCGGGGAGTTTGTCTCTCTCCTCCTCTTCCTGGAGCTCCTTTGCTCCGTCTGGCTCCTACAGCTCTGGCCCACGGCAGGAGCAGCATTGGAACTGTGAGCTCTGACCTCATTAGGAAATCTGACAGTGTTTCCAGACCAGGAGCTGTACTGAGGTTGGTAATTCTGTGCCATCACCAAGAAAGCAGGTTTAGGTGCACTGGAGGCATAAGTAGCTGGTGTATTGTACAATACACTCTGCTGCAGCGTATTGTAAAGCGGATACCATCCAAGTGTGGAACTATTCCCTGCCACCCCAAAGCTGGCACCCCATGCATCAGCCTTCCAAGCATTCCTGCTCAGCAGAGGGTGGTCCCTGCCATATCCTGGGGCCATGTAGCCAAAGGACTCTCTTGGAATTCTGTTTCGTAGATATTCGTGGACATCGTCTATGATTTTGCTCACGCCGTCCAGAGCCGGATGTCTGACAAACTGTGTGTTCCCCTCAGTGGAAGCTGCTGGAAGCTGAAATGAGAAATTGCTCTGCTGCTGAAGAGTCCAGTCATCATCATTATCAGCTTCATCATCATCATAATCGCTTTCATCCTCTGACTCTTCAGCCTGTTCACCCTGATGCTGGGGGCTTTCTGGGAGAGGCGGGAGAGGTACCTGACCTGCATCCTCTACCTCATTGTTGACGGGGGGCTGAGGCCCAGTGGTTTCACTTGGTGCTTTCTCAGTAAGGGTCAGAGGGACACCACACTGAACACAATCATGCAGATTGGATCCGCACACTGAGGAAAGAAAAAAATTCATCAGGTCTCCACTGTTGCCAGGTTTTGCAATGAAATGGGTCATGTGGGTCTGTTTTTTGCAAGCGGCATGTGTCATTTTGGCAAATCTGGCAAATGTGGCACAAGCACAAACATGCTTCCTTCATGTTAAATGTTTTCTTCCAACTTGGGGTTTTGTTCTAAAAATACAGTAAAGTAAAATATTTTGTATGTACATACCTTTGCAGTCGACCCGATGCAGCTTAATGACCGGGAACATTTTTTAAAGTCCAGAATTGTTTCGTGGTTTTGTTTGAAAACATAAACTAGTAACACTGTCGCTACGTTCACCTTGCTGTGACTGTGTTCCGAATGAATGTTTGGAAATGACTTTAGAATTTAGACGCTATCAGTGTTCTATGACATGGTGCTTCTGACGTAATTGTGGTCGCGGTTCCCACGGCGACGCCACCATGTTTGTTTACTTCCTTGTTTTGGTCCCTGTCGGCTCCGCCCCCTGCTTAGTACTGCCTCCTGTTACTGTAATCACCTGCAGCGCGTTAGTCCTCGTTAGTCTTTCTGTATATAAGCGCTCTCGGTAGGTAAGTCCTGTTGGCTCGGGTTCCGTTTTGGAGCGTCTGTGTTTTGGATAACGCTCTTTGCCCGGTCTGCTGTTTTTTGGCTTCTGTTTGTGGGCTAAGCGTGTTCTCTAATAAAGTTGCATTCATCTTACTGCGAGCGACTCCATCTTTGTATGTGCTCAGAACATTACAATAGTATTTCAGGTGGAGAAAATCTTCCTTTTTTTTTTATTTACTTTGCTTATGAGAGGGTTTGTTAGCTTACACACTTGTAGCTTTTAAAATAACCTCATGTGATGTAGGTTACGTCAAGGCTGTATCCATGAACTGAACATTGGGGGAGTAAATCTCCCCAGGGGGCAGGACTTCACTAGCTCATGAGATGAAATTATTTAATTAATTATTAAGTGACTAATAAAGTATAATTACATTTACATTTATGGCACTTAGCACATGCTCTTATCCAGAGCGACTTACAAAAGTGCTTTATTATTTACTCATAGAATATATCCTAGTACAGTAGGTTAGAATCAAACATACCAATGAACTAGAATACTGTAGAATACAGGGATGAATGCTGATACCTAGAAGTACAAAATACATAAAGTCTATCTTAAACAATGAAAAGTGCTATAAACAATAAGTCCTAGAGTTTATTAAACAACATAAACAATACCCTACAATAAGTATTAATTTAGTCAGTCAATATGGGAGCAGTGTCAGTTGTTCTTTAAATATTCTGCAAATAGATGGGTCTTCAGTCTGCGCTTGAAGACCGCAAGGGACTCTGCTGTCCGGACAGCAAGTGGGAGTTCATTCCACCATCTTGGAGCCAGGACAGAAAATAGTCTCGATGCTTGTCATCCATGAGATCTGAAGCAAGGTATTTCAAGCCGAGCCAGACTTGAGGTTCGAAGTACTCCAGGTACGGATCGGGCTTTGACCATTGACCTCATGTATGAAGGGGCTGGTTCATTTTTGGCTTTGTAGGCAAACATCAAGGTTTTGAATCTGATGCGTGCAGCTACAGGGAGCCAAAGAATTATTACCACACTGAGTCAATATCAAGTATTATTCTTTAAGAGATGCTAACAGCTGACAGTGTGTGTTGGAACTCTACATAGACTATAGTTTGAATTAAATATGTGCTGTATCAACAGTTTTAAAAATGGAAAAAATATTATGTATTCAAGATATTCAGATATATTGCAGTATATTGTAAAGAATTCTCAAGAAAATCAAAAATGAGTTAAATAATATTTTCCAGAATAGTACGTATCAGCTAAGTAAACTTGTACATTTGCTTATTTCATTTTTAATTTATTTTTCTCTTTAAACTGTTATCATTGTGGTGACCGTTGTCAGCCAGAGGAGGATGCCCCCCCACTCCCCCCCGCCTTGAGTCTTGGTTCTTCTCAAGGTTTCTTCCTCATGCTCTAGGGAGCTTTGCCTTGCCACTGTCGCTCTTGGCTTGGACATTTGTAAAGCTGCTTTTTCACAACATCTGTTGTAAATGGCACTGAATAAATACATTTTGAATTTGAATTTTGAATTTGAATTTATATTAGCTTTGCATAAATCATGGAATAAACTTGAAGTTCTTGGTAATCATCTAAGACTTTGGACTGTATTGTTTGTGATTATAGAAATTTCTTAAAGATGTTATATTTGTATCATAAAATATGAGCTGGACCCTCAAAAAAACAATTGAACACAGGCTATGTTAAACATGAAATAATTGCATTTTATTTTATCTTTATTACTTCTACAAAACTTCAAGCATAAGTTTTTATTATTATTGCTTGATCGACGTGACTTTTCATTCTCATTCATGCTCTCATCTTCTCATCTTCCTGGGGACGCTCTCTGTCTTGGAGCAGTGAGAGGAGCTCGGGGAGTTTGTCTCTCTCCTCCTCTTCCTGGAGCTCCTTTGCTCCGTCTGGCTCCTACAGCTCTGGCCCACGGCAGGAGCAGCATTGGAACTGTGAGCTCTGACCTCATTAGGAAATCTGACAGTGTTTCCAGACCAGGAGCTGTACTGAGGTTGGTAATTCTGTGCCATCACCAAGAAAGCAGGTTTAGGTGCACTGGAGGCATAAGTAGCTGGTGTATTGTACAATACACTCTGCTGCAGCGTATTGTAAAGCGGATACCATCCAAGTGTGGAACTATTCCCTGCCACCCCAAAGCTGGCACCCCATGCATCAGCCTTCCAAGCATTCCTGCTCAGCAGAGGGTGGTCCCTGCCATATCCTGGGGCCATGTAGCCAAAGGACTCTCTTGGAATTCTGTTTCGTAGATATTCGTGGACATCGTCTATGATTTTGCTCACGCCGTCCAGAGCCGGATGTCTGACAAACTGTGTGTTCCCCTCAGTGGAAGCTGCTGGAAGCTGAAATGAGAAATTGCTCTGCTGCTGAAGAGTCCAGTCATCATCATTATCAGCTTCATCATCATCATAATCGCTTTCATCCTCTGACTCTTCAGCCTGTTCACCCTGATGCTGGGGGCTTTCTGGGAGAGGCGGGAGAGGTACCTGACCTGCATCCTCTACCTCATTGTTGACGGGGGGCTGAGGCCCAGTGGTTTCACTTGGTGCTTTCTCAGTAAGGGTCAGAGGGACACCACACTGAACACAATCATGCAGATTGGATCCGCACACTGAGGAAAGAAAAAAATTCATCAGGTCTCCACTGTTGCCAGGTTTTGCAATGAAATGGGTCATGTGGGTCTGTTTTTTGCAAGCGGCATGTGTCATTTTGGCAAATCTGGCAAATGTGGCACAAGCACAAACATGCTTCCTTCATGTTAAATGTTTTCTTCCAACTTGGGGTTTTGTTCTAAAAATACAGTAAAGTAAAATATTTTGTATGTACATACCTTTGCAGTCGACCCGATGCAGCTTAATGACCGGGAACATTTTTTAAAGTCCAGAATTGTTTCGTGGTTTTGTTTGAAAACATAAACTAGTAACACTGTCGCTACGTTCACCTTGCTGTGACTGTGTTCCGAATGAATGTTTGGAAATGACTTTAGAATTTAGACGCTATCAGTGTTCTATGACATCGTGCTTCTGACGTAATTGTGGTCGCGGTTCCCACGGCGACGCCACCATGTTTGTTTACTTCCTTGTTTTGGTCCCTGTCGGCTCCGCCCCCTGCTTAGTACCGCCTCCTGTTACTGTAATCACCTGCAGCGCGTTAGTCCTCGTTAGTCTTTCTGTATATAAGCGCTCTCGGTAGGTAAGTCCCGTTGGCTCGGGTTCCGTTTTGGAGCGTCTGTGTTTTGGATAACGCTCTTTGCCCGGTCTGCTGTTTTTTGGCTTCTGTTTGTGGGCTAAGCGTGTTCTCTAATAAAGTTGCATTCATCTTACTGCGAGCGACTCCATCTTTGTATGTGCTCAGAACATTACAATAGTATTTCAGGTGGAGAAAATCTTCCTTTTTTTTTAATTTACTTTGCTTATGAGAGGGTTTGTTAGTTTACACACTTGTAGCTTTTAAAATAACCTCATGTGATGTAGGTTACGTCAAGGCTGTAGCCATGAACTGAACATTGGGCGAGCAAATCTCCCCAGGGGGCAGGACTTCACTAGCTCATGAGACGAAATTATTTAATTATTTAATTAATTATTAAGTGACTAATAAAGTATTATTACATTTACATTTATGGCACTTAGCAGATGCTCTTATCCAGAGCGACTTACAAAACTGCTTTGTCATTTACTCATAAAATATATCCTAGTACAGTAGGTTAGAATCAAACATACCAATGAACTAGAATACTGTAGAATACAGGGATGAATGCTGATACCTAGAAGTACAAAATACATAAAGTCTATCTTAAACAATGAAAAGTGCTATAAACAATAAGTCCTAGAGTTTGTTAAACCTCATAAACAATACCCTACAATATTTATTCTGAGCCATGCGGTAAGTGATCCAGTGTGAGCAGCATATGGACGATTTTTGGAAAATGCTTTGACTAGGTAATATTTTGAAATATAAGGTGTTGTTAAAGCCTCTCATTCACGCTATTAACGTTATAAGTTAAAATAATTGAATAATTCATAAATAAATAAATAGCGTTTGGATAATATTTAAAAATAAACATTTACGTAAAATAACTCTTACGTAACAACCAAGTTGTCATGTATTTTTATTCAAAAGCTAAAGTGTTGCTTTGATCGCTTTGGTCGGTCGACACTTGCCTGGCTCTGTTGAATTGCTGTTTCAAACTGTTTTATAATTCGTGTAGTTAGATAATTTGGTTAAATCATTTACGATTTTATTTTGTTTATTTACTACTTTCGACTACGATTTCCAGAAAGGTTGACCGACGATACTCACGAAAATGAATCCAAGTGCTCCAAGTTCGCCGATGACTTTGTTGCACGTGGGTGACCTTCATCCAGACGTTACCGAGGCCATGCTATTCGAGAAATTGAGCCCTGCTGGCACAATTGTCTCCATTCGAGTTTGCAGGGACATGACCACCAGTCGCTCACTCGAATATGCGTATGTGAACTTTCAGCAGCCGGTGGATGGAAGAGGAAGAGCGCAGTTGGCAACATCTTCATCAAGAACCTGGACAAGTCTATTGACTGCGGAGCCCTTTACGACACATTCTCCAACTTTGGAAACATCCTTTCCTGCAAGGTGGCGTGTGATGAGAATGGCTCTAAGGGCTACGGCTTTGTGCACTTTGAGACCGGCGAGGCTGCGGAGAGAGCCATTGAGAAACTTAATGGCATGTTGCTCAATGACCGCAAAGTGTTCATTGGCCACTTCAAGTCTCGCAAGGAGCGTGAGGCTGAGATGGGGGCCAAGGCCAAGGAATTCACCAATGTGTACATTAAGAACATTGGAGAGGACATGGACGACAACAAGCTAAATGAGATCTTCAGCAAGTTCGGCCCAACGCTGAGCCGTCGCGTCATAACAGACGAGAGCGGCAAGTCCAAGGGTTTTGGCTTTGTGAGCTTCGAGAGGCACGAGGATGCCAAAAGGGCTGTGGATGAGATGAACGGGAAGGAGTTGAATGGGAAGCAGCTGTATGTGGCTCGTGCCCAGAAGAAAGGCGAGAGGCAGACAGAGCTCAAACGCAAGTTTGAGCAGATGAAGCGGGACGGCACGACTCGCTACCAGGGAGTGAACCTGTACGTTAAAAACCTAGACGACAGTCTGGACGACGAGCGTCTGCGTAAAGAGTTCTCTCTATTCGGGACAATCACGAGTGCCAAGGTGAAGACGGAGGGCGGCCGCTCCAAAGGGTTCGGCTTTGTGTGTTTCTCCTCACCGGAGGAGGCCACCGAGGCAATGAAGGAGATGAACGGGTGCATCGTAGGCACCAAGACGCTGTACGTGGCCCTGGCGCAGCGCAAGGAGGAGCGGCAGGCCCACCTCACCCACCATTACATGCAGCGCATGGCCAGCGTGAGTGCCGTGCGCAACCCAGTGCTCAACCCCTACCAGCCCGCCCCGCCCTCCGGCTATATCATGGTGGCCATTCCACAGGCTCAGAACTGGGCTGCCTGCTACCCGAGCGGGCAACTGGCACAGCTCCACCCCAGCACACCCTGGGCTACGCACAGCATACAGCCACAGCATTTCCAATACATGCCGAGTACCATCAGGCCCGCTGCAGACCAATCTCTGGGCCAGGAACCTCTCACTGCCTCCGTGCTGGATCTGGAACCTCCGCAGGAGCAGAAGCAGATGTTGGGTGATCGATGGTCTGTTTCCCGTGATCCAGAACATGCACCCCAACCTTGCAGGGACGGGTTTGCTCCTGGACATCGACAACTCGGAGCTTCTGCTTATGCTGGAGTCTCCTGAGTCTCATTGAAACATTGAAACTGAAAAAATAAAAATGCATTAAATATTGAAATATTTTTGCCTGGTCCAGACTCCAGTTTCAGGCCTTGATTACACTAAACTAAAACAACATGTAAAAAGGCTAAATGATTGAGACGTGGCCTAGACCTCTTTAGATGTAACTTAGAACCGCCGGTGACTGCTGTATGCGTTTCTTTGGTTGTACAAGCTCCACTGGAGGACTCGATGAATAGTTGATGATGGAAGAGGGGTATATCAGATTCACCCCTTCTGCCTCCATGTGACAAATTAACACACTGCATAAACTTTTAGAAATAAATCAGTCTTTTAACAAATGGTAAACATTCTCTAGAAAAGATTATCTTGTAACAATTCATTGAGTATATGAACTGTTTTTGTGCCCTTATATCTATAAATGAAAAGTAATAAAATATTATAGATGATAGGTAAATAAATTACATAAAATGTATAAAAGTTCACAAATAAGAAAGTACCTGAGTCTGCACTTTTATCCACAGATTCAAGAAACTCGTGAAAGTTGGAAGCTATAGAAACACATAGTACAGAATTATAGACTGACTGAGGTGTGAGCAGAAAGATCGCTATGATGTCCTTATATCTAAAGCACTCAAAGCATTGATGTTATGTAAATAAACTGTGATCCGATTGGTTCAATCTAAGTAAATAGATTCACCTACTTTGAAGTTAAAGTTTTTCTCAAAAGGTTAGAACTGGTTGACTATACTTTGCCGTGTTCTGTAATAGAAAATGTAAACATTTATATCTAAAATATTGCACGACAGAAATCAATTCAAGACTAACCTCTAATGACGGCTAGATGGGGGAAGATATTAAGTAATAAATGAGTCCAGATCCTCCTGCCCGACAATACGGTGAGACTCTGTTTTTACGTGTGATGGAAAATGATACGAAACTATGTATTATGTGGTTCATATAAAATCACACTGATCCTTTTGTTCTTAAATTAATAATGCTGTTTGCACATTTGTATCCGCCTGTTGCTGATTAAGTTGAACATGTATCAGGAACTGTTAACATCAAGGTCAACTTGACACACAACCCACACTGTTTGGAGTCAGTTTGGGTTGGTTTGTGGAAAAAAACAAGCTGAGAGCTGATTGGCTTATAGCCACAGCAACAAAGGAAAGAAGAGCTGCTTAAGAAAAGATGATTGGTTAAAGACAGCACAGGAGTAGTATAACTAGCCACGGTTTTGTATACTCGGGGCTCCCTACCTGAGGAGAGCCAAACATTTATTTTATTCTTTTTCTTATTAAATTACTCTCTTAATCACGTCTGACTTGCTGTTTGTTCAAAATTCCACAACATATGTCATTACTACGCCGCACAAAAAAGACCGCCATATTTGTAGTTCCACAATGTGAAAAGGCGTCATTTTCTATGCAAACGAATGAATAAACACCATGCCATGCCTTGCTGTATCCCCTCTTTGCACCGCTGGACAGACACACTCATGACACTGTACTCATCAAAAGCAGCACCAGAGACGCACTGAGTCATATCCCGCTACACACCTCTCAGGCCAGCTTGTTTGCACGTTTTGTCATAAAACTCAAAATGTCATTTGTTGCCATTATATATAAAATTACCTATTTAAAAAACCAAATAAATCAAAAAGTACTTGTGGCTAGAGAAACACGTGGCTAATCACCTACAAGAAATAATGTCAGTGATGTTTGGGGCAGGTGTTTCAAACTTGCCCAGACTCTTGAGAAGCACCTAAACGCTCACACAAGGGTGTCCGCTTGCCATAGTGCTGCAAATACTGCAGGAAGGGCTTTGGTGAAACAGGCCACATGGAGGAGCAGAAGACAATCCACACAACTGAAGAAGCCCATAGCTGCCCAGTATGTCAGAATCCACACGGGAGAAGAACCCTGTAGCTGCCCAGTATGTCAGAAGCAATTTGTGCAGGTGGGTAATGAACCATATTTGTACCCATTCGTATGTTGGGAGCAAATCAGTTGAAGACTTGAACAGTATGTTAACAATCAGTTAAAATTACTGTTGATGACAAGAAAACAATGGCTAATATGTTTCTTCACAGCTATGTCATTGGTTGATCTATTTTTGTCAGATTTAGTGCTTGTTTGGGCAAGTGTTAAAGTCTTCCTTTGTTTTTGGTTTTGTTCCTTTTCATATAGTTGTTTATTCCTTTTTGTCTAGTGATGTCCATTATCCATTTAAAATCTGTCAAATTAAACAAATGTGAAACAAATTCCATAGTATTCAGATTTGATTGCAAAAGAGACCAACCACTCCCCGTATTTTGAATTTTGCATATACAGTATATGTGCAGTTCCAGCCTAGTCCATTGATCCAAAATCTGGCCCAGATGTATCTGTTGACTGCAAATTTGAATGATTTCTGTGCTCTGCAGCAAAGGAGCGTTTGGTTACTATCTGATGGATTAAAATAGGCTTGTTGGTAGCAAAGACATCACTAAAGTGTACAGAGCAAAGGTACTCCAGGACCAGGATGGGTAAGTAGCAGCTTGATCAGTGGAATCTTCTGTGAGACGTAACAGGATTTCGGTCTTAAATGTAATGTTAGATCAAGTGAAAAAAATTAGTGGATTGAAATACAGATAAATAAATCCACTAAAAGTGCATCTGCATCATTGGTTAAAAAGTTGTTCTGCTAGTTGTCAGATTTTGTTCCAGTAATCTAATGTTTCCTGGGACTAGGTGGTTCAAGATTATATTGGTGTTTGCTTTATTTCTGTGATTTTATTAACCATAGTCTAATTGTTTATACTGTCTACCAAATGCAATACTGAGTAGTGAAACACTGACACAATCCCTTTTGGCGTCAGACATTTGTAATAATTTCAATAATCTACAGTTGTAAGTCAAGAGGGCAGCACCATTTTAAAGTCTAGTTTCCTTTCTCTGTCTCACTTTCTGGAATTTTTCCATCTGTGTTTTTATTAAATTTAAAGATGGAAAGGGTATTAAAACTCCCTTTAACTGACATCTCTTCCACTGAACTTGTAGAGAAAGTGATGATATGAAGATGATTATGTTTATCGCTTTCACTCAGAGATCATTGTCTGAGGGTCATGTTGTACAGTTCACGATGCCCCAGGTTGCAATCAGGAGGTTTAACAGTGATGTGCCAAACAGTTGTCTGTGGTGTTCTATATGATCTAAAAGTCAGACTTACCATTTATCAGTCAAATCAATTAAAGAACATTCATGATCAACAATTTGTGGGTGGCCATGATACTAACAGCGTGGTGGAAATTCCACAAGATATCAAACTCCACACTAACATAAACATAACACTGCTTTCATGTCACTTCCACAAGTAGCCCAAACATAAGATATAGAAAGCAGGTAAGAGCGGAGCAGTCAATGTGCCTAATATGACTGCAAAAGCCTGGCAGGACAGGAGGTATTCCTGCTTCTGCTAATCAGCAAAAGGAAGCTCCTGGCAAAGTGACGTGGACTGCAAAAAAATCACCAGGAAGGTCAAGCTACAAATGCCAGAGAGGAGCAGGGAGCACCAAAAGTTCCATAGCATCCTGCGGAAAGAGTACCACATAAGCATGGAAACAGTACAGCAACCCATGGTATGAGCATGGACAGATGAGGAAGAGCTGCTAGAACAGTACGTCCCCAATAAGCAGGCAGGATGTGGATCCGTCTCACTATTTCATCGGCAGAAATGCAGGAGCAGGTGATAATACTCCTGGGCCCAGCACTCTTCAACCTGGGTACTTTAAGGAGAACACGGCAGCCTCCCAAAAGTGATACAAAGTCCCAAAATGGCTATTACCTGTGCTGAATAACAGTATGAAGGACAAATCTACCCCTGTCCAAAGTTTAATTGATTTAACTGAATGCCAACTATACTACCACCATCAATCTGTGTAAGGTGTACTTGCAAGTGCCTTTAGCACCAAAAGCAAAAGAACTCAGTGTTTTCAACACATTTCATCCAAGCATCATCATGTGAAATGTTGTTCTTTTCGGAAATTCTTCATCTAAATATGGTTGTGTTGCTAATGAGATCATATTATTTGTTACTCTTTAAACCTTATTATTCCTTTAAGATTCAAAGTCTACTGTGTTAGGAAACCTATGTGAGAATATAAAATCAGCAGTTTCTGCATGCTTGTGTGATGAATACAGAAAGTGATCTCTTATACCTGCGGAATTAAGGCTTCAAATGTCTTGGTGTTCAGACGATATGGAGAGGCTCTGGGAATCTGGAAGGATAAACGTTTGTTTCATTTTCAGGGACTGTTGATCATTTATTTGTCCATTCATTTATTACACTATTAAGGGATTATTAATGTGCACTGGGAGAACAGTATAAAGTTATCAGTCTTCTTTATCAGTCTTCTAACTAAACAGCCTGGTCTTGTAAGGTAACCACATGCACACCTTTCCCTCAGTGATGGCAAGGAGTGGTTTAAACTCACCATGTCATCTGTGATTCTGAGTGTGAGTGCTCCTGCATTTTTCTACACAAAGCCTGCTGAGTTGGCAGTGAAGGCAGAGATGCCCATATACAGCATGTTGCTTTCATCAGGTGGCAGTGAAAATGGTGTCGGGGCAAAAGCGGGTTTCTTGTGCACTCCAATGTTGTAAAACTCCCCCTATATAGAGAGCAATGCAGAGATTAACTTATTCTTTTACAGCTCCTGGGTCTTGATTCTTCGTTCAGATTAAACTGTTTTATCAGTGTAACCTTTGTGTAACCTTTTTTTCCTACAAAAGCCCAACAGTGCTTTCTGGATACACTTAGGCACAGTTTTGCAAGTGCTCCTGTTATTCCCTGTTAATTCAGATCTTTGGCTCAGAAAGGCTTTCTTATGATCATTATGGTCATTATTCTTATGCTTTGACAACTTGTGCCTTTTTTAACTTGTGCCTGAAAACCCCTTTACCTATGCCAATGATAAAACACTGATGAACTCCTGCAAACAAGTTGTAGTTTATTAATTAGTGCATTAATCTTAGTTTGGGATCTTTAATGACCATCTTAATCTGTGTATATTATTTGATTGTTGGTTCTTTCCTAGCTGAATGTAACTTCCTCTCACAGTAGTGTACAACTTCCAAGCTTATCAAAGGATAGTGTTGTAGTCAGGACCATTAAAAAATCATTCAAGCAAAGACCAAGATTTTGTAGTGTTTGAATCTGAGACAAGAATGAGACTTATTTAACAATGATTTTACTTTAATTATACCACTCACTGATAATGTATTGTAAATTGTCATTGTCATAAATAATTGTCATTATAAAGGCAGCTGAATATAAACAAATATAAAGCAAAAAGGTTCATATGGTCATTTTTATTATTAAATTAAAACATAGTAATACTTAAATAATTGCTATCTGCCCTTGGGTCAATCATGGAAAGGATTAATTAGATGTGTTCTGTAATGTGTTAAATCCTCTCGATAAATGCATAGCTTTAGCTATATCATAAAACATATGATGAGTCCTTTTCTCATTATTACTTGTGTACAACAAAAGTTTGTGTGACAAGCAGCAACATGTATATTTGCCAATTTATGAAAACGGGAGTATGCGCAGTGGGAGAGTAAATATCTTTTAAAATGACTCTCAATTAATGGCAATGCATTTACAATAAGTCTCTTGCCACAATAACAACACTGTCTGGATTTGCCATCAGCTGGTTGATTGCAGCATCGTGCAGCCTGCAGCCTAGCATTTGTTTGCAGGGGAACATACACTGCCATAATTATTACCATAATGAATTTTTTAAGGAGAAAGAATAGTCTGTACATTAATGTTAAAAATTCCAGATCCAGATAGCAGTGTTTATGTATGTCAGTGGCTGTGCACCAGTACTTGTGAATGTACACACACAAACCTCACCCTTTGGGTCTTCCCCAAGTCCCCTGTCCTGTTCACACTACTAGCTAAGAGCAACCAGCTAACTTGATAGCAGTGTGACTCAATAATAATAATAATAATAATAATAATAGTAATAATAATAATAATAATAATAATAATAATATGGCGCTTCCATGCACATCAGCAAGCAAATAGGAACACTAGCACTTGCATGAAATTAAGCATATTAGCATTTCAGAAGGCAGATTATTTAGCCTGCTAAAATAGCAGGTGTGGCAGCAAATGTCTGTTCAAAACACTATGTCACAGGTATGAGTATCATGTATTTGATATAGTATGATTGTTCATGTTTGTAAATTTAAAGCTTACAAATGCTGTATTTACAGTGTATTGCAGGTTATTAAAATGTGGCAGTAATTATTAGGATATAGAGAATTGTAGTGTTTAAACAAATCATTATGTCAGAAGTATGTTTAGGGGAGAATACACCCTGACCCACCCAGAGTTGACACACACTTACCTTACATTATTGATCATAAACTTGAATAGCTACAATACTGTCTGCTAATCATGCAGTTTGAAGTTTGCAAAGTGTGTACCCAGACAAAATCTGTGTTAAAACTTTCCTTTAACACTGAGTCATACATGAGTCAGACATGATTCTGAATAAATGAATGAATGAAAAAATGAAAAGCCTTATTTCATTTCAAACTGCACTTCAGGAACACTGAGCTCAAGTTCTGAGGAAACTTCCCTGCATATTTTCAGGGGTTTTCTGCCTCACCATGCCTGAATCACCTCATAAGGAGCTTGATAATGAGGAGACAGGGTGACTGAGGCAGTGAACACTCCTCACTGAGCATACTGGCTTCCAAGAGCTGGAGCTGGGAAGACCTATAGGTCTGTGACACACACTCCCACCCAGTCCTGATACTAAGAAGGTGGAACCTACAGGCTAATATGCAGCTGCCTGTGCATCAATAGGCGTCTGGGGTGTCCATCACTCAGGGAGGCGTGGCTGAAGGCGTGGCCTTGCAGACTCTGAGAGCTGGCTGAGGTAATCTCTAAAGGAGAGAGTAGTCACCAATAATCATGGAAATGTAGCCATAACTGTACAGTATATTTCACAGCCATGTATATTACATATCACAGACCAGGCTTACCAGAATAAATATTCCACACATACAGCTCATATATATCTCTGTGTGTGTGTGTGTGTGTGTGTGTGTGTGTGTGTGTGTGTGTGTGTGTGTGTGTGTGTGTGTAAAAACATGCTCCTGTTTTAGTCTCAACACAGACAGATATACATGTAGGAGTAGCAAACTGAAGTAAGAGCTCACCTTCACCAGTACATAGTCTCCAGCTTTAACAGTGACAGGGTTGGTATCCGTGGGATAAGAAAGCAAATCCTTTCTTGGAAAAATAACCTTCACATTCCCATCATTCCGACCACAAAGATCTTGAGATGACTTCTTACTTTCCTGCAGAAAACAGACTCAGTCAAGCAAAAACAGCAGATAACATTTGTACAATATAAAAGGCTTGACTAAGCACTGTAGCAGACAGAAATTCTCTCCTGCTCTTACATTGCCTCCAGATACCATGCCACAACGTCTCACTAGTGTTATCCAAACCAAGGGTGGTTATTCCCACTGTTATGTAGATGGTCATAAAATTCTGTTATCAGTGTGTATATCGGTAGATCCAATCTCAGCATGACTGGTAGCGCATATTAACACACAAGTGGCAAACACCTTGTGGTAGTTTTCTGTGCATTCGCCAGGCATGTCCTCAAAAGAAGGACACTAACAAGAATCAAAATTAACTAAGACCCCAATCTTCAAACAGTTATTGATGGCAGGTAATACACTAAAGACCACAAGCACAGGGAAACCAGTCATTGGGATTTCCCGGTACCAAAGATGTGAACTGCTCTCAACACTTCAAAAATAACAAAAAGCTCAAAGCATCCAAAACAGACACAATGCTATGCCTAACCAGGGAAGGGTTTCAAATGAAAGGGCCACAGAAACCCATGCGGCAATCGCAAACTAACACCACAAACGGGAAAGTGACCATACAACTCAAATAGACTAAAATAGACCAAACAATGCCCTAAATACATAAACACATAAACTCTATTTGCCCTCCAGAAAAGAACAAAGCCAAAACCAAAATGAAATGCCAAAAGGTGCTAGGGCTGAGCTGATAGACAATGCCATTGTTCATCATCGTTGTCAGACAGACCTCATGATGTTGATCCAGCAGGTCTAAATAAGATAAGGGAGGAGAATTTACTGCAACTATTTATTTTCTTGCAGAAATCTAGTTAAATCGATATGCAAAACATGATGACCAAGACACACAGATGCAGCAATCCCAAATTATTAACAGCAGAAGTGCTCCAAACACAGTTGTAACACAGCATGGCTTCAACCCACTGCAGTACTCACTCCCTCCACTAGGACAAGCTGTTTGCTGTCGATGAAACTGGTGTTGACCTTAGCCGCATCTTCTCGGAATGTAAAGATAAGCTCCTCCAGGCGACAGCTTCTTCACCTCAGCTGGGATATCGTCCCCGAGACGGTGGTATGCCTGAGTTTTCTGTGGGTGTGGTACACACATCTTCATGTCAGAAGGTAAAGCCCAACTGGCAGCCACAAGACCCTTTCAATTCTCCAAATGATAATAGACAATGGTGAATTTCTTGATAGAACCATCACATGAACCAGGGAGAATGTCTGTTTTTTGATAGTGTTAAACACAATGACAAAATAGGATCTCACCTTCCTCATGCTGTAGGCAAACAGGAAGGCTACATTATAGCCCACTTCCCTGATCAAAGAGACCGACTGCTGGTGGTCCTCCTCTGTTTCCCCACAGAAGCCTGTGATGAAGTCACTGCTCAGACTGACCCCTGTAAAAAGAAATTATACATAGATATTTATTCACACAAGACCTATTATAGCTACAATAATTTTATAATTACATACTGAATGTTTGGTAATGATAGGACACCTGGTATTATCTTTCGAATGTTTTCCACAAGCTCAAGGTAGGCTTCCCTAGTATACCTATGAAAACATCCCAGAGCATGATGACTTAAAGTGAGAACTAAGTTTTAACACATGAGACATCAAGAGATTTGAGATAAGCAGGCTAATCTCTACTGTGCTTGTGGTGAGTGCTGTCGTTCTAGGAGCGTTTCTCACCCACGCCTCATGGTCTGTAAGACTCTGCTGCTGCCGCTCTGAGCTGGCAAGTGGATCTGCTTACAGATGTTCCTCCGCTCTTGGATTAGCTATAACACCTTCAGGAAACATACTCACCCACCCCAGCACAGGTCAAACGAAAACAGCACAAATTGACTATGGCAGTCAAACCTTATTTCACATATCTGATAAGAATAAGGCTTTTTCAATCTGATAATCTATTAATGATCTCTTCTACTGCTCACATCCAAATTTGCGAATCCTAAATTATTATCCAATCTGCTGCTTAAAATGGCCTATGAGCAATATCTGCACATGAATTCAGACTATAAGAAACCGTTCAACTAAATACTTAAACTCTTTGAACATCCACTACACCACACAAGCCATAAACAGTCAGGGCCGGATTACCAATAGATTACCAGAGCAGGCAGTGACCTGTAGGCCCCACACCTTTTAGGGGCCATGCAACAAGTAATTAAAAAAAACAAACATATTAGGAGATAATTTGCAAGGGAGGCCCCAAGATTATGACTGCCTAGGGGCCTCCACAGGGTTTAATCTGCCACTGTAGGCAGTGTACATGTACATGCCCCTAAATGTAATTGGTAACATATTCCATTACATTACTCAAACGAGGAACATACTTTAAAAACTTTGGAATACGTCAACATTGTCCAAGACTATTTCAAATATAACTCACTTTAATTACATTTAAATTACATTTAACAGCATGTATTCTGTGTTCTGTATTTTGTCACCTGCAATGAAATACATTTTAAAAGTACCTTCCCCACACTAGTCATGGGTATCCCAACCAAAAACCACATGCTCACATCCATGACTCTGGGGTTTCTACCTCATCAGGAAAGTCTTTAGGATGTGGCCAGGTGAAGCGAATCCTTGTCAGGGTTTACGAGGGAGACGTGGTGTAGCAGGTCAGAGAATCGTAGGCCTCCTTGCTCATCACGGGAACACGGTGCTGAAACCACGGCTGAGGTGCGAACCAAGCTCCGAGTTGCTGGCCCCGTCCCCAGACACGTCTCTGTAGCTGTTCACGTTTTGACCCAGCAGGGTCACTTCCTTCACCCCCTATGGCCATGATCATTTCATATACTTAGTGTTCACATCTGGCCAAGTTTCACACACAGAAACTAGTAAAGCCAGACTGCACACATAGTCGCTGAAGGGAAGAGACCTTGTCAGACAGCATGCGCACTTCTTCAAGTATGGAGGACACAGGTCTGCTCCTATCCTTCCCCCAGGTAAACGGCACAATGCAGTAGCTGCACATGTTGTCACAGCCCCGCGTGATAGACCTACAGCAGTCAAAGAGGGACAAAATATACTGGATAATCCCACTGTAAGACAAGGTGCCACCAACAAGGCTTGCAGTACACAAGGTCTGTACTGTCAACAGCGTGAAAGGACTTTAAAAGTATCGACCCCCTGATATCAAACCATTGTTTGAAGTGCTACATCTAAAAGCATGAAGGAGCTGAAGATGAGCCACCATGGTGTTTGAAGTTTTATATCCCTTCATAAGTGTAGGAGGGTCAGTCATGTATAAATATTTAACCAAAAAATGCAGATTGACAAGTGTTCAGTAAAATGATAATAATAAACAACTGAACTATGAGCATTTGCTGTTTTTGGCTTTATTGTGGATGCAAGTCCCATGTTTCATCCAATATGGTAGCAAATGCCTTTAAATTATAGCTGACTTTTCTGTATTTTAATCTAACAGTTGCTGTTCAGATTAAATTCAGTGTATTAGAGTTGAATATGAAAACACCAAAAACTGTCTATACATGTTAACTTAAAAATTGAACTGTTCATGTGAGACTGTTATTTTACTCTTTACCATCTTTACAAAATCACACAGTGCAAAGTTAATTTAAGAGTTAGTGTTTAGTAGGAACTCCTCCCTTATAAATCAGCCAGATATTATTATGGCACTCACACAAAGGCACTGTGTCCTGAATGGTGAATGGGCATGACATCAGCATATGCCTCTTCCAGGGAGAGCAGGACATTGCTGGTCCTCTGACCCCCATGGGCCAGTGCAAGGAGTCGGAGAAGATCTCTGTAGGCATCTGGCCCTGCTACAACATCCACCACCCTCTCCTTCTCCAGCAACTCAGTCTTCAGTCTCTCTGCCAAGCAACCTACAAGAGAGCAAGCACACATATGCGTATACGGGCACGTGAACCCACACACAAACATACATGCGCACATACGAACATTTCAGACTGAGAGATACATTTGAACGTGAATGAAGAACTATGGTGAAGTGAGAAGTTACCCAGGACTCCAATCTTTAATGGAGTGCTGCTCTTTAGACACTTCTTTTTCAGAACTGCTGGATGTTTGAGTCTGTTCCAGATGGTCTGCTCTGCCTTTTCCCTGTCACAATGATTTTTATTTTTTCCAACAGAAAATAGCATTACATCCAAGCAAAAAATGTCACTGAAGTCAAGGACTGCTGTCAAGTTGCACAAGATTGGCAACGTATAGATTCACTGTGTAAAATACAAACAGAAATAGGCTTTTCCTACCTTATGGAGCATGTGACAAGAAGCACCATATCTGCCTGTATAAAAAAAAAAAATTAGGAAAGATGAGAATGAAAGCTTTCAAATAAAGGAAGCGCTGTGTTTATCAAGGGTCAAAGGTCAAGGCATTGACACTTACCTCTGATAGTTCGTGGGTCCGAACATATCCACCCTTCTGAAGAATGGACCACGCAATTTCAGTGTCGTTGACGTTCATCTGACAGCCGTATGTTTCCAAATACACTGCAAGATGTAAACACCAAAATAAAATTGGCAACGACTACCGGCATACTGACACATGGGAATTAAAATCCTAAAGCCTGAACTATCATGGCAACAAATGCAGTTACATACCTTTCCGTAGCTGCGCCAGACCACTTTCTTCAGGAAGATACGATTCCTCATGTTCCTGTTGCGTCTCAGTTGAACTTTTGCCTGAAGAACTCTTAATGACGACAGCTTGGTCTTAAATGTGCTCACTCTCGTCTCATCAGTCTCATTAGTAGGAGTGCTAGATAGAGACACTGAGCAATAACCTCTGCATTTGTCGGCGAGTCGAGATAAACACTTTTGAACAGAAAACACTAGAAGTCTAAGCCTGCGGGCAGACATCATGTCTAAACGGGAGATTCGGCTACAAAGCCATGAACAAGACAAGAAACTCAATTTAACTTTAAAAGTAACGTTAGCTAAGGCTAAGTGCTAACTTAGCAATGGTGCTGTGGTTTGCGCAGAACAATTTTATATACAAAAGTATATTATCAGCGAGCTAACAAATCTGTACAAGCAGCCAATAAATATAAAAATATCTGTAGCTTAGTTAGGTAACCTAATAATTCAGCTGTAACATACACTCACGTATGACCCCACACGGTTAACATTGACATGCAGTTTTGTAATTTTCAAAATAACGGTTTCATTAAAACGTAACAGTGATACTCGTGTTTCAGTTCTAAGACAAGTAAACGGTGTAACTTGGGAGGGAGATCAATCGCAAAAATATCGATTTACGTTTTTTAATTCATATTTTTGTAATTAATATTTTTTAATTAATATTTTTTTAATTAATAGTTTTGTGAAATCTTATATTTAACATAAACGGCTACTTTTATTTTGCTAGTGTTTACTTGTTAGTCATAAGTAGTGTTTTGTGAGATGATTGTTCGTTTTCACACATGGCTCTCTGTCCCTCACCTACTCTGATCTAATGACGAATGCGTAATTTATTTTATAAGTGGACTTCACACTTCGTTCTGTTACCTAAGGGTCAGTACAACATACTCGTTTAAATGTGCTGATACAAAGATTGTGAAACAATTAATGTTTTTAATTAACTGATTAAAGTTTTACTCTGAATGAACACATTTTACGAATATAT
This sequence comes from Electrophorus electricus, assembly GCF_041902795.1. Taxonomy (NCBI): domain Eukaryota; kingdom Metazoa; phylum Chordata; class Actinopteri; order Gymnotiformes; family Gymnotidae; genus Electrophorus; species Electrophorus electricus. The sequence goes on along the minus strand of NW_027658572.1, from coordinate 27,285 downwards.
AGGAATGTTAACCTTATTACATTGTCTTTGATGAGGAAATGGGTATTTTGGATGTTTTAACCTTTTAAACATGTTTTAACCTTTTAAACTTTTAAATATTACCGTAAGGTTGTAAATACGTTCATTAATATTTTAGGTATTTTGATTATTCATTTTGCAATTTTGATTAAAAATAAATAAATAAATAAAATTAAAAATCAAGTTATTTAAACATGTCCAAGAATTGCTGTCCACTCTCTCATCTTTGGATAACCATCTTGGTAAAAATGCGACCTTTGACATCAGTGACCTCACAACTTTAAAAAAGGTCTATCTTCATTCGCCTAAAGGCATAAACTGCATGCTCCTATAGTATGTCAGTTCATTTGAATTTCTCACTTTGTCCCCATACTCAGATGAGTTAAAGCTAAAAATGTCCACCCCATTGTGATGAAATATTGAGTTAATAAACATTATTTTAGAATATCAAAATATATGTTTGAAATGCTAACTTTAGCTAAAATTGTCCACCTGCTGACATGACAGTTGCACAATACAGTGAACATATACTTGCATATACCTTCTTTGCTGTTTTCTTGTTGTTTTGTTTTAAGTAATATTTCCTAATAACTATTAAACTATTGATGTTCAGCTACGACAGGAGCTGAAGTAGCAAAGAGGAAAAGGTCCAGGTGAGATGCAGACCCTTGGAGGAAAGAGACAATTACCTGTGAAATTAGAGAGAGAGAAAGCGCTGTAGAAAAGGTGAGGAGATTTTAACAAAAAAGGGAATTCATGACTGAAAAAGAAAGGTATGCCAAAAAAACCCAAAACAAAACAGAGTCGAGAAAGGAATAGTTGCCATGACAACTAAACATTCTTGAAGAGCTATAAACTGTGTTATCAAGGTGTATTTTAAATGTTCATAACTTTGCTTTTAATGGCTTTAAACGTTATATATAGCTTAGAAGTATGTAGAGGTTGGAGGAATATGTGTGGCTATATTTGGGCTATTTCTTCTGTTTGGGTATGAGTGGTTTGTAGCATTTAGCATTGGACATTGAGAGTGCTGAAAAGTCTAAATGTGTCTGTGAAAGCTTTAGAAGTATAAAGTGATTGATTTTTAAATTAGTAATGAAAATGCTGAGGTAATAAAATGATATTGTAAGCAGAAAAGTATGGATGGTCCCGAATAAACTGGTTTCATGCAGGAAAGACCAGTGTAGGCTTCAGCATAAATCTTCAGGAGGCCTCTTTGAAAAAGCCTCTAGGGGATTCCGTTGAAGGGAGAGCCTTGGTTCAAGGATGGGACATCCCGGCCAAGCACTGGAAGAAACAATATGGAGATCACCAAAAGAAACAATATGGGCATCCGGTGATATAGAATAGGATCGTCTTTTAAAAAAATAGAAGTAGTTCAGGTTGAACATAATAGTACCAAGAACTTGTTGGTGTAACTATTAAATATCAATTAGCATATATTGAATAATGTATGGTTTGAACATAATAGTGGAAACCTGGACAAGTATTATGAAAAAATAAAAATGGTTATGCAAGTGTCCTTGAAGCGTTTGGTTACTATCTGTTGGATTGAAATAGGTTTGTTGGTAGCAAAGACATCACTAAAGTGTACAGAGCAAAGGTACTCCAGGACCAGGATGGGTAAGTAGCAGCTTGATCAATGGACTCTTCTGTGAGACGTAACAGGGCGTCGGTCTTAAATGTAATGTTAGATCAAGTGAAAAACTTTAGTGGATTGAAATACAGATAAATAAATCCACCAAAAGTGCACCTGCATCATTGGTAAAAAGTTGTTCTGCTAGTTGTCTGATTTTGTTCCAGTAATCTAATGTTTCCTGTGGACTAGGTGGTTCAAGATTATATTGGTGTTTGCTTTATTTCTGTGATCTTTTTAACCATAGTCTGCTTGTTTATACTGTCTACCAAATATTGAGTAGTGAAACACTGACACAATCCCTTTTGGCGTCAGACATTTGTAATAATTTCAATAATCTACACTTGTAAATCAAGAGGGCAGCACCATTTTAAAGTCTAGTTTCCTTTCTCTGTATCACTTTCTGGAATTTTTCCGTCTGTGTTTTTATTAAAGTTAAAAATGGAAAGGGTATTAAAACTCCCTTTCACTGACATCTCTTCCACTGAACTTGTAGAGAAAGTGATGATATGAAGATGATTATGTTTATCGCTTTCACTCAGAGATCATTGTCTGAGGGTCATGTTGTACAGTTCACGATGCCCCGGGTTGCAATCAGGAGGTTTGACAGTGATGTGCCACAGTTGTCTGTGGTGTTCTATATGATCATCACAGAACATCACACATAACTGGTCAAATTGTATCTCGAGTAGTATATTTGTGTATTATACTATATATTAGCAGCATATCTTTATGATGCAATTAAAAACATTCCCCATCCCCCTGAATACCAATCATATTACATATCTGGGTACTAAATTCTCTTCCCAGTTGTCTGTTATTCAAAATAAATAGTCATCCAATTATTAAAACAATAAGCGACAAACTTCATTGATGGACAAATTTGCCCCTTATGCTCTTCGGACAAACTGCAATAATTAAAATGAGAATATTACCTAAACGAAATTGTTTGTTTTCAATTATTCCAGTGCCACCAACCTGTCTAAAATCTTTGGACAACATCATAACTTGATTCTACTGGAAAAATAAATCACATAGAATCAAACTCACAACATTACAGAACTGTAGTTGATTATTGCAAATCAACTACAATATGGAATAAAATGGATAAAACCTAGTATATCAGACAGAATATGGATAGACATAGAGCAAACATTATGCAAAGATCTAAAAGTCAGACTTACCATTTATCAGTCAAATCAATTAAAGAACATTCATGATCAACAATTTGTGGGTGGCCATGATACTAACAGCCTGGTGGAAATTCCACAAGATATCAAACTCCACACTAACATAAACATAACACTGCTTTCATGTCACTTCCACAAGTAGCCCAAACATAAGATATAGAAAGCAGGTAAGAGCAACTATCAGTTCAGAGACATTAAACTCACCTGCATCCATATCAGTATTATAAACATTCCTAATACAAAAAAACTATCACATAAGATATACAAAATAATAATGAAATCAAATCGCATAATTACTCTCCCATCGAGACAATGGGAGGAAGATTTATTACTAACCCCCGACGCCACAGTCTGGATTAAAATGTATAATAATAATTACCACATGACAGCAACACTAACCTACAATGCATTCAGTACAAAATAATACATAGATTACATTATACTACACATTGGATGTTTAAAATTGGTTTCACAAGCTCAGCAATCTGTACATACTTTACTCCAAACACAGCTGACGATTACATTCACATCGTGTGGCAGAGCACACCTATCAAGTAATTTTGGCAATAGGTCATCACACACATGTCCCATGATTTAAATAACCCTATCCATCCAACACCATCTTTATGTCTCCTAGGAGACATGTCATCAACCAATGTGTCAATAGAAAAAAAACAGGATAATATATATATAACATTATTAATTGCAAATACAAACATACTCATGAATTGGAAAACAAAAAATAATATTAGTGTCACCGAATGGAAAAATCTATTGATAGACTACATATCAATGGAAAAAAATCTCAGAATGAATCAATAAGAACCAATAACCTAGACTGGACTCCTTTGATAAAAAGTTTACAGAGCTAATCCATAAATGATAAATATCCCAATCTAGTACGTGTACATATACAGTGCACTCGCACATAGCCTCTCTCTCTCTCTCTCACACACACACACAGGCAGACGCACACAAGCAGTCACACACGAACACACACACACACACACACACACACACACAGACACACACACACACACACATTCCCGTAATGGTGCAGGTGGCTAATACTTAAAATACTCTATCTGCATTTCCCGTTTGTCTGTTTCGTCTCTGTTCGTCTTATTTTTCCTCTCTCCCCTATTCCCGTTTCCCCCACGTTATTTATGTCTGTTCATACGTTTTATACACCCGATATAGTTGGACACAGTGAGAAGTTAGAAATAAATAATGAATAAATAATAAAGTTCTAAAGGTCCTCCGATGGGCGGAAATCAATTGATATATTTATTTCTCCAGATTTCTAACTCGGAGAGAAAAAGACGTCCTTTTACAAATCGCACCTCGTTGTGGAACTCTACTAAGGTTTACAATCCAGGCGATGATTTTTAACCTCAAAGAACATAGGCCTGCTCCAAGGCAAACTGATTTCATCCCATTAATTAACTTTAATGCGATGTTTTTTGCCGAGCATTAGGCTAAAGAAAATGAATGTTGCTGCGTTTATCAAACTAAAAGTATTTATTCTGAGCCATGCGGTAAATGATTCAGTGTGAGCAGCATATGGACGATTTTTGGAAAATGCTGTGACTAGGTAATATTTTGAAATATAAGGCGTTGTTAAAGCCTCTCATTCACGCTATTAACGTTATAAGTTAAAATAATTGAATAATTCATAAATAAATAAATAGCGTTTGTATAATATTTAAAAATAAACATTTACGTAAAATAACTCTTACGTAACAACCAAGTTGTCATGTATTTTTATTCAAAAGCTAAAGTGTTGCTTTGATCGCTTTGGTCGGTCGACACTTGCCTGGCTCTGTTGAATTGCTGTTTCAAACTGTTTTATAATTCGTGCAGTTAGATCATTTGGTTAAATCATTTACGATTTTATTTTATTCATTTACTACTTTCGACTACGATTTCCAGAAAGGTTGACCGACGATCCTCACGAAAATGAATCCAAGTGCTCCAAGTTCGCCGATGACTTCGTTGTACGTGGGTGACCTTCATCCAGACGTTACCGAGGCCATGCTATACGAGAAATTCAGTCCTGCTGGCGCAATAGTCTCCGTACGGATTTGCAGGGACGCGATGACCCTCCGCTCACTTGGATACGCATACGTGAACTTTCAGCAGCAGGCAGATGCTGAGCGTGCTTTGGACACTATGAACTTTAACATCATCAAAGGCAGACCTGTGCGAATTATGTGGTCCCAGAGAGACCCCTCTCTGAGGAAGAGTGGAGTTGGCAACATCTTCATCAAGAACCTTGACAAGTCTATTGACAGCGAAGCTCTTTACGACACATTCTCTGCCTTTGGGAATATCCTTTCCAGCAAGGTGGTGTGTGACGAGAATGGCTCTAAGGGCTACGGCTTTGTGCACTTTGAGACCCGTGAGGCTGCGGAGAGAGCAATTGAGAGACTTAATGGCATGTTGCTCAATGACCGCAAAGTGTTCATTGGCCACTTCAAGTCTCGCAAGGAGCGAGAGGCTGAGATGGGGGCCAGGGCCAAAAAGTTCACCAATGTGTACGTCAAGAACTTTGGAGAGGACATGGACGACGACAAGCTGAAGGAGATCTTCAGCAAGTTTGGCCAAACGCTGAGCACTCGCGTCATGACCGACGAGAGCGGCAAGTCCAAGGGCTTTGGCTTTGTGAACTTCGAGAGGCACGAGGATGCCCAGAGGGCTGTGGATGAGATAAATGGGAAGGAGCTGAATGGGAAGAAGGTGTATGTGGGTTATGCCCAGAAGAAAGGCGAGAGGCAGACAGGGCTGAAACGAAAGTTTGAGCAGATGAAGCAGGACGGTATGACTCGCTACCAGGGAGACAACCTGTACGTCAAGAACCTAGACGACGGTCTGGACGACGCGCGTCTACGTAAGGAGTTCTCTCCGTTCGGGACCATCACAAGTGCCAAGGTGATGATGGAGGGCGGCCGCTCCAAAGGGTTCGGCTTCGTGTGTTTCTCCTCGCCGGAGGAGGCCGCCACGGCCATGACGGAGATGAATGGGCGCGTTGTAGGCACCAAGCCGCTGTACGTGGCTCTGGCGCAGCGCAAGGAGGAGCGGCAGGCCCACCTCTCCAACAAGTACATGAAGCGCACGGCCAGCGTGAGTGCCTTGCCCAACCTCGTGCTCAACCCCTACCAGCCTGCCCCGCCCTCCGGCTACAACATGGAAGCCATTCCACAAGCTCAGAACTGGCCTGCCTACTGCGCAAGCAGCCAGCTGGCACAACTCCTCCCCAGCCCTTGCTGGGCCATGCAGTGCGTCCACCCACAGCAAGTCCAGGATATGCCGAGTGCCATCGGTCCAGCCGCATCCTGCCCGCAGGCCTTCAGCGCCATCCGACCAACCACCGCCTGCCAGGTCCCACGCACGATGGCCTATCAGACCATGGCATCTGAGGCTCCGGGGACAGGGATGGCCAGCGCGGAAGCTACCAACAAGGCGTCGCTGGTGAGAGCAGTACCACAGTACAAAACTACCTCAGGCGTTCACAGCCCACAGCAACACCTGGGCACACAGCCCTTAGATATAAATGTCGAACTTACCATTTATCAGTCAAATCAATTATAAAACATTTATGTTTCTCAACCCACAGCAGCACCTGGGGGCAGAGCTCCAGGTGCCCGTGCAGCTGGCTGCGGTCCATGTGCAGGGTCAGGAACCTCTCAGTGCCTCCATGCTGGCTGCTGCACCTCCACAGGAGCAGAAGCAGATACTGGGTGAGCGTCTGTTTCCCCTGATCCAGAACATGCAGCCCACCCTTGCAGGGAAGATCACGGGTCTGTTCCTGGAACTGGACAACTCGGAGCTACTGCATATGCTGGAGTCTCCTGAGTCTCTGCACCCTAAGGTGGATGAGGCAGTCGCTGTGCTCCAGGACCAGTGCGCGCAGGAAGCCGCTCAAAAACTTTAACCAGTGCTGCGCTTCTGGCTGTCTAATGGAAGAATAAGCAGTAAAAAAAATTAACATTTTAACTGAAAAAAATAAACATTGAAACTGAAATGCATTGAACATTGAAATATTTTTGCCATGTCTGTAGACATCAAGCCTGTAAGGGTTGGCACCAGGCCGAGGCCCCCTCGACCAGAGGGAGGCGTCGAGTCAACCACGCCACTGATCAGGATCAACACCCAACAGCTGGGCTAGACCTTATATAAGCCCAGTGACCCAATCATTCAGTGCTGGGTTTTTGATAAAGTTTTGAGCCAAGCTCCTAGCCGGTAACTCTGGGTATTGAGGTCTGTGAGCCCTTGTGCTATGCCTCTTTTCTGTTCTGCGAGGGTGTCAGTGTTTTTACACGTCCCCTCCCTTCTCCAGTTTTCCCCTCTCGAGTCTGTCTCTCTCCTGAGGCTTCCCTTAGCCATTCAAGTTTCTCCCCGTTTTCTGGTTTTGTTTGGGAGCTTTTAGTTCGAGTTTTCCCCAGTGCATCGGGGTTGCCATTTCTTTCCGTGGCGTTCTTTGTTCTCCCCTTTTCCACGCTCACCGAGGTGTTTCGTTTTTTCCTCTTGTTTTGCTTGATCCAAGCTCTAACTGTTCTGCACACGAGCCCACCATTGTTAGAGTGTGGCTGCTTACCCAGTAAGCTATTGGTGTCCTCACCTAGCTGACCTGGATTCAAAACCACCTTACAAAGTCCAGGCCTTGGTTATTCTAAGCTTAAAATGAAAACGACAGAAAAAGGTAAAATCATTTCAAGTTTGGTTTATTTGTCGCATACATAGTCATACACAGTATAACTCACAGTGAAATGGTTGAGTGCTCTGTCCAATCTGAGGAAAAAGAAAAACAGGGGTGCATAGAGAAATATATTCTATATATATACAAAAATATACTAATAGTGCATGTACAATATATATATATATATATATATATATATATATATATATATTATGTTTATATGTACAATGTATATATGGATATTTATATATGTATGTACAGAATGTACAGTCCCATCTTGCAATTGGCATATTTACAGTTATATGTTACATGGTGGTAATTGAACATATTACAGTTATATTGAACATATTACAGTTATTTCTATTACATATTACAGATTTTGACATGAACAGCTGATCATTTTTTTGTTTTTATTCCTCTTAAAGTTTGAATGTTCAGATTGTCAGTTCTTACAGGTCATAGCTGATCATTAGATAAGTGTATTGGGTTGCATTAATATAAATGTAAAGATCAAAAAAACAAAACCCCACAGTGTATCTTAAAATAGAGAATAATTCTGTAATATTCCTTTATGTACAACACAATTTCAAATGACCTTATTAACAAACCAGTAAAGACAGGACGAGAAGCAAAGGTCACTTACACGTATTAAATCTTGAAGCAAACAAACTGCAGCTGCAAGTGCCACACTGCCATCCAGTTCCACTCTCTGGTCTGGCGACGGTCATATTACAGGAGCAACGAGAGGCTGCCAACAGTTTCTTTTAGCTTGTCTACTGAGATGGTGAAACTGGCCAACCAGGTGAAAAGCATTGTGAAGGAGAAACGACTTCGACTGCCGACGTGGGAAAGTAGCAGTCAGAGCAGGTCTATTGGAGCAGTGCGATGGACTCTGCCCAACAATGGGCTGCAAGCCCACATCTCTGCACATAGCAACAGTATGTGGTTCCTAGGTGCCCAGTCGGCTAGTTTTAAAGTTCAATTCAAATATTAAATAAAAATGCAGACTTCAGAATTGGTTAAAGAGCATAACTGTGCACGTACTTTATTGTAGGTTAACATTAACACGCATTATTGAGGCACCCTCTGGAGAATGTCTAAAAATCAGAGAACCCACATTTTCATACATTTTTCAGTAGTGGTTATGTATTCACCCCACATTCCTTTACATATTTGCGTTTGTCTTCACGTCCATTGCATCCAAACCATACATTTGTCAATATATGCAAAGTAATATAAAACACCCACACCAGTTGGAACCTCTTAACACCACATTCCAAGAGATTTCTCTTGACCTTATCCTAAAGAGATGGTCCTGAGCCTGATGGAAATAATATCTCATACTTGTAAGTGTGCTGGAGCCTATCCACCATCCTTTGCAGAAGCCTGCAGAGGCCTTTACAGAGGCCTCTGCCCTGTACACAAATCATTCTGAAAGGACACATACCATTCTGTGATTATGTTATTAATATGTCTAATTCAATGTTAAACCTCTGTTCTCTTTTTATTACCTCAAGCACCAGACCTGAGGAATTTGCACGGTCTCAAGGAGTGCGTGAAGTTTATCGCTCAGTGGAAACAAGAGGTGGAGCGTGTCTGTAAGCCTGACGAGGGCGCTGCAGCTGCATCCAGTAGCAGTAATGACTGCGGTGGAATCGTACACCCCCACACTGTTGCCAGCACATTTTTCAGTGGGCCAGCCGTCTCAAAGCTGTTGATACATTGTTCAGTCCACGTGAAGGGCAGCAGGAGAGAGGAAGTGAAGAGAGGACCTAGGCAGTGAAGGAGACCAAGCAGAGAAACACTGAATGGGCTAAAGAACTCCAGACAGTCTCAGAGCGGTGCGGCATGATGAGGGCAGAGTTGGCACAGAATTTCAGGCAGCTGGAGCTTAAGAAGAAGCTGGAACCCATGCTGCCTGTCCTGGACTTCATCGCATGGTCTCTACTCAAACATAACCAGGATGTAGTTTCACAGCTTTGGGTCCTCAGTAAACAGCGATCCTGGAGAACTTCAAAATCCATTCCAAATTCATTGTGGAACTGGATCTGCAGTGCTGTGGATGAGGTCACATTGGACCCCATGACCAAACATGCGTGGCTGCTGCTGTCTGATGACTGTAAGAGGGTTCAGGAGTACCTGACTAAGATGAAAGTTCAGTTCACCTCCCAGCGCTTTGACACTTGGCCCTGTGTGCTGGGCTGGGAGGACTTCTCTTCCAGCTGTCTTTCTATAACTCACAAATCTAGACATTTATTGGAAACGTCCGGGAGAAGCTGTAACCCCTCTTTGTACTGCTAGATGGCCGCACTCTCATGACACTGCACTCATCAAAAGCAGCACCAGAGACGCACTGAGTCATATTCCCGAACGCACCTCTCAGGCCATCTTATTTGCACATTTTGTCGTAAAACTTAAGATGTCTGTTTTATTAAATTACCAAAAACTTTTTTTCAAAATCAAAGTATTTGTAGCTACAGAAAAACATGGCTAATCACAAAAATGAGAAATAACGTCACTGCTATTTGCAACATGTGTTTCTAACATGCACAGGCTCTTGAGGAGCACCTAAACCCTCACACAGGGGTGTCTGCTTGTCATAGTACTGTAAGGAAGGGCTTTGGCGAAACAGGCCACAGAAAGCAGCATATGAGAATCCACACAGGTGAAGAACCCTTTAGCTGCCCAGTATTTCAGAAGCAGTTTGTGCAGGCGGGTAATGAGCCGCATTCGTACCCATTCATATAGGATGTTGGGAGCAAAACGGTTAAAGACTTGAAAAGTATGTTAACAATCAGTTAACAATCAGATTACTGTTGTTAGGTTGTTAACAATAGAGTAATAAATGGCTAATATGCTTCTTCCCAGTTATGCCTTTGCTTGATCTATTTTGGTCTGATTTGGTGCTTGTCTGGGCAAATGTGATAAAAAGTATTTTTTCGTTTGTTTTTCATTTAGTTCCTTTTTATATCGTGTTCTGTTCCATTTTATATGTTGTCTATTATCCCTTTAAAGTCTGTCAAATTAATCAAATGTGAAGATTTCACTCTGTTCAGATTTGATTGAAAAAGAGACCAACCACTCCCTGCATCTTTCATTTTGCATATACAGTGCATTTGCAGTTAACCGTTTCTTGTTTGTATTAATCGCGTGTGATTCTTGTGAGTGCCGTTAGTGTTCTGTGTTAAATGTTAATAAATGTACGTCCCAGACGTTGGAGTCTGTGCGTCCTGCCCCTCACCCTGCGGCACTCGGGCCACCCCTCGTTACGCTACTGTTGTAACTCAAGAGCGAAGCACCATTTTAAAGTCTGGTTTCCTTTCTCTGTCTCACTTTCTGAAATTTTTATGTCTGTGTTTTTTTAAACTTAAAAATAGAAAGGATATTAAAACTCCCTTTCACTTAATGGCCTCTCATCCAATGAGCTGTTAGAGAAAGTAATGATAGTTAGATGAATATGTTTATAGATTTCACTCCGAGAACGTTGTCTGAGGTTAATATTGTACAGTTCATGATGCCCAGGGTTGCAATCAGCATGTTTAACAGTGATGTGCCACACAGTTGTCTGTGGTGTTCTCTATGACCATCACAGAGCATCACACATAACTGGTAAAATTGTATCTCAATTAGTATATTTGTATATTATACTATTGCAGCAGCATAACTTTATGATGCAATTAAAAAACATTCCCCATCCCTCTGAATGCCAATCACATTACATATCTGGGTATTAGATTCTCTCTGCAGTTGTCAGTTATTCAAATTTAATATCATTCCAGTTTTTAAAACAATAAGTGACAAACTTCATTGATGGACAAATTTGCCCCTTATACTCTTTGGAAGAATTGCAACAATTAAAGTGATAATGCCTAAGATAAACGATTTGTTTTCAATTATTGCTATCCAGCTCCAGCAACCTGGTTTAAACCTTTGGACACCATCATAACTGGAAAAATAAATCACAAAGAATCAAACTCACAATGATACAGAACTGTAGTTGATTATTGCAAATAAACTACAATATGTAATACAATGGATTAAACCCAGTATATCAGACAGAATATGGATAGACATAGAACAAACATTATGCAGAGATATAAAAGTCAGACTTACCATCAAGCAAATCAATTAAAAACATCCATGTTTCAACTGTTTGACAGAGGCCATAACTCTAACAGCCTGGTGGAAATTCCACAAGATAACAAAGAACTATTCATTCTCGTATTTGGAACAATCAAGACTTTACCTTCAACAACAACAAAAATTATTAAACTTTACACCTTGGATAGAAAAAGGCAAACATATTCCTCATAACACTACTTTCATGTCACTTCCACAAGTATCCCAAAAGTATGATATAGTAAGCACCCAAATGACCAGCAACACTAATCTACAATGCATTCACTACAAAATAATGCATGGAGTACATTATACTACACATAAGATGTTTAAAATTGGTTTCATGGACCAGCCCCTTCATACATGAGGTCAATGGTCAAAGCCCGATCTGTACCTCGAGTACTTCGAACCTCAAGTACGGCTCGGCTTGAAATACCTTGCTTCGGGTCTCATGGACGACAAGCATCGAGACTATTTTCTGTCCTGGCTCCAAGATTGTGGAATGAACTCCCGCTTGCTGTCCGGACAGCAGAGTCCTTTGCAGTCTTCAAACCCAGACTGAAGACCCATTTATTTGCAGAATATTTAAAGGACAACTGACACTGCTCCCTTATTGACTGACCAATTTAATACTTATTGTAGGGCATTTATGCTTTTTAACAAACTCTAGCACTTATTGTTTATAGCATTTATCATTGTTTAAGACAGTTCGGTTTTTTTTCATACTGTTGTGCTGCGGTAGTTTTGTAGTATCAGTCGAGGAGGCTAAAACCCTAACGGGTTGTTTTGTTAGTTTGTTTGCCAAACAATGATTACCTGCCGTTTTTGTAGCAAAGAACTTGATGCTTTGAAGGGTTGTGTGCTGCACTGTAAAGTTCATAGAAACGAAGCCACTTGTTTTTTCAAATGTGTTAGCATTGACTGCAAGCAGACGTTTTGTACTTATGCAGCTTTTAAAGCTCATTTCTATTGTGTTCACAGTGTGCCTGCACCCTCTGTTACTGCTAGAGCCGTTGTTACAGATTTGAAATGTGCAATTTCGCTGTGAGCGTCAAATTCACACAGCGAAGAACTTGTGACTTAAAAGAACATATAGTGGAGGGACGATCTGTGGCATGTCCAGTAACTGGTTGTAAAAATACGTTCACCGTGAAATCATCATTTACTGCTCATATGTCTAGGAAACATCAAGAATGTTCGACTGCTAGCATAACCTATGTGACATGTACAAGAAAACAATTTCTCTCATTTGTACTTGAGGATGCTTCCCAGAGCTCAAATGATGCAACAACAAATGAAAGCATTCAATTGCCACCGAATTTGAAGGAGACCTTTCTTGGGAATGTACGTCTATTCTACCTACAGTTAGAAGGGCATCACCTTCTTCCAGCTTCAACAATACAGACTGTTGTTGAAGAGATGTAAAATGTGCATAAGTAGAGACAGGAATATACTTTGGGTAAACTACATTCACTTTTAAAAAACATGTTTTGACATGTGTCTAACAGATAATGCTATTGCTAAAATCTGTGATTGTGTTAAGGATTCAGATCTGTTCTCTGTCTGTCATCCGGGACCACTAAGGACAACATATTCAAGAGCTCAAGTATTCAAAAAGATGTTCAAATACATACCTGTGTTACAAACATGAAGTAGTTTATTAGAATCAGAATTATGGACGAATTCAGTGTCTTGTGTCTTCAGTCTTGTGAAGTCCAACCAGTTCTTCATTGAAAATCCATGATGCCTGATGCTAATTCTGTACCAGAATGCTTTTGAAATTGTAAATCCCTTCAGCTCTGCTAAGAAAAAAGACAACGTTGTCGCAGTCTGTCTTTTTTTGGCAAATTTACCTGTTCGTGTACGGTCCGATATCGATCACGTCCCTTGTCTTACTGTGTGGAGAAAATGACTTAATTGGAAAATTAAATGACTTAATTGGAAAATTGGAAGTGCTAAGGTTTTCTCAGAGATGTTAGTGGATTTAAAAGATTTGGATGTAAATGGAATTATTGTAGGTGGTGAAACGATCCACGGGGCTCTTTGTTGTATTGCTGGTTATAATTTGGGTTTACACAGCATTGGTGGGTTTACTGAAAACTTACTTTAATTTTGCAGGTACTGTGAAATCATACGAAGTGAGTTTCAGAGTGATGATCCAAATGTACGTGGTCCCCAGGGCACCCCTGAAAGTTCTAATTATGCTGTTGGTGATCTAGACATTGAAGCTGTGGACAGTCGAGATATCAAAGGCATAAAGGTAAACTGTTTTCAATACTCTGATATCTTTTCATGTTTGTCAGCCTGGTCTCCCACCTTGTTTAGGCCTTGACATATTTGAGTGTGTGTTGTTCTATGACGTTGCACTGTACTTGAAGCATTTCATTAAGAAAAAAAAATGCCTTACATATTCATTATTGAACTGGCACATCAAGCAGTTCAAGTGCAAAGGATCTGATGCTTTTACAAAGCTATGTTCTGTTAACTCTGGGGTGTCCAAGCTTTCAGGTCAAGCTATCCAGAATTGGAATTTCCTAATGTTGCTGCCTTTATTAATTGGTGACAAAGTGCAAAATCCAGATGATGATGTGTGTAAATTAACTCTCCAGCTTAAAGATATTGTTGATATGATTTGCACACAGACGATTTCTTTGTCACAGGTGGCCTATCTTGACATTATAATCCAAGAATATCTGGAATCTGCGTTTATTTCCTGAGTGTAGCGTGCGGTGGCCCGGGTGCCGCAGGACGAGAGGCAGGACGAACAAGGTGCAGGTGTGTGCAGGTGTGGTTACAAACAAAACCACCCTCCCACTGCACGTGGCGGGCCAAACCACGTGACTCGGGGGAGGCGAGCGTTCCGTGACAGTGAGAGTCCACTAAGACCAAAACATAATTTCTTGCGACACTATCCAGCACTAATTTTTAAATTTGGCCCCTTGATTAGGTTGTGGACAATGCGTTTTGAAAGTAAACGCAGCTACTTCAAAAGGTGTGCCAGGCATTTGAAAAACTTTAAAAAATATCTGCCTAAATTTATCCAAAAGACAGAAGATGTTTCAGGCATGTCTTTCAGCTGGACCTGGACGTTGTCAGCTTCTGCAAGTCAAAGACAGTTGTACCTTCTACCCCAACCTTTACAGTGATGCAATTAAACATGCAGTTAGAGAGTTTGGCTTTTCAGAACACAGTACTAGTGTTTCCACAGAGGTGCAGTGTAAGGGTGCATCATATAAAAAAGGACATTTTCTTGTGTCAAAAAATGATGAGCACATGGAGTTTGGAGAACTTCTCATTATTTTAATTCAAAATGATACATCTGTGTATTTTGTAATGGATATACATAACGCTGACGTTCATTTTGAATACCATCTGTACTTTGTGACAAAACACAGTTCAAGGCTGGAATGTCTTAACATTAACAACTTGGTAGATTTTTACCATTGTACATTGTTAATGGGCACCAAGTCCTTCCACTGAAACACAGTGTATTGTCGAGGTAAACATGATCTGTGATGGAAACCATACTAAAAATTCACACATACTATGTAAGAAACGTATCACAAAATGAAAAGGTTTTTTTTATATATACACATACTTGATATCAGTGTAATGACAGTTTTTCCTTTTATTTGTACAGTAAGCAATCATCCATGATTCCAGAAATGACTGACTTGGGGCAAACATGGTTACACACCGCCATCTGTGAGGTCTTGCCTGACCTTCCAGAGATGATGAAGGATATTCTAGAAGAGACCTAACATTCCCTTGGGGTGGAGACATGATGATTTCAGCAAGTTCGGCCAAACGCTGAGCACTCGCGTCATGACCGACGAGAGCGGCAAGTCCAAGGGCTTTGGCTTTGTGAACTTCGAGAGGCACGAGGATGCCCAGAGGGCTGTGGATGAGATAAATGGGAAGGAGCTGAATGGGAAGAAGGTGTATGTGGGTTATGCCCAGAAGAAAGGCGAGAGGCAGACAGGGCTGAAACGAAAGTTTGAGCAGATGAAGCAGGACGGTATGACTCACTACCAGGGAGACAACCTGTACGTCAAGAACCTAGACGACGGTCTGGACGATGCGCGTCTACGTAAGGAGTTCTCTCCGTTTGGGACCATCACAAGTGCCAAGGTGATGATGGAGGGCGGCCGCTCCAAAGGGTTCGGCTTCGTGTGTTTCTCCTCGCCGGAGGAGGCCGCCACGGCCATGACGGAGATGAATGGGCGCGTTGTAGGCACCAAGCCGCTGTACGTGGCTCTGGCGCAGCGCAAGGAGGAGCGGCAGGCCCATCTCTCCAACAAGTACATGAAGCGCACGGCCAGCGTGAGTGCCTTGCCCAACCTCGTGCTCAACCCCTACCAGCCTGCCCCGCCCTACGGCTACAACATGGAAGCCATTCCACAAGCTCAGAACTGGCCTGCCTGCTACCCGAGCAGGCAACTGGCACAGCTCCACCCCAGCACCCCCTGGGCTACGCACAGCATACAACCACAGCATTTCCAATACATGCCGAGTACCATCAGGCCCGCTGCAGACCAATCTCTGGGCCAGGAACCTCTCACTGCCTCCGTGCTGGATCTGGAACCTCCGCAGGAGCAGAAGCAGATGTTGGGTGATGGATGGTCTGTTTCCCGTGATCCAGAACATGCACCCCAAACTTGCAGGGACGGGTTTGCGCCTGGAGATCGACAACTCGGAGCTTCTGCATATGCTGGAGTCTCCTGAGTCTCATTGAAACACTGAAACTGAAAAAATAAAAACGCATTCAATATTTTAAATATTTTTGCCTGGTCTGTAGACTCCAGTTTCAGGCCTTGATTGCAGTAAACTAAAACAACATGTAAAAAGGCTAAATGATTGAGACGTGTACAGTCCGTCACTCCTTTCTTTTTGTTCCTCTTACTGTTCGAATGCTCAGAATGTCAGTTTTTGCAGTTGACAGCTGAGCATTAGGCATGTGTATTGGATTGTATTAATAATACAATTGAGGATTCATTGCTGTTCAGGGACCCAGCAGTGGTAACTTGGCAGTGGTAGGGCTTGAACTAGCAACATTCTGATTACAAGTCAAGTAACCTCTGACTAGTATTATTATGATTAATATTATTAATATATCTTACACTGAGGTCTGCTGAAGCCTACCCAGGATCCTTTGCAGCAGCCTGCCATATGCAGAAATCATTATGAAAGGACACAGAATCTCTAAACTCCCTTATGTTTTATGTTATTAGTTTGTCTAATTCAATGTTAAAGCACTTTCCCCTGTAAACACTCTTTTTATGACCTCATTTCACCGTTTCATGACTTTATGCCACGAACCAACCAACTTTTTTTATACAACTCTTTTCAAACACTTTAACCATTGTGGGTAACTACACTATTATACACCTGTAATTCTTGTTATGCTATCTATTGTATTGCCACTGTCGATACATCGATGTTAGGAGAAATACCTCATGAATACTTTAAATGAATCCTTAAAATGACACCTATTCCATTTACTAATGCTAAGCTTGCTACAGTCTGAACTTCTAGCAAGTCAAGAGAAGTCTCATGCAGTTTCTGTATTTTCTATAATTGCATAATATATGGATGGTTTTAAACTCAATAACATACGCACTTGCAAAATACGTGAATATAAAGGAACAAAAATAAATGAACATAACCACATACCTAAACATCATCTGGTACCATCTCCCCATCACCCCTCAATGCAGTATGAGGATGGTCAGATTGTTGTATTTACTAATAGTTACCACTAGTATTAAAATAACAGTAAGCCCAAATCGTTCGACTATGTCCTCTTAAACAAACCTGTGATTTTTTAAATATTTGGACCACATCCTCCTGCAGAATAAAACAATCAGGAAATACAGTTGAGTTGGCCCATACCGCCCTCACATCAGTGTGATTTCCATCAATGACGTGTTATGGCTCTGGGTAAGGAACAATGTTATATTGTTCAATAAACTTTTCACAGGATGCAAATGTTTCATTGTTTTAGCAAAGTTTTCGCTACCTCTATACAGCAAACACCAGAATCGACAAGGTTTACATTAATTATAGTCAGTAGAATTAAAGGGAAGAGGCCATATAAAAGGCTGGGATCTACGTTTAGCAGACTCGGCACTGTGTTACTAGATATTGCCCACATTCCAGTAATTTTATTAAGTCCTCTTTAAACAGAAAATAAAGATGCAGAATTAATTGAAGAGAGTAGTAGGTCCATTATTTATTTTGAGCTCAGCGTTACATACAAACGAGGCATAGTCCAGAATATGTCTAATAATCACACAAGGAACACACATTTTTATCCAGTTTTCACAACTGATTATGTGATTGCTACACCTTCTCTACATACTGGTATTTGAAATCTCAACCACTGTGTTCAACCATACATTATTCAATATATGCAAATTGAGATCTATCATTGTACAAATTGAAGCTTGACCCCAGTATATCCTATTGGAAGATTTTCCTGGGTTTTTTTTTTTTGTTGTTGTTTTTTTTGTTTTTAACAAAGATGATCTCAACTCATACCATCAAACACCTGCAAGATGATGTTGCAGGTCAGTATCACCCTGCTCTTATGGTAAGATAATGAACCTTGCTTAGCCACAGAACTCTCGAAGAGGCTTTCACGTCTTTTAAAAGCCGGGATCTTTCCCAATACTTAGGAAGCTATTTCTCACGGGAACAGTCCAGAGTCATCTGCCGTAGACTTCCACAGAGGCCTTGAAACCACCTGCATCAGAGCCTCTGCTCTGCACTTACAGACCCAAAAAGGCCTTAAGATACCCCAGAAACATTATTCCTCTTTATGCTTTCAAACACAGTCTTGCACCACTCTGCACCTGTTGCAGAGAGCTTCAAAGCCTATTATAATTAGATCACAGATCGCCTCATGAAAATACCTTTACCCCAAAACATTTTATTACCTCAGGTGGAACAGTGTGTATAGGCCTAGACCTCTTTAGATGTAACTTAGAACCGCCGGTGACCGCTGTATGCGTTTCTTTGGTTGTACAAGCTCTACTGGAGGACTCGATGAATAGTTGATGATGGAAGAGGGGTATATCAGATTCACCCCTTCTGCCTCCATGTGACAAATTAACACACTGCATAAACTTTTAGAAATAAATCAGTCTTTTAACAAATGGTAAACATTCTCTAGAAAAGATTATCTTGTAACAATTCATTGAGTATATGAACTGTTTTTGTGTCCTTATATCTATAAATGAAAAGTAATAAAACATTATAGATGATAAATAAATTACATAAAATGTATAAAAGTTCACAAATAAGAAAGTACCTGAGTCTGCACTTTTCTCCACAGATTCAAGAAACTCGTGAAAGTTGGAAGCTATAGAAACACATAGTACAGAATTATAGACTGACTGAGGTGTGAGCAGAAAGATCGCCATGATGTCCTTATATCTAAAGCACTCAAAGCATTGATGTTATGTAAATAAACTGTGATCCGATTGGTTCAATCTAAGTAAATAGATTCACCTACTTTGAAGTTAAAGTTTTTCTCAAAAGGTTAGAACTGGTTGACTATACTTTGCCGTGTTGTGTAATAGAAAATGTAAACATTTATATCTAAAATATTGCACGACAGAAATCAATTCAAGACTAACCTCTAATGACCGCTAGATGGGGGAAGATATTAAGTAATAAATGAGTCCAGATCCTCCTGCCCGACAATACGGTGAGACTCTGTTTTTACGTGTGATGGAAAATGATACGAAACTATGTATTATGTGATTCATATAAAATCACACTGATCCTTTTGTTCTTAAATTAATAATGCTGTTTGCACATTTGTATCCGCCTGTTGCTGATTAAGTTGAACATGTATCAGGAACTGTTAACATCAAGGTCAACTTGAAACACAACCCACACTGTTTGGAGTCAGTTTGGGTTGGTTTGTGGAAAAAACCAAGCTGAGAGCTGATTGGCTTATAGCCACAGCAACAAAGGAAAGAAGAGCTGCTTAAGAAAAGATGATTGGTTAAAGACAGCACAGGAGTAGTATAACTAGCCACGGTTTTGTATACTCGGGGCTCCCTACCTGAGGAGAGCCAAACATTTATTTTATTCTTTTTCTTATTAAATTACTCTCTTAATCACGTCTGACTTGCTGTTTGTTCAAAATTCCACAACATATGTCATTACTACGCCGCACAAAAAAGACCGCCATATTTGTAGTTCCACAATGTGAAAAGGCATCATTTTCTATGCAAACGAATGAATAAACACCATGCCATGCCTTGCTGTATCCCCTCTTTGCACCGCTGGACAGACACACTCATGACACTGTACTCATCAAAAGCAGCACCAGAGACGCACTGAGTCATATCCCGCTACACACCTCTCAGGCCAGCTTGTTTGCACGTTTTGTCATAAAACTTAAAATGTCATTTGTTGCCATTATATATAAAATTACCTATTTAAAAAAACAAATAAATCAAAAAGTACTTGTGACTAGAGAAACACGTGGCTAATCACCTACAAGAAATAATGTCAGTGATGTTTGGGGCAGGTGTTTCAAACGTGCCCAGACTCTTGAGAAGCACCTAAACACTCACACAAGGGTGTCCGCTTCCCATAGTGCTGCAAATACTGCAGGAAGGGCTTTGGTGAAACAGGCCACATGGAGGAGCAGAAGACAATCCACACAACTGAAGAAGCCCGTAGCTGCCCAGTATGTCAGAATCCACACGGGAGAAGAACCCTGTAGCTGCCCAGTATGTCAGAAGCAATTTGTGCAGGTGGGTAATGAACCATATTTGTACCCATTCGTATGTTGGGAGCAAATCAGTTGAAGACTTGAACAGTATGTTAACAATCAGTTAAAATTACTGTTGATGACAAGAAAACAATGGCTAATATGTTCCTTCACAGCTATGTCATTGGTTGATCTATTTTTGTCAGATTTAGTGCTTGTTTGGGCAAGTTTGTTAAAGTCTTCCTTTGTTTTTGGTTTTGTTCCTTTTCATATAGTTGTTTATTCCTTTTTGTCTAGTGATGTCCATTATCCATTTAAAATCTGTCAATTTAAACAAAAGTGAAACGAATTCCATAGTATTCAGATTTGATTGCAAAAGAGCCCAACCACTCCCCGTATTTTGAATTTTGCATATACAGTATATGTGCAGTTCCAGCCTAGTCCATTGATCCAAAATCTGGCCCAGATGTATCTGTTGACTGCAAATTTGAATGATTTCTGTGCTCTGCAGCAAAGGAGCGTTTGGTTACTATCTGATGGATTAAAATAGGCTTGTTGGTAGCAAAGACATCACTAAAGTGTACAGAGCAAAGGTACTCCAGGACCAGGATGGGTAAGTAGCAGCTTGATCAGTGGAATCTTCTGTGAGACGTAACAGGATTTCGGTCTTAAATGTAATGTTAGATCAAGTGAAAAACTTTAGTGGATTGAAATACAGATAAATAAATCCACTAAAAGTGCATCTGCATCATTGGTTAAAAAGTTGTTCTGCTAGTTGTCTGATTTTGTTCCTGTAATCTAATGTTTCCTGGGACTAGGTGGTTCAAGATTATATTGGTGTTTGCTTTATTTCTGTGATTTTTTTAACCATAGTCTAATTGTTTATACTGTCTACCAAATATTGAGTAGTGAAACACTGACACAATCCCTTTTGGCATCGGACATTTGTAATAATTTCAATAATCTACAGTTGTAAGTCAAGAGGGCAGCACCATTTTAAAGTGTAGTTTCCTTTCTCTGTCTCACTTTCTGGAATTTTTCCATCTGTGTTTTTATTAAATTTAAAGATGGAAAGGGTATTAAAACTCCTTTTAACTGACATCTCTTCCACTGAACTTGTAGAGAAAGTGATGATATGAAGATGATTATGTTTATCGCTTTCACTCAGAGCTCATTGTCTGAGGGTCATGTTGTACAGTTCACGATGCCCCGGGTTGCAATCAGGAGGTTTAACAGTGATGTGCCAAACAGTTGTCTGTGGTGTTCTATATGATCATCACAGAACATCACACATAACTGGTCAAATTGTATCTCCAGTAGGATATTTGTGTATTATACTATATATTAGCAGCATAACTTTATGATGCAATTAAAAACATTCCCCATCCCCCTGAATACCAATCATATTACATATCTGGGTATTAAATTCTCTTCCCAGTTGTCTGTTATTCAAAAATAAATTGTCATCCAATTATTAAAACAATAAGCGACGAACTTCATTGATGGACAAATTTGCCCCTTATGCTCTTTGGACAAACTGCAATAATTAAAATGAGAATATTACCTAAACGAAATTATTTGTTTTCAATTATTCCAGCGCCACCAACCTGTCTAAAATCTTTGGACAACATCATAACTTGATTCTACTGGTAAAATAAATCACATAGAATCAAACTCACAACATTACAGAACTGTAGTTGATTATTGCAAATCAACTATAATATGGTATAAAATGGATAAAACTTAGTATATCAGACAGAATATGGATAGACATATAGCAAACATTATGCAAAGATCTAAAAGTCAGACTTACCATTTATCAGTCAAATCAATTAAAGAACATTCATGATCAACAATTTGTGGGTGGCCATGATACTAACAGCGTGGTGGAAATTCCACAAGATATCAAACTCCACACTAACATAAACATAACACTGCTTTCATGTCACTTCCACAAGTAGCCCAAACATAAGATATAGAAAGCAGGTAAGAGCGGAGCAGTCAATGTGCCTAATATGACTGCAAAAGCCTGGCAGGACAGGAGGTATTCCTGCTTCTGCTAATCAGCAAAAGGAAGCTCCTGGCAAAGTGACGTGGACTGCAAAAAAATCACCAGGAAGGTCAAGCTACAAATGCCAGAGAGGAGCAGGGAGCACCAAAAGTTCCATAGCATCCTGCGGAAAGAGTACCACATAAGCATGGAAACAGTACAGCAACCCATGGTATGAGCATGGACAGATGAGGAAGAGCTGCTAGAACAGTACGTCCCCAATAAGCAGGCAGGATGTGGATCCGTCTCACTATTTCATCGGCAGAAATGAAGGAGCAGGTGATAATACTCCTGGGCCCAGCACTCTTCAACCTGGGTACTTTAAGGAGAACACGGCAGCCTCCCAAAAGTGATACAAAGTCCCAAAATGGCTATTACCTGTGCTGAATAACAGTATGAAGGACAAATCTACCCCTGTCCAAAGTTTAATTGATTTAACTGAATGCCAACTATACTACCACCATCAATCTGTGTAAGGTGTACTTGCAAGTGCCTTTAGCACCAAAAGCAAAAGAACTCAGTGTTTTCAACACATTTCATCCAAGCATCATCATGTGAAATGTTGTTCTTTTCGGAAATTCTTCATCTAAATATGGTTGTGTTGCTAATGAGATCATATTATTTGTTACTCTTTAAACCTTATTATTCCTTTAAGATTCAAAGTCTACTGTGTTAGGAAACCTATGTGAGAATATAAAATCAGCAGTTTCTGCATGCTTGTGTGATGAATACAGAAAGTGATCTCTTATACCTGCGGAATTAAGGCTTCAAATGTCTTGGTGTTCAGACGATATGGAGAGGCTCTGGGAATCTGGAAGGATAAACGTTTGTTTCATTTTCAGGGACTGTTGATCATTTATTTGTCCATTCATTTATTACACTATTAAGGGATTATTAATGTGCACTGGGAGAACAGTATAAAGTTATCAGTCTTCTTTATCAGTCTTCTAACTAAACAGCCTGGTCTTGTAAGGTAACCACATGCACACCTTTCCCTCAGTGATGGCAAGGAGTGGTTTAAACTCACCATGTCATCTGTGATTCTGAGTGTGAGTGCTCCTGCATTTTTCTACACAAAGCCTGCTGAGTTGGCAGTGAAGGCAGAGATGCCCATATACAGCATGTTGCTTTCATCAGGTGGCAGTGAAAATGGTGTCGGGGCAAAAGCGGGTTTCTTGTGCACTCCAATGTTGTAAAACTCCCCCTATATAGAGAGCAATGCAGAGATTAACTTATTCTTTTACAGTTCCTGGGTCTTGATTCTTCGTTCAGATTAAACTGTTTTATCAGTGTAACCTTTGTGTAACCTTTTTTTCCTACAAAAGCCCAACAGTGCTTTCTGGATACACTTAGGCACAGTTTTGCAAGTGCTCCTGTTATTCCCTGTTAATTCAGATCTTTGGCTCAGAAAGGCTTTCTTATGATCATTATGGTCATTATTCTTATGCTTTGACAACTTGTGCCTTTTTTAACTTGTGCCTGAAAACCCCTTTACCTATGCCAATGATAAAACACTGATGAACTCCTGCAAACAAGTTGTAGTTTATTAATTAGTGCATTAATCTTAGTTTGGGATCTTTAATGACCATCTTAATCTGTGTATATTATTTGATTGTTGGTTCTTTCCTAGCTGAATGTAACTTCCTCTCACAGTAGTGTACAACTTCCAAGCTTATCAAAGGATAGTGTTGTAGTCAGGACCATTAAAAAATCATTCAAGCAAAGACCAAGATTTTGTAGTGTTTGAATCTGAGACAAGAATGAGACTTATTTAACAATGATTTTACTTTAATTATACCACTCACTGATAATGTATTGTAAATTGTCATTGTCATAAATTGTCATAAATAATTGTCATTATAAAGGCAGCTGAATATAAACAAATATAAAGCAAAAAGGTTCATATGGCCATTTTTATTATTAAATTAAAACATAGTAACACTTAAATAATTGCTATCTGCCCTTGGGTCAATCATGGAAAGGATTTACTAGATGTGTTCTGTAATGTGTTAAATCCTCTTGATAAATGCATAGCTTTAGCTATATCATAAAACATATGATGAGTCCTTTTCTCATTATTACTTGTGTACAACAAAAGTTTGTGTGACAAGCAGCAACATGTATATTTACCAATTTATGAAAACGGGAGTATGCGCAGTGGGAGAGTAAATATATTTTAAAATGACTCTCAATTAATGGCAATGCATTTACAATAAGTCTCTTGCCACAATAACAACACTGTCTGGATTTGCCATCAGCTGGTTGATTGCAGCATCGTGCAGCCTGCAGCCTAGCATTTGTTTGCAGGGGAACATATACTTCCATAATTATTACCATAATGAATTTTTTAAGGAGAAAGAATAGTCTGTACATTAATGTTAAAAATTCCAGATCCAGATAGCAGTGTTTATGTATGTCAGTGGCTGTGCACCAGGACTTGTGAATGTACACACACAAACCTCACCCTTTGGGTCTTCCCCAAGTCCCCTGTCCTGTTCGCACTACTAGTTAAGAGCAACCAGCTAACTTGATAGCAGTTTGACTCAATAATAATAAAAATAATAAAAATAATAGTAATAATAATAATAATAATAATAATAATAATAGTAATAACAATAATAGTAATAATAATAATAGTAATAATAATAATAATATGGTGCTTCCATGCACATCAGCAAGCAAATAGGAACACTAGCACTTGCATGAAATTAAGCATATTAGCATTTCAGAAGGCAGATTATTTAGCCTGCTAAAATAGCAGGTGTGGCAGCAAATGTCTGTTCAAAACACTATGTCACAGGTATGAGTATCATGTATTTGCTATAGTATGATTGTTCATGTTTGTAAATTTAAAGCTTACAAATGCTGTATTTACAGTGTATTACAGGTTATTAAAATGTGGCAGTAATTATTAGGATATAGAGAATTGTAGTGTTTAAACAAATGATTATGTCAGAAGTATGTTTAGGGGAGAACACACCCTGACCCACCCAGAGTTGACACACACTTACCTTACATTATTGATCATAAACTTGAATAGCTACAATACTGTCTGCTAATCATGCAGTTTGAAGTTTGCAAAGTGTGTACCCAGACAAAATCTGTGTTAAAACTTTCCTTTAACACCGAGTCATACATGAGTCAGACATGATTCTGAATAAATGAATGAATGAAAAAATGAAAAGCCTTATTTCATTTCAAACTGCACTTCAGGAACACTGAGCTCAAGTTCTGAGGAAACTTCCCTGCATATTTTCAGGGGTTTTCTGCCTCACCATGCCTGAATCACCTCATAATGAGCTTGATAATGAGGAGACAGGGTGACTGAGGCAGTGAACACTCCTCACTGAGCATACTGGCTTCCAAGAGCTGGAGCTGGGAAGACCTATAGGTCTGTGACACACACTCCCACCCAGTCCTGATACTAAGAAGGTGGAACCTACAGGCTAATATGCAGCTGCCTGTGCATCAATAGGCGTCTGGGGTGTCCATCACTCAGGGAGGCGTGGCTGAAGGCGTGGCCTTGCAGACTGAGAGCTGGCTGAGGTAATCTGTAAAGGAGAGAGTAGTCACCAATAATCATGGAAATGTAGCCACAACTGTACAGTATATTTCACAGCCATGTATATTACATATCACAGACCAGGCTTACCAGAATAAATATTCCACACATACAGCTCATATATATCTGTGTGTGTGTGTGTGTGTGTGTGTGTGTGTGTGTGTGTGTGTGTGTGTGTGTAAAAACATGCTCCTGTTTTAGTCTCAACACAGACAGATATACATGTAGGAGTAGCAAACTGAAGTAAGAGCTCACCTTCACCAGTACATAGTCTCCAGCTTTAACAGTGACAGGTACGAATTGATGTGCGTAGACAACTACACAGGGTGGCCGGAAGCGTGGCCAACAAAACGGGAAGACAGTGCTTCAGTGGTAAAGTTCCTGGTGAACCAGTACATTCCTCACCATGGGTTTCAGAGAAAGGTGAGATCAGATAATGGCACTCATTTTACAGCGCGCAATTTGCAGGAGTTAGAGAAAATGCTGGGTCTGAAACATTCATTTGGGGCAGTGTATCATCCTCAGTCTCAAGGAAAGGTGGAAAGGATGAATCTAAATGCGAAAAACAAAGTGGCCAAAATCTGTGCACAGACAAAATTAAATTGGGTTGATGCCTTACCTTTGGCATTAATGCAAATTAGATGTTCAGTAAATGCAACAACTGCTTTTACCCCTTTTGAATTGCAGACAGGTTGAGGATTTCCAGGACCCCAGGGACCCTTAACAATAAATGAGAAAAGAAAAACATCTCACACACACATCATACTTTAATGAATTGCAAAGTATCGTTTCAGCTTTCTCCACGCAGGAGGGGGACCGGACGGGGAGCAGACAAACCCAGACGATACCCGTTACGGACTGGGGGCTGCTGAGAGTCATCAAGAGAAAATGGAGTGAGCCGAGGTGGACAGGTCCATTCCAGGTGACAGAAAGAACCAGCCACGCCCTACGCCTGAAGGGTAAAGGGGAAACGTGGTTTCATCTGAGCCAGTGCGCCGCCGCAGAGTCACCGCAGAGGAGTCTGCAAGAGACAGCGAGGGACCTTGCTGAAACATCACCTAACTCACCTGACCCGGAAGGGGCAGAATAATCCCCGGGAGCAAAAGGGTCAAGGTAGTCCACCCTTAGACCCCGAAGTAAGAAGAACAGAACACCAGTGATGACTTCTGGACAATTGTGTTGTTTGATTATTTGTTGGTGTATTGTGTTGTGTGTTTCCATTTACAGTTTGGTCACGCTTGGGTTAAATAATAGCATGGCAGTAGGAAAGGATTAAAACA